>NW_027507718.1:2470817-3887067 GCF_037356315.1 Lithobates pipiens
GGGGACCAGTGACACTAATACAGTGATCAATGGTAAAAAAAATATGCACTGTTACTGTACTAATGACACTGGCAGGGAGGGAATTAACATCAGGGGGATCAAAGGGTTAAATGTGTTCCCTAGGAGTGATTGGGGGAGGTGCTTTGACTGGTGGAATGCAAAGATCCATGTTCCTGCTTTGCAAGAACACAGGATCAGCCCATCCCCCTCTCACAGAGCAATTATCTGCCTTGTGTACATAGGCAGACCACCATTCTGTGTTTCTCCTGAACGATCAGTGTGGCCCGGTGGATTCCACTGATTTTCTCCCGCTGTGTCAAATCACAGCAATAATGGGTTGCCAGCAGAGCGCACATGCCCCAGACCCAGAACTATCAGATCACATACCAGGTACATGATCTGGTGCAGAGTAGCCACCCTGCCACAGTAAATCTACAGTGTGCGGTCATTAAGCAGTTAAAGCACCATCCATGCATAATTGAATGTACTGTAGTTTGTCACTATTCCACAGACATGCATACTTTTAAAGTGTGACATGTTTGCTCTATTTACTCAGCTTACCATTATCTTATATATTATACCAAACAATTGGGTATTATATTGTGCTTGTGTGCACTAAAATTCATTAAAGTGCATTTTTACTTGAAAATTTCAGTTTGATAAACTGCTGCACGAATATTGTGTGACATAAAAAAATTGCAACAACCATTTTATTTTCCAGGGCCTCTATTGAAAAACCATATATGTTTGTGGGTTCTAAGTATTTTCTAGCAAAAAATGCTAATTTTTACATGAATGAGAGAAATGGTCTGGAACTGGATGGTAAATGATGTATTACTAAGAGCCTAAAGTAAAGAGGTGAGCTTAACCACTTCAGCCCCGGACCAATAAACAGCCTAAGGACCAGAGGTCTTTTTACAATTTCGCACTGCACTGCTTTAATTGGTAATTGCGCGGTCATGCAATGTTGTACCCAAACGAAATTTGCGTCCTTTTCTTCCCACAAATAGAGCTTTCTTTTGATGGTATTTGATTGCCTCTGCGATTTTAATTTTTTGCGATATAAATGGAAAAAGACCGAAAATTTTGAGAAAAAATGATATTTTCTACTTTTTGTTATAAGAAAAATCGAATAAACTCAATTTTAGTCAAACATTTAGGGAAAAATTTATTCAGCCACATGTCTTTAGTAAAAAAAATGTCAAATAGCGTCTACAAACTAGAGTACATTTTCTGGAATTTACACAGCTTTTAATTTACGACTGCCTATCTCATTTCTTGAGGTGCTAAAATGGCAGGGCAGTACAAACCCCCCCCCCCCAAATGACCCCATTTTGGAAAGTAGACACCCCAAGGAAGTTGTGGAGAGGCATGTTGAGCCCATTGAATATTTTTTTTTTGTCCCAAGTGATTGAATAATGACAAAAAAAAAAAAGTTTACAAAAAGTTGTCACTAAATGATATATTGCTCACACATGCCATAGTTATATGTGGAATTGCACCCCAAAATATATTCTACTGCTTCTCCTGAGTACGGGGATACAACATATGTGGGACTTTTATGGAGTCTAGCCGCGTACGGTACCCCGAAAACCAATCACTGCCTTCAGGATTTCTAAGGGTGCAAATTTTTGATTTCACTCCTCACTACCTATCACAGTTTCGAAGGCCATAAAATGCCAAAATAACACAAACCCCCCCCCCCCAAATGACCCCATTTTGGAAAGTAGACACCCCAAGCTATTTACTGAGAGGCATGTTGAGTCCATGAAATATTTTATATTTTGCCACAAGTTGCAGGAATTTAAAAAAAAATGTTTTGCACAAAGTTGTCACTAAATGATAAATTGCTCACACATGCTATGGGCATAAGTCAAATTACACCCCAAAATAAATTCTGCTGCTTCTCCCGAGTACGGGGATACCACATGTGGGGGACTTTTTGGGAGCCTAGCCACGTACGGGACCCCGAAAACCTGACGGGGAACCTAAAAAACTAACTGGCTAACCAGCGTCACCAGTGACACTTATACTGTGATCGCTGGTGAAAGGGTTAACTAGGGGCAATCAGGGGGTTAAAACCATTATTGGGTAGTATATGGGGGTACCTAACGTTATAAAAACCTGGCGGTGAACCTAAAAAAATAACTAGCTACCTAACGACACTAGTGACACTAATGCAGCGATCAGAAAAATGATCGCTTAGTGACAGTGGCAAAAGGGGGTTAAAGGGTTAACTAGGGGCAATCAGGGGGTTAAAACCATTATTGGGTAGTATATTGGGGTACCTAGCGCTATAAAAACCTGGCGGTGAACCTAAAAAAAACTAGCTACCAAGCGACACTAGCGACACTAATGCAGCGATCAGAAAAATGATCGCTTAGTGACACTGGCAAAAGGGGGTGAAAGGGTTAACTAGGGGCAATCAGGGGGTTAAAACCATTATTGGGTAGTATATCGGGGTACCAAGCGCTATAAAAACCTGGCGGTGAACCTAAAAAAATAACTAGCTACCAAGCGGCACTAGTGACACTAATGCAGCGATCAGAAAAACGATCGCTTAGTGACACTGGCAAAAGGGGGTGAAAGGGTTAACTAGGGGCAATCAGGGGGTTAAAACCATTATTGGGTAGTATATCGGGGTACCTAGCGCTATAGAAACCTGGCGGTGAACCTAAAAAAAAAACTAGCTACCTAGCGACACTAGCGACACTAATGCAGCGATCAGAAAAATGATCGCTTAGTGACACTGGCAAAAGGGGGTGAAAGGGTTAACTAGGGGCAATCAGGGGGTTAAAACCATTATTGGGTAGTATATCAGGGTACCTAGCGCTATAAAAACCTGGCGGTGAACCTAAAAAAATAACTAGCTACCTAGCGACACTAGCGACACTAATGCAGCGATCAGAAAAATGATCGCTTAGTGACACTGGCAAAAGGGGGTGAAAGGGTTAACTAGGGGCAATCAGGGGGTTAAAACCATTATTGGGTAGTATATCGGGGTACCTAGCGATATAAAAACCTGGCGGTGAACCTAAAAAAATAACTAGCTACCTAGCGACACTAGCGAAACTAATGCAGCGATCAGAAAAAATGATTGCTTAGTGACACTGGAAAAAGGGGGTGAAAGGGTTAACTCTAGGGTCAATCAGGGGGTTAAACCTTTATTGGGGGGTGGTAGGGGGCTACCCTGGACCTAACACTAACTGCCCTGACAGTTTTTACTGTTACAACTGACACTGAATGCAGTGATCAGTAAATAAATGATCACTGCAATCAGTGACACTGTGACTGGGGGGAGGATCGGGGGGGGCGATTGGGGGGGGGATCGGGGGGGTTTGTGTGCCTGTGTGTGCCTATGTGTTAGAGTAGTGTTGGTGCACACTTACTTTGTCTTCTCCTCGTTGTCTGGTCAAAAAGACCGCCCCGAGGAGAATGACATCACTTCCTCCCTGCCTGTGTATACAATACACACTGGGAGGAAGCTTCTCATTCGCCAGGAGCTCCTGAAGCGAACCGGACCACCGTATCCAGCGGGAGGGGGTCCGATCGGACCCCCCACCCGCTGGAAGGCAGGCACGTACATGTACGTGCTTGTGCCTGCCTGTGCCATTGCGATGATGTACAATGGCAATACGGCGGTCCTTAAGTGGTTAATTTACACGATAGCTAAAAAAAATTCAGTGGATAAATATTCAGAGCATTTGCCTTGTAGCTTTGGGGTTCTGGATACAATGTCCTTCAGAGCCAGTATCTATAGGGCGTTTGAATGTTTCTATTAGTGTGAATCCCCTATGGGTTCTTGAGTTGCCTCCCATAGTCTAAAACATACGTACTAGACATGTGCATTCGTTTTCGTCCGAATGCATTTTCGTCCGAATTTCAGCTATTTTCGTTTTCGTTTTGACAAACGATAACGAAAGCACAAAATCCGAAAAACGAAAGATCCGACATAAATAAATGCTTTATTTTCGTTTTCGTTGTTACAACAGTTCGATATAGAATAGGAGATTCGACATGACTCTGACAACGTGTTTATAGAACCTATGGTCGAATGTGCCTAACCTTACCTCTATTAGTCCAAGATTATATAGAGAAAATATTCGACAGAGAAAAGATTTGACGGAGAGAAAAGATTCTGCAAGTTACTGTCCTAAAAAGTGTTTGGGGACCTGGGTCCTGCCCCAGGGGACATGTATCAATGCAAAAAAAAGTTTTAAAAACGGCCGTTTTTTCGGGAGCAGTGATTTTAATAATGATTAAAGTGAAACAATAAAAGTGTAATATTCCTTTAAATTTCGTAGGGGGGGGTTGTCTATAGTATGCCTGTGAAGGGGCGAATGTTTCTGGGCCTTAGAACTGTCGCTGCACAAAGTGTCATTTATGCAGGAAAAAAAGTCCTTTAAAATCACTCGCAGCTATTATGAATTGTCGGCTCCCGTAATACAGAGAACACTCATTGAAAGTCATTGATAAAAAAATAAATAAATAATAAAAAAAAAAAAGCGTGGGGGTCCCCCAAATTGAATTACCAGGCCCTTCAGGTCTGGTATGGATATTAAGGGGAACCCTGCCTCAAATTTAAGAAAAAATTTGACGTGGGGTTCCCCCTAAATATCCATAACCAGACCCTTCAGGTCTGGTATGGATATTAAGGGGAACCCCGCGTCAAATTTAAAAAAAAATTGACGTGGGGTTCCCCCTAAAAATCCATACCAGACCCTTTATCCGAGCACGCAACCTGGCAGGCCGCAGGAAAAGAGGGGGGGACGAGAGAGCGGCCCCCCCTCCCTCCTGAACCGTACCAGGCCACATGCCCTCAACATTGGGAGGATGCTTTGGGGGTCCGTGACCCCTCAAAGCACCTTGTCCCCATGTTGATGAGGAGAAGGGCCTCATCTCCACAACCCTGGCCGGTGGTTGTGGAGGTCTGCGGGCGGGGGGCTTATCAGAATCTGGAAGCCCCCTTTAACAAGGGGACCCCCAGATCCCGGCCCCCCCCCTGTTTGAAATGGTAAGGGGGTACAAAAGTACCCCTACCATTTCACAAAGAAAGTGTAAAAAAATGGTTAAATAAAACAAACACACTTTTGAAAAATTCCTTTATTAAAAATAAAAAAATAAAAAAAAGATTCCAGCGGCGGTAATCCACTCTTGCTATCCAGCGACGGACGGTCATCTCTCCCGCGATGTCATGTCATCCAGCGCAGCGAATCCTTCGTTCTTCTGTCTCCGCAGAGGAGACAATGCAGGGATTCCGGCTGGCTGACGTTTCTTAAATACGGAGGGCGGGGCCACCCGTCACCTGACCCCGCCCCCCTCTGACGCAAGGGGAAACCCGGGGTTCCCTGTGACGTATAGGTGACCCGCACCCCTCTGATGTAACACAGGCAGGTTTCCGTTACATCAGAGGGGGGCGGGGTCACCCATACGTCACGGGGAACCCCGGGTTTCCCCTTGCGTCAGAGGGGGGCGGGGTCATGTGACGGGTGGCCCCGCCCTCCGTATTTAAGAAACGTCAGCCAGCCGGAATCCCTGCATTGTCTCCTCTGCGGAGACAGAAGAACGAAGGATTCGCTGCGCTGGATGACATGAGACATCGCGGGAGAGATGACCGTCCGTCGCTGGATAGCAAGAGTGGATTACCGCCGCTGGAATCTTTTTTTTATTTTTTTATTTTTAATAAAGGAATTTTTCAAAAGTGTGTTTGTTTTATTTAACCATTTTTTTACACTTTCTTTGTGAAATGGTAGGGGTACTTTTGTACCCCCTTACCATTTCAAACAGGGGGGGGGCCGGGATCTGGGGGTCCCCTTGTTAAAGGGGGCTTCCAGATTCTGATAAGCCCCCCCCCGCAGACCTCCACAACCACCGGCCAGGGTTGTGGAGATGAGGCCCTTCTCCTCATCAACATGGGGACAAGGTGCTTTGAGGGGTCACGGACCCCCAAAGCATCCTCCCAATGTTGAGGGCATGTGGCCTGGTACGGTTCAGGAGGGAGGGGGGGCCGCTCTCTCGTCCCCCCC
Organism: Lithobates pipiens; assembly: GCF_037356315.1. NCBI lineage: Eukaryota > Metazoa > Chordata > Amphibia > Anura > Ranidae > Lithobates > Lithobates pipiens. The sequence goes on from NW_027507718.1 coordinate 2,476,844, forward strand.
TCTTTTCCTGCGGCCTGCCAGGTTGCGTGCTCGGATAAAGGGTCTGGTATGGATTTTTAGGGGGAACCCCACGTCAATTTTTTTTTAAATTTGACCGGGGTTCCCCTTAATATCCATACCAGACCTGAAGGGTCTGGTTATGGATATTTAGGGGGAACCCCACGTCAAATTTTTTCTTAAATTTGAGGCAGGGTTCCCCTTAATATCCATACCAGACCTGAAGGGCCTGGTAATTCAATTTGGGGGACCCCCACGCTTTTTTTTTTTATTTATTTATTTATTTTTTTATCAATGACTTTCAATGAGTGTTCTCTGTATTACGGAGCCGACAATTCATTATAGCTGCGAGTGATTTTAAAGGACTTTTTTTCCTGCATAAATGACACTTTGTGCAGCGACAGTTCTAAGCCCCAGAAACATGCGCCCCTTCACAGGCATACTATAGACACCCCCCCCCCTACGAAATTTAAAGGAATATTACACTTTTATTGTTTCACTTTAATCATTATTAAAATCACTGCTCCCGAAAAAACGGCCGTTTTTAAAACTTTTTTTTGCATTGATCCATGTCCCCTGGGGCAGGACCCGGGTCCCCAAACACTTTTTAGGACAGTAACTTGCAAATTAGCCTTTAAAATTAGCACTTTAGATTTTGAACGTTGGAGTCCCATAGACTTTAATAGGGTTCTAAAGTATGCTATATAGTTAGCTCCGTCGAATCTTCTTTATACATTCGACAGACACCATAAGCCTTCCAAGACAGATTCGACCGTAATTCATGTGGATTTTCGGACGAATGCAATTTTTGAACGAAAAACGAAATAAATAAAAACGAATTTCGGGAGTAACTAAATAAATTAAGCTTTCGGACGAAAACGAAATTCCGAAACGAAATATTTTACTCTGCACATGTCTAATACGTACTAGTAAATTGACAGATTTTGTTAGGTCCTAGATTATGTAAGTGATTGTTTATTTAGCTTAGTGAATAGATTTTAGATGTATCCAGGTCAATTATCCAATCATGTAAAAGGCAAAATATTACATTATTAAATTCCACTGCACCTGACTGGATATTTAAGGGGAACGTGGCTTTACTTTCTTTACTTGACTGTTAACTGAACACTCACTACTTCAAGTCTATGCCAGAAATTAAATAGTTTGCAAAATTTGCTATTGCTACATAATTCTCAAATACTTGAAATGCTAGAATGGACAAAATGCCTCCAATAGCATTATTGCTCTATTTTTATCCATGAGACAAAAAAAATGTGTACAGTACAATGCTATTGCAGGAAATGTCAATGGACATTTAAAAGCCTAGCAGAACAGATTTAATAAAAAGCTTCCACGTAAAACTTTAGATCATCAATTCAAGTATTTATATACAGTATATTTATGACTACTCCCTGTAACAGGAATAATCCATTACCTTCTTAAAATTCAAGGTGTTTTCATGTTATCACTCCAATTAATAAACTAAAAGTGTAAGAGGGGGTCAATGAGTAAGGCTATACAGCCCAATTTTTTTACATTCTGGTAACTACTTGCCATAATGAACCTTTTATTTTGCAGGCACAGTCATGTCTCTCAATTGTATTTGTGAGTTTCAGGCTTGCTGTAAACAAGGCTGTATTTACAAAAATGTCACTTATGGTCCATTGACTAGGGTAGCAGGTTAAGGGGTGCAGCGCTGAGCTTTAACATTTTCGAACTTGTATAACTTTTTCCATATCTTATTTTGTACGTCTGACCATCTCTGCACATTTCTAGCTAAATTAGTCACATTATTTAATTTAATATTGAGCTCCCTCCCCTTAATCGCATAGTGGGTTGAGGAGGACTTTAGCAATAACAGCAGCAGATTTGATTAATTTGATTAGTTTGATTGTGGGATCCTTTGATCTTTCACCCTCCCTTACCTTATCTTATCTCTATCTTATTTCTGTAGTCGCCACAGTATAATAATGCTTTCACTTCCCTTATCCTGCACATTAACCCACTCATCTCGTTTTTCTAGGAATGAGCTGAACATGCCTGGGTTCAGTTTGGGGTTCAGCCAAACAGATCAAAAGTGTTTCCAAATCAATTTTCTCCATTCTCTATTCTTAAGGTGTACAGCAAAGAGATTGGCAAAACATGCATTGGGGTTGGGCACTGCCTTGAGAAGTTTTTCCACAACAAACAAACATTTTTTTTAAAATACCGTTTTATGGAAAAATGCACCATTCCTTAAAAAAAACTGCTTGGGGTCCCCTAAACCTGTCTGTGAAGTGAGAGCTGGATTAAGAGCATCATGGGCCTGGTGGTGAGGATTTGGGTGGGCCTTTTTATGGAAATAAACAAAATAAAAATGCAAACAATTAAATGTGCCAGTTTAAGAAATAATAACCCACAGCATTGATGTGAGTAGCAGCAATAATAATCCTCAGTATCAGTTCCAGTTTCTGCAACAATGATCCTCATCAATAGTACAATCTTACGTAATAACCCCCAGCACTGATGGCAATAATAAATGCCAGCATAAGTGCCAGTTTATGAAATAACAACCCACAGCATCGGTGTCAGTAGCAGCAATAAAAACCCACAGAATCAGGGCCAGTTTCTGCAATTATAACCCCCAGCATTGGTGCCAGTTTAATCCTACATTCACACTGAGGGTGGGTTTGAAATCGTACGAGTTCAGCTGAGCTCGCATGATTTCAAACCAGCATTACATTCTAACTTGGGGAGCGATTTCACAGACATCTGTGTGGGTTCATGCACAGATGTCTATTGAAATAGCCCTCACAGTCGCCAAAAGAATTGCACAAACTACTTTTGAGAATTTATGTGGCGCCGCAAAGTTGGCATTGCATTGATTCAGATGGTTCCATTGCCGTCAACAGGCTCCAATTTAGCATGCTATTTGACATGTCAAATCGCATGTCAAATTGGCCCAATGTGAACATGGGCTAAAAGTAATAACCCCCCAGCACAAATGGCAGTTTCCATAATAATAAGGGCCTGCATCAGTACCAGTGTATCCATAATATGTAACCCATAGAATTGGTGTCAGTAGCAGCAATAATAACCCCCAGCATTAGTGCCAGTTTCTGCAACAATAGTCCCCAGTAATGGTGCCATCTGACATAATAACCCCATCACATACCTTGTGGCAGAGCCTGACGTGTAGAGAGAGGCCTCTTATACAGCCCCGACTCAGGGACCACTGATGTTACGATAGCGGCCGGGTGAGCTAAGTGAGGTATGAGTACCTGTAAGATTTTCTGCTGATTGCAGAGGTGCATGACAGGTGAGTACCAAGAGTTGGGCCGGGTAGCTGAAACAGCAGATGGCAGCAGTAACAGAAGACCCTGGACTGGGTAGGCAGCAGGTAGTAGTTGCTTGGCAGACAGCAGCTGGTTGCAGGTGCAGGAGGACTGGCAGCTCATGACAGGTGAACAGCCAGTGAAAGCCAAGCAGTATGTAGAGCAGGGCAGACAAATGACTGGATGCAAGGTCAGACAAGCCAGGTCAGCAACTGATGGTCAGATGCATGCACAAATGTTAGGCAGAGAATGGTCAGGATACAGGCAGAGGTTGGCAACACAGGATCAGGCAGAAGAGCAGGAGGTAAGCAGAGTCTAGAGGCAAGCCAAGGTCAAGGCAGATAGCATTCAAACGTGGTCACGACAAGCCTGGTCTATCACAGAAGTAAGACACAGGAACAGATACAAGAATACAGGTAATGGCTGCAGATCAGACAGCAAACAATTAGTGCAGCTGCTGAACTTATAAAGGCCACTCAGCACCAGTATCAGTGGCAAATGCTTACACACCTGCGTATGTGCATATATGTGTGCATATGCACCACTGTGCACCGCAAGACAGGTGCAAGGCTGCACTTGCGCACTTGTGTGTGCTTCAGAGCGATTCAGAGCTTCACTTGTATCATGGACAGTACATCCCCAAGAAACTTCCAGCATTGATGTCAGTTTCTGCAATAATAAACCCCATGTGAACTGGCTGTAGCGGTTAACTCTTGGGGGGGGGGGGGGTTAAATAATTAATAATGCTATTTTTAATATGCAAGATGATGGGAGTTAATATACTGCCAGTGGTCACTGATGCATTAGTGACCAGTGGCAGTTAATTAACCCCTGTGTGCTGCATCAGTAGCACCAGTGTCTGTGTTTATAAAACCCCTTCATGCTGCTGCCCCTGCCACTAATGAAGCACAAAGGGGTTAATTATCTGTCAATGGTCAGTACTGCATCAGTGACTGCTGGCAGTACATTAACACTCTTCATGCTGCATATTACAAATAGCCTTTGGTAATAAATTAACCTACCCTCCTCATCCACCCCCCACCCCAAAAGAGTTAACCACCTCAGCCAGTTCAGACTGAGCTGACACTGTGATACAACATAGAAAATAATCATCTGTCAGCCAAGCACCTCCTTTGCTAACATTTACATTGCTTTCTCATGGGTTGCAGCACTACAGCACTCTCCTCTTCTACCTAACAGGGAAGTGAGTGTGTTGGTCCTAGACTTGTGCCGGGTGCAGGAATGCACTAGGCACACTGGCACTGCTCTGCTGCAGCTCTACAACTATAGCAAAGTGTAGCAGCTGTGTATGTGTGTATGTACAGTGTCAGCCTATTGGGCTTGTATTAATGTAAGGGCCTGGAGCTGCAGCTCCAATAGCCCCTACATTAATTCGGCCCTGTGTGAAGTGGTACATTTCTATGTAATCAAACAGCACAGCAAAAGTGAAATCTACAAAGAAAAAAAAACATTTAAAATGCTTTAAGGAGGATGAGGGTCTGGTATGTATTTTGGGGTCCCCATTGCATTATTTAAAAAATAAGCTTGCATGGAAAAGTGTTTTTTTTTCCTAAAAATGTTCTTACTACTATCCTGTGGTACAATTTTCTTTCAGATTTTAAGTAGGAACCCCAAAAAAAAAATGGCTATACAAAATCTATACCAGACCATTAACCCCTTCCCGACCAGCCACCGTAGTTGTACTACGGTAAGTTGGCTCCCCTGGGTGAACCGACGTAGCTGTATGCCGGGTCACTTTTTGACCACTGGGGGTGTGACGCCGGAGCGTAAAAATCGAAAAGGAACATCACCCACCAATCTTAGGAAAAAAAATCCACTGTTATACTAATCTAACTGCTTGCACCACATTCCCATGCTAATGACTACTCTCTAGAGCTGTCATTCTATTTATGTACAGTGTGACGGGGATGTCGTTGATAAAATATGCCATGGCCATATTTGTTCCATTGCCATGACCATATTTGGTCATGATGTCACCACCACCCCATCCCTTTGCTTACACTGTCAGGGATTTCTGGGCATGTAAGTGAATGGGGTCAGTGATGACATTAGCTGTTGTGCTGAAAGAGGAAGTAAACCCTGATGAGTTTACTTCCTCTTTCATTCCCTGCAAAGGCAAAGCATAATGGATTACTATGCATCGAATAGTAGTCCATTATGTGTCACTTACCTGACACAGGAGCCAGTGATGTCACCGTTGTCCCCTGTAGTCCGGCGCATCCATGTTCTCGTTGGGTCTCGCTGCTCCACCGCTGTAATTCGCCGAAGCCGCGATGATCTCACTCCCGCGCATGTGCACGGGAGCCACCATGCGCGGCATCTTTGTCGTTGACGGTGCCGCGCTCAGTGTGCCTGCGCGCCGCTGTCTACGGCGCATGCTTAATCTAGGCTTACCTGTAGGTCAAAGTGTGTTGTAAGGGTTTACAACCACTTTAACAACCATTGACAGCAGGAAGTTTCCATCTAAAAATAGTAGTAGCAATACTACGATCATACATGGCGTTCGGCTCCTGTCAAATGAACAGTGAAGAACTGAACTTTAAGCTTATCCCTTCTATCTTACCATTGTGTATGACCTGTATATTAACCACTTCCCCTCCTTCTCCCTTTGTGCATGACCTGTACATACTGTTGTGTTTTATCTAGTGCACTAACAATAAGTTCTATGTCTGACCCACCTCAATATCACCTCAATATCAATGTTCTTACTGTTCCTATAAGCTGTGGACACAGTGTCGTCACCCTGAGGTATCCACTTTTTTTAAATGGATCATTTGTGGAATGCTTGTACTTGGCTGTTTTTTGGTCTTTGGAAAATAGAAAATCCAGTGGATAATAAATACCACCAAAAGTAAGCTCTAAAGTATATAAAATGTATTTGGGTACATTGTTATATTAGTAATTGTTAGTCAAACTATCATTGAGAACTAAAAAAAATGGCCTGTAATAAGGGGATAGGCAAACTTTTAGAAACAAATTGCATAACATGCAATGAACACAAATAAATGTGTCTTGCTCATTAAGAAGCTCAGTATACTTTGCCATCAAACAAAAACGTTGACACATTTTGCACCTTTAGTACTTATTCTTTTGTATAAACTAGGGGACTAAGGTTGTTTTCTGATGCTAAAGTACAGGTATGATGTGCTGCTCATTTGATGCAATATGCCACTGAGGAATCATTGTATTGTTTGGTGTATCAAATCTAGGCAAGGTCAAGTCCAGGGACCAGTGATATCCACTGCATGCAGTATGATTTGGCTGGATCTCCATTGGGCGCAGAAAAGCAATGTATCAGTGGTAACGTTTGCATTCTAAAATCATGACGGCGCTTTCTGTAGTGTGTGCCCAACACAATAAATCTATAAGAAAGGAGAACAGGCTGTACATTGCTTTTATTTGTTTTTCTTTTTTATCTTTTAGTAGCTAGTATATTAAGACAACACTGATAAGAAATTATAGTATAGTGTTGTAAATTGTGTTGCACTATCAATTACATAAACACACCAATATTTTTAAATGTTTAGTGTACCCTGTTAAAATATTATGAACATTTGCAATAATTAACTAATTTAATAAGGCATATGGTAAAATGCTTACAAAATGAGTGACAACTTATTGAGAGCGAAATTATTTTAATTATTTTTTGCTACTTGTCTGGCTACAGTCTAAAATGTGTGGCAACAGCAATACAAAATGTTAAATTATTGTTTACTAGTTTTGTATCAATCTTTATGACATTCCTAGTTATGCAAATATGTTGACTTTTTAGGATAATAGGAAAAAAAATATTTTCACAGTTTGATGAATAGAAACAACAAAAGGTCACTGCCGCCTTTCTCTAATATTAGTTCCTAAATTAATAGTTATATTAATTTAAAAGTCAAATTGGGGTGTAAGAAAAATGTATAATTCTTCGCTTGAAGAAATACCTGAAATGGATATAAAAACATGCATAAGCAATATGTAAAGCACCATGTAAATGGCGGGCACTATATAAATGCATTTTATAAAAAAAAAGAAGCAGTACAGCATGAATATCAGAAATCTCAAAATTCACTACCATTTAAGTGGGTAGATCATAGCCTCCCATATCTGGGTGTGCAGTTTACTCCTAACCCCTCCGATATATTTGCAGCTAATTATCCAGCTCTATTAAAAAATATTACAAGGTCGTTATCTAATTGGTCATCAATGCCGATATCATGGTTTGGGAAAATCAATATCATAAAAATGTCTGTTCTTCCGAAATTTTTATATTTATTCAGAACTCTCTCGATTCATATTCCTGCATATTTTCTTAGGCTGATTCTACAAAAAGTAACGAAAAATAATAATAAATAAATAATAAAATAATAATAAAATAAAACCCAGACCTCACAAAAAAACTCTTGTTCTCCCCAAAGCTTTGGGTGGTTTGGGATTTCCAGACTTTAACATATATTAAAAGGCAGCTCAATTATCTCAATTAACAAAATATCACTCTTCTACAGAGATTCCTTTATGGGTCCTCATTGAAGCTGTAGACTGTGATCCTCTTCCTATAAACAATATATTATGGTTACAACCTGCGGATCGTAAGTCTATAAATAACCCCATTTCTAAGCACTCTCTATCTATATGGGATAGGTATAGAAATTCACATGGTCTGCAATCTCCACAAAGTCCGCTATTATCTTTCCACAAGAATCTGACTTTTACCCAGCCTGTAAATATCCCAAAACCTTTAAAGCTTGGTCTAAGGCTGGTATCACTTGTCTATATAATTTAACTTCAACTACATCAATAAAATCTTTTACAGATCTATGTGAATTATATAAGCTTTTACAATCAGAAATATTCAGATATCTCCAAATCAAAAATATTTATACTCCTCTTCTCAATTTAAATGTAAACTTACATAATATTTCTCAATTTGAAAGATTTTGCTCAAGGAACCACACGCTAAAGGTCGTATTACATCATTGTATACACAATTGATATCTAATTCTAATACTATTATACCTAAACATGTGGCCAAGTGGGAAAAAGATTTGGATTGTACGATTGATTCTAGGTCTTGGTCCAACATATGGTCTTTCACAAACTCTTCCTCTATAAATATATTGGCGTCTGAATCATCATATAAAGTTCTCACATGCTGGTATTTGGTTCCTGCGAGAATCACCAAATTCTCAACAGACAACACTGGCCTCTGCTTTCGTGGCTGTCCAGAAAAGGGTACCTATATACATACCTGGTGGCATTGCCCAATTGTACAATCATTTTGGAAAAAGATCTTTCTGATAATTACAAAATGTTTTGATCGTCCAATTTTTCCAGACCCAATTATAGCTCTCCTTAATTTAAAACCAGCCTTTCTGAATCAGAAACAATTCAAATTAGTTCTTACACTCCTGATAGCAGACTATAGCCAATGCGTGGAAAACAGACGTGGTGAATATTGCAGAAACCAAACGTAGAATGAATCAATCTTTCATCCATGCTAAAATGGACGCTATAGATAAAAACCAGATAACAAAGTTTGATGATATATGGAAACCCTGGATTAAATATTATACGTCAGATAATATTGACAACCGAGTTTTATTGTTATGGTGATTAAGATTTTTTATAGAATTACAACATTAGCTGATATATAAAACCTCCTACGGAGAATTATTCCCTCCCCTTCCCCTCCTATATACCTTTTATGTGCTTCCCTTACTATAAGATACTTACTATAAACATACTTTAGAAGTTATGGTCAAAACTTTAAAATCATATATTTTCTTTTAGACATATTTATATTTTCTTGGGATTAAAATGTTTAAAACTCAGCTATAAGAATGTTTTCAAATTCTAAAATATATAAGGCCGTTTATTGTCATTCCCACGAGAATATCTTGAAATTCTTCTTTGCTTTGTATCATCCGTACTTCAATATGTCTACTTTTTATTTCTGGTATCACATAATTTGTCTTATATTCTGTACATGTAATTTATTTTAACATAAAATAAAAACTTTTGAACGAGAATATCAGAAATCTTTAAATACTGATTCAAAACGGATGTGGAAGTTTTACAGAAAAAAGTGATAAAAGTCAACTTAGTAGTACCTAGTAACTCTTTTTATTAAATACTGCATTATTGTGTGGCCTTATTTTCTTGTCAGTTTTAATAAATAGTTCTTATCAATATTAGAATAAAGATGCTTTTTTCTTTACAGTTTACAGCTTACAATTATACAAAATAAGGTATGTCTAGAAATCTTACATGGCTATTGTATAACAGAGGTGTCATGTTAACTTCAATTACCATCACCCACACTTACGACTGCTACATACCCCAGAAAATGAGACCACACCAATCTGGAGAAAACGTGGCCATAACAGCCAATTATCTTTATTATTAAATATTCAAATAAACATTAACATAAATTAGCATAACCGTATAAACCTGTATTAAACCACCTCCTCCATTAAATTCCACCCATTGGTCTTTGCAGGAAAAAAACCCCAATCTTAACACCAGATCCACTCCGGCACTGCGGTACTTTAAAACTTAGAATAGGCCTCAAGCTGACATTCTAGCTCAGAGACAACAAATACTGCCCGCAGTGCACCCGAAAACCAAACTGCCAGCAAAACCACTTTAGTTGGCATACCACCCTCGGGTACCATATCACAATGGGTCCCAAACTTTTCCAAAACCTGGGGTTAATCCTTCATCAGCAAAGACCAACATCATGCCACAGCACACTAGGGGAAAGCCTTACCCTTGTGTGCCCTGTCAAACCCTCAAAGCTTGTTGAATCCCGTCCTGTATTCCTAGTGCCCACAAGTCCATCCCCACATCATTCAGGTGGACTCCATCCCTCTTCAAATACTGCCAGGTCTCCACTTCAAATTCCAGGTGCTGGATAGCCAATCCAACATTCCTGACCACAAAGCCACTAACCTCCTTGTTAACCTTCTTCCTGGCTCGATTTATTTTATCCACTGACCGTGCTAAACGCCAAATGGTACGTGCCACCATGTCAGACCACACAATAATCATGTGTGGGAAGGCAAGGCAGAGCTGCTAAAAATCGAACTTGATATCGCGTACCAAGTCCAACATGGTCCTACTGCCCAAATCGTTGCACCCCACATGTAGAACTAACACGTCAGGAGGTCGGTCCATCCGTGCAAACCTATGCACCTGTGAAACCATCCTACCCCACAGCATGCTCGGCGACCCAAACCACTTTATACATGCCGTGAAAAACCCAACTGTCTACCTTCCGGGTGAGCATCATCCCTCCTAGCCCCCCAACACACATAGGAGTGGCCCAAAATCCAGACCAATCCGCGTGTTCTTCCTGAAAGAAAAGAAGAAAAAACAACCCCTCAACAAAATCAATATCAACTTTATACCATACCACAGCATAAAACGCTTATCCTTAAACTGTTTACATTACACCATCAGCAGATGTGGGCGGACATATGATTTAAACCTAGACTCCCATCTCTCAATCTTCTTCACCGCCGCCTCAGTGAGCCCCCATCTGACCGCCCCTGTAGCCGCCCCTATGCGGAAGGAACGAGACAAAAACTTTTGATCCTCTAAGCCCAAAGCCTCCAAACATTTTTTTAAAACAGCAATAAATTGATATCTAGATAAGGACCGCCCATTCCGGTGCACTAAGAGGGACCCACCTACCTCCGGGCACAGAGTCAGGAAACCCCTCACCAAAGCTACTGGGCCCAAGGGGGGGAACCAGGCAGTGAGTATACTTGCACCGTCCGACCCTTGCCCCGCTGATCCATTTTTGACTTGCGCACCAGTAAGGACAGCCTATCCCCTGCACACGCAACCCCCTAACCCCCCTTGAACCTTCGTGGAAGAACTCACCCGTTTGCTGATCCGAAAGGCCCCAAAGAATGCCAACGCAAACGCTGTCCTGAATAACACTACCTCATACTCTGATGAGCATGTAACCTCTAATTGTGCCAATAACCTGCCCAATAATTCAAATGAACCCGGTCGTCTTGTATCCCGGCCTGGCTTGGAAAGCCTATAACCCTTCACCGGATGCCTTACCCAAAAATCCTTGGTCATGTCCTGAAAACCATTCAACTTAAACCAGAATGCTAACCCCGCCAATTTTTTGACCGGACACAGACACCCCAGCCTCCAAATTACTAGAAACAAAATATAAAACTAACAAACGGAGCTCCTTTTCTTCTCGCCCCCCTTCTACCTGCTGTACCAATGCCATCCATTCCTCCCAAACCCTACTGTATGCTGACCATGTAGAATCGCTCACCGACCATCTGATCCAGCCGGCTACTCTTCCAAGGCTATTTTCCACAGCCAGTGGGGACAAGGGACCCCGCATTGTTCCACCCCCGGTGTCAATTCTCTGAATTTGTCCCACTGAAAGCAAGACAACTCATCAGTGATGACATTCTCCACCGCCGGTAGGTGAACAGCCTAGATAAACACGTTCATCTGTAAACAACGTAAGAGCAAGTGTCCGAGCAACCTGATTACCGGCAGGGATGAAACGGATACCTTGTTGATCACCTGCCCCACACCCAAGTTGTCCCCATGGAACGGCACCTTTAAATTCAGAAAAGATTCCCCCCACAATTCTGTGGCTAACACGACGGGAAATAATTCCAACAGCAACATGTTCATCACGAAACCCTTCTGCCTTCCATGAATCTGGCCAAGGCGCCGCACTCCACTTACCCTGGAAAAAGGCCCCGAAGTCAGCCACTTCCGCCGCATCCGTGTACAACTCCAGGTCGAAGTAGCTAACAGGGCCCAACATCCACAACGCCCTGCAGTTAAACTGAGCCAGGAACGTGTGCCATGTCGCCAGGTCATCCCTATGTGCCCTCACCAAGTGTATATAGTGCTTGGGGGATGTAACCCTCACGGTACTTGCTGACAGCCACCGGCAAAATACCCTTCCCATCGGCAAGATGTGACAAGCAAAGTTCAACTTACCCAACAACGATTGTAATGGTCTAAGTTGCACCTTACTCAGTCCCATGATCCCCCCGATCTCCTCCTTCAACGCCGCTAATTTGTCCTCAGGCAACCTACTTCTTCTCCAAATCCAATTTCTGCCATCACGCTCAGTAGTGCCCCCCGCCGTCTGCATGGGGTGCCCGGCGGCCATCTTTTTGGTCCTCTCCCGACTAGGCCCTACCCCCACTGACCCTAGGCCAGAAGCCTGGGCCTCTCCTGCTTGTCTGAACTTCTTACTGGGCCCCGCATGCACTGTGAAGCTTCTGGCACTGTCCCCTACCGATCGCTGCATTGACTGCCACTTGCTGCCTGCCGCCCCCCCCTCAAGGAACTGGCGTGCACTTCGCGAGGGGCCCGGAACCAGCTCTGTCTGCCCTGGCCTGTCCTGCATCTTTCCCAGAAAGGAGGGGAAGAGGGGGGTCAGGGCAGAAACGAGCCGGCGGCTTGAGCCCCATCCCGTCCCGCTGGCCATTCCACTGTACCTTGATCGCCCAGCACCGCTGCCAGCCTGCTCTCACACTTTAAATGACAATTACATGGTCATTGGACACTGTACCCATTAGAAATTTTAATTATATTTTCATACAAATAGAGCTTTTTTTGGTGGTATTTGACTGCTTGCAAGTTATACTGCGGTAGGTTGGCTCGGCTGCGCGAATCGCTGTATCTGTACGCTGGTCCCTTTAATAGCTATATACCTTTATAGCTATAGCAGGTATGTGCACACACTCTGTGGCATGTCACCGGAGCTGATGCGCATGGTCCGCAGCTACGATATCCGCTGGCCATCTGCGATCACTCCACAGAGAGCCAGAACGGGGATCTGTCAACGTAAACAAACAGATTTCCTTTCTGACAGGGGAGTAGAGAGAGATTGTATGTTCCTAGTGATCAGGAACAGTGATCTCTCTCTACTCCCTGTTAGAACACTCCCGCCTAAAGTTAGAAACCCCTTGATCACCCACTAGTGTTAACCCCTTCCCTGCCAGTGCCATTTATGCAGTGATCAGTGACTATTTTAGTCCTGCTAAAAATCGCTGATCACTGCCATTACTAGTACAGAAAAAACTATAATAAAAATGCCATAGATATATCCCGTATTTTGTAGACGGTATAACTTTTGCGCAAACCAATCAATAAACGCTTATTGCAATTTTTTTTCTCAAAAAAAGTATAAGAATACATATTGGCCTAAACTTATGAAGAATTTTTTTTCGATATTTATTATAGCAAAAAGAAAAAAATATATATATTTTTTTTTTAAATTGTCAGCATTTTTTGTTTATAATCAAATACAACCAAAAGAAAGCTCTATTTGTGGGGGGAAAAGGATATACATTTTGTTTGGGTACAAAGTCGCACAACCACGCAATTGTCAGTTAAAGCAATGCAGTGCCGTATATAGCAAAAAATGGTCTGGACAGGAAGGGGGCAAATACTTCCGGGGCTGAAGGGGTTAAACTACCTTTAATGCAACCAGTTCCATGCAGCTTCAAACAAGGGTGATTCTGGAAGCCATCATAGTTCAACTCTTCAATCAAACTCAAGAACAGATACTTATGGAATATGATGTCTTTTTTAACCTTTGCACATTTTTCTTTTCTTTTGCCATCTCTTCCTTTTATATTGAACATGCTTCATCAGTTTCTTAGATATTCAAGATATTACAAATATATAATTATATGTGACTGCTTCCGTTTTAGAAATATATTACCTGTACTTTTCTGTATGGTTAATACATACAGATTGAGACTACTATGTATCCTGTTAATTGGTTTTCAGTTGCTAGAAACACGCCAAAAAGAAATGTATGTTCTTTATTAAAGCGGCGTTCCACCCAAAAGTGGAACTTCCGCTCATTTGTCTCCTCTCCCCCTCCCGTGCCACAATTAGCACCTTTCAGGGGGAGGAGGGACAGGATACCTGTCAAACCTGCGGGAGTCCGGGCCATGGCCCATGACATCACTGTGGGGTTCCCTCCTTCTCCCACCTCCTCTCCCTGTCGCTGGGCCAGCAGGAATGAGGAGCGGAGCCTCGCACATGCACAGTAGGGTTCTTGGCATGAAGCCGTAAAGCTACAATGCTGGGTACCTTCACGTGCAATGGCGGCGGCAGAACTTGACAGCTGATGGAAACATCAGCTGCGATGGTGACATCGCTGGACTCCAGGACAGGTAAGTATCCTATTGTTAAAAGCCAGCAGCTGCAGTATGTGCAGCTATTGTCTTTTTCTTTTTTCATGTTGGGCGGAACACGGCTTTAACTATAATAACTTTTCATTTTTCAGTAACCCAAAAGCAGACCTTTTGAAAAACAGGAATAAGGTTAAAGGGGTTGTAAAGGTAAATGTTTTCTCCCCTTAATGCATTCTATGCATTAAGGTGAAAAAACATCTGACACTACCTGCGCCCCCAGCCCCCCGTTTTACTTACCTGACTCCTCAAAAGTCCCGCGCTCGCCCCCGACGTCCTTTCCCCCATTCAGCCTGGCCGCTGATTGGCTGGAGTGGATGGATGGAAAGCAGCGCAGCCATTGGCTTGCACTGCTGTCAATCACATCCACTGACGCGGAGCGCCAGAGGGCGGGACCGCGTGATACAGCGAGCTGCTATAGCCACCAGCTGTATCACGGGAGCATGCCCGCAGGTGCTTCTCACCATGCGAGGGAGCTCGCATGAACGTGAGAAGCACCTGCGGGAGGAAGCCGAGACAGCCGCCGAGGGACCCCAGAAGAGCAGGTTCGGGGCCATTCTGTGCACAACGAGCTGCACAGTGGAGGTAAGTATAACATGTTTGTTATTTAAAAAAAAAAAATTCACTTTACAATCCCTTTAAAGAATAGTGTTTTGTATTTCACTCTTTTCTACACTTCTGTGCTGCAATTTGTGTTACCACATAGGTTATGAAAGACTTCATGAACATATAACCTTCACATTAGCAAGACTGCTGTGTTTTGTTATTATTGCTAAACCAAAATCTATTTGCTTTTAAGTTATTTATAGCAAAACCTGTGGCTAAGAAAGTCAGGAACAATAAACTGTGTTTCAATTTATTGAGCTCTAGCTAACTTATATTTCACCTCTAAAAATTAAATAGATGCTTGTTTTTGTTCTATGATTGTGTCTCACAGGTATGCACTGGCACTGCACATGTGCACATGGCCATACTGGAAGGAAATAGAATCCCTCAATATTTCTAACTTAAAAGCTTGGGATGGTCGTTGCTAATCTTAGATATAAGAGTATTAGTTGCATGCCTGGCTTTGACTTTCTGAGTCACTGGCAAGCCTCACAACCTCTGCTGAAAGTTTATTCTAATTATCAACTACCCTTTCAGCAAAATAATACTTTCTAAGATTAGTTTTGAACTCTCCTCCAGTTAGCTTGAGGTCATGTCCCCATGTTGTTGATCATTGCCCTCTTGAATGACCTCATTCACCCCCTTGATGCATGTAAAGATTCCAATCATGTCCACCCTTTCCCTTCTCTCCTATGTACTGTACATATTAAGTTCCTGAAGTATTTGCTGTTATGTTTTATCCCTCAGGCCTTTCACCATGTTTGTTACTTGTCTCTGGACTTGTTCTATCTTATCAATATCTTTTTGTAAGTGAGGTCTCCAAGACTGGACACAGTATTCCAAATGAGTTCTCACTAAAGATGTATATAGAGGAATCAGGACATCCTGCCTCCTGCTGGTGATCCCTCTAATGATGGATCCTAGAATTCTATTCGCTTTCCTTTTTGCAATCATCTGAAATGAGTACCCCCAAATATTTCTCCACTGTAGAGCTGGCCAACACTGTACTTCCAATGTTGTACTCTGTCAAGGGATTCTTTTTCCCTAGGTGCATTATTTTACATTTAGAAACATTGAACTGCAGTTTCCACTGCTTTGGCCAACCTTCCAGAAATGCCAAATCATGTTCCATGTTACAGAAACCTGTAAGATGACTGTACTTGGTGTGGCACCAGAGAAAGCAGGCCGCTGGAGTTTGGATCAGGTGAGTAAGACATAAGAATCTTCATGACAGGTTAATATATTTAGAATGAAAAGAAGCATGTTCATCAAGGTAAAACAAAACACAAAAATAAATTATTTAGAAACCCAGAACCCTAAGCTCACAGCGGAAGGCATGGTCCAAAATGCTCCAATAGTAAAGAATTTTCTTTCTGATCCCCCGAAAGCAATCAGATATTTCATGGATCAACACTTCACAGTGTTATTTTTTTATCAATATTAATATTCAGAAAGACACAGAAATGGAAGAGTTTATCCATGTAGCACAAGGTAACCCTTCAAAAATTCACTCGTACCTGGCATTACCAAGCATCAGCTTATTTCAACCTGTTATTGACAAACCTCAAAAATAGGAAGAGATAGCCCTAGCTGCCACACACCTCACCCAACCAGAGTGGTTAGCAGGTAAAATCAACCTCAGCTTGATTCATTCAGGCCACGTCCCCAACATGTTTCATCCTGCCTTGGGGCTTAATTATGGAGATGAGGGTCTGTTGGTGGCAGGTAATAAATAGCATCATCCTCCACCTAAATATGGATGTGGGTAAACCACTCAAAAATGTAAAAGGGTTGGTGAGTGAAAAATGCACCATGTAGAATAAGCCCCTGAAAAGCAACCACAATAAAAAACCTAATGTGTGGTATAACAATGATAGACAGATTATTGAATGCAAAAAAAAAGAAAAGGGAAGAAAAATGACAAACTGACAAAAGCAATCCTTCAAATGCCCAATCCCCTAGTTAAAAAAAGTTTTATTTGGTTATTGGCGTTCACTATAAATATGTGTAATACGAATAAAGCTAAGGTGGTGAGGATGGAGGTTGTGAAATTACAATTAAATTAAAATCAAGGAAAAATTAAAATGACAAAAAAGGTCCAAGTTTCACAGAAGGAAAAAGGGATAAAGACCCCATACAATATCTCTCATTCCCAACAATACCAATCAATGCACAAATGTTTTAGGAGAAATATTGTGTGAGATATTTTATTTCATTTTTTTAAACTAGGGGATCAGGCTTTGGTAGGATTGCTTGCAGCAGTTTGTAATTTTTCTTGATTAAGCCCCGGGGCAGAACGAACATGTTGGGGACGTGGCCTGGACAAATTGAGCTGGGGCTGCTTTTACCTGCTAACCCTTGAGATTGGGTGAAGTGTGCAGGGGCCAAGCTAACTCTTCCTATTTTTGCAGTGGGCTTTGGATCTGGGTGGTCCTCTCCTCAGCCTGCACCCTCATCAGTCAGTGGCATCCAACTCATCGGACCTTGATACCCTGAGCAGGGACCCTTAAGCATTTATCATGGGTAACATTTTCCAGGCTGTCCTACTCTCCATGTCCATTTTCTTCAGCCGAGAGAGGTGGGGGCACTTTAGGTGAACCCACTCCTAATTGATAACTCTTCCCTCCCCATCTCCCACTTACTTCTTCTCCCCCCCCCCCCTTTTTTCTCTCTCTCTCTTTTCTTCATGTAGGTCCTGAACCCCTACGTCAAAAGATGTATGGGCACACCCATCGCTCACCAATCTGATTTATGGCACCTGAAATTAGGAACAAGGTTCTAAGACATGGAGTCTGGCACTATCTGCTTATTTTGTTATGTGCTCTACGATGGTCATGGAGTATCACCAGGGCCACCACATTTTCAAAATATCCTGGTTTCTCTATATTCTCTTTATTGTCATGTTAAATTCTCTGTCATTTATTTTGCCTGCACATAACACCATGCAGTTATGTTTATACATGGGGATGATTACCCTATTTACTGTACTCTTATTGAATCAGTCTTGCTTCTACTTTCAGAATGATTTCCATTTTTGTTTTTAGTGCATTCTACCTTCTATTTTGAGAACCATTATAAATTATTTGTGAAACTAATAGCCAGTTATACTCTGTGTGTTTATAAACATATGTCTGTTACTCTCATCCATTTCACTTTGATGTTCTAGGACCTGTTGTGAAGTGGGCAGATGTTAAAAGATTTTTCCTTCATTTCAAGCTCAGCTGTAGCCAAAATATTTTGTTTTAGTCTTAGATAGAAATTTGATACTAAACTGTTAGGGGTATTTCACCTCACTTCCTGTTTCTGTGACAACAAGTCAATAAATGATAGGAGTGGTTGTTATCAAGACAGGAAGATACAAACAGTAATAAAACCTGACAAAATTTCTAATCCTTACTCATTTACTGAAAAAAAGGGAATCTGTTTATTGACTGGAGAGATTTTACATCATGTGAGAAGAGAGGAAATGACACAGTGGAGTCTCAGACTGCAGTAGAAATCCAAAGAGAGGTTCTAAGCCCCCCCCCCCCCCCCCCCAAAAAAAAAACATAAAACAAATTGGCTGAAATTGGGCTTTAACATTATTATAAACAAACTAAAGAGGAAGTAAAGGCACTTTAAAAAAAAAAATGCAACCTGCAAGGCAAAGGCATAATGAGCTAGTATGCATAGCATACTAGCTCATTATAAATAAGTTACCTGAGAACGAAGCCCCCGAAGCGGTCCTCCTTCTTCATCTTCGCCGCTGCCATGTATCCCAGAGTGACTTCTGGGTCTCGTTGCTCCGGCGCTGTGATTCGCCGGAGCTGCGATGATGTCACTCCGGCGCATGCGCACGGGTGTCGACACGAGCGGCATATCACCGTGATCTGCGGCCTGCTCAGTGTGCCTGCGCACCGCTGTCTATGGTGCATGTGCCGTAGACAGCGGTGCCTGTCTTTTTGTAAATATCTCCTAAACCATATAGGTTTAGGAGATATTTCTTGGACCTACAGGTAAGCCTTAATCTAGGTCAAAGTGGTTTGTAAGGGTTTACAACCACTTTAACTCCCTTTAATAACAACTGCTTACTTCAGCTCCTGGCTTTTAGGGCTCTCAGTCAAAATGTGGAGGGAAAGGGGTCCACATGATCTACATCGAACTGATCAGCCCAATAAAATGTAGGTTGTCAGTCTGCTCTTTTGACAATTTGTGACATGAACTGGCATCATGGTTCTAGTGTGATTCTCATAGGTAGATAATGTGAATTATAGTTTTGTGCAGTATGTAAGATATACAGTAGATGACACTGAGAGCACAGCAATTGCAGTCACTAAATGCTTATTTAAGACAGAAAGTAGATAACGTAAAAGCAGTTATAATTAGTGATCAAAATTGATACCCCAATTTAGAGGCAATATCCTGCATTTTAATTAGGCCACAAATATTTAAAGGTATATGAAGCAGGTTAAATAAGTGCATTTGAAACTAGCAAGTTGTCAGTCCAGTTGCTCAATTACCAACAGAGGAAACTGCCAGGCTGCATCAATTATATTTGCCTGAAAAGCTGACATTTGTTAAGTAGTTGAATTATGTGGTGTTCTATATGTAAAACACGTGTAGACATGCTGGCAGTCCATTTTACAAACTGCAAACAAAGGAGACTGCCAGCCAACAATTTTTGTAATTGTCAAAGTAGTCACCTATTGTATATAATTGTTGACTTTTCATTTTTAAATATTGCTGGTACATAATCATATAATTGATATTCAGACTTTATTTTTTTGTTTTATCATTCCTTACAATATTAAATGTCAAAATTAACATTTTTTTATTTTAGTAGAATGTTACTTTTCAAAACATTTAGAATGTAAATGTAAAAGGCAAAATATTATGCTTGCAGATCTGGCTCCATTTTCAAATTTTATGTTCAAATGCTAATCATTACACTGTTTGATAACAGAAATTGCACATATTATTTTAAGTGCAATGACCTTTCAAATGTTGCATTTGAAATCTTTTATGTACTTTCATTGTAATCTTCTGAGATTTATTACTTATTTAAATGTCTATTTAGCCTAAAGCTGAAAGATTCTGCCAAGCCTGTGTGCTCTTTTCTAATGTAATGATCCTTGAAATTAAAAACATACACACGTGTAGCAGCTATAAACAATTTTGTCTGCTAAGTTTAGCATTCGGCTTCAATTTCTTTTTATGTAAGTGAAATTATACTGTCATTTTATTCTATTGTAGCCTAGCTAAATCGAGTTTACATTAATAGCACGCATTATGCTTTTTCATGAATGAGCATTTCTTTTGCATTTTAAATCGTCATCATTGCTATATGTGATGATCACTGATTAGGACTCACTAATGTTAAGATCAGCATAATTATTAAATTATATTTTCTCCTGTTCTAAAGTTTGATAGCAACGCCATATTAGAGTGTTTATAAAAGCTACAAACGGTGATGCATTAAACACTTATAGTAAGTACAGATTGTGTCACAAAATGATTACATAAACCTTCTAAATATATGATCATAATTAACATTCCTAAATAACCTTTAAAATCATTTAGAATAAATAAAGAATCATAGAGTTATATTTCGAGGACTTTCAGGTTTAAACTGTAATTTTCCCCTCTCAGTATAAGTTGTGCCTCCGCCCTTAAGAAAAATTCAGAGCACCTCAAAAACTCCACAATCATACTTGAATAAAACTGCAATCTTCCTTCGCCAATGTAAGGTGTGCCTCCACCATTCATGGAAACTTAACAAATTGATTCCCTCACCACCAGATATCACAAAGAGCTGCTTACCAGATCCTTTGATTCCCACCAATACAGGAAGGTCAAACAGTGCATGTGTAGTCACAACATCCAGTTGCTAATAGGGATCACTAGATATCTCCATTATAAATTCAGCCGTCATCACCTATGGAACTGCTTTCACATAAGACACATACGCTCCATATCCAAGGGAGGAAAATAATTATGGATTATGCACTTCAATAGTTTCTTTGAAATATACAATATCTCACAAAAGTGAGTACACCCCTCACATTTTTGAAAATATTTTATTATTTCATATGACAACACTGAGGCCAGGTTCACATTGGTACGACAAGCGCTCCGACATTGGAAGCTCATGTCACATGATGTGTGAAAATCAATGTTTCCCTATGAGAGCCATCTTAACTGGTCCTAAACAAGTCTGTCTGACTTAGAAAATACTCCCTGCGCTACGTTGGTCCAACTTTGTGGCCATTTTTTGCTATACGGCACTGGATCGCTTTAACTGACAATTGCATGCGACGCTGTACACAAACAAAATTGATGTCCTTATTTTCCCCACAAATAGAGCTTTCTTTTGCGCTATAAAAAAATAAAATTCCGACAATTTTGAAAAAAATATATATTTTTTTTACTTTTTGCTATAATAAATAACCCCAATTTTTTTATTGATTGGATTGCACAAAAGTTATAGCATCTACAAATAGGGGATATATTTATAGCATTTTTATTATTTTTTTTTTTTTACTAGTATTGGTGGGGATCAGCGATTTTTAGCAGGATTGCGACATTGCGGTGGACAGATCGGATGCGTTTGACACTTTTTTGGGACCAGTGACATTATTACATCACAGCTAAAAATAGCCACTCATCACTGTATAAATGGCACTGGCAGGGAAGGGGTTAACACTTGAGGATGGTCAAGGGGTTAAGTGTTCCCTAAGGAGGTGTTTCTAACTGTGGGGGAGTTCACTGGCTGGGAGTAAAGATAGATCACTGTTCCCGATCACTAGGAACAGACAATTACTCTGTACTCCCCTGACAGAACAGTGATCTGTTTGTTTACATTGACAGATCATCATTCTGGCTCTCTGTGAAGCGATGGTCAGAGATTTCAAAGCCTCCGGCCACACGCATCAACTTCAGTGATGCACCTGCAATAGCTATTAATGGGACCGGCATACAGCTATGGCGATTCACTCAGCAGTATAACTGCGGCGGCTGGTCGGCAAGCGGTTAAACAATGAACAGTGATTACATTTTCCTTATTGTACCAGCAAGACAAAGTCAAACATATTTATATGAGGGATTTGTCTCTAAAGATGTGAGACCTAAATCCAAATCCAAGGTGTGAGGAACTATAGCATAACAATCATTGAGTACCAGAAACATCATGTGGTTGTGTTAGTAGGTGGAAATGTAGATTACTATGAATGTGGGGTTTCTACTTATGCTCCCAGAGACTCTGCATATAAAAATTCGGCATTGGGTGTCATTTAGAACACTTTCACACTGGGGCAGAGAGGGCAGTAGTGGTAAAGCCCAGCTAGTTTTAATAGCACTTTACTGCTGTTATAGCGTTTTGGTGGTGCTATTCGGGTGGGAGCAGGGCACTTTTAAGAGAAGGGGTTAAAAAGGAGTTAAAAGTGCCCATGTAGCGCCGCTTTGCAAGCACTTCAGCAGTGCTGCCCATTCGTTTCAATGAGCCGCTGCAAAGATGCTGCTTGCAGGACTTTTTCTAATGTCCTGCAAGTGCACCTCTCCAGTGTGAAAGTACTCCATTTCATACTGGGGCTGCAGGGTAGGCATTCGTCAGGCGCTACAGGCGCTATTTTTATCCCTTTAGCGCCTGAAAAATGTCTCCGCTTGAAAGGGGTCTAAATGTTTTCTGGGTGGTCAGATTAATAGTAGGCGTGATCGCACATTAGTTGGGATGTGCACATAGGTTAGGAATATGTAAGTGGAAAGTTGCATAAAGGATACAGAAAGTAGAGATCTGTACGGAAGTACAAAGAAGGAAGTGAGACTATAAAGATAGAAGATGAGAAGGGAGATGTGATTGGGGGGGAATGGTTGGCAAAGAGAAATAAAAAGGGAGGGGTTGCTGAGAATGGCCAACTGTGCGATCTGGGATATAGAAAGGGCAGATAGGGGTTCCTGCCTTCCCCCCTGCCCTCTCTTTTGGGAGGTGCTCTGAATATTTTGTTGAATCTTGAAGCATATGTTATACTGACAGAAAAAGATTGCAATTTAAACCTGAAATGTTTGGACTAAAGGTCTTTGATCCTGTATGGATTTGTATGGATTTTTTAAGATTATTAAGGAATGTTTATTATGATCATACATTCAAGAGGTCTATGTAATCATTCTGTGACATAAACTGGATTTGCTATGAGTGTTTGTAGTAGTTTACAGTATATAGGAGAGCATGGTGGTGATATCTCTTTGGTCTTCCTATATTAGAGCATTACCACACCGTATTGTTACATTAGAAATAAGACATATGGGTGTAGTTAGTACACTACAGCAGTGGTACACAATTTATGGATCAGAATCATTTGGCATACAAGAAATAATGTTGGGGTAAAATAATCATTCAGTTGGTCTTTAGCTGCATTTTTGGGTCCAAATGACATATAAATATGTGTGACACCTGGGCTAAATAAAAAGACTGACACTGCAAAAGAGCAGCTTGGCTTTTACATCATAGACACTTTTAGTTCATTTTGTGATGTCAATCATTTTACATACCTGAATCCCATATTCTTTTGTGTCCTCATCATTATGACACTATTGAGATGTTGCTGAATTGCAGCTCTACTCTCACAGGGTTCAATAAACATCAAGATGCCAGCCTCTCTTTTCTGTTTCTAAAATTAAGGCAGCATGTAGAATGGATAGAGGCTTTAGAGAATAAATCTATTATAAAAAAAAAACGTGGTTCTAATATTTATGTAAAATAACACACTGTAAAATAAATGATGCATTATGAGTATCAAATGGGTGCTTTATATTAATTTGTTAAAGTTGATATGTGTGTTAAAGATGTATAAGCCCTTGTACACACATTCCGACAACCAAATCCGTCGGATTTTGTCCGACGGATTTTGTCCGAAACTGTTGTATACACACGGTCGGACAAAGTTGTCGGAAAATCCGACGTGATGACGTTATTTCGTTACGACGGGACTATGTTCAAGCTAGTAGCCAATAGCTTTGGTGTAGGAATTTGATCTGAGCATGCGTGGCACTTTGTCCGATCAGAATTCTCTACACATGATCGGAGTATGTCTGATCGGAGCATTTTGTCGGAAAATATTTCCGGCAAGTTGGAAAAGTTGAAAGTTGGTCCGACGGATATTCCGACGGAAACAGTCCGATGCAGACCACACACAGTCGGAATATCCAACAAAACGCTCCAATCGGACACATTCCGACGGAATCTCCGACCGTGTGTACAAGGGCTAAGACCCATCAGTTAAGGTTTGTATACAGGACTGACTAAAGTAACATTTTTCTTACACTAGAAATGCATTTATTGCAAACAAATTAATAAAATAAAATGGGTAGGGGAATACATGCAGGAGATTTGCTTTCATAACATCATATTTCAATTGTTAATTTGCTTTTGCTATATGTTTCTGTCCGCATAATTATTATTATTTATTTTTATTTTTTCTATACTTTAAAAATGTAAAATGTATCCAAGCTTTTTTAGTTTTGTATAGCGTGAGGAACCATTAGAACCAACATCGGGTTATTATTGCTGTTCGGTGAATATGAGGTGAAACATTTCTTCATTGCAGATCATGTTCTCCTGAACATCTCCCAACATATGGTACCTGTCTTCCTTAGTTGTCTTTTATTATAAACATAGCATTGACTGCTATGCTCTCTTTGTATGTATATTGAAATAGCAAATACTCATCCTCTAAACCTCATTTGTCTCAATGATGCCTTTAAATGTCACTGTTGTGGGATGGATCTGTTTCTTTTCTTACCATGCACCAAGAACCTTAGTCAATGTTGATATTGTTTTGATTATCAAAAATCATAAGCAAGAAGCACCTTTTTTCTCCATTTCTATTCACTCGTTTATAGTGCTCCTGTAGGAAAAATGTAAATTCCATAACTTAAATATGTTCTCTAGCAATAATTAAATGTATGCTTCTTAGTTATTCACAATATTTATAAAACTTGGCTTTGAAAAATGACTGTTTAATTCCCTAATTGTATAATATGTCTGGTGCGAGAGAAAGATTGGTAAGGAATGGATGCATGGAAGGAGAAAGGGTGCAATGAATGAATTAATAGATGGATAGAGGATTGTAAGTATAAAGAGATGTGGAAAATAGCCCAGCATTCTCTCTTCTTTCATATACTTTCTTGTTTCTTAATTTTCTAAAATGTCTGTTCAAGAAAGGAAAATGCACATTTTGAATAAATAGGTTTACTTTTTTACAGAATTCTCATATTAAATCTTAAAGGGGGCCTCCTTTACAAATACCTCTTTAATGTGAATGCCGAACCAAGTTTTCTCTTTACCTTCTCATTTAATATCATAAAAGATTGTTATAGTTCTGAGCTAAAAGATAGTAGCAGCCAACAGAGTCATGGTCCTCCATTGATTTTTAATCATATCTCTCTATTTAGCCCCATTAGATACATTACTATTGTAGCATATTGTTGGGAGTAATTAACTGTTTGCATCAAATAAGCCTAAATAAATCAACCCTTCTAATGCCCCTTATAATTTCTTCTTAACTTTTATTGTGAAAAAGCACTACTGTTGCCATCTCATCTTCAAACTATATTATTGTATTGTCCCCTCTTGTCCTGTGTGGACCTTTTTTTACTGCTGCATGTCCTACCCCTGCTCTCCTGTATTCCTGTACTTTCTGCCCCCTGTTAATGGTTGGCTCTGAATCCTCAGTCCTCTGTCTAAATCCTTCACCTTCTCCTCCACTGCTTCTCTCATGTATGACCTGTGCATATCTATGGCTAAACCTTGTTACTGGTGTTACCATCTGTCATCATAACAAACCCCCTCAATCCACATCCAAAACCATCTGTGACCCCTTGGGTAAATTCTACCTCAGTGAACACAAAGTATGTGAGGTAAAATCTCTTTAACCAGAGTAAAATCAACAATATAAGCCTGAAATGGGATAAAATAATACCTACTCTTCAAAAAAGTATGACTGGTTGAATGTCTTTCACTAGTGAAATTGAGTAAACTTTGTTAAGATTCACAGCACTTTCTAAATTTGTAGGTTGTAATATGATGGTACTTTTTCTCTGATACCATACACATTCAATTTGAATTAGTGATGAAAAGTGTTATCTTAAAAGACATTTTTTTTTAGGATAACAATGAAACTTGTTGGTTAAATTACCTGCTGACGGGGGGGCGTGACCGGAAGTCGACTGGAGCGGACGTGTTGTGCCTGAGCTCCGACACAACCGCCGCCTAATCTACCGCCATCGGGGCGAGCCTTAGACTCCCCCCGGTGAGTGCTGGAACCTCCCCGCACCATCCTGGGGGGTTCTTGTTTCTTTCACCGGCCGCTCGAGCCCCGCTCAGGCTCGCGGCCTACTTCTGGCTGCCGGAGCACCGCCGCCATCTTGGGGCCTACTTCACCTCCGGACCTCCGCGCTGCCCCCGGTGTTCTGTGGCGTGGCTGACGTCTCTCTACAGCCGTCCGGGAAGAGGCCCACCTACGGAGGTGACCTGAAGCAACTACGGACGATCCGGCCGCGTTGAGGCCTATTCAGGAGCCCCACACACACAAGGCCGGCTGCCATCTTTAGGCCTCAGGCCTGTCCAGCCCACTCGGCCAGCGGAGGTGCTGGTGGCCCCTGTTGTGGTGGTTTGCATCCATCACCGCCCTCCACCTGTGGTGCAGCCTGTCAGAGGGCCCTGGAGGACTCCCGACCGTTCTTCCCTACTGCACCTGACCCCTACCTGGACTCTTCAATCTCCAGCACAGTGCTCCTGCCTTCTAACCAGGTACTCTCCTCCATCCATCCCCCCCCCCGTATCTCCCCTGTGTCCTTGGCCTCCCCCCACGTTCACCTGGGCTGACTGCTCTGCCCCCATCCCCCCCTATTCTCCCCGTGCCTCTCCCCCCCCCCCCCACTCTTGTGCCAACCTGGCCAGGCCTATTCACTATCAGAAGATGTGAGAATCTCCCTATTATGACAACCATGAGTTCACCTCACCCCCGCCTTCCTAAGACTCCTGTTCAACGTTTTGCAGCTTTACTACCTCCGGGAGTCGCATCCTCACCCACTCAGCCCAGCCGTGCACCCCATGGGGAAAATAGGAGACCAAAGAAAGTCCTACGCTTCCGCACTTCTCCCCCAATCTTCATCCACCATGGACCGCGATCTACACAAACCCGCCCCCTCCTCCCAACTGGAGGGAGACCCTGCATCAGACCCTCATGCTTGCCACGAACCAGATTTGAACATCCCGGACGCTCTTTCGCCCACCCTAGACCAGTGTTCACCCACCTTATTGACGGCAGATGTCCTAGACGCTAAACTCCAATCCCTGCTCAAAGCTATCACTTACTCCATAACTCAGGAAGTTGCTGAGAGGTGAGATCAATCAATTGGGCGGTCGAACAGACACCTTAGAGACTAAATTTGATGAACTGGTTCAGTATGTCCAAGTGTTGGAGGAAGATAATGCCGCTGTTAAGCACTCTGTTTCTCAACTCCAAACACAACAGGAAGACCTCGAAAATCGTGAACGCAGACAGAACCTGCGTATCAGAGGCATCCCTGAAGCGGTAGAGGACAGGGATCTCCGCTCCTACCTTCTGAGCTTGTTTAACGTGGTGGCCCCCCAAATTCCGGATATTGATTGGCGATTAGACAGGGCTCACAGATCACTGACGCCTAAACCCCCAGCAGGTGCTAACCCAAGGGACGTGGTGGTACGGTTCCACTACTTTGACAGCAAGGAAGCTCTTACGCTCGCCACTCGTAACCAACCCCGGCTGGACTTTAAAGGAGCCAAGATTCAAATATTTAATGATCTCTCGCCCATTACCTTAGCGAGATGAAGGAACCTCCGTCCACTGACGCTTCATCTCCAAACCCACAAGATCCCATACAGATGGGGTTTTCCCTTCCGCCTCTCAGTGACCCGAGAAGGCACGCAATTCTCTCTTCGTGATCTACATGAAAGCGATGCCTTCCTGCGCAGCCTTGGCCTACCTCCTCTTCCAGATGAAGAACCTACTCCGCTTCCCTCTACCCCTCGGCCGTCTGCACTTCCAGCCTGGATTTGGACCCCAGTTCGACCGAAGCCTCCTAGATCCAACCTCACCCCTCAACGGAGACCGTCCTTCAGACCCCCGACTTGAGGGGCACCGCATCGGAACACAACTGAGTTTACCTACTCCCTTTGATGGGGTTTTGTTGGATTTTCCATGGCGCAATTTTTGGCCATAATACCATGGTGGATCCCCCATACCTATTCCCCGACACCCACGGGGTGCACTGTTCATTATTTACTGTTTACAGTTCTGGTATATTGCATATTGACTGTTATTTTATTTTTTATTTTTTTCTCTTCCTACACAGCTGCTTGGTTCTTTTTTGTAGGCTGGCTGAATCAGATTTTTTGGCTATGGAAGGCGGGGGATGGCCTCTAGGCCCCCCTCCCTCATACTAGGTGGTCTTCGTGACCCCCGCTCTGGCCCTAGGCTTAGACCTGGGCTTCCTGGAGGTTATTTTTCTCCAGGTTTCTCTTCGGATGTCATTTATATTTTAGTTTTTTTTTTCTTTTTGTTTTTTTTGTTGCTGTTCATACAGTCTCTCCATAGACTGTTTTTCTTTGTTTTTTTTTGTCTTTTTGTTTTTTGACTACAGCTTTTCTCCAGTGCCTCACATATCCTTGTGACTCAATTTTACATTTTATTTTTTGGGGAAGTTTTTTTTGTTATGGCCTCGGTCTCCTTTGTTTTTCTTGGTGACCAACAGCCGCAATTTTTTTGCTGATTGTCACTGTCTATATTGCTATTATACCGATGTTCTCCAGAGTGTCAGGCTTTCTTTCTCTATCTTCTTCTGTTTCTTTTTCTCCTCTTGCTTCTTATTCCCTACCACATGGGATTCGATACCCACTGACTGTTCTGTAATTCTTCATATGCTCTATCACCAGTCTAATTTGTTGTCACTGAAATTTTTTACCAGTAATGTGAAAGGTTTAAACTCTGTTCTGAAGAGGTGGTTGGCTCTGAAAGAGTTTAAAGCTTCCAGGGCTGACGTGATACTGATCCAGGAGACGCACTTCCGTCCTGGGGGCTCCCTTAAATTTGCCAGCAAAGCTTTTCCGACCTCTTTTTTGGCTTCGGATCCGTCTGGCAAGGCAGGCGTGGCAGTCCTGATTGGTCGCTCCTGTCTGATACAAATTAAATATTCTTACCTGGACCCCCAGGGCAGATTTATTATTCTGGATTGTACATTTCAGTCTCAATCTCTCACAATCTTGAATGTATATGCTCCCAATTCTGGTCAGGTTCCCTTTCTCAATGCTGTTTTTGACATGTTGGATAAATATGCACACCCTTTTACAGTGATTGGTGGAGATTT
Source organism: Lithobates pipiens (assembly GCF_037356315.1). Taxonomy (NCBI): domain Eukaryota; kingdom Metazoa; phylum Chordata; class Amphibia; order Anura; family Ranidae; genus Lithobates; species Lithobates pipiens. The sequence goes on from NW_027507718.1 coordinate 2,506,356, forward strand.
TAATATGATCATTTTCCACTGGTAAAGATAAGCGTGTCTTGCTCCCCTCTAAAACCCCCTGCAATGCGGACTCCCTCTCCAAATCGTTCCGCAGACTTATCAGAGCCCGACGCTTATTAGATATATGGAGGATTAAACACCCCACTCAGAAACAATATACCTTCTACTCCCACCCTCATAAACTTTTCTCTAGATTAGACCATTTCTTCATCTCCACGCCCCTCTTGACAGCTGCGGTATCCTCAGAAATGAATCCCATCCCCTGGTCGGATCATTCCTCCGTGCATTTGGAATTCTCCCTATCCTCGGCCTCCCCCCGAACCTGTCACTGGCGGCTCAACGAGACTTTTCTGCGTAACCCTGAGACTAAAGCTCGACTGTCTGCTTGCCTTACTGATTATTTTAAGCTCAACACTGGCACCATCTCTGAGCCCTCCACCCTGTGGGAGGCACATAAACCTGTGTTCAGGGGGCATTGTATTGCAATAAGCTCCCGACTTAAAAGAGATGCCACACACCAGCGAGCCTTGGCTCTTCTCAGGCTTCGCAAAGCCGAGGACCGTTTGTTCTCTTCTCCCATGGTGTTGGGGCTCAGGAATGTTGTCTACTTACGCAACCACCTTAGATCACTTGATATGCAGAAAATAGATAAATCCCTCCTATGGTCTAAAAAGAAATTTTACGAGTACTCTAACAAGCCCCACAGGATGCTGGTGAACAAACTTAAACCTAGGCCCTTCCAAGCTTATCCAGATTCCCTTAAACATCCTGATGGTACCCCCTCTTATTGCCCTCTCACAATGTCCAAAATATTTGGCCAATTCTACCATAAGCTGTATAACTGCTTGCTCACTGATGACCAGTACGCTTTTACCCAGGAGAAATTGAATTCCTTCATGGAATCGTTGCCCCTTCCCAAGCTCTCTCCTGACCATCTCCCATCCCTGAACTCCGCAATCTCCCCTGAGGAATTGTCAGAGGTGGTGGAGAATCTTCCCACCCAAAAAGCCCCTGGCCCTGATGGTCTACCATATTCTTACTACAAAACCTTTCTTCCGATTCTGAGCCCACACTTACTCTCCCTATTCTCCTCCTTACTGAAAGGCACCATACCTGACCCCCCGTTTCTTCATGCCCACGTCTCTTTGATTCCGAAACCGGGTAAAGACCCCTCCCTCCCAGATAACTACAGGCCTATTGTGCTGCTAAATTCCGATTAAAAAATCTTCACCAAGATCTTGGCGAATAGGTTATCCTGTTTAATACCACAGCTCATCCACAAGGACCAAGTAGGTTTTGTCTTGGCTAGGCATGCTGGGGACAATACCAGACGTACCGTAGATTTGATTGACTTACTAAATAAAACGAACCACCCAGCCCTAATACTGAGCCTTGACGCTCAAAAGGTGTTCGATAGACTCAGCTGGCCATTTATGTTTGCCACGCTCTCTCACTTTGGCATTGAAGGTCCCTTTATTGATGCCCTACGGGCCCTGTATTCCAGACCCTCTTCGCAGGTCCAGCTATCCTCCTATCTATCACCTTCCTTCTCCCTCAGTAATGGCACTAGGCAGGGCTGTCCGTTGTCCCCCTTGCTCTTTTTTCTCTGTTTGGAACCTCTGGCAGCTGCTATTCGTAATCACCCTGATATTCGAGGGGTGACATTACGCCAAACAGAGTATACATTGTCTCTATATGCTGACGATATTCTGCTGACCTTGACCAGACCTCACACCTCCCTTCCCACTCTCCATGCCCTCCTGCACCAATTTAGCTCTCTCTCTTGATATAAAATCAACACCAACAAGACAGAAGCTTTACCTATTCTTATTCCCCCCTCAGACCTTGTCCTTTTGCAGCGTAACTACACTTACCATTGGTGTACAGATTCCCTTAAATACCTAGGGGTTAACCTTACATCTTCCTACTCTAGTCTTTATCAAGCTAATTTCCCACCACTCTTCCGGGACATTGACCGACTCTTGCGACAATGGGACCCTTATCCCATTTCTCTCTTTGGTCGAATCAATGTCTTGAAGATGTCTGTAATGCCACGACTTTTATACTTATTTGAAACTTTACCAATCCCTGTTCCCATGTCCCAACTTAAAGTATTACTACCCCGGTCCACCCCTGCTCGATGATCTGGGCAGAGTTGGAAACTTCCATACATCAGCTTAGGAATCTTTGCCTACGTCCCATGCTTTTTACTCTTTCTATATGGAAGAAATGTGCCCAGCGTTTCTCCCTGACCTCCTCATGTTCACCATTATTAAATGTATTGTTTAACCCTGACATTCCGGACAGCCTGTCTTACTCTCGCATGCTCCCCTGGACACGCGCTGGTATCTTCCAGCTCCGTAATTTGGTACACCCACTTACTCATTCGCTTCTGTCTTTCGCTGACATTCAAAGTACATTTCAGGTCCCCAAAGGTCTATTTTACTCCTATCTTCAAATCAGGCACTACTTTAGCTCCAAAAATCCCACTCTTACCCTGAACAACCCTACCCCTTTTGAGCTTCTTTGTTCCCAAGGCCCATACCAAACGCGATTCATCTCAGAGATTTACAAATACCTACAGGCCTCTCCCTCTCTTTCTGGCCCCGGTCACCTCTATATGCACAAGTGGTCCCGGCTTATTGGCCAGACCATTACTACTCCCCAGTGGCTGAAAATCTGGGAGGTAGCCTCTAAATCATCTCGATGTGTAGAACAAAAGGAGACAATCTATAAAATTCTAATGTTTTGGTACAGGACTCCGAAGATCCTACATAAATACGATCCCCGGGCCTCCCCACTTTGCTGGAGATGTCGGAAGGCTATTGGCTCTCTTTTTCACATTTTCTGGGAATGTTCTGTCATTCAACCTTTTTGGTCCTCTGTCCATGCATATTTGCAAAACCTTTTCGACACCACCCTTCCACTAACCCCAATCCACTTTCTGCTAGGCTTGCCCTTCCCTGACCTACCCGCAAACGCCCAGAAACTATTAGGTTTTATTCTATTGGCAGCGAGGCGAGCCATACCAGTCAGATGGTTATCGCAGTCTCCGCCAACGCTCCCACAGGTATTACAAACTCTGGAACAGATCCATAGAATGGAGCACCTTACCGCTATTATTCACGACATACTGCCTAGGTTTTTCCGAGTTTGGGACTTGTGGGACCATTCCCAGCTTAACCCAGGACTTTCTACAGCCCCCCCCCTGGCAATGCTCACCCCCTTGAACAGAAGTGCAATGGGGTAGTTCCACTGCCCCCTACCTATAGCCTGTTCAGGAATCCTTGGTATTCTCCCTCATCCTTCCGCCTGTGTGTGTTTCACCCCGAAGCTGCCTCAGTCTGGTATAGGCTCCTCGGGGAATGAGCGTATCCCAGATTCGGTGGTTGGCTATGCTTCTTTTGTGGAATACCCATGTGTTTGGCCTACCCATACACTGGATCCTTCCCCACCCCCCCTCCTGCCGCTTCCCCCCGTCACCCTTTTTCCACATGATGGGTGAATTAATACTTTAGATGTGCCTGTGACCAGATATTGCCTGACCACTGCATTTTTGTTTTTGTTCTTTTTCTTGTTCTTTGGCCTTTTGTCTGTAACATTGTTGACAATGACAATTGTTTGTTGTTGTACTTCCCTTTGTATATTCTCTCTGAAAATGTTTCAATAAAAATACAATTAAAAAAAAAATTACCTGCTGACACCTTTTTCACTTTTATACGTTTAGTGGACATACTGTAAGTGGCATGATCTCCATACCTGTGTTCTCTGCCCAACTGCTGTCATAACAAGATTAAAAGATAATGGGGTTGATTTACTACAGTCAAATTTACTGTACTTTAGAAAGTGCAGTTGCTCCGGGACTTAGTAAATTAGGGAGAACGCTGCTGGCTTCTATCATTCAATCATGTGCAAGTAAAAGTGCTGTTTGTTTTACTTTACTTGCATGTGATTGGTTGTTTATTGTATAGTGTAGCTTTATCTCATTTACTAAGCTCTGGAGCAACTGTACTTGCAGAGTGCAACTGAACCTTCCAAAATGCACAGTCAATTTGCCTTTAATAAATGAACCCCGTTGCCATACTGCTTTTTTATTTGGATTTTCCATAATGAAGAGTAAACAAATAAATGGAGAATACAAACTCAAAAGACTGACACCTTTATTATGATCTCATGAAATTATGTGGAACTTGAATGTTATCAGGCTCAGGCAAAATTGTTATGTCAGCCTTTAATGAACAACACCTAGGCTATAGTAATAAATAAAGGAATTATCTTTAAAATGTTTAAATCTGATCCACCTATTATTTGTAAAAAAAAAATCTACAATTGGGATATGGCATTAATATCTGTTGTGATTTATGACGTGGTATTAAAACTTAGCTTTTTTTAGTTTAGTATTACCTTTGCTCTAGGCAGGAACTGTAGTTATTGACAGTATTAGCCCAGACTGTGGGGAACTCTTTGATATAAAGGCTTTTATGACAGATTATGCTCGAGTTTATATCTAGGAGGAGTTCTAATCACAGGTGGTACAGTAAATACTAGTCAAGACCAGTACATATTCTTACTGGAGAGCCTGGGTTGGCTTAGGGTCAGAAAGACACAGTACCTTCACCGGAAAGCCAGAGCAGCCAGTCACTGACAGTATAAGCTTAGACAATGAGGAACCCTTTAATCTTGGGGCTGTTATTACAGGGCGAGCCCAAATATATACTTAGCAGAGGTGCTGATCACATGAGCCACAGTGGATACTAGTCAAGATCTAGAATGAGTTCCTAGGAAGCCTGGTTTGGATTGGGGTCAGATAGACTCAGTACCCTCAGCAGACAGCCAGACCTGCCAGAATCCTTAGATACTGTGATTAGGAGTGGTTTAAGTCATGCATATTCAGTAAAGGAGGGATTTTTATTCTTCTTTTTCTTTATTTCTGTTGACTGTATCTACAAAGATCATTGCTGATGCCATTTGCCAACCAATAAACATGAATTCTCCCTTGAAGTAAACACATACACACAGTGAATACATTGTATATAAGTTGAATAGCTAAGTTTTAATACCAGTGGCCTTGGTGCATGGGGTGACACACCCTCAGTCAGTAAAAAGTATTTGATTGCCAGTATAGGTATTATCTCCTGGTACTTAATGCAGTAGTGAGTAAAAAGAGATTTTTGAATGTTTTCACTTTTATCTTTTATAGTTCTTTCAAAAGCAGAGGAGAATATGCTCTCTTGAGCAGATATGAGCTTTAGGTAAATCATGGTTTATAGCAATCCCAAATCCTCCACTGTTTTGGGATGTGACAAAGTAATGTGGGCATTCATCACCACAGCAACCAACTCACAATAATGTATTTCCTGACTTTTTTGTTCAAAGTCAGGTGGCTTAGAATGGTCAATAATGGGGGCTCTGTTATGATAAAGACCCCTCCTGCCACAAATCAGGTTTCTCAGCAGCCATTGTCAGTGTGAGTTGGAGTAGATAGGGGGGAGCTGATATACTGTGCTATTTTGTGTTGCATTTTCAGAGAGAGATGGTTGCTTTTATACAGTGGTATGGTTGCTTTTATACAGTGGTATACAGTGCTATACAGTGATGTATTGTGTTACAGTACTGTGAATTGCAGTGTAGAGAGCTACATATTATTGAGTACCCCCCTGTTTTTCAGTACAGATATGTAGTTTCTAAGAGTATGTGTTTGTGTGCGTCAGCAACAACTTCAGTCGCTAACCCCTTTCCCCCACCACAGTCTTTTTTTTAATTTCCTTTTGATTCACACATTTATATATTTTTTCACTTTCTGATGACTCTCAGCAAAAAACCATGTGAAGAAAGAAAAGAAAAGAAAAGCAAAGAGAGAGAGAGAGTGCCACTGTCTGAATGTAGTATATATTAAAACCCTTATGTAAAATGAAAATAAAAAGTATTACACTCATATATTAAAAGAGTATACATACAAATCTACAAGCACTCCAGTAGCTGACAGCCCTCCTGGGTGGGCAATGCTGTGGCAGGAAGCCCTCTGTAAGCCCTTGTACACACGGTCAGAGAATCCTTCGGAATGTGTCCTATCGGACCGTGTCGTTGGATAATCCGACTGTGTGTGGTATGCATCGGATTGATTCCGTTGGAATATCCGTCGGACCCAATTTTCCAACATGGAAAATATTTCCCGACCAACTGGGCCGGTCGGACATACTCCGATCACGTGTAGAGAAGTTTGATCGGAGCAAGTGCCACGCATGCTCAGATTAAATTCCTACATCAAAGCTATTGGCTACTAGCCTGACTGTAGTCCCATCGTAACCAAATTACGTCATCACGTTCTGAAAGATCGGATTTTTCGGCAACTTTGTCCGACCGTGTGTATGCAACAGTTTCGGACAAGATCCGACGGACAAAATCTGACGGTCAAAATCCGACGGATTTGGTTGTGGAAATCTCCGACCGTGTGTACAGGGGCTAAGGATGGGATGTCAAGCAATTGGAACCAGGAAGTAAGCTGGGGAATCAGGATGAACCAACAAAAGGAAAAACTTTCTCCTGGTTCCTCAGCATGGCTTTTGTAGCAATTGTACTTTATATGCTGTATTTGTTTCCCATGAAAGTGGAGTTACCCTTTAAGTTTTCAGAATTAACTATGTCAGTATTGTGCTGGCATATTTCATTTTAAAATATAAACTAGATTTAGAACTAATAAAGAACACATTTCCATCTATTCACAGTGAAGCTTGTCTTTAGTGTCCATTGCAAAAATCTGCTCCAAAGAAACAGGTAAAAAAGTAAGAAATATAAAAATATATTTATATAATTTAGATAGATAAATATAGGTATAGTTTGGGAATAGAAACAAATACATATTTGGGGTTTTTCAAATTTGACAGCAAAAGTGGAAATATGTTTTAAGTTCATCATTTTCAGACTTCATGCTGGATTTGACGAATCTCCCCATGAACTGAACCAAAACACTTTCGTTCATCCCTACTCTTTAGCTATTATACAGTACTGTGCAAAAGTTTTAGTCAGGTGTGAAAGTATGTTACACAGTAAGAATATATATATATATATATATATATATATATATATATATATATATATATATATATATATATATATATATATATATATATATATATATATAGTTTATTTGTATCAATTTACACAATGCAAATTGAGCAAGCGGAAGACAAATCTAAGGGTGGTGTGACCACCCTTTGGCTTCAAATCAGCATGAATTCTTACACTTACACATTGTACACTTGTACAAAATCAGTTTTTTTAGGATTAGAGTCAGGTATATGATTAACCGATTATACCTAGCAGGTGTTAATGATCATCAATGTCATATATAGGTTGAAACACAGTCATTAACTGAAATCAAAACAGCTGTGTAGGGGGCTTAAAACTGGGTGAGGAAAGGGCGCATGCTCGGCGACCTGTGAGGGCTGCTTGAATACAGGGCTCTGCACCGCTCCATCCCGCCCGCACACCCTGCAGCTGAACAACGCCCGCCGCAGCCGCTAGGCCGAGACCGGAGGTGCCCGCCAGCATCAGGGCACATTTTGATGCATGGGAGGGCAGCGAGGAGAAGCCTGGGAACCCAGTTTGCAGTCCTCCTGGGAGCGGCCGACATAACCAAGATGGTGGCGGAGCGGTCGCCTCATGAGGCCATTACAGGACTAGCAGGCTCCTCTCCCTGGCATGACAGGCTACATGAAGAGGTATGTGGAGGGGCTCATTCACCTGTAATCAGCGGAGGCCCACTATCCCCTGCTACTACAGTTTCCCTGCTCAACCAAACACTGGATGAAATACAGGGACTTTCCCCATCAAGAATTCACTCTCCCAGGCATACTAATTCCTTCCAGGAAGCAGCCCAGCTCATACCTCAGCACTCACATACATCACAGCCCCAGGACATTTCTCTCATGTTCTCTAAATTCTTTTGAGTTGGGCTTATATTGGACTCATGGGCATTGGTCTCTTGTTACTACTTTTACATTTACCTGCCCTCTAAACAGTTTCATATTGCACCACTAGTTCTGGTCTATCCAATAGCTATTTAACAGGGACTCCAGACCAGTTTGCCTAGGTGTTCATTCTTTTATATATTGCATGTTTATTAGTTAGGGGTGCGGAGTAAGGAGCGGGCTTCCTGCGCATTCTCCCACACTTGGAATGGCTGACCGTTGTGATCTTGCCTTTCCTTTGTATGGGTATTTCCTCCTTAGTGAGGAACACCATGATTGTTTCCTCAGGAGGGGTGACTTTGTCTTCATCTCTGCCTCAGGACTATCCTTTCTCTGTTTCTCTAACTTCCCTCTCTTTCTTTCTACTTTCCTTAATCTCTACTTTCTTTTTTGCAGCTCTAGAAGTGGTCTCTCTCATCTGCGGTGACCAAAGGGATGCTTGGATGTTCCCACATACAACCCTTGTTTTGCGGTTGGCTTCTAGCATGAAGGTAGGTGGTCGAGAATCGTCTGCCATTCTGCTCCATGGCTAACCCATCCTCTCAAAGACCAACCCTGCGCATAGCCTCCCACAACGTGCATGGTCTTAATTCTCTGATAAAACAAAAGAAAATATTCCAACATTATCATGCTTATCATGGTTGATAAGATTTAGGGAAACACATTTCCCTAAATCTTATCAACCCTCTTTCATTCACACCAATCACCCCAGATTTTATTTAGCTAACTCTGATAACAAAACTAAAGGTGTTGGCCTGTTCTTCTCGCATAGGGCTCAGTTCTCCCTGGTTTCCGAATTCAGGGACCCGGAGGGCAGCTTCCTGTTGGTCAAAATCCTCATAGATGAACAATTTTATTCCCTCATTTCATATTATGCACCAAACAAGGGACAAGCGAAGTTCTCTCAGTCCCTCTTCTGTACTTACTACACATACCAGAAGGTATAGTCATTTACGGAGGTGACTATAACCACTTGCCGACCGCCGCACGCCGATGTACGTCGGCAGAATGGCACGGGCAGGCATAAGCACGTACATGTACGTGATTTGCCTCCCGCGGGTCGGGGGCCCGATCGGGCCCCCGCCCGGTGCCTGCGGCGGTCGGTTTTCGTTCGGGAGCGATCCCGGACGAGGGGACGGCCATTCATTCATGGCCACCCCCTCGCGATCGCTCCCGACGAATGGAAATCCCCGGTGACATCACTTCCTCTCCTGTAATGTAAACACAGGAGAGGAAGTGATGTATTCTCTCCTCCGTGTCGGTATTTTTCGTTCCGACACGGAGGAGAGCGGATCAGTGAGTTGCACCAACACATCCCACACACAGTAGAACATGCCAGGCACACTCACACCCCCCCTTTACCCCCCGATCACCCCCCCAATTACCCCTGCCCCCCAGTCACAGTGACACCAATGTCATTTTTTTTTTTTTTTTTTTTTTTTTTGCATTGGTGTCATTTGTGACTGTAATAACTGTTAGGGCAGTTAGGGTTAGCCCCCTTTAGTTCTAATGTACCCCCCTAACCCCCCCAATAAAGGTTTAACCCCGTGATCACCCCCCGTCGCCAGTGTCACTAAGGCTGGGTTCACATTGCAGCGGTTTATGAGAACGAATGTGATTCGCACCGCACTGCAGTGCAAATCACATCCGATCTCTGTGCGATTCGAGTTCAGCCATTCGCCGCACCCGCCGCACCCGCCACACCCGCCGCACCCGCCGCAAATTCGCACGGGACCCTTTTTTTGGCCCGCAGCAGAATCGGATCGCATGGGTGTTCACACCATGCGATCCGAGTTTGCAGATCGCACTGCGATATGCGAACTGATCTGGGGGTGTCAGTAACATTTCACTGACACTCCCAGCAGTTCGCATAGGGCAGTGTGAACTGCCGCCGGGAGGCATGCGATGCGGGAACCCGCCGCGGATTCGCGGCGTTTCCGCATCGCTCCAGTGTGAACCCAGCCTAATAAGCGATCATTTTTCTGATCGCCGTATTAGTGTCACAGGTGACGCTAGTTAGGCAGGTAGGTATTTAGGTTCGCCGCAGCTTTTTATAGCGCTAGGGACCCCCATATACTACCGCATAAAGCCCCCTGATTGCCCCCTAGTTAACCCTTTCACCAGTGATCACCATATAACTGTTACAGGTGACGCTGGTTGGTTAGTTATTTTTTTATAGTTTCAGGGCACCCGCCATTTATTACCTAATAAAGGTTTAACCCCCTGATCACCCGGCAGGTGTCATTTGTGACTAATAACTGTTAGGGCAGTTAGGGTTAGCCCCCTTTAGTTCTAAGGTACCCCCCTAACCCCCCCAATAAAGGTTTAACCCCGTGATCACCCCCCGTCGCCAGTGTCACTAAGGCTGGGTTCACATTGCAGCGGTTTATGAGAACGGATGTGATTCGCACCGCACTGCAGTGCAAATCACATCCGATCTCTGTGCGATTCGAGTTCAGCTATACAGATAGTATGGCTGAATTCGTGTCGCACCCGCCGCACCCGCCGCAAACTCGCACGGGACCCTTTTTTTGGTCCGCAGCAGAATCGGATCGCATGGGTGTTCACACCATGCGATCCAAGTTTGCAGATCGCACTGCGATATGCGAACTGATCTGGGGGTGTCATTAACATTTCACTGACACTCCCAGCAGTTCGCATAGGGCAGTGTGAACTGCCGCCGGGAGGCATGCGATGCGGGAACCCGCCGCGCATTCGTGGCGTTCCCGCATCGCTCCAGTGTGAACCCAGCCTAATAAGCGATCGTTTTTCTGATCGCTGTATTAGTGTCACAGGTGACGCTAGTTAGGCAGGTAGGTATTTAGGTTCGCCGCAGCTTTTTATAGCGCCAGGGACCCCCATATACTACCGCATAAAGCCCCCTGATTGCCCCCTAGTTAACCCTTTCACCAGTGATCACCATATAACTGTTACAGGTGACGCTGGTTGGTTAGTTATTTTTTTATAGTTTCAGGGCACCCGCCATTTATTACCTAGTCTCACTAGTGTACCCCTAAATTTAGGGGTGTCTACTTTCTAAAATGGGGTCATTTGGGGGGGGGGGGTTTGTGCCATCTTGGCATTTTATGGCCTTCAAAACTGTAACGCCCTTAGAAAGCCTGAAGGCGGTGCTTGGTTTTTGGGGCCCCGTACGCGGCTAGGCTCCCAAAAAGTCCCACATATGTGGTATCCCCGTACTCAGGAGAAGCAGCAGAATTTATTTTGGGGTGTCATTTCACATATGCCCATGGCATGCGTGAGCAATATATCATTTAGTGACAACTTTGTGAAAAAAAAAAAAAGTTTGTAATTTTCCCGCAACTTGTGGCAAAATATAAAATATTCCATGGACTCAACATGCCTCTCAGCAAATAGCTTGGGGTGTCTACTTTCTAAAATGGGGTCATTTGTGGGGGTTTTGTGCCATCTTGGCATTTTATGGCCTTCAAAACTGTAATAGGTAGTGAGAAGTGAACTCAAAAAATTACGCCCTTAGAAAGCCTGAAGGCGGTGCTTGGTTTTCGGGGCCCCGTACGCGGCTAGGCTCCCAAAAAGTCCCACATATGTGGTATCCCCGTACTCAGGAGAAGCAGCAGAATTTATTTTGGGGTGTCATTTCACATATGCCCATGGCATGCATGAGCAATATATCATTTAGTGACAACTTTGTGAAAAAAAAAAAAAAAAAAAAAAAGTTTGTAATTTTCCCGCAACTTGTGGCAAAATATAAAATATTCCATGGACTCAACATGCCTCTCAGCAAATAGCTTGGGGTGTCTACTTTCTAAAATGGGGTCATTTGTGGGGGTTTTGTGCCATCTTGGCATTTTATGGCCTTCAAAACTGTAATAGGTAGTGAGGCGTGAAATCAAAAATTTACGCCCTTAGAAAGCCTGAAGGCGGTGCTTGGTTTTCGGGGCCCTGTACGCGGCTAGGCTCCCAAAAAGTCCCACATATGTGGTATCCCCGTACTCAGGAGAAGCAGCAGAATTTATTTTGGGGTGTCATTTCACATACGCCCATAGCATGTGTGAGCAATATATCATTTAGTGACAACTTTGTGTAAAAAAAAAAAAAAAATTTTTTTTTTGTCATTATTCAATCGCTTGAGGCAAAAAAATAAAATATTCAATGGGCTCAACATGCCTCTTATCAATTTCCTTAGGGGGTCTACTTTCCAAAATGGGGTCATTTGGGGGGGTTTTGTACTGCCCTGTCATTTTAGCACCTCAAGAAATGAGATAGGCAGTCGTAAACTAAAAGCTGCGTAAATTCCAGAAAACGTACCTTAGTTTGTAGATGTGACAACTTTTGCGCAAACCAATAAATATACAATTATTGACTTTTTTTTTACCAAAGACATGTGGCTGAATACATTTTGTCCTAAATGTATGACTAAAATTGAGTTTATTGGATTTTTCTAATAACAAAAAGTAGAAAATATCATTTTTTTTCAAAATTTGCGGTCTTTTTACGTTTATATCGCAAAAAATAAAAATCGCAGAGGCAATCAAATACCATCAAAAGAAAGCTCTATTTGTGGGAAGAAAAGGACGCAAATTTTGTTTGGGTACAACATTGCATGACCGCGCAATTACCAGTTAAAGCAGCGCAGTGCCAAAGTGTAAAAAGACCTCTGGTCATTTACCAGCAAAATGGTCCGGTCTGAAAGTGGATAACCTAGCTTTTGATGCAGGTATCGATAAAACACATCCCCCAGGCAAAAATCAGAAACGCCCAACCAGGCAGAGTCTAAAAGTAGCCAGGCAATTATTTCACTATGGTTTGGTGGATATCTGGAGGGGACTTAATCCCAGGGCTCAGGACTACATTCATTACTCCAGACCACATCAAACCTTTGAGAGAATTGATCATTTTTTTATTCTCCAACAGCATGTTCCACTAGTACAGTGGTCAGTTATTAGGGATTCTGCTTAGTCGGACCATTCTCTTATCCTAATGTCCCTACGTAGCGTCCCAACACCACGCACAGGGTTCCACTGGAGACTGAATGCCTCCATTCTCAGCAACCCCACCCAGATCCGGGAAATAGAAAAACACATTCAGGAGTATTTCCTATTAAATGACATGGACGATGTCTCCCCTTCCTCTCTGTGGGTTGCCCACAAGGCCACGATTAGAGCCCCCCCATTTCAAATCTCGACTAGACTGCATAAGGCCCATAAGGCGGACATCGATAGGCTGAAACGGGAATTTGCTTCCCTAAGCAAACTGAATAAATCCAAACCTTTGTCGGGCTCCACTGACAGATTAGATGCTGCTCGCACAGCTTTGAACTTGGCTCTCACCGCAATAGCGGAAAAGGACCTCAGATGGGAGGGAGGACGCTTCTATCACCAAAATGACAAACTCTGTACATTACTAGCAAAACGGTTATCTCCTAAAACCAGATCTTATACTCTTCCCAAAATAAAATTGAGTGACGGCACCCTCATGCAGAACCCCAAAAAAATTATGGAAGCATTCCATAACTTCTACCTCACTCTTTATAGCAAAACGGGGACGGGACCCTCCCCCAATGCTATAAACTCATTCTTGGCATCGGTGCAAATCCCCAGCCTAAAAGATCAGCACAGGGAGGAACTTTAATCCCCAATCTCCGCAGAGGAAGTGGAGCAGGTCATTAAAAATCTTAAAACTAATACAGCTCCGGGGCCAGGTGGCTTCTCCATCCCGTATTACAAATATTTGCCCCAGATACTCACCCCGTACCTAGCACTCTTCTTTAATCATTTCAGGTCTGGATTACCCCAGATAAAGCCATTACTTTGGCGTTCATAACAGTAATTCCTAAGCCAGGAAAGAATCCCAGTTGTACCCTCAATTATAGGCCCATATCTTTGATAAATAACGATCTTAAAATCTTGACAAAAACTTTAGCCGACTTCATTAGCCTTTACATCCATGGGGATCAGGTCGGTTTTATCACCGGGCGACAGGAGCCAGATCAGATCAGGAGGGCAGTGGACATAATCTCGCTCTTGGGATCGAGATGGGATGGGGGCCCCCACCAACAGGGATTCCTACTCTCACTAGATCTTATGAAGGCTTTTGACTCAGTCTCCTGATCTTTTCTGGTCCCCACCCTAGAAAAATGGGGATTTGGTCAGTCCTTTATGAACATAATAAATGCACTATACTCAACCCCAGAAGCCCAAATAAAGATGCAGGGGTATTATTCAAACCCCTTCCCAATCCTCCATGGCACGAGACAGGGGTGGCCCTTATCACCGCTGATCTTTGCCATGATCGTCGAGACTCTGGCCATTGCCATCAGAGCTCATCCTGATATAAAAGGGATCCAATGTGGTCCAAAATCTCATAAGTGCGCTTTGTTCGTGGATGATGTTTTACTTTTCATATCGTCTCCAAACACCTCTCTCCCGATTATATGCCAGTTACTGGATGATTTTGGCAAAGTATCAGGATTTAAAGTCAATTACTCCTAGTCTCTAGCGCTCAATATTAACTTACCATCTCAGCTGGTATCTCAACTCAAAAACAATTTCAGGTTCGGCTGGATGGAGTCGGAGCTCCCTTATTTGGGGATTAATTTGACGGCATCTATAGACAGACTTTACTCAGCTAATTTCCCTGCGACATTTCGCAAACTGGAGGAAGATCTCGCCTTTTGGGACAAGCTGGGCCTTTCCTGTTTGGGCAGGGTAAATTCTGTAATAATTACCTTACTCCCACGTATCAAGTATCTCTTTAGATCCCTACCTATCCCCATCCCTAAGGACCGTCTCCAAATCTTCCAGTCCAAAATTATGATGTTTATTTGGGGATCCAAGGGACATAGAATTTCCAAGGGAACTCTCTTCCGCAACAGGAACCAGGGAGGACTGGGAGTACCGAATGTTCTATGGTATTACCAGGCAGCTCCACTTTCCCAACTATCCACTATCTATTCTAAAATTGCTCACCAAGATTGGGCGCACATGGAAAGGCAGGCTATCCCTATCTACACCCTTGACTATATTCTATGATGCCCAACCAGGAACAGACCAGCCATACTAGCACCCACACTTTCCCATTCTCTCACTCTTTGGGACTCCCTTAAAATGAATCCACGCTTAATCTCCCGCTGGCAGCCCCTCTCCCACATTTTCAGGAATCCCCTCTTTCCTCCTGGACAAGATATTAAGGCCTTCCGCTGGTGGTTAGATAAGGGGATATACAGGATTGGTCACTTTGTAACCCCATCGGGCCCTATCACTTTAGCCCACTGCATTAGTAAACCTGACGGAGAAGTTCAGATTTCAGGAATGAAGAAGTTCAGATTTCAACAAATTTCCCACTTTTTCAGATCTTTGGGGCTCTCTACTCCTAAACCCCCACCCATAACTGAGTACGAACTTTGGTGTGGCCAGGCCATGGAGCAGAGGGGGGGGGGGGGGGGGATATCTGTGATTTACCGTGCACTTGCTCAGGCTGACTTCAAAACACTTTTCATGCGAGAATGTTAAACTGATGTACAACAACTACAGCAACAATGGACCCTAGCTAAATGGCATAAGGCATCGGTTGCTGCCTCAAAAGGTTTACTTAGCACAGCATTGGTTGAGGCTAACTTGAAAATCCTGATGTGGTTGTATATGGTGTCTTTGCGACTGGCCAAAATCTATTCAAACATGTCTCCCTTATGTTTTCGCAACTGTGGTTATATTGGCTCTATTCTACATATTTGGTGGGACTGCCCGAAAATTAGAAACTTGTGGAATAATGTTTTTCATATTATTAGGAAGATTACAACAATACCCATCCCCACAACTCCTCAGTAAGCTTTACTTAATTTCCCCCAACAGGGAGTTCCAAAATTAACTCAAAATCTTATTAGGTTTATCATAATTGGAACCAAACTAACAATTGCTCGAGTTAGTAAGCAGCCCACAGTTTCCCTGAGGCTAGTTAAAAGGAAGATATCTAGGAAAAACGGTAAGCATCTTTCTGGACACGGTGGATAGACACACAGCAGGGTGGGAACCCTGGATCAGATATATCTCTGGGTCTCTACACCTCTCTGCGCCACCGGACTGATTGCGGGTGAGTGAGTACCACTTCATATGTAGCTATTTACTAGCTCTTGTCCTCTTCTCCTTCCTTCTTTATCACTTTCTCTTCTTTTACTCTGTTCTCTGCTCAATTCTGGTCTCCTTCATTTCCCTCTAAATTGTTCCGTTCAGGTAAAGTATAGTGCTAGACAAAGCAATAGTTAAGTTTCAAAAACTTTTATGCCAAGTGATATGTTATCGTCTGATCTCCTCTCCTACTTGTTTTTTTATACCAAACGCAGGCTCACTCAGGAGCACTGACCACTGTTGCATTCATCAGATATTGATTGTTCGCTGTCTTCTTGGCTCCTGGGAGGTAGTGTTTTCCAGTGCCCGGTACAGTTAGCTCCCTTTAGGGGTGCTGGGTCTGGGGAGCCTGCCCCTTCGGTGCAGAGAAGTTATTAGAGGTTGTGAAGACATTTTACTCTCCTTTATGTTATATTCTCTTGGTTATTATCAAAATTAGACCCAACATACTAGAACTGCCACCTTTCCATACAATACAAGGTCTCAGCAAAATGTTTATTTTTGGCACTATGCTTCTGTCTGTACTAATATGCAATGTTCATGTTTTGCATTACTTCTTTGAATACTCAATAAAAATCTATTGAAATAAAAATGGGTGAGGAACAGCTAAACTGTGCTGCTAAGGTGAGTTTGTGGAAAATAGTTTTATGTTACAGATACACTGTGGTAAGACAGAGCACAGCAATAAGAATTAAGGTAGTTATACTGCATTAGCAAGGTCTCTCCCTGGCAAAGATTTTAGAGCATACTGAGGTTTCAAGATGTACTGTTCAAGCTGTTTTGAAACACAAAGAAACCAACAATTTCGAGGACCGCACAAGGAGTGGTTAGCCAAGAAAACTTAAAGGGGTTGTAAAGGTAAATGTTTTTTCACCTTAATGCATTCTATGCATTAAGGTGAAAAAACATCTCACACTGCCGGCGCCCCCAGTCCCCCCATTTTACTTACCTGACCCCTCAAAAATCCCCCGCTCGCCCCCGCCGTCCTCTTCGCCGCTCAGCCTGGCCACTGATTGGCTGGAGTGGATGGATTGAAAGCAGCGCAGCCATTGGCTCGCACTGCTGTCAATCACATCCAATGATGCAGCGTGCTGGGGAGCGGGGCAGTGTGATACAGCGAGCGGCTTTAGCCGCCGGCTCTATCACGGGAGCACGCCCACAGGTTCTTCTCACCATACAAGGGAACATGCATGAGCATGAGAAGTACCTGAGGGAGAAAGCCGAGACAGCCGCAGAGGGACCACAGAAGAGCAGGTTCGGGGCCACTCTGTGCAAAACGAGCTTCACAGTGGAGTTAAGTATAACATGTTTGTTATTTAAAAAAAATAAAACATTTTACATTACAATCCCTTTAATGCAGCAGAGGAAATGCCATCATACTTACTTTCCTTCAACATAGGAGGATATCTAGAAGTGCTATCAGCACAGAACTAGCAGAAAGCAGTGGGACCCAGGTACACCCAACTACTGTCTGGAGTAGTCTGGCCCGAAGTCATCTTCATGTAAGAATTGTGGCCAAAAAGCCAGACTTCTAATGTAGAAACAAAGCTAAGTGACTCAACTATGCAGAAAAATATAGGAACGTGGATGCAGTAAAAAGGCATTAGGTGCTCTGGACTGATGAGTTAAAATTTTAAATATTTGGCGGTAACGGGAGGCAGTTTGTGTGCCAAATGGCTGGAGAGAAGTACAATAATGAGTGTCTGCAGGCAACAGTGAAGCATGTTGAAGATTTCCTGCAAGTCTGAAGTTTGCATTTCTGCAAATGGAGTTGGGGATTTGGTCAGAAACAATGGTGTCCTTATGTCTGAGAAATGAAGGCAGATACTCATCCTTCATGCCATAGTATCAGGAAGGCATGTGATTGACTTTTTTTTTTCAGCAGGACAGAAATCCTAAACATAAGGCTTAAGGAGATCAAATACCTGGGAGTTTTCCTCTCAGATACTATTAGGAAAATATACATGAATAACTACATCCCATTATTAAATGAAATTAAGAGAGAAATAAAAAAAAAATTTCAACTAGTCCTCTCTCGTGGTTAGGACGGATAAACGTGGTTAAAATGATTTTGGTCCCGAAGATCATATATAAGTTCCAAATGTTGCCCCAATTTCACTCCCTTCGGCCTTCTTTAGAATATTAGGAAAATTAATTTCTAAGTACATATGGCAATATAAAAAGCCGAGAATTGCTTTTGCGGTGTTAAGGAGGGGAAAAAAACAAGGGGGGTTAGCGGTCCCGGATTTGAAAAGATATCATAATGCAGTGGTACTCTCACGGGTGGCGGAGTGGGCGAAATATGTAAACGATAAGAGATGGGTTAGTTTAGAGATTGCAATATGTCAAGCACAATTAGGGAGAATAATATGGAACCCTCCACAATATAGGCCAATAGGTCCTAACACACATGAAATAACACGATATGCACTCAAAACCTGGGATCAAATCCATACACAAAATAAATGGGGTTATAATTCACCTTTGATTTTTTTGAAAGAAAATTATTATTTTTTACCTGGAAAACAGGAAGTGGGGGGTAATTGGATAATAACAAATAATGCACAATTAAAAAGATATATTAGTTAAGGGTAAGTTAGTCACTTTTCAAGCACTGAGGGAGGATACTGAATTTATGAGGATTGATGCATGGCGGTTCCTCCAGTTACGTCAGTTTGTCGCAAAGCTTCCCCATCCAGTACGAAGGGAAGAAGAACTAAGGCCCTTTGAACGGCTTTGTCAGAGAGAAAAATCAAAAAATAACATAGCTCGAATATATAAAATACTCTCAGAGGGGGACGAATTGGAGGACCCGGCGTTTATCAAAAAATGGGAAAACGAGTTGGGGTCACAGTGTAGCACTCAAACTAGAAAGAAAATATTTAAATTAGTTCACTGTGCGGTGGTGGATAATAAACTGATAGAGAAAAATTATAAATGCCTAGCAAGGTGGTATGCCACCCCTGATAAATTGAGCAAATTTGGAGTTGAACAATCCTTGGATTGCTGGCGGGGATGTAAAAAAATTGGGAATATGGGCCACATTTGGTGGGACTGTCCCATTATTAAAAAATATTGGAGGAAGATTATTGATATAATAAAAGTTGCAACAAAAAAAGAAATAAGAGAAGACCCATGGATTGTTTTATTCCATGGGACAGACGAACCCATAAAGCAATATAAATCCTCGCTAATCCCCATACTGCTTGACACCGCGAAAGGTTTAATTCCGAAAAATGGAGAGAGAAGGAGAGCCCTAAAATACAGGATTGGATCTTCCGAGTAAATGAAATACAAAACATGGAATGTTTTAATGAAGGGGGAGAGGACTTAACAGTAAAAGAGGGCGGTGTTGGGAAATGGGAACCCTGGGAAAAATGTAAAAAATCATGGAGATATGTTGAGGAAATAACACAATAATATTAAGGAAAAATAACTCCTGTTAGAAAAAGATGATTTAATCATGAATCCCACGAGAAACTTGCAAGGAAGGGTAGGAGGGTGGGTAGGGAGGGGACGGGGGTAGACAGAAGGGAATTTAAGGTTTAGAGGGAGCATGTATAAATTAAGAAGGTATTAAGAAATGTTTGTAAATGGGAATAATGTGTTTCTTACTATTTTTGTACATTGATGGAAAAAAAAAGAAAGATTTAAAAAAAAAAAAAAAGAAATCCTAAACATGTCACTAACATCATTAAGAACTATCTTCAGTGTAATGAAAAACAAGGAGTCCTGGAAGTAATGTTTTGGCCCCCACAGAGCCCTGATTTCAACATCTTCAAGTCTGGGATTACAAGAAAAGACAGAAGTATCTAGTTAGTTCTCCAAGATGTTTGGAACAACCTACCTGTTGAGTTCCTTCAAAACACTGTGTGTTCTTAGAAAAATTGATGCTGTTTTGCAGAGGGTAGTCACAACAAATATTGATTTATTTGAGTCTATTTTCTGTTCATTTTGTTTCCATTTTGTTAATCAATACAAATAAACTATTAGCACTTCTATTTCTGAAAGCATTCTTCATTTACAGCATTATTTTCACACCCAGCTAAAACTTTTGCACAGTAGTGTACATATATTAACACTGCTTTTCTTGGACACATACCTGAATATATTCATGAGTGATATTGGTAATGAGTATACAAAATAGGGAGTTATGCTATAAATGTATTGATCTGATCCAATTACTAAATTACAAATGAGTTTTCCCACATCATTGCTCAACCCACAGCCAAACACTTTATAACTAGAGTTTTAATAAAAGGTGTGACATTTAGTAGTCCTTTATTACCATCATACCTTTATCAAGCTTTAAATTGACTAGTGAATTAATTTTCAGCACAAGTACCGTATATACTCGAGTATAAGCCGAGATTTTCAGCCTCTTTTTTGAGGCTGAAAGTGCCCCCTCGGCTTATACTCGAGTCACCGCCGTCTGACTGCTCGATCAGCGTATCGAGCAGACAGACGGCGGACATTAAAATTCAAAAGCCGCGCCTCCTTCTCCGCCTCCGCCTGTGATAGGCGGAACACTGAATTTCCCAGCAGTCAGTGTTCCGCCTATCACGGACATCCGTTCATTCTCATACTACGGACGAGTATGAGAGGATGTCCGTGATAGGCGGAACACAGGCTGCTGGGAAATTGAGTGTTCCGCCTATCACAGGCGGAGGACGGAGGCGCGGCTTTTGAATTGTAGAATGGCCGCCGAGAAGAGCGGCGATCCATCGGCACGACACGGGACGGAGGAGGCACGGGACGGAGGAGGCACGGGACAGAGGAGGCACGGGACAGAGGAGGCACGGGACAGAGGAGGCACGGGACAGAGGAGGCTCGGGACGACGGCGGCTCGGGACGGAGGCTTGGGACACAGGTAGGCTGGACACACACACAAGGCTGCACGGACACACACACACACACACACACACACACAGACACACACACACACACACACACACACACACACACACACGGATGGATGGATGGATGGATACACACACACACACACACAGGGATGGATGGATGGATGGATGGATACACACACACACACACACACACAGGGATGGATGGATGGATGAATACACACACACACACACACACACACACAGGGATGGATGGATGGATGGATACACACACAGGGATGGATGGACGGACACACACACAGGGATGGATGGATGGATGGATGGATGGACACACACACAGGGATGGATGGACGGACACACACACAGGGATGGACGGACACACAGGGATGGACAGCCATGTCTCACCCTCGGCTTATACACGAGTCAATAAGTTTTCCAGTTTTTTGGGGGTAAATTGGGGGCCTCGGCTTATATTCGGGTCGGCCTATACTCGAGTATATACGGTAGTTCTCAGCATGGTAATAGTATCTTTTAATGCGTCTGTAGAGTTAAGTGTTAAGGTCTAATTTTGGAAGTTGGGTTAAGGGCTAAAAGCACGTTAAATAGGAGTGTTGGGGTTACATTTAAGAAAATGTATAAAGTACAGGTGCTCCTCACTTAACCCCCCTAGCGGTAATCCCGAGTCTGGCTCTGGTTAGGAATTTACTGATAGGAGCGGTAACCTCGAGCCAGACTCTGGATCGCATCGCTGAATGCAGGGGAGGACACAGGGAGCGTTACTTACCTTGTCCCCTGGATCCAGCGATGTCCCCCGCGCTGTGTGATCGAGCTGTCCTCCGCTCGATTCACAGTGCCGAATGCCGCCGAGCTCCGTTCCCTGCGACGTTACGGCACACGGGAGCGGAGAACGGCGGCAAATTCAAAAAAGTAAAAAGACACAGAACATACACAGCACTGTAATCTTACAGATTACAGTGCTGTATTAAAAATTACACACCCCCTTTGTCCCTAGTGGTCTGTGCAGTGCCCTGCATGCACTTTTATATTATAAATACTGTTTTTTCTGCCTGGAATTTGGAGATTGCCCATAGCAACCAAAACATGTCCCTTTTTCAGTGTTTTAGGATTTGATTATATTATTGAATAATTTTTATTATTCTTTATTATATTATAAACTTTATCATACCCGGGATGTCTGCTAGACTCTGGTTTGAAGAGATTTAAGAGAGTTATTCCTAAGAATTACAGGACTACAAAATAAAACGCCAAATTTCCATGCAAAATAATGGTACCGCTTTCAGCACCTAAAACCGGACTGAATCATACCGCCAGGGAGGCTACAGACCAGGTTCCATTCCAGCGACCAGGTCATTAAACAAAATTAGTCATTAAACGAGAAACCACAAGTAATCAATATTTTAAGCATTCTTAACCACCTCAGTACAGGGCACTTACACCCCCTACCTACCCAGACCAATTTTCAGCTTTCAGCACTCTCACACTTTGAAGGACAATTACTCAGTCAACACTGTACCCATATGAAATGTGTGTCCTTTTTTCACACAAATAGATCTTTCTTTTGATGGTATTTGAGTGTGTTTTTTATTTTTTGTGCTATAAATAAAAAAAGACTGTAAATTTTGTGAAAAAAATGCCATTTTCTTTGTTTCTGTCATACAATTTTGCAAATTCGTTTTTTGTCTTCATAAATTTTGGCCAAAATTTATACTGCTATATAGCTTTGGTAAAAATAACCCAAATGAGTGTATATTGTTTGGTCTTTGTGAAAGTTATAGAGTCTACAAACTATGGCATCAATCACTGAAAATTTATCACATCTGATCAGGCCTTCTGTACATCAGGTGTAACTCATTTCTTGAGACACTAACAAGACAGAAGAGTGCAAATACCCCCAAATGACCCCTTTTTAGAAAGTATATATTCCAAGGTATTAAATCCGTTACATAGTAAGTTTTTTTAACTTGTAATTTTTTCCCACAATTCTTTGCACATTTTTTTTTTTACTAAATTGTCATATAATCTGGTTATTTCTCACACACCGCATAGGAATACAACTAATTACACCCCAAAATACATTCTGCTACTCTTCCCAAGTATGGCAATACCACATGTGTGAGACTTTCACACAGCCCAGCCACATACAAAGGCCCAACATTGAAGTAGTGCCTTCAGGCATTCTAGGAGCATAAATTACATATCTCATTTCATTCCTACCTACAGTATCACACTTTTGAAGGTCCTTGAGAACCAGGACAGTGGAATTACCCACAAAATGACCTCGTTTTGGAAAGCAAACACTCCAACGTATATTCTATGAGGCATGGTCTGCAGATAGGTACTCGGGTACTCTGCTGGGCTGCAGATAGGTACTCAGGTACTCTGATGGGCTGGAGACAGGTACTCAGGTACGCTTATGGACTGGTGACAGGTACTCGGTTACTCTGATGGGCTGGCGACAAGTACTCGGGTACTCTGATGGCCTGGTGACAGGTACTTGTGTACTCTGATGGCCTGGTAACAGGTACTCGAGTACTCTGATGGCCTGGCGACAGTTACTCGGGTACTCTGATGGGCTAAAGATAAGTACTTGGGTACTCTGATGGGCTGGTGACTGGTATTTGGGTACTCTGAAGGGAGGTACTCAGATGAACTGTAACAGGAGCACGGGTACTCAGATGGACTGGGACAGGTACTTAGATACCTAGATGGACTGTGACAGGTACTCGGGTACTCAGATGAACTGTGACAGGTACTCAGATGAACTGTGACAGGTACTCAGATGAACTGTGACAGGTACTTTGATGGGCGGTGACAGGTCCTTTTTTTTAGAGGGCAATCAGTGTGATTGGTGTACACTGTAGGCGGTAGCAAGATGTTTCCGCAATTTCGATTGTCATGTGAGGAGGAGCACCCAGTAACATCTCGTTACTCTGTGTTTACATTTAGTGATCAGCTGTGAAAGGATCACAGCCAATCAAGTGGTAAACAGCCACCGACCAATGGCTGTTTACCAGCATTGGTGACGAGCAATATTTCTGGGAACATGCTGCTATCGACGTGCATGTGCAGCACGCTCTCAATCGCGTGTATGTGCCTTGCAAAGGGGGGAGGTTCCATCTGTGATCGGCTGTGACTTCATCACAACCAATCACGTGGTAAACAGCCATGCTAAGTGGTGTCTCGATGATACACTGCCACCGAAGGTACAGGGCTGCGCACAAATAATCGCACACATGCCCTGTTTAAATGGATGGATGTCATATTACGCCCGCTTAGAACAAGAGCCGTGCCGCCTGGCCATTATATGATGGCCGGTGGGCGGAAAGAGGTTAACTACTGTATTGTATTGTAAAAAAAAGGTCTAAAACACAAAACTCCAGCTCAAAAACGTTGTTTTAATTTGTATAAGTACAGAACACAAAATAAATTCTGTACTGTACTGGGGAGAGCTGGTCGTAAGTCCGAGTGGTTGTTAAACATGTAAATCGTTAAACGAGGAGTATCAGTATACAATAACTACATTATTATTGTAACAGTTTATTACTGCAGTGTTTACAATGTACAGAAGTTTTGTACAGAATACATTTAAAAATGTTAGTCAGGTACTTTAGATATAAAATATTGAATGACTGATTGATGACTTACACCTAGATGAACAGAGACTCTGAGCAAAAAAATGCATGCTGGGCTGTTTCTTAATCCATGTCACTTTGGAAATCCTTTTGCATGTATTAAATGTTTAGGGCTTATTCACATGGGCAAAGCGGTCTGTACAGCATGAAGAAGTCAGTCAGCCTGTTTATGCAGCCAGGAGGTGTCCAGAAGTGTCAGAGTTTGTGTACAGTTGCCTGTACAAATCAATAACAAGCAGTAGTTGTATGCTGGTAGTTTTTTCTAAGCATTTTAGCCACCTTTCCACTTTTAACTCCCATTACAGTGCACCCTTGTGATTTCTTAGGATATACGCCATCATTTTTGAGTTCCACTTTTTTCCCTATTATAGGGGTTTTTCAAAACCTTGACCCTCCTTTTGTGTCTAACCCCAGGTCATCCTACACCTTCAGCTGCCGGTTGAAACCATCCTTATGGATTCCTTTCCATAGTATTGTTATCAGTACATACATGCCTTTTCCATCCGTCTGCAGATCGGATCGGGTGACTACAGCCTCTACAGTCCATCTTCATCCGATCCCCCACAGTGTGTAGAGACGGACCTGTCATCTGCCTGCTCAGCAGGGATCGACGGAGCGATCCCCCGCCGAGCAGAGGGGTCTCCGTACACGGACACGTCCGTGTGAAGGAGCCCTATGTTTTTTATTTTTCTGAACTGGGACAAGCTTTTTTGGTACCAGATAGGTCAGACAGAAATGTTCTCTCTCATTAGACATGACTCCCCCTCCCCAGACCCATTTCACCCAATAGGCGTAATCATAAATGAATCAATTCTGCTACATGTATTGAAATTACTATACAATACCACATCATGCATATGTTAGTGTGTTATGGTGCTATTAACTTTGAGTGATGCCCTAATACACTAGGGCAATGTCCCTATGTTCCTGTGTGCTACATTACAATAAAAGTATCAGGTGTGCTTTGGTCAACAGTGGGGTGCATTGACAACCTATTCAAAATTAATATGTGTAAATATGTGCAGCGCCAGCAGTAACATTGTAAATAACAGGAATCACATTAAAACACTAAAGTGTATTATACTGTGTAAATAATAAAATTAGGAAACATAATTCAACATATGAACAAATATGTGAAAAAAAAACAAGAAACAAGAAATATATGAAAAGTCCACATTGATAATATTGTAATAACAGTCTTAAATCCATCTAAAGTAAAGTCCACAAAAAATAAATCTCCAGTTTATATT
The DNA here is from genome assembly GCF_037356315.1 of Lithobates pipiens. NCBI lineage: Eukaryota > Metazoa > Chordata > Amphibia > Anura > Ranidae > Lithobates > Lithobates pipiens. The sequence continues at coordinate 2,532,190 of NW_027507718.1, forward strand.
TCCAGTGATGCTGTCAACTTAGGCTGGCCATACACGGTTCTAATCTCGGTCGGTTCAACAGGAACAGGCTGAGATTCGAACCATTAATGGGCAGGCTGAATGTACGAAGTTGATCAATTGATCAACTTGGGTAAAACCAGCCTTCCGGAATATAGCAGCTGCTAGCAATAATCACTGTTTTCTCACTGTCTTCCACGGGGATGGCTTCCCCCAGCTGTCCCCACCCATAGTTGCAGGAAAGAAATTTGCACTGTGTATGGCCTGCTTTACAAAGGTAAGTGACACACTTCCAATAATGGTAAAAAATAGCATTATTTTGTCTTATCGGCTACGAGACTGACCACGTGGCTATAGAGAAAAGACAAACCTATTCAGCTCTTACTGAGTGGGAGCTTACAATTTCAATAAATATAGCAACAAGTGAGGTTTGGAATGTGCTCATTTATGAAAAGCTTGCTCTTTACAGAATATAAGTGGTATTATCCTCCCATCACTTACCCTAAATAATCCTACTCACCTTGTATCTTCCCTGTTGGACAAGTAGACTGCCATGTCACAGGGGTGATTTACTAAAGGAGTATAGACTGTTCAATTAGCCATGTGAATATACACAGCTTAGTAAATATAGTGTAACTGGGCTCACTTTACATATCAAATTAGGTGTAAGGAAATTTAACCACTTCAGACCGGGAACGATTTTCCCCCTTAATGACCAGGCCCTTTTTTGCAATACGGCACTGCGTCGCTTTAACTGACAATTGCGCGGTCATGCAATGCTGCACCCAAACAAAATGTACTTCCTTTTTTACCCACAAATAGCGCTTTCTTTTGGTGGTATCTGATTACCTCTACAGATTTTATTTTTTGTGCTTTAAACAAAAAAAGACCAATGATTTTTAGCGGGACTTCGACATTCGAAATTAAACTTTTTGGGGACCAGTGACATTATTACATTGATCAGTGCTGTAGAAATGCACTTATCAATGTAAAAATGACACTAGCAGGGAAGGGTTTAACACTAATGAGCGATCTAGGGGTTAAGTGTGTTTCCTGGGTGTGGGTTCTAACTGTAAGGGGTGGGCTTACTGAAACATTACAGAGATCATTGTTCCCGATCACTGGAAAAAGTAGATTTCTGTCATGTCATCTGGCATAATGGGGAATCTCCTTGTTTACATAGGCAGTTCCCCATTGTGTCTCTCCTCACTGCGATTGCGGGTCGCCGGCAGACATCGAGTCCGCAGGACCTACAGGCATGCTCCCATGGCACGCGCACCCGCTATGCTCCTTGCACTGACCAATGTACAGGTACATCTGTTCGTGCAGAGGAGAGCCGACCTACTGCAGTATATCTGTGTGAGCTGGTTGGCAAGTGGTTAAAGAAAAAGATTTTGTTCAGTTTTATTTAGAAAACTCAGTGAACTGTCACTGCAACTTCTGTAAATTGATCTCTATGTTTTAAAGATTTTCATATATTCCCCCACACAATAAATTTGGAGAACAGCTAGAAGGCAAAAACACATTTTTCAGCTTTGATATAATTTCTCGCAAAGAAGAAATCCATTAACATGCTGATCAAGTATAATTTTTACTTTAAGAACAATTCTGCTATCAAATGGAGGATATCACATGGGGAAAAAAACAGATGGGGGTCTGTTTTAAGGCTGCACATAAACTATACCAGATTGAACTTTGATGTGCACTTGATCTTCAATCTTACAGCTTTGTTTACTTTACAGATTGGCAGTTTTGCATAGTTTGAAAAGCCACATTTCCCTTTCACCATAACTCACCATCACCAGTAAAATGTTTTATCAAAATATTAATGATTTCTATATTGTATACATAAAAATAGAAGGAGCATGTGGCTCTATCATAGTGAAAAAATACTGTGTTTAATGATTCTTTTCTTTTGATATTTTAGATGGATACTATTAAAGGATTTTTCTTAGTGTGACTTTTGATGTTAGAAAGCCTTTGGAAAAGCCTAAGGGAACATACTTTGATCTTTCTGGTTCTGACTTTAGTACAGAATTACAAAATCATTATCTCATTTCAACAGATTGGTGTGATCCATTTACCAATATTCCACTACACACTATAAACATTGTTGTAGATTATTTATACCAAAGTAAAGCAATGTCTAAGACATTTTCACAAGGCTCCTATCAACAGCCTTTTAGGAATCTTATGAAAAACCAAAGTATCTATAGATTTTTCTTTTTGTTAAAAGAGATGTGACAATGTCCTACTGCTATAGTAGTCTAGAAAAAGCATTACTTGTTATGCTTTCCACGTTTATTCAATATACATAAAAAAAATTCTCTGGAAAGAAGTACAGCATGACAAAAATCAATAGCCTATAATTTGTAAATACAATTAATCTTATATCAGTTCTGATACCAGATCAATTATTTTTTAAGGTTATTAGTTGTGTCTATTCTGAAAAGGAAATATAAACTAAGTTATACTGTATGTGTTATGATGACTTATGACTATACTGGGGCCATGTTTTTGGCAGATTATAACCGAATTTCATTTAACAAGGCAGTCATTGCTGACTTAAGAACAAAATACCCTAGCTTAGTGTCATATGGTTATAAAAGATTCAAAAGGTAGCAAATGAATCTTTCCCTCCTCTATCTCAGTGGTAGGGATGAGCTGAACACCCCCCTGTTCGGTTCGCATTCAGAACATGCGAACATGCAAAAAATTAGTTTCGAACACCGTTAAAGTCATGGGACATGAACATGAATAATCAAAAGTGCTAATTTTAAAGGCTTATATGTATGGTATTGTCATAAAAAGTTTTTGTGGACCTGGGTCCTGCCCCAGGGGACATGTATCAATGCAAAAAAAAGTTTTAAAAATGGCCATTTTTCTGGGAGCAGGGATTTTAAAAATGCTTAAAGTGAAACAATAAAAGTGTAATATTCCTTTAAATTTCATACCTGGGGGTTGTCTATAATATGCCTGTAAAGGGGTGCATTTTCCCATGTTTAGAACAGTCTGACAGCAAAATGAAATTTCTAAAGGAAAAAAAGTAATTTAAAACTACTCGTGGCTATAATGAATTGTCGGTCCGACAATACACATAAGAGTTCATTGATAAAAAAGCATGGAATTTCCCCACAGGGGAACGCCAAACCAAAATTTAAAAAAAAATGCGTGGGGGTCCCCCTAAATTCCATACCAGGCCCTTCAGGTCTGGTATGGATATTAAGGGTAACCCCACAGCAAAATTTAAAAAAAATGGCGTGGGATCCTTCTGAAAATCCATACCAGACCCTTCAGGTCTGACATGGATTTTAAGGGGAACCCCCTGACAATTTTTTTTTTTTAAATGGCCGAAATGGGGACAAAAAATGGGGATGAGAGAGCGCGCCCCCCTCCTGAACCATACCAGGCCACATGCGTTCAACATGGGGAGGATGTCCCCATGTTAATGGGAACAAGGGCCTCATTCCCACAACCCATGCCCGGTGGTTGTGGGGTCTGCGAGCAGGGGGCTTATCGGAATCTGGAAGCTCTCTTTAACAAGGGGACCCCCAGATCCTGCCCCCCCTGTGTGAATTGGTAATGGGGTACAAATGTATCCCTATCATTTCACAAAAAGTGTCAAAAGGGTTAAAAAACACAAGAGACGGTTTTTGACAAGTCCTTTATTAATTTCTTCTTCTATCCACTTCTGCCATCTTCTTTCTTCTGGACCTCCTTCAGTGTTCTTCTTCCTACACCTTCTTCTTCATCTTCTTCTTCCTCCGCTCTTTTCATCCTGCCTCTTCTTTTCTGCTACCGTCCGCGCGATCCGCCTCAGTGGGAGTCTTCCACTGTGTGATGCTTCTGTTCTTCTGACACTTCTTATATAATGGTGGGTGGGGCCTGGGGTCCCTTTTTTAAAGGGAAAGCCATAGGGAAGTCCCTGTGCATTAGAGGGGAGCGGGATCACCCGTTGGCCCCGTCCTCCATTATATAAGAAGTGTGAGAAGAACAGAAGCGTCACACGGGGGAAGACCACTAAGGCGGATCGTACGGATGGAGTGGAGAAGAAGCCAGAGCAAGATGCAGGACAAGAAGAGCAGAGGAAGAAGAAGATGAAGAAGAAGATGGAGAAGAAGAAGATGGAGGAAGAAGAACCGCGAAGGAAGGCCAGAAGAAAGAAGATGAAAGAAGAAGCGAAAAGAAGAAGAAATTAATAAAGGACTTGTCAAAAATGGTCTCTTGTGTTTTTTAACCCTTTTGACACTTTTTTGTGAAATGGATTCCGATAAGCTCCCCGCCCGCATACCCCCATAACCACTGGGCAAGGATTGTGGGGATGATGCCCTTGTCCCCATCAACATGGGGACATCCTCCCCATGTTGAGGGCATGTGGCCTGGTACTGTTCAGGAGGGGGGCTCTATCTCGTCCCCCCTCTTTTCCTGCGGCCTGCCACGTTGCATGCTCGGATAAGGGTCTGGTGTGGATTTTTGGGGGGACCCCACGCATTTTTTTTAATTTTGGTTGAGGGTTCCCCTGTAGGGAAATTCCATGCCATTTTTATCAATGAACTTTTATGTGTATTGTCGGACTGACAATTCATTATAGTTGCGAGTAGTTTTAAATGACTTTTTTTCCTTTAGAAATGTCATTTTGCTGTCAGATTGTTCTAAACACGGGAAACATGCGTCCCTTTACAGGCATACTATAGACACCCCCTAGGTATGAAATCTAAAGGAATATTACACTTTCATTGTTTCACTTTAAGCATCATTAAAATCACTGCTCCCGGCAAAAAACTGCTCCCAGAAAAATTGCCATTTTTTAAACTTTTTTTTGCATTCATACATGTTCCCTGGGGCAGGCCCCAGGTCCCCAAACACTTTTTTATGAAAATACCATGCATATAAGCCTTTAAATATAGCACTTTTGATTTCTCCCATAGACTTTTAAAGGGTCTTTCGAATTTGCTGTGAACACCTAAAATTGTTCGCTGTTCAGCGAACTGGCGAACAGACAATGTTTAAGTCAAACTCATGTTCAACTCGAACATAAAGCTCATCCCTACTCAGTGGTATTTGTATTGATTGAATCACTATGAATACTCAACTATATACCAGGGAAGAAAAAAAGAATCATATTTTTTTTCAGCACAAATCTTTTGTATTCAAAGTGAGTTCAAAGTTCAAAATATTCAAGTGAGTTCACCTTTTTCACTAATACTCACTTTGTTAAGTGGAAAACATCTATTTTTTTGGTGTATCAGGGCAGAACTCCTCAAGTCCTAAGGCAGTAATCACAACTTGACAGAGGTTCTAACCATTTGTCACTTTATCAAAAACGAAAAAAAAAAAGAGAAAAAACATGGAAATCATGGGCTCATAAATGCTAAGTTCTTACAGTCCAAATGCCATCTGTTGTAGTCCCTTGTGAATTCTTGGGGTGAAGCATGCACTAGTGGCAGCCCTTTTGAAGAGTAAGCCAGCTCTAATAAATCAGGATGAAAAGAGAAGAGAAAAAAGTGCCATCTAAGTGCAGCATAAAATTACCGTTTAATGGAACAATGGTTAAAAGTACTCACAAGATATAGAATGAATACAGGCTTGTCTCACACGTCCACCATATTTATAATCTGAAAGAAAATTTGGAGAGCTGCGCCAGTGACCCTATATATACATAAACTAACTGCATAAATAAAAAGTCAATGAGGGGTTAAATGGCGTTCGTACAAATTGAATGTTTGCTGCCAATAGCACTCACTTATTATACATGAGACAATCAAGAAAAATGTTTTTGCACAAAACATATAATCAATATGTCATAAAACAAAGGAAACTGAGGAAATAAGAGTGAAAAATAAAGTCCAATAAAGCGATCCAATGTAGCAACGATTAACGAGTCACCACTGTGAGTCCACATACAACTGCAAATCTGTGCCCGTCACCAGATAAGTGATGCGCTTACCAGATGTAAAAACAATAACAGCCTTGTTAGTATTTATCCGAAGCAGGTTACGATTTGAGTAGTAGAACATCAGATCATGGTTCTTGCATCCAGATAACACTTATCGTAGGTGTATGGCAATACCCCAGCCTTTAAAGCTTCAGTAGTCAATGATCACGTATGTCACCGGTAACAACATCAAAGAGAAAGAGATGCCTCCATAGCGTAAAACCATTCGGATAGTTTATTAAAGTAAAAGTATCGCACTTACATTAAAATATCTTTGTATCAGCATCAAACAGAATCAAACAACGCCGGCCGGCATTCAAAAGAGCGTCCCGTCCTCCCCTCGTAGAGCGTGGTGGCGTCACTGCGTACCTTCCCAGACGCGTTTCATCATAAATGACGTTATCAATGGGGAACGGGCAACGCAGCGACGCACCACCTTTTATGCCCACACCTCGTTCTGAGATGCGAGATCCGGCCTCCAACGCCATCTTAACTGATGGCAAAAATAGCTAATATTCCCATATAGTGAAAAGGGAAAAAAGGAAAAAAGGAAAAAGATTAACGAAAAACGAAATATTGCAAATAAATTCATGATGACAAAGGTTTGTAATAGTGGTGTAATAGTGGTTATACTAAATGATAATCCCAGAAAATTCCACCATAAATGCAATATTGAAAAAGCCATATCGCAAGTGGGGATCTAAATTCCGGTGTGTATAAATAAGTAGGTAGATACGTGTGTATATCAGCAAAACGATAATAAAAATTAATATATATGTGTGACAATAAAACATGAATTTACTGTGGAGATGTACCTATACAAGGAATACGCATCCCAAAATGTACATAAATACTAATTTATAAGACATAAAATGTCGGACATATGTGAAATGAAAATTATGTGTACAGTGCAGAAAAAATTGTATATGCAGTGCAAAAATCTATGGTAGATATATGGAAACCATAAGATAAATACGTGAATGTATTTACTTAAAAAGTAAATTTAACTGTGTAAAAAATAATATAACTAAAATGAAAAGTTATTGGTACAGCAAACCGTTACCCATAGTTAATATGTACAAAACAAAATTAAAATGGGCCGAGAGATATTTATAATCTATTCTCCATGAATCCGCTTGTGGCAGGTGGATTGGCTGATTTTGTGGGGGGAACCGAGGATGATGTCCCAGGGCTACCTCACACAGAGCCAGAAACCTACTTACAAAGCAGATGTGACGTCGCAGGAGAGGAGACGGATGTGACCCAGTATCTCAGGCAGGCTATGTGCTTGGAGCCAACTGCTCCTTCTATAGTACTTGATGTCATATCTGCCTTGAGAGTGCATTCCAGATGCTCTCTAACTCTGTGTGAGGCAGCCCTGGGACACCATCCAGAATTCTCGGTTCCCCCCACAAGACCAGAAAATCCACCTGCCCTAAGCGGATTCATGTAGAATAGATGATCCATACAACTCACATTTGAGATGAGCCTGTATTCATTCTATATCTTGTGAGTATTTTTAACCATTGTTCCATTAAATGGTAATTTTATGCAGCACTTTTACATACTTACATAGTTACATAGTAGGTGAGGTTGAAAAAACACACAAGTCCATCAAGTCCAACCTATGTGTGTGATTATATGTCAGTATTACATTGTATATCCCTGTATGTTGTGGTCGTCCAGGTGCTTATCTAATAGGTTTTCGATGCTGCCCGCTGAGACCATCGTCTGTGGAAGGGAATTCCACATCTTTGCCGATCTTACAGTAAAGAACCCTCTACGTAGTTTAAGGTTAAATCTCTTTTCTTCTAATTTAAATGAGTGGTCACGTGTCTTGTTAAACTCCCTACCGCAAAAAAGTTTTATCTCTATTGTGGGGTCACCAGTATAGTATTTGTAAATTGAAATCATATGGTGCTTTTTTAGTTTCTCTTTTTATCCTAAACAAAAATAGGAATTTATGTACTCACCATAACATTCTTTCTTATTTGTTTATTGGAAGATACAGTTCTGCTTTAAATAATCACCAACTAGGTATATCACTACCTGTAGGAGTAGGACACTAGGTAGACTAAAAAACAAAAAAACAAAACCCTAGAGACAACTAGAGACCCTAATAATAACAAAGTGTTTATCCATATGGTAGCAGCAAGACAAAGGGGCAAATGCTGCATCTTATGCCGCGTACACACGACCAGACTTCTCGACAGACTAGGTCAGGTGGAATGAATCTGTAGGATATTACGATCATGTATGGGCTCCAGCGGACTTTTTTTTCCAAAAAGTCAGACAGACCTAGAAATAAAACATGTTTCAAATCATGTTTGACTGGACTCGAGTCCGGTGGAAAAATCTGTTAGTCTGTATGCTAGTCCGACAGACGAAAACCAACGCTAGGGTAGCTATTGGCTACTAGCTATGAACTTCCTTATTCTAGTCTGGTCTTACGTCATCACGTTTGAATTTGTCAGACTTTGGTGTGCTTGTGTGTGGCCAAGTTAGTTAGTTTGTGAAGTTCACCGAAAGTCCGTCGGGAAGATCGTTGGACCTAGTCCATCGAAAAGTCCAGTCGTGTGTACGCAGCATTACAGTTAACACATAGCAAAGGATTTCTGATGATACCAAGTTTTCTCTTTCCCTTATTGGAGGTCACAGCTCTGCTTTAGATAATCACCAGATGTCATATTTTTGGACTTTTACTAAATGCTTTCATTAGCATAATTAATGAGTAACTCCACTTTTGTGGGAAAAAATAGCAAATAAAAAGAAAAATAATATAGCATATACAATTGCAACTAACATCATGTTGTAATTAAATGTTATTAAAAATGACCTTTCCTTTTCAATCTGCAGCTCTGTAATTTTCTGTAACATGCAATATGACTACCTGGAAGTGTTCTATACACAGAATGTGTACAGAAATCCCCCCAGAAACATAATTTTCTTGCTTGTGTGATTGGCTCACTGATTTTCCCAGAAGTCTGTACAAGATACAAGTCAGGCATCCCCTGCAACAAAAATGTCATTTTTGCCGAAATACACCCAATAGGAAATCAAGTCTAAAGGGATGCAGACCCTACCATTTTCCTCATAAGACCCCTGTAGTAGATTGATACTTATGAAACCACTCCCATTCAATTTACTTAACACATAGACACCAGTGGCGGCTGGTAAAGTTTTAGGATGGGGGGGCGCAAGACCCCGCCCCTCCACAGTTGGCCCCTCCCACTTCGCATAAGCCACACCCCTTATATAATCCACATCATATACCAGGCTGCACATTATACACCGGGCTCTGCACATCATATACCAGGCTGCACATTATACACCGGGCTCTGCACATCATATACCAGACTGCACATTATACACAGAGCTCTGCACATCATATACCAGGCTGCACATTATATACCGGGCTCTGCACATCATATACCAGGCTGCACATTATAAACCGGGCTCTGCACATCATATAAAAAACAAAAGAAAAATATCGTGCTTGGGGTAAACCTAAAAGCTGCAACTACAACCATCTAATATCAAGATATGAAGAAACTCAAAAAAAATTTTTTATATAAAGTTGCGCTAAAGTCACATGAAAAATGAAAGTGAAAAGTCCAATACAAATTATTGAGATTAAAAATCAAAAAACATCCTATGTAGAGTTCAATGAAGAAAAAAGGAGTCTTTTTGTAATAAGGGACTCTTTGTTTTCACGAAAAGCCAATGAATAGAAAAATCAATCCTTTTTACGAATTCAGTGTAATCTTCTTACAAATCCAAAGTTGAAAAAAGTTTGACCCTTACCACAATGGGTGGACTCCCAGTCAATGGAGTCGTTAGCGCGAGCAGACAGCCCTCTGCGGGGTTCTTTTGCGTGTAATCCGTTCCGTTATGATACTAAACGTATAGATAGATGTGGATCATTCGGAAGTGATCGGCATAGGTTACGACAATTCCGTACGTCCTACTTCCCTTCTCGAACACTGTAGGCAGTGGTAATCCGATCTCTCTGTGCGTCTGGAGTTTGTTTATAGCTCCCCAGCGAATCCTCCGATGTCAGGGTTTTACAATACGCAAACCTGTGGTAAAACACAAAGTAGAAGGAAGGGGAAAACAAAGAAGGACTCCGATCGTGAAAGTACCATTTGGCAAGCGACAATTTTATCGGTCTAACTCTAACACATGAAAAAAATATATATATGCATAAAAAAACGGTTAAAAATAAGAACAAATATACACCCGTGCTAGGGAATATTCTAAGCAAAACATGTCGGGCTGTTTGTGCTGATACCACCACGCTTAGAATATTCCCTAGCACGGGTGTATATTTGTTCTTATTTTTAACCGTTTTTTTATGCATATATATTTTTTTTTTCATGTGTTAGAGTTAGACCAATTCGGTCGTACCTTTGGTCTATTGTATACTATAAGTTTCCTCTAGAATTGGACCTATTCGGTCATTGGTCTGCTGTATGTTCAAAAAAATAAATAATTTTTTTTTACATTTTTAATAAAATTGTCACTTGCCAAATGGTACTTTCACGATCGGAGTCCTTCTTTGTTTTCCCCTTCCTTCTACTCGTGGCCTAGAGGCCCGAGTAGTTTGTGTTTTACCACAGGTTTGCGTATTGTAAAACCCTGACATCGGAGGATTCGCTGGGGAGCTATAAACAAACTCCAGACGCACAGAGAGATCGGATTACCACTGCCTACGGTGTTCGAGAAGGGAAGTAGGACGTACGGAATTGTCGTAACCTATGCCGATCACTTCCGAATGATCCACATCTATCTATACGTTTAGTACCATAACGGAACGGATTACACGCAAAAGAACCCCGCAGAGGGCTGTCTGCTCGCGCTAACGACTCCATTGACTGGGAGTCCACCCATTGTGGTAAGGGTCAAACTTTTTTCAACTTTGGATTTGTAAGAAGATTACACTGAATTCGTAAAAAGGATTGATTTTTCTATTCATTGGTTTTTCGTGGAAACAAAGAGTCCCTTATTACAAAAAGACACCTTTTTTCTTCATTGAACTCTACATAGGATGTTTTTGGATTTTTAATCTCAATAATTTGTATTGGACTTTTCACTTTCATTTGCACATCATATACCAGGCTGCACATTATACACAGAGCTCTGCACATCATATACCAGGCTGCACATTATACACAGAGCTCTACACATCATATACCAGGCTGCACATTATACACCGGGCTCTGCACATCATATACCAGGCTGCATATTATATACACCGGGCTCTGCAAATCACATACCAGGCTGCACATTATACACCAGGCTCTGCACATCATATAACAGGCTGCACATCATATACACAGGGCTCTGCACATCATATACCAGGCTGCACATTATACACAGGGCTCTGCACATCATATACCAGGCTGCAAATTCTGTGTAGTAGTATGAGATCATACTATGATCATGGGCCACAGGTATAACATTATAAGTCTTAAAAACACATGCAGACAGTGATAGGAGCCGATATATACTAATCTCACACACACACATATTAGATGTGTATTTAAACACTGCGGTATTTAATAAAAAATATACTATATTTTGTATAGTGATGATGTACTTGCACGCATTACCTTATACTGTAGCAAATAGCTATACATGTACAATGTTGGACAAGAGCGGAGATTATTATATTTTGTACATAAATGTGCAATTATCATTGTCTTCAATGTATATCAGCCTCAGCCCAGATTATACGGAACATTCAGAACATTTTATAGAAAATAAATTGCTGGGGACAAATACATTTCTCGCTATAAGAGCGGAATCTATAAATAAAGGATAATAAGATTATGGCAGCATTACATGACCATCGCGATAAATTATTATTATTGCAATGCCACCATCATACATCCGATATAAGGTATATTTAATAATTTAATTAATAACAGTAACATACCCACCACAAACTGTATAATTATTCATGTAATCGTTATAAAAGGGAAAAAAAAAAAAGGGGTGGGGGGGGGAGAGGAATTTCTGCTAATCCATGAATAAAAAATGTTGTTACCCCATAAGGACCATTCTGTAATCAGATTATTGAGAAATCAGTTGACAAACTGGTGGCGCTATATAAATCCGGAATAATAATAATAATAATCCTACTATTCACTAAGTGGCTGCTACCCCTAAATATAAAACCCATCAGACAGTGGTTACCCCTATAAGCCATTGTGCGTCAATAAATTTCTCAAGACCACCATTGTGATCAGTTTTTACCCCTAAGAACAAACAAACATTCAGTATCCACTGTTTCTAGGGATCACGCAACATCAGTTGTAACCCATAAAAAAAAAAAAAAGCATAGTCCCTACCCCTGGTAACCATACAGCATCAGGCATTGCCCCTGCTCATCATTCAGCATCTGTTACTGACCCTAGTCATCGTTCAGCATCAGTTATTGTCCCTAGTATTCATTCAGCATCAGGTATTGCCCCTGGTAACCATACAGCATCAGTTATTGTCCCTGGTAACCATACAGCATCAGTTATTGTCCCTGGTAACCATACAGCATCAGTTATTGTCCCTGGTAACCACACAGCATCAGTTATTGCCCCTAGTATTCATTCAGCATCAGGTATTGCCCCTGGTAACCATACAGCATCAGTTATTGTCCCTGGTAACCATACAGCATCAGTTATTGTCCCTGGTAACCATACAGCATCAGTTATTGTCCCTGGTAACCACACAGCATCAGTTATTGTCCCTGGTAACCATACAGCATCAGTTATTGTCCCTGGTAACCACACAGCATCAGTTATTGCCCCTAGTCATCATTCAGCATCAGTTGCGACTTCAGCATCGGTTGTTGCCATTAAATACCATTCAGCATAATATTACCCTAGTGATCATTCAACATCATTTTTTTTCCCTCTAGCGACCATTCATCATCAGTTGTTACCCCTAGTGACCATTGGGCATCAGTTGTAACCTATACAACCCTTCAGCATCAATTGTTACCCCTAGAGACCATTCAGTAGTCAGTCCTTGCCCTCTTTGACCATTCAGTAGTCAGCCCCCCTTCTCTTGGACCATGGGACGGGTATGTTGGTTGTAGTAGTCCCTGTTCCAGTCCCCTCTGGTCATCACAGTATCACAGCACATAGCCCTCCTCGATCTGTAGAGATCACAAACCTCCATGGAGGGGATCTCACCCTCCCTGTCCTCCCCATGCCATGGCAGGGCTCTCTGGGCGCTGTGTGTATGGAGAAGGCTGCAGCAGACCCACACCAGACGATAATTATCCTTTGTCTGTGAAGAAGAGCAGATCCTCTGCCTGCAGCCATCAGACCCCTCTGCACACCAGTTCCAATTATTTGCCTTTTACTTCATGGCAGCCTGAGCGCTTAATGCTAATTAGCAACCTTCAGCTTGATTTCCAGCTAGTCTCCCCCTCACACATGGATGGAGGACTCACATGTTGCTTTTTGTCCTAATGAGAAAATCTTTTTTTTTTAAGTCAGGATCTGTGCAGTTGGTATGGAGCTATTACTTTAACCTTAAAAATGAAGAAGAAGAAGAAAAAAAAAAGGCTTTCTTGCACAAACACTTCCCTTCCTTCTGTCAAATGGGATTGTATGTGCTTCATATGATGTTTACACCAACACTGAAAATGGAAGGCAATGCAAAATAGGGGGTTGTAATATACATATATATATATAACATAAATTAATGAAAATAATGTATGTTAATGGAAATATTCCTCCTATTTAATGCATGGCCTCCCCCTCCACCCCCCTTCTCCATGGGAGCACAGGATCAGCACTTACCTTGATGACTGTGTGCTCCTCTCCGGTGTTCTCCGCTCCTCTCCTGCGGTGTGCTCTACTCCTCTTACTTCCTGTTTCCTCTCTCGGGTGCAATGGGAGAGAGAAGACAGGAAGTGACATCTGAGTCAGATGTCAATCAAACTGCCCAGCCGTAGTAATACATACTACAGCGCCGGGCGGAAACTACTCAGCACTTCAGAACGCGCCCCAAGGTGGGCTAAACGCCCGCAAATGAAGCGCCACGTCTGCAATCTCATGATTGCATTGACGTGGCGGTTCCCATAGTGCACTGTGTCCGCCGCTCGAACACAGTGCACTTCCTTAAAGAACTTTTTTTTTTTTTAAAGGAGCAGTTTTAAACTTTTTTTTTTTACATTTTTTTTTTTTTGTGACTACACAGAAGGGGGGGGGGGGGGGCGGCGCCCGGGCGCCCCCTATGGACGGGCCGCCACTGATGGACACAGACCAACAGTAATTTCTTCAGAAAAGCAAAAGGTAGGAATCTGCAACAAAGTTTGTTCAAAACCTTGCAATGTACATAGATCACCCAGAGAGGAATGTTTTTTTTTTCTCAAAAGTGGAGTTACGCTTTAAACAAATCTCTTCTGTTGTTATTTGTGCCTTTTTTTCCTTTTTTCTCTTCCTCTGTGATTCTTGGGAATATCATCACATCTCCTTAATTACTTACAATTACTTGGTATTCTGTCATTTATATTTATATTATTAGCTCTTCAGTTAGTCATGGTTTATTATTGATTTCATCCCTCCATTGATAACGCACTGAAACGCGGCAGTGACTTACCAGTGCTAGAATAGAAGAGAATACCTTTATTATCATTGTAAGAATAAAATATACAACAAATTACAATGGCACTTCTCACATTGAAAACAATGCCTTACATACATATAGGCAACATTTAATTAAAAAAAAAAATAATAATAATAAATAAGTTGAACATTCGCACTATTAAAAATCTATGAACCAAATCTACCTTTTGTTATTGCACATGCCTTGCAACCAGCTATTTCTAACTAGATTTAATTTTCACATTTATAGCATTTATGGCACTCAGAAAGAAGCTATCCCTGGGATTATAAATGCTGTAAATGTGAAAATGAAATCTAGTGAATACCAGTGAATGACTTCATCAGATTTAAAATTGGAATCCTGGCTTAGATTTCACTGGTTTGGAGTGACCCTGTAAATGTGATTTAATTGATCCTAAGCTGAGGTCTGCTTTAACACTACTTTCCTTATACAGTAAGAAAAGTTATTGTAAATTTGCAGGTAACCTTCTCTCTCATACTTTATTTTCATTCTTAAACTCTAATTACTTTTTCTTTGTAAACAACACATCTGCACACATAATTAATTACCTATATCGCACCAGAGGAAAACAATAAATATATTTAAGTTGTACTGTTACATCATATTTCTTTGTACAGTTGCTTTACTAAATTAGAATTTTGAACATTACTGATTTACTTTGATTATAATATTGCCCAGTATGTGTTCTTTGACTGATATTTAAATTTTACCTTGTTGCTTTAGAAAAACAGTCAGACCCAAGTAACATAACTTTAAATACAAAAAATTACATTGCTAATATCAGTGTTTATTTATCATTTATTATTATTGTTATAGTTGCTGCTCCCAATTCATCTGCATGGGTACAGGTGTGTGTGAGTTTGTGTCCCAGAATGTAGACCGTGTGAGTTCAGAGACAAGCACCTGCACCCACACGCACACAGATGTCAAATTGGGAGCAGTGGCTGTGTCTGTAACACTGAACATCTATGCATCCCATGCAGACAAAACATAGCCCACACACAGGTATAGTGTTTTTTTTCATTAAAAATAACAAACATGTTATACTTACCTGCTCTATGCAGTGGTTTTGCACAGAGAAGCCAAGATCCTCCTCTTTTCTGGTTCCTCTTTGGTGCTCCTGGCCCCTCCCTCCTGTTAAACACCCCCACAGCAAGCAGCTTGCTATGGGGGCTCGCAAGCCGAGCCACAGCTCCATGTGTCCATTCAGACATGGAGCACTGGCCCGGCCCTGCCTGCCCCCTTTCTCTCATTGGCTCACTGACTTTGATTGACAGCAGCGGGAGCTAATTGCGCCACGCTGCTGTCTCAGCCAATGAGGAGGGGAGTCCTGAACAGCCCGAGTCTCTCGGGCAACATCGCTGGATCTAGATGGAGCTCAGGTAAGTATTAGGGGGGCTGTCGCACACTGAAGGTTTTTTTTATCTTAATGCATAGGATGCATTAAGATAAAAAACATTCTGCCTTTACAACCACTTTATGTACATCCATGTTAACATGGCCTAAAGGATTCAGGAGGATACATGTTACGCCCATAATCAGGTAAGATGCTACTGCTGAAGCTACCCCATGCCCCTCGAGTCCTCACTGTGACAGCAGGCCACGGTTCTTCTTCACGCACCTGCTTTCACAATTTAACCTCTTCCCACTGACCTATGCATATATGCGGCCTCACAGAAGTAGGTATTTATCCATAGGGCCGCATAAATGCGTATCTCTCTTTGTGCTGTGCATGCTGGGCCGATGGCATCACAAGGGGACGGGGTCACCCGGTTATGTCATTGGGTGGCCCTGCCCCTTATTTACTTAACCTCCCTGGTGGTATGATTATGCCAGATTTTTGCGTCTCAAAGTAATACATTGTTTTGCACAGAAATTTGGTGTTTCATATTGTAGGCCTGTAATTCTTAGGATTAACACACTTAAATATGTCCAAAGAAGAGTCTAGTAGACATCCTGGGTATGATAAAGTTTGAAACACAAAATCATAGGTTATAATATAATAAATAACTGTAAATAATTATCAAGAACTAATGGGGAAAAGGGCAGTGGGACTTTAAATGATATATATATATATATATATATATATATATATATATATATATATATATATATACAAATTCAAATATATTAACATAAAAACAAATCCTCATAAAATAGACAGTTGATATCGCAAATCGGGGACCCACTAAGGGCATCGCCACCAGGAGCTAAGGTGGTGTGGAATGGCCCCCATTGCCTGGCAAGGACAACATTCAGGGAGGTAGATCTCCAAGAAGTGAAAAATGGGTCGTGGGTAACCAACATGCTGAAACCAGACACAGACTACTATGAGAGTAATACAATAAAAAAGAAAAAAAAGAATATATATATATATATATATATATATATATATATATATACAAATATACACAGGGCTTTTTTCTCAGACAATAGGCGCAGGAACTCCCCTTTTCCGAGTCACCCCTTTTTCCTACCCACCTCCGAGCACTGTCCCTTGGTTCTATTCCTTACCCACCTCCCAGTTCCACCCCTTTTAGACAATACATAACCAAGCATCATTTTGTGGTGCTAAGTAATTTGTATGGAATTTAATAATGATATCGGAAAGCAATAAAATAGATCCCCTTCAGCCAGAAACAATAGCTCCCCCTAACAACAATGTACCACCCACAACAATAAACTCCCGGCAGCACTAACAGATCTCCGCAAAGCCAGCATTAATAGACTCTCTGGCAGCCATCAACAATAGACCCCTCCCCCAACAGTAGATCTCCTTCAGCAACAACTGACCCCACAGCAACATAAGACCCACTCCAGCAACAATAGGTCCCCACTAGCAACAATAGACCTCATCCGCAACAATAGACCCCCCTGCAAAAATAGATCCACTCCAGCTAGAATAGATCACCCAGCAGTGAGCATCAATACCCTGCAGCACACCTCAGCACCCCTACATACAGTCAGTCCAGGAGGTGCCGGAACTGCGTTTCCTTATAAAAAAAGTTATATATATATGTATATGTATATGTATATGTATATATATATATATATATATATATAGTGTGCAATATGTCCTGCTCACGAGGGCAATACAAATAATGTTATTATTGTAGTGAAAAGTGTCTGTAAAATCGGAGCAGGTGCAGAAAGGTTGCAAGGGTGGTGAAGTGTTGAAAGTTATAAAGTAAAATTTTAAATTATGAAAAAGATTAGAATTTACCAAAAAGGTCCAATAAAAAGTGATAGGGTGAATGAAGGGTGAATGAAGGGTGTACAAATTACCCGAGACTAAGCCATAAAAAGCTTCCAATCCATAGTGATGCAATGTGAGCCATACAGAATATATGAGTGAAACCACCAGGGTAAATCAACCTCCCATGAATGGAGCCTATATAGAGACAGCTACCCCATGCCTACCAATGTCACATAGGCATGTGCTGGGGGAGGGAGGCGCCAACAATTGGATGGACAAGCCGCCCAAGATTTGCGCCAAATAAATCCCTCCAATCCAGGACAGCGCTGGCACAGAATTATCAAAAATAATAATATAATAATAATAAAAAGTATACCGTAATGTTACATGTAATAATGTAATCAAATTAAAAACACTAAAATTTGCTCAGTCGCAGAATTGTCGCTGTCGCCACTTTCCATGCCTGATGACATATTTCCCCACTAATCACTATCGCTTGATTCTTATTTATTATTGCTGTTTTCTAGCTGGTCAAAAAAAGCTTTTGACGTAAAGGAGCGCTTTTTGGATGCCATGGACATTCTCAAGTTTCCAGGCAGAAAAAATGGTATATATAATATAAAAGTGCATAGAGAGCACTAGACAAAGCACTAGGGACAAAAGGGAGGTGAAATTATTTGATACAGTAATGTAATCTTCAAGATTACAGTATAGTGTATGTGTTATGTTTTTTGCACTTTATGCAGTGGCAGAACTACCAGAGTTCCGCCTGGTCATTCTCCACTGTCAGGGGCCTGCTCTGCCATTCTGCACTGTTCTGGCTGTGCTTAGCTACTGCTAGGGACCCAGCTCCATGCTCCAGAGGGGCCTTGGGGGAGATCTGTCAGTACCCTCCAGCATATCATAATCTTTTTCCCTGTGCAGGCTCCGATTCCCCTAGACTCATAGAGTGATCTTGCTCCTATCTCCAACCGTACCATGTGCAGGGGAAGGGGGGAGACCTGTTACAGGGCTGTTCTATATGCAATTAATATGCAGCGTGGGCTAAAGAGCACAGAGACATCTGCAGAGTGTGAACACAGGGGGTCTATACCTGGCACTAGGGATGGTCTTTATGTTCTGGTCAAACAAGAGTTCGACCCGAACATTGGCTGTTCACCTGTTCGCCGATTAGTGAACAATTTGGGGTGTTCGCGGCAAATTCGAAAGCCACAGAACACCCTTTAAAAGTCTATGGGAGAAATCAAAAGTGATCATTTTAAAAGTTAATATGCAAGTTATTGTCATAAAAAGTGTTTGGGGACCTGGGTCCTGCCCCAGGGGACATGTATCAATGCAAAAAAAGTTTTAAAAAGGGATTTTTTTTTGGGAGTAGTGATTGTAATAATGCTTAAAGTGAAACAATAAAAGTGTAATATTCCTTTACATTTCATACCTGGGGGGTATCTATAGTATGCCTGTATAGTGGCGCATGTTTCCCATGTTTAGAACACTCTGAGAGCAAAATGACATTTCTAAAGGAAAAAGAGTAATTTAAAACTACTCACGGCTATAATGAATTGTCGGTCCCAGCAATACACATAAAAGTCATTGAAAAAACAGCATGGGAGTCCCCCAAAGGGGAACTCCGAACCAACATTTTAAAAAAAATGCGTGGGACTCCCCCCAAATTCCATTCCAGGCCCTTCAGGTCTAGCATGGATTTTAAGGGGAACCCACGCCATTTTTTTTTTAAATGGCGTGGGGTCCCCCAAAAATCCATACCAGACGCTTATCCGAGCATGCAACCTGGCAGGTCGCAGGAAAAGAGTGGGGACGAGAGAGCACTCCCTCTCCTACACCCACAGGTATGAAATTTAAAGGAATAATTAACTTATACAGTTTCACTTTAAGCATTATTAAAATCACTGCTCCCAAAAAAAGGCAATTTTTAAAACTTTCTTGCATTAATACGTGTCCTCTGGGGCAGGATCCAGGTCCCCAAACACTTTTTATGACAGTAACTTGCATATAAGCCTTTAAAATTAGCACTTTTGATTATTCATGCTCATGTCCCATAGACTTTAAAGGTGTTCGGATGTTCGAACAAATTTTTTGCCTGTTCACATGTTCTGGATGCGAACCAAACCGAGGGGTGCTCAGCTCATCCCTACCTGACACCTTCTTACCTGGGCTGAAATGCCTGTATATGGGGAACTGTGGGTACAAGACTGTGTGTAATGTGTGCTGCATGCAGTCTGCATGTCATGTGAGCACAGTGTAAAGTTCATATAGGATGTGTATGGTGGGCATAGTAAAGTCTGCATAGTTGTTTTCAGTATAGTCACACCACACACTGTGTAATCTATAGTGTGAGCATGGCATAACCCTGGTATGGTGGTACCTGTGGACACAAGATAGTTTGTACCTTGCACATCTGCCTGCCGTATGCTCTACATCATATATGTCAAACACAAGGCCCACAGGAAAAATCCAGTCCACCAGGCATTGTCATGTGGCCCTCCCACCCAGATTTGCAGCCATAATGTGTCAGAACTCCATTCTGCCATTCTGCCACCCCCAGCTGTCACCTTCCGCTTCCACTCACTGCTGTCACTTGTAAACACAGAAGATTTCTGTGTTTACATGGGACAGCTTTGCTCTCAGTGGCTTCCAGATGTACTAGATCCCTGCACATACATACAGTGAAGTGGAAGGCCTACACAGGGAGGTATAATGCCCTGTACACACAGTCGGACAAATCTGTCTGATTTTTTTACGACGGATTTTGGTCCAAACTTGTCTTGCATACACATGGTCGCACAAAGTTGATGGAAAATCCGATCGTTCAGAACGGGGTGACGTAAACCACGTATGACGGGACTATAAAGAGGCCAGTAGTCAATAGCTTTAGTCTCGTAACTTATTCTGAGCATGCGCGGCACTTTGTCCTTCGGAATTGTCTACACATGATCAGAATTTAAACGATCGGAATTTGTTGTCAGAAAATTTTAGATCTAGCTCTCAAACTTTGTGCGTCGGAAATTCCGACAACACGATCCGATCGCACATTTTCCGTCTGAAAATCCGCCCATGTGTACAGGGCATAACAGTGCCACCTACACAGGATGGGCCTGGGGCTGCCTACATAGGGAGTTACTAGAGCAAGTTGGGGAGTGGGTGTTGCACACTGCAAAGAGCACCACTAAACCCTGCATTTTGTACACAGCGCACCCCTAAACATTTTACTCTGTGCAAAGTGCACCCCTGAACTTTGCACTTGGTGCAAAGGGTACCCCTCGAACTACTCTCTGTTCATAACGCACCCCTGAAATCTGCACTCTGTACATAGGGTTTCCCTGAAACTGCGCTCTATACATAATGCACTTCTGAACTCTGAAATCTGTATGTAGTTAGTGTACCCCTGAACTCTGCACTCTGTGTGAAATGTGGAGTGCACCTGCGACTGGGCCCTGGTGTTCTGTCAATATGAGGGTCCCCAGCTGGGGTTGGGGGGGCCTTTATGTTTTTTGCACCAGGCCCTGAAGGTTATAGGCCTCTGACTTTTTGAATTTGTGCCTGGCTCCACCCCCATGCATCCCCACGCTCGCAGAGAACCGAGCCCGGCACACAGTACATTGAACGGAGGACCCAGCCCATGGACACAGCGGGAGAACATCGCAGGATCCTGGTGACAGGGTAAGTAACTTTGCCTGGATCCTGCAATGCAATTCCGAGTGTGGCTCGGGGTTACCGCATTTGGAAGTGAAAATTCACCCCGAGCCACACTCTAAAATACCACTAGAAAGGTTAAGAACTACCAGACAGTGAAACTGTCGCATGGCGGGAGCCTTCATTGGCGGAAGCAGTGTTCATCATCACGATTGACCCTGGATTTACTTCAGGGGACATTGTTTTGTTTTTTGTCTTTTTTTAATAAAGGACGTGTCAAAAACTGTCTCCTTGTTTTTATTTATATTTGACACTTTTTTTGGCAAGTGAGTAGGGGAACAATACCCCATGCTTATTCAAAAGAGGGGGTTGGGATATTGTTAAAGGAGCTTCCAGTTTCTGATAAGCCCCCTGCCTGCAGACCCCTTTCTGGGATAAAGGTTTGCCAGGCAGCAGATCCTCCCAGGCTGCATGCTCAGATAAAGGTCTGGTATGGATTTTGGGGGGACTCCACACCATTTAAAAAAAAAATGTTGGTGTGAGGTATCCCTTAAAATCTGTACTAGACCTGAATAGTCTGGTATGGGTGGTGGCGGGGCGGGGGGGGGGGGGGGGGGGGTGGGGGTAGGTAGTTCAGTACATTTAACAGCATTTAGCTGTTTGCCTGGAGTATTAATTAATGCTATTCAGAAACGATTTTATTAGCAACAGAGTAAAATACTTTTGACATATTCAACACCTCTTTTATGCCTCTTTTACACCATATTTTCAACTGTTTATTACACAGTGCTTCATATATAATATAATTTTCAACCTTTTAAAATACTAGATTATGTTATTTGAACAGTTGAGTAAAAAAAAAAGAAGTAAAAGGAACCATTTAATTTGAATTTTATTTTCATAAATTGGCTCATTAGTGCCTTGTATCACAGAAAATTTTCATGAATTACTATTTTAAAATGTAGTTAATACGTTACAGTGTTATAATTGTAAACACTTTATTTTCTGATTTTTAAGGCTCGATCCAACAGGTTTAGTAGCCACCCTATACTTTTTATTATTATGACTAATAAATACTTGTCATTTTCTTACAAATCTTTATAGCAGCTGCTGACCCTACTAGACATCTGTCCCTACAAAAAAACAGCTGCAACAGTACAGTGCCTTTATGTAGATCTAGTTCTCTAATTACAAATTTCAAATGAAATGACAGACTGACTATTTAATGTCATATTTTGCTATGCCAAGAAAAAGAATTGTTAAGGCCTTAAAGGCCCATTCTCTCTCTCTAGCACTGCTGTAGGTCATTGAATTAGAGGTGGGATCTGACCATTTATGGGCATCCTAATAAATTGGTCAGAGAGGGTATGATCTGTAAATGGAGATATTGAATGCAGTTTTGGAATCTGCATAAAGGCAAAGGCACATACAATAAACACCATCATTTTTGTTTTATTATGCTAACTCTAGCAGCTATTACGTATGCATGGTATTTATTTTACCCATTACAGTCTTTTTTTTTCCGTAATACTTTGACATTTATACATTTGGGAAGAATTTTCCATCTGTTATTTTGCTGATTTTGCATTGCCCTTTCTGTTGGTTTTCTCTATGCTACAATAATCACAATTTATATAAAAAAAAAAAATATATATATATATATATATATATATATATTAGGGCTGCGGAAATTAACGATTAATTGTTCGATTAATCGTTAATTTCTTTGATCGATCAAAATAATTTTAATCGAGGACGATCCGCGGAGTCAGTTCCGCGGTCTCGCCCATAGGAAAGGCCGCGGCTTCGGCCTAGCTCCGGAGCCGCGCCCATCTTGGTCCACCCGGCGGCGGCCTAGACGCGCGCGCTGACGTCATCATCGCCCGCCTGCTTGTGTCTACTCTGAGGATGGACGGGTCTGCCTACTGTCTATTCCAGACAGAGCAGACAATCATGAATATTAAGGTATGGGGGAGATGTGGGCAGTACTTTATGGGGGGAGAAGTGGGCAGTACTTTATGGGGGGAGAAGTGGGCAGTACTTTATGGGGGGGGAGATGTGGACAATACAGCATGGGGGGAGATGTGGACAATACAGCATGGGGGGAGATGTGGACAATACAGCATGGGGGGAGATGTGGACAATACAGCATGGGGGGAGATGTGGACATTACAGTTAAAGTTAAACTAACTTTCTACGTTTTTCTTAAAGTTTAATAAAAAAAAAATGTAAAAACCGTATGTACATTATAATTAATCGAAATTAGTCGATTAATCGATTAAAAAAAAATCGATTAATCGAACAGGAAAATTTTAATCAGTAACAGCCCTAATATATATATATATATATGTGTGTGTGTGTGTGTGTGTGTATGATTATCCACTTAAGGACTGACCGGAAGGATTTACCCCCTTAATGACAGGCTATTTTTTGCTCTACGGCACTGCATTGCTTTAACTGACAATTGCACGGGCTTACGAGGTTGTACCCAAACAAAGTTTATGTCCTTTTTTTCCCTCAAATAGAGCTTTCTTTAGATAGTATTTGATCACCTATGCGGGTTTTATTTATTTTTATTCTTTAAACAAAAAAAGAGCCTCAATTTTGAAATAAAAGCAATATTTTGTACTTTTTGCTATAATAAATATCCCCCCAAAAAATATAAAAAACAAATTTTTTCCTCAGTTTAGGCCAATATATATTCTACATATTTTTGGTAAAAAAAATCACAATAAGCATATATTGATTGGTTTGTGCAAAAGTTATAGCATCTACAAAATAGGGGATAGATTTATGTCATTTTTTATTATTATTTTTTTTACTAGTAATGGCAGAGATCAGCAATTTTTAGCAAGACTGCGACATTGCGGTGGACAGATCAGACACTTTTGACACTTTTTTGGGACTAGCGATATTTATACAGCAATCAGTGCTATAAAAATACACTGATTACTGTATAAATGACACTGGCAGGAAAGGGGTTAACACTAGGGTGCAATCAAGGTATTAAATGAGTTCCCTGGGAGGTGTTTCTAACTGGGGCGGAGTTTACTGACTGAAGGATGAGGGAGATTGCTGTTCTGATCTCTGTGGCCAGTGGACATGGCGGCTGCCAGTCATGTGCATCGGCTCTGGCGCCGTGCACGCACCCACTGTATCTATTGCATGAATTGATGCACAGTCACACCGATTAACACAATAGAGCCAACCTGCTGCATTATAATGATGATGGCTGGTCGGCAAGTGGTTAAATAAAAAAATAAAACATTGTGTAGCATTCAATCATTAAAGGGGTTGTAAAGGTTTGTTTTTTATTTTCTAAATAGGTTCCTATAAGCTAGTGCATTGTTGGTTCACTTACCTTTTCCTTCGATTTCCCTTATAAATGTTTTTTTCTTTGTTTTCTTTGTCTGAATTTCTCACTTCCTGTTCCTCCTCAGTAAGCTTTTCAGTAAGCTGTTCTGGCTGACTAACCACCAGCTCGGATGATGGTGAGAAGTTTACTGAGGAGAAACAGGAAGTGAGATATTCAGACAAAGAAAAAAAACATTTAGAAGGGAAATCGAAGGAAAAGGTAAGTGAACCAACAATGCACTAGCTTAGAGGAACCTATGTAGAAAATAAAAAACGAACCTTTACAACCCCTTTAAGTCCCCAGAGCATTTTTTTTTATTTGTTTTATAGAAAATGTAGATTTTTTAGCTTGTAAATAAACACTAACAAAGTTAGGAAATAAAGCATTTATCTGTCATTTTTACCAACACACAATTTAGGTAATTATGCGTACCCTCGTATATTTACCACAAAATATATTCAACAAAGTTTGCTGATGAAGATGATATCACATTATTTTTATGTAACATAGGGGTGTTATAAAGCTCAAAGTGAACACATGCCTTTTACTTTAGGAGAGCTTCATTCCCCCTTTGAAAGTATTCTATTTACTTTTGCTATTACAGTATGCTCCTACTGAGAAATGAGTAAAAGCATCAGAAGCTCTGGAGATTAGTGCTGGATGCTGATTGTCACAGACAGCTGGCAGTTCCAGACTGCACCTTTAAAATGGCACTGGGATCTCAAGTGGTTAATGTGTGTATTGTATTTGACATATTTTTCCCGTTCTAAAAAATAAGACAATATAATGGCGCACAACCCTCCAAAGGCCTCATTTCTATATATAGGAATCATTTTTAAAATTTTTATTTTTTGAAAGAAGGTTGATTAGATTTTATATTTTTTTTACTGCAATTTTCAAACAGTAATAGTAATAATTTTATCAATTCCAACAGTCACATAAGGATCACCAAAGAGGGACCCGTGAAGAGGATGATCTTGGTTGCTCTGTGAAAAACAATTTCACAGCGCAGGTAAGTATAACATGCTTGTTATTTAAAAAAAAAACAAGATTTTAGTATCACTTAAATGTTAGAGGTAAGACAAATAAAAGGATCATTTTGGGATGACTATATTATATTTATGATGTCCACACCTTCAAAACCTAGTAGTAGTAGTCACATTTAAATGTTTTGTTCTGTAATGTTGAACACGCTTTGCAATTCAACTAAGTTGCTTACTTTGCTCATATGAGTGTCAGGAACATACCTCAGCATTTATAGCCACACAAGTCACCTTGATTCAATCACCAAAATTGTACCAATGCAGTTGATAGCCATACAGAAACAAATTAGAGGTTTAACCGTTTATAAAACCACTCTTTTGTTATTACAGTATAAAATCCTCACGGGGCCACAACACGGGAAGGGCCCTTTGAGTTCATAGAGTTGATTTACTGAGGGCAAGTAGCCTGTTCACTTTGCAACATAATTTTGACTTTGCAAGGAAATTTACCTTAGCTCAATAAATGAGTTGAAGCTTTGCTGATTTCCATCAAGCCGTCATTTGCAAGCAAAATAAAAAAAAATTCCTCCTTGCATGTAAATGGGTTATCTTTTCAAAGTTATTTTTCACCATATTCACTAAGGTAAGGGAATTTTTTTTTTGTTAAGTAAACATTTGCTTTTAGTAAACCCACCCCATCAGTCATCCACATATAATGCCATTTTAACACCTTGATTTGACAATAGTTCACACTTTCAGACATGTACTGCAATTCAAACAATGTATACTTCATGGCACCAAGGTGAGTGTATTATTTTGTTAGAGCTAAGGAGTTTCACAAGTTTTCAGACCTTCCATCCTATTTTTGAACAATTAGCCTTTGCCTTGACATATTCCATGGGGAATAGATTAAAGGGATTGTAAAGCCTCTAGTCATTCTTTCATTTTTTCAAATCTCTTATTTCAAGAAACACAGAAAAAAAAAAAGAAAAAAAGAAGATAAAAAAAAAAAACACACACTTTTTCTAACAACAATTCAGATACTTCAAATTAACATCATTCATCTTAATCATAACCTTCGAAATATCATGATATACATTACATAGTTGCCATTTCTACCCCTCTTAACGGAAAAACTGAAATAGAACAAAAAAAAAATGAAAGTAATTTTTTTTTTAATAATAATCTTTCCCTTTCTCCCTCTCTTCCTACTCTCTATTACTACTCCCTTAGTTATTGCTCCTTCCAAACAAAATCTTTTATATCCTCCAACTTTCTTCCGAGGGACCCCTTAGTGTTACGTTCATTTAATCTACCAGATCTCTTTCGAATAGGGCCCTTCCCTCTTCAGAAAAGATATACAAATTCCAAGAGGTCCAGCTCCTGTTATAACATTCTTTTTGATAACGCTTAGTAAGAATCAATTCTTCCATTTTCTTAATTTCTTTTTTAATTTTTTAAACCACATACCTATAGAGGGCAATTTTGTTGATTTCCAACTTAGGAGAATGCATGCCTTTGCTGCATCAGGAAGATGTCGAAGCACTGATTTTTTATAGATTTTATTAGGGATATTAGATGCATAAAGCAGGAAAAAAGCCGGGTCATTAGGAATTCTGCTCTCCACAAATTTTTTAGTTATTTGACGGATCGTCTTCCAATAGTCTTCTAATTTTGGACATAGCCAGAAGACATGGAGGATTGTTCCCCTGTCTTCCTGACATCTCCAGCATTGATCCGATAAAGAAGGATTTTTTTTGCAGTTTTACTGGAGTTTGATACCATCTAGTGAGCACTTTATAACTTGCCTCCTGTGTCTTCGTACATATAGAAGATCCCTGTGTAAACTTAAGAATGTTTTGCCATTGACGTGCTGTAAACTTATATCCTATATCTGTCTCCCATGCACAGAGGAATGGGAGCTGATAGTCCTCAGCTGGTTTAGTCAGTAACTGATATGTAGCTGACAAGGCATGGGAGAAGGAGCCCCCTATGTCTCATATCTGGTAAGGCTCCAACTGAAACTGTCTGGTGGGGGTAATGAGCGGAAAAAGTAAGTCAATTGGACGGCTCTCCAATGGTCCAATTTAAAAGTACCTATTGTGTCCATTAATTCTAGTATCGTCGGCCATTTATTATTGATCAGAAAGTGCAATGCCTGATAACAACCCTTTTGCCTCAATGACTTAAAAACTAGATCCTGAGTTCCTGGTAAGAATGTGGGGTTCCCTAATAGCAGAAACAAAGAGGAGTATGTTGATATAAGAGGGTACTTAGTAAATAGCAATGCATATATTCGCACCATCAGTCTAATTATCGGATGGTTCTTTATGTCCTCTAGCTTTGATAGATTACATCAAGGTGCTCTAGTAATTAGATTTTTACTTTACTCAAAGCCTCTAGTCATTCTATGCATTAAGGTGCAAAACCTTCCTTGCTGCAGCTGCCCCCAGATACCCCCCCCCCGTTTTCTTACTTGAGTCCATCCGTTCCAGCGATATGCATGAGCCCAGTGGCTTCAGCTGCTGTCTCTGTCCTCATTGGATAGATTCATAGCAGTGGGAGCTGTTGGCTCCAGTGACATAGGAGCCAGGGGCTGTGTCAATGGCAAGGCAAAAATAGAAACATATAAAAGGACTATCTAAAAATACATTTTCCCCATACACACGGTCAGACATTCCAACCACAAAATCCGTCTGATTTTTTCCGACGGATTTTGGCTGAAATTTGTCTTGCATACACACAGTCGCACAAAGTTGTCTGACAATACGATCATTCGGACCGAGGTGACCTTATACACATACAACGGGACTACGTAGAGGCCAGTAGCCAATAGCTTTCGTCTCCAAATTTTTTCCGAGCATGCATGGCACTTTGAGCATCGGAATTCACTACACACGATCGGAAAAAGTCCGATCAGATTTTGTTGTTGGAAAATTTTAGATCCAGCTCTCAAACTTTTTCCGTCAGAAATTCCGACAGAAAAAGTCCGATAGAGCCCACACATGATCGGATTTTCTGACAACATAATCCGATCAGACTTTTTCCATTGGAATTTCAGACCGTGTTTATGGGGCATTAGATAGTAAGAAGAGTATGGTCAAAGCCCACCGGCATGTAGTGTGTAATCCAGAGATCCTATACTGTACTTTCTGAAATTTAGATAATCTATCATCCAATGTGGCTGACATTTTTACATATGTCATGCTCCAATTGATGCAAGATTTGAGCTCCTGAAAAGCGATGTTTGGCTTTCTCTAACAATGGTCTGTTTTGCAGCAGTAGTAGCCATAGGTACTTACCATTTTTACACTTTTTTTGTGAAATGGTATGGGTACATTTGTACCCCATTAGCAGTTCACACGGGGATTCCGGGATCTGGGATCCCCTTGTTAAAGGGGGCTTCCAGATTCTGATAATCCCCCCGCCCGAAAACCCCCACAACCACCGGGCAAGGGTTGTGGGGATGAGGCCCTTGTCCCCATCAACATGAGGAGAAGGTGCTTTGGGGGGGTGCTATCCCAAAGCACCCTCCCCATGTTGAGGACATGTGGCCTGGTACGGTTCAGGATGGGCCGCACTCTGTTGTCCCCCCTCTTTTCCTGAGTCCTGCCAGGTTGCGTACGCAGATAAGGATCTGGTATGAACTTTTTTAATTTTTGGCACAAGGTTCCCCTTAAAATTCATACAGGGGTTTGAGGGGGATCCCCACGCCATTTATTTTTAAATTTTGGTGCAGGGTTCCCTTTAATATCCACACCAAACTTAAAGGTCCTGGTCTGGAATTTCGGGGGACCCCCACACAATTTTTTTTACATTTTGGTTTGGGGTTCCCCTTAATATTCATACCAGACCCATAGGGCCTGGTAATGGACTGTGGGGGAATCCCATGCCATTTTTTTCAATGACTTTTATGTGTATTGCTGGGACTGACAATTCATTATATTACTTTTAAATTACCTTTTTTTCCTTTAGAAATTTAATTTTGCTCTCTAAACACAGGAAACATGCGCCACTTTACAGGCATACTATAGACAACCCCCAGGTACAAAATTTAAAGGAATATTTCACTTTAATTGTTTCACTTTAAGCATTATTAACCCTTTCCCGCCGAGCGTACGCAGATGTGCGTACTCGGCTTCCGGGGGGTATACCGGGATGATGCCCGCACCTGCAGGCATCATCCCGGTACCGTTTTGTTCAGCGGGCGATTGGCTATCCAGCCATAACAACCGATGCGGCTAAAAGCCGCTCGGCTGTTATGCCGGAGGAGCGGGAGGGGACGTCCCCCCTCCCGCCGCCTCCTGCCGCTGTTACCGGTGCTCCCGCTTGATCGGGAGCACCGATTCCTGCTGTGATGCCTCCGGCCGCTGGGGAGGAACTGGAACGAAGCCGTAATCGGCTTCGTTCCAGTCTCCTCATAGTAAACACGGAAGCGACGTCATGGCGTCACTTCCCGTTTACTCGGCTGCCAATGGCGCCGGTTTAAAAAAAATATCCGGTATTCAGAATCACCGTTTTCGGCGATCTGAATACACTGAAGTGTAAAAGACCCCCCATCCCTCCATAAAGAGTACCTGTCACCGCCTATTACTGTCACAAGGGATGTTTACATTCCTTGTGACAGCAATAAAAGTGATCAAATTTTTTTTTTTTTTTAAACAATTTAGTCATTTTAAAATAAATAAAATAAATAAAAAAAACATTTTTTAAAGCGCCCGCCGTCCCCGCGAGCTCGCAAAGCAAAGAAAACGCGTATGTAAACGGTGTTCAAATCACACATGTGAGGTATCGCCACGATCGTCAGAACGAGAGCAATAATTCTAGCACTAGACCTCCTCTGTAACGCTAACCTGGTAACCGTAAAAAAAATTTAAAGCGTCACCTATTGAGATTTTTAGGTACCGTACTTTGTCGTCAATCCACAAGTGCGTGCAATTATAAAGTGTGACATGTTTGGTATCTATTTACTCGGTGTAACATTATCTTTCACATTATGCAAAAAAAATGGGATAATTTTACTGTTTTTTTTTTTTTTAATTCATGAAAGTGTCCCTTTTCCCAAAAAGTTGCATTTAAAACACCGCTGCGCAAATACCGTGTGACATAAAATATTGCAACAATTTTATTCTCTAGAGTCTCTGTTAAAAAATATATATATAATGTTTGGGGGTTCCAAGTAATTTTCTAGTAGAAAATATGGATTTTAACTTGTAAACACCAAATTCCAAAAATAGGCTTAGTCATGAAAGGGTTAAAATCACTTGTCCCGAAAAAATTGACATTTTTAAAACTTTTTTTTGCATTGCTACATGACCCCTGGGGCAGGACTCAGGTCCTCAAACACTTTTTATGACAATACCATGCATATAAGCCTTTAAAATTAGCACTTTTGATTTCTCCCATAGACTTTTAAAGGGTGTTTCCCGGCTTTCGAATTTTCCGAGAACACCCCAAATTGTTCGCTATTCGGCGAACAGGCAAACACCCGATGTTCGAGTCAAACTTACATATGACTCGAACATCTCGCTCATTCCTAGTCATAAATTGCATAGAATGTCACATTAGAGAAGCTACTTATTAAGCTTTCAAGATTTAATGTGGTATCCCGGAAAAGGAAGCTCAGTATACAATATGTTATCAAACTGTTGTGACACAAGCTATTTTGTCTGAAGGTAATGGCTCTCTTTTTCTCAACTTTTTTTAAACTTGTCTACAGCTTTTAGATCCATTGCTAGTTCTAGTCAATTCAGGCCTATTCCAGCTTGATAAAAAAAATCAGTTGTCACAGACAAAATGACCCCAAAAAAGTTGAATTTAATCAGATTGGATTGTGGCTGCTGTATCTAAGGAAAAATACATTACACATCCAAAATATGTGATGCCAGATGTATCAGCATCACTGATGCTGTCCATGAAAATCGTACTGTTACAAAGCACTGCATATATAACTTTTTTTTTTGCTTTTTTGTATGTCCCCCATAGTGGTGTCCAGATCAATATTTACCCCTTGCCCCTCCTCCCACTCCCTTCACAGACCAATAGGGTTTGATGTCAAATGCAGGTTTTATAGATTTCAAAGCGGTAATCAACAAACTTCTCTGCAAACTGAACCCAGATTTGGCAGTCCCTATTCCAGAAACAAACAGTCACACACATCTTGGTAATCTTCATTGACCCTTAATGATAAGGGAAGAGAAGTACTCTGATGGCCCAACCCCACCTAATTCTGGCCATTTTCTAAGCTAACAGGCAAGAACACTTTAAACATTATAATATTCTGAAACATTAAAAATAATGTCTGAGGGATGCTCTGCGATACTGGCATTTGCAGCAAACAAGCAGCTGGGGATTCCATTCATCTATGCTACACCCTTATAGCAGATGAAAATCTGGTATAGATGTTAACCACTTCAGCCCTGGAAGGTTTTACCCCCTTCATGACTAAACTGTAAAAAAATATTGTGCTGAGTCTACTCCAAAAAATTGAGGCAACTATTTGCATCAGCTTTCTAAGTACTGTCAACTAAACTTACTTTTGTCTGACTCATTAGACTTTTCATATTTTCAACTTTGTTGTTTTAAGTAAAGTCAACTAAATTTTTTTCAGTTTATAGAACATATTGCTTTAAAGGGGTGTTCGGCTTCACTGACCACTTCCTACGGTGCATGCACGAATCGTGCAGCGCTTTGTGAATGGAACGCGCTGTGTTAGGAAACACACAGTTCCCAGAACACAGCGTGCCCAATTACCCAGAAGACAACGCAAGGAGGAGAGAAGACCGAAGTTCATGGCGGAGTAGGAAGAGGCACATTAGGAAGACTGCCTAGCAACAGGGATTTATGGTAAGGTAATTTTTTTTTTTAAGAATATTAATGCTGGGGTTTTTTTTTTAGGGTGGCCCTCCACTTTAAGTTAGGAAAAGTGGTTACTACTTTTTGGAAAATATTTCCTGGTCATTTTTTCTTTTATGTTGCTGGTACACATTGTTATTTGGTTGCATGAGACTCTTTTCTATTACTGCCAATGTTGATCTTCAGATAGCTTTTCCCTCTTTGATAGTGTTAAAAACTTCACTGCACTTCAGTTGATATAATTCATTTGTGTTTTTTTTCCCTTTAGCTAATATGTAGTTTCATTTTGTAATAATACAGCTGTTACCTCTAAACTACCTCTAAACTAAACGATAAGCTTATTCACTGACAGGAGGTTATATTCAAGAGTAGGAACATATAGGTAACACATATTTATAGGTATCTTTCTAGTGACTGTTTGGGATAGAAGGCAGTATAGATAGCATTCCTTTTTTTTTCTTTGGAAACCATACACTATCCATTAACTGCTGTATTTTTTTTTTGCCTTTGATTAAGCTGATCGAAGAATTTTCTTTATCATTGGTCATATGACTTATAGCTCCAGAGTCAATGCCCCGGGTGAAAAATGACAAGGCAGCCTCTATGCAGTGAAAGCATTCCATTTGTATGTCCTTATTTTGTTTAAATTATTATTATTATTATTATTTTGCTAAATCTTTTGAGCTTTCTAAAACTCTGCAGTTTGCCTTTAAGTGATCTGTCTTTTTGTACACAAAACATTAAGTATTTGACGCTGCATAGTAATGTATTGCAGTCATAGATAGGGGTTGGTTTACTAAAGGCAAAAAGACTGGGCACCTTACAAAGTGCACTTGTTTTTCACCTATAGTATATTTATCCACCAGCTTTTAGCATATTCCAGAAAATGCTCATTCTTTGGGTGAGTTTAAAGTGCTGTAACATGTGTCTAATAGCTGTCTTAGGCCGCGTACACACGCGCGGACTGTTGGCCCAACTTTGTCCGTCCAACAGTTTGAGCGAACAGTCCGCTCAAACTTAGCATGGACGGACATGGCCACACACGACGAACGAACAGTTTGCTGAAACCGTGCGCGATGACGTGAACGGCACGTACGACGGGACGCAAAATACGACGTCCTATACACTGCATTATAACTTTCGGCTTGAAAATCCTTTCTGAGCATGCGCGGAACTTAGTTTGACGAACAAGCCTACACACGGGCGGACTGTTCGTTGAAACAAGGTTTCAGCGGACAGTTTTTCGGAATTTCCGTAAAACCTTGTCCGTCCAACTGTCCGCTGAAACTGTCCGCTGAAAGCCCACACACGAGCGGACTGTCCGCCCAAACACTGTTCAGCGGACAAGGTTGGGCCAACAGTCCGCGCGTGTGTACGCGGCCTAAGAGACCACTGAGTATTTTTACTTCTATGTGTAAGATGTTTTATTTCTTCTTCCATAGTTCATAGGCATTCTACCATTTCCAAGGTACATCTTATATAGCTCTATGTGTGCTGGCTTCTCATCAGCTTAGTCTGGTGTATATTTCCAATTAGTTTATTGCTAAGATTTTGATAAACTTAACTGGCTTTTCTACTTTTACCAACCCCAAGCAGCTGGAGTAAAATGTATCCCCCTAGATCATGGGTCTTCAAACTACGGCCCTCCATTTGTTCAGGAACTACAATTCCCATCATGCCTAGTCATGTCTGTGAATGTCAGAGCTTTACAATGCCTCATGGGATGTGTAGTTTTGCAACAGCTGGAGGGCCGTAGTTTGAGGATCCCTACCCTAGATAGTACGAATACTCTTTCATAAGTATACCAGTGCAAGAACCATAAAAATATGTGCTAAAGCATAATAACAATATGCCACATAAATATAACACACATCAAAAGTGCTTTACAAAAATATGTGCCGTTAAAGATAAAGTGACAAAGTGCAGCACGCTCCCCCAATTCCCAGCAATATGTGCATCACAAATGATCAAAGTCTTTCCCTGAATAGAAAAAGAATACACAAGTCTCTCTCTGTATATATATATATATATATATATATATATATATATATATATATATATATATATATATATATATATATATATGTATATGTATATATCCCATAAAAATCTTCATAAAAGCAACAATCCTGCTTCTTCTCAAAAAAACTTATCTGTGTACTGCACACATCAAAGGCTCACTGGATATAAATGACCCCTTATATAAGTATGTCTCAAATCGCAAGGCAAGTAATACAGGATACTTTCAATTCCTCTCTCCTCTCCTGAATTTATTGAGGTCAGGATTCAAAGTAAGTAACACAGTACACATCCAATTGCTCTCTCCTCCCCCCTGCTGTCTTTTGGTTACAGCTCAGCACCAAACCTCTCCTCTACTTATCATCAGGCGGCAAGCACTAAAAAGAAATGCACGCCATATCGTAATGCTGTTATAAAAAGTGATACTTTAATAATAAAAGTGGCTACTCACACATAAAAGTTGCCAGCAATTGTAATGCTACTTCTGGGCCCCCTAGCATCTGATGTCACATCCGCATCTACACATTTTGTCACAAGGACTTCCTCAGGAGATTGTGATGTGGATTTTATGGGCTATATATAGAGACTCATTCATTATATGTTCAATGAAAGATTTTGATAATTTGTGATACACATATTGCTGCCCATTGAGGAGTGTGCTGGACTTTGTCACTTTACACTATAAAGTGGTTGTAAAGGCTGAAGGTTTTTTACCTTCATTTTATGAATGAAGGTAAAACACCTTCAGTGTCCAGCTGCTCCCTCGCCCCCCCCCCCCCCAACTTAATACTTATCTTAGCCCGATCATACAATGTGCATGAGAGATCAAGGCTCCCCCGGGTCTCTCTCTCCTGATTGGCTGAGATGCAGCAAGAGAAGCAATTGGCTCTCACTGCTGTCAATCACAGCCAGTGAGGCTCAAGCAGGGATAGGGTTGAGCCAAGCTTTCTGTGTCTTATGAAGGCACAGAGCAGGGCTTGGGAGCAAACGTGCATGAGTGCTGCTATAGCAAGCGACATGTCATGGGGCAATCAGCAAGGGAGAGGGGCTCATAACATTTTAGAACGTTGCTGCAGATTTGACTCTAACGAATCAAAATATTGCTGGATGCCTGGATGAGCCATCTTGTTTTATTGGAAACAGCAAGAACACAAAGACAGAAAATGACATCACAACCATGTAGTCATATTAAAGAACACAATATATTATACAAGCATTAAACATAACACTACTATAACTATTATTCACAGTATAATATTTGAACATGTTTGTCGCACCCATGTCTGTATAAACACCAAGCAAGCTAACACCAAGTTGATTATGGCTCTGCTCCTGATTGCCATTATCACAAATCCTGTTACTTCAGTACTTCATACAGGTCTATCAATATAGAGAATTCTGACACATATAGATAATGAAGAATTAAAAAAATGCAGTGTAATAAAAATTAGGCTGAATGGCAATTTTGGTGATATATGCTTTTCTATAGCAAATAATGTCTATAAAAATCTACTTTTAAATATAGTTGTGATAAAAGTTCAGAAACATATTTTAATTGCATCAAAGAGTTATAACTGCACATACATATTTATGAATGTAGCATAAAAACATGGTTTAATTGCCTTGTGTCAGTTTTAAGATGATGCAATTGTTCATGGAGTACTGTTAAACTCTCTATCCTTCAAGTCGACCATCATTGCAGACATTCTAGTCATTCAAAGCTCAATCAATCATTCTTCAAATCATTCACTTGTTTTCTTTGATCTAATAATTCCCTTTTATCTTTGTTTTTATGAATATGATTTTCGTGGATCTAAAGTTTCTTCTTAATCATAGTTTAGTTTCAAGCTGATTTGAGACAATCTTGAGGTGACATTTCAGTTTTTCATTGACATAATTATATTTTTAAAAAGTATACAAATACTTTACTTTGAATGTTTAAAGAACAGACTCTCTTGACTAGAGTATGGATGTCAACGCAGGATATCATCAACTCTAAGTTTTTTTTGCATCATATTTTATTTATAAAATATCCAAGTGAGATTTTTTTTTTTCCTCCTCATGCTCATACTGTACATCTGCTACAGTGGACAGGGAAATTCATAGACAGGGTGCAGACAGCAAAATCATGTACATGTTGTGAACATGTACAGTACATGAATCTGCGGCATGTACCATGTTCATAGGCACACTGAACCAGTGCAATTGATTTTTTTTTTCACTGCAACAATCACACAGACAATATGTTATTATTGGCTATAGAATCTGCCCATTGCCTGCTGTCAATCACAAGGAAAAAGTGGACCTGATGTGGAACTATTGTCCAAGTTTCCCCCAAAGACTGTCAGTTGTGAAGCTGACAGCAGCCTTTAAAAACAATGACAGCTAGGGGGGTAGAGAGTAGTGGTGGCAAATATACCATCTACTACCCAGCATATAGAGGAAGACACTCTACGCATCTCTGTATTCCAACCTAAAGTTGGTATTAATTATCTACAGCTTTATTGTCTATGAACTGGAAGTAAGTATTTTTTATTCTGGTGCAGTAATGCTTTTAAAGTGATTGTAAAGTTTTGTTATTTTTTTTTTAACCACTTGCTTACTGGGCACTTAAACCCCACTCCTGTCCAGACCAATTTTCAGCTTGCAGCGCTGTCGCAATTTGAATGACAATTGCGCGGTCATACAACACTGTGCCCAAATGGCATTTTTATCATTTTTTCCCCACCAATAGAGCTTTCTTTTGGTGGTTTTTGATCACCTCTGTGGTTTTTATTTTTTGTTAAAAAATTTTAAAAGACCGAATAAAAAAAAATATATATATTTATTTTATATTTTGTTATAAAATTTTGAAAACAGGTAATTTTTCTCCTTCATTGATGTACGCTGATGAAGCTGCCCTTATGGACACTGATGGGCTGCACTGATATGTACCGACGGGCTGCTCTGATGGACACTGATGGGCTGCACTAATGGGCACTGATAAGGTGGCACTGGTGGGCACTGATAGGTGGCACTATTGGGCAATGAGAGGTGACACTGAGAGGTGGCACTGATGGGTGGCACTGAAGGGCATTGATAGGTGGCACTGGTGGGCACTGAGAAGTAGCACTAATAGGTGGCACTGATATCTGGCACTGATAGCTGGCAGTGATGGGTACTGATAGGTGGCAGTGATGAGCACTGATGGGTGGCAGTGATGGGCACTGATAGGTGGCAATAATGGGCACTGATTGGCACTGGTAGAATGCACTGATAGGCAGCACGTCTTGGTGGCACTAATGAGGCACTGATTGGCACCACTGGTGGGCATTGATAGGTGGCACTTGTGGGCATTGATAGGTGGCACTCATGGGCATTGATAGGTGGCACTGGTGGGCAATGTGGGCACTGGCAGGTGGCAATGGCCAGTGGCACTGGCAGGGGGGTACTGGTGTGCACATATGAGCTAGATGTGCCTCCTTCCTCTTCGGGACCAATGTGCCTTGCACATAAGCTGGTGATCAGCTTTTTTCTCCTTGTGCTGACAACATAAGGAGAAAAAAAAAACGATTACCGAGCTTTTGTTTACACACGTGATCAGCTGTCACTGATCATGTGGTAAGGGGCCGGGATCAGACACTTACTCGTATCTGTGATCACCCGAGTCCCGGTGACTCGGTGAACACGGTGTGCTCCGCGCGCGCCCTGCAGGAAATTCAGGTCCGCACTGTAGCCATCATTCGGCTATGGCACCAACATCAAGTGGTTAAATAACAAACATGTTATACTTACCTAACCTGGAAACTTTACAACTCCTTTAAGTGCTATTAAGAACTACATGAAGCTGCTGTACATGTTCGTTACGTTATGAAATAGGAGACAGGGATTATTGAATCTGGTACAGTCACAGACCAGAAAGTGCAAAAGAGCAATGGTGTACCCAGTGAATTTCGCTCCTGAGGAGGAACATATTTTCACACATATTTTCATGTAATAACAATAATTGCCAGAAAACACTACAATATTTTCTAAAAATTCCTTTCAATTAAATAAATAAGCTCTAATGTTGATTTTGTGACCTAAAATGGCTTGCATGAATCCCATTGACAAACCAGACCAGTGAAAGTGTTTAAAAACTATGCAAGTGTTCATTTCATTATTTTGAAAGTTTTTTTTTTTCATGAAAAATAAACAAACTCTAATGCTGATTTTATTTATTTATTTATTTGTTTAAAATAAAAGCTAGCTGGTGTGGGTCCTCTTTGCAGAGTGGCCTAGTCTACTACTAAGCATGCACTCACAACAATTGTCATATTCACACAATTTATTGAGTGAAGATTCTCAAATCCATTGGTAAATCAGCCTCCCCACTTCCAGATACTCAGCCCTGTTGATTTTATTTGTGAATTAAACATCTTTTTTGAAGCTGATCTCCAGCGTTTAATGAAGTTTAAATAGTTGATTTTGATCAAATTGATCCAAATAAAATATTATCTTCACTAACAGATGCAGTGGCTGGGAGCACTGTATAAGCTGCGTATAGCCTCAGCTACATACAGTATACAGTGCAATGTTTTGTCAGTGGGTTAAAACTTTCCTTCCCACTTGCAAACAAAATTGAGCCTGGCTGAGCAGAGCTCAGCCTTTCAAAGGGAGCTTTGTATTATAAGAATTAATACAAAGCTTCCTCTGATTGTCTGAGTTGGAGAAGCAGGCGGGTGATGTCACAATCTCTGCAGAGGATAGCTGAGTATACACAGTCTATACAGTGCTTCCAGATGCTGCATCTGTTAGTGAAGGTAATAGGTTATTTGGATCTGCTTGGTCCAAACATACTATTTAAACTTCAGTAAAAGCTGTATACCTGCTTTAAGTACATTTTGGTAGTGCAGAGTAAAAAACATATGGGCATTGGTGCATTGCAGCGCACACCAATGCACCGTAGTGCACCACAACACACTTTGTACATTTTAATGTGCTGTGGTGTAGTTAACATAACGTAAACCTAATTGTTGTGCACTGAGGTGGGTTACAGCCCATTTGTTTTGTAAAAAGCCTCAATGTTTTAAAACACATGCATTGCAGTGAGCTGTAGTGTGAATAA
Source organism: Lithobates pipiens (assembly GCF_037356315.1). Lineage (NCBI taxonomy): Eukaryota > Metazoa > Chordata > Amphibia > Anura > Ranidae > Lithobates > Lithobates pipiens. Next base: position 2,571,904 of record NW_027507718.1, read on the forward strand.
GCCCTAAAACGCACCACATTTTATATTAATTGTAGTCAAAGGTAAGACACCTATGTTCATCTGGAGATACATAAATTTAAGCTTGGTGCAACATGACATGTTTGTTGCCTTTCTGGAAGTGATACTTAGCCATTTACTTTTTTTTTTTAATTCCTCTATTCTTAAGCCTTCTTGTTTAACAGAAATATTCTTAATATTTAATCTTCTATTGATATTACTTTTAAAGTACATTCTTATTTTTCTTGCTATTAAGTAAATTAATTAGCTGGTCTTGAATCTAAAATTAATGTAACATCACTAAAATTCTGTTTTATTTGTTTAACTTTCTAAAAGGGATGGAGCACTAAGAACATGTAAGGGATGAATTATAAAAAGGAGGAGAGAGAAGCGCCAAGCCTATCCTTTAAACAGCTTAGGAATTTATTCAGTATATAGTTATAAATCAACACTAAAACTTGCATGAAAAATGTTGGAGCACTTGCAGAGTGCTAGAGCGGGTCAGAGCTTCCACGTGCAGTGTCACAGGAGCACAGGAGGACCACTGGAAAGTCTATATTGAGGGATCCAGGAGCGTCGTGTGTTAGCAGCAGCTGGAGCCTTGGTAAGCCTCATGGAGATGTCGGCTGTGTGTCTCTGAGTGGGAGTGGTCCAGGGCTGTCAAACTGGGGAGCCACCCACACACTGTCTGGCCAATCAGAACGTATTTTGAAGGCACGGCCTCGCCTTCTTCATCAGCGTGTGGGCAGCTCCTCAGTTTGACTCTGCAAGTGCTCCAACATTTTCCCTGCAAGTTTTTACTGTTGCTTTATATTTATATACTGAATAAATTCCTAAGCTGTTTAACCACTTCGCATCCAGGCCAATTCTGACATTTCTCTCCTACATGTAAAATTCATAATTTTTTGCTAGAAAATTACATAGAACCCCCAAACATTACATATTTTTTTTAGCAAAGACTCTAGAGAACACAGTGGCGGTCATTGCAACTTTTTATCTCGCACGGTATTTGCGCAGACATTTTTAGAAAATGTCATGCTTTTAAAAAAAAAAGTAATTTTTTTGCATAATGTGAAAGATGAAGATACACTGAGTAAATAGATACCCAACATGCCATGCTTCAAAATTGCACACGATTGTGGAATGGCGCCAAACTTTGGTATTTAAAAATCCCCATAAGCAACGCTTTAATTTTTTTTACTGGTTACATGTTTTGAGTTACAGAGGAGGTCTAGGGCTAGAATTATTGCTCTCGATCTAACGTTCGCGGTGATACCTCGCATGTGTGGTTTGAACACAGTTTTCATATGTGGGAGGGACTTACGTATACGTTCGCTTCTGCGTACGAGCTCCCGGAGACAGGGGCGCTTTAAAAAAAGTTTTTTTAATTTTACTTACATTTTTTTTAGTTTGACACTTTAAAAAAAATGTATTACTTTTATTCCTATTACAAGGAATGTAAACATCCCTTGTAATAGGAATATGGCATGATCTGACCTATTTACAGTGAGATATGGGGTCAATAAGACCCCATATCTCACCTCTAGGCTGGGAAGTCTAAAATAAAAAAAAATAAAAAACGATCACAGCTTCCCAGCTGAGGCGGCACCGTTATTTTGAATGCAGAGGCCGGGCGTGAAGTCATAACATCGCGCCCAGCCTCCAAACGATCCTAAAGACTCCGTGAAACAGCCACTATGATCGTTCTTATGGTGCAGGGAATCGCTGGCTGAAAATGCCGATATCTGAATGATGTCTGTAGCCTCAGGCATCATTCAGATATAACACGACAAAGCCGATGACGTCATATGACGTACCTTGGGCGCCAAGTGGTTAACCACTTGCCGTCCATACTATAGGCGAAAGACGGCTACAGCACGGACTTAATTTGCCAGGAGGGCATCCCTGGACGTCCTCCCATGCTTGAGCGGCCTGCACGCCCCCGCCGCGTGCACCCTTTCTATGAGACCCACTGATCACAGATCGTAGTAAGGGGTCGATCCGGACACCTTACCATGTGATCAGCTTCAGCCAATGACAGCTGATCAATTGATGTAAACAGAGCTGGTCACCAGCGGCTGTGAGAGGGACATCCATCCTGATCGTGGAGGTACCTACCAGTGCCCACCAGCACCACCCACCAGTGCCCACCAGCACCACCTACCAGTGCCCACAGTACAACCCATCAGTGCCCACAGTGCCACCTACCAGTGCCCACAGTGCCACCTATAAATTAATTAGTGCATCATTACCAGTGCTGCCTATCAATACCACCTACCAATGCCACCTATCAGTGCCAATCAGTGCCACCTACCAGTGCCCATCAGTGCCACCTGTCAGTGCCCACCAGTGCCCATCAGTGACATCTATCAGTGGCACCCATCAGTGCCCCCCATAAGTGCCACTCATCAGTGCCACCCATCAGGTCCCATCAGTGCCATCTTATCAGTGCCCATCATTGTCATCTTATTTGTGTCTATAGGTGTTGCCTTATCTGTGCCTATCAGTGTTGCTTTATCTGTGCCCATCAGTGCAGCCCATCAGGGCCCATCAGTGAGCCCATCAGTGCCCATCAGTGCCGCCTCATCAGCGTATATCAATGAAGGAGAAAATGTACCTGTTTGTAAATTTTATAACAAACTATGAAACATGTTTTTTTTTTTAATTTCTGTATTTTTTTGTTTAGCAAAAAAAAAAACCCACATGGTGATTAAATACCACCAAAAGAAACCTCCATTTGTGTGAAAAAAATCATAAAAATTTAATTTGAGTACAGTGTAGCATGACCGCACAATTGTCATTCAAAGTGTGACAACACTGAAAGCTGAAAATTGGTCTGGGCAGGAGGGGGTGTTTAAGTGCCCAGTAAAAGGATTGGCTTGGCGCTTCTCTCTCTCCTCCTTTTGTTTTCCTTTTGTTCACAGTGATTGGGTTCCCCAGCACGCTCCTAAATCAGCCTCACTCTCTTCACAGCATCCATTTAGAGACTTTTTTAGAGACAAATTTTTAGGGGTTCATCCCCAGAACTTTCAATTAACTCACCATTCACATGGTTGCACCTTCACGTATCAGTACGCAGATGCATGCCTTTCTTATTTAAGTTTTAAACTTCAATCTTTTTCATCAGATGGTTTAGCACTGAACATTATGCCAATATTGTGTATGTGTTTTTCGTCATGACTAATGACATAATAATAGCCTTTGCAATTGTGTATGTATTGTCATAAATAAAGCTTTTTGTGAACAGTAATATCTCATTAACCAGTTAACGCCCACCCATCGTCAGATGACATCGGTACGATGTGGCTCTCATTCTGGGACTACGTCATATGACAGCGTCCCAAAACGGGTCGCCCTGTTTTGCTAGGACACGGCATGAACCCGATCTCTGTTAAGAGCCACATCCATGGTTATTTAACTATGTGATTGACTGTGTCCAATCACAGCTGGACACATACATACAGAGATGTTGGTAATTGTCACTACTCACCTCACACTGACAGAGCCCTGATTAAAATATAGCACCAACAGTGTCACCAATCAGTGCCCACCATTGCCCACCAGTGGCAGCAATCAGTTCCCACCAGTGCCAGCAATCAGTGCCCACAGGTGCCAACAATCAGTGCCCATTAGCGATGCCACTCAGTGCTGGCTATCAGTGCCGCCTATCAGTTCTGCCCATTAATGTCCATCACTGCTGTCCATCAATGCCCATCAGTGTTGCCCATCAGTGCCACCCATCAATGCTCATTGATGGGTGGCATGCACATAAGCACGCACAGGCATCTGTAGTCGCCCGCAAGCGCACACGCATGTGCGCCAGCATGCGTCCATGCGCGCTCATTTCCTTACATTGCCCCCCCTTAAGGGCAGACTCTGGATGCCCACTAAGGATTTATTTTCAGGATGGAGACGAAGTTAGGCTTGAACTAAACGTGAAGCTTGTACATTAGAGCAAGGTTCCCATGAATTATATTCATTCCCTTCAATCAGCAGTGGGGCAGGAGTTTCAGGTTCACGGTCAGGGAATGGATTAGCCACGGGCCCTTTCCAGAGGGACACATGGAATACTGGATTTATTCTTAGATTCTCAGGCAGACATAACTCAACAGCGTTAATCCGCCTCTTCACCAAGAATGGACCAATATATCTCAGCCCTAACTTTTTTGAAGGGCAAGCCAGTTTCAGGTTTGTGGTAGATAACCATACTTTATCTCCGGGCTTCAGCTCCAGATTACCTCTCCTTCTTCTGTCATAGAATCTTTTGTCATCACTCTGGGACTTAGAAATGGCTTCCTGCAAAAACTGGTTATTGGTTCTCCAGAATTCCAAACGATCCTGGACTGCAGGTATCGGGGACTCCTGGGAAACATCGGGCAAGAAAGTTGGGTGAAATCCATAATTGGCAAAGAAGGGGGTCTGCTTGATAGAAGAGTGAACTGAATTGTTGTAAGCAAACTCTGCTAACGGTAAGAGGGAGGCCCAGTTGTCCTGTGCGAAAGAAGAAAAACATCGGAGATATTGCTACATGATCTGATTTGTCCTCTCTGTTTGACCGTTTGTCTGAGGGTGGTAGGCAGATGACAGGCAGAGTTTAATGCCTAACACTTCACACGAAGATTTCCAAAATCTAGAAGTAAACTGTACTCCAGGGTCTGATGTGATATTGACAGGAATTCCATGAAGAAGCACCACTTCCTTGACAAAAGATGAGGCAGTCTCTGCAGCAGAAGGGGTACCCTTTAGGGGCACAAATTGGGCCATCTTGGATAAATGGTCTATTATGACAAAGATGGTGGTAAATCCTTCAGATGGAGGTAACTCAACAATAAAGTCCATAGAGATCATGCTCCATAACTTATCTGGTACAGGAAGAGGCTCCAGCAGACCCCAATTCTTGGTTCTATCCGTCTTGTTCCGAGAACAGGTTGTGCAGCTTGTGCAAGATTTTACATAGTCCCGACAATACTGTATCAAGTCCAGCCACCAAAAGGACTAGCTTCGAAGTCTTGAGTACCCCAAAGTGCCGTGCCAGAGGATGATTGTGACACATATAGAGAACAGCTGTCCGTAAGTGTTCAGGAATGAAGATCTGCTCTCCGTGGAAGTAGAGGCCTTTTTAGGTTGGAGGTGAAGCTCTTGGGCAGGAGGATGATTCAGAGCTGCTGACTTGATTTGGGAGATAAGATCAGTTTGAAGCAAAAGGAACTTTTTAGCAGTCAAGATGGTGTCAGGTTCGGGTAAAACTTCTGTAACCTGGAATATGTGTGAAAGGGCGTCTGGCTTCCCATTCTTGGAACCGGGCCGGTAGGTTATGTGAATGTTGAATCTTGCAAAAAAGATCTGGCTTGGCGGGATCTTAATCTTTTTGCTGTTCTTAAGTATTCTAGGTTGCTGTGATCCATAAATACAAGAACAGGGTGTGCGGGTGTGCGGCTCCCTCAAGCAGGTAGCGCCATTCTTTGAGGGCTCACTTGATGGCAAGTAGTTCCCAATCACCAACATCATAGTTTCTTTCAGGAACACTTAGTTTCCTAGAGAAACCTGCGACAGAGTGCAGCAGAGATGTTGCCCTTTGTGACTGGGAAAGAATGGCTCCGAAGACTACTTCAGAGGAATCTACCTCAAGGACATAGGGCAGTGCAGGATCTGGATATTTCAGCATGGGTGCAGATGTGAATAGGCCCTTCAGTTTCTCGAACGCAGTCTGGGCTTCTGAGGTCCACAAGAAGGTCATGCAAAGCTTAGTTAACTGAGTTATAGGGGATATAATGCTGGAAAAGTTTTTAATAAATTTCCTATAGAAATTAGCGAACCCCACAAACCGCTGCACAGATTTCTTATCAGTAGGGGGGGGCCAGTTGAGCACTGCAGAAACTTTTTTGGATCCATGGTGATTCAGTCTGCAGAGATAATGAGTCCCAGGAACTGCATGGTACACTTCTCAAATTCAAATTTTTCCGCCTCAGCACACAGATGATGTTCTCGATGTTCACTCGATGAGACTCCAAAGTGGTGGAGAAAATTAAAATGTCATTGAGATAAACAATAGTGAACAAATCAAGAAAGTCCCAGAAAACATCATTTACAAAATACTGAAAGGTGGCTGGGGCATTACAAAGTCCGAAGGGCATCACCAGGTACTCAAAGTGCCCAAAATGAGACCTGAAAGCAGTTTTGCATTCACCCCCCTTTCTTATTCAGATTAAGTTATATGCTCCCTTTAAATCTAGCTTGGAAAACAAATGAGCCTCCCGTAGTCTCTGAAATAATTTGGGGATGAGGGGCAAGGGGTACCGATTCGTGTTACTTTGTTTAAGTCCCGGTAATCAATGCAGGGGTGAAGGGAGTGATCTTTTTTTTCCACAAATAATATCCCTGCTCTGGCAGGAAATGAAGAAGGCCAGATAAACCCCTTATCAAGGTTTTTATTGATGTACTTCTTTAGCTCCTCCAATTCTGGTTCTGAAAGTGTGTAAATTCTACCAAAGGGGATTTCTGCACCAGGTAAGAGCTTGATAGGACAATTGTAAGGTCTGTGAGGCGGAAGGGTGTCAGCATTCTTTTTATTAAAAACATCCAGGAAATCATGGAACACTGAAGGTACCAACTGAACAGTTTCAGGGTCCATATTGATACAAAGAAGTGGCTCTTCAGGAGCAGGTGGAGGAAGAAGGCAGAACTCTCGGCAATAATCAGAAGAAAAAGTCACTGTTCCAGTTGCCCAATCTATGAGAGGGTTGTGTGCCCTCAACCAGGGCTGCCCAAGGATGACAGGAAATAGAGGTGATGTAATGACATCCAAATGAAGAAGCTCACAATGCCCAGAGGTGGTGAGGCACAGGATGGGTTCGGTCTCTAACTTGACGGGTCCAGATTTAATACCCGACCCTTCTGCCAGGTGAACCGTGAAGCTGTCTTTCTTGGCACACAGAGGTAGTTCATGTGAGGTAGCAAAGGCAGAGTCCACAAAACAGCTGCAGTCCCCAGAGTCCACAATGGCGGAAACAGCAAGAGTCTTTCCATTTAACTGAAAGGAGACTGGCAGCAGGGTATGGAGTTGGCTGGAACTGAGTGCTGCAATTGTGGCAGATGGAAGGAAAGTTTTCCTACGATGTCTTTGAGTACAGGTCTGTAAGAAGTGCCCTTCATCGCCATAGTAAAGGTAGAGATTATTGCAGCGGCAACGAGACCTTTCTTGTTGAGACAGAGGAGGCCTAGGAAAGCTGGTTTGTTGAAGCTTCTTACCATCCTCAACCTCTTTAGGGAGAGTCGAGAAGGCGGCAGGTGATGGTGAAAGGTTCTTGGCTCTCTCCAGCTGTCTTTCACACAGACGACTGTCAATCTGGATATATAGGTGGATTAAGTCATTCAGGGAGTAGGGTATTTCCACTCTGGCTAGTTCATCTTTGGTGGCTTCGACCGAGTCGAAAACGGAAATGTAACACTGAACTGTTCCATTTAGTATCAGCACTCCACAAACGAAAGTCAGAGACATAGTCCTCCATAGGCCTGGAGCCCTGTTGTAAATGGCTCAGCGAGGTCTCAGCCATCTGGTTAGCGAAAGGGATTGGCATACAATTGGGCCATAGTGGCAAAGAAGGACTCGACTGAAGCCAGGGTTGGGTCGTGTTGTTCCGAAGCTGAAAAGCCCAGGCCTGGGGTTCTTCCAACAGCAGAGAAATGAGAAACCCCACTCTCACTTCCTCAGTAGAGACTTTGCGAGGAAGTAGGGAAAAGTAAAGATTTCATGCATTTTGAAAAGTCCTGAATTTACATTCGGGCAATGGTACCCGGGGTTCAGGAAGGTAGTACAGTTCGGGCAATGGTACCCGGGGTTCAGGAAGGTAGAACAGTTCAGCTTGGGTACAGGTCATGGTTTGAGCAGCAAAGTCATTGGTTCTTGAATGCTTGGATGTGAGAGCCAGGGTGGGTGCATGCTGTAGCTGGTTATGGATACAGGCCAAGTCCATATGCATCCCTACACTACATGGGAGAGTGCAGTAACAGTCTCACAGACGGTTGGTAGCAGAGAGGCCTCCCTTTCAGACTCCATTGCTGGCTGATTGGTACTGTCACATACCTGAAGGTAGACTGAAATGACGAGGTCGGCCTCTATTGTATCTCCAATCCAGGTCCCACTGAGGGTGAGATAGAAGGAGCCAGAGGCACACGAGTGCCTGCAGATGAAGACCAGAAGACTTGTAGCAGGAAGTCTCAGCCGGTCGCAGGACTGTAGTTACAGAACAGGTCTCAGCCGGTTGCAGAACTGTAGTTGCAGAGCAGGTCGCAGGACCATGGTGGCAGACACTCGGATAGTAGCACTGAGCCAAGCAGGGCACAGAAGAAGGGTCGTCAGGAACATCAGGCTGAACCAGGTCAGGGAGGAAGCCGGTGTCGTCAACAGGCAGGCAGCAAGGTACTTGAGTATCAGGCAGAGACAGGTCAGGTGGGGAGCCGGGATCAGGAGCCAGGAATCAGATAGACAGAGTCCAGAAGCAAGGTCAACAGGAGCCAGGCAAAGCAACGGGATCAAACAGAACAGCACAGGTTTCAGGGCAGCAGGATACAGCTGAAGACCAGAACCGACTGGGACCCCTTTAAATAGTCTGTCTGGCACCAATTGGCACCAAGTGCGTGTTCCTGCATCTGCAGTCGCCCGCTCGCAAGGGCATCTGCAGTCACCTGCCAGCGTGCGCTTGTGCGCAAATGTGCGCCGGGCGGTTTCTCTTAATTTCCTTACAGTATGGACCATAACTTATTATTGTGAAATTATTTATTTCTGTAAAAATAAAGGATTTAAATATCAGGTATTTGCAGATATTGCACCTATAACTATACAGAGAGGAAAAGCCTTTAAACCTCTCCTACTACCTTTAATCTCTCACAATCATCAATCATTGCTATCATTGTGCTTATCCGTTTAAACTTTAATTTACTTATAAAGGGAAACATGACTCTTTCTCTATGCTAGCTGAGGGCGAACAATAGATGTCAGCCAGTAACTGTTTGGAACACTTCACAGTAACTGGTATCTTTTAAATATGGATATATATTTTTTGGACTATCCACTAGTATTCATGACCTCTCATAACATATATTATTAATGGGCTTACCCATTTGGGCCTTTACTTGCCTTATGTGATATATCTACTTCATTAAATCTGCCTTGGTTATCATTAAAAAAGTGAAATTCAAATAATTGGAGTGGAAAGGGGCTGGGGAAAGACATTTTCAATATATTCAATATTTATTTGAATTACACCTCCCCCTTTTTTTCATTTTCACTTTATACATTATATCTATACTTGTGAGATGATATAAGACATTTTCTCAACTTTCACTATCTTATTATCTAAAAAAAAAATTGGGGGGGGGGGAATTATATGTTTTCATTTTATTTTTTGGTTAATATTTCAGGAGCGACTTTTTATATTTCAAATGTGTGCCTTTGGGGCTATACATGCTTCTCCACTAAAAGGTTATTCGCCAAGATATATCTTGGTGAGATTACCTTATTTCTGGACTTACCTCCAGAACATACTATTGACAGTGGTGGTGTTATTATACCATCTTTACCAGAGTACTTTGGTTATTACTGATATATTTTTATATATTGGTACTTGTTTAATTCATATTATTTTATTTGTTTTTGTTTTTTTGTGTTTTTTTATTATTATTATTTGTTTTTTTTCTCTCTCTTCTTCTAACTTATTCTTTTTTTTTATTACCGGTACCCTCCTTCTTCAGGACAGTACTTGATTCTCTTTCTACCTATTTAGTTGGTAAGTGTTATTATGACATTTTCATCTGTTTTACCTTCTAATATAAAAATTGTTAAGTATCTTTTATTCAGGGAATAACCAAGCCACATGGTTGGATCTTGGCCCTGAATTATCTACTTACCTCTCTATACCTTCCTGGTAACAACCTTTCTTTTACCCTATATTATACCAAATCTCCTCCAACTCTAAACTTTGAAACTACAATTTTTACTATGTATCTAATCCAGTTATTAAACTTTATACATGTTTATCTTTAGCTAAAATGTGTTAAACTAATATATCCCAAATTACATGACTGTTATTATAGTATTCACCTCCTGTTAATATACTGAAAAGCCTAATTTCACACTTTTATACATTCTACTTAACTATAAATCTATTGTATGACTCTTTTTATTGCATTATATTCAATAAAATATTTGAAAAAAGAAAAATTGTTTCCCACAAAATGCAAGGTTTAAATTCACAAACAAAACGTATTAAAGCCTTCTCTTTTTATCGTTCCTTAGGCGCTATATAATCGACTATCATTTACTGAAAATACAATTATTAGAGATAAAGATGACCATTACCTTCTGGTTAAAGCTGAAATTATGGATACATCTTTTACATGTGATGAACTTATTCAAGTTCTTAAGACACTGAAATTAAAAGGTTTAAATTCACAAACAAAACGTATTAAAGCCTTCTCTTTTTATCGTTCCTTAGGCGCTATATAATCGACTATCATTTACTGAAAATACAATTATTAGAGATAAAGATGACCATTACCTTCTGGTTAAAGGATTATTGGGAGAAGATTTAGTTACCTTTCTAATATATTACACCCCAAATTCACATCAATTGGACTTTTTTCAAAATATTTTCTCTTCTCTACATTCTGAAATTGAAGGTACACTCATATTGGCTGAATATACAAATTTAGCCCTTGATCACACTTAAGATACATTTTCAATTGTTTATAAACATCCTTCTATATATAGCTACAAATTTGCTGATCTATTATTCCATAATGATCTTATTGATGCAAGGAGAGAAGCCAATCCAACGACGAGAGATTATTCTTTTATTCAAACACTCATCAACAATATTCTAGAATTGACCATATCTTCATTCACTTAAGACTCATTCCTAACTTGTTTTCAGCTAAATATATCCCAACTCCCTGGTCTGATCATGAACCATTATTACTTTCCTTTTCTAATCTAACCATACTTGCAAAGGGAATAAATTGAAAATTTAATTATTTTGATACTACATTACACCTAAAAACATATTTGAAATTAACAAATCAAAGGATACTTCTCCATTTATAAATTGGGTAGCCCATAAAGCCTCTGTAAGGGAATTTTTTTATCCAATTATCTTCAAAACTGAAAAAAGCTCATAAAGAACTTTGATATTAAAACTAAACTATGTGATGACTAAATAATAACTTAATTGCTCTACTAGATTCTATTATTTTATCTCAAATAGAACATGCACGATTTAAATTTGTGTCTAACCACTAGAGCTGAAATTTTTTTTAATCGGACACAACATACATTTTTACATGGAAAGATAAGCCAGGCTCTCTCCTAGTGAAAAAGCGTAATTCTAGATCTTATATTTCTGCTTTACCCAAAATTCAAATTAGCAATGGCATATTATTTCAAAATCCTATTTACGTTCTTACAGGATTTCATTCATACTATAACAAACGTTATCAAATATCCCCAAATGATTCTGCAAATTCACTCCCCAGTTTTCTAGAAAGGACACAACTTCCTACACTACTTACTATTACAACATGCTGAAATTATGGATACATCTTTTACATGTGATGAACTTATTCAAGTTCTTAAGACACTGAAATTAAAAGATTCTCCAGGACCTGATGGTTTACCCAACGGTTATAAAAAATACGCTGATCTATTAATACCTCATCTGGTCTTGTATTTTATTCACCTAAGAGATGGAAACTTTGTTCTGAAAGATGAAAACATAGCATATATTAGCATAATTCCCAAACCACATAAAGACCCCATGGAAATATCAAATTATAGACCAATCTTCCTAATTAACTGTGACCTTAAAATGCTTACAAAAGCTTTATCATTACGTCTTACTTCTCTCTTAGAACATTACATTCATAAAGACCAATCGGGTTTTATCAGATTTTGGCAAACTTCAGATAAAATCCAAACATCATTAAATCTTATAACAGCTGCCCATTCACATTGGGACTCCCCATTAACATGCATGTTATTATCGTCAGACCTTCACAAGGCCTTTGATAATTTGTCTTGGGATTATTTATTCACGGTGTTAAACACTATGAAACTTGGCCTTTCCTTTTTATACATTCTAAATGCTTTACTCCTACTCACATATTCTTCTTAAAGGTCATAAATCAGATTCCATAACTATACATCGTGGTATATGACAAGTTGCCCCCTATCACCTCTATTATTTGCATTAGCGATTGAACCACTAGCTATAGCTATACGTGCTGATCCAAATATCAAAGGCATTCATTGTGGACAATACAAACATAAATGCATGTTTTTTGTGGATGATGTTTTTTTTCCCCTCATACAACCATACCTAACCTAACTTTTAAACTCCTTTTCACAATTGTCAGGACTGATGATAACTAAAAATAATTCTATCACCTTAAACCTCAATCTCTCTGAGTCTACAGTTACACCACTTAAGCATGATTTTGATTTCCAATGGGCCACTCATTTTCTTTCTTATCTAGGAATTCAGTTTACTTCTTCCAAACATTCTTTATACTCAGAGAATTATCCTCCTATGTTTAGAAGGCTTTCAGAAGATATGAATAAAGTGTCAGAGCCAAATCTTTTTTGGTTTGGAAAAATTTCTTCAGTCAAGATGAATATATTACTAAGAATTTTATATCTCTTTCCAAATCTCCCTATCACAATTCCTAAATGAGACCTTCTTATTTTTCAAAGAAAAATCTTACACTTTATTTGGGGACAAAAACCCTAGATTTAATAAATTAACAGTTTACACTTAAAAAAAATGTGGAGGCCTAGGAATCTCAAATTTGATTGCTTACGTTTATGCTGCACAGATAGCCCAATTAGCAGTCACCATTATCCCTGGTCCGACCCCTCATTGGGTTGACATGGAATCTCTTACATGCTCCAAAGGCTCAATTGCAGCTATGATGTGGATTCCTAGTACATTAAGACCTCCAAGCGTATGTCCTAGTCTTTTATTCTCTTTATCGATTTGGGATAAACGTTGTATGAGAAACAGTCTTTGTTCCCCTCATACACCTTTATCTCCTTTGTTTGATAATCCTGAATTTATACCTGGATTATTTTATGAACTTTTTTAATGGTGGAGGGGTTTATCGCGTTTTCTACACTTCTTATCTGTGGATAAATTATATTCGCTGGGTTATTATGAATCCGTATTACAATTGCTTTCCTCTGAACTATCTTGATACAATCGAATTACTTTATTCTTACAAAAAAACTTAGTAAAATGAATGAACCATTCCTCTAAAATTTTCTTGGGAACCCTCAGTTTGGTATAAAACTGTCAATAATATCGCCAAAATATTATCAATACATCTTTAGTCAAATCTAATTACAAAACTCCATTGCGATGGTACGTGGTTCCATTGAGATTAACTAAAATAAATAGACAAATCTCTTCTAAATGCTTTAGGAATTTTGGTCTAGAAGGTTCTATGGTACACATGGTGGCGTTGTCCCATCTTACCCACATCTTTCTTTCTTATCTTTACTCTTTTGCTTGTTTAATACCTTTGGTATGGTATACCTTATGTTCTTAGCAATATGTTATATATACTATGTTATATATATATATATATATATATATATATATATAACATGTTCAAAAAAGACAATGAGTAATTTTTTAATAGACTTGCAATTTTTAGATATTTTAAATCACAGTTAGCATCTAACCCATCAGAGACCTTCTCCCTGGTTAGAACCAATTGCTCCTACAAAAATGGGTTCTTACCTATACCTGACTTCTACCAACCCTAGATAGAGTGGAATTTAGATCACAAAACTCAGTCTTACTAATATACTATTGTAGTTTTGATACATGTTGTGGATCCATATCCAATGTTTCATTGTTATTTTTATTTTTTTTATGTTTACTATGTATTACTTGGACCATGAGCTCTTAAGCATCTGTGTATGCTATATTCTTTGTTCTTACTTTCAAAATTAAAAAAAATATATATATTAAGAACAATGTTCAATGACAAATATGTAGTTTTTAGTGTTACTTGCATGTGATTGTTTCTTCTTTATAAAGTGAAGCATGACCTTCATGTACTAAGCTCTGGAGCAATCCAACTTGTAGATTGCAACTGCACTTACAATGTTCACAGTCTGTTTGCTCTTACTAAATGAACCTCATCTTGTCTTCCTGTTAATTACTGCACCAAAAAGACAGAAAATACCTGTTTTAACAATTTTACCAACATCTCACCTGCTGTGTTGGAACTAATTATACGAGTGCAGAGGTGGCCAGTGTATTGATTATTTAAATGTGTTGTAAGTCACAAGTTAAATGTAATACCTAAAACCCTAAGTTTGTTTTATTTTCTGCCAAAAAGAAACACTGAAAAGATATAATAGCACAAAAGATTGCGCATCTTCATTTCTTCTATGAAAACAAAACTGATGGCCACTTAAGACATTATGTTAGACTATGAAAAAATGTTGATATCCTTCATCCATGAAGAGACTGACAGAATTGGCCAAAGATTTAGATGTCTTACTCAACCAGAAAGATAAATACATTGTGTTGGGTAGCCAAGTCCACACACGTCCTGCGCTTGTGCGATCGCAATTTAAAACCACATACAGGCTTTTTATCTGCTAGCAATTTTATTTTTTGTTTTCAACGCTGTTTGTATTTTAAATGCTATCTGTACATTGGACACTCGGTGGAGTCCTTTTTACAGCATCTGACTTTATGCAATAAAGAAAAAAAAATAGTATGGTGTTAAAACATATTGCACAATTCAGAGCACTTTTTATTTTGCATGAGCCTTCATGCTGACAAATATTTGGGAAGTTTGCGGTGACTGATCACCTGAGCTGCGGTGTCTGCAGATAAGAGACACCTGTTTTTTCACATCTGGTTGTCTGGAGCCAGAATTTGTGACATTATACGTGCTGACTGACCTCCCTTAAACAGGGGGTCACTGATGATCTGGTAAGCCCCCATCTTATTAGTGGTGATTAAAGGTGACGGGTCCCATGTGGTCAAGTATATAATTTTTATTCCATCAAGTCACACTATCTGTTGAATTTTTTTGATATTTCTATGGACATGTATCTATGATTTATGGACTGACATATGAATACATTTTTATTATTTTTGTATTGCACATTTACATGTTAATATTGATTTCGTTTTTGAATGCCACTTTATTTTGGTTTTGGATTGTCACCATTTTTGCATGTTTCACTTGTGCGATTATTTAATCATTATTTATTGAACAAGCGCTGCACTTTATTTTTTCTTTGCATTTCTGTGCCCAGTATCTGGGTTATGGTGTTCAGCAGCTGTTAGTTGTTTAAGTACTACAGATATTTACTTACTTACATGTAAACTATTTATATTCAATGTAAGCTGCCGGGAGGCTCTCCCCCCTCCTTCAAAATGCAATGTTGGTTTGGCAACCTTTACCTAGAGGTGAGCATGGGACATCTTTGCACAGTGCTGGGTCGACTTGGGTGAGTTTTCAAGAAGGGGAGAAGATAGCATATATTTAAAATTAATCAGTGCCTGTTGTCTTGTAGATAACCTCAAAGAACCCTCCTACTGTATGCTAAACCAGCAGATGTTCCAGATATAGCCTTCACTCCATCTCAAAAGAATGATAACAACTTCAGCCATTCTACAGAACAACAACCTAATGTGAGTGTAGCATCCTCAAGGTCCAAACCAACTGATACCAACTTACAAAATAAATAAGCAGATGTCAATGCAGATTTGGTTTGTCCCACTCCACCAACAGATATATGACATGGGCTTATCATATGTCGCACAAAAAACCTTGACCAAGAAGAACTTATTTTTGAGCGACAGCAGAATGAGAGGTTTCACCAAGTTCAAATAGAGCATTGTGAGATGTTAAAGGGCTATTTAAAGGCCACTGGAGGTGAAATTAAGGGCAAAATCAAGGCGTGTATGAAGAAATTCTTTACATATCGATGAAGGTCACTTGAGTGACTCAGTCAGTGTCTTAGCAAGTCTTTAAGTGTTAATTTAAGTGCTCATTGTGCTAAACTTTATCCACCAGTTATGTCTAAGGTTTATTGTTTAGATGTGCCCTGCAACTAAGGGCATTTTTTTTTTGATACAGCAGAGAGGGATTTGAGCAACTGTAATCTTTTTTTATTGTCTGTGCCCTGTTAGGGGGATTTACTTTTCCTTAAAAGTGAAAGGACTCTAAAATCCCACATATTGCCTTGATATCAGAACATTAATAGGGAGTAAATATCCCCAATTTGACACAGGTGGCTGCAAGAAACAATGTGGGTTTAGACCCTCCATTAGTCTATCCAAAAAATAAATAAAATAAGAGTTATGCCCTTAGTTACACTTTGAAGTAATTTTAGCTGTTGTATTTTGTAAAGTCATTGCAAAATCTAGATGTAGGTGGATATTTACTAATACTGGAGGGCAATCTGTTCATAGTAACCAATCAGTGTCTACATTCAGCTTGGTCAGTGAAGCTTTGACAATAACACCTAGTAGCTGATACTAAGCACAGCTGTGCCATATTTTCTGTGCTCCAGTTTTTGTTGTCATTCTCTGATGTTGTTGAAAGTCGTACTCTGGTATCCATCTGCCAAACCTTTAAACTGATCACATTCCTCTCCTAAGAGCTCAGCTTACACACCTTTGTAAGAATACATATCTATTCCTAATCTGCTACTAGCTGTTCTAGTGAAATTCCCTTAATCAAGCAGATGCAGCCACATGTAGAGTTAATAGCATTACAAATTAATTGTTTTGCAAAGGAGCGTAATGCTACCCATAGGGCTTCTTTTTTTTGTTTTGTTTTTTGTTTTAGTTTCAATCGTTTTTATTGAAGTTTCACATATAACATCTATAAACATTGTCATACTTTGAGATTCAGTAGTGAGAGGTTCGCTATACAGGTACATATGACATAATATGATATGAACATCTGTAAACAGTTTCAACAGTGTTAACAATTATAAATGCTATGCGAAGGGTTAAGAGTGCTGTCTATAATCATCAGATACCCCATATGGGTGCATACTGTGTCAGGGGGAGGGAGACAGCGCCTCTCACCCTAGTGTTTTAGGAGGGAAGGAAGGCAGGAAAGGGGGAAGAACACAAAGGTGGAGTATACTAATTAATTCAAAGGTTGACGAGTCTGTTGTACCAATTGTTCCAGGGAAGCCATTGTTTAAGAATTTTAAAGTGTGTAAGTGACTCATTCGCAATTGAACGCTCGTAGGTGTAATGAGTCTGTACCATAGTAATCACATCTAGTATTGTTGGAACCTTGTCAGTTTTCCAGTGTCTGGTGATCAGTAGTCTTGTTGCTAATAGTATATGGGTAGTGGTTGTCCTAAAGTATGGTAGGATGGAATCAATGTTAATGTTCAAGATGGTTAGTTGTGGGGTGATTTTACATTGTGTTTGTGCAATGTCTGAAAATATGTTAGATATGTCTGATCAGCGCTTATTCAGGTGTGGGCATGACCAAAATATGTGACGAAGGGTTCCTGTTTGACCACAGAGTCTCCAACAAGTGGGGGTGGGGTTGATATGGAATTTTGCTAGTTTCTGTGGTGTTTAGTACCACCTCAGAGTTAGTTTCTGGGTTAATTCCCAAAGTGAAGTGCATTTTGTGGATTTATAAATAGAGCGCAGGGCTGATTGCCATTGTTGTTCAGTAAATTGTTGTTGTAGGTCTTCTTCCCATCGCCTGAAGGGCATTGATTTAGTAAATATTCTCTTTTCATGTAAAGTTGAATAGATTAAGGAAATGCCTTTGAAATTCCAACTGTTGGAGAAGTAGTAGTTTCACATGTCTGTAGGTATTGCCCCTTCCATGTGAGGGTAGGAGGAGGTGCACTGGTGAATTCTGGGGTATATCGTGAAATCTTTGGATGGTGCATTGTATAATTTTTGGATTTGTGTAAATGACTTATGAGCTATTTTATCGCGGAGGTCTGAAGTAAGGGTTATTTGATCTGCTAACCAGGTAATATTAAGTCTGGGGTTAGTAGATGCAGTGTGCAAGGGGGGATGGGAGTGATTTGGTGGCAAGGTGGGACCACTTAAAGAGGCGTAGTTATTTCCAAGCATTAACAGAGGACTGGATGGTTTGGGCAATGAATTTGTAAGTGGCAGGATTCAAAGCTGTGCTGAACAGCCAAAGTTTAAGATTGCCTCCTGAAATCATGGTATATTCTATTTGTCCCCATAAAGTTGTGGTATGTGTGGAAAGCCATTCTTTAATTTGTGTAAGTAGTGTGGCAATGTAGTAATCTTTTATGTCTGTATAACCTGACCCATGACCAGTCTGTTTTTGATGAGTTTATCGTGACCACTTCTAGCCTTTTTCCCCTGACAGAGAAAGTGATAAATGGTGGACTGAAGGGATTTGAGGTAGGAGCAGGGTAAGGGTATGGGTAGTGTATGAAATAGGTATAAGATTTTGGGTAGAAGCATCATCTTGAATTCTGCTAGTCTTCCGGTCCAGATGAATTCAGATTTGGAAAGTTTGGTCAAGTCATGGGAGAGCGTGCGTTTGAGGTCAACATAGTTGTTAGCAAAGAGTTATTTCACAGATCTAGTGAGCGTGATTCCCAGATAGGAAATGCCTTTGTCCACCCATGAGTATGTATACATATTTCTAAGTATGTTGCTGGTGATGCCATCCATTCCAAGATCATCATAAGTATCCATCATCGGAGAATAAATAAATTTTGTGTTCTATGGCGCCAATCTGGAATCCAGAAATGAGTGGCTGTGATCTGATATGTTCGTCAAGAATTTTAATTATTTAATTAAATATGAGAGGTGATAGGGGGCACTCCTGATGGGTCCTGTTTAGGGATGAGCTTCGAGTTCGAGTCGAACTCATGTTCTACTCGAACATTGCCTGTTCGCCTGTTCAGCGAACAGTGAACAATTTGGGCTGTTCGCAGCAAATTCGAAAAGCCGGAACACCCTATACAAGTCTATGGGAGAAATCTAAAGTGCTCATTTTAAAGGGTAATATGCAGGTTACTGTCCTAAAAAGTGTTTGGGGACCTGGGTCCTGCCCCAGGGGACATGGATCAATGCAAAAAAAAGTTTTAAAAACTGCTGTTTT
The DNA here is from genome assembly GCF_037356315.1 of Lithobates pipiens. Lineage (NCBI taxonomy): Eukaryota > Metazoa > Chordata > Amphibia > Anura > Ranidae > Lithobates > Lithobates pipiens. Next base: position 2,591,059 of record NW_027507718.1, read on the forward strand.
TTCAGGAGCAGTGATTTTAATAATGATTAAAGTGAAACAATAAAAGTGTAATATTCCTTTAAATTTCGTAGCTGGGGGGTATCTATAGTATGCCTGTGAAGGGGCGCATGTTTCTGGTGCTTAGAACTGTCGCTGCACAAAGTGTCATTTGTGCAGGAAAAAAAGTCTTTTAAAATCACTTGCGGCTAAATTGTCGGGTCTCCGTAATACAGAGAACACTCAATGAGTGTTCTCTGTATTAGCCGACAATTCATTCATTCATTGATTAAAAAAAAAAAAAAAAAAAAAAAAAAAAGCGTGGGGGTTCCCCTAAATTCAATCAAAAGGCCCTTCAGGTCTGACATGGATATTAAGGGGAACCCCGTGTCAAATTTAAAAAAAAAATTGACGTGGGGGTCCCCCCAAATATCCATACCAGACCCTTCAGGTCTGATATGGATATTAAGGGGAACCCCGCATCAAATTAAAAAAAAAAATTGACGTGGGGGTCCCCCTAAATATCCATACCAGACCCTTTATCCGAGCACGCAACCTGGCAGGCCGCAGGAAAAGAGGGGGGGACGAGAGAGCGGCCCCCCCTCCCTCCTGAACCGTACCAGGCCACATACCCTCAACATTGGGAGGATGCTTTGGGGGTCTGTGACCCCTCAAAGCACCTTGTCCCCATGTTGATAAGGACAAGGGCCTCATCCTCACAACCCTGGCCGTTGGTTGTGAGGGTCTGCGGGCGGGGGGCTTATCAGAATCTGGAAGCCCCCTTTAACAAGGGGACCCCCAGATCCCGCCCCCCCCCTGTTTGAAATGGTAAGGGGGTACAAAAGTACCCCTACCATTTCACAAAGAAAGTGTCAAAATGGTTAAATAAGACAAACACACTTTTGAAAAATTCCTTTATTAAAAATAAAAAAAATAAAAAAAAAATTCCAGCGGTGCTAATCCACTCTTGCTATCCAGCGACGGGTCTCCGGGGTCCAGCGATGGATGATCATATCCAGCGACGGGGGATCTCTCAGTCCAGCGCTGTCCATACCTCCTTCTTCTGTCTCCACTGTGGAGACACTGCAGAGAGCCGAGCGCTGACATTTCTTATATTGGGAGGGCGGGGCCACCCGTCACCTGACCCCGCCCCTCTGACGCAGGAGAGGGAAGCCAGGGGTTCCCCAGTGACGTGTGGGTGACCCCGCCCCCTCTGATGTAACGGAAACCTGCGTTACATCAGAGGGGGCGGGGTCACCCACACGTCACTGGGGAACCCCTGGCTTCCCTCTCCTGCGTCAGAGGGGCGGGGTCAGGTGACGGGTGGCCCCGCCCTCCCAATATAAGAAATGTCAGCGCTCGGCTCTCTGCAGTGTCTCCGCAGTGGAGACAGAAGAAGGAGGTATGGACAGCGCTGGACTGAGAGATCCCCCGTCGCTGGATATGATCATCCATCGCTGGACCCCGGAGACCCGTCGCTGGATAGCAAGAGTGGATTAGCACCGCTGGAATTTTTTTTTTATTTTTAATAAAGGAATTTTTCAAAAGTGTGTTTGTCTTATTTAACCATTTTGACACTTTCTTTGTGAAATGGTAGGGGTACTTTTGTACCCCCTTACCATTTCAAACAGGGGGGGGGCGGGATCTGGGGGTCCCCTTGTTAAAGGGGGCTTCCAGATTCTGATAAGCCCCCCGCCCGCAGACCCTCACAACCAACGGCCAGGGTTGTGAGGATGAGGCCCTTGTCCTTATCAACATGGGGACAAGGTGCTTTGAGGGGTCACAGACCCCCAAAGCATCCTCCCAATGTTGAGGGTATGTGGCCTGGTACGGTTCAGGAGGGAGGGGGGGCCGCTCTCTCGTCCCCCCCTCTTTTCCTGCGGCCTGCCAGGTTGCGTGCTCGGATAAAGGGTCTGGTATGGATATTTAGGGGGACCCCCACGTCAATTTTTTTTTTTAAATTTGATGCGGGGTTCCCCTTAATATCCATATCAGACCTGAAGGGTCTGGTATGGATATTTGGGGGGACCCCCACGTCAATTTTTTTTTAAAATTTGACACGGGGTTCCCCTTAATATCCATGTCAGACCTGAAAGGCCTTTTGATTGAATTTAGGGGAACCCCCACGCTTTTTTTTTTTTTTTTTTTTTTTTAATCAATGAATGAATGAATTGTCGGCTAATACAGAGAACACTCATTGAGTGTTCTCTGTATTACGGAGACCCGACAATTTAGCCGCAAGTGATTTTAAAAGACTTTTTTTCCTGCACAAATGACACTTTGTGCAGCGACAGTTCTAAGCACCAGAAACATGCGCCCCTTCACAGGCATACTATAGATACCCCCCAGCTACGAAATTTAAAGGAATATTACACTTTTATTGTTTCACTTTAATCATTATTAAAATCACTGCTCCTGAAAAAACGGCCGTTTTTAAAACTTTTTTTTGCATTGATCCATGTCCCCTGGGGCAGGACCCAGGTCCCCAAACACTTTTTAGGACAGTAACCTGCATATTACCCTTTAAAATGAGCACTTTAGATTGTGAACGTTCGAGTCCCATAGACTTTAATAGGGTTCTAAAGTTCACACGAAGTTTAGGTCTGTTCGCAGGTTCTGGTGCGAACCGAACAGGGGGGTGTTCGGCTCATCCCTAGTCCTGTTAGATATAAGGAATGGTTTGGATAACATTTCTGCTGATTATACTTGTGCTGATGGAGATGAATAGAGGGCCATGATGGCCGATAGGATACAACCTTGGGATCTGAATTTGCAAAGTGTATTTTGGAGTTAGTCCAATGAACTCTGTTGAATGCCTTCTCTGCGTCTAAAGACAGAAGCAGAGAAGGCGTTCGGTTGATTTCTGCATTATGTATAATGTTAATGAGCCTGTATGTGGCATTGAACGTTTGACATCCTGCTGTAAAATCGGATTGGTCTTGGTGTGTCAGGAATGGCATTATATCAGTTAATCTAGTAGCTATTAGCTTGACATAGATATTTGTGTCAATGTTAAATAGGGAAATTGGTCTAAAGTTTTGGGGTGAGGTAGGTGCTTTCCCTGGCTTCGGTAGGGTAATAATAAGAGCTTTGAGCATTTCAGGAGGGAAAGAGAAAGAGGAGGCAGCATCATTGCATACTTGGGTCAGGTAGGGCACTAAAGTTGTCTTGAATTGTTTGTAATATTCTCCAATCTGGACCTGGTGACTTATTAGAAAGTAATTTTGAGATTATGTCTGACAGTTCTTGAGTTGTAAAAGGGTCATTAAGCATTGAGAGCTGTTCTGGAGAGAGTATAGTTAAATTAATTTCTCACAGGAACGAGCTTATTTTGTCATTAGATGGTTGGGGTATCGTGGTGTTGTCTTTGAGGTTATACAATGTGTTGTAGTAATGGTTGAAAGCATCAGCTATGGCTTGGGGGTCAATGAGTTTGGTATTAGTGGAGGGATGGAATAGGTGTGGAGTCTTTGTTTTGTTGTGGTATCCTTTCATTTTTAAGGCCATGGCCTTCCCTGCCTTATTGCCCGTATTGTAGTGTTTGGCCTTAAATTTTTTGGGGGATTTTTCAAAAGATTCTAGTAAGAATGTTCTTAGTTCCTGTCAAAGAAGTACAAGCTTTGTTGTGATGTCAGGGTCTGGTTTAGAATGGCTAATCTTTTCTAGTTGGATGTGAGGGAGTTTAGACATTGCCCCCTTTTCCTCTTCTCCCTAGAACCTATTTCTATAAGGATTCCCATTATGAATGCCTGTCTGAGATAGATCCATTGTTGATGGTGAAGAATTCTTCCAGTCATTCAAATAGATAGATAGCATATGTGGGAGATTGTAAGATGGAAGCGTTGGCTCTCCATAGTCTAGTGGTAGTGGTCTTTGGTAGGGTGTCAATATTGATAGTGACAGGTGCATGATCTGACCATGTTATTGTAGAGATGGTCAATTCGGTGATGTTGGGAAATAACCATCTGTGTACCAGGACATAGTCAATTCGGCTGTATGAGTTGTGCCGATGGGAGAAAAACGTGTAACCACATTCAGTGGTGTGATGGAATATAGATCATTGTTCCTTATGAAAGTTCCCATTGGTGATGGGTATCTATTGGTTTGGGAGGATTTAGGTTAGGTTAGGTTATCTGGTACTAAGTTGAAGTCCCCCCGCAGATTATAAGATGACCTTGTCTGAACTTGCATATTTTTTTCATGAGTTTTGTCAGGAATTTGATTTGCCTGGTGTTGGGGTGTAAATGCTTACTAGGGTACATCTGGTGTTTTCCAGTGTGCAGTCTAGGACTAGGTATCTCCCCTCAACATCTATAAGACTGTCGTTAAGGGTAATGGATGTAGTATTTTGACTGCTATTAGTACACCATTTTTCTTGTGTGGGACTGAGGCTTTAAAGATGTGAGGAAAGTTCTTGTTGGAGCAGTGGGGCTCCTCACTTATCTTGAAGTGTGTCTCTAGTACACATATCACGTCACAGTGCGACTCATGAGCTGTGCGCAAAGTGAGGCTCTTTTAGCTGGGTGGTTTTAACCTTTAGTGTTGAGTGACATGAATTTCAACATTTTGGCTGATGTGAGAAGGCTGGTGTAACGGCGTCTGGTTTACTTATAGTTGGATGAAGTTAGAGGTGTTGAGGTCTGACTCTTTATACAGCGGATTGTTGATACTTGGGGTTCGCTGAGTACAAGATATGATAAAGCTTGTTCAGAAGTCCTTTGTGTGTTCTCAAGAGTAGTAGTCACAAGGATGAGAAAATGAGAAAATGACCAGTTATATATATGGTAAATGTTGCTAGACAGTTCACCTGCCTGTGTATAAGGAGAAAAGTAAGAACAAAAAATCAAAACAAATGGAAGTAAAAGTTTAGAAGAGATTCAGCAGGATTTAGGTTTAGCGCTGCTGAGCTATATTGGGGTAAAAGTTTGTGAGCTGGCTGTAACAAGTGTAGTGCCGAACCAGAACATAACTCTGTATTTAAACATGGTAGTGGAAGCACTCACTTTGGATCATTAGCTTTGATGTTGGTGTGGGAGTTCCCGGATGAAGAAGGTTTGTTTTTTCCCTGATTAGCCTGCATTTGGATCGCAGGATCAAGAATGATTCCCCAAGACTGGACTAACAGGAGCCCTTCTTTGACCATGTGAATGTTGTGTTTTTTTCCCATTTTTAGTGACCATTAGCTTTGTGGGAATCCCCATTGATAGGGAATCTTATGGTTGTTGAGAGGTTTGGTTATTGTGTATAGTTGGCGTCTGAGCTGTAGATTATATTGCCACAGGTGCTGTTTGCAGTTTGGATTACGGTGCTGGGAGTTGATCCAGTTGTCTTGCTTTAAAAAAGCTAATATTTAGTGCGATAGAAATGTATTCTCAGTAGTACATCACAGGGAACTTCCTCAGGGAGGTGAGGGGGTTTAGGTAGACAATGGATTCGGTCAATAATGGTTTCCATGGAAGACAGCTCAGGAATCAGGGTGAAGATTAGCTATCTGATGTAAGCATTAAGGTCATATGGTTGGACATTCTCAGGTATTCCACGTATTTTCACGTTATTGCGATGAGACCTGTCTTCCAGGACCACCCTCATCCATTGGTGGTCATAGCATGTGTGTGATTGCACCCCATTATCTCCCCAATGAGGATCTGGGCACTTTCACTGGTAAAATGTGATTCTTCTTCCACATCACCTAAAAAAATAAACACACCATGTATTATAAATATGCAGACATACATTGATTAGCTTACCAGAAGCTGTGGTCTCCGACACTCACCTGTTGTGGTGACAATTTGGCCAACTTCAACAATCTCTCCTTCCTCCTCCTCTGCTTCTGGTGTTGGTATTTCCCCTTCCTTGGGAGGTGTGGGGTCCCTGGTGTCCTCAGACGTCCCAAGTCTTCTCTCCCCTATGAGAATGTAAAAAAGGAATACTTAGCACACAGAGGGCAGAAATAGGAATATGAAACATTGCTTGGAAGTGTCATACAATTGGAGGCGCATGTGCGGATGCCTAGGAGGATGGTAATGCCGGCTTAGAGCTCCTCTCCTGTGATGAACGCGCCGGAGGACTACAGGTCGCAAAAGTCCCTAATTCTACACAAAACTAGAGAAAAACCTACTACTAAGACTCAGGCACATATAAGTATGGTTTTAAAGGGTACAAAAGCTAAATTTAAAAGCGGAATGAGCAAAGAGAAATGACCTCAGCCGTCTTACAAAATGGCGGAGGCAGTCTCCTCACAGCCTCGTTCTTCTCAGCAGGCTAAACCTCCTAAATCCAATATAAACACCACAGAAAATACTGAGGACTCTGACTCTGATTGTGGTGCTTCAGTATTAGAATCAGAGTTTCAATCTGTCATATTTAAAAAATGTGAGCATATTTTACAGAAGGCTTTGAAACAGACATCAGACCATATTACTGACAAGAGAAATTAGAGAGCTGGGTCTGAGAACAGCTGAATTAGAGAAACGAGTAGATGATATTGAAAGTCAAACTCAGCACTACATTTCTGAATTTAATAGTCTCAAAGAAGAGAATGTCATATTTCAGTCACGTTTAGAGGACCAGGAGAATAGGGACCGAAGGGCCAACTTGAGGATCAGGGGAATTCCAGAGACTTTCATGAATGCGAATGCCACTATGATTGCTTTATTTCAGGAATTGCACCCTGGTATCCCTGTGGAGAGATTAGAAATGGACAGAGTGCATAGAGCGTTAGCGCCACGTAAACCTAACTGCCCTCCCAGGGACATAATTGCCAAGCTGCACTATTTTCGTACAAAAGAACAATTGTTGGCAGCAGTGAGAGAAAAGGGTTCCCTAATGTTCCAAGGACAAGTATACCAACTCTTCTCAGATTTATCTCCTATTACAGTGGCTAAAAGGCGAGCTCTTAAGCCACAGCTACAAATACTTCAACAGCACCAGATCACTTATCAGTGGGGGTTTCCTTTCTCTCTCAAATTCACACATCTGGAAACCAGATATGTATGTCACTCTTCAGAGGACTTACAGTCAGCCTTGGTCGAATTAGGTCTTGCAAATCAAGCCACAATTAAAGACCAATCTCGTAGAAGATCAGCCTCCAGGTCCCCTCAATAAAACACTGCAACCAGCTCTAAGTCATCTACTCCTTCTTGCCATAATCAGCATAAACGTGGTCGATTTGAACATCAGCCTCCTAATACTGAAGACACTATGGACTGAGTTTAAAATATATATATTTTGTATCCTCTTTAATACATTTCCTCTTTTTCAGAACTGCAGGATTCCACTTTTTCTGAAAAAACTTACTGAAACAAGTTTTAGAAACAATTTTTCTGAAACAAGTTACAAGTTTTTAAGTTACACATTTTTGCAACTTTATGGCCCTTTGGCTTACAATTCTTTGCTGGTCCTCTTCTATATAAAACTTTTATTTTTTTTACTGCTTATTTACTTAAATTTCCCTCGCCCCCCCTTTTTTTTTGTCTCCCTCTCTCATATCAGTCAAAGATACTTATGTGGTCATTTCCTGAGGTTATGGTCTTGATAGTTTTCCAACACCTCCCCCCCCTTTTTATTTTTATTTATTTATTTAAATTTTTTTGGATAATATATATACAGTTATTATTATGATAGTATAGATGCTTTTTGTATAGTTCCTGTGGTTCTCCGGCATGGTTCGTCACTTTAGGAACTACTTGCTGCCCTTTTGCCATCCTCGGACCCTTGCTTTTATTATGCAAGCCTCTGATGATAGCTGTGGAGCCCCTGTGAGTCCTTTGTTAACTCCCAGGAGTTTTTCTCGTTCCCTAGTGATTTCTTATTGCATTAACTCACAGATTTTTCATATTAGGGTTATTCTACCAAGCTATGTTCTTCTTAATTCTATTCTTTCTTCTCTTCTTTTTTCTCTCGAGGTGGTGACCTGTATTCCAAGTTCAAGTCATTCTTCTTATTTTGAGCTAGTTTACTTAGACTTTTTATGGCCCCCATAAATATTTTATCTCTTAATGTACAAGGATTTAATATTCCACACAAGCGAACAAAAGCGATGAGATCTTTCTCGGCCAAGAAGGCACATATAATCTGTTTGTAGGAAACCCATTTTATTGACAAAGCTGCCCCTAAATTTCTTTCCTCCTCATACCCGGAATTTTTTATCGCTTCTACCATGGTTAAACAATGCGGAACTCTTATTGGATTTCACCGTTCCATGCCATTCACCATCTTAACACAACTAAATGATCCCGAAGGTAGATATATACTCCTTACTGGATATATAGAAGATATAGCTATTACCATTGTTTCATATTATGCTCCAAATAAAAAAACAAAATCTTTTTTATCCCATCTTTTTCAAGTGGTTGAGACATATAAATTTGGTACTGTAGTCCTATGTGGTGACTCGAATACGATGGTATTTCCTTTTCTAGATAAGTCTCCCCCAGCCCCTATCACTAGTTCTAATAAGCTTAATCTTCAACATTTACTTGCCAAACATAATCTGGTTGATAAAATTGGGGTATCCCCGCTCTACCATATACAGATCTCACTATATACTAGGGGTGGGTTGCAGCAGAACACCGACAGCGGTATAAACCCTACCACTGAAAAAATGTGTGACAAAAATCAAATAGGTGATGTTGCGCTCCCTTACAGTGAATAAACACCTCTCAGCTGCATACAAAGTTGCATACAAAGTTGCATATACCAATATTATAAATCCAACTATCGTGTCAGACCGTAGTCCGTAAATAAAGTGTCAAATGCTAAATAATAAGCTAAGAATATGATATAAAAGTGTCCAAGTGCTTAATAAAAATCACATAAAATCTAAGGTGCCTAATAATTGTAAAGTGCCTAATAATTACATACACAGTTACATATGACTACACAGTAATGTGGACTCCTCTATCGTGATCAAGAGTGGTCCGTAAATAAAGTGTCAAATATAACAAATTGCATAAAAAATAAACAACATTTACACAATAGGAGTGTCCAGTGTCTCCAAAAATCGCATACACCAGTGAACATATGTCATGCACGTAAACGAATTACTCCAAAGACGTAGCAAACTGTATTAGTAATAACATAAACGTGAATCACACAGTGCAATTAAAGCATAAAAATTAAAGAGAAGAAAGACAACAGTCTCTTAGGCAGCATATAAAGTGCCACGTGCTTTATATAGTGCTTCTCCAGATATAAGGTGCCAGATAAACCCGTGTATATACACTCCTGTGCCTCTTCAGTGTCCCACACGCATCAAGTGAAATGGCCCCAAATTTTCCCTGATGAAGTCATGTGACACATGACGATACGCGTTGGAATAGGAGGAATTAGGATACCGGAAGTAGCGTCCGAGATACGAACGGAACGCTGGACTAATTTTCTGTGAATTACCTGTTTATCGTTTGTGAGTACCTCTCCACTGTTTTTAGTTTGAGTTATAATAAAAGTGCTTATTTACTTCACCATTGGAGCCCTCCCCTTTCTTGTTTTTATGAGATCCTGCCATTTGTATTAACTGATGTGGGGACAGTTTCCATAACCTGGAAGTAGGGGTACACCACCTGGATAGCCTGAGATCCCTGTTTTCTGCTGTTTACCTTACAGCAGTAAGATCCTGCCATTTGTATTAACTGATGTGGGGACAGTTTCCATAACCTGGAAGTAGGGGTACACCACATGGATAGCCTGAGATCCCTGTTTTCTGCTGTTTACCTTACAGCAGTAAGGTAAGGGGCCATTTCACTTGATGTGTGTGGGACACTGAAGAGGCACAGGAGTGTATATACACGGGTTTATCTGGCACCTTATATCTGGAGAAGCACTATATAAAGCACGTGGCACTTTATATGCTGCCTAAGAAACTGTTGTCTTTCTTCACTTTAGTTTTTATGCTTTAATTGCACTGTGTGATTCACGTTTATGTTATTACTAATACAGTTTGCTACGTCTTTGGAGTAATTCGTTTACGTGCATGACATATGTTCACTGGTGTATGCGATTTTTGGAGACACTGGACACTCCTATTGTGTAAATGTTGTTTATTTTTTATGCAATTTGTAATATTTGACACTTTATTTACGGACCACTCTTGATCACGATAGATGAGTCCACATTACTGTATAGTCATATGTAACTGTGTATGTAATTATTAGGCACTTTACAATTATTAGGCACCTTAGATTTTATGTGATTTTTATTAAGCACTTGGACACTTTTATATCATATTCTTAGCTTATTATTTAGCATTTGACACTTTATTTACGGACTACGGTCTGACACGATAGTTGGATTTATAATATTGGTATATGCAACTTTGTATGCAACTTTGTATGCAGCTGAGAGGTGTTTATTCACTGTAAGGGAGCGCAACATTAGTGATGGACGAACTTCCGACGGGACGTTTCGCGAACGCGAAACGCGAACGGACACAAACGTTCGCGAAAACGACCGTTCGCCGCGGGCTCCATTGACTTCAATGGGAGGCGAATTTCGCAAACCTTTAGGTCGAATTTGCGGCCACGGGGTAATTATTAGGGGGTAGCACGTAGTCCCACCACCTGGACAATAGCATAATACATGTATGAGGTGAATTTGGGATCGATAACTACAAGCATTTTTTTTTTATTTGGGAAATTGTTCTGACAATTCAGGACTATGGAGCTAATGAAGGCAATGGAGGAGAGGGAAGGTCAGGGACCAGGGTAGGCAAACAAGAGGGTGCAGGAGATACAGAGCACTGACAGCAGCACCGTAATACAGAGCACTGACATCAGCACCGTGACATACAGCGCTGACAGCAGCTCCGTGACATACAGCGCTGACAGCAGCTCCGTGACATACAGCGCTGACAGCAGCTCCGTGACATACAGCGCTGACAGCAGCTCCGTGACATACAGCGCTGACAGCAGCTCCGTGACATACAGCGCTGACAGCAGCACCGTGACATACAGCGCTGACAGCAGCTCCGTGACATACAGCGCTGACAGCAGCTCCGTGACATACAGCGCTGACAGCAGCTCCGTGACATACAGCACTGACAGCAGCTCCGTGACATACAGCGCTGACAGCAGCTCCGTGACATACAGCGCTGACAGCAGCTCCGTGACATACAGCGCTGACAGCAGCTCCGTGACATACAGCGCTGACAGCAGCTCCGTGACATACAGCGCTGACAGCAGCTCCGTGACATACAGCGCTGACAGCAGCTCCGTGACATACAGCGCTGACAGCAGCTCCGTGACATACAGCGCTGACAGCAGCTCCGTGACATACAGCGCTGACAGCAGCTCCGTGACATACAGCGCTGACAGCAGCACCGTAAGCAGCCCCAGGAGGAAGTCAGCACAGCACAGGGATGGTGTGATCCCCTCATAATAAGAACCCCCAGGAGGAAGTCAGCACAGCACAGGGATGGTGGGAGCCCCTCATAATAAGAACACCCAGGAGGAAGTCAGCACAGCACAGGGATGGTGGGAACCCCTCATAATAAGCAGCCCCAGTAGAAATATGACACCGCTCAACCTCTTCAAAGAGGAGGGTAGGGGCATATAGTACGGTGTGCTTTTTTGGGTCAGGGAAGTGAGCCAAATGAATTAAGAAGGTCTGTGTGCTTGATTCCAAAAATTGTTTATAGACATATACATGGTCTACTGATCACATGTGTTGAATTCCTCCGAGATCCATGCCTCATTCATTTTTAGAAATGTGAGGTAGTTAACACTGTGGTGAGCTAGGCGAGTACGCTTATCGGTCACAATCCCCCCTGCTGCGCTGAACGTCCTTTCGGACAGGACACTGGATGAGGGGCAAGCCAACAGTTCGATTGCAAATTGGGCAAGCTCTGGCCAGAGGTCAAGCCTGCCCACCCAGTAGTCTAGGGGTTCATCACTCCTCAGAGCGTCCACATCGGCCGTTAACCCAATGTAGTCGGACACCTGACGGTCTAGGCGTTCCCTGATGCTGGATCCGGATGACACCTGTCGATGGGTCGGCTGAAAGAATGACCTCATATCCGAAGTCACCAACACATCTTCAAACCGGCCTCTTCTTGCAGGCGCTGTTGGATTGGTACCCGCAAATCCTTCTCTGGGAGTGGGAATTGCTCCTCTGCCAGCGCACGCAAAAGCAGAATGCAGCATTTCTCGAAGCAAGGCCTGGAAGTGCTGCATTCTGACAGCCCTCTGCGACGGCGGTAACATTTCCGCCATTTTGTGTTTGTACCGGGGGTCTAAGTACGTTGCCACCCAGTACTGGTCCTTGACCCTCATGCTTTTTATACGGGGGTCCCTATTAAAACACTGGAGCATGAAGGCCCCCATTTGCACTAAAGTGGAAGCGGTGTGGTGGCCTGGCTCCTGCTCATCATCCAGGATAATGTCGTCCTCTTCATTCTCCTCTCCCCATCCTCGCACAACAGGGATCCCAGAAAGGTTTAAAGCATGCTCTTCTTGCTCCTGCTCATCCGCCCCGGCACCATCCTCCTCTGACTCCTCATCAGACTCCTGTTGTTGACTTGTCTCAGATAGAGTAGCCCCCCCTGGGAATTCATCCAGCATTGCGACTTCCTCATCTTCCCGCTCCTGCTCCTCCACAGCCTGATCAATGACACGACGCAATGCACGCTCCAGAAAGAAGGCATAAGGTACCATGTCACTGATGGCGCCATGGCTGCGACTGACCAGTTTGGTGATCTCCTCAAATGGCCGCAGAAGTCTGCATGTGTCGCGCATGAGCAGCCACTGGCGCGGTGAAAAAAAACCCAGCTCCCCAGAACCGTTTCTTTCGCAGAGTTCATACAGGTAGACGTTAACTGCACGTTTCTGCTGGAGCAGCCTATCAAGCATATAGAAGGTTGAGTTCCATCGCGTCGGGCAATCGCAAATAAGACGTCTGACCGGCAGATGGTGTCGCCGCTGAATGTCAGCAAGGCGAGCCATGGCCGTGTAAGATCTTCTGAAATGGGCCGAGATTTTCCTTGCCTGCCGCAAGATGTCCTGGACCCCAGGGTATTTGACAAGGAATCGCTGCACGACCAAGTTTAAGACGTGTGCCATGCACGGCACGTGCGTGATTTTGCCCTGTTTCAATGCGCTAAGCAGATTGGCACCGTTGTCACACACCACTTTACCAACTGTCAAATTGAGCGGTGTTAGCCACTCATCTGCCTGTGAACGCAAAGCTGAAAGGAGTGCCGGGCCAGTGTGGCTCTTTGCTTCCAGGCACAACAGACGCAGCACGGCATGGCAACGTCTCACCTGGCATGTGGAATAGGTTCTGGGGAGCTTGGGCGGTGCAGTGGAAGAGACGCTAGCAGCGGAAAAGGAGGAGGCAGCTGAGGAGGAGAGGGAGGAGGATGGAGTAGGAGGAGGAGAAGAAGAGTCAGGCCTGCATGCAATCCGTGGCGGTAAAACCAAATCTACACGGGTGCCACGGGTTACATGCTTGACGGCCGTCAGAAGGTTCACCCAGTGGGCAGTAAAACTGATATACCTTCCCTGCCCGTGTTTGCTAGACCACGTGTCTGTGGTCAGATGTATCTTGGCACCGACACTGTGTGCCAGAGATACATTCACTTGCCGCTGAACATGGCCATATAGCTCTGGGATGCCCTTCTCTGAGAAATACTTCCTTCCTGGGACCTTCCATTGTGGTGTTCCAATGGCCACAAATTTGCGAAAGGCCTCCGAGTCCACCAGTTTATATGGCAGTAGTTGGCGGGCTATGAGTTCTGACAAGCCAGCCGCCAACCGTTGGGCAAGAGGGTTATCCGGCGTCATCATTTTTTTACGCTCAAACATTAGGCCCACGGAAGCCTGCCTTTTTGCAGAAAAATGTGAGCTTGGCGTGATGGAAGGTGGAGTGGAGGACAATTGTGAGGAGAGAGGAGAAGGAGAAGTAGAAGACGAGGCTGGACGGTGAGAGCCTGCAGTGTGGCTTTGTGTGTTCCGTTGCTCCCACTGGGCTCGGTGATGGCTGCTCATGTGCCTTCTTAAGGCGGTCGTCCCTAGGTGAGTATTGGGCTTACCGCGACTAACGCGTTGACTGCAAAGATTGCAGATGGCAACGCTATTGTCAGCAGCGGACACGTTAAAAAAAGCCCACACTGCGGAGCCATGTGCCGGTGTCCTGGGAGCGCCAGATGTGACCGTACATGGTCGATGACTCGCTCCTGATACATTTGCAGTCTGCTTTGTCCCTGCTGTGCAATGTAAGTCATTGCTGCTTCTCCTCCCTATCTGCTGGTCCATATCTCCCTCTGAACTCCCCTCCTCTTCCTCTCTTGTGGGCACCCACGTGACATCACTAGACACGTCATCATCAACGTCACCTTCCCCACCGCTATAAGTAGAGTAGGCAGCAACACCGGGGACCAACCTCCTCCTTGGGCTGATCTGGGTACTGGCGTCAGACTGCTGAGTAGCGCTTGTTGCTACCTCCTCTTCCTGATCCAATACCAAGAGTGGCTGCGCATCAGAAATGTCCTCTTGATATGGATCGGAAAATAATTCCAGTGACTCAAGCGGAAGGTATGTGGTGGTGGTGGTGGTGGTCGTGTTGTTGGTGGTAGTGTCTTTGGGGGTGCACATAGCAGAGAGTGAAGAAGAGGGTGCAGATCGAGAGGATGAGGAGGGTGCAGAAGAGTAAGGCTGAGCGAGCCACTCAACCAAGTCTGGTGCATCCTTTAAAGTAATTGAACGCACCTTCTGCAACTTCCCACTTTGGCTCAAGCCTGTTGCTCCTGCCCTACCCCTACCACCCCTGCGGAAGGGCCTGCCTCTTCCTCTGCATGTCATTTTTTAAATGACCCTGTGACAAAACTCTTAGTCCCTATACCGCTGAAGGACTGCTGCAGTATAGGTGAGCGGTCAGCAGTGGTGCACGTCAACCCTATCTATTGTGGACCTATAGCGGTCCTTACAGAACAGCAGACTGTACCGCACTCAAGCCTATGTACCGTAGCACCCTATACCAAGTTACCAGTCCTTATAAGAACTTTTGTGGACCAAGCAGGTTGTGTATTAGTGTTTAGCAGACTGTACGTCAGTCCCTATACCGCTGAAGGACTGCTGCAGTATAGGGCAGCGGTCAGCAGTGGTGCACGTCAACCCTATCTATTGTGGACCGATAGCGGTCCTTACAGAACAGCAGACTGTACCGCACTCAAGCCTATGTACCGTAGCACCCTATACCAAGTTACCAGTCCTTATAAGAACTTTTGTGGACCAAGCAGGTTGTGTATTAGTGTTTAGCAGACTGTACGTCAGTCCCTATACCGCTGAAGGACTGCTGCAGTATAGGGCAGCGGTCAGCAGTGGTGCACGTCAACCCTATCTATTGTGGACCGATAGCGGTCCTTACAGAACAGCAGACTGTACCGCACTCAAGCCTATGTACCGTAGCACCCTATACCAAGTTACCAGTCCTTATAAGAACTTTTGTGGAACAAGCAGGTTGTGTGTTAGTGATTAGCAGACTGTACGTCAGTCCCTATACCAATGAAGGACTGCTGCAGTATAGGGCAGCGGTCAGCAGTAGTGCACGGCAACCCTATGTATTGTGGACCGATAGCGGTCCTTACAGAACAGCAGACTGTACCGCACTCAAGCCTATGTACCGTAGCACCCTATACCAAGTTACCAGTCCTTATAAGAACTTTTGTGGACCAAGCAGGTTGTGTATTAGTGTTTAGCAGACTGTACGTCAGTCCCTATACCGCTGAAGGACTGCTGCAGTATAGGGCAGCGGTCAGCAGTGGTGCACGTCAACCCTATCTATTGTGGACCGATAGCGGTCCTTACAGAACAGCAGACTGTACCGCACTCAAGCCTATGTACCGTAGCACCCTATACCAAGTTACCAGTCCTTATAAGAACTTTTGTGGACCAAGCAGGTTGTGTATTAGTGTTTAGCAGACTGTACGTCAGTCCCTATACCGCTGAAGGACTGCTGCAGTATAGGGCAGCGGTCAGCAGTGGTGCACGTCAACCCTATCTATTGTGGACCGATAGCGGTCCTTACAGAACAGCAGACTGTACCGCACTCAAGCCTATGTACCGTAGCACCCTATACCAAGTTACCAGTCCTTATAAGAACTTTTGTGGAACAAGCAGGTTGTGTGTTAGTGATTAGCAGACTGTACGTCAGTCCCTATACCAATGAAGGACTGCTGCAGTATAGGGCAGCGGTCAGCAGTAGTGCACGGCAACCCTATGTATTGTGGACCGATAGCGGTCCTTACAGAACAGCAGACTGTACCGCACTCAAGCCTATGTACCGTAGCACCCTATACCAAGTTACCAGTCCTTATAAGAACTTTTGTGGACCAAGCAGGTTGTGTATTAGTGTTTAGCAGACTGTACGTCAGTCCCTATACCGCTGAAGGACTGCTGCAGTATAGGGCAGCGGTCAGCAGTGGTGCACGTCAACCCTATGTATTGTGGACCGATAGCGGTCCTTACAGAACAGCAGACTGTAACGCACTCAGGCCTATGTACCGTAGCACCCTATACCAAGTTACCAGTCCTTATAAAAACTTTTGTGGACCAAGCAGGTTGTGTGTTAGTGTTTAGCAGACTGTGCGTCAGTCCCTATACCGCTGAAGGACTGCTGCAGTATAGGGCAGCGGTCAGCAGTGGTGCACGTCAACCCTATCTATTGTGGACCGATAGCGGTCCTTACAGAACAGCAGACTGTACCGCACTCAAGCCTATGTACCGTAGCACCCTATACCAAGTTACCAGTCCTTATAAGAACTTTTGTGGACCAAGCAGGTTGTGTATTAGTGTTTAGCAGACTGTACGTCAGTCCCTATACCGCTGAAGGACTGCTGCAGTATAGGGCAGCGGTCAGCAGTAGTGCACGGCAACCCTATGTATTGTGGACCGATAGCGGTCCTTACAGAACAGCAGACTGTAACGCACTCAGGCCTATGTACCGTAGCACCCTATACCAAGTTACCAGTCCTTATAAAAACTTTTGTGGACCAAGCAGGTTGTGTGTTAGTGTTTAGCAGACTGTGCGTCAGTCCCTATACCGCTGAAGGACTGCTGCAGTATAGGGCAGCGGTCAGCAGTGGTGCACGTCAACCCTATCTATTGTGGACCGATAGCGGTCCTTACAGAACAGCAGACTGTACCGCACTCAAGCCTATGTACCGTAGCACCCTATACCAAGTTACCAGTCCTTATAAGAACTTTTGTGGACCAAGCAGGTTGTGTATTAGTGTTTAGCAGACTGTACGTCAGTCCCTATACCGCTGAAGGACTGCTGCAGTATAGGGCAGCGGTCAGCAGTGGTGCACGTCAACCCTATGTATTGTGGACCGATAGCGGTCCTTACAGAACAGCAGACTGTAACGCACTCAGGCCTATGTACCGTAGCACCCTATACCAAGTTACCAGTCCTTATAAGAACTTTTGTGGACCAAGCAGGTTGTGTGTTAGTGATTAGCAGACTGTGCGTCAGTCCCTATACCGCTGAAGGACTGCTGCAGTATAGGGCAGCGGTCAGCAGTAGTGCACGGCAACCCTATGTATTGTGGACCGATAGCGGTCCTTACAGAACAGCAGACTGTACTGCACTCAGGCCTATGTACCGTAGCACCCTATACCAAGTTACCAGTCCTTATAAAAACTTTTGTGGACCAAGCAGGTTGTGTGTTAGTGTTTAGCAGACTGTGCGTCAGTCCCTATACCGCTGAAGGACTGCTGCAGTATAGGGCAGCGGTCAGCAGTAGTGCACGGCAACCCTATGTATTGTGGACCGATAGCGGTCCTTACAGAACAGCAGACTGTAACGCACTCAGGCCTATGTACCGTAGCACCCTATACCAAGTTACCAGTCCTTATAAGAACTTTTGTGGACCAAGCAGGTTGTGTGTTAGTGATTAGCAGACTGTACGTCAGTCCCTATACCAATGAAGGACTGCTGCAGTATAGGGCAGCGGTCAGCAGTAGTGCACGGCAACCCTATGTATTGTGGACCGATAGCGGTCCTTACAGAACAGCAGACTGTACCGCACCCAAGCCTATGTACCGTAGCACCGTAGACAGACCAAGTTACCAGTCCTGATAAAGAGCTTTGTGGAACAAGTGAGTTGTGAATGATTAGCAGACTGCAGCAGAAGGGCAGCAGTCAAGTATAATATTCTTTCTATATTTGGAAGAAAGAATATTATACGTGTACAAGCCTATTACCGTACCACTGATACCAGTCCTGAAAAGAACCTTTGTGGAACTAATAGTAACAGCAAGTCTTTAAAATTATCCTCACTGCCTGACACACTGCTTCCTGCCTGTCCCTATACAAATTGGCAAAAAAGAGTAGGCTGGAACGATTAGCTGGAACAGCTCTTTTGTGGACCTGATAGTAACAGCTAATGATGATGATGATGATGATGATGAAGAAAGACTAATCTGGCTGAGCTGTCCCTAAAATAGCAGCATACAGCGCTCTGTCCCTTTATCTAAACTGACAAAAGAAACTCAGGCTGCTGACCTAACACCTATACCAGTCCTGAAAAGAACTTTTGTGTACCAAATAGCTAGCGTTTTCTCTGTCCCTACTCCACACAGGATCCTTTCCCTACAGTGACAGAAGAAAGAATGTAAAATGGCCACCGGATCGGGTGTATTTATAGGTTAGGGGGAATGTCCAAGTGTCCATGAGCTGTCATGTCTCAATTGGTTGTCCTGTAACACATGATAAACGTGTCACGAAAGGTTAAAGTTCTTGTATACATTAAACACGTAAGTCCGCCGGGGCGAACGACGGAAAAAGGCGTTCGAACCCGCGGACGGCGAAAGTCGGAAATTCGCCGCGAAACGACCGCCGGGCGAACCGTTCGGCCATCACTACGCAACATCACCTATTTGATTTTTGTCACATAATTTGGTTGATACATGGCGTGAAACCAATCCGACTAGTAGACATTTTACATATTACTCCTACCCACATAAATCTTTCTCCCGTATTGATCATATTCTGGTCCCTTCTAGTATGCTACCTGAAATTCTATCATCTAATATTATCCTGTTCACATGGCCCGACCATTGTGCCGTATTCACAACTAGTGATGGACGAACTTCCGACGGGACGTTTCGCGAACGCGAAACGCGAACGGACACAAACGTTCGCGAAAACGACCGTTCGCCGCGGGCTCCATTGACTTCAATGGGAGGCGAATTTCGCAAACCTTTAGGTCGAATTTGCGGCCACGGGGTAATTATTAGGGGGTAGCACGTAGTCCCACCACCTGGACAATAGCATAATACATGTATGAGGTGAATTTGGGATCGATAACTACAAGCATTTTTTTTTTATTTGGGAAATTGTTCTGACAATTCAGGACTATGGAGCTAATGAAGGCAATGGAGGAGAGGGAAGGTCAGGGACCAGGGTAGGCAAACAAGAGGGTGCAGGAGATACAGAGCACTGACAGCAGCACCGTAATACAGAGCACTGACATCAGCACCGTGACATACAGCGCTGACAGCAGCTCCGTGACATACAGCGCTGACAGCAGCTCCGTGACATACAGCGCTGACAGCAGCTCCGTGACATACAGCGCTGACAGCAGCTCCGTGACATACAGCGCTGACAGCAGCTCCGTGACATACAGCGCTGACAGCAGCACCGTGACATACAGCGCTGACAGCAGCTCCGTGACATACAGCGCTGACAGCAGCTCCGTGACATACAGCGCTGACAGCAGCTCCGTGACATACAGCACTGACAGCAGCTCCGTGACATACAGCGCTGACAGCAGCTCCGTGACATACAGCGCTGACAGCAGCTCCGTGACATACAGCGCTGACAGCAGCTCCGTGACATACAGCGCTGACAGCAGCTCCGTGACATACAGCGCTGACAGCAGCTCCGTGACATACAGCGCTGACAGCAGCTCCGTGACATACAGCGCTGACAGCAGCTCCGTGACATACAGCGCTGACAGCAGCTCCGTGACATACAGCGCTGACAGCAGCTCCGTGACATACAGCGCTGACAGCAGCACCGTAAGCAGCCCCAGGAGGAAGTCAGCACAGCACAGGGATGGTGTGATCCCCTCATAATAAGAACCCCCAGGAGGAAGTCAGCACAGCACAGGGATGGTGGGAGCCCCTCATAATAAGAACACCCAGGAGGAAGTCAGCACAGCACAGGGATGGTGGGAACCCCTCATAATAAGCAGCCCCAGTAGAAATATGACACCGCTCAACCTCTTCAAAGAGGAGGGTAGGGGCATATAGTACGGTGTGCTTTTTTGGGTCAGGGAAGTGAGCCAAATGAATTAAGAAGGTCTGTGTGCTTGATTCCAAAAATTGTTTATAGACATATACATGGTCTACTGATCACATGTGTTGAATTCCTCCGAGATCCATGCCTCATTCATTTTTAGAAATGTGAGGTAGTTAACACTGTGGTGAGCTAGGCGAGTACGCTTATCGGTCACAATCCCCCCTGCTGCGCTGAACGTCCTTTCGGACAGGACACTGGATGAGGGGCAAGCCAACAGTTCGATTGCAAATTGGGCAAGCTCTGGCCAGAGGTCAAGCCTGCCCACCCAGTAGTCTAGGGGTTCATCACTCCTCAGAGCGTCCACATCGGCCGTTAACCCAATGTAGTCGGACACCTGACGGTCTAGGCGTTCCCTGATGCTGGATCCGGATGACACCTGTCGATGGGTCGGCTGAAAGAATGACCTCATATCCGAAGTCACCAACACATCTTCAAACCGGCCTCTTCTTGCAGGCGCTGTTGGATTGGTACCCGCAAATCCTTCTCTGGGAGTGGGAATTGCTCCTCTGCCAGCGCACGCAAAAGCAGAATGCAGCATTTCTCGAAGCAAGGCCTGGAAGTGCTGCATTCTGACAGCCCTCTGCGACGGCGGTAACATTTCCGCCATTTTGTGTTTGTACCGGGGGTCTAAGTACGTTGCCACCCAGTACTGGTCCTTGACCCTCATGCTTTTTATACGGGGGTCCCTATTAAAACACTGGAGCATGAAGGCCCCCATTTGCACTAAAGTGGAAGCGGTGTGGTGGCCTGGCTCCTGCTCATCATCCAGGATAATGTCGTCCTCTTCATTCTCCTCTCCCCATCCTCGCACAACAGGGATCCCAGAAAGGTTTAAAGCATGCTCTTCTTGCTCCTGCTCATCCGCCCCGGCACCATCCTCCTCTGACTCCTCATCAGACTCCTGTTGTTGACTTGTCTCAGATAGAGTAGCCCCCCCTGGGAATTCATCCAGCATTGCGACTTCCTCATCTTCCCGCTCCTGCTCCTCCACAGCCTGATCAATGACACGACGCAATGCACGCTCCAGAAAGAAGGCATAAGGTACCATGTCACTGATGGCGCCATGGCTGCGACTGACCAGTTTGGTGATCTCCTCAAATGGCCGCAGAAGTCTGCATGTGTCGCGCATGAGCAGCCACTGGCGCGGTGAAAAAAAACCCAGCTCCCCAGAACCGTTTCTTTCGCAGAGTTCATACAGGTAGACGTTAACTGCACGTTTCTGCTGGAGCAGCCTATCAAGCATATAGAAGGTTGAGTTCCATCGCGTCGGGCAATCGCAAATAAGACGTCTGACCGGCAGATGGTGTCGCCGCTGAATGTCAGCAAGGCGAGCCATGGCCGTGTAAGATCTTCTGAAATGGGCCGAGATTTTCCTTGCCTGCCGCAAGATGTCCTGGACCCCAGGGTATTTGACAAGGAATCGCTGCACGACCAAGTTTAAGACGTGTGCCATGCACGGCACGTGCGTGATTTTGCCCTGTTTCAATGCGCTAAGCAGATTGGCACCGTTGTCACACACCACTTTACCAACTGTCAAATTGAGCGGTGTTAGCCACTCATCTGCCTGTGAACGCAAAGCTGAAAGGAGTGCCGGGCCAGTGTGGCTCTTTGCTTCCAGGCACAACAGACGCAGCACGGCATGGCAACGTCTCACCTGGCATGTGGAATAGGTTCTGGGGAGCTTGGGCGGTGCAGTGGAAGAGACGCTAGCAGCGGAAAAGGAGGAGGCAGCTGAGGAGGAGAGGGAGGAGGATGGAGTAGGAGGAGGAGAAGAAGAGTCAGGCCTGCATGCAATCCGTGGCGGTAAAACCAAATCTACACGGGTGCCACGGGTTACATGCTTGACGGCCGTCAGAAGGTTCACCCAGTGGGCAGTAAAACTGATATACCTTCCCTGCCCGTGTTTGCTAGACCACGTGTCTGTGGTCAGATGTATCTTGGCACCGACACTGTGTGCCAGAGATACATTCACTTGCCGCTGAACATGGCCATATAGCTCTGGGATGCCCTTCTCTGAGAAATACTTCCTTCCTGGGACCTTCCATTGTGGTGTTCCAATGGCCACAAATTTGCGAAAGGCCTCCGAGTCCACCAGTTTATATGGCAGTAGTTGGCGGGCTATGAGTTCTGACAAGCCAGCCGCCAACCGTTGGGCAAGAGGGTTATCCGGCGTCATCATTTTTTTACGCTCAAACATTAGGCCCACGGAAGCCTGCCTTTTTGCAGAAAAATGTGAGCTTGGCGTGATGGAAGGTGGAGTGGAGGACAATTGTGAGGAGAGAGGAGAAGGAGAAGTAGAAGACGAGGCTGGACGGTGAGAGCCTGCAGTGTGGCTTTGTGTGTTCCGTTGCTCCCACTGGGCTCGGTGATGGCTGCTCATGTGCCTTCTTAAGGCGGTCGTCCCTAGGTGAGTATTGGGCTTACCGCGACTAACGCGTTGACTGCAAAGATTGCAGATGGCAACGCTATTGTCAGCAGCGGACACGTTAAAAAAAGCCCACACTGCGGAGCCATGTGCCGGTGTCCTGGGAGCGCCAGATGTGACCGTACATGGTCGATGACTCGCTCCTGATACATTTGCAGTCTGCTTTGTCCCTGCTGTGCAATGTAAGTCATTGCTGCTTCTCCTCCCTATCTGCTGGTCCATATCTCCCTCTGAACTCCCCTCCTCTTCCTCTCTTGTGGGCACCCACGTGACATCACTAGACACGTCATCATCAACGTCACCTTCCCCACCGCTATAAGTAGAGTAGGCAGCAACACCGGGGACCAACCTCCTCCTTGGGCTGATCTGGGTACTGGCGTCAGACTGCTGAGTAGCGCTTGTTGCTACCTCCTCTTCCTGATCCAATACCAAGAGTGGCTGCGCATCAGAAATGTCCTCTTGATATGGATCGGAAAATAATTCCAGTGACTCAAGCGGAAGGTATGTGGTGGTGGTGGTGGTGGTCGTGTTGTTGGTGGTAGTGTCTTTGGGGGTGCACATAGCAGAGAGTGAAGAAGAGGGTGCAGATCGAGAGGATGAGGAGGGTGCAGAAGAGTAAGGCTGAGCGAGCCACTCAACCAAGTCTGGTGCATCCTTTAAAGTAATTGAACGCACCTTCTGCAACTTCCCACTTTGGCTCAAGCCTGTTGCTCCTGCCCTACCCCTACCACCCCTGCGGAAGGGCCTGCCTCTTCCTCTGCATGTCATTTTTTAAATGACCCTGTGACAAAACTCTTAGTCCCTATACCGCTGAAGGACTGCTGCAGTATAGGTGAGCGGTCAGCAGTGGTGCACGTCAACCCTATCTATTGTGGACCTATAGCGGTCCTTACAGAACAGCAGACTGTACCGCACTCAAGCCTATGTACCGTAGCACCCTATACCAAGTTACCAGTCCTTATAAGAACTTTTGTGGACCAAGCAGGTTGTGTATTAGTGTTTAGCAGACTGTACGTCAGTCCCTATACCGCTGAAGGACTGCTGCAGTATAGGGCAGCGGTCAGCAGTGGTGCACGTCAACCCTATCTATTGTGGACCGATAGCGGTCCTTACAGAACAGCAGACTGTACCGCACTCAAGCCTATGTACCGTAGCACCCTATACCAAGTTACCAGTCCTTATAAGAACTTTTGTGGACCAAGCAGGTTGTGTATTAGTGTTTAGCAGACTGTACGTCAGTCCCTATACCGCTGAAGGACTGCTGCAGTATAGGGCAGCGGTCAGCAGTGGTGCACGTCAACCCTATCTATTGTGGACCGATAGCGGTCCTTACAGAACAGCAGACTGTACCGCACTCAAGCCTATGTACCGTAGCACCCTATACCAAGTTACCAGTCCTTATAAGAACTTTTGTGGAACAAGCAGGTTGTGTGTTAGTGATTAGCAGACTGTACGTCAGTCCCTATACCAATGAAGGACTGCTGCAGTATAGGGCAGCGGTCAGCAGTAGTGCACGGCAACCCTATGTATTGTGGACCGATAGCGGTCCTTACAGAACAGCAGACTGTACCGCACTCAAGCCTATGTACCGTAGCACCCTATACCAAGTTACCAGTCCTTATAAGAACTTTTGTGGACCAAGCAGGTTGTGTATTAGTGTTTAGCAGACTGTACGTCAGTCCCTATACCGCTGAAGGACTGCTGCAGTATAGGGCAGCGGTCAGCAGTGGTGCACGTCAACCCTATCTATTGTGGACCGATAGCGGTCCTTACAGAACAGCAGACTGTACCGCACTCAAGCCTATGTACCGTAGCACCCTATACCAAGTTACCAGTCCTTATAAGAACTTTTGTGGACCAAGCAGGTTGTGTATTAGTGTTTAGCAGACTGTACGTCAGTCCCTATACCGCTGAAGGACTGCTGCAGTATAGGGCAGCGGTCAGCAGTGGTGCACGTCAACCCTATCTATTGTGGACCGATAGCGGTCCTTACAGAACAGCAGACTGTACCGCACTCAAGCCTATGTACCGTAGCACCCTATACCAAGTTACCAGTCCTTATAAGAACTTTTGTGGAACAAGCAGGTTGTGTGTTAGTGATTAGCAGACTGTACGTCAGTCCCTATACCAATGAAGGACTGCTGCAGTATAGGGCAGCGGTCAGCAGTAGTGCACGGCAACCCTATGTATTGTGGACCGATAGCGGTCCTTACAGAACAGCAGACTGTACCGCACTCAAGCCTATGTACCGTAGCACCCTATACCAAGTTACCAGTCCTTATAAGAACTTTTGTGGACCAAGCAGGTTGTGTATTAGTGTTTAGCAGACTGTACGTCAGTCCCTATACCGCTGAAGGACTGCTGCAGTATAGGGCAGCGGTCAGCAGTGGTGCACGTCAACCCTATGTATTGTGGACCGATAGCGGTCCTTACAGAACAGCAGACTGTAACGCACTCAGGCCTATGTACCGTAGCACCCTATACCAAGTTACCAGTCCTTATAAAAACTTTTGTGGACCAAGCAGGTTGTGTGTTAGTGTTTAGCAGACTGTGCGTCAGTCCCTATACCGCTGAAGGACTGCTGCAGTATAGGGCAGCGGTCAGCAGTGGTGCACGTCAACCCTATCTATTGTGGACCGATAGCGGTCCTTACAGAACAGCAGACTGTACCGCACTCAAGCCTATGTACCGTAGCACCCTATACCAAGTTACCAGTCCTTATAAGAACTTTTGTGGACCAAGCAGGTTGTGTATTAGTGTTTAGCAGACTGTACGTCAGTCCCTATACCGCTGAAGGACTGCTGCAGTATAGGGCAGCGGTCAGCAGTAGTGCACGGCAACCCTATGTATTGTGGACCGATAGCGGTCCTTACAGAACAGCAGACTGTAACGCACTCAGGCCTATGTACCGTAGCACCCTATACCAAGTTACCAGTCCTTATAAAAACTTTTGTGGACCAAGCAGGTTGTGTGTTAGTGTTTAGCAGACTGTGCGTCAGTCCCTATACCGCTGAAGGACTGCTGCAGTATAGGGCAGCGGTCAGCAGTGGTGCACGTCAACCCTATCTATTGTGGACCGATAGCGGTCCTTACAGAACAGCAGACTGTACCGCACTCAAGCCTATGTACCGTAGCACCCTATACCAAGTTACCAGTCCTTATAAGAACTTTTGTGGACCAAGCAGGTTGTGTATTAGTGTTTAGCAGACTGTACGTCAGTCCCTATACCGCTGAAGGACTGCTGCAGTATAGGGCAGCGGTCAGCAGTGGTGCACGTCAACCCTATGTATTGTGGACCGATAGCGGTCCTTACAGAACAGCAGACTGTAACGCACTCAGGCCTATGTACCGTAGCACCCTATACCAAGTTACCAGTCCTTATAAGAACTTTTGTGGACCAAGCAGGTTGTGTGTTAGTGATTAGCAGACTGTGCGTCAGTCCCTATACCGCTGAAGGACTGCTGCAGTATAGGGCAGCGGTCAGCAGTAGTGCACGGCAACCCTATGTATTGTGGACCGATAGCGGTCCTTACAGAACAGCAGACTGTACTGCACTCAGGCCTATGTACCGTAGCACCCTATACCAAGTTACCAGTCCTTATAAAAACTTTTGTGGACCAAGCAGGTTGTGTGTTAGTGTTTAGCAGACTGTGCGTCAGTCCCTATACCGCTGAAGGACTGCTGCAGTATAGGGCAGCGGTCAGCAGTAGTGCACGGCAACCCTATGTATTGTGGACCGATAGCGGTCCTTACAGAACAGCAGACTGTAACGCACTCAGGCCTATGTACCGTAGCACCCTATACCAAGTTACCAGTCCTTATAAGAACTTTTGTGGACCAAGCAGGTTGTGTGTTAGTGATTAGCAGACTGTACGTCAGTCCCTATACCAATGAAGGACTGCTGCAGTATAGGGCAGCGGTCAGCAGTAGTGCACGGCAACCCTATGTATTGTGGACCGATAGCGGTCCTTACAGAACAGCAGACTGTACCGCACCCAAGCCTATGTACCGTAGCACCGTAGACAGACCAAGTTACCAGTCCTGATAAAGAGCTTTGTGGAACAAGTGAGTTGTGAATGATTAGCAGACTGCAGCAGAAGGGCAGCAGTCAAGTATAATATTCTTTCTATATTTGGAAGAAAGAATATTATACGTGTACAAGCCTATTACCGTACCACTGATACCAGTCCTGAAAAGAACCTTTGTGGAACTAATAGTAACAGCAAGTCTTTAAAATTATCCTCACTGCCTGACACACTGCTTCCTGCCTGTCCCTATACAAATTGGCAAAAAAGAGTAGGCTGGAACGATTAGCTGGAACAGCTCTTTTGTGGACCTGATAGTAACAGCTAATGATGATGATGATGATGATGATGAAGAAAGACTAATCTGGCTGAGCTGTCCCTAAAATAGCAGCATACAGCGCTCTGTCCCTTTATCTAAACTGACAAAAGAAACTCAGGCTGCTGACCTAACACCTATACCAGTCCTGAAAAGAACTTTTGTGTACCAAATAGCTAGCGTTTTCTCTGTCCCTACTCCACACAGGATCCTTTCCCTACAGTGACAGAAGAAAGAATGTAAAATGGCCACCGGATCGGGTGTATTTATAGGTTAGGGGGAATGTCCAAGTGTCCATGAGCTGTCATGTCTCAATTGGTTGTCCTGTAACACATGATAAACGTGTCACGAAAGGTTAAAGTTCTTGTATACATTAAACACGTAAGTCCGCCGGGGCGAACGACGGAAAAAGGCGTTCGAACCCGCGGACGGCGAAAGTCGGAAATTCGCCGCGAAACGACCGCCGGGCGAACCGTTCGGCCATCACTATTCACAACTATTGCTTCTATAATACCCAGATCACCTGATACCACCTGATGCATAAACGACTCTACATTAGCTAACCCTCTACATTGACAGACAATAGAAAAAGAGATTAATGACTATCTTTCATTTAATGATACTGGTGACACTTCCGACTTGACATTGTGGGAAGCCCATAAAACCGTTGTTGATACAACTAGCTACAAAGCTTAAAAAAGAACGTAAACTCATGTTTACAAAGCTGGAAGCTAACTTCACTTCCTGTCATGATATGTTTCAATCTTCCCCGAATGCCATTAATAATGCTAAATTAGATAAAGCCCGTTTAGATTTAGATCTATTTTTAACGGATTCAGCAGATAAACTCCTTCGTAAACGCCAACATACACAATACCTCAAAGCTAATAAACCAGAATCCCTTATGGCCAGAAGTTTAAGATCAATAAATCAAATCAGATCCTCCATAAGATTGAAAACGTCCCGTGATTCATATACCAGTAATCCAGTCAAAATTTTAGAGGTGTTTCGTTCCAAATTAGCTAAAATTGACTCCCCTGCTACTGATTTCAATCAGGCCAGTGCGGACAGGCTATTTTCTAATATTAATCTCCCTACTCTTGATATTGAACAAAGAGAGAGACTATAAAGCCCTACTTACTACTAATGAAGTTCAGACTGCTATAAAGTGACTAAAATTACATTAAAGGCCTGGCCCCGATGGCTACTCAGCATTGTATTATAAAAACTTTGAGCATATTTTAACACCAGTCTTAACCAGAGCCTTCAACTCCCTTCTGTCGGGTCATTTATTTCAGCCTGAGTCATTATCTTCTATTATAGTTATGTTACCTAAACCACGATCAGATTTCACTATTTGGTCTAATTATCGTCCCATTTCTCTCCTTAACTTAGACATTAAAATACTAGCTAAGGTCCTTGGGTCTCGCTTGAATAATTTTATAGGTCACCTAATTAACCACTTTCAGACCGGACCATTTTGCTGGTAAATGACCAGAGGTCTTTTTACACTTTGGCACTGCGCTGCTTTAACTGGTAATTGCGCGGTCATGCAATGTTGTACCCAAACAAAATTTGCGTCCTTTTCTTCCCACAAATAGAGCTTTCTTTTGATGGTATTTGATTGCCTCTGCGATTTTTATTTTTTGCGATATAAACGTAAAAAGACCGCAAATTTTGAAAAAAAATGATATTTTCTACTTTTTGTTATTAGAAAAATCCAATAAACTCAATTTTAGTCATACATTTAGGCCAAAATGTATTCAGCCACATGTCTTTGGTAAAAAAAAAGTCAATAATTGTATATTTATTGGTTTGCGCAAAAGTTGTCACATCTACAAACTAAGGTACGTTTTCTGTAATTTACGCAGCTTTTAGTTTACGACTGCCTATCTCATTTCTTGAGGTGCTAAAATGGCAGGGCAGTACAAAACCCCCCCAAATGACCCCATTTTGGAAAGTAGACCCCCTAAGGAAATTGATAAGAGGCATGTTGAGCCCATTGAATATTTTATTTTTTTGCCTCAAGCGATTGAATAATGACAAAAAAAAAATTTTTATTTTTTTTTTACACAAAGTTGTCACTAAATGATATATTGCTCACACATGCTATGGGCGTATGTGAAATGACACCCCAAAATAAATTCTGCTGCTTCTCCTGAGTACGGGGATACCACATATGTGGGACTTTTTGGGAGCCTAGCCGCGTACGGGGCCCCGAAAACCAAGCACCGCCTTCAGGCTTTCTAAGGGCGTAAATTTTTGAGTTCACTTCTCACTACCTATTACAGTTTTGAAGGCCATAAAATGCCAAGATGGCACAAAACCCCCACAAATGACCCCATTTTAGAAAGTAGACACCCCAAGCTATTTGCTGAGAGGCATGTTGAGTTCATGGAATATTTTATATTTTGCCACAAGTTGCGGGAAAATTACAAACTTTTTTTTTTTTTTTTTTTTTTCACAAAGTTGTCACTAAATGATATATTGCTCACACATGCCATGGGCATATGTGAAATGACACCCCAAAATAAATTCTGCTGCTTCTCCTGAGTACGGGGATACCACATATGTGGGACTTTTTGGGAGCCTAGCCGCGTACGGGGCCCCGAAAACCAAGCACCGCCTTCAGGCTTTCTAAGGGCGTAAATATTTGACTTCACTCCTCACTACCTATTACAGTTTTGAAGGCCATAAAATGCCAAGATGGCACAAAACCCCCACAAATGACCCCATTTTAGAAAGTAGACACCCCAAGCTATTTGCTGAGAGGCATGTTGAGTCCATGGAATATTTTATATTTTGCCACAAGTTGCGGGAAAATTACAAACTTTTTTTTTTTTTTTCACAAAGTTGTCACTAAATGATATATTGCTCACGCATGCCATGGGCATATGTGAAATGACACCCCAAAATAAATTCTGCTGCTTCTCCTGAGTACGGGGATACCACATATGTGGGACTTTTTGGGAGCCTAGCCGCGTACGGGGCCCCGAAAACCAAGCACCGCCTTCAGGCTTTCTAAGGGCGTTACAGTTTTGAAGGCCATAAAATGCCAAGATGGCACAACCCCCCCCCAAATGACCCCATTTTGGAAAGTAGACACCCCTAAATTTAGGGGTACACTAGTGAGACTAGGTAATAAATGGCGGGTGCCCTGAAACTATAAAAAAATAACTAACCAACCAGCGTCACCTGTAACAGTTATATGGTGATCACTGGTGAAAGGGTTAACTAGGGGGCAATCAGGGGGCTTTATGCGGTAGTATATGGGGGTCCCTGGCGCTATAAAAAGCTGCGGCGAACCTAAATACCTACCTGCCTAACTAGCGTCACCTGTGACACTAATACAGCGATCAGAAAAACGATCGCTTATTAGGCTGGGTTCACACTGGAGCGATGCGGGAACGCCACGAATGCGCGGCGGGTTCCCGCATCGCATGCCTCCCGGCGGCAGTTCACACTGCCCTATGCGAACTGCTGGGAGTGTCAGTGAAATGTTACTGACACCCCCAGATCAGTTCGCATATCGCAGTGCGATCTGCAAACTCGGATCGCATGGTGTGAACACCCATGCGATCCGATTCTGCTGCGGGCCAAAAAAAGGGTCCCGTGCGAATTTGCGGCGGGTGCGGCGGGTGTGGCGGGTGCGGCGGGTGCGGCGGGTGCGGCGAATGGCTGAACTCGAATCGCACAGAGATCGGATGTGATTTGCACTGCAGTGCGGTGCGAATCACATTCGTTCTCATAAACCGCTGCAATGTGAACCCAGCCTTAGTGACACTGGCGACGGGGGGTGATCACGGGGTTAAACCTTTATTGGGGGGGTTAGGGGGGTACATTAGAACTAAAGGGGGCTAACTCTAACTGCCCTAACAGTTATTACAGTCACAAATGACACCAATGCAAAAAAAAAAAAAAAAAAAAAAAATGACATTGGTGTCACTGTGACTGGGGGGCAGGGGTAATTGGGGGGGTGATCGGGGGGTAAAGGGGGGGTGTGAGTGTGCCTGGCATGTTCTACTGTGTGTGTAGAGTGTTGGTGCAACTCACCGATCCGCTCTCCTCCGTGTCGGAACGGAAAATACCGACACGGAGGAGAGAATACATCACTTCCTCTCCTGTGTTTACATTACAGGAGAGGAAGTGATGTCACGGGGGATTTCCATTCGTCGAGAGCGATCGCGAGGGGGTGGCCATGAATGAATGGCCGCCCCCTCATCCCGGATCGCTCTCGAAGAAATGCCGACCGCCGCAGGCACCGGGGGGGGGGCCCGATCGGGCCCCCCACCCGCGGGCAGGCAGGGACTTATATATACGCCCATATGCCTGCCCGTGCCATTCTGCCGACGTATATCGTCGTGCGGCGGTCGGCAAGTGGTTAATCAAGACCAAAT
Source organism: Lithobates pipiens (assembly GCF_037356315.1). Lineage (NCBI taxonomy): Eukaryota > Metazoa > Chordata > Amphibia > Anura > Ranidae > Lithobates > Lithobates pipiens. The sequence goes on from NW_027507718.1 coordinate 2,622,493, forward strand.
GGGTTTTATACCCAAGAGACAGGCAGGAGATAATATTAGAAGAACACTATTACTTATTCAAGTCGCTAAAAACAGACGTATCCCAACTTGCCTTCTATCTTTGGATATCAGTAAGGCTTTTGACTCAGTCACCTGGCCTTATATGCAATTTACTCTCAAAAAATTGGGTTTTGGTAATAATTTCCTGACTTTGATCTCTTCCCTCTATAACAATCCCAGGGCGTATATTAAATATGCAGGTTATAAATCAGCAATAATAGACATCAGAAGAGGCACAAGACAGGGTTGTCCCTTATCCCCACTACTTTTTGCCCTACTTATGGAACCTTTGGCACAATTAATTAGATCCAACCCAGATATCAAAGGTATTGAACAAGGAGGGCATCACCATAAACTGTGTCTTCATGCGGATGACATACTTATTTATCTATCTCATCCCCATATTTCTGCCCCAATTCTTCTGCGAATATTGGATACATTTTCACATATTTCCGGTCTCTTTGTAAACCCCACCAAATCAAATGCATTGAATATTTCTATAAAACACTCTGACCTATTACAGGCTCATATCAGGTCTGATATGGATATTAAGGGGAACCCCCGCATCAAATTAAAAAAAAAATTGATCTGGGGGTCCCCCTAAAAATCCATATCAGACCCTTTATCCGAGCACGCAACCTGGCAGGCCGCAGAAAAAGAGGGGGGATGAGAGAGCGGCCCCCCCTCCCTCCTGAACCGTACCAGGCCACATACCCTCAACATTGGGAGGATGCTTTGGGGGTCTGTGAAAGAAAGTGTAAAAATTGTTAAATAAGACAAACACACTTTTGAAAAATTCCTTTATTTAAAAAAAAAAAAAGATTCCAGCGGTGCTAATCCCCTCTTGCTATCCAGCGACGAATCTCCGGGGATGAGAGAGCGGCCCCCCCTCCCTCCTGAACCATACCAGGCCACATACCCTCAACATTGGGAGGATGCTTTGGGGGTCTGTGACCCATTAAAGCACCTTGTCCCCATGTTGATGAGGACAAGGGCCTCATCCTCACAACCCTGGCCGGTGGTTGTGAGGGTTGTGAGGGTCTGCGGGCGGGGGGCTTATCAGAATCTGGAAGCCCCCTTTAACAAGGGGACCCCCAGATCACGCCCCCCCTGTTTGAAATGGTAAGGGGGTACAAAAGTACCCCTACCATTTCACAAAGAAAGTGTAAAAATGGTTAAATAAGACAAACACACTTTTGAAAAATTCCTTTATTAAAAATAAAAAAATTTTAAAAAAAGATTCCAGCGGTGCTAATCCACTCTTGCTATCCAGCGACGAATCTCCGGGGTCCAGCGATGGATGATTATATCCAGCGACGGGGGATCTCTCAGTCCAGCGCTGTCCATACATCCGTCTTCTGTCTCCACACCGGAGACACTGCGGAGATCCCAGTGCTGACGTTTCTTATATTAGGAGGGCGGAGCCACCCATCACCTGACCCCACCCCCTCTGACGCTGGTGAAAGGAGCCAGGGGTTCCCCAGTGACATATGGGAGACCCCGCCCCCTCTGATGTAACTGAAACCTGCGTTACATCAGAGGGGGCGGGGTCACCCACACATCACTGGGGAACCCCTGGCTTCCCTCTCCAGCGTCAGAGGGGCGTGGTCAGGAGACGGGTGGCCCCTCCCTCCTGATATAAGAAACGTCAGCGCTGGGATCTCCGCAGTGTCTCCAGAGTGGAGACAGAAGACGGATGTATGGACAGCGCTGGACTGAGAGATCCCCCGTCGCTGAATATAATCATCCATCGCTGGATCCCGGAGATTCGTCGCTGGATAGCAAGAGTGGATTAGCACCGCTGGAATCTTTTTTTAATTTTTTTTATTTTTAATAAAGGAATTTTTCAAAAGTGTGTTTGTCTTATTTAACCATTTTTACACTTTCTTTGTGAAATGGTAGGGGTACTTTTGTACCCCCTTACCATTTCAAACAGGGGAGGCGGGATCTGGGAGTCCCCTTGTTAAAGGGGGCTTCCAGATTCTGATAAGCCCCCCGCCCGCAGACCCTCACAACCACCGGCCAGGGTTGTGAGGATGAAGCCCTTGTCCTCATCAACATGGGGACAAGGTGCTTTGATGGGTCACAAACCCCCAAAGCATCCTCCCAATGTTGAGGGTATGTGGCCTGGAACGGTTCAGGAGGGAGGGGGGCCGCTCTCTCATCCCCCCTCTTTTCCTGCGGCCTGCCAGGTTGTGTGCTCGGATAAAGGGTCTGGTATGGATATTTAGGGGGACCCCCACGTCAATTTTTTTTAAAAATTTGACACGGGGTTCCCCTTAATATCCATGTCAGACCTGAAGGGCCTGGTAATTGAATTTAGGGGAACCCCCATGCTTTTTTTTTTTTTATCAATGAATGAATGAATTGTCAGCTAATACAGAGAACACTCATTGAGTGTTCTCTGTATTACGGGACCCGACAATATAGCCGCAAGTGATTTTAAAAGACTTTTTTTCCTGCACAAATGACACTTTGTGCAGGGACAGTTCTAAGCACCAGAAACATGCGCCCCTTCACAGGCATACTATAGATACCCCCCCAGCTACGAAATTTAAAGGAATATTACACTTTTATTGTTTCACTTTAATCATTATTAAAATCACTGCTCCTGAAAAAACAGCCGTTTTTAAAACTTTTTTTTGCATTGATCCATGTCCCCTGGGGCAGGACCCAGGTCCCCAAACACTTTTTAGGACAGTAACTTGCATATTACCCTTTAAAATGAGCACTTTAGATTGTGAACGTTCGAGTCCCATAGACTTTAATAGGGTTCTAAAGTTCACACGAAGTTTAGGTCTGTTCGCAGGTTCTGGTGCGAACCGAACAGGGGGTGTTCAGCTCATCCCTAATCCTCACTTTCTGATCTTTTTGCAGCTAATTATTTACCCCTGCTGAAGCAAGTTACAGGCTTATTAAAGCAATGGTCCACACCACCACTATCATGGATGGGTCAAATTAACGCAATAAAAATGTCAATACTGCTGAAGTTTTTATATTTATATAGGGTACTTCCCGTTTCCATACCTTCATATTTTTTACGACTCACACAGAGTAGAATTATGTCTTTTATTTGGAAACCCCGTATACCTAAATCCACTTTATATCTTACTAAAACTAGTGGAGGCTAGGGGCTACCTAACTTCGCTTCTTACTACTTTGCAGCTCAACTATCGATACTCCCTAAATATCATTCAACAGAAGACATACCTTTATGGGTATCTATTGAAGCCATTGATTGTGACCCCATATCAGTGGTCAATCTGCTATGGATTCAGCCAAAGGACAGATCGCATCTGACTAATCCTATCACAAAACATTCATTGGTTATCTGGGATAGATTTGGTAGTTCATTTAAATTACAATCAGTACATAATCCACTTCTTTCCTTTCTAGGGAATCCAGCTTTTTATCCTGCATGGACATTTCCAAAATCTTTTTCAGCATGGTCTTCTACTAATCTGACTAGATTCTATAAGCTATTATCCTCAAATACTTTTCAAACATTCCCTATGTTATGTACGAACTACGGGCTCTCAAACAATGAGATATTTAGATAACTACAAATTAAGAATTTCTATATGCCTCTTATTGGGTCAGGTTTAGCACTTAGTCAGATGTCTAAATTTGAAAATATTTGTATAAGTGACCCACATGTTAAAGGTTTAATTTCATATGTGTACCAAACCCTTATTACTACCCCCAATGAGGTACTTCCATCATATTCTGTTAAATGGGCACAGGATCTGGGTCGAATAATTAACAACAATGACTGGTCCAACATTTGATTAGCTACTAAGTCATCATCTCCCAACTGTTATGCTTTGGAAACTAACTTTAAAGTTCTGGCACGATGATACCTAGTACCAGCAAGGATTGCAAAATTTTCTCCATCTTACCCTAATCATTGTTTTAGAGGTTGCTCCTGTCCTGGTACTCATCTTCATATATGGTGGGATTGTCCGGTGGTGCAAGAATTTTGGAATAACATATTTGCAATGGCCTCTAAAGCTTTAGATATCTATTTTTCCCCAGACCAAGCTATTGCACTTTTAAATCTCAAACCAGATTCACTCACATGGACACAATTCAAACTACTTGTTTATATTAATACGGCAGCTAAACAAACCATAGCTAAGGCATGGAAAACCAAAAACAATAATATTAGTAAATTTCACATGATTTGGCAACCATGGGTTAAACATTTCTTTCCTTCTGATTTCGACCAGTCATTGCTGTTTCCACAATAAAATCCTTGTGTATTGCTGTTGTGCTATTGATTCATGTCATGTACCAGGTCACTACCTCAAGAGTTTTCATCTCATCCCTTTTCTTCTCTCTTTTCCTCCTTTTCTATCCCTCTTCTTCTTTTTTATATATTTTTTATTTATGTTTTATCTTTCAAAAGTTGGTTTATTTCTCATCAACATAGAGAATCGATCTCTCTTTTAGAGGATCTATTCTTCAAAACTTTCTTTAAATACTGCTTGTGCTGAGCTAAGGTTAACCAGGAAAAGTTTTACTTTTTAATTATGCCTGCCCCCACCTGTTCACAGCTTGAACCCATTTGGGGTGGACAGGTGGTCTGGAGGCATATTTCATTAATTCTCTCATATAGTTCGTTCCTAATTTAGTTCAGTACTTATAATATTATAGTATACAATCTCTATGTTACTTATACTTTCACTTATAACATACCTAATCTATGTGATCAATACCTGATTATAACTATTTTGTTCATTTATGATACTCATGATATGATGCTCGTTATGATCTGTAAACTTTTTTTTTCTTCTTGAAATTCAATAAAAAGATTTAACAAGGAAGTGTCGTACAATTGTGTCTTTTGGCCGAGTTCAAAGGTGAGAACATTATTTTTGACACTTTCTAAAGCTACAATAATTACCTATAGTGTGAATAAATGTAGTGAAGTTGGCAAAACATTGTTTTTGGAGTGGACTAACGAACGATTGAATCCATGAACTTGAAAGTGGCCATTTTAAACGGTACAACATTAAATCAAAGCACATGGAGCAGTATGCAAGCAATAATAATAATAATATGAACACACGACAACTACTTACTTTTTTGAAGGACTCGCTTGATCCTTCTGTACTGATCGTGCTCCCTCAGTTTCAGGTCTGACCAGCACTTTCTCCTTGGATCGTCATACCCCAAAATTCTTCTGAAGACTCTTCACAACTTTAGTCATGATCTTGGCCTTTCTGATATTTGGGTTTGGTTAAGGTCCATACTTCCCATCATAGTCGTTCATCTTCAATATGTCCACCATCTCCAACATCTCTCCAAAAGACATATTTGAGGCCTTAAATTTTCTCCTCCAGGACGTTTCAGGCTCTGGGCTTTCTTTGACCTCCTCCTCATTAGTGGAACTATTATTAGTGCGTTCCTGCTGTGTCTCCGCCATGTGCTCTCCCCACTGCGCAAAAAGAGAAGAGGCGGGGAATAGTCTAGAAAGAACGTCAAGGGCGGGCGGAGTTTCACGCATGCACACTGTAGATAAAATGCAACACACATGTGTCGTACGTGCAATCTGTGAGCAGAGTGAGGATGATCGTGCAAACGAAGGTACAATTTTTAACTTGGTACATCACTAGCCTATGCTGCTTCTATATAGGCCTATGTTGGGACAAGATTAGGAGAGTTTAGCATGGCATTATTATTAGGGTTTGTCTTGTATTGTGTCTTGCAGACAAGATGGATCCCTTCAAGCACTCAAATTTTATTGGGCTAGTCATTGATCTGCTCAGGGAGCTGCCCTGCCTGTGGCACAAGAACAACCCCTTTTATAATGACCTAAAAAAAAAAAAGGCATCGCTGGAGAAATTGCTTGCTTTGGTGAAGATCATGGTCCTCACGGCAGACATGACCAAAGTTGGGAAGAGCGGCGTGCTGACGTCACCGTGATCTATGCTGAACCCGGAAAGCAACGGGCAGCGTTATATGAAGCCAGCCGGCAGACCTTTTTTATTGGAAGCGAGTTCTTTTATGTTTTATGTAAGTGCAATTCTTTATTTTATTAAAATATCTTGACAATATCACACTATGGCGATTCCTCTTGTTTATGCATGTGCTTGGCAATGAGCGTTGTGGCCGTAGGAATATACCAGCTACTGGAACAGAATGCTTAAAGGGATACATCCTCCATGCAGTTCATGTCCAGAAGGAGTGATTTAACAGTGGCGATATTAGATCTCTGAGATGGGATCAGTGTAAGAGTCAGTATTGTTGGTGGTGGAAAGCTTTTTCCTGCAGCCTTGGCGACACACTTTTCATTGGTGTGGTGTGACAAATCACGGTGGGGACCACAAGCAGAAACGTTGTTTAGTGGGAAATGGACTAATACTTTGGATATCTTGTATATTTATTTTATTTATTTATTTTTCTTCAATTTTTTTTGGACTTTCGGATTCATTTATATGTTCTTTGCATGATCAATTTATTTATATTTATAACAAATTGGATTGAATCACTATAGCGCAGCTTTTTTGGAAAAGTTAGTAGATAACAGCAGTCCAGCAATAAAACTCCTGTGATAAATTAAGGCCGGTTCACCTCTCATTTGCTGATTTTGCAGGGGTAGAATAGTATCAGCTTAGGGTGAGAAAAAGATATAAGAAAAAATGTGTATTTGTGTGTGTGTGGACCCCCTCCGGGTGCTGGAGGCAGGGCAGGTAGTGGGAAGGAAAGGAAAATACTCCCTCTTGGACTTGCTGCTTCAAAGAGCCCTTCAGGGAGCCCTTGCCATCAAGATTACTGTACTCAAACCAAGGGGTTGAATTTTTTTAAACGTTTCTCTGGTCATTCAGATCAGCTGGTAATTGCTCCATCAACTGGAGATCGGACACTTGGTCCAGCCATTGCTCAAGAGTTGGGGAAGAAGATTTCTTTCATATGACCAGGACGCAGGCTTTGGCTGCACTCGAGATTATAAATTTGTGGATAATATTTTAAAACCATGGGGGAAAAAAAATTGAAATTTTGGAAAGAAAATATTCAGTGTAGAGTATTTTTACAAATTGAAAGTAATTTTGTTACACTGGGATGGTGAAAGGCATTGTACAGTATATAAATGTATTATTCTTGAAATAAAAGTACAGCTTATTCAGTAAATAAAATAAGCTTGCTTTTTAACCAGTTCCGGACCAGTGCACGCCGATGTACATCGGCAGAATGGCATGGGCAGGCATATTGGTGTACAGGTACGTCCATTTTTAAATGCCGCCCTGCCATCGCGTGTGCGCCGCCGGTGGCACGCTAGCGTGCCGGTCGGGACCCCCGTGAGTTCGGTCGCGGGTCCCGTGGACTCGATTGCTGTGAGGATACCTGTGATTGTCTCACGAGGCGGCTGAACGAGGAGATGCCATTGTAAACAGCATCTCCCCATTCTGCCTAGCAACAAGTGACGCTGATCTCTGCTCCATGTGTTTGGAGCAGAGATCAGTGTTCACTAACACAAAGTCCAGCCCCCCCCATAGTTAGTAACATGCCCATAGGAACACTTAACCCCTACACTGCCACCCCCTGGTTAACCCCTTCACTGCCAGTGCCATTTACACAGGAATCAATGCATTTGTATAGCATTGATTGCTGTATAAATGACAATGGTCCCAAAAATGTGTCAAAAATGTCCGATGTGTCCGCCACAATGTCGAAGTCACAATAAAAATCGCTGATCGCCGCCATTACTAGTAAAAAAAAAATATTAATAAAAATGCCATAAAACTATCCCCTTATTTTGTAAACACTATAACTTTTGCGCAAACCAATCAATAATCACTTATTGCGATTTTTTTTTCTCTTTCAATAATTTTTATTGAATTTCATTCTTTGGTAAATACATCATGTATAGACAGAAAATAGAAATAAAGCAAAAACATAACATAAAAAAAGAACAGAGAATTCAAATGAAGCAGGATGCATCAATCAGAAAAAAAGTCAAGATATACAAGGTATCTTATACAGATATAATTGGGGCTATTATATGTCAAGAAGGGCTTGGAGTGTAAAGATCCACTTCGTTGAAAATTTGTAATAAAGATGTATATAAGAAAAATGGACACAAAAATTAAAAAATATATATATATGTAAATATATATATATATATATATATATATACATACAGAAACATAGATAAAAAAAAAAAAAAAAAGAAAGGAATTTGATTAGATTTAAATGTGAGGTGTAGAAGATTTAAGATATAAACATATCGGCAACTTCTAAGGAGACCCCCAAGGTCACCACTCCACCCCAATGGGCTCACACTGTGGAGTGGGATAGCTCGGGGGACACCCGCCGAAGAACTCCCCAACTACGTCCCTTTAAACCCCCGGACAGCACCCAGAAATTGTGCTCCCCGGAGGGAAGTGAACAGTTGGACTTCAAAATTCCTAATTAAATTCCAAATGAACTCTTTAGAACTAGTAAACTCCAGTCCGAACCACAAAGGTTAACTATGGAAAAATGTAGTAGAATAAGGTAACATCTGATCAATTACTAAATATGAGAAATCCTGCTTAAAGAAAAACAACAAAAAAAAAAAAAAAAAAAAGGAAAAGTAGAAAGTGTAGTCAGGAGAGAAGAGGGAGGGTAAGGAAGGGAGAGTTGTACAGGATTCAGGGTCCTGGCTCCATCCATGTAGAATTTAAGACAGAAGGTGTCCTGGAAACAATTGTACTTTGATGTGTTGGGCCCATGGATCCCATGTCATTTCAAATTGTTGAGTGGTATTCCGTAATTTAGCTACTATTTGTTCCTGAATCATAATCCATGAAATTTTTTGCCTGGTAGCCACAAGAGAAACCCTAGAAGTTTTCCAAGCTTTTGCTAAAGTGATCTTGGCTCCCAAGCACATAAAAAAGATTAGTTGTTGAGTATGTTTAGGGGTATTGTGTAGCCTGCGGTTCAGAAGGATATATGAAGGATCTTGTGGGATTGGGGCTTTCGTGACCTTCCTCACTAGATGTATAAAGTTATTCCAAAAGTTTCGTATGCGAGGACAAGACCACCATATATGTAACATTGTACCTAAAAGACCACATCCTCTGAAACAGAGCGGTGAAACCTCTGAGTACATCTTTGAAAGTCTCACAGGAACATAATACCATTTCGTTAGAATTTTGACATTGGCTTCGATTAAGGAAATATTTAAAATACCTTTGGAAGAACGTCTAAAAACTTGAAACCACAATTCCGTATCTAGTTGGATGTCCAAGTCTTCTTCCCAAGAACAAGCATATGTCGGTTTGTCACTCCTATCTGCCAGGGACGAGTAGATAAGGGAAATACCTCCTTTGCGATGACCATGTTTTAAGCACCATTGCTCGTAAATCGTAACATTGTAACTATTTGGTTTGTCAAGTTCCAGAGAATGTATAAAACGTTTAATCTGTGAAAGTCTCAATTGTTCTGAATCGGGCATCTCTAGTTTGGAGTAGCAGTGTCCCATGGAGATGGGTCCATTTGGTGTAATGAAATGTCCAATTCTGAAAAGGCCCTTGTTCAACCACCAATGAAAATCTTGGATGTTCAGGCCAGGAGGGAAATCAGGATTATGGAATAAATGTACGAGAGGTCTCAGTGGGGAAATCAGGTGTTCGTTTTTGTATAGTCTGTCACAAAGTGCTAGGGATTGAGAAAGCGTTGGGGATAATATGGCAGGTCTTTGCTTTGTTGGTCTCCATATTAGATGATCTAATGTGTAGTCAGGTACTGCCTGGTTCTCAATAGAAACCCAGTCTGGACAATTGGTTTTAGTATATATTGCTGAAAATTGTGCTAGTTGTGCTGCTTGATAATATAAAAAGAGGTTAGGAAGTCCTAAACCACCTTGGGTTGTCCGGCGGAACAGGATGTCACGCGCCAGTCTATGTCCCTGTTTTCCCCAGACAAATCCAATCACTTTTGATTGGAATTTGTTGAGATTCGATTTTTTAATAGGTATGGGAAGGGCTCTGAATAAGTACAAAATTCTAGGAAATAAGTTCATCTTGACTGCATTGAGCCTGCCCAGCCAAGACAATCCTTCTTTAGACCATTTAGTTAAATCTGCTTCTAAAGATTTGAAGGCGGGTGGGTAATTAGCATTGTATAAATTACTGACGCTTTTGGTGAGAGAAATACCCAAATAGGGAATCCTATCTGTAGCCCAGGAAAAGGGAAAGAAGGGCGCAAGTCGGGAGATGGTTAATGAGGGAACTGAAATATTGAGAGCAACTGACTTGGAAATGTTAACTTGGAGACCTGAAATAGTTCCGAAATCCCGAAGGAGATGAAGTAAGTTGGGGGTGGAAATTAAGGGTGAGGTCAGAAATATAAGCATATCATCAGCAAAGAGAGCACATTTATGCTCTTCTAAACCACAACGAACACCTTTAATATTTATATCTGCTCTAATGGCGATGGCTAGAGTTTCTATAGCTATAATAAAGATTAACGGTGACAAGGGACAACCCTGTCTAGTACCTCTATGGATATCTAATGGTTGAGAGAGGTGGCCTAATAGACGTACTTGAGCAGAGGGGGTTGAATATAGGGATTTTAGAATGTTCATAAAATTTGCTCCGAAACCCCATTTGGTGAGAATTTCAAAAAGATATGGCCATGAAACAGAATCAAATGCCTTCTGCAAGTCCAAAGACAGCAGAAGGCCTTCTTGTGCCGGGCCCCCGTCCCAGTGCGAATTCAATAATGATATTAAGTCAATTGCCCTTCTCACCTGATCCGTTCCCTGTCTCCCCGGGATGAAGCCCACCTGATCCTTATGAATATAGTTAGATATAAAACTGGACATTCTGTTGGCTAATATTTTAGTCATAATTTTAAGATCATTATTGATCAGCGAAATGGGTCTGTAATTTCCCACTTCACTAGTATCTTTACCAGGTTTCGGAATAACAGAGATAAATGCAGTGTTAGAATCATTCGGGAGGGGGGCTCCATCCCGGAGAGAATTAAAGAAACGAGCCATGTAGGGAGCTAATTTTGGACCAAAAGTCTTATAATATCTGACTGAGAAACCGTCGGGGCCCGGTGCTGATTCTGATTTAAGGGCTTTTATGACGTCAAGTATTTCGGCAGGGGAGAAGGAATCATCCATTAGTTCTTTATGAGTTTGATGTAAGTGAGGTAGATCGAGGTGATCGAGAAACTGATTTCTAGCTTTGGAATGTGTATGAGTTGTCTTAGAGTAGAGGTTTTCATAAAAATCATGAAATGATTTCAAAATTTCTACCGGATTTTGTGTAAGGGTACCCGACGATTGTCTGATTTTAGGGAAGACCAAGGTACGAGTTTGAGGACACAATTTACTCGCGAGTTTGGCACCTATTTTATCTTTTTGATAATAGAAGCGAGCACCTGTCCATCGCAGATGTTTTTCTGCTGAGGTAGTGAGTGAGAGATTAAGTGCAATGCGTGCTCTATCAAGTTCAGCCAGGCTCTCTGGGGTAGGATGTTTTTTATGACTTTTGCTAAGTGTTTGGAATTCCTCTTTGAGTCGTATAAGCTCTGCGGAGTATTCCTTTTTGAGTCGGGCTGAGAGTTGAATTATTTTACCCCTCATGACCGCCTTGTGTGCCGCCCACAGGGAGCCTGGCGAAATTGAGTCTGTATTATTATCTGTAAAGTAGTCCGAAAGGGCTGAGTTTAATACCGCACAGTGAGCTGGATTGTTTAGAAGAGACTCATTAAGCCTCCATTGGAACGGTCGTTTATCTCCTCCTCCCCCTCTAATAATTAATGAAACGATGGAATGGTCAGAGAGAGAGGAATCATAAATTTTGGAGGATTCAACCAAAGATATGAAATGTGGAGGAATAAAGATATGGTCTATTCTGGTTAATGTATTATGAGGGATAGAAAAGTGAGTGTAGTCTTTGGATCGGGGATTCATTTCTCTCCATATGTCTATTAGGCCTGCTGCTTGGATGGAATGTGCAACCCTAAGACTGCATTTAGGAGGTCTTTTGGGCATTGGCTTAGTAGGATTGGATCTGTCTGAGGAAAGGTCAAATGGGATGTTCGAATCTCCCGCCAGAACAACAATTCCCTGCAGATGGGATTTCAGCGTCAAGAGAGTCTTTTCAAAAAATTTGTCCTGGCGGGAGTTCGGAGCATAGTAGGAAACAAATGTGTATGTTACTGTATTAATTGATCCAGAGACCAGGATGTATCGGCCTTCTGGGTCTCTAATTGTTTTAGAATGATGAAAATGAACTTTGTTGGCAAAGCATATCGCAACCCCTTTTGTTTTATTGGAAGCATTAGCTAAATAAAATTGAGAAAAGTTTTTGTGAAGGAAAATGGGGTTATAAGAAATGGGAAAGTGTGTCTCCTGCATCAAGATAACATCAGCTTTGAGGGCATGAAATTGTTGCATGATTTTACGCCTTTTCACTGGGGAATTAAGGCCTTGAACATTATTGGACATTATACATAGATCAGATTGTACCGGTGAGGTAGAGTTCATGAGAAGAGCATGTAGGAGTTAATACTATGAACAAAAGGAATACCTGTCTTTGTGGTGCTCCCTGGCAGATAGGAGATGACACCTGTTCTTTTGAGGAAATGCTTGTGAGAAAAAAACGAGGAGAATCCAACCAGGCCCTGATCCTGTACAAGGGAGATGGGAAGGAAGATGTGATTAGACTGGGAAGGGTAAAAAAGGGAGAGTGGAGAGGGGGAAGAAGAAAGTAGGGAGATAGAAATAAAATAAAAGTACATCAGAATATGCATTATATAAAATAACAATTCAAGCCAAAAAAAAAAAAAAAAATTAGTAATGTATACAATAAATAAAAATAGGAAGGGAAAAAAAATCCCAAAGCGGCCCAAAAGGGTCGCTGTAAACAAACCCCGGTAGGAGAAATAGTTCTCCTATCGAAGTAAACAGGGGGGTGCATTGTACCCACCCTGGACAACCTCGCCACATAGGTTGATTATCTCAAAGGCACTAAAACAAAAAAAAAATCTGAGCCCAGACTATAATAAACATAGGGGAAATATAAATAAAGTGCAACTGCCCCCCTCTTCCTCTACAATATGAGTGACCGTGACTTAACGTCAAAAAGAGCCATTATAAGAAAAAAAATAAAGAAAAAAAAAAACATCAAATAAAAAGCCAAAAGGTCAGTTGAAGAGAAAAATAAAATTATAGAGGAAGAGGGGTCTAATACAGGCATTACAGTAAATTTATATGTCAAAAAGGAGAAATATTTTGAAATTTTCCACTTTAGAAAAGAGAGAAAAAAAAAAAAAAAAAAAAATTATCCTTTTTAATGTCTTCTGTGGGAAAAAGCCTGGAGAAGTTTCCAGGAAAAACAGGACCAAATGTCAACCCGGTCCTGGTAAAGGTTCGGCCCTAAGGACAAACCGTAAGGAGGACAAAAAACTTTTTCTTCCTTTTTCTGTCCTTTTTCTTTTTTTTTTTTTTTTCCTTCCTTCCACAAAAATTGGACAGTTCAGGTGTATCTTCAGGTTGGTGGAGATTCCCTCGATCTCTTGGGCATCTGTTTCTGCCATATTTGCGTCAAGGGGCTTGTCGGTGATGGGCGTTTGGATGACGAGGATCCTTTCAGTGTAGAAGTCTGTGGAAGTTCCTGGGTGATCATTCCCAATTGAAGCAGAAGCCGTTCACCATCTTGGAACGTCGAGAAGTGGTATGGTTTATTATTATAAGAGAAATTCAGGCGGAGAGGAAAGGCCCATCTGTAAGGGATTTCATTGCTCGTCAGAACTTGAAGTAGAGGTTTAAGAGCTCGTCTTTTTTGGACTGTGTATGGTGATAGATCGGTAAAAATTTGTATGGAATGATCCTGAAATGTCAGAGAATCTGAGGTTCTGGAAACTCTCATTATCTCTTCTTTCACTGAATAGTAGTGAGGTTTCACTATAATGTCTCTAGGAAGACCATCTGTGCGAAGAGGTTGCAGAGCCCTGTGAGCCCTGTCTAATTCTAGACGATCTTGTGAAATAGTGGGAATTAAGCTTTTGATGAGGTCTTGGATAGCGAGATGAATGTCCTTGATAGATTCAGGAATGCCTCTAACACGGAAATTATATCTCCTCGACCTATTTTCGAGGTCGTCAATTTTGGCTGTGGCTGTTTCTAAATGATCCTGGAGTTCTTGAATCCTGGCTGTGTTGTGGTTAATGCGTAGGCATGACTGATCTGATTTTTGCTCTATTACATCAATCCTGGTTCCTAGTTGTTGCAAATCAGCATGGATGGAAGCTGTGATCTGTGTGGCAGTCTGAGATAAACCTCTGGACAACATTTGAGAAAATGCGTTCATCATGGAGGCAAAATCTGTGGGAGGTGAGGGCGCATCTTTAGGAACTATGTCCCATGGGGTAAAGCTTACAGGTAAAATATGCTGTATGGATGAGTTACTTTCCCCCCTAATATGACTCAAAAGAGGGTCTGTGGATGCTGGGGATAGGGTCCCGAGTTGAATTTCACTCACTGTGCCGTTTGAAGTTGAAGTTGAGGTGGAAGAAAGGTGCTTAACTGTGTAGTCTTGGTCCGCTATGGATTCCTCATTGCAGGCTGTATTTTGTGAGGTAACGGCGGCCATCTTGGATCGGCCTGACCTCTCTAACGCTGTGGAAAGCGCGGGTTTGGGGTTCCGTCGGGACTTAGAACCGGGCATTCGTGTGAAGCCTGCGTTTTCCCCAATCCGAAGTGACTGTTTGCCGGTAGAAACGAGGGCTCAGAACGTCGTGGCGGCGAGCGTTAGTCCAGGGTGGCGCGGAGCTCCCGGTCTATGCGGCCATCTTGGACGCTTCCGCGCATGCGCCTCTATTGCGATTTTTTTTAACAAAAATATGTAGAAGAATATGTATCTGCCTAAACTGAGGGAAAAAATGTTTAACAATAAGTAAAAAATTATGCTTTTTTTTCAAAATTGTCGATCTATTTTTGTTTATAGCACAAAAAATAAAAACCACAGGGGTGATCAAATACCACCAAAAGAAAGCCCTATTTGTGGGAAAAAAAGGACGTCAATTTTGTTTGGGAGCCATGTCACACGGCCGCGCAATTGTCAGTTAAAGCGATACAGTGCTGAATCACAAAAAGTGGTCTGGTCTTAAGCCAGCAAAATAGTCTGGTCTGAAAGTGGTTAAGATCGTGAATGCAAGGATGTGTTTTGTCATCCTTGTAGAATTTAGAACAGAATATTTATTTTCACAATATTTTCAAATGGCAGCTTTGCTCTCAGCAGAAATTGCACTGTTGAAATGTTTCCAAATGCTAGATGCTGGCCTCCTACTAAGAGGAGAAAAAGAAAAAAATACTGACCAGACTATAGGTAAACACTCTACTGTGATGGTGAAAAACATTACTAGGACTCATTTAAAGGTTATAAAGATAAACTAATTTGTCAGACAAATTCACCCTCTTACCTGTCAGTTAAGGCCTGAGAGGACAGAAACTATCATCTACTGTAGCCCAACAATCACCGAACTGTGGAAGATACAAGTTAGAGCAGACAAGCAAACTAAACTGGAGCCTTTCCTCTGCTGTGCCCCCTAGTGGACAATATAAATATGTCTCTTGTTTGAGAACTGCATTGAGAAGCACAGTGTTAATTGAATTGTATTCCAGGATTTGCTTGTCTTCAGCTGAGAGAACTTGCAATAATTTAAGACTTTACATAAAGTCTCAGAAATCTTTCATTAGGGTATTCATGTTACATAGTTTGAATATTATGGCATAGAAATAATATTTATCATTGTAAAAGAACATTATTCCACACTTCTTTTTTTCCAATTTTTCTGGAAAAAAACATCTTTGAGAAACGTACAGCAGACAGTCAGCAGGGCCATCTGCCAGAGACACATCCTTCACCCTGTGGATTATATCAGCGACTTGCTTACAGAAGTTACGTATATTAGGACACCTCCAGAGAATATGTAGTAATTTTCCAAATTCCAAGTTACATCTCCAGCACAAGGAAGATATAGTCTGATCAATTTTATGCAAGATTCGGGGAGGTTATACCAATGAGTCATGATTTTGTAACCATTTTCTTAGTAATTATTAGCTATGAAGGCTTTATGAGCAAAGAGCAAAATTAAGTATTTTTGCAGCTGAGAGAAAAAAAGTCTTAAGTTTGTGTTTCCATTAGCATAGGAAGGAGAGATCATGTTTATGGAGATCTGAGGTTAGCAGATTGTAGGATAACAACAAACAATGATGCAGAGGCATTTAATCAAGATAACCATTTTTAAAGGGAGTGAGCTGACAAAATTTGTGGCATAAGCAAAAGATCATCTTGAGATGAGTGCCTAGCTGCTTGCACTTCATAAAGTCAAGTTGTGGGGCAAAATTCACAGTAACTTCTGACATTAGTTGTGGTGAGAGAAGTGAACTCCCTGGCACAAGCCATTTGCGATCAGAGATAAAAAATGCATATCAGTTATTGTATTGGGGAAATTGGAGAGAACCTACGACCAAAGTCAACAGGTCAAAAAAAACTTTTGCAAGATCTGGAGAAATGACAACAGCAAGTACACATATTTTACTAAATGTCATGTCTGTGTTTATTTTCACAAACTACTATCATATCGTGTTGAAGTGTTCCTTTCTAACAACCACAGATTTCAAACATGGCAAGATGTTTATATTAAGAGCTGATGCATACTTTCATAATAGCTTTGGTTAAAGTGCTGTAGGACTTGATCTCTCATCATGATAGGCTTAATGGAATAGTGTCCTCATCAGTGTCTTGAACCTCAATTTTAAAAAACAATCCAGGCTACAACACAATAAACCACCAGATAGTGAGATACAGAACCTGCTTTTAAGGACCCCAAAGGTACGCTCAATGACACTTGTCTTAGTAATTGCAGCATTGTACCGAGATTCTGCCACTGTGGAGCATCTTAAGAGTGGTGTTAACAGCTATGGCAGACAAGAATAACCAATAGATATTACAATTTCCATTTTTAAGACAGCAATAGTAAATCATGATGAGTAACAACAGTACCATATCTTACATTAATTTTGTAGTTAATAGCTAGACATATATGTGGAAGGGCTTAGTTGGAAATGGTTACACCAGGATTATTGCTGCAGGTGCAGCTGTGGGTCTAGTGTATTATTGTTCAGCATGCGATGCCCTTTCCTCTCCAGCCAGCTAAATAAATCTACAGGGGGCAGAACAGGGCACCCTCTTCAAATCACCATTCACCATCCTTCCTGGGCCCTGGCTGTACATTACAATGGGGAGCAAGGGGATACTGCAAGCTGATGTGGCAAAAGCACACGAGGTGTGGGAGAAAGTTCCTGGCCCTAAACTCTTGGGTGATGTAATAAACCAGAATAAACAAGGCTTTTCTCAATTTGGGTTAGTTAATTGTTTAATAGCCATCACAAGCTATTAAATGAGGCAATCCAAACAATCACATTTGTATTGTTTGTTTGGGAGGTGGGAGAAATTAACAGAGAGAAGTTGAACATATATTTCCATGCACTGTGTCATATGTTGAGATATCTTTGACACTATTTTGTGTGGCCAACATTATTTTGCAGCATTGCCTAACCCTCTTGGGCATAGAATTCACCAGAGCTTCACAGGTTGCCACTGGAGTCCCCTTCCACTCCCCCATAATGACATCATGGAGCTGGTGGATGTTAGAGATCTTGTGCTCTTCCACCTTCCATTTGAGGATGCCCCATAGATGCTCAATAGGGTTTAGGTCTGTAGACATGCTTGGCCAGTCCATCACCTTTACCCTCAACTTCTTTAGCAAGGCAGTGGTCATCTTGGAGGTGTGTTTGGGGTTGTTATTATGTTGGAATACTGCCCTATGGCCCAGTCTCCAAAGGGAGGGGGATCATGCTTTGCTTCAGTATGTCACAGTACATGTTGGCATTCATGGTTCCCTCAATGAACTGTAGCTCCCCAGTGATGGCAGCACTCATGCAACCCCAGGCCATGACACTCCCACCACCATGCTTGACTGCAGGCAAGACACACTCGTCTTTGTACTCCTCACCTGGTTGTCGCCACACATGCTTGACACAATCTGAACCAAATAATATATTGGTCTCATCAGACCACAGGACATGGTTCCAGTAATCTATGTCCTTAGTCTGCTTGTCTTCAGCAAACTGTTTGCAGGCTTTCTTGTGCATCATCTTTATAAGAGACTTCCTTCTGGGATGACAGCCATGCAGACCAATTTGATGAAGTGTGCAGCATGTGGTCTGAGCACTGACAGGCCCTTCAACCTCTGCAGCTATGCTGGCAGCAGAAATATGTCTATTTCCCAAAGACAACTTTTGGATATGACGCTTTGGTCGACCATGGTGAGGCCTGTTCTGAGTGGAACCTTTCCTGTTAAACTGCTGTGTATAATCTTGGCCACCGTACTGCAGCTCAGTTTCAGGGACTTGGCAATCTTCTTATAGCCTAGGCCATCTTAATGTAGAGCAACAATTCTTTTTTCAGATCCTCAGATCCTCAGAGAGTTCTTTGCCAAGAGGTGCCATGTTGAACTTCCAGTGACCAGTATGAGAGAAATTTTACACACCTGCTCCACATTCACACCTGAGACCTTGTAACACTAATGAGTCACATGACACCGTGGAGGGAAAAGGGCTAATTGGGCCCAATTTCAACATTTTCTGTATTTTTTGTATATATACTGTATATATTTGGGTGGAATTTGCCTGAAACCCTGCAAGGCCTTAGTAAGGAGATGTGAAAATGATGCCTGGGATACTCCAACCACCTCTAAAGCAACCGTGTGAAATGAGGACATTCCAAGTAAGTGCAGGACAGTGAACAGTTTGGTCATTGGTGGAAATGCATAACTGCACTGTGTGGTCAGTTCCATAAAACCACAAAACTCCCCAAGCAGAACCATGATTAGCTACCCGGAATGGAAAAATTTATTCAGTGCTTCTGTGAAATGATCGTGCAACGTGCACTGTTTAAATGAATGCTGACACAATTGCAACCACTCTTCTCCTTTTCCTCACCCACTTTTGAAATTCCAACAAATTTGCCTCAAAAAGCTCCTTTAGTCATGTAGGTGAGATCAATGCTACAATATTTCCTTTAGTGAATTGACTTTAATGTTGTTTGGCATCTGCGTATGTATTCACCCCCTTTGTTATGAAGCTGTCATGGTCTGGAGTTAGGCTCAGAGGCCAGTAGCTATAGCAGCAGAGCAGGTATTCACATAGGTCACCCTGGCTGATGACACAGGGTCTAAGCACTAACTGGTATTCACCAGAGCTCCTGATGGTAGACATGGGCTTTGCTGCGTGTTAGTGCCAGGTCGCAGTCCTCAGGATAGCTCCACCAGGAGGTGAGCAAGCCGGGGTCTGGTAGCAGATATAGCAGGTAGGGATGAAGCAGAAGCGTAGTTGAGAAACAAGCCAAAAGTCGGTAGCAAATAGTTGCAGGTTGGGATTCAGCAGAAGCGTAGTTGAGGAACAAGCCAAATGTTGGTAACGAATGGTAGCGAAGATACGGTCAGCAGCAGGAGAGCTAGGAGCAAGATATTGGCTGGTGAAGGCACAATATTCTAGTAACCAGGAAGTGCAGAGACATGGCTTAAATCAGGAAGTTCATGGGAGGAGCAAAGGGTTCAAGGTTCAAGGCAAACAAAATACAACACAAGACAATACAAGACAAATTGTCCACAGAGCTGTCCAGCATTCCAGGTGGCTCAGCAAGCAGAGTCACTGCCGGACACACCAGAGGTCCCAGGTTTGAGCCCAGGTCCTAACAGAAGCCTATAAAAACAAATACCTTCAGAAGTCACATAATTAGTGAAATGATGTCCACGTGTGTGAAATCTAAGTGTCACATGATCTGTCATTACATATACACGCCTTTTTGAAAGGCCCTAGAGGCTGCAACACTGCCATGAAGACCAAGGAATTCTCCAAGCAAATAAGGGACAATGTTGTTGTGAAGTACAAGTTGAGGGTTAGGTTCTAAAAAAATATCCAACTCTTTGATGATCCCTAGGAGCACCATCAAATCTATTATAACCAATTGGAAAGAACATGGCACAACACCAAACCTGCCAAGAGACGGCCACACACCAAAACTCACAGACCGGGCAAGGAGGGCATTAATCAGAGAGGCAGCACAGAGACCTAAGGTAACCCTGGAGGAGCTGCAGAGTTCCACAGCAGAGACTGGAGTATCTGTATATAGGATGACAATAAGTCATATGCTCCATAGAGTTGGGCTTTATGGCAGAATGGCCAGAAGAAAACCATTACTTTCAGCAAAAAACAAAATGGCATGTTTTGAGTTTGCGAAAAGGCACGTGGGTGACTCCCAAAATGTATGGAGGAAGGTCCTCTGGTAAGACAAAAATTTTACTTTTTGACCATCAAAGAAAACGCTATGTCTGGCGCAAACTGAACACATCATATCACCCAAAGAACACCATCCCAACAGTGAAACTTGGTGGTGGCAGCATCATGCTGCGGGGATGTTTTTCAGCAGTCGGAAGTGGGAAACTGGTCAGATTTGAGGGAAAGATGGACGGTGCTAAATACAGGGATATTCTTGTGCAAAACCTGTACCACTCTGTGCGTGATTTGAGGCTAGGACGGAGGTTCACCTTCCAACAGGACAATGACCCAAACACACTGCTAAAGCAACATTTCAGTGGTTTAAGAGGAAACATGTAAAAGTGTTGGAATGGCTTAATCAAAGCCCACATCTCAATACAATAGAAAGCTGTGGTCAGACTTAAAGATGCTGTTCACAAGCACAAACCATCCAACTTGAAGGAGCTGGAGCAGTTTTGCAAGGAGGAATGGGCAAAAATCCCAGTGGTAAGATGTGGCAAGCTCATAGAGACTTATCCAATGCGACTTGGAGATGTGATAGCTGCAAAAGGTGGCTCTAAAAAGTATTGATTTTAGTGGGGTGAATAGTTATGTACATTGACTTTTTCTGTTATTTTGTTCTATTTGTTGTTTGCTTCACAATTTAAAAAAAACATCTTTAAAGTTGTGGGCATGTTAAACTATGCAAATCCTCAAGCAATCCATGTTCCAGGCTGTGAGGCATCAAAACACAAAAAAAATGCCAAGGCACTGTACATCAGCCAATAGAACCTTTGAACTATATGCTCATTGCCTCACACCTTCCTTTATCATTCTATGCTTTTGTTCAAGCCAGCTTATAGTGTATACAAGGCTTATGTAGTAAATAGGATGATTGATGTTTCAAACACCATAAACAATAAATAGTATATATCACAAACTTTTACACTTCCTGGGCAATATAAATGTTATAATTTTTTATTCTTCTCTTTTTTTTTTGTATTAGGTATTCAGACATATTCAGAGAGGTATTCAGAGAGGTGGTATCTGGGTTCTCCACAGAATCCCACAACCACCAGGCCAGGGTTGCCCCCCCCCCATGTTGAAGGCATTTGGGCTGGTAAGGTTCACAAAGGGGGGGGGGTGCATGCCCACCCCCCTTTCCTGGCCAGCCAGGCTGTATTCTAAGATAAATGTCTGGTGTGTATTTTTGAGGGGTATCCGCTGCCATTTTGTTTAAGTTAACCCCCACCAATTTGCTTACATGGCTTGGGATGTTTGTATGTGAATGGGACCAGTGATGTCAAGGAGTAATGACAGTGGAAAGCTGTCAAGTGTAGTAGCAGAAGTTATACCACTGTAAGCCCTTGTACACACAGTTGGACATTCCGACAACAAAATCTGTCAGATTTTTTCCGTCGGATTTTGTCCGAAACTGGTGTTGCATACACACAGTCGGACAAAGTTGTCGGAAAATCCGATCGTTCAGAACATGATGACGTTGGTTCGCTACGACGGGACTACGTTCAGGCTAGTAGCCAATAGCTTTGGTCTCGTAATTTGATCTGAGCATGCGTGGCACTTTGTCTGATCGGAATTCTCTACAAACGATCGGAAAAAGTCAGATCGGATCATGTTGTCGACAAATTTTATATCCAGCTCTCAAACTTTGTTGGTCGGACATTCCGACGGAAAAAGTCAGATGGAGCCCACACACGGTCGGATTATCCGACAACACGGTCTGATCGGACATTTTCCGTCCGAATTTCCGACCTTGTGTACAAGGGCTTATGCATGAGGTTGTACTCCTATCAAATAGATTAATGCTCAGTAATTAATCCAAAAACCTGAATAGCCAAAAGTTTGATCTGAACTTGCATTCGGACTGAGCTAAGCCATGAGCTCATCTGTAGCTACCATTGTAAGAAGAGATAGGGGGGTGAAATAGGACAGTAAACCCAGAGAGGCAGTAAATATAAATTCAGCTATGTTAAATGGCACAAAGAACATTTTAATTCAATACACTTCTTGTATAAATTTGGTTCCAATTAATTTAATAGCTTTTTCTTTTCTTTAATTTATATCTATGAATTGTATACTTTTTTATTCCTTCATGAAGTTTAAAGACTTTTTCTCTTTTGACACCATTGAAATTAACATCCATGTATTGTTTACCTTTTCTTCTCAGATTAATTAATGGAAGTTAATCTTTTGAACTGTCAGTTTATAGCTTTTGAAGTTAGCTGTTTCAAGACAGTTTAGTAGACTTCAGTTACTGCGTTTGAATATCGTTTTGTAATTTTCTCTTTTATATCATATTTTTTGCTGACTTAAGTGCCTATAAAATGTGACACAGAGACAGCAAGTTTAGCTAGGAGGGTAGAAAAGCAAAAGCAAGTAAAACACAAACAAAAACTATATCAGTGATGAGATACAGTGAACTTAACTTCCACGAGTAAAAAGGAAAACTGAAAAGTTTCCCTCATATTGCACTGCTACTGATTTTATATTTAAAAAAAATAGGTGGAATGGAAAACTTAGGACAAATAATGTATTATTTTAATAAGAGATATTTTCTCTTCTCCCATGACTTGAATTTAGCCAACTATGTTTATATTATTAACCTCTTTTCGTTTATTTAATTTACTGATATATTTTACAAATGTTTTATTACAGTACGGTGGCATATTATGGGTTTAACTTTTGATCTAATATTCTTCTAGAAAAGTATGAATGGACTAAAATGTCAAAACTGCAAAAATATAGTTTTCCAAAGTTATTCTAAAGTATCACTGCACAAGTTATAATTATTTGTTTTATTTAAAGCTACCTTGAAGCCAGGCTTATTTTGCTTTAAGGGGGTGTTGTCAACCAAAAAACATTGAATTCATTGCCTTTATTTGATATTTAACCTATACGAGGCTGGTTCATTGAAAGCAGCTAATAGTAACTTTATGGTCACAAAAAGATTTTCATTCTGGTAATGTATGATAGAGCTCTTTTGCTTCTATTTCACCTTGTCAAGTACCTGAAGTGATTGAAATGACAAGGGTGGACTCTCTTTGTATCTCCAGCCCATGTGCCCCTAAAAGTGAGACAGATGGTGCAAAGGGACAGGAGCAACACAAGTGCCCAAAGTTGTTGCTTGTAGGATCTCTGACTGGAGATGCCAACCAAGAAGGTCCAGCAGAATGTGTGAGCAGGAGTTTGAGCCTAGTAGTCAGCAGAAGGAGAACCAGTAGAAGTTCAAGGGGAACTCTGGCTAAACTGCAGACTGAAGGCAACAGGGTTCACCAGTGACACCAGCAGGCAGACAGCAGAAGTACTGTATACATAGACATATACAGCTGATTCTTGGAGTAGTCACAGCAGGCACTAGATGATACCATGAAGCAGAATCAAAGGCACTAGTGTAGTCACAGAGAAAGTACCAAGTTATAAGCCAGATCAAGTTAAGGACAAAACTGAGGTCAGAAACTAGATAAGTAGCAGTGCAAAGCAGGATTAAGAAAAAAGGGTCAGGAGAAAGCCAGGTTAGTAATGAAAACTATATGCAGAATACAGGTAAGGACATACTGTAGGCTGAAGATCAGTCCGTTAAGACACCAAGTGAGACCATCCCTTAAGTAAGCTGTTTGGTGCCAATGCTACTGTAAGCCTGGGCTTACACGTGCACTCCTGCATGTATGTGCATGCCTGGCCACGATTCTGCACAAAGACATTGACAAAGGTGTGCATGGGCAGGTTCCTAAACTGACTGGCTAACAGGTATTTCCTAATACAATCCCCTCAATTACTTTTATTCCTGGTCTACAGCCAATGAGAAGTTAAGCCATCATGAATAATACATACAAACCATATGATTTAACAACAAAACATTACAGAAGAACAAATTAAATGCGCTTCTGGAAGAATGGTCAAACATTCCCAAAAATACACTCCTAGACCTTGTGGACAGCCTTCCCAGAAAAGTTGAAACTGTTATAGCTGCAAAGGGTGGACCAACTTAATATTGAACCCTACAGACTAAGACTGGTATGCCATTAAAGCTGTGCGTGTAAAGGCAGGTGTCTCAATACTTTTGTTAATATAGTGTATTATCCCTATAAAGAGCAAGTATGCTAAAGAGCTTGCTATTGATTTTGCTTGAGTTTGAAGATTATTAG
Source organism: Lithobates pipiens (assembly GCF_037356315.1). Lineage (NCBI taxonomy): Eukaryota > Metazoa > Chordata > Amphibia > Anura > Ranidae > Lithobates > Lithobates pipiens. The sequence goes on from NW_027507718.1 coordinate 2,647,027, forward strand.
CCAATAAGTTGTTACTTATCAGCAACCTGATTTGTGCTGCAACTTAAATTCTGTTACATATCTCATGTTTGGGCCCCCTTTACATTCATCCACTATAATTCTTTTTTCGTATGGTCCTATAACATTGTTGTTTTCATTTACATGGATAAAAGTCCATATAGTCAATTCCACATTTACTGTGCTATACTCTGTGCTAAGAAAAACTATTATATATCATTAAATCAATAACCCGATCTTCAAACGGGGAAGCCACACTACCTGAATATGGGATAATAAATAAATAAAACAAATTCTGTTGTGCTACCCCTTTAACCACTTGAGATTCGCGCTATTGCCAAATGACGGCATTAGCGCGGATCTACTTTTCCGGGACTACGTCTATTGACGTCGTCCCGGTTACGAGCGGCCTGCGCGCCCCCTGAGGGGCGCGCGCGGCGCGCTCTGTGATCGGCGAGTCCACGAGACTCGCCTGATCACCGATCCGTGCAAGGGGTCGATCCCGACCCCTTATCACGTGATCAGCTGTCAGCCAATGACAGCTGATCATGTGACAGAAGGGAGCCGGTAATCGTCTATTATTCCTCCTCGCGCTGACAGCGCGAGGAGAGAAAAAAAAAACCGATCACCGGCGGCCGTGATCGGGACATCAGTCCCGATCACGGCCAGCAATACAGCTGACCACCTGCCTCCTGCCAGTGCCCACCTGCCCACCGCAGTGCCATCCTGAATGAAAGTAAGTGCCCCCCATCAGTGCCACCCAGCAGTGCCCATAGTGCCCACAGCACCACCCACAGTGCCACCCACAGTGCCACCCACAATGCCACCCACAGTGCCATCCAGCAGTGCAAACAACAGTGCCACCCACAGTGCCCACAATCTTCCTTAAAGGTGCTGCACCCCAGTGCCGCCCATCAGTGCCCAGCAGTGCCGCCCATCAGTGCCCAGCAGTGCCGCCCATCAGTGCCCAGCAGTGCCACCTATCAGAGCCACCTATCAGTGCCACCTATCAGTGCCCATCAGTCCCATCTATCAGTGGTACCTATCAGTGCCCATCCGTGCCACCCATCCGTGCCACTTATCCGTGCCACCCATCCATGCCATCTTATCTGTGCCCATCTTTGCCCATCAGTGCCGCCTTATCTGTGCCGATCGGTGCCGCCTTATCTGTGCCTATTAGTGCTGCCTTAACTATGCCTATCAGTGCCCACCAATGCAGCCTATCAGTGCCCACCAATGCAGCCCATCAGTGCCCACCAATGCAGCCATCAGTGCCGCCTAATCAGCGCACGATTTTTTTTTTTTTTTGCATCTTTTTTTGTTTGTTTAGCAAAAAATAAAACTCCGAGCTGTAACTAAATACCACCAAAAGAAAGCTCTATTTGTGGGAAAAAAATGATAAAAATTTCATTTGGGTACAGTGTTGTATGACCGCGCAATTGTCATTCAAAGTGCATCAGCGCTGAAAGCTGAAAATTGGTCTGGGACTGAGGGGGGTTTAAGTGCCCAGTAAGCAAGTGGTTAAATTAATGTGCAAATAAACATCAAGACTAGGCACACAATGTAGTTTACTATAGTGAGAATTTGCATAAACACTAGTGAATGAAGAATAACAACTTTAAAATATAAATAAAAGTCCATATTAAAGATATATATTATGTGTGTGAAAAAACTTTTTGAAAGAGAACCATAATGTGTGGCAACTTCAGTGATCCTCCACCAAAAACTCAGGCTTCTTACCAGAAACATATGACCCCTATATGCAGAGGTTATGAGTAGAGTTGAGTGGACACTTGGATGTTCGAGTTCGACGGGTTCGGCCAAACTTCGCAAAAAACTTTAGGGACCCGAACTTGACCCAAACTTGACCCCGAACCTGAACCCCATTGACGTCAATGGGGACCCGAACTTTTGAAGACTAAAATGGCTCTAAAAAAGTAATGGAAAGGGCTAGAGGGCTGCAAATGGCAGCAAAATGTTGTTAAGAGCATGGCAAGTGCTCTGCAAACACATATGGATAGGGAAATAACTTAAAATAACATAACATTTATAAAAATAAAAATAATATGCTGGAGGCCCCCTTCTCAGAATGATCAAGTGGGGTTCATCTAAGGCAGTCAGGGCCCTGATCAGATCAGAAGAGCCATAGACATAGTCTCCATCCTCCAGACAAACTGGCCAGGAGGTCCAAAACAATCAGGCATGCTTTTATCACTGGACCTTCAAAAGCCCTCCGATTCGGTCTCCTGGCCATACATCTTTACAATGCATGAACGTTGGGGCTTTGGCAACAAGTTTTTGGGCCTGATCCAAGCTTTTTATTCAAATCCTAAAGCCTATATTAGGCTTCAAGGCCACTACTCCAAACCAATACATATAGCCAAAGGCACCAGACGAGGCTGTCCTTTATCTCCGCTAATCTTTGCAATAGCAATTGAGACACTCGCCATCTCCATTCGCCAGGACCCCAACATACAAGAAGTTCAATGTGGCTCTCAGGTTCACAAATGTGGCCTGTTTGCAGACGACAAAGACTGATGCCTAGTCACGGAACCTGTGTTTCGTCATCATTCGAGACATGCTGCGATGGTCCTCCAATGTACTCATCTTGAAACATAAGTGGTTGGGCATCGGTGCACACAATCTCTTCCACTTCTGGAGCAGGGCGAGGTGGATGGTCCTGGGAAACCCTGCTAAAAGAGTAATCAAAAAGCAGAAGAGACTGCTGCATGGTTTGGGGCTCAGACTACTTGGCTGATTTGCAAGGGGGTGAGATGAAAGACTGATGGACATCGGCTGCAGGTGCCAACTCTGATCTTTCACCCAGGGGACTGGGTGGGAGCCAATGTGAAGGAACTGGAGGCACTGTCAGCAACCCAATCTACTACCACCTGTACAACATTTGTAGAGCCGCATTAGGCCCGACCAAATACCGCTGCAGGCTATGTGGCCTACTTACACCTGAGGAAGGTGTTTCACTTGTGCGTGTAGCTGGCACAGACCGACCACGTCCTCTCCCTGCAACAGGAGCTCCACCAGCAGGGCCATGTCTCTTCTTTGACATTCTCCTCGTATTTCTCAAACTTAGAATCTTGCCCTAAATGGGTGTTTTCCTGAATAGCAGAATAGAAGAACTGTACCTAAAGTGTGTATCTCACACGTACAGATATGCAGGAAACACTGTAAAATATTGTTTTGGCCCTAAATGGGTGTTTTTAGAATAGCAGAATAGAGCAACAGTATCGAAAGGGTGTATCTCACACGTACAGATATATAGAAAATATTATTCAAAAAACATGTTTTTTGCCCTAAATTATTATTTTTTGTATAGCAGAATAGAAAAACAGCATCTAAAGTGTGTATCTCACACATACAGATACGCAGGAAACACTGTAAAATATTTGTATCTGCCCTAAATGGGTGTTTTTAGAATAGCAGAATAGAGAAACTGTATCTAAAGGGTGTATCTCACACGTACGGATATGCAGAAAACGCACCAAAAAATTTTTTTTTGCCCTAAATGTTTTTTTTTGAATAGCAGAATATAAGAAGAATAGTATCTAAAGTGTGTATCTCACACGTACAGATATGCAGGAAACACTGTCAAATATTTTTATCTGCCCTGATTGGGTGTTTTTAGAATAGCAGAATAGAGTAACTGTATCTAAATGGTGTATCTCACACGTACAGATATGCAGAAAACGCACCAAAATATTTTTTTTGCCCTAAATTATTATTTTTTTGAATATCAGAATTGAAGAACAGTATCTAAAGTGTGTATCTCACATGTACAAATATGCAGGAAACACTGTAAAAAAATTGTATCTGCCCTAAATGGGTGTTTTTAGAATAGCAGAATAGAGCAGCAGTAGCTAAAGGGTGTATCTCACAGTAACATATGCAGTGCTGGTGCACTGAGCTTGCATAAAATGCCCACCAACGCCAACCTAAATAACAGACGGATAAAAGTTATATTTTCTCTGGCACTGGGCTCAGGGCAGGGTAAAAAGATTGTGTACTGCAACCACACAACAAAATCAAGGTAGATCGCTGAGTAATTAGATTTCGGAAGCAGGACTCCTATCTAATCTCTCCCTCAAAGCAGCAGCAGCAACCTTTCCCTACGCTATCTAAAGCAGAGTGACGTGCTGTGCTATGTGCCTCTAGCTTATATAGAGGCTGGGTCACATGCTGCACTGGCCAATCACAGCCATGCCATTAGTAGGCATGGCTATGATGGCTTCTAAGGGCACATGAGTTAAACAAATGTTGATTGGTTGTCCTACAGCTGTTTAAAAAGCCCCATTACATTACAGAACACCGAACTCAAACCCTAACATACAGTAAATTGTTCAGGTTCAGGTCCGGGACCCAAAAACCCAAAAGTTCGGTACGAACCCGAGCTTTACAGTTCAGGTTTGCTCAACCCTAGTTATGAGATAATATGGTTTCTATAAGTCATCACTAGAATACAGATAAGTCCATAGCCATCCACCAGGAAGCAATAGACACCTCAAGCAGCATGAATTTTTATGCTCTTTGTTCACTTCTGTTTTTGAGTATACTCTTGATTTTAAATAAATAATACCTTATTTACTGGATTATGTTATGTGAATAATTCCCTTATTATAGGTAACAACAAAAGGGGTGTAAAAAAATTAAAGCTTCCAAACATACAGGTGCCTGCCAAGAAATCCACAGAGGGAGATAGGGTAACACAATCTGCATATCCTCATAACCTTCCTTCATGAGATCTAAATGTCGGAAAGATACATCTTTTGTCAAGGACTCTTTTTTTCCCCACAACAGACCACTTCAATATATTTATTTATAAGGGCGTTATTAAGTAACATAATTTTGGATATGGGGGATTCTAGTTCACCTTCAGTCAGATAAAGTTTAATCCAAAGTATTTTATTCAGTTACATTTTTGCTACTAAGAGCAGTCAGTGAATTTTTTTTCTTTGGGTGGGTGTTGTTAATTGTGATTGATGTAAATCTGCATCGCTGGACAACATGATTCACCACTAGGCATCCGCGCTATAGCCAAAAGACGGCTGCAGCGCAGACGCCAATTGCCAGACTCCTGTTTACTTCTGCAATGCACGCCCCCGCGAGCGTGCATCGGAGAAGTTCTGTGCTGGCCGTGTATCTTGGACACAACCAGTCACAGATCACTGTAAATGGCAAATCACAGCGGCTGTTTACAGCATGATCGGCATGTCCAATGAGAGATGATCTCATATGTAAACATATGAGATCATCTCTCATCGCCGGCTCTCCCTCCTCACACAGAGACAGCATGTGAGGAGAGAGAGATGAGCGGCTGCAGCAGCCGTGAGTAAAAAAATAAAAAAAGGAAAATAAAGTGCCCAAAGTAAATGTCAGTGCCATCTTTCCCCACTGCCACCTGTCCCCACTGCCACCTATCAGTGCCATCTGTCCCCAGTGCCACCTGTTGTCAGTGCCACCTGTCGCTAGTGCCACCTGTCCCCAGTGCCACCTGTCAGTGCCATTTGTCCCCAGTGCCACCTGTCAGTGCCACCTTTTCCCAGTGCCACGTATAAGTGCCATCTGTCATCAGTGCCACATCAGTGCCGCGTGTCATCGGTGCCACATAGTGCCATGTGTCATCAGTGCCATATCAGTGTCACGTGTCATCAGTGCCACATATTAGTGCCATCTGTCATCAGTGCCACCTGTCAGTGTCACGTGCCATCTGTTATCAGTGTCACGTGTCATCAATGCCACATATCAGTGCTGTTTGTCATCAGTGTCACGTGTCATTAGTGCCACGTATTAGTGCCATCTGTCATCAGTTCCACGTATTAGTGCCACATGTCATCAGTGCCACCTATAAGTGCCATCTGTCATCAGTGCCACATATTAGTGCCCTCTGTGATCAGTGTCACATATTAGTGACATCTGCCATCAGTGCCACATCAGTGTCATGTGTCATCAGTGCCACGTATCAGTGGCATTTGTCATCACCACGTCAGTGTCACGTGTCATTGTCCTGTGCTCCAGGGCCTTCAAAAGTGTAATAGATAGTCAACAAGTTAGATGTGTAATTTATGCTCCTAAAACACCCGATGGTGCTCCCTGCATGTTGGGCCTCTCTGAGTGGCTAGGCTCTGCAAAAGTCCCACACATGTGGTATCGCCATACTCAAGAGGAGTAGCAGAATTTATTTTGGGGTGTCATTTGTGGTATACACATGCCATGTGAGAGAAATAACCTATTGCAATGACAATTATGTGAAAAAAAATCTTAATTTTGCAAAGAATTGTGGAAAAAAAATGATCAAAAACCTCACCATGCCTCTTACTAAATACTTTGGAATGTCTACTTTCAAAAAAGGCTTTTTCGGGTCTCAAGAAATGAGATAGCCCACCAGTACATCAGATGTGATCAATTTTGTATGATTTGCTCCACAGCTTGTAGACTCTCTAACTTTAACAAAGACCAAATAATATCCACTAATTTGGGTTATTTTTACCAAAGATATGTAGCAATATAAATTGTGGCCAAAATTTATGAAAAAAAATTAATAATTTGCAAAATGTTATCACAGAAACAAAGAAAAATCATTTTTTTTCAAAATTTTCGGTCTCTTTTCATTTATAGAGCAAAAAATAAAAACCCAGAGGCGATCAAATACCACCAAAAGAAAGCTCTATTTGTGGGAAAAAAATGACAAAAAATTAATTTGGGTACAGTGTTACATGACTGAGTAATTGTCATTTAAAGTGTGAGAGCACTGAAAGCTGAAAATTGGTCTGGTCACAAGGGGGGTTTAAGTGCCCAGTTGTCAAATGGTTAATGATGGCTACACACTTTTTGGGGGGTTTTACTTTTTATTAAAATATTTGTCAAAAACTGCTGTATCATGATTTACCATTTGCACTTTTTTTGAATTGATTCCCCTTTTTTTTAAGGGGGTTGCAAGATTCCAATAAGCCTCCTGCCCACAGACCTCTACAACCAGTGGGCCAGGGTTGGCGGCGACATTGACCTCCTGAGCTAGTCCCGTCTACCTGGAGCCACGTTCAAAAGGAACGTACTTTTCTCCGTGTGCGGGAAAGTCCGTTCATTTCAAAAGTCCGGACTAGCAAACAGACGGCCGGATTGTCTGCCGGACTGCGAGTTTTTTGACTCAAAACTACTTTCTAAGTCCACACACGTCAGGTTTGTCCGACGGAATCTGGTCCGCCGGACCAAGACCACCGGATAGTCTGAACGTGTGTACGCGGCATTAATGTACCGGAGTGTACAGGCTTGCTGGTGTTGTGTCAAAACAGCAATTCATCTAAATCTCCAATTACTGATGCTTTACAGTAACCGGAAGTGTTGTGATTGGAGATCTCGATGAGTTGGCTAATTTGACAGAACTCCGACATGACATGCAAACTGGATAATCGGTGGGGGCGTGGCTGAATGGACACGTGATCACACAGCTCCACTCCAGGCACGGGAACTGCCAGCTTTTGGGGTGACACCGCCAGCTAAAATCACCTCCACTGCCCGTCTGAAGGTGCAGTATCACCCACCAGATGACCCGCAAATGAAAAGACGTGGCCCAGCCGAAGAAACTTAAAGATTTATTCCCGCTAAAGAGCCACAATCCTCTCCAACACTTCCCCGTCCTCCTCCTGCAGCTCGGGGTCTACTGCATCCAGCCCAGGATCACAAGCAGGTCCTGCGCATAAATCTCCGGAGGCATCAACCCCTCTCTCCCACAGCCCTGCGCAATCAAAGCCTCGTTTGGAGGAAGACATCCGACAGGTGAGGACAGGACATGACTTCATGGAGGACACGAGAGAATTCATGGATCCATTTACTGCATTCCCCACCATGGGCAAGCCTGTGTCTGACACCACCCTAAAAGACATGCTTGTCCCCCTCCACAGTTCCATGCATGCTGACATGCTGCAATGTATGCACAATTTTAAAGCTGAAATAGGAGATCTGAGTGGGAGGGTGGACCACATAGAGGAGAAAATGGGGGACTTTGCATCATCCCACAACACATTAATTGATGCCCATGCTGATCATTCAGAGGAACTTACAGTGCCTTGCGAAAGTATTCGGCCCCCTTGAACTTTTCAACCTTTTGCCACATTTCAGGCTTCAAACATAAAGATATAACATTTTTATTTTTTGTGAAGAATCACCAAGAAGTGGGACACAATTGTGAAGTGGAACGAAATCTATTGGATATTTTAAACTTTTTTAGCAAATAAAAAACTGAAAAGTGGTGCGTGCAAAATTATTCGGCCCCTTTACTTTCAGTGCAGCAAACTCACTCCAGAAGTTCAGCGAGGATCTCTGAATGATCCAATGTTGTCCTAAATGACTGATGGTGATAAATAGAATCCACCTGTGTGTAATCAAGTCTCTGTATAAATGCACCTGCTCTGTGGTAGTCTTAGGGTTCTGTTGAAAGCGCAGAGAGCATCATGAAGACAAAGGAACACACCAGGCAGGTCCGTAATACTGTTGTGGAGAAGTTTAAAGCCGGATTTGGATACAAAAAGATTTCCCAAGCTTTAAACATCCCAAGGAGCACTGTGCAAGCGATCATTTTGAAATAGAAGGAGTATCAGACCACTGTAAATCTACCAAGACCTGGCCGCCCCTCTAAACTTTCAGCTCAGACAAGGAGAAGACTGATCAGAGATGCAGCCAAGAGGCCCATGATCACTCTGGATGAACTGCAGAGAACTACAGCTGAGGTGGGAGAGTCTGTCCATAAAACAACAATCAGTCGTACACTGCACAAATCTGGCCTTTATGGAAGAGTGGCAAGAAGAAAGCCATTTCTCAAAGATATCCATAAAAAGTCTTATCCAAAGTTTGCCACAAGCCACCTGGGAGACACACCAAACATGTGGAAGAAGGTGCTCTGGTCAGATGAAACCAAAATCAAACTTTTTGCCCACAATGCAAAACAATATGTTTGGCGTAAAAGCAACACAGCTCATCACCCTCAACACACCATCCCCACTGTCAAACATGGTGGTGGCAGCATCATGGTTTGGGCCTGCTTTTCTTCAGCAGGGACAGGGAAGATGGTTAAAATTGAGGGGAAGATGGATGCAGCCAAATACAGGACCATTCTGGATGAAAACCTGTCTGCAAAAGACCTGAAACTGGGACGGAGATTTATCTTCCAACAAGACAATGATCCCAAACATACAGCAAAATCTACAAAGGAATGGTTCACAAATAAACGTATCCAGGTGTTAGAATGGCCAAGTCAAAGTCCAGACCTGAATCCAATCGAGAATCTGTGGAAAGAGCTGAAAACTGCTGTTCACAAACGCTCTCCATCCAACCTCACTGAGCTCAAGCTGTTTTGCAAGGAAGAATGGGCAAGAATTTCAGTCTCTCGATGTACAAAACTGATAGAGACATACCTCAAGCGACTTGCAGCTGTAATCGCAGCAAAAGGTGGCTCTACAAAGTATTAACGCAAGGGGGCCGAATAATTTTGCACGCCCCACTTTTCATTATTTTATTAGTTCAAAAAGTTTCAAAAATCCAATAGATTTTGTTTCACTTCACAATTGTGTCCCACTTGTTGGTGATTCTTTATAAAAAAAATGTTATATCTTTATGTTTGAAGCCTGAAATGTGGCAAAAGGTTGAAAAGTTCAAGGGGGCCGAATACTTTCGCAAGGCACTGTACATGGCTTAGGGCCAAGGTCGCTGACCTCGACGACAGGTCAAGGAGAAACAATATAAAGATCGGGGGGTACCTGAAACCATACTCTCTGCAAAACTCCAACAATACGCCCACGATTTTATGAAACAGTTTCTGCCATCTGTACCTGAGTCTGAAATGCATGTTGACTGCATCCATAGATTACCAAAATCGTCCCATCTCCCAAACAACATACCCTGAGATGTCTTGATGCAGGTACATTTCTACCAGGTTAAGGAGCAGCTCATGACTGCATTCTGCAAAAACCAGCAACCCCTGGAACAATTCGCACATATCCAGCTACTTGCAGATCTTTCACAATTTACGATGCAGAAACATAAATCTCTGCTGCCAGTGACCAAGGCCCTATACAATCACAATATCCCATATCGCTGGGTAGGGATGGCCTTGCGGTTCGCCCGGTGGTCAGTTTGCAGTGAATTTTGAGTGTTCGCGATTCGCCAAACCGGCAGACTTCTGGCGCTGTTCGCGTGGCGGACATATGCGTTTAAATTGTGAAAGAACTTTGACCCATGATGACACATCCATCATGGGGTACAGGACAGCCAATTGAAACATTTCAGCACATGGACAATTGGACATTCCCCCTACCTTATAAATAGACCTGATCTGGCGGCCATTTTACATTCTGTCTTTTGTCAGTGTAGGGAGAGGTTGCTGTGTGGAGCAGGGACAGACTGTAGTGACACAAATCACTAGCTATTAGGTCCACAAAAGTCCTTTTAAGGACTGGTATAGGTGTACAGTATATAGGGTTCTGGTGCACTGCTGCTGACTGCTGTGCTGCTGATTGCTGAGTGCACTGCTGACCGATTCTGCAGCTGTCTTTTGTCAGTGTAGGGACAGGATGCTGTGTGGAGCAGGGACAGTCAGTTTAATCACTAGCTATTACTATTAGGTCCACAAAGGTCCTTTTAAGGACTGGTATAGGTGTACAGTATATAGGGTTGTACACGTATAATATACTTTCTTTCAAATATAGAAAGCCTATTATACTTGACTGCTAACCGATTCTGCAGCTGTCTTTTATCAGTGTAGGGACGGAGGGACAGTCTGAAAATCACTAGCTACTAGGTCCACAAAGGCCCTTTTAAGGACTGGTATGGGTATACTATTTGGTGTGCAGTATATAGGGGTGTAATACACATATAAAATACTTGCACATATAGAAAGCATAGTATAGTGCATTTCCACTGTGCAGCATTGTGACTGCTGAGCGGTTCTGCAGCGATACTACAAAGAGTGACAAACGCAATTTTAAAAAAATTATTATAACTGGTGTGATAGACCAGTGGCCCCCAAAAACGACAGATTGAAGTGGGTGTTATATACCTTCTTCCACATACATACTGCACTTCTCTATCTCGGTGCTGGTGTCAGTGCTCTCTATCTCGGTGCTGGTGTCAGTGCTCTCTATCTCGGTGCTGGTGTCAGTGCTCAGTCTCTATCACGGTGCTGGTGTCAGTGCTCAGTCTCTATCGCGGTGCTGGTTTCAGACAGTGAGGGAGATAGCAGCGGAGAAGCCAATCAGCAGGCAGTGCCAGCACCATGGCTGAGGATCATCACTGGACTGGCACCTCCGGACCACCTCAGTGGAGCCCTGCATAGGTGGGGCAAGGGCCGGGCAGAGGGAGGGGCTCAAGCACAGGTTGGCACACTGAGACACTGGCACAGGACTGTGCTGCCCTGACTGTGGCACTGATCATCTCCTGCACCCCCTTCATAGCCTGCCCTGACCTTGCCTCTCCTCCATGCCCTTAATGCACTCCTGAATTGTCAAAATTTCAAAGATAAAAAAAGAATGCTTGTCGTTGTCGATCCCAGATTCACTTAATACTTTTGTTATGTCAGTGTCCATGTGGTGGGACTATGTGTGCACAGCTAGTAAGTATTTTGTGGCTGAAAATATGACCTGTAGGTATTTAAGGTTCGCCTGCCATTAAAGTCAATGGGGTCCACCACAAACTTTGCGGTTCACAAACTTTTGGCCGCATTCGCGGTTTGCGTTCATGAAACGTCAGAAGTTCATCCATCACTATCGCTGGGGTTATCCTGTAAAGCTAACGGTCACACATGATGGTAAAACCACTGTGATTACAGAGGTAGAGGAGGGGCTCACACTACTATGCTTCTTTTGCCGCGTACACACGTAGCGGACTGTCCGCCGGACTTTCCGAACGGGCTACTTGCCCACACACGGAACTTTTTCAGCGGACTAATACGGCGTACTAAGTCCGCCGGACTATCCGCCGTACTTTTGAAATGAATGGACTCGCCCACAAACGCGGAGGAAAGTCGGCTCATTTTAAGCGTGTCTCCAGGTAGGCGGGGCCCGCGAAGGAGACGTTGCTGGCCCCTGCCACCTGGTATGGACTTAAAGGGGAACCCCAATGCTGAAAAAAATTGGCGTGGGGGTCCCCCCCAGGTCCACATCAGACCCTTGTCCGAGCACGCTACCCAGCCGGCCAGGAAAGGGGGGGACGAGCAAGCGGCCCCCCTCCTGAGCCGTACCAGGCCGTGTGCCCTCAACATGGGGGTGCCTTGGGGAAGGGGGACCGGGCCACCACCTGTAAAAGAGCTAGAAGAGCTAGAAGAAGGCGCGGTGGCCCGGCAAGAAGAACCGAAAACGGGGACAAGACCCCGAAGTCGGAAGAAGAGGGTGTCGGCGAGGAAGAAAGCCGGCTCCTCTGCTAGCAAAAGAGCTAGAAGAAGATAGCGGAGGAGTCCGGCGAGAAGACCCCCGAAGACGGAAGACCCCCGGAGCTGTGTAATAAACTATTTTAACCCTGGTGTGTTGTGGTTTTTTTTACTTTTTTTTACAGGTGAATGGGTAGGGGTACATTGTACCCCATACTCATTCACATAGGGTGGGGGGCCAGTATTCAGGGGCCCCCTTATTAAAGGGGGCTCCCGGATTCCGATAAGCCCCCAGCCCGCAGACCCCGACAACCAACGGCCAGGGTTGTCGGGAAGAGGCCCTTGTCCTCATCAACATGGGGACAAGGTGCTTTGGGGTGGGGGGGCCGCGTGGTACCCCCCCATGTTGAGGGCACGCGGCCTGGTACGGCTCAAGGGGGGGGGGCGCTCGTTCGCCCCCCCTTTCCTGGCCGGCCGGGTAGCGTGCTCGGACAAGGGTCTGATGTGGACCTGGGGGGACCCCCACGCCGATTTTTTTGGTGTTGGGGTTCCCCCTTAAGTCCATACCAGGTTACAATCCGGCCGTTGGTATGCCAGTCCGCCCGTACTTTTGAAATGAGCGGACTTTTCCCGCGTGGAGAAAAGTCTGCTCATTTTGAGCGCGTCTCCAGGTAGACGGGGCCAGCGACGCCTCCTTCGCTGGCCCCGTCTACCTGGAGACGCGCTCAAAATGAGCAGACTTTTCTCCACGCGGGAAAAGTCCGCTCATTTCAAAAGTACGGGCGGACTGGCATACCAACGGCTGGATTGTCTGCCGAAATGCAAGTCCGGCGAGAAGATTGGAGTGCAAAAATACTTTCTAAGTCCGCCATACTTTCGGGCAAAAAAAGTCCGCCGGAGGCTACACACGGGGGGATTGTCTGGCGGACTTGAGTTTGCCAGACTTTTCCACCCGATTGTTTGATCGCGTGTACGCGGCATTTGAAATACTTCCTGACCAAACACCTGCAGGCCCTTCACCCCCTGCGAGGCTACACACCCAATATGATTGGCAAACGATGTCGAGAAAGAAAAGCAACAAAAAGCTCAACACATAATCACCCATGCATGAGAGTTAAATATATCTACACACGTTGAGGTTCCTGACGTGTTCTGGAGATCTCTTTTTTTCCCCTCCCAAGTTATGGGCAGCAGCTCTGCCCTCAGATTCAAGTTTGAATTCACTTTTTTCACTTTGTTCTTTCTGTTCACCATACCTTATTCCCCCCACCGCTGGTCTGACCTACGTGTGATCTGCCTTACCTCCACCTATATGGGAGTGAATACTCTAGTCTACTCAGCCTACTACCATGGACCCGATGTGGGATGCCTCCCATCACCAAAACTAAGGTACTGTCAGCACCCATACTTACTCCATACACATGGCTCTTAAAATAGTTTTCTTCAATGTAAACGGCCTCATTATACTAGTGGGAGAACTCAATAATAAACCCTTCACCATTGTTAACTTGTATGCACCAAACTCCCATCAACTCTGCTTCCTAAAAAGACTATCCCGCAAAATTGCTGCCTTTCAAAAAGGCTCCCTGGTGGTATCTGGTGACCGCAACTTAACCCAACTACGGATTACACATTAGATTCTACATCCAAGGCCAAACGCCCACCCCCTATGCTTCAATATCTGCTCCACACGGAAGACATCTATGATATATGAAGGTTCCAACATGCGAACGAACAAGACGATGCTTACCATTCTGCTAGACATAACTCTTACTCTAGAATCGATCTGATACTCATGGAAAAAATACTTCTGCAGGCAGTGTCCTTCTCCACCATACATGACATTACATGGTCTGCTCACGTACCTGTGTCTATCACGGTGGTGAAGGGGCACACTCCTAACCCTGCCTATATAAGGCAATCGGGCAGGCAAATTCCTAGCCCAGAGACTCAAAACTGTTAAGACTAAATCTAAAATCCCATACCCGCTACACCCATCTGATAAGCATAAAATATTCAACCCCAAAGAAATAGCAAATTCCTTTGCTAAATATTACTCTATTCTCTCACCATACATTGATAAAGATCCTAACACCCCTCAACCAATTGATGAGAGAATTCAAGCCTTTCTGGCAAAGATTAAACTTCCCTTCCTATCACAGATGCACTCATAACGGAAACTGAGATCAAGAAAATAATAAAGACACTCCCTTTGGGCAAATCCGAAGGTGCTGATGGACTACAAATTGACTATTACAAATCATTTCAAAATAATTTAGTGCCAACTTTACAGATGGTCTACACAGCTGCAGTGTCCTCTGCCTCGTTTCCCTCTGTGATGCTTAAAGCCAATGTGGTCACTATCCCTAAGCTGGTTAAGGAACCCACGGCTCCATCTAACTTTAGACCAATGTCATTATTGAATACTGATGTCAAATTATGTGCAAAAATTCTAGCCCATGGATTACTTCCTATGCTCCCCTCCCTTATTAAGCCTGATCAATCTGGCTTCACCCTGGGTAGACAGGCATATGATGCCACAATAAGAGTCATTAATATTATGCAATATGCTAGATACTATCGGATGCCTTCTCTGCTCCTCTCTTTGGATGCGGAGAAGGCATTCAACAGGATATATCGGGGCTATATGAGATATACTTTGCAACAGTTTAGATTCACTGGACCCATTCTCTCTGCCATACTGGCCCTCTACTCCTCCCCCTGTGCACAAGTTTACACTTCCAACCTGTTATCAACTACTTTCACCATCTCCAATGGCACAAGGCAAGGATGTCCTCTTTCCCCCTCAATCTTTAACCTTCTTATTGAGCCACTGGCAGAGAGAATCAGAACTCATCTTTATATTGCAGGCTTTTCCATACAAGGGAGATCTCACAACATACATCTATACATCTATTTGCAGATGACATTATTCTGTTCCTAACCTTGCCCACTAAATCATGCACATGACACTCTCAATGAGTTCAGTAGAATTTCCTTCTATAAGATCAATTTTACAAAGTCAATTATCCTAGAACTAGGTATTCTACCTCCTTTAAGCCCTTGTACACATGGTCGGACATTCCGACCACGGGTAATTTGCGACGGATTTAGCCTGGAAGTGGTGTTGCATGCACACGGTCGTACAAAGTTGTCGGAATTTTCGGGTCAACAAGAACGCGGTGACTTAAACTACGTATGATGGGACTCGAAAAGGGATGTTCAGCACCACGTGAGGTACCCTTCTGCTGATCTTGTGTTTATCGCGTGTTAGTAGAAGTTTGGTTAGAGACGATTCGCGCTTTTCAGATTTGTGCTTCATATTGTTACTGCTCTTCAGTTTGTGCTTGTCGGTGTGTATCTGCTTATCAGTGTGTGTAGTCAGTTCACATTTGTTGGTCATTGCGAACTATATCTTCATATAGTACGCTTTGATTTTCAGTGCTTATTGTCCGCTGGTTTCTGGTTTTCAGTTCGTTCTTTCAGGCCTTGCTGTTTATCGGTGCTTTCTCTTAGTCCATTCTGACCAGCCGACCGTTTTGAAGCCATGTTTTGTGCACATACTCGTCGTAGAGGTTGTGCTGTGCAGGGGCTTGGTGTTGGGCTTTTAGATTTGACACAAGCCCAATCCATGAACAGGGCGATGAGGAGTTCATGGAGCAAGAATTGGTTGCTCCAGCGCTGCCTCCCTCTTTATTTGTTTATGACACCTAAATAATTTTTTGGGTTCAAGAAATACTTGCCTATGTGTTTTACTTCAAAAAGGACAGTTTATTTGTGAGTAGGCAGGCACATTTCAAAAATACAAAGTCAAATTAAAACAAGGGGCACCAACACCAAACAACCTCCTAGAGATTAAAAAATAAAACAATAAAATAAAAAGATAATAATGGTGTTGTGGTAAGTTGACACACACAACACACCAAAAAAATTACGAACATGAGCAAAATGTCGAAAAAGGAGATCTTGATTAAAAAAAAACACAAAATTGAAACAAACAAAAAAAATGATTGGGGAGATGTGGCGAATTAAAATATTGCATTTATGAAATGAGGAAAAAGAATAAAGAAATACATTTTGGAGAAGTGTGTGTGAATATGAGCAGCAAAACAACTTCATTCTTGTAGCATTATAAAGAAAAAGAGAATGCGCTGCATTAAACAATTTTTAACATTGCAGTGTGACGAATGTGCTATATCGATTACGAACGGTAGTTTTACCTGACCGAGCGCTCCCGTCTCAGAATTTATTCTGAGCATGCGTGGCACTTTGTCCATCGGACTAGGCTACACACGATCAGAACTGACGTGCATCGGATCATGTTGTCTGAAAATTTTATATCAAGCTCTCAAACTCTGTTGGTCGGACACTCCGTTGGAAAAAGTCCGATGGAGCCCACACGGTCGGATTATCCGACAAAATGGTCCAATTGAACATTTTCCATCAGAATTTCTGACAGTGTGTATAAGGGCTTAGAACCAAACTACAGGTGGCCTTCCCCTATTCATGGAGTAAATCTACTATTTCATACTTAGGAATAAAATTGACGACTGACCCACAACATCTAGCATAAGCCAACTACAAACCACTGATTGACAAACTCTCCATAGAAACAAAGAGACTAACCAATATAAAACTGTCATGGTCTAGCCGCCGAGCCGCATTTAAAATGTTGTTCTTGCCTCAGATACTATATGCATTTAGAACACTTCCTGTCCCACTGCACAATGCTCATCTTAAAGCTTTAAATTCCCTGCTTCCTAAATTCATTTGGGGTCCGAAAAGACCAAGGTGCTCTAAAGCTCTTCTGGTCAATCCCAGACTGGTGGGAGGCATGGGCCTAGTTGACATCCAAGATTTTTTTCCAAGCATCCATCCTCACGAATCTTAAAGGATGACTAGACCCGACAACAGGTAATCTGTGGTGCGGAATCGAACAGGTGTTGAGCCCTACTAAAAGTCTCAGCCTTCTCTTGCTCTTGGATGTATGGAAACCATTTTCCATGCATAGATTACCACTCACTATCCAAGCCTCACTGGCGGTGTGGAGAGATCTCCAGAAACTCCCAATTCCACTTTCCAACCAAATAGAGGTCCCTGTACCCATAACAATTCTTTCTCATGCTATTCCTAACCTCTCCCTCACAGACTGGCAGGACAAGGGAATCAAGCTGATTCATGACCTATATCAAGACAACTCCCTCATCCCCTTTGATTCCCTCAAGAGACAATTCACACTATCACCTGTTGACCACTATAGATACATTCAAATTTCCCACCTTCTTGGATCCGTTAAATCATATCACATATATCTCTCAAAAGAAGCGTGGCGGTTTTACATCACTAGCCCAATACATTACACTCTCTTCCAACACAAACTAGACTTCACAAAATCCCACCCCTTCAGGAAATGGGAATCCGATTTAGGTACAAACATTACAGACTCACAATGGCAACACATGCTTCAATCACTCTACAAAGCCTCCAAGTGCATTAACCCCTGGAATCTGTCCCCAAAAAAGCTCCTAGATGGTATCTTGCACCCTACAGAATCTCCAAATTTGTAAACCCCAATTCCCCCTGTGCTGGAGAAACTATGGAGCAAGAGGTAATCTGCTCCACATGTTCTGGGCCTGCCAACACTTGACTAGTTTTTGGAACTCCTTCTAACTTGCCCCAACCCAAGTTTGGCAATACTAAATATAGGTATCAAAGTCTTTCCCCCGATTTCAGAGTAGTGATAACTCATATTCTTTTGGCTGCCAGAACATTAATAGCAAAACATTGGAAAGCAGATAATGCACCAAACATGCCAGAGGTACTTATAACCACCCAAAATCACTATATATATGAATCCCTACTGGCTAGTAGGAGTGGTAACAAGAAATAGTTTGATAATCGATCAAAAATATGGACAACTTGGTTTAAAGGTAATAATTGAAATATCCCTGTATGGTAATACATATTATTCTCACTTAAGTTTTTTTGCTCACATGATGGTCGGACCCTAGTTAGACTCCCTCCATCCCCCTCCCCTCTCTTCCCTCTTACTGTATAATTTCTATCCTGTAAGTTTTACTATATTATTGAACTACGGTAATGTTGAAAGTATTTTCACTTGTGCCTTGACACTACGTCTCCAATACATTCAACTGTATATATACTGTCATTCCTGATAGTGCTGTATTACTTGCTTTCAATTTTACATTTTGTTATTTGAAACATTTTCAATAAAAACCAATAAAAAAAAAAAAAAAACTGGATAATCACAAAAAAAGAACTACTGTATATTCTAATTAAAGATGTGAGTAATACAAATATTTTGACTTATTTATAAAAGTATAGGCATAGTTTGCTACTGTGAAGTGTGTAGATTGAACTGCTGATAAGTTTTTAAACTTTAACTTTCTCTGGCTTTCTTTAGCTGGCATATTTAAAAAAACATTATGTATTAGTATTTATGTATGGATCTGCTTCCATCTTCTGTCTGTATTTGTAAGTGGCTAGGTTACAGAGTTAATTATTTAAATCACTTCCTGTCTCTAGTGGCTAGATTAGAAACCCCAGGAGAAGGAATTATATAGCGAAATAGGGTCTGAGATCACATGTCTTGCTAGGCAGGAGCTTCTACTCCAGGCCAGAAGCAGTAATCATTAGGCAGGCGTTTCTATGTTTAATAGTTTACTAATGATAAATATGAATTTCAACAGTCAAGCGCTGATATGAATATTATCAAAAAAAACAAAAAATTCAGCTGCAACTATTCATGTGTGCTCTTAAATCACATAAAATTAAATGAATTCATTAGTTAATAGTGCGCTAGAACCTATACACCTAATAAATCACAGTGATATATCCTCATGTAATTAATTGGCCATAATGTACAAATGATCACCAATCTTCATAAAAAATATATATTGAAATAAAAATAAAAAGTAATAAATTATTATAAAATAAAAATAAAAATATTGATAAAAATAATGATAAAAATGAAAAAAATTAAGTGCAGACAGAAAGTCACCACCACCTTAGTGTGTACTGCCTGCTCACCTTACTGAAGTTTTCAGACATAAACGGTCCTTATGGTGATTAGTCTGTGTGTGTTCCAATCCAAGGACACAGTACAAGCACCTTTCCCCAATGCTTCCACAGGCTATCCAGCATCTCCAGGGAAAATGGTTAATCTCTCAAAAACAATTTAATATATAATCATTGCGCAAGGTTCCTAATACAATGATTCTTTCTTCTAAGTGCAAAATAAACACTCACATTTGCTTCAATCAAATATCACGTATTGCACGATCAGTGTAGTGAACTTAGCTTTCCTCCTTAATAAACACCCAGCGTGTTCAGCAAACACACACTCGGACATGACGTCACGGGCTCCTCCCGACGCACTGTGCCACAGGAAATATGGACAATTAATTAAATGAGGATATATCACTGTGATTTATTAGGTGTATAGGTTCTAGTGCACTATTAACAAATTCATTAATAGTTTACTAATGTTGTCCATAACTCCTGGGTCTATATATGTATATATTTATAGACTGGTGACAGAAGCATATCTATCCTCTTGTTATCTCACATGTGCTATACCATTAAGGTTCCATCTGTGACACAGTGTGCTCCTTGTTGTATGTTAGTAGGTGAACCTGTTTATTTCAATAGAATTTATATGAATCTCATATTATTATAGTTAACCCTGTTCTTTGTAGTCTGGGATACTATTAGAGGCGTTGCTAAGGTCTCCAGAGCCTTTGGCAAAAATCTGTATTGGCACCCCCCCACCCCCCGAAACCCCCCTTCATTAACCACTTTCAGACCGGACCATTTTGCTGGTAAATGACCAGAGGTCTTTTTACACTTTGGCACTGCGCTGCTTTAACTGGTAATTGCGCGGTCATGCAATGTTGTACCCAAACGAAATTTGCGTCCTTTTCTTCCCACAAATAGAGCTTTCTTTTAAAGGTATTTGACTGACTCTGCGATTTTTATTTTTTGCGATATAAACGTAAAAAGACCGCAATTTTTTAAAAAAAATGATATTTTCTACTTTTTGTTATTAGAAAAATCCAATAAACTCAATTTTAGTCATACATTTAGGCCAAAATGTATTCAGCCACATGTCTTTGGTAAAAAAAAATCAATAACTGTATATTTATTGGTTTGCGCAAAAGTTGTCACATCTACAAACGTTTTCTGGAATTTACGCAGCTTTTAGTTTACGACTGCCTATCTAATTTCTTGAGGTGCTAAAATGGCAGGGCAGTACAAAACCCCCCCAAATGACCCCATTTTGGAAAGTAGACCCCCTAAGGAAATTGATAAGTGGCATGTTGAGCCCATTGAATATTTTATTTTTTTGCCTCAAGCGATTGAATAATGACAAAAAAATTTTTTATTTTTTTACACAAATTTGTCATTAAATGATATATTGCTCACACATGCTATGGACATATGTGAAATGACACCCCAAAATAAATTCTGCTGCTTCTCCTGAGTACGGGGATACCACATATGTGGTACTTTTTGGGAGCCTAGCTGCGTACGGGGCCCAGAAAACCAAGCACCGCCATCAGGCTTTCTAAGGGCGTAAATTTTTGATTTCACTTCTCACTACCTATTACAGTTTTGAAGGCCATAAAATGCCAAGATGGCACAAAACCCCCACAAATGACCCCATTTTAGAAAGTAGACAACCCAAGCTATTTGCTGAGAGGCATGTTGAGTCCATGGAATATTTTATATTTTGCCACAAGTTGCGGGAAAATTACAAACTTTTTTTTTTTTTTACACAAAGTTGTCACTAAATGATATATTGCTCACACATGCTATGGGCATATGTGAAATGACACCCCAAAATAAATTCTGCTGCTTCTCCTGAGTACGGGGATACCACATATGTGGGACTTTTTTGGAGCCTAGCCGCGTACGGGGCCCCGAAAACCAAGCACCGCCATCAGGCTTTCTAAGGGCGTAAATTTTTGATTTCACTTCTCACTACCTATTACAGTTTTGAAGGCCATAAAATGCCAAGATGGCACAAAACCCCCACAAATGACCCCATTTTAGAAAGTAGACACCCCAAGTTATTTGCTGAGAGGCATGTTGAGTCCATGGAATATTTTATATTTTGCCACAAGTTGCGGGAAAATTACAAACTTTTTATTTTATTTTATTTTTTCACAAAGTTGTCACTAAATGATATATTGCTCATGCATGCCATGGGCATATGTGAAATGACACCCCAAAATAAATTCTGCTGCTTCTCTTGAGTATGGGGATACCACATATGTGGGACTTTTTGGGAGCCTAGCCGCGTACGGGGCCCCGAAAACCAAGCACAGCCTTCAGGCTTTCTAAGGGCGTTACAGTTTTGAAGGCCATAAAATGCCAAGATGGCACAAACCCCCCCCAAATGACCCCATTTTGGAAAGTAGACACCCCTAAATTTACGGGTACACTAGTGAGACTAGGTAATAAATGGCGGGTGCCCTGAAACTATAAAAAAATAACTAACCAACCAGCGTCACCTGTAACAGTTATATGGTGATCACTGGTGAAAGGGTTAACTAGGGGGCAATCAGGGGGCTTTATGCGGTAGTATATGGGGGTCCCTGGCGCTATAAAAAGCTGCGGCGAACCTAAATACCTACCTGCCTAACTAGCGTCACCTGTGACACTAATACAGCGATCAGAAAAATGATCGCTTATTAGGCTGGGTTCACACTGGAGCGATGCGGGAATGCCACGAATCCGCGGCGGGTTCCCGCATCGCATGCCTCCCGGCGGCAGTTCACACTGCCCTATGCGAACTGCTGGGAGTGTCAGTGAAATGTTAATGACACCCCCAGATCAGTTCGCATATCGCAGTGCGATCTGCAAACTCGGATCGCATGGTGTGAACACCCATGCGATCCGATTCTGCTGCGGGCCAAAAAAAGGGTCCCGTGCGAATTTGCGGCGGGTGCGGCGAATGGCTGAACTCGAATCGCACAGAGATCGGATGTGATTTGCACTGCAGTGCGGTGCGAATCACATCCGTTCTCATAAACCGCTGCAATGTGAACCCAGCCTTAGTGACACTGGCGACGGGGGGTGATCACGGGGTTAAACCTTTATTGGGGGGGTTAGGGGGGTACCTTAGAACTAAAGGGGGCTAACCCTAACTGCCCTAACAGTTATTAGTCACAAATGACACCCGCCGGGTGATCAGGGGGTTAAACCTTTATTAGGTAATAAATGGCGGGTGCCCTGAAACTATAAAAAAATAACTAACCAACCAGCATCACCTGTAACAGTTATATGGTGATCACTGGTGAAAGGGTTAACTAGGGGGCAATCAGGGGGCTTTATGCGGTAGTATATGGGGGTCCCTGGCACTATAAAAAGCTGCGGCGAACCTAAATACCTACCTGCCTAACTAGCGTCACCTGTGACACTAATACAGCGATCAGAAAAACGATCGCTTATTAGGCTGGGTTCACACTGGAGTGATGCGGGAACGCCACGAATCCGCGGCGGGTTCCCACCTCGCATGCCTCCCGGCGGCAGTTCACACTGCCCTATGCGAACTGCTGGGAGTGTCAGTGAAATGTTAATGACACCCCCAGATCAGTTCGCATATCGCAGTGCGATCTGCAAACTCGGATCGCATGGTGTGAACACCCATGCGATCCGATTCTGCTGCGGACCAAAAAAAGGGTCCCGTGCGAGTTTGCGGCGGGTGCGGCGGGTGCAACGCGAATTCAGCCATACTATCTGTATGGCTGAACTCGAATCGCACAGAGATCGGATGTGATTTGCACTGCAGTGCGGTGAAAATCACATCCGTTCTCATAAACCGCTGCAATGTGAACCCAGCCTTAGTGACACTGGCGACGGGGGGTGATCACGGGGTTAAACCTTTATTGGGGGGGTTAGGGGGGTACCTTAGAACTAAAGGGGGCTAACCCTAACTGCCCTAACAGTTATTACAGTCACAAATGACACCCGCCGGGTGATCAGGGGGTTAAACCTTTATTAGGTAATAAATGGCGGGTGCCCTGAAACTATAAAAAAATAACTAACCAACCAGCATCACCTGTAACAGTTATATGGTGATCACTGGTGAAAGGGTTAACTAGGGGGCAATCAGGGGGCTTTATGCGGTAGTATATGGGGGTCCCTGGCACTATAAAAAGCTGCGGCGAACCTAAATACCTACCTGCCTAACTAGCGTCACCTGTGACACTAATACAGCGATCAGAAAAACGATCGCTTATTAGGCTGGGTTCACACTGGAGTGATGCGGGAACGCCACGAATCCGCGGCGGGTTCCCACCTCGCATGCCTCCCGGCGGCAGTTCACACTGCCCTATGCGAACTCCTGGGAGTGTCAGTGAAATGTTAATGACACCCCCAGATCAGTTCGCATATCGCAGTGCGATCTGCAAACTCGGATCGCATGGTGTGAACACCCATGCGATCCGATTCTGCTGCGGACCAAAAAAGGGTCCCGTGCGAATTTGCGGCGGGTGCGGCGGGTGCGGCGAATGGCTGAACTCGAATCGCAGAGATCGGATGTGATTTGCACTGCAGTACGGTGCGAATCACATCCGTTCTCATAAACCGCTGCAATGTGAACCCAGCCTTAGTGACACTGGCGACGGGGGGTGATCACAGGGTTAAACCTTTATTGGGGGGGTTAGGGGGGTACATTAGAACTAAAGGGGGCTAACCCTAACTGCCCTAACAGTTATTACAGTCACAAATGACACCAATG
Organism: Lithobates pipiens; assembly: GCF_037356315.1. NCBI lineage: Eukaryota > Metazoa > Chordata > Amphibia > Anura > Ranidae > Lithobates > Lithobates pipiens. The sequence continues at coordinate 2,671,155 of NW_027507718.1, forward strand.
CAAAAAAAAAAAATGCATTGGTGTCACTGTGACTGGGGGGGGCAGGGGTAATTGGGGGGGTGATCGGGGGGTAAAGGGGGGGTGTGAGTGTGCCTGGCATGTTCTACTGTGTAGTGTCATGTTGGTGCAACTCACCGATCCTCTCTCCTCGGTGCCGGAACGAAAAATACCGACACGGAGGAGAGATTACATCACTTCCTCTCCTGTGTTTACATTACAGGAGAGGAAGTGATGCAATGCTTCACTCCCATTCGTCATGAGCGATCGCGAGGGGGTGGCCATGAATGAATGGCCGCCCCCTCATCCCGGATCGCTCCTGCACAGATACCGACCGCCGCTGGCACCGGGGGAAGGCAGGGACGTACAGGTACGCCCATATGCCTGCCCGTGCCATTCTGTCGACGTACATCGTCGTGCGGCGGTCGGGAAGTGGTTAAAGAATTAGAATTTCAGTTGTTTGTTTCTTTACATCAATTTCCTTAATTGTCTGCATATACATTAAAGAGCACAGTGAGTATCAGAAGTACAAAAGGAATATAGTTCAGGAGTGAGGGGTGTGTAATGTACAGTTCAGGGGTCAGGGAGAGTGCAAAATTTCCCCCACAAGCAAAACTTTTCCCACTTTACCCTTTCAGCAAAAATACCAACTCTCCTAAAAAAAATCCAGTACTTATTGAACGAAAAGTTAGATTGTCTAAAGGTGATTTCTTAACCCCTTCATGTTTGTCAAAGTGTGACGTTCAATCCCCACACAGGCCTAATCTTTATTCTTTGGTGTGAATATTTAAAGGGGGCTTTCAGAAAGTACCGCCCTTTGAACGTGTCATACAGATTATCCAATCATATACAAGTACAGCCTACAATAAAAGTGAAACTAGCAATTCCTCAAAATCATGTGATTTCCAAGAAACTAAACAACTAAATAAGATAACAGTAACATGGGAAACGAAACTAGACTAGCAAAACTTGAGCATACATTTTGTGAGGTGGATGTTAGAGAGAGACACAAAATGGAAACCAAATTTCTTAAAGAATGAAAGCGGTTAAGCTAAATATCCCTTCAATCCCCTCTTAGATCATATAAGATGATCTCTACATTCTATGTTGTGTCTTAATACTTCTTTGGGATTGTGGCATTGATTGCCTGATGACTCTTCATGTATGTCATGTAGGATAGAACCTTATCAGGAGATTGAAGGCGTGCAACTATGCAAGTGCAACACTTAAAGCAGAGGTAAAGAATCAGAGCAAGGATAAATATCATAACAATAACAAGGACAATGTCTTTTAACCATGAAAATATACCTCCAAGCCCAAATCCTGCATTGGCAAATGGGCTCCATGTTTTAGCAATGTCCCTAGCTTCCTGCTGGAGCTGACCTCTAAGGGATGTCCCCTTTTATCATACCCTACCACTCCCATGACAGGTACCAAGTATGCAAGGTAACACCATCCCTTAAAATGAAGGGGCACCCAGGGATAACACACTTTCCCACAACATACATAAATACTTTGTCCTAGTGCAAAAGGTCTCTTAGCGACAATGTACTTGTCCTGTGTCGCGATTATTGGTGCAATATTTCACCTACATTTTTAGGGAAAGAAGAAAAGTTATGCAAAGTACAGTTTAGCCCTGGGTCAGATACTTGAAACAGTGAGCAGGCATTCCCACAGCTTGATGTTAAATATTGACCTGCTGCAGAAAGAAGGGCTAGTCTGTGTCTCATTCCCTAAATTAAAACACCAATCAGGGGAATGACTTCTACCTGCTATTGGAAAGTTAACAAAGTTGTTTATGTACAGAGTGGATATGTTAGTCAGGAATATAGGACAGTAAGAGTCTCGTTGAGAAAGGAGGAAATATTTAAAGGTACAGACAAAAGGGAAATTCAGGCAGTGCTAGAATGTAATTTGTTACATATCCTACATTCTTCATACCCTGATTTTTTCCCAAGCATAAGCATACTTAAATTTTAGCAAAAGCATCTTATCAGTAAAACTATCTCCAGTCTCTATCTTGATTCTAACTTGTGTCACTGTAATGTTCTCTTGTGTGTTTGTGTGTGTGTTCCAAAAGATACTTTCAATTGCACCCAAATCTTCAGGTGGGTAGGAACACTGTCAGAGAGATCAGGATCAGGAGGCAAAATGCCTTGCCAGAAGTCTGTGGTGAAATAAGCGAGGTCATCTTCTCTGGCCAGACCTGCTTTCCCAGGAACTCCTCCTTCCTCTGCTTGGACTTCGGCTTGAGGGTCTCCTGTATCCAAGATCTCCTTCCAGCTCTTGGGGCTTTGGGCAACCTTTTTCACTCTGTTGGCATGGATCCAGGACTGCCAATTTTCCACTGGGATGGCTGTTCTGGTCACTGCAACCACTGTGGTAGGAGGTCCAAAGGGATACTCTTGCTTCTTACTTCTGTTCAGCTGTTGGGCCACCACGGTGTGTCCCACCTTAAAGAGGTGAGTAGCTTCCTGTGAAGAAAAAGGAGAGGTGCGAGCAACATTTTTCTCAACTGTATCGAATGTTTCAACCAATTTCCTTACATATTCTTCCTGTATTAAGTCTAAATCTCCCTTTTCTATCATTAAAGGTGCTCTGGCCTATGGGGTGGGGAAAGGTAGACCCATCAAGACTTCAAAAGGTGAATACCCTGTTGTCTTGGAAGGGGTCATTCTTATTTCTGCCAGGACTGCTGAGAGGACCTTCTTCCAGTTGGCAAAGATTCCTCCTGTGGCCTTTCTTATTTTGTCTTTTTAATTGTTCTGTTCGTTCTTTCTATTATCCCTGAGCTTTGAGGGTGGTAGGGAATGTGAAACTATCATTCTATCTTGAGAGTTTTTACCAAGTCCCGGCAGACCCTTGATACAAATGTAGGTCCATTGTCTGAGTTTATCTGAAGTGGGCATCCCCATGGAGGAATGATTTCCTGAATGAGGATCCTCACTACTGTTTGTGCATCTTCTTTTGTGGTTACAAAAAGTTCAACTCATCTTGAGAAAATGTTCACAATTACCAAAAGATATTTCTGTCTTTTGCCTAGTTTAGGCATGTGTGTGAAATCAATCTGCAAATGTGTAAAAGGAGTGTTTGGCCTTGTGTGGGTTGCTTCTGATACATGTGATGCATCTTGATACATAATCTTTAACCCTCCAGGAAAGTTCTGGAAAATAAAAATCTTTCTCCAATAGTTCACAAGTGGCCTTCCAGCCTCTGTGACCTATTCCATGGTACTGAGAAATAAAAAGTGATGCACTAGCTACTGGTATACATGGCTTCCCCTCTTTGCAGAGAAGTCCAGTCTTTGGATCTTTCTGCACACTTATTTTGTCCCAATCCCTGAGATCAGCTTCTTCTGCACATCCCTGCAAATCTGAAAGAACCTGATCAAAGAAGGGCAATTCTGGGGCTAGCATGGGCATTTAGATCTGTGCATTTTGTGAAATAGCAGCTTGTTTAGCAGCTAAACCAGCCAGAGCATTGCCCTTGGCTATCTGTTTGTTGGCCTGTGTGTGCTCTGCAGTGCTGTGAAAGATAAATCAGACCTGGGTGATGTGTCTTGGTGAATGAGGTTTATGCAATCATGTTGTGGAACAACCTCATCCTGCTCTCCTTTTAATTCTAAAGGGCATTTAAGATTGGTGCTGGTCCTGCAGTGGGAGAAGCATATTTGATGTGCAATTTTGGATTAGACACCACGATCACCTCATAGCCGCTCAACCTCTGAGCAGACATGTGCTGTGTATGTACATTTTTCAATAGGATTGATACATTGTGGGTGGTGTGAAGTGTGGTGTCGTGCCCCAGAGTGAAAGAAGTGGTCATCTGAACCATCATCACACAGGACACGAGAGCTCTGAGACACACAGGCATGCCCTGAACCTGCACCGGAACCATCTTTGAGGAAAAAAAAAAATAGGGCGCAACTTGCCTCCATGCTCCTGAGCGAGGACACCTGACAAAGTCTTACAATTTTCCCTTGCAAACAAATAAAACATTTTTCCATAATTAGGGAGGCCGAGCCCTGGAGCCATTACCATAGCATTTTTCAAATACACAAAAGCATTGCACATTTCATCTGACCATTTTATACAGTCTGGCATGTCTGAACCTCTGGCTTGTCTCAGGAGATTGTCATAGTAGGAACAGTCAGGTATTCATTGGCGGCAGTAACCAATCATACCAAGAAAGGTAAGCATGTCTGTCTTAGTAAGTGGGCGGGGCAGACCCACAAGAACTATAGCTCTTTTGTGATTGACTTTCCTTTCTCCTTTTGAGAGTACACAACCAAGATATGCAACCATTTCCTGACACCATTGCAATAATTTCTTTGACACTTTGTGACTACTTTCAAAAAAACATTTCAAAAGATCCCTCCCATCCTCCAGGGCGGCCACCGAGTAGAACTGCAGATGAGGAGCCACATACTGCAGCAGGGATGAACAGTGTCCTGGTATCCAAGCTCTGAGAGTAGTTTGGAGGACAATGGGATAGACTGCAGAGGAGTCTACATAGCCCTGGGGCATTCTACACCATATATGTTCGTTAGAAAGCAAAGATTGTCTGTGTCTCCTCATCCACAGGGACGGAAATAAAAAAAAGCATTCAATAAATCAATCACAGTAAAATACTCTGCATCCTGTGGTATGGCACTATTTATGACACATCAGGCACTATTGGGGCAATCAGTACCATTAGGCTATTGATGGCCCTTAGGTCTTGTACAAACCTATAGTCACCATTTGCCTTCTTACTGGGTTAATGTTAATGTAGGGTGAGACAATTTCCCTCTTGGTTGTCTCTGTGTGTAACCCCCTCTTTGTCCTTGCCCCCTCCCTTTTATAAAAGTTACCCCTTTTATTTCCTGAGAAACCATTTAGATAATGTGTCTGAACTGGTGTTTGCTTAAGGATGTCAAAACATCCTGCAGCATCCTTCACTGTCAGAAATCAGTTATTGTTCTTGTAGCCCACTCTGATATTTGCTGTGTGTCCTCATGTAATGAAGTCTTTCATAAAACTCTTATCTGGTTGTGGAATGTAAGGGGGAGGAGGGGGGCGCATGGTACATGCATAGAAAACATTGATTTAACCCTTAAATCCACCATTTCATGTCTCTGTTAAACCCATCGTGGACAATGTTGTGGCTAGGATGCTATAGGGAGCCTCGGTCCAGCCGGGGATCTCCACAGCATGTTTATTTTCATCCTTATTTTTCTTTATAAACATTCTGACTTTTATTTCCTTTACTTTTTTACTTTTTTATTTATTTATTTATTTATTTTTTGGCAAAATTCCAACAAGCACTCCTTATGGCCAGAGGTTCCCCTGATCACAAGCAAGCTTTGTGCATTATTACTTTTCTTATTTTTATAACCAAACTATTTTTATTTATATTTCAAATGTTTGGCAGAGTGCCAACAGGTTCAAACACTACTTTCATTTGCTGTAGTACCTATGCCGCAAACAATTCCTCACTATCTATTACGGTCAGTGAGATATTAGCACTTGAACCCTGTTGGCAAAAAGCCAAATGTCCAAATTTTGCATCTGGATTCCCCTGTGCAAGAGATGTCAGTAGCAAAAATAATTATTCAAATAGCATGTTTTGATCAAAAGTCAGCCTCAGAGTATACTACCGACTATGCCAATTCATGCATTACCTTAAGAGAGTGTTATAAACACTGCTACTATGCTCACTATCTCATACATTGGAGTCAAAGCATTCATATGTAAATCATTAATCATTGCCCCCCCCCCCCCAATCCTCTAACCCCCTTCCAGTACCACAACTATTCTACCTGGGAAAAAACAGACAGGCTGGTTGTACACAGTAGGTAGATTGACCTGTGTACAACCAGCCATCCCATACATGGATCAAAATTCATCTTGCTGAACCGTCTGAATTTCGACCCATGTATGGTCAGCTTAAGTTTACGTTATAGAAGGGCTGAAGTCAGACCTCAGGATCATTGCAAGCCACTGATCCCCCTCTGTGCAATAAGAAACATTTGCTTAGCTGTCTTAGCAGTGTACATTTATTGCCCACTGAACTTAGCCCTGTATATCTAATGCAAGCAAAGTTTCTATTCAGTTAAAACTTTATAGGACAGCTGATTTCATGTTATTATTGCTACTACAGGAAGAACTTTTATCCACAATTTGTAGTGTACTGAGTATCGGCAACTCTTCTCTTTCTGCCTGTCTTTGATTATTTATACTTTAGGTTAAGATTGATGACACAGAGGGTCATAGTACATTTCAAGCTACTAGACATCATTAGCCAGGGAAACGCCTTCAAAATTTTGCTGTGGGGCACTTTGAATCATAGTTATGCCCCTGGCCCTAGTGCTCAAATGAATCAATGTTGACTGAAATTGTACTATCCACCTCATAGTTTTAAAAACGAAAAGCTAAAAACAGATTGTTTACGTTACTCCCACTCTCACGTCCAGATTTTTTGCAAAGTGACAGTGGGACTTGTGGATTTAGCTACTTAGTAGCCAAGAGGCACAAGTTTAAGTAACCAGAATATGTGCACTCATTAGCTTTCCATCAAAAGGACACAAGAAGTATATCTGGGAACTGTGCATGTATGCACTAGTATCAGAACTATAATGTCACTACCAGCTGGGGGATCCATCGATCCCGGCTGCTGAGCACTGCACTGCCCTACGTTGACTGCGTAGTTCTGGTGCCAATGTGGACGTCACTCTGCAAAGTCAGCAGCGCAAGACCAACAGTCAGGTAAAAAACCTAACCACTGACACCAATGAACGCTTCCTGCCATTGACCATCAATGTAAGGGGGCATGTATACATGTCACCAATATAAAGGGGCATTTACACTGACCACCAAGGCAACATTGTATTTACACATATCAGATACAGATAGTTACAGGTATTAACAATGACCACCAATTGAACAGGGGAATTTACAGTATGCATCAAAGTTAAGGTGGAATTGTTTAAAAATTACCAAAATAATAGGCAGTTACATTGACCACAAGTGTAAATGGGCTTTTGTAAAGGGGACTGCTTTACTTTATATGCCATGCTGTAAATGACATGCTAAAAAAGGCTGCACTAGTAAAGTGTTTTGTATGTTACATGTACAAGACCATTATGCCCTCTTCTATGTTACATATGCCGGCCACCTGCACCATATAAAAATGTGCTGTACATTACATACTCTGAATCAGTGGTGGAACTACCAGACTGAGAGGAGCAGTGTGTGACAGGCAAAAATGAATGGATCTGTGGGAGGAGAGGATGACAGGGAGCAGGACGGCTGAGGCGGGGGTGAAGATGCCAGGGAGGGAGAGAGAGAGCATTGCAGACATCATCAGTGAGACAGGTAACAGAACTGACCTGTACAGTTGTACTGTAGCAAAAGAGACACAGCCAAAGTGAAGAGAAAACTTACCAGTATCATGGCACTGCCCGATACTGCGGTGATCGGGAGGAGAAAACTTCAAAGGCCCCCCATGCACCTAGGACCCCTGGGCAGTTTGCAGAAGTGCCTGTGCTTTAAGACATGCAAGCCCTCCCCCTCTCTCAGTGTCCTGACAAATCCCTGACCCTGCTCTCCAGGAGAGGAAAACAGGCAGCACTGGGGAGAGACCAGGCACATGTGGGAGGATCATATGTGCCTGAACAGGGAGGCAGATCAGTGTGCTGTGACAGACAGTTACAGAAACAATGCAGTGTATCTCTTCTCCCTCCAGCAGCTGAAAAAGCTGCCAGGAGGGAGAGAGAGACTCTCCCCCTATCAATGGCTCTGCCAGCTCAGCACCGCCAGCCCACCGCTGCTGTGCTTGTGCTGAAGTGGAACACTGCCAATTGGCGCCCCCCCCCCCCCTGGCCTGCGCCCCTGGTGGACACCGGTCTCTCCAACCACTTGGTACACCCCTGGATACTATAACTAATTTTAGCTCAGGGCACAGTAACCAACATAGGCTAGAGCTAGATTAGAAGCTACTAGGGACTAAGAGTAAATTGACTGGCTCTGTAACCTTGTATCTCCTCAGGGTTTCTGCTGGTGAAAATCTGTGCTCCAGGACAGTTGGCCAATGGTTAAAGGATCTCTGCACCATTCCCGATCTTGTCTTCAGATCTTAGGCACCAAGACGGAAGCCCCATCACAATCATCCTCAGAGGCTCCTGCAAATGGACTTCGGTACAACATTCATCTGGAGGTATCTTTACACTAGATATCAAGTATAAAAGTAAGTGCTGTGCTATGTGTAATACAAAACAAATATTATAAACGAATGTGCAAACTTAATGCATATACAGTAGCTCACAAAAGTGAGTACACCTCTCATTTTTGTAAATATTTTATTATATCTTTTAATGTGACAGCACTGAAGAAATGACACTTTGATACAATGTAAAGTAGTGAGTGTATAGCTTGTATAACAATGTAAATGTGTTGTCCCCTCAAAATAACTCAACACACAGCCATTAATGTCTACACCTCTTAAGCCGTGTACACGCGATCAAACAATCCAGTAGAAAAGTTTTACCCAAAAGTCAGGCGGACTAAGAAAGTAGTTTTGCACATCTTAATGTCAACCGGACTCGCATTTCGGCGTACAATACGACCGTGTGTGTGCTAGTTCCGGCGGACAATATGGCTGTGTGTGTGCTAGTCCGCTGTACTTTTGAAATGAATGGACTTTTCCCGCCTGGAGAAAAGTCCGCTCATTTTGAGCGTGGCTCCAGGTAGCCGGGACAAGCGAAGGAGGTGTCGCTGGCCCCGTCACCTGGTATGGAGTTAAAGGAGAAGCCCTACGGTGAAAAAACGGCGTGGGGGTCCCCCCTAGGTCCATATCAAACCCTTATCCGAGCACGCTACCCGGCCAGTCAGGAAAGGGGGTGGGAACGAGCGAGCGCCCCCCCCCCCCCCTCCTGAAACGTACCAGGCCACGTGCCCTCAACATGGGGGGTGCTTTGGGGAAGGGGAGCTGCTCTTCTGTTCTTTTTGCCAGGCCACCGTTTGTAAAAGAGCTAGAAGAAGGCCCGGCAAGAAGAACCAAAGATGGGGATGAGTCCGGCGAGAAGACCCGCGAAGACGGAAGAAGACCCCCGGAGCTGTGCAATAAACTATTTTAACCCTTGTGTGTTTTTTTTTCCACAGGTGAATGGGTAGGGGTACATTGTACCCCATACTTATTCACATAGGGTGGGGGGCCAGGATCCGGGGGCCCCCTTATTAAAGGGGGCTCACGGATTCCGATAAGCCCCCCGCCCACAAACCCCGACAACCAACAGCCAGGGTTGTCGGGAAGAGGCCCTTGTCCTCATCAACATGGGGACAAGGTGCTTTGGGGTGGGGGCCGTGTGGCCCCCCTTTCCCAAAGCACCCCCCATGTTGAGGGCACGCGGCCTGGTACGGCTCAGGAGGGGGGGCGCTTGCTCGTCCCCACCCCCTTTCCCGACCGGCCGGGTAGCGTGCTCGGAAAAGGGTCTGATATGGACCTGGGGGGGACCCCACACCGTTTTTTTGCCGTAGGAATTCCCCTTTAAGTCCATACCAGGTAAAGGGGCCAGCGACGCTTCCTTCGCTGGTCCTGGCTACCTGGAGCCACGCTCAAAATGAACGGACTTTCCTCCGTGTGTGGGCGAGTCCGTTCATTTCAAAAGTACGGCGGATAGTCCGTCGGTACGGCAGATAGACCTAGTCCGCCGCAAAAGTACCGTGTGTGGGCAGGTAGCTCGTTCGGAAAGTCCGGCGCACAGTCTGGCGGTTTGTCCGCCAGACTAAGTCCGCCGGATAGTCTGATACGTGTGTACGCTGCATTAGTAAAAATGTACAAATTGTGCCCAATTAGCCATTTTCCCTCTCCGGTGTTATGTGACTCATTAGTGATACAAAGTGGTGTTAAATTTGGTGTTATCTCTCTCTCTCATTTCAAATGGTTGCTTTAGAGGTGGTTGGACTATCCCAGGCATCGTTTTCACATCTCCTTACTAAGATCCTGCAGGGTTTCAGGCAAATGGTGCCCAAAAATATATATAATATCTCACAAAAGTGAGTACACCTCTGACATTTTTGTAAATATTTTATTATATCTTTTCATGTGACAACACTGAAGAAATTAAACTTTGCTACAATATAAAGTAATGAGCCTATAACTTGTATAATAGTGTCAATTAGCTGTCCCCTCAAAATAACTCAACACACAGCCATTAATGTCTAAACCCCTGGCAACAGAAGTGAGTACACCCCTAAGTGAAAACGTCCAAATTGGGCCCAATTAGCCATTTTCCCTCCCCAGTGTCATGTGACTCCTTAGTGTTACAAGGTCTCAGGTGTGAATGGGGAGCAGGCGTGTTAAATTTGGTGCTATTGCTCTCACTCTCTCATACTGATCACTGGAAGTTCACCATGGCACCTCATGGCAAGAACTCTGAGGATCTGAAAAAAATTATTGTTGCTCTACATAAAGATTACCTAGGCTATAAGAAGATTGCCAAGACCCTGAAATTGAGCTGCTGCACAGGGGCCAAGACAGGACAGGTTCCACTCAGAACAGACCTCGCCATGGTTGACAAAAGAAGTTGAGTGCACGTGTTCAGTGTCATATCTTGAGGTTTTCTTTGGGAAATAGATGTATGCTGTCGGTATTGCTGCAGAAGTTGAAGGGGTTACAGGTAAAAGTATCTGGGTATTTGTACAAGTCTTTTTTCGGGTATCTCTGAATTCACTGTGATCTAAATCGTCCCAGATGGACCTTACAGTGCCTTGAAAAAGTATTCACACCCCTTGAATTTTTCCTCATTTTTGTCATGTTACAACCAAAAAGGTAAATGTATTTTATTGGGATTTTATGTGATAAATCAACACAAAGTGGCACATAATTGCAAAGTGTAAGAAAAATTATAAATGGTTTTAAATTTTTTTTTTTACAAATAAAATATCTGAAAAGTGTGGTGTGCATTTATATTCAGTCCCCTTTACTCTGATACCCCTAGCTAAAATCTAGTGGAACCAATTGACTTCAGAAATCACCTAATTAATAAATAGATTTCACCTGTGTGTAATTTAATCTCAGTATAAATACAACTGTTCTGTGAAGCCCTCAGAGGTTTGTTACAGAACCTTAGTGAACAGACAGCACCACAAAGGCCAAGGAACACACCAGACAGGTCAGGGTTAAAGCTGTGGAGAAGTTTAACCACTTCAGTACTGGGCCATACTCATATGATGTCCACAGATGGGATCTCCCATCCTGCGTGGTATTTTGCAGCTCCTGAGGGCCCCCGGGGGCCCGTAGCGCGGCGATCGTGGATGGGCCGTGTCCCTTGGACACAGCCCATCCCTGATTTGTGTGATTGGCATCCCTGATCCACCCCCGATACATATGACTGACCGTGTCCAATCACAGCCTGCCACATGTACTGTGTACATTCACGGCACTCATGCACGCCCCTAGGGCGCGTGCAGAGCGGCGATTGGGGATGCGGCTTGTCACCCTGACACAGCCCAACCCCGATCACAGTAAAGAGCCAATGAAACAATGAAATTGGCTCTTTACCACATGACCGGCTGTATCCAATCACAGAATGTAAACAAACCGTGGTAACGAGAGGTTACCAGGTTCCCCTCCTCACACACTGATCGTGTGTGAGAAGGAGATTGCAGTAACATCTCGTTACCGCTTAGTGTACACACCAAACACACTAATTACCCACCCCCCTAATAAAGAGAACCTGTCACCAGCCATCAAAGTACCTGTCTTCACCCATTAAAGTACCTGTCACCAGCCATCAAAGTACCTGTCATCACCCATTAAAGTACCTGTCATCACGCGTCCCAGCCCATCTGAGCATCCGAGTACCTGTCCCAGCCCATCTGAGTACCCGAGTACCTGTTACAGCCCATCTGAGTACCTGAGTACCTGTCACAGTCCATCTAAGTACTTGAGTACCTGTCAGAGCCAATCTGAGTACCTAAGTACTTGTCAGAGTTCATCTAATTACCTGTCACAGTTCATATGAGTACACGAGTACCTGTCCAAGCCCAACTGAGTACCCGAGTACCTGAGTACCTGTCACAGTTCATCTGAGTACCTGAGTACCTGTCACAGGTCATCTGAGTACCCGAATACCTGTCACAGTCCATCAGATTACCCGAGTACCTGTCACCAGCCCATCGGAATACCCAAGTACCTGTCACCAGCCCATCGGAGTAACCGAGTACCTGTCTCCAGCCCATCAGAGTACCCGAGTACCTATTTGCAGCCCATGCCTCATATAATACACGTTGGGGTGTTTGCTTTCGAAAATGGGGTCATTTTGGGGGTAATTCCATTGTCCTGGTGCTCCAGGACCTTCAAATTGTGATAGGTAGGAATAAAATGAGATGTATAATTTATGCTCCTGGATGCCTGAAGGTACTACTTCAATGTTGGGCCTCTGTATATGATCCGGCTGTATAAAAGTCTCACACATGTGGTATCGCCATACTCAGGAGGAGTAGCAGAATGTGTTTTTGGGTGTAATTTTTGCTATATACATGCTATGTGTTAGAAATATCTTATAAATGGACAACTTTTTGTCAAAAAAAAAAAAAGATTTTAATTTTCTTTCCACGCTTCCAAAATTAACCATTCAAAAGACTCATAATGCTTCATAGAATATACTTTGGGGTGTTTTTTTTCCAAAATGGGGTCATTTTGTGGGTAATTCTATTGTCCTGATGCTCCAGGGTCTTTACAAATGTAATAGGTCATTAGGAAATTAGAGGTGTCATTTATGCTCCTAGAACGCCTGATGGTGCTCCATGCATGTTGGGCCTTTGTATGTGGCCAGGCTGTGTAAAAGTCCCACACATGTGGTATCGCTATACTTGGGAAGAGTTGCAGAAAGTATTTTGGGGTGTAATTGGAAGTATGCATTTGCTGTGTGTGATAAATAACTTGTTATTTTGACAATGTGGTAAAAAACAAAACAAAAAAATTCAACTTTTCAAAAAGGGGTCATTTGGGGGGTATTTGTACTTTCCTGACATTTCAGAGCCTCAAGAAATTAGATAGGTCATCAGTGCATCAGGTGTGATCAGATGTGATCAATTTTCAGTGATTTTCACCATAGCTTGTAGTCTCTATAACTTTCAAAGAGACTAAATAATATCCACTAATTTGGGTTATTTTTTACCAAAGAGATGTAGCAGTATAAATTTTGGCCCAAATTTATGAACAAAAATTACTCATTTGCAAAATTTTATCATAGAAACTTGTTTTTTTTTCCAACATTTTTGCTCTTTTTTCACTTATGCCACAAAAAATAAAAAACCAAGTGGTGATTAAATAGCACCAAAAGAAATCTCTATTTGTATGAAAAAAATGATAAAAATGTTGTTTGGGTACAGTGTTGCATGATTGAGTAATTGACATTCAAAGTGTGAGAGCGCTGAAAGCTAAAAATTGGTCTGGGAAGGAAGGATTTATAAATTTCCTGTATTGAAGTGGTTAAATTAGGGTTAAGTTGTAAAAAAATATCCCAAGTTTTGAACATCTCATGGAGCACTGTCAATCCATCATATTAAAATAGAAAGAGTATGGCACAACTGCAAACCTACCAAGACATGGCTGTCCACCTAATCTGACAGGTCGGGCAAGGAGAGCAGTATTGAATGACGCAACCAAAAGGCCCATGGTAACTCTGGAGGAGCTGCAGAGATCCAAAGTTCAACTTGGAGAATCTGTCCACAGGACAACTATTAGTCGTGCTCTCCACAAATCTGGCCTTTATGGAAGAGTGGCAAGAAGAAAGCCATTGTTGAAAGAATGGCATAAGAAGTCCCATTTGCAGTTTGCCAAAAGCTGTGTGGGAAACACAGTAAACATGTGGAAGAAGGTGCTCTGATCAGATGAAATGGGTGAAAAACTAACACTGCACATCACCCTGAACATCCCATCCTCATAGTGAAACATGGTGGTAGCAGCATTATGTTGTGGGGATGCTTTACAGCAGGGACAGGGAAGCTGGTCAGAGCTGATTGGAATATGGAATATGGATGGAGCCAAACACAGGGCAATCTTAGAAGAAAACCTGTTAGAGTCTGCAAAAGACTTGAGACTATGGCGAAAATTCACCTTCCAGCAGGACAACAAACCCTAAACATGCAGCCAGCACTATAATGGAATGGTCTAGATCAGAGGTAGGGAACCTATGGCTCTCGAGCCAGATGTGGCGGCTCTTTTGATGGCTGCATCTGGCTCTCACCTATCAATGCGCGGATTGTGTGGTGTGCCGATCCGTGGATTGAACCCATACTTAAGGCCGCAGCTGCGGCCTAGCTCTGAGGCTGCAGCCATCTTGGTATACCCAGCGGCGGCCTAGGTGAGCGGCGTGCTGACGTCATCATTACCCGCCTCAACTGCTCATGGATCTGCCTGCCTGTGTAGTGGTAAGCAAGCAGACAATTGTAGGGGAGATGTGGATATTACAGTGGGGGAGATGACGTAGATATAACAGTTATAATTGAAATTAGTGGATTAATCGATTAAAAAAAAAATGTGTTTTAAACATATTGTATGGCTCTCATGGAATTACATTTTAAAATATGTGGCATTCATGGCTCTCTCAACCAAAAAGGTTCCTTACCCCTGGTCTAGATCAAAGCATATTCATGTGTTAGAATGGCCCAGTCAAAGTCCAGGCCTAAATCCAATTGAGAATCTGTGGCAAGACTTGAAAATTGCTGTTCACAGAGGCTCTCAATCCAATCTGACACAGCTTGAGCAATTTTGCAAAGATGAATGGACAGAAATTTCACTCTCTAGATGGGCAAAGCTGTTAGAGACATACCTAAAAAGGCTTGCAGCTGTAATTGCAGCAAAAGGTGGTTCTACAAAGTTTTGACTCAGGGGCCTGAATACAAATGCATGCCACACTTTTCAGATATTTATTTATTTGTAAAAAAATTGAAAACCATTTATAATTTTCCTTCCACTTCACAATTATGTACCATTTTGTGTTGGTCTATCACATAAAATATCAATGAAATGCATTTATGTTTTTGGTTGTAACATGACAAGATGTGGAAAATTTCAAGGGGTATGAATACTTTTTCAAGGCACTGTACATGTTTGTATATGAACGCAGGTACCTCAAGGACCAGTGTGCTTATGTCTGGATCACCGGTTAAAAAATGCCAATATTTACTTAGAATTTTTCTCATTTGTATATATTGGTTAGAAAAGGTGGTAAAAACCTGGATTGAATCATTGGTCTTCTGTCCTTTTTCACTGTATAGTAGTTCCTGTCTTTTTTTTGTGAACATGTTTAAATGCTTTTTTGAGGCATGTGAAGGAGTACCTTCTTGCAAGCAATCTTTTCCTCAAACTGTCAGCTTCAATCTTGAAGCTTCTGTTCCTCAGAGCAACTTTAATGTAGCCTCAAATACTGGCTGTATCAAATGGAGGCAATTAGAGATGGGATGAAAACTACCAGCGTGCAATATAGTATTTCCAGCTGTGGATTTGTGGTATAAACTATTGGTTAAGCACCCATCATTGTTTTTAAGGATAGTTACATCAAGGAATGGTAGAGATTCCTGGCTACAGGACATTGTAAAGCTTAGTTTGAACTCATTGGTGTTTAATTTATGTCCAGTGAGCCATCCTATATCGTAAATACATCATCTATGTATCTTTGCCACAAGGCTATGTGGCCAACATACATAGAAAATTCCTCTGATTCCATAATAGTACCTTCCTACTTCCCCAGGTACAGATTGGTGTAGGATGGGGCTCAACAAGTCCCCATCGCTATATCTGGAGGAAGGAGAACTGTGGAATGCAAAGTAATTGTGACGTAAAATGAAGTCAAGGGACTCAATGATGAATTAATGGAAAGGACAATCTTGGCAAATACGTTGGGAAAGAATTCACCTTATACATGCAATGCCTTTATTGTGGGGTATTGAACTGTAGAGTGCTTCTACATCAATCCCCACTAGGAAGCAGAAGTGGGTATATATATAAACCATCAATATGTTGCAAGGGTGTATAGTATCACGTATATAAGTAGGTAGCTGGTAATATGTGTTCTGAGCTATTCGTCCACAATTCTACTTTAGTTAGGGAGCCATAACCTGAAATGATGGGATGCCCAGGGGGTTTATTCAAATTCTTATGAAGTTTATGTAAAGCATAACATGTGGGTGTGTGCTGGTATTGCACATGTACAAATTACCATTTATCCCTAGAGATCACCCCATTGAGAGAGGACAAATCAATTAATTTATCAAATTCATCATGAATCTTGTTAACAATAGTACTGGTGATGGGGTGATACCGTTAGTTTTGTTCAGAATCTTAGTACACGTGTGTATATTGTTGGTTATTCATTACAACAATATTACCCCTTTATCAGAGGGCTGGATTGTTATATTGGAATCTGTAGATAGATTGGGAAATGCTTGTCTTTCTCGCTGTTGAGATTAGAATCATAGTCACTGGTTTTAACTTTCATTTTTATGATCTCTTCAGAGGTGAGTTGGATTAATGCAGCTACATTTGAAATTAGTTTTTATATTTATCAAAGAGTCATCCCAATCCAGCAAAGCGACATCCCCATATATTCAGAAAAGAGACATCCCTATATATTCAGCAAAGAGACACCCCCATATGTATAGCAAGGTGTCATCTCAATCCAGCAAAGAGACATTCCCATATATTCAGCAAAGAGATATCCCAATCCAGCAATATGACATCCCAAAATATTCAGCAAGAGACCTGTACAGACGTAGCCCCCCCCCCCCCCCAGGCCTGTACACACTCAGCCTCCACACACCTGTGCACACTCAGACCCCTTCACATCTGTATACATTTCAGCCCCCACAGACATCTGTAAACACACACACAGCTCCAGCCCCCCTCTACACAAACAGCCCCCTCCCTTCACTTATATACACAGCCCCTACTTGTAAAGGAGGGCTTCCTAGTCTCAGTTCTTGTTTACACAAAGCTGACACATGTCCCTGAGACAGATATAGGAGCTGAAGCCATGCACAGTGTGTGCTCAATGACACAGAGCAGCAGAAACTGCCTACTCCTAGTGCACTTCTATAGAAAGCTAGCAGAGTCATGCGGCACCCCTTCACCCACATGAAAATAAGTGCTCCTCCTACCCCTGCCTTCTCCTAGCCCGGTTGGGCCCCTTGGGCTGCCTCCTAAATGTATATGGGCTGTGTAAGAGAACTATTAGTTCCCGCCCGGTGCACACTCGCACGCATCAATGCGCATGACAGCGGACTGCATGCACATGCAGGAGCATGCCCATAATGCCAATTGGCACCAGATGGCCTGTTTAAGGAAGTGCTTTGACCCCAGACCGTTGCTGACTGGTCTTCAGCTGTTGCCTGATATCTGAATCCTGCTACTATCCTGCTTGATGCCTGTTGATGAACCTGGCTTGCCTTGACCCTGCTTCTGGATCCTGTTCCTGCTCTGATTACCGGTTTCTGATCCTGGCTTCCCATTTGAATCTGCTTCTGCCTGCTGCCTTGTACTGTGCTGTCTGCCAGTTACCAGATCCGGCTATCCTTGTGACCTTGCTTCTGCCTGCTGCCTTGTACCTCGCTGCCTGCCTGTTACCAGACCTAGCTATCCTTGAGACCCTGCTCTTGCCTTCTGTGTTACTCCTCATCATTCTCTGAGTGTCTGCAACCATGGTCCTGCGACCCGCTGCAACATCTTGCTGCAAGTCTACCAGGAACTTTACATCACCTAACGTTCCAGTACCACTGTTTCTGCAGATTGCTCTTTAATCCCAGCTAATCCTTGGTGCATGACTACTTATCCTGATCTGACGGTTCTCCTGCTCTTCCAAGATCGCATACTCTGCTGCAAGTCTCCGGGTCCACATCTGCAGGCACTCGTGTTCCTCCTGGCCCATGGTTCCCTCTGCTCCACTTCCAGCGGGACCTACAATAGAGGCCGACCTCGTCATCCCCTGATGGCGGCTCTGTGTGTGTGTGTGTGTTAGGTACTTTTTGTATTTATTGCTCTCATATTTTAAATGAAACATGTGCATTTTAATTTGCAAAGTGTTTGCAGATTTTCAGCTCCTTGGCATATCTGAAAGTACTCTAGTTTGAAAAACACTTGAAATTCTGCTAAATGCATGCTGTACTTGCATAATGTAAAATAAAGTAGCAATACAACTGCTTTTTTTTTAAATTGCATTACAATACTGATGTTATGTGTAGAATTACTCATTGAGTGTGTATTATTTATAGTTAGTAAAACTAAAAATACTTAAATATGATGGAGCTCACTTTGGTGTTCTGGAGCTGAAGTTCTGACTCCGTACTGAATAGCTCAAGTTGACTGTTAAGGGAAACAGCTAAATACGCAAAATAAATATACAATATATATATATATATATATATATATATATATATATATATATATATATATATATATATATATAGTGTATATGGGAGCTGTATTTCTGCAAATCCAGTTTTGATATTTATATACTTGCAGGTCTCTTCCCTACCCTCACCCTATGACTTTACATTTTTCGGTTTTATACCAATTATTGTTTCTGCGGTAAATGGCTGCTTTACATGTTTCTTTACTGATTTGAAATCCTGTATTGTCTGTTTCAGCTCTGAATGGAAAGTGTAAAACATATGTGTGATTTTATTGTTTGACCATAATAGCTGCACCTTTGATCAGAACGATATATGCCTCTAACATTTTTTTTTTATATAATTGTAATTTTTATTAATTTTCATAGAAAATACACTATAATAATAACATTAACAGTGATTACAGAAGACAGAGAATAATGTCCACATATGCAGGCACAAGGGTGAACTACATATCCATATCTTAAACAGTGAGTAACAAGCAGTTTGAGTAAACCAAAATGAATAATTCCGTTCAACAGAAGGTCTGAGGCCAGAGAAAGCCAAAGCAACCAAACAATCACGTGGTCATTATGGTGAACCCCCGAAGGGGGTGAGTTACCTGGAGGGTTATATAGTGGAAGATGGGAGAAGTAGTCAACAAGGAGGAGCTACGACCGACAGCTGCGATCAAAAGGGTCTACAAGTAGGGGGGGGCACCATATTCCGACCGATCCCAGGGTTCCCACCCTTTGTCGAACCGGGGAACCAAATCGTGCACCGAGGCCGTCAGATACTCCATTCTCCAAATTTCAGACACCAATTGAAGAAATCTAGGCCAGAGAGGAGTTGCACCAGACAGCCAACACAACGGGACAAGCCTCTTAGCAGCTAATAAAATGTAGGAGACCAGCCGGTTGGTATTTTTAGGTACGCCCGGGACAGGGAGACCCAACAAACAATATAAGGGATCGATCGGGAGGGACGCCACCGTCACCTTCACTACCAATGACCCCGCCGCTGTCCAAAAAGGTCGTATCAGGGGGCATTTCCAAAAAATATGCAACAGTGACCCAACGTCAAGTCCACAACGCCAACAACACGGGGAGGCTGAGGGGTCATATTTGTGGATGACATCAGGGTCCTATACCAAAACATGAGGATTTTTATTGCCGTTTCCCTTTGTGTGACACACTTGGAGGATTTAAAGGTAGAGGACCAAATCCTATCCCATGTCTGTAGGGTGATAGGTTTGTCCAACAACTGAGACCATTTACCCATATATAGATGTGTAAGTTCAGTTAAAGGAGTCGACTCATGTAGGATTCGGTGAATAGAGGAAATTAAATGTAGTTGATGGGGGCCCTGAGCACAAAGGTGTTCAAAGGCCGTGGGACTGTCAAGGATTAAAGTTGGAGATTTGGAGCTAAAGAAGTGTCTAACCTGTAGGTAAAAGTAAAATGAGTGCTTGGGGATGTTATATTTTTCTCGTAAAGTCTCAAAAGCATGAAGTCTATGTGAAACAGGGTGTACCAGGTTTCTGAGTTGTAAAAGGGGGGGGATCTAGCCACTGAGAAATCATACCCAGAGACAGACCATCAGGAATGATAGGGTTAAACAAGACATTCGTAAGGGGGGGGCAGGCTGAGGAGAGGGAGTAATTTTTGTTGCACTTTTGCCACAGGTCCAAGGTAAAGGACATTGGGGCTGTGCATTGACGTCTAAGGTTAGGATGTAGTGGGGATGGAGTTCCCCAGATCAAGGAGCACGGGTGAACCGGATATAAGACTCCCTTCTCAATAGCAGTCCACCGACTCGTGGCACTAAGAGAGGACCAGGTAGCAATGATTCGTAAATGGGTAGCATGATAGTATTTCACGATATCCGGAGCCCCCAATCCTCCCCGATCTCTAGGCGCAAACACCACTGAACTGGCAAAGCGATGAGACCTGTCAGCCCATATAAATTTTAGAAAACGCCTTCGAAGAAGTTTAAGCTGTGGGGTAGGGATGGCAACTGGCAGTGTCTCAAAGTAGTAGAGCAGTCTGGGCAAAACTGACATTTTAAGGACATTAATCCTGCCCAGTAAGGAGTAAGGACAAAGGGTATTTAGACCAGGTCAGTAGGGAATTATTTATATCCTGAAACAGGGCAGGGAAGTTTGCACGGAACAGGTGGGAATAAGAAGGAGTAAAAAAAAAACCCAGGTATTTGAGGGAATCATTGCACCATCTATAAGGATACGTTTCTTTCAGTCTAGAGAGTTGTGTAGCGGGTATGTGTATGGGAAGGGCCTCAGTCTTGGAGGTGTTAACTTTGTAACCAGAGATACCCCCAAAGGATGACAATAACTTATGCAATGAGGGGAGGGAGACCTGTGGATTGGTAATAGTTAGCAAGATGTCATCCGCGAAGAGTGATAGTTTATACTCCCCCTGTCGCATCACCACCCAACTAATATCTGGATGGGATCGTACGGCCTCGGCTAAGGGCTCTAGACATAAGATAAATAACAGCGGTGATAGAGGACACCTCTGCGGAGTACCGTTTATCAAGGGGAAGCTAGGCGACAAGAAGGACAACATCTGTACCTGGGCAGTAACCGTTGAGTACAAAGCCTCAAGTGTGTTTAAAAAAGGGCCCTTAAACCCATATACTTTGAGCGTGGCGAACATATAAGGCCAACTAAGGCTATCAAAGGCCTTTTGTGCGTCTAAACTAAGTAGAAGTGCTGATTTGTTGGTCCTGTCCAGAAGGTCAACCAGATTGATTGTGCGGGGATTGTTGTCTCCGGCATGCCTGCCAGGGACAAACCCCACCTGATCTCTATGAATAAGTTTGGGGGCAAGGACTGATAGTCTAGAAGCAAGAATTTTCGTAAATATCTTGTAGTCCGAATTCAGAAGGACTATAGGCCTATAATTATCTGGGATAGAAGGATCCTTACCCGGCTTGGGAATGACTGAGATGAAAGAGTGTGAAAAGTGGGGGTAGAGAATCAAAAAAGTTGAGCATGTGTGGTCCCAAAATGTCTAGGTAGGTTTTATAGTAGAAATAGGGGAGACCGTCAGGGCCGGGTGACTTATGCGTTGGGAGCTCCCGTATTACATCAGAGAGCTCTTCTGCCGTTACTGATTTATTTAGGGCCTCTAAATCACTCGATGAGAGCTTGGGAAGTTTCAGGTTGGAGAAAAAGGACCTAAATTTCTCTTGTGTAAAGTGAAAATGATTTTCTGGGGATAGACAATTATAGAGTTTATGGTAAAAATCGGCAAAAATGTTTGAGATTTCACGGGGGCAATAGGTCCTAGATCCGTCAGGCCAGAAGAGGAACTCAGGAAAGGAATTGAATGCGCGTGGACGTAGTTTATTAACTAACATTTTATGGGGTTTATTGGAAAATTCGTAGAATTTCTGCTTCATCCAGAGCAGCGATTTGGCTGCCCGATCGAGTTGTGCCGTTTTAATCTGTTCCCTAAGTAGAATGACTCTCCACAGCCTCTCCACCGTGGGGGCGCCCAGAAGCCTCCGCTCAGCCGAGAAAAGAGCAGTAGTTAACGATCTAATATGTTCGATTCTGTCTCTCTTCAGTCTAGAACTTTCTGCAATAGAAGCGCCTCTAAAAACGGCCTTGTGGGCTTCCCACAGGGTGGAACAATCGGGAACCGACCCTTTGTTTAATTGGAAGAATCCTGTAAGGCTCTTCGCAAGGACAGAGCGGGAGCTTTCAGACTGTAAGAGGTGATTATTAAGCCGCCAATGGCAAGATATGGGGTAGGCCTGGGTGAACAAGAGGTCTAGGGTAATGGGGGAATGGTCAGACCAGGTAATCGGCATCACCTCAGAATCAACCACGTGTGGGATGAGAGGAGCGGATATAAAAAAGTGATCAAGCCGTGAATACATTTTATGAACTGGAGAGTAAAAGGTAAATTGCTGAGCCGTGGGGTGTTTAATCCTTCATGAGTCGAAAAGCCGGTGGGATCTAATAAGCTGACGGAAGGAGGTAGCTTGGGAGGCAATCCTCCTGGGGAGTGTTGATGAAAACAGAGTTTGTTTATCTCTGGAGGGAGACATTACCAAGTTAAAGTCCCCGCCGACTATCATAAAGGGCTGTGATGGGTAATAGGGGGAATCAAACAGGCCACTAAGAAAGTCAATCTGACCACCATTAGGAGCATACAAGTTGACGAGGGTCAGAGAGGTGTTGAAGTATTGACACTCTAAGACTAGGAATCTACCATGGGGGTCTGCATGGGATTTTTTAACCTTAATGGGACATAACTTTTTGATCAGGATCGCAACACCTGCCCTGCCTGTGGAATCAGAGGCTAGGAAGGAGATAGGGAAGTGTTTGGAGGCAAACTTAAGGGAGCCTTCTGCTTTAAAATGGGTCTCTTGCAACATCATCACGTCCGCACCGGAGGAACTGAATTCCTTCAGGGCCAGCCAGCGCTTACGTATAGAGCCTAGGCCCTTTACATTATATGACAAAAGTTTTAAGGCCATAAGGGCAAGTCAAATGGGTAAGCCTGTGTAAGTACCTGGGGGTTATAGTACAGCCAAAGATAAGCAACATTGAACCAGGGCATCATTCGACAGAATATGACAATAGCGTCAGTTATACCCAGGCGATGGGAAAACAAAAGGAATATCCAGGGCCAGGGTAGCCTGAGGCCTAACCAACCTATGTAATTCATAAGAAACCAGTGAAACTGAGCTTTAAAAATTGACATTTTAGAACAAAAAACGTTGAACAGAAACATTAACAAAAGAATCAGAAAAATAAAAAAGAGAAAAAAAAACAAAAAAGAATAAATCATCTGGAGGACCTGAGGGAGTTATGTGCCTCAGGGGGCCCAGGGTACCAACCCAGGCCAAGAGGGTCATGGCCGGACGATCACCGGAGGTGGTCGAACTTGAAAGTGGAAGGGCCATCTACTCTCCTTATGAGAGCGGAAATTTGCATATAGCATTAACAACATATAATCATTTGGAAGGACGAAACCCCATGGGATGGGGAAAAATAGTCCCAGCCTGAACTATCAAGGCAAAGGAAAAACTTAATGTTATCATAGCAACAGAATCCTCTCATTTCAAATTCACAGGGGAATGAGAAAAGATGAGGGAGTATAAGCAGCATACAAAACTGAACCAAGTGGGATCTGGCAGGAGAGTTCAGGGGGGTTGTTTGGAGAACCGTGGGCGTTGAGGTGTAGAGAGATGCCTCCTGGATTTGCTCCTCACGGGTGTGCAGATGCGGCTTGGAGTATTGGGAAGTGGGTGAATCTGGGCTTCAGCAGGGTGTATGTCCTCCTCAGGAAGGGGGCGAGTCCAAGGCCCTTTAAAAAGGATTCACTCTACGGAAGATCCCGTAAGGTATGCTGAGCTCCATTTTTTGACACCAGCAGACGAAAGGGAAACCCCCAATAATACGGAACCTTGTGGTGTTGCAAGTAGGAGGTGATCGGCCGAAGGTTCCTGTGTTTAGCCAGGATGATGGAAGAAAGGTCACTAAAAATCTGCAATTTCACCCCTTTGTAGATGATTTGAGGTTTGTTATGCGTGGATTGGATCAATGCCTCTTTGCTTTCAAAGAAGTGGAACCGGACAACAACATCCCTGGGTCTGGCTCCAGCAGGAGGCTTGGGGGCCAGAGAGCGGTGGGCTCTATCAAGATGCCAGTCTATGTCCACAACCGTAGGGGCCAAGGTGTTAAAAAGGCCTAAGAGGTAAGGACGTAAATCAGAATCTACCAGTCTCCGGGATACCTCTAAAGCGCAAATTCTGACATCTCTCTCTATTTTCCAGGTCCTCCTGTTGCAGCTGTAATTGGGAGACTGAGAGGCGGAGGTTATGGTTGTCCTCTTCGACGGCCTGGACATAGCTAACCATCTCATCAAATTTATTTTCGAGTGTGTCCGTGCGCTCACCCAGCTGGTTAATCTCCGTTCTCAGTTCCACCGCAAGCTTGTTAACCACGGCTGAGACATTAGTTGTAATCTGTTGGAGCAAAAGATGTAATTTGGCATCCAGCTTGGCATCCAAAATAGCAGGTGTAAGAATCCCCTGCATTAGAGGCGGACGCGGTTCAGAGGCCTTGGAGACAATAGCTGGGGGGGTGTCAGAACCCCCGATCCCCAGAGGCGAATCCATGGTGGAGAAAGGATCCGGAGAGGAATGAGAGGGTGTAGGTTGAGATCTGGTAACAAAACGGTCCATAATAGACCCTGTCTGCTGTTCAGGGATTTGTTTGTAATGTTCCTGTTGCTGACCAATTT
Organism: Lithobates pipiens; assembly: GCF_037356315.1. Taxonomy (NCBI): domain Eukaryota; kingdom Metazoa; phylum Chordata; class Amphibia; order Anura; family Ranidae; genus Lithobates; species Lithobates pipiens. The sequence continues at coordinate 2,695,804 of NW_027507718.1, forward strand.
TTCCCATGGGGTGCTTTGGTACTGTAAAGAAAAGGAAAGCTTACCCCCGGAGCTGTTAATAGCTAGCGTGGCTTAGCCGGGGTCGTGGGGAGCAGATAGACCCTTTAACTCATTTAAAAGTCACGGTGGTTAAAGATGATAAAGATCATGATGATAACTGATGATGGGTACAAACAATTCCAGGAGGAGCCACTTCCCCTTCACCCTGTTAGGCTGTGATAAAAGCCACTATGTGATGCTGGGTGTAGCAGGGTGTAGCAAGATGGCCTCCAGCATCCAGTATAGGCCGAAGCCAGGGCCTTGCCTGAAGAGGGCAGCAGAAGATACTATCTAGGCCCGCTGCGGTCAGATGGGGATTTCAGCCCCTCAGAAATACTTGATGGTACCCCCAAAGATGCGCCCACCCAGCAATGGGGAGGGGGGGCTAGGAAGACAGGTCCAAACGGCCCCTTAGAGGACTCACCAGGCCGGAGGAAGGCTGAGTAGGGGATCCCAGGAGGCTCCCGTTCTGGTGGATGCAGCGGCCGGGTTCCTCCTCCCCGGATGACACGAATCCGCCGGCGGAGCGGACCTCGGTATGCTCCGGAGAGGCCGGTGCTCGAGTAGGCCTGGAAGGCTGCAAAATGGCGTCTAGCGAGGCGGCTAGTAGTGGCCGAAACGGGCCGAATTACGCAGCCCACGGATGGCAGGGAATGTCCAAAACCACCTAGAGTTATAGAGCAGGGCCCAGCGGACAAGATGGGCTGGATTCTGGGTGTCTGTGGTGATCCGCTGTGGAGGATGGCGACAGATTGCAGAGAGACCGACGGAGCTCTAGAGACAAACGTCCGTCCTCGGTTCCGGCCGGCCACGCCCCCCCCCCCCCGCCTCTAAAATTTTAAATGCTGATTTTTTTGGATTCTTGCCCCAGGTCAATGGCTTAAAAATATTGAAGCCATTGGATCAGTATGAGAGTCAGACAATGGGACCTACATTTATTTTCTCCATACAGGTTTATTGGAGTTCCAAAATATGACTTTTAAGATAAAAATACCCCTAGAGTGCAATATAACAAAGCTATGCTGTAAACTATGCCCCACTTTTTATTTGTGCAGCATCATTTTCTTACTTTGTGAAGTTCCTGCACAGCGTGGCCATCTCCAATGTGGGCATCTGAAGCCACAGTGTCCTTCCTGGATTCCGTGCATACTGGCTACCCAGCTTGCACTTACCGATCTCGCACATTTGCATTGTGGTGCAGTCCTGGTCAGCATGCCATGCCAAGCTGATCAAGATTTTCCGTAGACGCCAGCATTAAATGTTACGGGAGCAGTGCCATGCCAAGCTGGCCAGGATCTTATATAGATGCCAATGTTAAATGTTATTGGAGCAGTGTCATACCAAGCTGACCAAGATCTCCCAGGAGCCAATGCAAAACCGGAAATAATGTCGCTGCAACGACTAAAGGAGGAAGTGAAATTAGATATAGTGATAAATCAGGTATGTGAACAGAATTTTTTTTTAAATAAATTGGCAATTCATTTTAAGGGTGCACATTAGTACTGCATTATGAGGAGTAAAAAAGTGTGTGAAACTCTGCTTTAAGCAAGAAACTAAACTTGAAAAATAACTGCTTTAAAATTATACTAGAATTTTTTTTTTTATCATTTCAAAAGTGTGACATTTACAGTTTCCATGCAACTATTCTGTATTAGATGGTAAATTTTCAAATGATAAAGCCTAGATAATTAGAGCATGGAAGAACTTCAAAGTACTTGGAAAACAAATTGTCCGCTTTACATGTTGAAATTGTAATATGGCAACAGTGAGTTGCATTTGTCTTTTGAAATTCAATTTATTCCCTTGGTACTCATTGTGGTATAGTATTTTAAATGTATCAATAATGGCTGTGGCTTATTGCCATTATGTTTATTGGTTGATCCTTTTAAGACAGGGGAGATTCAGATGTTGTATAAAAAAAACACATCCATTAAACCCCCATTTGTTTGAATTCTATATGTAGTTGTTTTTTATACTTTGAACCTAAATAAAACAGACTGCAAAAATAATCGACTTTTCTCTGCTAAGATGCAAATAAAATCAATAGGGGGCCTGCATATTGATAACTTCAAGTAATGATCATTATGCTAGAAATCTTGATTATTTTTGTTTACGTTCTACTTCAATCACATTATAATACTTATACACTTCACAGACATTTTATGATGTTGTTTATCAAAGTCCCCCCAAATGCTTCTGACTGTGTTCAATTATATAGAATTCAATTATAATAAATGCACCACAAATGCTGTTTTAATTAGCTGCTTCATAAATGATGCTTTTAACGTTCCTTAGGATGCATCGACGATCATCATACTACTTTTTTTTCCGCCCCAGCATATAAAAATGTTTGCATAGCTACATTTAATAGCATTCATATGTACGTATTTTCCAAGAACTGACCCAGTAGTAAGTAAATAAATATACATTTTTATCTTTAAAACCTCCAGCTCAATGAAATATAAGAATGCTACCTAGCAGTGGGCCATCTAAATGCTTGTTCAGGAAACCAAGAACAGCTTTTTTTCTTACCCAATCCTCTGCTCCCCTGGGATTTTCCTTTACTCCTGTATTCTGAGGCAGTGTACTCTCCCTCAGTGGTCTCACAGCCAGTGCAGGGCTATGGGCTCTGCATTGAACTTGATGCCATTTGAGAACCTGTGACTGCAAGAGTATAGAGGAGAATAGTCTGTAGGGAATGGTCTTACAGCCTGGAGGGAGTTTAGTATCAAGTAAGCAAAAGTGATTTTTGCAATGCAATAAGCATTTAACCATTTCCGTGGGGGAGGGGGGGCATTGGAGCATTTTTATTTCCTCTGGAGGTCAGTTTTACAGACAGCATGGATGATTTATTAAAAAAATTGACAGTGCAAAGTGAATGTTCACTGAGCTTAGTAAATAATATGAAGTGAATGTTCACTGAGCTTAGCAAATAATATACAGCTGTGTTAATAATGCCTGAAGTTCTGGGAAAAAAAGTGCAATCCACTGGGATCAGTGCACTTAATTAAGGGGAGTGGTTAATTGTTCACAGGTGTATATTCGTGTCTATACAACTCTCTTTGGACCTGGCTCCCTGCTAATGCTGGCTTTCATCTGGATTTTGTGAACATAAGTGGAATTTTGAACTAAAGTGGAGAGTTAATAACTAGGAGTTAAAAACAGGAGTTTTCTAACCTGTAAGTAACATCTTAAACTTCCTATAAGTAATTATATTGTGACTGGGAAATGAGTGCTAGCAGGGTTGAAGTTTTTGCTCAGTGCACAGTGTGCCACATTGAAGAAACAGCTCCAGGATGGATACCACTGTGACAGATATGAGTGGGTTGCCCTTCTGGAAGCTCACATTAGAGATCTGGAGGAGCAAGTTGCAACACTGGGCAGAAAGGACAACCTCAAAAGGAGTCATCTGCTTGCTGAGCAGGTGGTCAGTAGGGTTGATGTGGAGGGTGGAGTGGCAAGTGAGGATTATGAGGTAGGCATATGAGTTAATGTAGACAGAGGGAGTGAAAGGGGCTCACAGAAAAGGAAGCCCAGTCCTGTGTTTGTGCATCAAAACAAATTTGCCAAGTTGAGTGAATATGTGGAGGTGGCAAACACAGAGGTGGCATGTCACTGCTACCCCTAACAGCTGGGAGAGCAGCCCATCTAGTAGGGGTGGTGAGGGGAGTGCAGGTAGGCCTAGACAGTTGGTGGCAATAGGGGATTCTATAATCATAAGGACTGATAGAATAATTTGTCGCCAGGATCACCTAAACCGAATGATTTGCTGTCTCCCTAGTGCCAGGGTTCAGCATGTGGTGGGCCGGGTTGATACTGTTTCAAGTTGGAATCAATGACAGAATACGTAGAAGGTGGAGGTTCCTTAAGAATCAATTTAAAGAACTAGGCTGCAAGTTGAAGGGAAGGACCTCCAAGGTGATATTGAAAGATTGCCTGTGCCATGCGTAACACAGGAAAGGCAGGGGGTGATTAGAGAGCTGAATGCATGGCTTAAGATCTGCTGTAAGAAGGAAGAGTGTGGGTTTCTAGAGCACTGGGCTGACTTTTCATTGAGGTGCAACCTATATTCTAAAGATGGTTTGCACCTGAATGTAAGGGGGTCTGCTGTGCTGGGGGAGAGGTTTATGGGAAGGTTGGAGGAGTATTTAAACTAGGATTGAGGGGGGAGGGAGAACTAGAATTCAGTTGGGCAGACCGGTCAGTTAGAGGTCAGACATTGATGGAGGGTGGATTGGGGATAGATGTGGGTAGGGTTATGGCAGGTGACAAGAAAGTTCCCATGTTGCAAACAACCATTGGAAATTATAGTGCGATTTGTACTACTAAAAAATATATGCAAAACACCAGAGTAAAATGTAATAATGCATTAAAGTGTTTGTTCACCAATGCCATAAGTCTGCCAAGCAAAATAGGTGAGTTGGAAGCTCTGGTGCATGAGGAGAGTTATAATGTAAAAGGTATTGCTGAAACTCACATGACTGGGCTATTAATATTCCTGGTTATGCACTCTTTCCGAGAGACAGGGTAAAAAGGAAAGCTGGTGGGGTCTGTCTCTATGTGAGAAGTGATCTCAAAGCGAGTGTGAAAGAGGACCTAATTGATGGAGAGTGTGATGTGGCTGAAGCATTATGTGTGGAACTGCATATAGATGTGCGTAGTTCAAAGTTAATCATTGTATTTTGTTATAGACCACCCAATGTAATTGATGAGGTGAAGACTCAGCTCCTTGTACAGATGGAAAGGGCTGCAAGTGCTGGGATGGTGATAATAATGAGGAATTTTAACTATCCAGAAATTAACTGGCATAATGGCACTGCTGGATCAGTTAAAGGGCAACAATTTCTAAACCTATTGCAGGACAATTTTATGGTCCAGTTTATTGAGGCGAGCACCAACTAGGAATGATGCTCTGTTGGACCTGGTAATCTCAAACCATGCAGAGCTTAGTACTAATGTTCATATGATGCAACATCTGGGTAGCAGTGACCATAACATGATTTTATTTGATGTTAGCTGTAAGCAAAAAACACATACAGGAAAGATAAAAACACTTAACTTTAAGAGAGCTATTTTTCCAAGGATGTGCTCAAGGACTCAGACTGGGAAGGAATATAAGCATCAATGGACACAGAACAGAAATGGGAATTCTTCAAAAAGACTGTTTGTGAACTCACTGCAATGTATATTCCCATGAGCAATACGTTTAAAAGGCTAAAAATGAAACATATGGCTCACGACCAAAGTAAAACAAATCTATAAACAATAAGAAAAGTTTTTAAAAAATATATAAATGAAGGAACACTATTGTCGTTTAAATGGTACAAAGAATATAACAGAATATGTAAAAAGGAAATCAAGGACACAAAAATTCTAAAGGAACAACAGATTACAAAAGATAGTAGGACAAACCCCCAAAAATGATTCCAATATATTAATAGTAAAAAGGTCAGGTCTGAGCATGTTGTCCCTTTACAAAATAATCTAGAATGGGTGACTGGGGACAAAGAAAAGGCAAATTTATTAAATACATTCTTCAGTTCTATGTATACAAAGGAGCATGGGGGAGCTCAAGTCCACAATGGGGATGGTATTAACACAGCCCCAAATGATCCACAATGGCTCAAAAGTGATATGGTCCAGAAATATTTAGACAGACTAAAGGTCGATAAAGAATGCGGACCAGATGGCATCCACCCACGGATCCTGAAAGAATTGAGCTCTGTCATTTCAAAGCCATTGTATCTCATTTTTAGGGACTCATTAATGGATTGGCGTATGGCCAATGTGGTGCCTATATTTAAAAAGGGAACAAAGTCTTTACCAAGTTACTATAGACCTGCTCGTTTAACCTCCCTGACTGACAAAAACACTGAAATTAGCTCAGTTGCGGAATTGTCACTGTCTTTACTTTCAGTGTTTGATGATCACAAATCACTATCGCTCAATTCTGCGAGTGATTCTAATTTATTATCGCTTTTTCCTAGCTGGTCTAAAACCACTTTTGATGTAAAGGTACGGTTTTGGTTGCTATGGACAATCTCCAGTTTCCAGGCAGAAAGAACAGTATTTATAATATAAAACTGCTTGCAGGGCACTGGACAAACCACTAGGGACAAAGGGGATGTGAAAAAAATTGATACAGTAATGTAATCTGTAAGAATACAGTGTACTGTATATGTATTGTTTTTGACTTTTTGAATTTGGCACCGTTCTCTGTCCCCGTACGTCACAATGCTCGCAGGGAACGGAGCTCGGCGCTGTGATGAATCGAGCGGAGAACGGCTCACACACAGAATGGGGAGGAAATCGCCGGATCCTGGGCAGAAGGTAAGTTTGCTTTACCTGGATCCTGCGATGCAATCCCGAGTGTGGCTCAGGGTTACTGTTTTTGGAGTTGAAAATCCACCCACAGCCACACTCGGGAATACCGTCAGGGAGGTTAACTTCTATAGTCGGGAAGATACTGGAGAGTTTAATAAAAGACCACATAGATGAGTTCATGCTGGAAAAAAATATTTTAAGCAACAGACAGCATGGGTTCACGAAAGACAGAGGTTGTCAAACAAATCTGATATCTTTTTATGAAGAGGTAAGTAAAACCTTGGATAGAGGGGAGGCTGTGGATGTGGTATACTTGGATTTTGCAAAAGTGTTTTAACACAGTTCCCCACACGGCTAATGTGTAAGGTGAAGTCTACAGGCTTGGAAATATCAGTTTGTAAATGGATAGAAAACTGTCTAAAAGACAGAATTCAGAGAGTAGTGGTTAATGATTCTTACTCTGAATGGTCTAAGGTTATCAGTGGTGTACCCTGAGGTTCAGTGTTGGGACCCTTACTTTTTAATATCTTTATAAATTATATACGGTCTGGGATTAAAAGTACCATTTCAGTCTTTGCAGATGACACCAAACTATGCAGTGGAATGATGTCCTTACAGGATGTCTCCTATTTACAAGCCAACCTCAATGCACTGTTTAGTTGGGCAGATGAGGTTTAATGTTGATAAATGTAAAGTTATGCACTTGGGGGCTAAGAATATGCATGCATCATACATAGTAGTGGGAGTACAACTGAGGAGATCCATAGTGGAGAAGAATCTGGGGGTTTTGGTAGATCATAAGCTCAATAATAACATGCAATGGCAAGCTGAGATTTCCAAAGTGGGCAAAGTTATTTCTTGTATTAAGAGAGGTATGGACTCCAGACAGAGCAATATAATTTTGCCCCTGTTCAAATCATTAGTAAGACCTCATCTGGAATATGCAGTTCAGTTTTGGGCACCAGTTCTCAAATAGGATATCGGGGAACTGGAGAAAGTGCAGAGAAGGGCAACCAAACTGATAAGAGGCATGGAGGAATGCTATGAGGAAAGATTAGAGGAACTGGATTTATTCTCTCTTGAGAAGAGGAGATTCAGGGGGGATATGATCATGTGCAAATATATAAAGAGTCCATATAGTGAATTTGGTGTTGAGTTATTCACTTTATGGTCAACACAGAGGACAAGGGAGCACTTTTTACACCTAGAGAAAAGGAAATTTCATCTCCAAATATGGAAAGGTTTCTTCACAGTGAGAGCTGTGAAAATGTGGAATAGACTCCCTCCAGAGGTGGTTCTGGCCAGCTCAGTAGATTCATTCCTAATAGCTGGATACTAACATTTCTAGGTAAAGTTGATCCAGGGAAAATCCGATTGCCTCTTAGGTGTCCGGAAGGAATTTTTTCCCCTGCTGTAGCAAATTGGATCATGCTTTGCTGGGGTTTTTTGCCTTTCTCTAGATCAACTGTGGGTATAGGATTGGGTATATGGGATTTTTTGATATTTTTTATTTATTTTTATGGTTGAACTAGATGGACTTGTATCAATAGAAAGTTAATGACACCCCCAAAGTTAATGAAAATCCCAAATTAATTTGCATATCTCAGTACAAACTGTCAATTCAGACAGTCGATTCAGGCAGGAATCGGATCGCATGGGTGTGTATCTGATTATGGTGTAGACCAAGAAAAGGGTCCTGTGTGAATTTTGTCTGAATGCAATGGGAATTCAGCCATACTATTTGTGATTTGCACTGCAGTGCGGTGCGAATCACATATGATCTCGCACAGTGCACTGGTGTGAACCGAGCTTTAATGTTAATTTTGCATCACTTATCACCTGCAACATCTTTCTGTTTATACACATGTACGCCAGAAGCTTATTCACATCGTTTTTCAAGGTGGGTTTCTCCTAATGACAACATTGGTACATGCGTGTGAAACATGTGTCAGTATAGGGGCTTGGAGTTGCCATTGAACGTGTGTGTGTGACAGGGTGACAATGCAGGAAAAAATTAGGTGTCAGGAACAGAAAGTAGTCATCCTATAAAAAGAAATGTCTATACAAGAACCATTAGAATTTCCTATTTTAGGTCCAGGTATTACTTTAAAAAAAGCAGCAGATTCAAAATATTGAAAATTACATTTACATTGATGTAGTGTTACCCCCTCATGAGCCGCTAAGTATAATGGAACCCATGTTCACTTCTGAGACCTCAGTGAGGCATGACCCCTACTGACACCACCTTAAAACTGTAACCAAATGTCACCTTGGGTATCATACAAAGGATAGACACACCACTTTTGATGAAGAAAATGTTTTGTTTATGTAAGATTTAGATGCATGTAAAGAGAGTCACATATAACAAAGCAAGCAATAAAATAAATAACAGTGCCACTTTAAATAGAACCAATTTGTCCTGCAGGACCTTCTTTTTTTCTCTTAAAAATAGTTTTGCTCAGTTTGTCCCTAACACCCCTAATTTCTATTGATACCTTTCTAAGTCTACTACAATGGTCAGTGATTGTACGCATTGAGGACCATGCTTGTTTTTGAAATCTCTCACTAAAACAGTTTGTGAACAAAAAAATATTATAACAATGTTGTCAAAATTTGCATTAAAAAAAGCATGCAAACTGAAAAAATAGCAACATTTCAAGCCTGCACTTATTTTTTTTCAAGCCAAACAAATGTAAACAATTTTGGCTTAAAAATATATATTTTTTTTTTATTTAAAGTTTATTTTTCCATATACAATAAAAGTTAACAAACACACTTTTCAGATATTTATTTGTGTAGCTCTATCACATAAAATCCCAATAAAATCTGTTTACATGTTTGGTTGTAACATGACAAAATGTGGAACATTTCAAGGGATATGAATACTTTTTCAAGGCACTGTATATTATATTGGTGCACACTAATAAGTGCAGTGCTAAAATACTATTAAAAGTGCAAAAATGCAATGAAACTAAAATTCCATCTCTTAGCCCGATGAATCTATAAATATACATAACTACACCTAATACAACGTGTAGAATAAATCAGTGTAACCAAACTAATAAAGTTAAAAATGAGAACGTCATATATCTACATACAATTCATATAATACATTCATGCAAACATAAATAATAGGTAAAAGTGAAAAAAATCTATGTGTATTTTAGCACTGGGGAGATTAAACACAAGGGACAGGTGCTTTTACAATAAATTGTGCCAGTCAAAAACTGCATTTTAGGGCATGGCATCCCACTTTTTTAACCACTTTCAGACCGGACCAATTTGCTGGTCAAAGACCAGACCACTTTTTGCGATTCTGCACTGCGTCGCTTTAACTGACAATTGCGCGGTCGTGCGACGTGGCTCCCAAACAAAATTGACGTCCTTTTTTTTCCCACAAATAGAGCTTTCTTTTGGTGGTATTTTGCGCTATAAACAAAAATAGAGCGACAATTTTGAAAAAAACACATTATTTTTTACTTTTTGTTATAATAAATATCCCCCAAAAATATATAAAAAAACATTTTTTCCCTCAGTTTAGGCCGATACGTATTCTTCTACATATTTTTGGTTAAAAAAAAATCGCAATAAGCGATTATTCATTGGTTTGCGCAAAAGTTATAGCGTTTACAAAATAGGGATAGCTTTATAGCATTTTTATTAATCATTTTGTATTATTATTTTTTTTACTAGTAATGGCGGCGATCAGCAATTTTTATTGTGACTGAGACATTGTGGGGGACCCATCGGACATTTTTGACACATTTTTGGGACCATTGTCATTTATACAGTAATCACTGCTATATAAATGCAGTGATTCCTGTGTAAATGACACTGGCAGTGAAGGGGTTAACCAGTGGGTGGCAGTGTAGGGGTTAAGTGTTCCTAGGGGTGTGTTACTAACTGTGGGGGGGTTGGGCTTTCATTTAGTGAACACTGATCTCTGCTCCAATCACATGGAGCAGAGATCAGCATCACTAGTTGCTAGGCAGAATGGAGAAATGCTGTTTACAACGGCATTTCTTCATTTGGCCGCTCCGTGAGACGATCGCGGGTATGCCCGCGGTGATCGAGTCCGCGGGTCCCGCGACCAGACTCACGGGGGTCCCGACCAGTGCGGGAGCACGCCGCCGGTGGCGCGCTCTCGATGGCAGGGCGGCAAATTTAAAAGGGACGTACATGTACGCCCATTTGCCTGCCCGTGCCATTCTGTCGACGTACATCGTCGTGCGCTGGTCGGCAAGTGGTTGAAATAAATAGAAAGTTCACAGGCACATTAGTTGCCCATGCAGGAGTTTCTTTTACACAAAGTCCAAACAATGAAAATGCTGAGCTACCTGGCAGTACAGCTGCTCCTCTTACCAGTCCCTATGACTGTCTTGTCCAGCATTTCTGGATCACTTGGCTCTCTTAGCCTTTGATCACAGTGCCCTGCAGCATGGCCCACCCCTGGCCCATGGATTGGGGTTCTCTTTACATCCTGATAGGAGCTGATCTTACTCCTGGAACGAGACTTTCAATCTCCTGGCTGCTAGCTGGGGCATCTCTGACCCCTTGGTGAGACCCTCTGTCTCTTGGCTTCTTGCTGGGGCACTCTGACCCCTGTGTGAGACCTTCCATCTCCCACGCTGGTGAAGCTGGGAACTCTGAGCTGTCCTCAGACCTGAATATATAATGACCCTGCACACCTGTATACTCAGACAGGTTGCAGGCATCTGATAAAACCTGGAAACAGGATTGAAAGAAGCTCAGAAAATGAAACTTGGACCCCTAAATGCGAATCCTATGTCACGTCCTATATTCTCGCAGTGATGTGGCCTCTCACTGTCACAGTCTTCATAAAGTGAAAAATTTCCATGCAAAAATATCCCTTTCTTCTTTCTTTCTTCTTCATTCTTCTGATGAAATGGCAATTCCACCTCCACACTCAAAGTATATGTGAATCCTTTCACCTTACTATTGAATTCTAAACTAAAGTTCTAAACAGGCACATGTAAGTAAAATGATGGTACTGGTCACATCCAACTTTAGTGGAATATTGCAGGTAAAGCTTAACCTTCAAGCGGACAGATCCATATTCATAGCTCCCTCTGAAAAAAACATACAGTGCTCTCCATCTTAACCACTTTAGTACTGCGCTGAGCCAAAAGATGGCTACAGTGCTGTACTATAGTTCTGGGAGGGCAAATAGACATCCTTCCAGAACCCCGTCCTCTGCATGTCCCCTGCGACACGTATCAGGTATGCTCTTTGACTGTCTTGTTCTTTGGACACAGTTGATTACAGATCATGATAAAGGAGCAATCACAGAGGCCTTTTACCATGTGATCAGCTGTGTGCAATCACGGCTGATCACTTAAAAACAGACTGCCGGTTATCGTCAATCCTTCCTCATGCGCTATAACTGTGCGAGGAAAGGAGTGCTGATATCTGACAAGCCTGTCAGCTCACTGTTTACACTGATCATCAGTGTCCTGATTATCAATGTGACCATATCGGTGTCAATCAGTGCTTATCAATGCCTATCAATGCCTATCAGTGCAGCTTATCAGTGCCCATCAGTACCACCTATCATTGCCACCTCATCAGTGCCCATCAGTGCAGCTTATCAGTGCCCATCAGTGCAGCTTCATCAGTGCCCATCAGTGTGGCCTCATCAGTGCACATAAGTAAAATTATTTATGTGCAAAATTACAAATTTGCAAAAATGATAAAAATTTCATATGGGTATAGTGTTTCATAACCGTGGAATTATCATTCAAAGTGCGACAGCACTAAAAGCTGAAATTTGGCCTGGGCAGGAAGGAGGTAGAAGTGCCAGTATTGAAGTGGTTAACCATCTTACTAAAATAAGAAACAATCCAAATGCACTCACATAAACATAAAAATATCCAGTGTATCAAGTGTTAAACTTACGATGAGGATTGGGAACACTAGCCTCAGTTACATGTAAAGCATCCTGTCAAAGTAAAAAGTGAAAACTGAAAAAGCGAAAAAAAAAACCAATTAAAAATAAAAACATGCAAAATATGGCAAAATAGAAAGAAATGGTACCACCCTAAGGAAAGTTCTTTTGTGCATTCCAGCATTGTTCTAGCTTGGTGCAATTGATCTACAATATACTTTTTTTTGCATTCTTTTTTACATATGTTGCTGTAAAAATTAATGGAACAAAAATGTTCAGAGCACAAAAATGGCAAAATATCAGTGTTTTTATAAATAGGTTCCTGGGAGTTTATTATAAGGACAGGAAAGCAACAGATGTTTGCAATGTAAAGAATAGGAAAATAGAAAATATAAGCTATCTATCTTATACTACACGTCTGTCATTCAAATATGTAAGATTATATTCCAGCAACGTTTTCTATTTTTGCATGCATAGTGTTTTGGCAAGTACTGTCAAAAATAACTGAATTAGAAAAAAAACAAAATAACAAGTTTCACCTTCAGCAATTTGATGTTCCAACAAACATTTCAGGGGCCCTTTTGTGCCTGAACATTGCAGTAAAACTGCTCATAGAGTCAGATAATGTCATTATTTTAAAGTTCTCTGTGTACATTATGCAAATATACACTATGCAGCACAATTATCACAGTTAAAATGTGTGCAAGTCCATTAACTTTAAAACAGACTGCTATAGTTCAACTTCAATTTAATCTACAACTAAAATGTTCTAATTAACTGCAAAAAAAAGGTATCTTAAAAAGATATATATGTACTGTTGGGTTGATTTACTAAAACTATAGAGTACAAATTCTGATGCAGCTCTGTATAGAAACCAATCAGCTTTAATTTTTTTTATAAAAGCTTAATTGAATAAGCTGAAGTTAGAAGCTACCATGCACAGCTGCACCAAATGTTACACTCTCCAGTTTTAGTAAGTCAACCCTTGTATGTCTGAAATATTGGGTTTTGTAGACAGACATTTAGCACTGAAATTTTTTTTATAAAATAGAAATATAAAAATAAAAAAAATATATATATTTTTTTTATAAAAAGAAAAAAAAAATATTTTTATAAAAAGGCAAAACAGGACAAAAACAAATTCATCTTTGTGTGGAAATAAGGAAGGTCAAGCCAATGGTATTTAAGCAACTCCAGGAAAATTATAAATGGAAGCAGAGGAAAGAACTAGGGAAATAACAAATGAGGGCACAAGACACAGTAGCCATATTAAAAAGCATAATTACAATCACAAGCAACATAATTAACTCTATTAATTTGCTCTGATGACCATTGACACTGAGACAAAAAGTAAGGGGAGAACCAAAAAAATTCAGTTGCTCTTAGAGCAAGAGGTAGCAGAAAAACTAAAGGGGACACCTGTTCCCATGACAACTCACTCAGATAGAAATTAAATGAATCTCCCTAGTGAGACAGACAGCAAAACAACTTGATAGAGATAAAGTAAACTACACTAATTACACCTAAAATAAAAAACACACACACTCTAAATTAAGAAAAAATAGAGCAGATTGATTTCTTCAGAGCAAATTTCATCAATTTCTCATGCAGCTCAATGAGAAAAGTGAAGGTTTGTACTTCTGCGGAAATTTCCCCAACAACCAAATCATGAATTTTGCTGATAAATCAGTTCTCCAGTCATCTCTATTCACAAGTCATTAAGAAAAAAAAAATATTATCTATACTGTTATTCTACTTTTTTCACCAAGCTAACTATATTTCGAGTAGCATTAATCAGTACATAGATTTTTTGGTGCTGGGCTTAAGGCACTGATGGAAATTAAGTCAAAACATTCATACTTTCCCTACACAGGTGTATAAATAAGGGCCTAGACAATTTAGCCAAACACTTCAACTAATTTCACCATCAGAATGTACAATCCTTTAGAATTCAGATTGTCGAGAGGGTTGATTGTCCTGCCCGTAGTGGTGACTGTTTCTCTCTCCTCTGTAGAAGGGAGGTATACTAGACTTTCAAATTGGACAATCATGTCCCCAATGGCCTAAACTTTGAGTGGGACATTACCCATTAACCACTTGCCCACCATACATACACTGTGGCAGGGCGGCCGCTCTTTGCCAGATCACATACCTAGTACATGATCTGACACTTCCGGGTCTGGGGCTCACGTGGGAGCTGATAGGTGAGTACTGTGGACTCGATGTCCACCGGCACCCGCCAGTGCTTCCATACGCAGGCAGTAAAACAAGGCAGATTGTCGTTCTGTCAATACAGAAGGCATGGATCCTATATTCTTGTGAAGCAGGAACACCAATCCATGCCTACAACTAGTAAAAGCACCTCCCCCACTACACTGAATCACAGGCTAGGCACACATTTATCCCTTTGATCACCCCTGATGGTAACCCCTTTTCAGCCAGTGTGATTAGAACAGTGACAGTGCATATTTTTTTAGCACTAATCACTGTATTAATGTCGCTGATCCCCAAAAAGTGTCAAAGGGGCAGTTAGTGTCCGATTTTTGGATTTTTTTAATCGCAATATCGCAGTCAGCTATAAGTCGCTGATTGCTGCCATTGCTGTATGATCATTGGCCAAAACATGCACCTGGTCAGGTGCATGCTTTGGTCAATCACAGCGCTGTTGAGAGAGCCAAAGGCATGGTGAGGCCTGCCAGGTTGCGTGCTCGGATAAGGGTCTGGTATGGATTTTGGGGGGACCTCACGCCATTTTTATTTTAATTTTGGTGTGGGGTTCCCCTTAATTTCCATACTAGACCTGAGGGGCCTGGTATGAAATTAGGGGGGACCCCCACACCATTTTTTTCTAATTTTGGCACAGGATTCCCCTTAATATTCATACCAGACCCAAAGGGCTTGGTAATGGACTGGGGGGGAACCCACGCTGTTTTTTTTTTCAAATTTTTTTATGTCTATTGCCAGGATCGGGCAATACATTAAAGCTGTGAGCACTTTTAAGTAAAATTTTTACCTTTAGAAATGTCAATTTCCTGCGGGACTGTTACAAACATGGGAAAAATGTTCTACTATACAGGCAGATTAAGGAGACCCCCCCCCCCGGATGATATTTAAAGGGATATTTAATTTTTATTGTTTCACTTTAAGCATTATTAAAATCACTGCTCCTGAAGAAAACAGTAGTTTTTAAAACTTTTTTTGCATTGATACATGTCCCCTGGGGCAGTACCCAGGTCCCCATACACTTTTTTATGGCAATAACTTGCATATAAGCCTTTAAAATTAGCACTTTTGATTTTTCACTTTTGTGTCCCATAGACTTTAACGGTGTTCGCATGTTTGCACAAACTTTTTTGTTTTTGCATGTTTTGGTGCGAACCGAACCGGGGAGTGTTCGGCTCATCCCTAATTTGGAGCCTTATTGGTCTCAATTTTTTAAAACCAGATTTACACCTTAATTCTTTTATTCTCACTTGTGCGGAAGCCAATGATGCTTAAAAACCTCCCATCAGCATGATGTACACCCCCTGATGTACTGCATCCCACATTGCCTGTTTACATAATATCACTTACCTGATGGATTTACCAGACGCAATTTGTGTGCTGTGATATGGGATCATCCTACTTCACTATAGCCCGCTGCTCTGCAGCTGTCCTGTGCTCTATAGGATGTCAGCAGCTGGGATTATTGACAGGTAACACTGCACACCCATACTATTCACACAGGACACCTGTAAGGACTTCTACTGTACTTGCCTGCTGAATGAACTGGCTGTGAGGCTCTCTGGCTATTTCCACTAAGGACTATGGACCATAGGAACAACATATAATGGCTTCTGAAAAACCACAGAACAGTGAGTATTTTATACACAGACAGCCCGACCATATCGGCAGTATTCATGAGGTACCTAGAGGCTCTGGGACACAGTGGTTTAGTACTGGCCAGATCGGATGTCTATTATGCTGCCAGATATGTTTGAGCTTATGTATTTAGAAGCTATATCCTAGTAGTAACTATTTCTGTGCCATTCACCTTTGAAACCAAGCGGAGCAAGCATTGAATATCACTTATATTCCTTAGGAGGTGTTCAATAACGATACATACAGTAGCAGATTGCTGGATATCATCTTAGCATCCGCTGCCTCTGTGTGTTTATCCTACAGGCACTTACTATTACCTGAGACTGATTGAATGAGGACTTACTGTGTTTTTTTGTTTTGTTAGAGGACTAACAGCATAGTTCAATTTCATTAATCAGACTTTACATCCATCCCCCAGTTGCAGCCGTCTGTCAGATTGCACTGCATTTGCCCATAGTGGCTTTAAGGTGCAGTGCTCTCCTCTTAGCTGCTTGGGAGGATTTATGAATCCCCATTGTTAAATTAACTATCTTTGCAGGTGTAGTCACCAGGGGTTTGTTTCATCTCTGTCAGGGGTTAGCAGCATAGCCACACATTCTCAGCTCCTTGGTGAGATCCCGGTGAGGCAGTTCATAGGTCTAGGGGGTGATGGAATTGATTGGGTTTGGAGGGTTGTCTGGGAGGGAGGTGGGGGAGGCATGAGAAGTGTTCCCTACATGGTCTGTACTGTTTTTATATCTTTTTATATGTACTATTTTTGCATATGATTAATAAATGTGATGAGGTAGCCTTTTGGGTATACACAATTTTTTGCTTTTTTATTTCTATGGCCCTCTGACATTACATAATTTCTGATGTTATGCTTTTTAGAGATTACATTTTGAATGTATTTGATTACATTTGGTCTCTAATTGGCTCCATGAATATATGATGATTTTGGTGTAGTGCTTACAATGTTAATTATGCACTGTTTGTTTTTTCTGTATCACGGATGGTGTGGGTTTCTTCTCTCTTCTTGCTCCTAGGGGGTGTTTGGTTCTGCCAAGTTGGGGAAACAGGCACCACCGAGCATATATGGGCCCAATCCTGGGTGGTCTCTGGAGTTGGACTCACTATTTTCGAAGGTCTGGGAGCATCAGTTTCTCCCAAATGTGTGGCAAGGTGGAGGGATGGCTTACATGCTTACTGCTTACATGCCTCACGGTGGGTTGGAATTGGTGGTCCCCCTGTACACCTTGCCATGGGTGAAATACTTGTCATTGTGGTAGACAAGAACTATATGCATGTCAGTGAACATGAAGCATCATGGTGTCTTCACACATATGGGCACGGTGGTGCAGGATGCTCTAATTCCAGGAGGCCAACACAGGTTATTCTGTATGGTTTTGCTGATAATGGCACAGTCATCACCACATGGTTTTGAACATCACACTTTTGATTGGCTGAATCCCCTGAATGTGGTTGGAAAGTGATATATATAGAGTGGAGATAAGTGGGCTACACTGACTTCATTTTGATGCGGGGATGATAACGACATCCATACATCCTTGGACACTGTGATAACATGTGAGTGTTTGATATGGGTATGATACTTTCTAAACAAGGGATTTAAAGGCTTCTCTGTAGTCTCATTTGAAGATCAGAGGCATTTTTTCTTTTCATCAACCCGCTCATAGGGGTATACATGTTAGGGCACTAGTTGGTCACTAATCAATATATGAATCCTATACCATTTATATTTGCACTTATGTGGGATGGTTAAATTGCCCTCACTGGTGTCTCAGGGATGCTTGGTATTTAATAGGGGTTAACCCTCAGTCCCATATTGGAAATGTTTTTTTCCGATATGAGAGGACAACGATGCACTTTTGATCTATAGTTTCCCTCTGTCTTTTTTTGGTGCTTTTTATTCCCAATTGACTAATATCTACTCAATATATACTGTATATTTTTAATTTGAGACATGTCTTGTTAAATTTTTACAGTCTGCTCCTGTGGCCTTTGTGTGCTTACTCCCCCCCCCGGGGGGTTTGTGCTGTCCAGTAGGCAGCATAAAGGAGGAGACTTACATGTGTCTCTTTTTTTATAAGATCGGTTGATGTTATGTCTATGTGGTTTGTGAGTGCTTTCAGTAAGTATTCATATAACCGTTAATATTCCTATAATGGAGTCCTTGTTTATGTAGGGAATTATTTGGATTTATTTATTTGGATCTATGATTGTATTATAGATTGATTTACCTTGCAACACCTGAAGAAGAGTAAAGAAGTAAAACACATTGGGTATCACCCAACAACAGAGATCTATAGCTCAAGCATACAATGAAAATGTTATTATAAATTTCCCCAGGTTAGGATGAATGGGTATTTTTGCTTAATATAATAAATAAATACATTTTTATGTATATGAATTGGAATATATCTTTCCCCTCAAAATCCTATGGGAGTTTTTTTATTTTCTCTTCTTCTTATACAATATGCCATACTTCATGCATACATTTGCTGTTCCAGAAAAATAAAGGATTGTAATAAAAAAATATGATTTAAACTAAATCATTAGTAGAAACATACAGTGTTTTTTTGTATGCGTGTTTCCGTTTTTATTATCTGCAGGACTATAAAGGTAACATTTTAAAAGTGTTTCTATTTCTTTTTGCTAAGCCATTTTACCATTTTGCTTTGTAGGTTTTGATCTACTATTTTGAAAACACACACAAAACTCAATAGGTCAGAGGAGGAGCACACACCCTTTTCTCTAGCGGCACATATTGCTCAGAATAAGTCCTTAATTTGTTCTGTTATTGCAGTATCATGAAAGCATTCTGTATTAAAGTCACTCTGTCACTTTACCAAGCAATGAAAGCTGTTGAGCATTACAAAAGTAAAGGAAAATGTATTTACCTGTGCATTCCTACAGATGTTTTCAGCACTTCTGCTCTGCCTAAATGTCAGGCCATTTTTCCTTGCAGCGTTTAGAGCTTACCTGCTCCCTGCCACATACATGTTTAATGGCTCTACACTATAAGCTTCCTTACTGACTGAGATGTGTGCAAGGCAGGAGAGCGATGACAAGCTTTGACACAGAGGGGGTTATTTACGAAAGGCAAATCCACTTTGCGCCGAAAGTGCACTTGGAAGTGCAGTCACTGTAAATCTGAGGGGTAGATCTGAAATGAGTGGAAGCTCAGCTGATTTTATCATCCAATCATGTGCAAGCTAAAATAGTGTTTTTTTTTTCCCTTGCATGTCTCCCTCAGATGTACAGTGACTTTACTTCCAAGCGCACTTCAGTGCAAAGTGGATTTTCCTTTAGTAAATCCCCAGTGTCAAAGAACTAAGCTTTTCCTGTTCACAATGGCCTGGCATTCAGATAGGGCAAAAGCATTGAAAACTGTTGCAGGTATATTTTATTATAGTTTTTTCTGCTGTTTAATGACAGATTCTCAATGAACATTTGTAAAATAAATATAAGTAAAATAAAATGCGTTATTCATTCAAAATTTACCAAAAAGAATTATAGTTTTAGTTTTACTTTAAGAACCAATATCATCAAAAGGTGGCAGAAGCTTAGATGTGTACTAAATTCAAACTTACAGGTCACTTGTGTTGCATGGTGTTTTATTTATTATTTTAGTCGGATAATGTAAAATGCTGTAAATTATTATTTCACATTTACCATTTCCAGACAAGTGGTGCTCTAGGCTCCATTTCACATGATTTTTAAGTCAACTTTACCTGATTTGCAAAAAATCCTGTTTAAAAGAACTGATAGTTGAATTTAAAAGTGTAACTAAATCTCAGAACAAAAACACATTGATGAACTAGTGAGATTAATAATACTTCTTGAGATTGAGAGTGCACAGGACAGCACTGGATTGCTGACAGGACCAAAAGGTATTTGTACTTATCAAAGAGATATAAAAGACACTTTTAACTGTATTTTAACAGTCCAATGGGAGCAAGCAAGATAAATTAATTGTTAGGGTTTACATACACTTGAATGAGCTAAAAGAGTGACCCATTGACTACTCTGTACATCTCTGAGTTTCATTTAAGAGATACTACATTCTGCTGTTCACTGACTCAAAATGCTTTGTAAAATCAGTGTCAGTGTGCACCTTATAGATCTGTGAACTCCCCGGTACAATGCCTGATTTTGACGTTAGGTTAATAAACATCCTAAATTTTGAGAGAAAATCCTTCACACAGCTGCCGATTCTAAAAACAGGCTGTTCACAAGGGTTCCCACTGATTGGGTACCAGTCAGAGGGAATCACTCTCTGCTGTAGTGATCACATGCCAACTGAAAGCTCCATTGACAAAAATGAAAGTCTCCAGTTATACACTGTCATCTTTTGGCTTCAGTGTTTATCCGCAATCAACCATGCCATGTATTTAAGATCTCATATTTACACTAAAATGCATCTTCTCCTCACTTGTCTCCATGTCAGCCCAGGGGACAGACGCGATTGCCCCCACCGCTGCCGGCGGCTCCAGTAAGAGGCAGAGGGCACCGGATCGCAGCGGGGGGACCTCTCTAGCCGCCGATAAAAGTAATCTCGCAGTGAATCTGCCGCAGAGACAACTTTTATCTTGTACCGGACCACCGCCGGAACATGGGGATATTGGGGTTATGGCAACTGGATTATGGGATATACATTGCCGTGCATCGGTCTGGAAGTGGTTAACTGCTTCTACTCCCTTCCTGACCAGAGCACTTTTTGCGATTCAGCACTGCATCGCTTTAACTGACCATTGCACAGTTGTGCAACGTTGCAACCAAACAAAATTTACGTCATTTATTTCCCAGAAATAGAGTTTTTTTGTGGTATTTGATCACCTCTGCGGTTTTTATTTTTTTGCGCTATAAACTAAAAAAGAGCGACAATTTTGAAAAAAAATAATTTTTTTTACTTTTTGCTATAATAAATATCCCCCAAAAATACATAAAAAAACATTTTTTTCCCCTCACTTTAGGCCGATATGTATTCTTCTACATACTTTTGGTAAAAAAACAAAATCACAATAAGCGTATATTGATTGGTTTGAGCAAAAGTTATAGCATCTACAAAATAAGGGATAGTTATGGCATTTTTATTATTATTTTATTAGTAATGACGGTGATCTGCGATTTTTACCGTGACTGCGACATTATGGCAGACACATCGGACACTTTTGACACTATTTTGGGACCACTGTCATTTATACAGCGATCAGCATTATAAAAATGCACTGATTACTGTGTAAATGACACTGGCAATGAAGAGGTTATCCACTAGGGGGTGATGATGGGGTTAAGTGTGTCCTAGGGGGTGATTCTAACTATGGAGTGGTTGAACTTCGGGTTACATGACAGCGATCACTCCTCTTGATGACAGGGAGCGGTGATCTCTGTCATGACACAAACCAGAATGGGGAAATGCCTTGTTTACATAGGCACTTCCCCGTTCTGTGGCTCCATGACATGATCGCCGGGAGACCAGCGGACTCGCAGGCATGGTCACGCTGTACCTGGCGGCGCACGTGCGTGCCTGCTATCCCTGCCTCTTAAAGGGGACGTACAGGTATGCCCATTTGCCCACTGCTGCCATTGTGCCAACATATATCAGAGTGCAGTGGTCGACAAGTGGTTAAAAATATGTATAAACATTATTTAGGTATGCTAGTTATAGAGTTACTGTTAGGTTAACCGACACATACTAACACTGCTTAATTTGGCCTGTACATCTAGGAATCTGTGACCTCTGGTCAAAAAATTATTTTATATAAAGAACACATATAAAGCAAAGTGGCACTTTTAGATTGACCTAAACTATTATTGTTTCATTTTTACATGTTCTGGCTTTGTTTGATGTATAATAAAACCACATAATGGAGGTATTTTTAACTGTCAACAAGGTGTTCATATACTGTACAGTGCTTTGTCCTCTGCAAATTACAAAACGATGTAAGAATTTTAATTCACTATTCATATAATTTCGACAAAGGCAGCCTATCTAGAAAATTACCTTACCACTCATATTCTTTGAAAGGTTAAACAGTTCTCTATGGTGATAAACAAGAATACATATTTTCTATAGCTGCATACTGAAAACAATAATTCTGCATCATCTGTAAACATAAAAAAAACAGCATAGTTCTAATGTGCTTGCTGGCAGGTTTTACAAATGGAAATTTTTGGTTATTACTGCTAATGTAACTGTGTTGCAAAGGTATTATCACAGTAGTGCAGATTTTTTTTTTCTATTCCATTAATGCGGTGGGCAAAGACTATTTTCTTGTTTGCGCTGAAAGCAGAGCACTAAGATAAACAGCTTGAAATGTTCCTACCTACTTTTTTTGTTCTTTCTCATCATTCCAGTACAAATATGCTTGCTGGAATCATACTGATAAAAAAAAAAGACAATCTTATGAACTGCTTAACTTCTAATTCTTTTGTGTTCTTTGTCTTTGTAAAAGAACAATGGTGCATGCAAATGCAATTTTTTTTATCTTTTTAATTTTTGTATCAATAGAAAAAGGTGGCTGGAAAGTCTATTTACCTTAAGTTGGAAATGTAATTTACTGGCCCCTCCAGCAGAGATACTGCTGTCTAAAAACAAAAGATTACACACTTATCTGAATTTCTAGTATGGTTTCTGCCTTAAAAGTTATGAGATTCACCATCAACCCCCTACCAAAAAAAACAAAAAAAAAACAAACAACACTCATTAAAAATCTAACAATAAAACATAACAAATGTAAAACTACTTACCTTGCAACCTGGCCTTTCACTTTTGATGATTTACCCAAAATCCCACACAAATCTGCCCAAATACACTTGCCCCATCTCCACCCACCAAGGCTCCCTACCCAAATCGTGTCGGACTGGCTCTTATATAAAATATTATGAGATTCTATATATATATATATATATATATATATATATATATATATATATATATATATATATATATATATATATAGATAGATATAGATATATAGAGAGAGAGAGAGAGAGAGAGAGAGAGAGAGAGATCACAATGCATACAGTATATTCACTGTAGGGGTCATTTACTATAGCGCTGTGGTGCTATTAGCGCTAATTAGTGATAATCGCTGTAATTGTGACTAAAATGGTATTCACTATAGCGCTGGGGCGAAAATACTCCCAAAATCGAATTTACTATGGTTCTCGGTTCTCTGAAACCAAATAGCGCCCAAACCCTTACTCTGCTAAAACCTGGAGAATTGCACATGGAAATATTGTTTAGAGCATGATATAATTGCCTAAATAGTACTGAAATATGCAGTTTATTATTTAAAAATAATATGCTTTTAAACTGTGTGAAAAATGGGATTTCTATGCTGAAATATCTTTAAAAGTCTGAGAAGAGATAAATTCCCCATTTTTGGACAACTAGGTGCCAACACAACTGAGCATGCTCAGACCTGCAAATAGCTCTCATTTTAGCTCCAGTGTCTTTTTTACAGGGCGCTATAGTAAATACGAAAATGAGTGCTGTGTTAAAGAGCATTTTTTGGACGTGAAAATTAAATTCCAATGCAAGTTTTAGCCATTGATTCTAATGGAACAATTGTAACTTTCACAAATTAATCATCTTAACCACTTACAGACCGGACCATTTTGCTGGTCAAAGACCAGACCACTTTTTGCGATTCGGCACTGCGTCGCTTTAACTGACAATTGCGCGGTCATGCGACATGGCTCCCAAACAAAATTGACGTCCTTTTTTCCCCACAAATAGAGCTTTCTTTTGGTGGTATTTGATCATCCCTGCGTTTTTTATTTTTTGCGCTATAAACAAAAATAGAGCGACAATTTTGAAAAAACGCATAATTTTTTACTTTTTGTTATAATAAATATTCCCAGAAAATATATCAAAAAAAAATTTTCCCTCAGTTTAGGCCTATACGTATTTTTCTACATATTTTTGGTAAAAAAAAAAAAATCACAATAAGCGATTATTGATTGGTTTGCGCAAAAGTTATAGCGTTTACAAAATAGGAATAATTTTATGGCATTTTTATTAATAATTTTTTTATTATTTATTTTTTTACTAGTAATGGCGGCGATCAGCAATTTTTTTTTTTTTTCCACAAAAATTTTTTTATTAGTCAAAGATAAAGTAATCTCATACATGTCATAGCAAACTGGTACAAAAAGGTAACAACAAATACTGTGTGGTACAATGACAAATCACATTGAGGCAAAACATTTGAGTTACTAGACATGAGAAGATAGAGTACACAATGTACTATGTAAATATGATTAATAAACGGGTATAACCAGTGTATTTACTACCAACAGTTACGAGCTCCCGGGAGGCTCCAATCTTGTGGTGGGTAGCGCAATCAAGAGTGGACAATGGCCACCGGGACGCCAAAACTCGGCCCCCCTGCGGCCTCAGAGAGAGCATAGGACTAGCAGATAGGTTTATGAGGTTCGACGCGCCTCCCGGTATCCTTCCCTCACGAGGTGAGGGGTATTTTCATTGGGTAGTGTGCCAATGAAGTGGAGAAACTCTATAGGGAGTTGAAAGAGAAGGGGGTAAAAGTGGGGAAGAGAAGGTAAGACATGGGGAAGGAGGGAGCAGGGGGGTCCATGAGAGGGACCCTAGAAGGGCAGCTGTATGGGGTTAGGGGGAAGGGGTGGGGTATAGGGAGAGAATGGAGGATGGGGGGGGGGCGCTCCTCTTCCCGGCCCCATTACAACATCCAGGTCCAGCCAAAGATCACTCCTGGTGGCTTACAGGTATAACTGTTACTGTGGAAAGTAAGATTTATATCTTCCCGTGGACTTAAAATGCGTCCAGCAGGCCCATGTGGTGGAGAATTTCTGTATGCGATCTTGGGAGGTATAGATCAGTTCCTCTATTTCCTCAATTTTAGCCATCCTTGTCAGCCAGTCTCTAATGGTAGGGGTCTTATTGGAGCGCCAGAGCGGAGGGATACAAAGTCTAGCGGCATTGACCATGTGCATGGCCAGAGATTTGTGATATGACCGTTTGGTCAGAGAAGTGTGATGGAGGAGATACTGAGCGGCATTAAAGTCAAGGGTGTATGTGGTTAATTGTGCTATAATGGCATGTACTTCTTTCCAAAATGGTTGAAGCATGGTGCATTCCCACCATATGTGAAGCATAGAGCCTTCTTCTGTATTACACCTCCAACACACGTTTGGGATTGAGGGAGAGAATTTATGTAAGCGGGAGGGTGTCCTATACCACTTTGTGATAATCTTGTAGCCATTTTCTTGAATGGCTACATTCAGTGAGCCTGTGTGTGCATACATGGCGATAGTGCTCCAGTCATCGTCTGTGAAGGAGATTTGCAGGTCCCTACCCCATGATGCTTTAGGGGGGTCAGTCTGGGAAGTGTGGGAATCGTCTTGAAGGATAGAATAGATCTGGGATATTAGATGTCTTTGCGGTGTGGTTTGGGAATGAAGAGATTCGAATGGGGTGAGTCGTCTTGTCCAAACGTCAGTAAGGTTCTGGGAAGTGAAGAAGTGCCTTAATTGCCTATAGGTCCAGAAGGGGAACTCCCTCGTAAGTGAGGTATTTTTAAGTGCCTCATAGGATCTTAGTCGTCCTTTGTGAAAGAAGTGCTGAGCTAAAACGTCATCATGTGGCCATTCTTGCATAAGAAACGTGGTCGACTCCCCTGGAGAGAAGTCAGGGTTTCCCCTCAAGGGGGTCAACGGGCCCAAGTGTGAGGAGAGATGGTGGGAGGCCACCGTTTTCTTAAAGACCAGTAGTGAGGTGTGAATAAGCGGATGGGCCTTAACGGGGTGGGGCCAGTGCTTCGGTGAGAGCCAGGGAAGGGTGTGCAGTGGGTAACCTGAGAAAGAGCTTTCCAAGGCCACCCAGGTTTTCCCTCTACTGTGAGCTTTCCAGTCCACTAGTCTCGTCAGGTGGCATGCTAAGTAGTAATGGTATAAGTCAGGTAGGGCAATGCCACCTTTAGTCTTAGGGCACGTCAGGCGATTATATTTAATACGGGGAGCGGTGCCTCTCCAAATAAACAGTGTGCATAACTTCTTGTATGTTAGGAAAAAAGATGGGGGCAATTGGATTGGGATTGTCTGTAGGAGATATAATATGCGTGGAAGAATTATCATTTTTATTAAGGCAGAGCGGCCAAACCAGGACACATTAAGGTTCGCCCAGCTCTTCAAGTCAGCTTGGACTCTGGCTAGAGCCGACAGGTAGTTGTGGGCGTAAAGACCCGCCGTTCCCTTGGTGAGTTGAATACCAAGATAGGTAATCGCCTCCCTCTTCCACTGAAAGGGGAAGGAGTCTTGGCAGTGGGATACGTCCTGTGGGGGAAGAGAAATGTTGAGGGCGTGGGATTTAGAATAGTTAATTTTGAGGTTGGACAAGAGTCCAAAATTCTTAATGTCCTCCAGGAGGTTAGGTAAAGATGTCCGGGGCGTTTGGAGGGTCAGTAAAATATCATCCGCGAAGGCGGCAACCTTGTATTCCCTACGGTTAATAAGGATCCCTTGGATGTCTGTGTTGGCACGTATTCTGTTAAGAAGGGGTTCCAACGTTAGTACAAATATCAGGGGGGATAATGGGCATCCTTGTCGGGTGCCATTACTGATGGGGAAGGCGTTTGACAGGAGGCCGTTGGCTCTCACCCTTGTGGAAGGGTTCGTATAAAGGGCGTTGATATATGCGAGCATACGGGAGGGAAGGCCAATGACCCTCAGAACCTCCCGCATATAGTCCCAGGCCACCCTGTCAAACGCCTTCTCTGCGTCAAGCGAAAGAAGGAACCCCTCGGTCTTGTTTGTAGAGAGCCAGTGTTGGATATTTAAAGTCCGGATAGTATTGTCCCTAGCCTCTCTCCCCGGAACAAAACCTACCTGGTCGGGGGAGACGAGGCCAGGGACAAGAGGTGAGAGTCTATTTGCTATCATTTTAGCATAGAGCTTGATATCCACGTTTAGTAGGGAAATGGGCCTGTAATTAGAGACCTGAGAAGGATCTTTACCCTCTTTGGGGATAACGGCTATATGGGCTCCCAACATATGCCCCGCAGGGGTGTCGGGGTTCGCTAGAGAGTTCAGAGTCGTCAGCAGTCGCGGAGAGAGTATGTCAGAAAAGCTTCTATAATAGATAAGGGGAAAGCCATCAGGGCCCGGACTCCTGCCCGGCTTCATTTGTTTGATGGCGAGGGACAATTCCTCGGTGGAGAGCGGTTGGTCTAAGTTTGCGGTTTGCTGAGGGGTAATGGGGTTGGGGCTATATTGAGATAAGAAGTCTCTTATTTGGGAAAGTCGGTCAGGAGTGCCAGGAGGCCCCGCGTTGGCCTCTGGTAGGTTATAGAGTGTAGAATAGAATTTTTCAAAGTGTGACGCTATGTCTTCATTTTTAGAGAGGAGAGATCCCTGATTATCCCGGAGAGTGTGAATTATAGACGAGGTTTTAGCTGTTTGAATCGTGCGCGCTAACAGCCGTCCACTTTTGTTGCCGTGTTCATAGAACACTCTATTTTGAAGGACATATCTACGCCTGGTTCGTTTGCCCAGTTCATCTAACAAAGAAGAACGGGCGTATAAGAGGTCTTGCAGTGTGGTTTGCAGAGTCGATTGCTTATGTGCTGCTTCAAGTCGCTTGATTGTGCTAAGAAGGGATGCGATCCTTTCCTGGTGTCGTCGTTTGGCCTTAGCAGCCATGGAGATAAGTTCCCCTCGCAGTACACATTTATGTGCCTCCCAGAGTGAGATGGGTGAGACTTCAGGGGAGGTATTTTCCTGAAAGTAAAGGCGTAGTTTGGCGTTTAGGTGACGTAAATTTTCTGGGTCCTTTAAGAGGGAAGGGTTTAGCCTCCAGGTCTTGGAGATCGTCTTAGAGTCGGGGAAAGTAAGGGTCATTGTTATGGGATGGTGGTCGGAAAGGAACATTGGTTCTATCGTAGCTTGAGAGAGGAGTGAGAGGTCGGTCTGGGAGAGAAATATGTAATCTATTCTGGAATATTTCTGATGTGGGTGGGAATAAAAGGTGTAGTCTTTGTCCACTGGGAACATGGTGCGCCAGGTGTCGTGGAGAGTCAAGTTCTGTAGTTGAATTCTAATCTGTCTTAGAGCTCGGTAGGGCAATGTCGAGGCTCCCGTAGAGGAGTCCAGGGCAGGGTTGAGTGGGACATTGAAGTCTCCCCCTAGAATTAGGATACCCTCCTTAAATGTGGACAAAAGATCACAAGCCTTCCTAAAGAAGGCCACTTGATGTTCATTTGGACAGTAGATATTAGCCACTGTAATAGGCTTAGAAGCGTATGTGCCTTTGATAAAGATATATCTACCATCCTGATCGCTCATGGTATCAGTTAGTTGGAAATCAGCAAGTTTGGAAACAAGTATAGATACCCCCTTAGTCTTGGAAGTAGGGTTGGTGGAGTGAAACGTGCGTTTGTATATATGGTTCGTCAGCTTAGGAATCGCATCGGAGCGGAAGTGTGTTTCCTGCAGCATGATAAAGTGTGCCTTATGTTTAGACAGGGCAGAAAGAACCTGTGATCTCTTCTCCGGGAGGTTCAGACCCTTCACATTAAGAGAGAGGCATTTCAGAGAGAGCTGTGTCTGCGTGTTCGAAACTTCCCTCATCGTGCTAGACTGCAAGGATCTGGGATTATGATCGTGAGGAGAGGTGAGTATAGATCTTATAGTAAGTGGGGATTAGCTATGTGTCTCAAGAATGGGGGGAGCAGGAAGAGGAGCGGCCCCGCGTAGAAAAAAAAAAAAAAAAAGGGGGGGGGGGAAGAGGCGTAGAGAGGGGGAAGGGGGGGAAAGGGAAGGGGGGGGCAAGGGCAGAAAATGGAAAGGAGAATAAAGGGGGGGGGGGGAAGGAGGGACGGAGGGGGAAGAAAGATTTCAGGAATCCAATTAGATTTCTGACAGGGATTTATACCGGAGGTGGGCGTAGGCGTGCCTATCCACCTAATGGGGGAGAGCCGGATGGTCAGCACGAGTCAATGCGACCGTCTGTGTGGGGACAGTGAACTCGGGGAGGGTCAGGAGAAGTAGCACCGAGAAGGACGGGTATGGCAAACAGATAAGACAGAGGGATGTACGCATCGTACAGGGCAGTAGTCAATAAGAGATAGTGGCATGGGGACTAAGTCGCAATGTAGGGTGCGTGGCTTAGCCGTCACCGGCTGTGTGTAAAAGTGGTCCTTCGAAACCAAAAACGAGGGCCTGTTCAGTATACAACAGTGGAGGGAGGTCGTCGTATAAGCATGTGATACATGGTAGTCTAGGGAACACATATAGGTAACCAGTATTGAGACTCAAATGCATCCTAAACAGAAACATACAAAGGCAAAAGTGCCAAAGGCATAAATAAATAACACAACATAAAGTACGCCTATTTCAGGCCCCATAGACATAGGGAGAGAAAGAGAGCGTAAACAGGTGCTTAAGAAAGTGGCAACATATTCGTGCGACGTGTCGTCGAAGGACCAACACGACAGTTATGCAATCCCATACAGCAAACAGGTAAAAACAAAAACAAAAACAAAACAAAATAAAAACCAGAGAAATGGGGGGGGGGAGGGGAGGAGGGAGGGGGAGGGGGGCGAAAAAATGAACATAGAGGGATCTATAATTACCCTTACTGGAAAAGTCCTGAAAGTGAGATAGGTGTAGGCATAGCCCTAGTAGGGGGACAGGATTCCAAAGCATGTCTCTAGCCTGTGAGCGGGCAGATGTCCGAACAGTGACAGTACCTGGATCTAAGCAGCTGAAGACGTCAGGGTGTTTGCTGGAAGCGTTCAACCAGAGATGTCGTCCACTCGGGGTGGAGAGAATTAGATGGGTCTTCTAAGGTAACCAGCTTTACAAGGTGTGAAGAATCAACAGCTTTTCCTGCCTAGAGCTGGTCGGAGAGAGAAACAGACAAAAAAAAAGAAAAAAAAAAGAAGAAAAGAAGGAAAAACAAAAAAAGGGGGGGGGGGGGGGTATCAAGGCAGGCTAGTCATTGTGGCGATCTCGTCTCGGGGTGTCAGCCAGGTGTGCACTGCGAGATGAGGGGTCTCTTCTGGACTGGCGGTCTCCAGGTGAGGTGGGATCCAATCTGCGGCGTCTGGAGCTCGGTCGCTGGCTCTTGGGCGATGCGTTGAGGGCCACTGATTTCCACGGCTCAGTAGGGAAGTAAAAGGCACACCACTCTGGGATATCCACCAACGGTATGTCTAGCTGTTCACAAAACATAGGCAAGTCCTCTGGGGTCCTGAGCAGTGCGGTGCGCCCTCTGGAGGTAGCCGAAAGACAGAATGGGAACTTCCATCTGTACTGGATATTGCGTGTTCGCAGTATGTCTAGCAGGGGGCGTAACGTGCGCCTGTTCTGCAAAGT
The DNA here is from genome assembly GCF_037356315.1 of Lithobates pipiens. Classification (NCBI taxonomy): domain Eukaryota; kingdom Metazoa; phylum Chordata; class Amphibia; order Anura; family Ranidae; genus Lithobates; species Lithobates pipiens. The sequence continues at coordinate 2,726,294 of NW_027507718.1, forward strand.
TATTTGTGAGAGATCCTGGAAAAGTTTTACCTCTGCTCCGTTAAATAAAATACGTCCCCGTTCTCTTGCCTTTCTGAGGATTTCTTCCTTAAGAGGGAAGTTAACGATACAGCAGATAATGTCTCTAGGGGGATCAGAGTCCCGAGGGGGGGGTCTCAGCGCACGGTGGATGCGTTCCATCTCAATCGGGGTGTCTGCAGGCCGGTCCAGCAGGTTATTAAAAATGGTACAGACTGCTTGTGGCATGGCGGCCGCATCTACCCCTTCCGGGACCCCCCTCAGTCTTAGGTTGTGTCTGCGGCCCCTATTGTCCAAGTCTTCCACTTGGCGATGGAGCTCAAAGATATGGGGAAGTTGTGAGTCAAAAGAACGTTGCACTTGCCTGATAGCTGCAGCCTGTAGCTGGGAAGTGTCTTCTACCGCTGCAAGGCGGTGGTTCATAGCATGAATGTCCGTCTTTAGTTCGGCAATGGCAGAGGTCAGGGTGTGCTTAATGTCCAGCGCGACGTTCTGCAGATCCCTCTGGAGATCCAGGAGGCTAGGCACCGCGGGGCTCTCCAGCGTCCGGTCCTCGGCGCATCTACGCGAGTCCGGGGATGCGGCCTGTGAATCTCGGGAGGCCTGCGAGGCCTGTGCGGCCTGCGGATCCACGTGCTGGCCCGCCGGGCGGGAGCGGAACATCTCCGGGATACTGTTCCCGAGTTGCGCCCCGGGGTCTTTGACGGTGCGGGGGGTCGAGGTGCTCCTGTTAGACCTGCCCATGGTTGGTGCTCGTCTGGGTCCTCTATTAAGGCGGCTTTTTCGTCCTCTCGGTGCGGGAGCTCCCTGTTCAGGCAGCCATCTCGGGTCCCGTCCAAGCCACGCCCCGATCAGCAATTTTTATTGTGACTGCGACATTGCGGCGGACCCATCGGACATTTTTGACACATTTTTGGGACCATTGTCATTTATACAGTAATCACTGCTATATAAATGCAGTGATTCCTGTGTAAATGACACTGGCAGTGAAGGGGTTAACCAGTGGGTGGCAGTGTAGGGGTTAAGTGTTCCTAGGGGTGTGTTACTAACTGTGGGGGGTTGGGCTTTCATTTAGTGAACACTGATCTCTGCTCCAATCACATGGAGCAGAGATCAGTGTCACTAGTTGCTAGGCAGAATGGGGAAATTCTGTTTACACGGCATTTCCTCCATTCAGCCGCCCCGTGAGACGATCGCGGGTATGCCCGCGGCGATCGAGTCCGCAGGACCCGTGACCGGACTCACAGGGGTTCCGACCGGCACGTGAGCATGCCTCTTCCAGTGCTCTGTCCTCAGAACCAGCGGTGCTCCATAGGTGTTCAAGGGGCTACGCAAGTACGCAGGCAAAACGATGCCATGCCGTGCTTGCGCTGGTTTTTTTGGGGGACAGGAGCCACACTGGAGAAAATATTTTGTCAGCTCTGCAGGGGCAGGCCGAGAGGTGGTTGATGCCACGCCAGCTTAAGCCAGGAATGGTGGTTTGCGACAATGGCACCAACCTCCTCTCCGCCCTCTGACAGAGACAACTGACCCATGTGCCCTGTGTGGCTCACGTCCTTAACCTGGTGGTGCAGAGGTTCTGTGGCAGGTACCCGGGCTTACAAGATGTCCTTAAGCAGGCCAGGAAAGTCTGTGTGCATTTCCGCCGATCATTTAATGCCTATGCTCGGCTGGCTGAGCTCCAAAAGGAGTTGAACCTGCCCAAGAACCGCCTTATATGTGACATGCCCACCAGGTGGAACTCAACATTGGCCATGCTGCAGCGGCTGCACACGCAGCAGAGGGCCATCAATGAGTACCTGTGTGACTACGGCACCAGGACAGGGTCAGGGGAGCTCGGTTTTTTCTCACCACGCCAGTGGGGCATGATCAGGGATGCATGCACTGTCCTGTCATCATTTGAGGAGGCCACAATAAGCAGTGACAGTCCATACATCAGTGACAATGTACCTCTTGTCCACCTGTTGGAGCATACGCTGCGTGGAATAATGGACAGGGCACTTGAGGCAGAACAGAGGCAGGAATAGGAGGACTTCCTTGCCTCTCAAGGCCCCTTTTATCCAGACAGTGTTCCTGCTGTCCCACCCATCACACAGGAAGAGGACGAGGAGGAGGAGGAGGAGGATGATTGTGTCAGCATGGAGGTGGAGGCAGGCACTCAGCATCAGCGGCAGTAGCAGTCTTGTAGGGATGATTTACAGTCCCAAGAAACCCGTGGACTTGTACGTGGCTGGGAGGAGGTAGCTGTGGATCATGTTGTTCTTAGTGACCCAGAGGACTTAGTGACCAAATGCCTCAGCTAACCTGCATGGCCTCTCTGATCCTGCAAAACCTGCGGAAGGATCCTCGTATTCTTCAAGGAGAGGGACCATTACTGGCTGGCCCCTCTCCTTGATCCACGGTACAAGGGTAAGGTTGCCGACCTTATCTTGCCATCGCAGAGGGAGCAGGAGATGAGACATCTCCGGGAAGCCTTGCAGAAAGGTCTGTGCAACGCGTTCTCAGAGACTGGGAGGTTACAAACTCCTGGTCCTAGACAACGTGTTGTTGAGGCATCGGTCAGAAGGAGCGGTGGAGAAGGTGGTCGTCTGACCGATGCGTTCAGACAATTTTTTAGTCCGCAGCCCCAAGGTATGATCGGTTCCAGCAACCATCGCCAGTCTCTGATTTACATGGTGCAGGAATACCTAGGGGCAAGGTCAGACTTTCCCACCAAAAATCCTCTGGCTTACTGGGTCTTGAGGATGGATCACTGGCCAGAGCTTGCACAGTATGCAACTGAGCTGCTGGCCTGTCCTGCATCCAGCGTTCTTACGGAATGCACCTTCAGTGCTGCTGGTGGCTTTGATACCGATCACAGGGTGTGCCTGTCCACCGACTCGATTTATCGACTGACCTTCATAAAGTTGAATCAGTCTTGGATCACCCACAGCTACCAAGCACCTGAAGCTGATGTAACCGAATAATTTTTTTTTAAAATATCACATCCCTTCAAGACTGCCTATGCTGATGCTGAGTGACTGTCCTGTTATGTTGATTTTCTATCCTCTTCCTCCTCCGCTGATATCTTGGAAGAACATTTTTGGTTCTGGGTGATGCCACCAGCCCAATTTTTCAGCCCCTGTTTAACAGGGGCGTTTAATGAAAATTTTTGATGCAATGCTTTGCAGCAGGGCTCATTCCTGCACTACAACTAGAGTATATGGGAGAGGTTGCAGTGTCGTGGCACCAGCACCAGTGCCTAAGGCCCTATTTTTCTGCCCCTGTTTAACAGGGGCATTTAGTTTTAATTTTTGATGCAATGCTTTGCAGCAGGGCTCATACCTGCACTACAACTAGAGTATATGGGAGAGGTTGCAGTGTCTTAGCACCAGTGCCTAAGGCTCGATTTTTCAGCCCCTGTTTAACAGGTGCATGTAATTACAATTCTTGATATAATATTTCACAGCAGGGCCCGTTCCTGTGCCCACCAAGAGTAACTGTGAGGACTTATAGTGTTGTGGCACCAGCACCATAACCACCAAAGGCCCAATTTTTCTACCACTGTTCAACAATGGCATGTAATTACAATTCTTGATATAATCGTTCACAGCAGGGCGCTACAGCGCCCACCAAAAGTCACTTTGAGGGCTTACAATGTTGTGGCAACACCAACACCTTGTGCCGCCATTTCTGTAGAGCATATAGGGCAGGCCCCTACTTTCAAACATTCAACTTACAAACGTCTCCTACTTGCAAACGGAAGGAGACAACAGGAAGTGAGATGAAAAAAGACAGACGGCAAAACAAATTATACATGGGTGATAACCCTTCCCTATGTTTTCCAAAAAGCTTAAAAATAGATTTTTTGACTGGAGCTACACTTTAAAAATGTACCAGTTCAAAATTACAAACAGATTCTACTTAACACAACAAACCTGCACAGTCCCTGTCTTGTTTGCACTGCCTGTATACTGCTGTTCTGAGTATATAGGGCCTGGGGGCCCCACGTCTTTCCTTTTTTTAATATGGGCACTGGGTTCCCCTTATTATCCGTACAAGACCCAATTTTTGATGCAATGCTTTGCAGCAGGGCTCATTCCTGCACTACAACTAGAGTATATGGGAGAGGTTGCAGTGTCGTGGCACCAGCACCAGTGCCTAAGGCCCATTTTTTCAGCCCCTGTTTAACAGGGGCGTTTAATTAAAAATGTTGATGCAATGCTTTGCAGCAGGGCTCATTCCTGCTTGTTATTCCTGCATTCTTGCATATTAGTCATTAAAATTAGCAATTTTTATTTCGAACTTTCGAGTCCCATAGACTTCAATGGGGTTCTAAAGCTCGTACGAATTTGCGGTCCGTTCGAAAGTTCTGATGCGATCCGAACCGGGGGGGTGTTCGGCTCATCCCTATTAGTGAGCCACAATAAAAGGAGAAATGAATTTTCTCCATTAAACACCTAGTCTACAACCATCTGATTTCCTACCTCACTGACAACAACCTTCTTGGCCCCTTGTAGTCTGGCTTTTTTCCTGTTATGTTGATTGTCTATCCTCTTCCTCCTCCGCTGATATCTTGGAAGAATATTTTTGGTTCTGGGTGATGCCACCAGCCCAATTTTTAAGCCCCTGTTTAACAGGGGCATTTAATTACAATTTTTGATGCAATGCTTTGCAGCAGGGCTCATTCCTGCACCACAACTAGAGTATATGGGAGAGGTTGCAGTGTAGTCTGGATTTTGATCACAACACACGACAGAAACGGCATACTAAAACTCGCTAATGATTTACTGACTGCTAAAACGAATGGCCACTACTTCATAATCTTACTTCTCTGCAGCTTTTGATGCTGTTGACCACTCATTCCCCCTCAATAAACGCCATTCCCTACACCGCCAAGACTCTGCTATTTTATTGTTCTCCTCCTATCTATCACAGCTTTCCATTGGTGTGCGCTGCTTATTGCATTAGGGCGTGCATCCCAGAGCACAAACACACATGCCTGTTTTTTTAGCAGAGCAGTAGACGGTGTCAGTAAAGCAGGGATTGTTGTCAGAGGGTCAATGGATGGTGTCAGTAGTTTTTGTTTCTATTATTTGTTAATTATGCCTTACAATTTTTTTTCAGAATATTATTATTCTTTTTTTTTTACATTTAAGAGCCCCTTTTGGGGGCTTTGGTGAAATATTAAGGGTAAACAGAGAGATAGGGAATGTGGACAGAGCTTCCCCAGCCTTTCTCTGCAGCCTCAGCTGCACTGGACATTGAACAAATGGGAAGTGATCTGTGCTGAGTCACTTCCTGTATATTCACAAATGGAAGCAGAGCAGACATAGTTTACTCTGCTTCAGTTAAAAATTAACACAAAAGCTATTGGTATAGATCACTCACTGTGTTCATTCATTCATACATTCTGAATCATCCCCCGCAGCAGCGGGTGGGAAAAGAGAGGAGGGAAGCTGACAGCACTGCAGGGGGAAGACAGGGGCAATCGACACTGCACAGGTTGATTAGGGTGTTCTCCGGCACACCCGGCACACCCTGGGCATATGCCTATGCAGCTTTCCTCAGTAAGACTTATGCCATGTACACACGATCAAACTATCCGGCTGGTGTGTGGGCTCCGGCTGACTTTTTTTCACAAAAGTCCGGCGGACTTAGAAAGTAGCTTTGACTCAAAAATTGTCTGCCGGACTGCGAGTCAATCGGACACGGACAATCTGGCCGTGTATGTGCTAGTCCGCCGGACTTTTGAAATGAACGGACTTTCCCGCACACGGAGAAAAGTCAGTTCATTTTGAACGCAGCTCCAGGTAGCCGGAACTAGTTCAGGAGGTCAATATCGCCACCGATGTCGGCGACATTGACACGTCGCTGGCCCTGTCACCTGGTATGGACTTAAAGGGGAAGCCCTACGCTGAAAAAACGGCGTGGGGGTGCCCCCAAGGTCCATATCAGACTCTTATCCAAGCACACAGCCCAGCCGGTCAGGAAAGGGGGTGGGGACGAGCGAGCGCCCCCCTCCTGAGCCGTACCAGGCCGCGTGCCCTCAACATGGGGCTGCTTTGGGGAAGGGGCCCCCCCACCCCAAAGCACCTTGTCTCCATGTTGATGAGGACAAGGGCCTCTTCCCGACAAGCCTGGCTGTTGGTTGTCGGGGTCTGAGGGCGGGGGGCTAATCGGAACCCGGGAGCTCCCTTTAATAAGGGGGCCCCAGATACCGGCCCCCCACCCTATGTGAATGAGTATGGGGTACAATGTACCCCTACCCATTCACCTGTGAAAAAAAAACACAACACAAGGGTTTAAAATAATTTATTGCACATCTCCGGGGGTCTTCTTCCATCTTGGGGGGTCCTATCTTCTGCTAGCTCTTTTACTAGCGGAGGAGCCTGGCTTTCTTCTTCAACGCCACCCGGGGGTCTTCTTCCGACTTCGGGGGTCTTGTCCTCCTCTTCAGGTTCTTCTTGCCAGGCCTCCGCTTTCTTCCTTTAGCTCTTTTACTAGCGGTGGCCTGATCTTCTGTCTCCGCCTCTTCTTCCGACTTTGGGGGTCTTGTCCCCCTCTTCGGTTCTTCTTGCCGGGCCTCCGCTCCTTCTTTTACTGGTGGTGGCCCGGTCTTCTGTTGCCACTGTCGCCACCTTCTCGCCTTCTCTTCTTCCTTGAGATGTTGACTTGATGCTGTCTCTGGCCGTAATGACAGGGACGTGTTGCGCGGCGACTTCTATAGGGACAATGGGCGGGGTCACCGGGTGATGTCCCCAAGCATTATGATGTCACAGTCCTAGAGGATACTGGGACTGTGACATCATAATGGGCGGTTACATCACCTCAACTCACTCCTTAAATCTCCTCTTGCAACACTAACTTACTAACTGACATATCAGCATAGATTTCATACCACTTATTAAAACTAAATCTTTCTAAATCCAGCCTTATAATAGTCCCCCTCCCCCAGTCATGCTCTCCTCCCTAACCTTTCCATCAAAATCTATAATACAACTATCAGTCCATCCCCTTATACCAGGGTACAAGGTGTAATCCTAGAATATGACCTATCCTTTCAGCCCCAAATCCAGTCACTGTCAAAAGCTTGTAGACGTCCCCTGTGTAACATCCCTAAAGTATGCCCCTTTTTACCAATGAAATCACCAAGTTGCTCATTCACTCCCTTGTTATCTCTCACCTTGACTATTGCAACTACCTCTCATAGGCCTACCTCTACACAGGCTATACCCCCTTCATGATGAATGCTGTTGCCAGACTCAGCTACCAATTGCTCAGTGTCCACCAATCCCTCCCCTGGCTTCCCATTGTCCAACATATTAAATTCAAAATACAACAACATACAAAGCCATTCACAACTCGGTCCTAAGCTATATCACTAATCTTGTCTCAAAATATCATCAAAACTATTCCCTTCATTCCTCCCAAGATCTCCTGCTCTCTAGCTCCTTTGGCTCCACCTCCCATGCTCACCTCCTGGACTTCTCAAAATGCATCAGCTGGTCTTGTTTTACCTATGCCATGTGGATTCCCATTGTCATACTCTTCTCTTCAGTGTTCAATGTTATTTAATTTTAGGGCAACTTAAAATTGTATATATAAAGTGAGAAAAAAATGCGCTATCCACAAACAACAAATACATAATAGCTGCCAGCACCGCAAACTTTCTGCAGCAAACAAAATGGTGAAATAATAAAAAAGGTGCAGCACGTAGATTATATAAATATATACCGGTATATAACAATATCTATATAATCTTTTGCCAGTGTAAAAAATATAATCAACTTTAATAGTGATAAAAAACACTATTAATGATTCTATGTCTTAGACAACACTAAATCCAAATATACTAAATTTGTACGTATATACGATGTACGTATATACACCAAAGTGAACGTGTTAAAAGTCCATAAGTGAAACAATATGGTGACAAAGTGCAATATCTTGAGAAGTTATAGTGACTTCAGTGAATGCTTTGCAGAAATCCACCACCACTTGAGAAGAGGCTTACCGGATGTTATGGACCCAGTTAGGTGTATACCTAGTGACTCACATGAGTTTATTGATGTAAATCCAAATGAAAAAACAGCTGGCAAACTTATAACTTCTCATGGGTACCAGAGTAGACAGAGATGACCAAAAAATAGATGAAATGGCTATCCACCTTTTGGGGTGACTGAGGACAGAGATTCTTCCACGTATATTATAGGCCAAAAAGAAAATACAGCCTCATAGTGAAATACCATTTAAAATTTTATTAAAATTAAAAGCATAAATGGGTACTCACATATTACAGACAAATACAAGCATAGAATTAAAATCTGGCCACGCAGTGGCATCAATGAGCCCTTCCCGATGTGTTTCTCCTAAACAGGCATCATCTGGGGATGTTGGCCCACTGCGGCCACCGCGTTTATATAGCCTATGGGGTACTCACATTAGAAGGTCAGCTCCCCTATCAGCTAGGTCCAGGTATAAACTGTTTCCGGTATCATCAATATGGCACCCATGGCTTGCTATCCAAGCCTCATTCTGATCAGTGCTTCTGGTCAGCAAAATGGCACCCATGGCTTGCTATCCAAGCCTCATTCTAATCAGTGCTTCTGGTCAGCAAAATGGCACCCATGGCTTGCTATCCAAACGTCATTCGGATCAGTGCTTCTGGTCAGCAAAAACACTACGGAAACACAATCAGTTCAAAAAGCTTTGCACATCATTAAATAAAAATGGGCATGTAAATCAACATGGAATTAACTAATAAAAACCGCTCATAATGTGAGTGACCACAAAAATTTTAAAAAATATTTGGGTATAATGCATTCTGATAATTGACTATAGTAATTCTTGGGGGGCTGACCCCCATGTGAACCCCATAGTGTACATGTAAATATATAATAAATGAATACACACCATTCCAACAATAAAATTAACCCATATGATAAATAAATATCACATAAATACAATGAAAATTAGAATTGGTAATTCGACTAAGACTTAAAATCGAAAAATATGAAAACCATAAAAACAGGAATGAGAGAGAAAAAAAATAAAAAATAAAAAATTAAATTGTTAGGTGAAGGTACAGCATATATGAATTTTGCTCAAATATATTAGTGAATACAGGCAAAACATACTTACTTAAAATGCAAAAATTTGGTATATAAATAACTAGGATATCACATTATCATGTAAACCACAACATGCAGTACATGAAAAAAATCCTGTATAGTAAAAACCTAAAAAAGTGTTGAGAGCTTTCATGTGGATTTGCATGAGAAATAAATATCAGTTTCAGTTTGTTACAGTGCACAGTGAAAGCATGTTTCAAGTTTGAATCAGTTGTTGAACTTACTGTGGATGAAGTGGTAAGTTTTATTGACTTGATAGGTGAAATGAAATGTGATTATTGGTAGTAACTTGATTTTTAGCAAATTACAGGTTACGCAATTAACATTTCACAGTAGTTCAAAGGAGCAAGAATACTTTGTGCAGCGAAGTATAATCTTAATTGAGCGGCCCACACTGATTGGAAAAGTGTTCTGTAGACTCTGTGATAACAAGAGCAGCTGTCTAGTCGCTACATCAGTTATAATGCAAATGATAGGATTCATAAGTGTCAGTTTAATGATTGCAGCAATTGAAAATTTAATTGTTTTCAGGATTTGATGAGCATAATAGGCAAAAGACAAAATTTCGGAAAACTTCAAATACAAAAATATAAGTACATCTAACCTGATACCATTTTGTAGTTGAGCTTTATTTAGCACTACTATGTTTATATGTTTTTAAACAAGTGTGTGTGTATTTCCAGATGCCTCACCATGTCATTATGATTGGGGTGAGCTCTGTCCCTGAGAAACTAGCTATAATAAATTATGCCCATCCACACAGCTGATCATCCATTTTTGTGTCCTGAGACCAATGGATCAGATCCTGAATTCATTGGAAATCTCCAACAGCACCACCTGGGATCAATCTCTCCCAATTTGATGGCTTGGGTGTTATTCCTAAATGGATATCATCCTGATTACCCAGGGCCCATTGTTCCATGCTGACATAAAGTGCGGCATTAGAATTGTGGGCCATGGCAGTGTTTTTTGTTTTGATGCTTTTTTCCAACCTTTGTACTTACAAACTATGCTCTTCCTGCCCGGTTATTATCCCTCTTGGTTAATAGGTGGCATTTTACAATCGACAGGGAGTATGTTGATGTCATTTCTAGTCATGCATACTGTGGCCTCTATACACTTTCAGCCTTTTCTCTCCATTTTAGAAGTGAGAAAAGTGTGGAAGCAAGCTGCAGACTCTTTAACCACTTTCAGACTGGACCATTTTGCTGGCTTAAGACCAGACCACTTTTTGTGATTCGGCACTGCATCACTTTAACTGACAATTGCATGGCCGTGCGACGTGGCTCCCAAACAAAATTGACATATTTTTTTTCCCCACAAATAGAGCTTTTTGGTGGTATTTGATCACCCCTGCGGTTTTTATTTTTTCCACTATAAACAAAATAGAGCGGCAATTTTGAAAAAAAAACGCATTATTTTTTACTTTTTGTTATAATAAATATCCCCCAAAAATATATATACATTTTTTTCCCCTCAGTTTTGGCCAATATGTATTCTTCTACATATTTTTGGTAAAAAAAAAATCACAATAAGCGATTATTGATTGGTTTGCGCAAAAGTTATAGCGTTTACAAAATAAGGGATAGTTTTATGGCATTTTTATTAATATTTTTTTTACTAGTAATGGCAGCGATCAGCAATTTTTATTGTGACTGCTACATTATGGCGGACACATCGGACATTTTTGACACATTTTTGGGACCATTGTCATTTATACAGCAATCAGTGCTATACAAATGCATTGATTCCTGTGTAAATGACACTGGCAGTGAAGGGGTTAACCAGGGGGTGGCAGTGTAGGGGGTTAAGTGTTCCTAGGGGCGTGTTACTAACTGTGGGGGACTGGGCTTTGTGTTAGTGAACACTGATCTCTGCTCCAATCACATGGAGCAGAGATCAGCGTTACTTGTTGCTAGGCAGAACAGGGAGGTGCTGTTTACAACGGCATCTCCCCGTTCAGCCGCCCCATGAGACAATCGCGGGTATCCTCGCAGCGATCGAGTCCGTGGGACCCACGACCAGACTCACGGGGGTCCCAACCGGTACATGAGCACGCCGCTGGCGGCGCGCATGTGATGGCAGGGCGGCATCTAAAAATGGACGTACCTGTACGCCAATATACCTGCCCGTGCCATTCTGCCGACGTACATCGGAGTGCGCCATTCGGGAACTGGTTAAAGGGCCTGGCTGCATCCTTCCTTGCCTTACCTTACCTGCAAGTCTGAAGGCTTCTCTCCAAATGAATCTGATAACCATGTTCCTCTTTGGTGGTTTTGCTGCATCCCTCTGGCATTTTGTCTTCTTAAAACAACCTCCACCATCTTTACAGCCGTGATAGATTGTAATACCTAGATTCTGGTAGAAAATGCAGGTGGGAGTAGTTTCTTTAGCTTTTTTGCTAAAAGGGTGCTTCTGGGCTATCTGATTCCTTTTCTTTTGGTATTGTAGAACAAATACATCATTCCCACATTAGGAGGCATGCAGTGCTGTCTTCCCACTATGAAATCACAAGAAGTCAAATAAATCATCCCATTCCAGTCATTATGCTTCTCAAGCTTCCAACAAAGATGAAAGATAATTTGGTTCCCTTTTCCTCATGACATTCAGCTTGAAGACAAGTGTCCTTTGCCTGTTATCAGACCTCTGGAAGGGGTATGCTGAGTTTGCATAGATCCAGCAATAGTAGGTAAAATTGTGTGGTTACAGAAATAGAGTAATTAAAATTCTTCCATCATAAAGCAGTAGCCAAAAGTATGCAGAGATTTGTATCAGGCATAAAAAGATTACAAACAGAAAGAATAAAGGCTTCTATGGCAAACACTCATTAATTGGTGAAAAACAAAGATCAATCATGGGAGGAGGAGGAGGAAGAAGGAGAAACCTTTGCATATGCATTTGAGTTTTTACTAGTGTTAGCATACTTTGAAGTGGTTATAAAGGATCTTTTTTTTACTTAAAATAACAGACATGGTATACTTACCAGCTCTGTGCAATGGCATTGCAAAGAGTTGCCCATAACCTCCTTTTCTGGTGTCTTAGCTCATGTTCTCATCTCCTCCTTGTCTGTGGCTGTCCCTCTGGACTTAAACCCCATTAAGTGTTTCCCAGTAGGGGCGAGTTTGAAACACTTTGAGAAGGTTTGGGTGGACAACGTGAAGAATTGTTGGGTGTCAACAGTTTTCTCAAGAGGCTATCCTTGCCCCCAACAAATCTGTTTGTTGTGATCAAATTCCCAAATTATCAAAGCAAGAGGAAGTGTCTTGTGAATTACATGTATTCCCTCCTTGTCTCCAAAGCAATAATACCATAGCCTCTAAATGATGTGAAGACCAGTTTTTACCTAACACTATTCCTAGTTCCAATGGCTTACACACCAGGATTAGGCTTAAAAAAAATCTCAATTTTTTTTTTTTTTTTTTTTTACAAATAATAATTAAATTAAGAATAAGAGAAAAAGTGCAATGCTTCATACCTTGCATTGAAACTCTAATGTCTCTTTCTCTAAAAAAAAGGGAACATATATTATATGTTATATAATATATATATATATATATACACACAGTATGTCACAAAAGTGAGTATACCCTTCACATTTTTTAAATATTTTATTATATCTTTTCATGTGACAACCTTGAAGAAATTACACCTTGCTAAAATGTAAAGAAGTGAGTGTACCACTTGTATAACAGTGTAAACTTGCTGTCCCCTCCAAATAAATCAACACAGCCATTAAAGCGGGAGTCCACCGGGACTCCGCGTTTTTTTTTTTTTTTTTTAAAGCCAGCAGCTACAAATACTGCAGCTGCTGACTTTTAAAATAGTGACACTTACCTGTCCAGCGCGGCCGCGATGTCGGCACCCGAAGCCGATCTCTAGATCATCTGTAAGGTGCTGCCGCCGCCATCTTGGGTATGGGAATCAGGAAATGGAGCCTTTCGGCTTCATTTCCCGGTTCCCTACTGCGCATGCGCAAATCGCGCTGCGCAATAAGGACGGTCCCTGCTGCCTCTGGGATCTGTGTGTTTCCCAGCAGGCAGCGGGGCACTTGCGGAAAGGGGCGTAATCTACGCCCCTTTCCGCAGAGAGCTATCCCGGAAGTGGGTGCAGAATACCTGTACTGTACAGGTATCTGCACCCCCCTCCCCCCTGAAAGGTGCCAATTGTGGCGCCGGAGGGGGGGAGGGTGCCGATGAGCGGAGGTCCACTTTAGGGTGGACCTCCGCTTTAATGTCTAAACCACTGGCAACAAAATTGAGTGCAAATTGGGCCCAATTAGCCATTTTCCCTCCCCGGTATCATGTGACTCATTAGTGTTACAAGGTCTCAGGTGTGAATGGGCAGCAGGTGTGTTAAATTTGGTGTTATCTCTCTCACTCTCTCGTACCATTATTTTCAATGAAAAAAAGATGTAAGCAAAATTTCCTGGAATACAGCAAAAGTGTTAGTGATATTAAGAACCCGCTCTATGGCAGAAAACAACTGGCCAACTGAACATAACAATCTTCTCTTAAAAAACTCAATACTAATTTAAATTTACATTTCTTAAATTTCTTGCTATCAAATGCCAAAGGGTGTATTGATAAAGAGTATATAAGCCGAGCAACTTTATCTAGATATATTTATTGGGTTTTTTGCTGAAGACTTGTATTCTCTAAATGTCCTGATAATAATGATGGTTGAAAGGGGTCTAATGGCTACCTCTGTCTGTTAAATGACCCATATACTGTAGAGTGCAAAACATCCCAACATTACAACAACATAGAGGACAAATAATTTTCTAATTTTACCTTCTACAGTGAAAGCTAATAGCAATTGGTTACTTACAGCTTTTGTGCATCTCTCTTAAAAATGCATTAATGCAGTATAGTGCTGATGGAATTTATAATGATCACTAAATTGTGTGTTTTCTTGAGTTTTGAAATGAAAGTGGAACAGTTAGTTTACAACAAATCAACTGAACTGATTCTAGTGTATGTAGATTCAACAGGTTCTTAAAGCGGAGTTCCGGACACATTTTTTATTTTTTTTTAATGATCCATGCATAATTCATTCTTAAATAAAAAAACAATTATACAATTTAAAAAAAGGATGTTGCTAAAATATTAAATTACTACTCAATCGCTAACTTTTCCTGAATAAGCGTAGGAGAGGTGCATGCTGGGAAACCAGCATGTACCTCTTGTCTGGCTCATGCGCGATTCACCGTTGGCCGTAGGGTGGGTGGTGATGGAGAAAGGTCCTGCCCTGTTGTTATGGCAACAAAGGGCCTAATTCCCTTTTTAAAAGTGGGGCTATGATCCACCTTAAAAGCACATAATTTCCTGTTAGGAAATAACACGATTTTTGATCACAGTACTGCCCACAAACTCCTGGGGAAATATGACACCTCATTTCCCAGGAGTATAGGCGATGGAGGAAATGACGAGGGAGCACCGTGGACCAGAAAGTGTCAGATTTGGTGGACTACATAGCAACAAGGCGATTCTGGTAAGTATAAAAAAAATGTTCCTCCAAATGTTTCTTTTTAGGTTAAAAGAAGTCTGTTAATGGAAAAAAAAAATCAGGGTGGAACTCTGCTTTAAATATCTGGGCCTGATGAGTAAAGTAGAATACATTTGGGGGTTTCATCCAACATATATTTGTTTTAATTAAGATATTACATTTCTATTAGTCTTTTTTTCCTTTGAAATGTGTATTTATAACTGTACTATTGTTATTCCAAATTAATAACTGAGAAGTTCCTTTATTCAAGTTTGATAGCCCTATACAATGTTAAAACTTGTATTATTAACTTGTATTGTATCATTCTCAATAAATTGGTTTAAAAAGTGTATGTGTATTTATTGTGGATTACCAAAACAGAAAGAGGAATGCAGGCACTGTGGCATAACTAATTTATCATAAAACTTATAATAATAATGTAATGTTAATGGGTTACGGCATGTAACTTAAAACACAGTGAAGAAGAGATACTGTGCTCTATTCAATGAACACAGCATATTAGTCAGATATCAGAAAAACAAAGACCACACATAAAAACATGTTGTGTGATACGTAGATAGATACACAGGCAACAAACAAGACTTTAGAGAACTTGTCATTCTACAACAGCTGGAAAGGCAAATAAAGATTGCTTGAATTTCTCCAGGGATATGCAGTATTGTAAATTATGTATGATAAGTCACTGTATAATGAATAACAGAAACTAATTCGAATATCTTTGGTAGCAAAACATTGCCAAAGCTTCAGTTTTGCAAAAGCTAGTTGACAAGTCATCTATAGACAGGCTGCATAGAAGAGTTCCATCTGTCCCTTAGGTGAAATCCATGTTTTCACTCAAGAAATGTAATATATAAATAATAACCTATGATTTCCTTGTGGCCATATGTTTATTTGAATACATACCTTAATTTAAATTGACCTTAGGCTTTTATTGCCTCCCTTATTGTTGGTATCTGCAACGTGAGAGAAAATATTCTACACTGGTTTTTACCTGAGATTATGGTAAACTTTGAATGAAAGTTAGTGGGTGTTGCAGCTATCTTATTTTTTTTTCTATACACATAGGGGCTCCCTATATATTCTGACCACCTATGAATTATTCTCACATATTAAAGAGCATACAGTGAAAGAAAATAAATAAAAATAATTCTACTCTAAGAAAGATGTATGTATATATATATATCTTTTTTGCCAATTGGCAGAAGAGTGGCCGTGGTACTTTTATAAATTTATTCAAATTACTAATTAACCATTGCTTCTAAACTTAAATGCACAAATATAAAATCATTTAAACACTTCATCATAAGGACTCAAGCAAATACTATAAATTTAACATCATATAAAAGTCCCCACCATCCAGAACTCGCAAATATGGATGGCCTATCCCAAACCTGCAGCCGTTTCAATACGATTCTGAAGCCCCAAATTGTAACTATATAAGGCCTATATCAGACAGGTGTATGAAATCTTGCCTATAAAGGCCTAGGATACCCTTTTCTAATTTGAAATGGTGAAATTAAAATTTATATTATACCAAAGTGACAGAGAAACCAGATTTTTCCTTCCTTGTGTCTCACTAATGTTAAGGGAAGCCTCCTAAGATCTGGCCAAGAAGCCATAAAGGGTCATATGTATAGTTTGACCTTGCTGCTGTAAGGCTTGAGGAATGCAGGATGACTGAGCCCACTATCCCCTTTAACCACTTCAGCCCCGGAAGGATTTACCCTCTTCCTGGCCAGGCTATTTTTTGCGATACGGCATTTTAAGTGACAATTGCATGGTAATGCAACATTGCACACAAACAAAATGTATGTCCTTTTTTCCCACAAATAGTACTTTCTTTTGGCATTTGATCAGTTCTGTGGTTTTTATTCTTTGCGCTATAAACAAAAAAATACAGGCAGTTTTGAAAAAAAAAAAAAACAATGCTTTTTACATTTTGCTATAAATATCCAAAACAAATTTCTTCATCAGTTTACACCAATATGTATTCTTCTACATATTTTTGGCAAAAAAAAACTAGCTATGGTGGTGATCAGTGATTTTTAGTGGGACTACAACATTGCGATGGACAGATCAGACACTTGACACTTTTTGGGACCATTGACATTTATACAGCAATCAGTGCTATAAAAATGCACTGATTACTGTGTAAATGTCACTGGCAGGGAAGGGGTTAACACTAGGGGGCAATCAAGGGGTTAAATGTGTTCTCTGGGAGGTGTTTCTAACTGTGGGGGGGTGGAACTGACTGGAGGAGGCGAAAGATCGCTGTTCCTAATCACTAGGAACAGCAAATCTCTCTCTTCGCCCCTGTTAGAACAGGGATCTATCTGTTTACTCCTTGAGGACTGGAGTTGAGTAAGCACTGCTTCTAAAAATAGAATTTATTTATTTCCAGATGCAATGTGCTTAACCTCGCACTTATAAATTGTCACATTTTTAAAAAGGCTCAAAAGGTCTGCTGTAAATCTGCACAATTTTCATTCTTCAGTCCTTGGACATGTGCAATCATTTTTGTACACAAAATATGCCAAATTTCTCCCTGAAATAGCAGACTATCCAAAAGTCTTAAAAAAACTACTGCAAATATGTAATTTTTTTTGTTTACAGTCTCTAACCAAATACAGTATTATTTGTTTAATCAAGATTAAATCGGCATGTTCTTTCCTTCTGACATAGCATTTTATATAAAACGGATACATGCTGCCCAATAAATCACAGATTTTTTTCTTTTTCCGTGTGGCTCTGGAAATGTATACTCTAATATAGTTACTATCTATAATACCTTCCAAGTTTCTCTGTCTTCCACTGCATTTACATGGTGTGCAGCATGTCTGTAAAATATTTCTGACTTTGGCATAATCAACATTTTTGCAGAATAGCATATGCTTCATCTCTTCTTCATCAATTAAAAAATGAGCAAAGCTCTTGCTCCCTTCTGGTTCAAGAGCGCTAGCTCTGACTCAGCAGGGGAGATATAAGACCTCTGTAGACAGACCATTGTTTTGTACAGAGTGCAAGGCATTTCTACTGAGGCTGTGGGTGTTTTTTTATAGAAAATGAACTACATAACTTTGAACACCATTTGCTGTGATGCTTGGGAGATTCACCCTCTTTATTTGTCCTAACAACATTGTCAGCGAAAAGGTAGAAAGAAAGTGATGAGAAGTTACACATTTGACATTTTTCATTGAAACAGGAAATCAGAGAAAATCTTTCAATGGTGATACCTGTCCTAGTAGCAACTGTTCAAAAAGAGATTTTTCATCACATGGAAGAGATTTCATGGTGTGTCTCCTCCTGAAATAGAACAGAATTCTTCTCAATGGAACACAAAAATAAAAACAAAAACACACACTGCTACACTGCACAGAACTCTATATTCACATGTTGCAGTATTTGTCAAACCTAGGATGTTTTTATTAGAGCTAGCAAAAATCTGATTTTCCCTAGAAGTAAACGAGAATGCAGTCTTTGGTCCCCAAAACCTTAATACATTTTGCTAACAATTAAGTCTTAAAGTGACACAAAATTACCTGCAATAAAAGTTATCTTTTTAATTTTTTTTATGTTTACTGTAGTATACAAAATATAAACATGCTATGCAAAAGAGCCTACTTCCAATCTTTGAAGGCTGTTTTCTGTGTCAGTAAAAAAAAAAGTCAGTATGATTTAGGTTAGAGTGCAAGCTGAAAATATATTTTAGCACATGCATCTCTTGTGCTCCTCTGTGACATCCCAAATGTGTTGGGCACACAGCCATCACAGAGCACAGCATTCCCTGGAAGCACATCCTTTCAGTCTGGCTGCTTTCTGTAATGAAATGTGAGTCAAGGCCTGCCTCTGGAGTTTTTTAAAATGCTCCTGAATGACAGCACAACACCACACTAATTACATCACAGTAACAATGATAAGCATTTGCTGAATTATAAATATATACTACGTCCAGCAAGGTAAACTGATCTAAGGAAGCAAATGGAGCAAAAAATGAATTTTAGCAGTTATGGCTTAATACAATATAAAGAGTATCTTCATACAGTATTCATAATAAATTGAATATCATATGTATATACGGTACATTTTTAAATAATAAGTAAGGTTAAAATGTTTAACTACATCATGTTATAGGCTAAAGGATTGAACTTGGAGTGGAGGAAAATGCCACCATGTAAAACAAATGGATTATTTGTGTGCTATTTATGAATAGTGAAAATATTTTATGCTTCAAATAAATAATATATTTGAAACACACCATTTAGTAAGGCACATTTAAAATATTTCTAAACATAGGCACCCTACAAGTCTGCATGAATACATTTCTGACTTGTCACAATGTATAGCAATAGTATAATTTTTTCAAAGATTTGTGTCATTTATCAATAAAATGTAGTCCCAGAGACCCAGGCACATGACATCATTCATCTGCTGCAAATATGAGAAAGAATTTCTTCATCCTCCTTTCTCCCAGTGAACAGACTTCAACATTGTGGTACAAAAAACACAGTCACTTCCAGTGCTAATAGGTGTTCCAAGGTGTGGAGTAACCAGTATCAAATAAAATGGTGGTGGGAAAGGTATATATGGGTGGATGCTGCCTTCCTCAGATGGGGTGATGCAAAAGGAACTACAAGAAAAACAGAAATGGAAGTGCATTACCAAAGATAATTTAAAATATTTTATGCAACTAGGAGCCTAGCTCTGAGGAAGGGGGTGTGCCTCCGAAACGTGTTAGTGTACCCCGTGTTCTGTGCATGTCCATGCATTGTTTTTATGGCTTTTTGTCAGTTGCTTTTTGTAAGTACCCACTTTTATATAATATATTTGTATTATTAAATTATCTTTGGTAATGCACTAATGCCTTCCATTTCTGTTTTTCTTATAGACTTCAACATTGTACCTTTTTGGCAAGTCACAAGGTGAAAGGCCTGACTATTTGTCAGGTAACTTGTAGTATAATATCTTAAGGTGTAAGTAAATTCCAACAATACATTTCTCATAATAATTTAAAGCTTTTTGTTGTATCTGTTCAGCAAGTGCAAAAAGAAAAAGTATTCCATCCAGCTAGAAAGTTTGTGAGCTGATCATTTCCTGTGCCCTCTTCCTTTGGAGACCATTATCAATTAGCATCATTCCAGCTATTTACATTAACTCTCTCTGGCTTCTGCAGCTGGAAACATTCATTTAGTGGCAGTATCACTATGGCCAGTAAATATCAACTTTTTCCTAAGAGTCAGACCACAGTCCTTGTTTGCAAGGATTCTGGTGGACTCCTGCACCATAAAAAACAATGATGAGATGCACCTCTTGCCATCTGCATCCTAGCAATCAATAACACTGTATAAGCCACAAGCGCCTTCGGTTGCTAGGATGCGAGCAAATGGCTGAAAAATTAATTGTTTGCTAGGGTGGCAGGCAATGCTGCTCGCTTGATTGTTTCAAATAGTAAAAAAGCCAGCAGGCACCCCTGGTGACATCATTGACTGAATATGGTCATGTTACATATATGGTCAATGACATAAGCCAGTATCTCTGTCCCCTTTGTTTACTAACCAGGGAAATGTCATTAATGATGAGAGTATTGGCAGGAACAGATCAGAGGCATGAGTCTGGTCTATGTGTCAGTAGATCCTCTGAGCATAATTCATAATTATTGATAAAGGATCTAGATAGCTGGACGAGGTGATTGACCTTGGATTTACAATGTGGGACATTTTAGAATTTTTTATTAAAGAACTTTTTAAAATGTGTCTATGTTTTTAATTTCTATTAAATAATTTTTATGAATAAATAAACTTGACCTTTCTGGAAAAATACTGTCTGAGTGCATGTAGCCTGGTATAGTTCAGCATGGGAGGCTACATGTTCACTGACCCAGGCTGCATGCTCAGATATTATAAATATAATAGGTAGTCTTGCGAGCAACTAGAAAACAATCTGTGTAATATATGCAAGCAGCAAGTAACACACTCCCAAAATAAATGTGCAAATAAAACATAAAACAAATAATGCTACACTGGTGTTAATACATTTATCCAACCACTTAGTGTATCAATTTTCCTGTGCAAATAATATGAGTGCCATCATAATAACATGTGAATAAACAATATTATAATACACTAATATAATACACTGATGTATATTTCTTCTTATAATATAAATCCTGTGCTTAAGTGCAATTAAATAGTTAATTAATAATAATTGTAAAAATCAATCAGTGAAATTGAAAACCTAGCAACAGCAGCTGAACACTGAGGGTCAAATTATCAAATACCAGACAGCAATATAGGTAAAAAGCAGTGCAGCGCAAAAAACACAAATAATCATAATAAATTATATATAAATGACAAAGTCCATAAAATTCAGAATAAAAATAAAAATAGATGGTAGAACACCACAGAGTGTCCAAATAAGTGCTTTTATGGATGCGATACAGGGTGCTCATGTGACAACCTCCACCTATGACAATTATAGCAACTCACCTCATTGAATGGACCCCTGAGTAAATCAGACAGGTCACACAGATATTTCCCTCAAAAGGGCATAAGAGGTGGATTACTGGATGTGCTACAATGCTGGGGAGGAGAGTGCTCTGATGGTAATGAGATCCCTTGCGCTCTGACCATGAGCTCAGATTCACAAGTACATGGAATAAAAGCGGCAGAATATAGTGCTCTGTTTAATATGGCTTTGAGGATTCAACAGGTGAAAACTTTTTTCTGACATTATTCATTAATTAACAATTTAATTGCACTTAAACACATGATATGTATTATTATAGGAAGAAATATACATATATGTATTATATTATTGTTTATTCACATGTTATTATGATGGCACTCATATTTGCACAGGAGAACTGATACACGAAGTGGTTGGATACATTTATTAACTCCAGCGCAGCATTGTTTATTTTGATGCTCAGATATTGATCTGGAGCAGATTTTGGTGGGACTCCATGCTTGTGGCGTTCACCCAAAATTCATACCAGACCCTTATCAGAGGCGAAGTACGCAGCCACCTAGGGCACACTACCACCTAAGGAGCAACCACGGCCTCTGTCCTGTGTGAGCTCAGCTCTCCTCTCCTGATCACTCCCCCCATTCAAGAGAACAAATCCCTTGTGTGCCGCCACCAATCCCCATGTGTCCCGCTGAGTGCCCCGCTGCGCTGTCACATCTCCTCAGCTCTCACACAGGTTTATCTCACAGCGTTGTGTGTCTGTGCGAGTGCAGTGTAGGGGCGGGGCTCAGTGGAGATGGGAGCATTGAGAGGTGCAGCGTCTGTCAGCTGAACTCCCGCCCGGCGTGGGGCATCATGGAGCGGGTGGACGGCGCTGGACTGGCCCCGACGGGGACATCATGGAGCGGGTGGATGGCGCTGGCATGGACTCCTAAACAATTCTGCCAGGGGGGGGGGGGAGGGTGGCAAAATTAGGTTTCGCCTAGGGTGTCAAAGATCCTTGCACCAGCAGTGATCAGAGTACATAATCTAGCCTGGCTGGCCATGAAAGATTGGGCAGAAACATGTCCTCAAAATAGGGAGAGGCCACAGAAGTGATATCATCCCAAGACAGTCAAGAAGATACCCACAAGGGACGTCATCTCTGTATGTGCTTGTTTCATCACCCTTCTTCTAATGTACCGGAAGCTCATTTCATATTACTACAATTCAAAGACTCACAGACCACTGTTCATTACAGTTGATCAGGCTAACCAGGCTCAAAAGTGTTCTAACAATCCAGACCTCTTAGTAATGTATAGAGTCTTCCAGTGGGTTCCAACTAAGAACATTGGACCCAAATTTAACAGCCCAAATTGTCAGACTAATCCAGTGAATGGATACATAGATAAGCAATTTTGGGTCAGATACTTAGCAGAGCAATCATATATAGCAGAATATATACACTGATATTTTTCTATCATGATTTTTGGAATAGCAGTATTGACATTAGAAGTGAAATCCAAAAATGTGTAACATTAGAATCTTTATTCTCCAAATGACTAAGAGCTAGGTGAACTGATAGAATAGCATCTGCAGTGGATCGGTTCTGTCTGTATGTATGCATACTGATAGGAGTCCACTCTGAAGTCAATGGCTTCATAATACGTTGGGTTAGTGCTACTGGGCAATAGTCATTCAAGCACGACACTCTTTTGCTCCTTGGGACAGTAGCAATTGTAGTAGTCTTAAAGTAGGACTATAGGCAAAAGTTTTTTATTTTATTTTATATAGAGTAAGGGAGGGCTATAACCCCTGTCAGTTTTTTTGCCATCTATGCTGGAGGATAAACATCAATGTTACACCCACAGCTACTTTGTAGACAAGAGAAAGGTGTGATAGTTTCATGTTTCTTTTCTTCTGATTCCTCTAAATAATCTCTGTACAAACTTTTACACCTACTTCATTTGATGCCTTAAATACATAGTAAAAGCCAAGAATATAGCACCGGTTTCTTAAATGGATTTCACACATCCAAATACACTAGTTAGATGTACAGTGCTTAGAAACGATCCTTTAAAGTGGTTGTTTAAAAAAAAAAAAAAACATGTTATACTTACCTCCACTGTGCACGGGTTTTGCACAGAGGGGCCCCGATCCTTCTCTTCTGGGTTCTCCTAGTGGCACTCCTGGCTCCTTCCCACATCGAGTGCCTCCTCTGTGACCCGCATTCCAAAGGGATACCTGTGCAGGCATGCTCCTGAGTCCTGATGCTGCATCCATTGACACAGACAGAAGAACTCAGCCCCGCCCCCGTCTCCCATGTCACTGGATTTGCTTGACAGCAGTGGGAGCCAATGGCTGTGCTTCTATTAATCTATCCAGGAACCAAGACAGTGGCTGGAGCTGCTGTGCTCATCCCCATCGATGGAACGATTTGGCTCAGGTAAGTAAAAGGGGGTGCTCTGGGGGCTGCTGCACTACAGAAAGTTTTTCACCTTAATGCATAGAATGCATTAAGGTAAAAATCCTTGCGGGTTTACAACCCCTTTAATGCATAAAGGGGAAAACCCTTCTGTGCTGCAACTCCCTCTCAGACCCTTTTTCTTACCTAAACCCAATTCAATCCAGCGATGTGCATGAGTGCAGAGGCTCCAGTCACTGTCACTCTCCTCATTGGACAGGTTGATAGCATTGGTTCCCGCTGCTGTCCATCAAAAGCTGTGACACAGGAGTAGAGGCCTGGGCCGAGTCCCACTGTCTGTGTCAATGGATGCAGCAGAGGGTTTCCTCATGAAAAGGATCTTTCTGTGGGGCACCCAATGAAGAGGAGGGGCCCGGAGCACCAGCGGAGGGACCCCAGAAGAAGAGGATCAGAGCTGCTCTGTTCAAAACTATTGCACGGAGCAGGTAAGTATAGCCATGTTTGTTATTTAAAATAAAAATAACGAATGTTTACAATCACTTTAACCACCTTCTGCCTGGCCTATTATGATAATATAGATGGGTGCTTCTTTATCCCAGCTGGGCAACATATGCTGTCACTCTTGCCGCTTGTGTGGGACCAATCACAGTAATCACATGTCAGTACACAATGGCTTTCATTCATAGCCTTTCATTGTGTACAATTGTGATCTCTGTGATTAGCTACAGTGACCATATCACGCTCACCCTTAATTCAGGTGATTAGACCCATAAGGAAAGCAGGCCTACTGGTACTTTGTTACCCCAGGTCTTTTACACATTGCTATAGGGCTATCATGCCAAGGCAGGCACGAACTGAGCAACGGAAACAGGTACTTTTTCCAGTTGGCAGACAAGCAGAGTGGTTCATTGACAATCCAGGTACAAGGCAGGGAAGGTTCAGAGTAGTCAGGGTTCAATCCATATTCAAAAGTCAGGCAGTTCAGAGAATAGTAGCTATCCGATCGAAGGTTGTCAATGAGGAAATCCAAACAAGGCAGATAAACAGGGAGCTTGGAGCACATCTTACAAACATAATATCACAAGCATGAGATTGCATGCTTGGCTGTCTTAAAGAGGAAGTAAACCCTGATGGAAGGAAACTCCCTCCCATCAGATAACCCCCTAGGAGAAGCGCTCTCCCGAGGGGGTTACCTTGCGGGCACACTCATGTGTCCAGCATTTGCCTCCACCAACATGAATGCAGGACCCAGCCCCAAACCCGGTGCCAATGTCATTGGATTTGATTGACAGCAGCGTGAGCCAATGGCTGCACTGCTATCAATCTATTCAATCAAGATCCGGGACCCCGTGGAGAGATGGACAGCTCTTTCCCGCCAAGGAGATGAAGAAGCTCAGGTAAATAAAACGAGGGGGCTGGGGGGGGGGGGGGGGGCGGTCGCTGCCAGGTGTAGGATAGGATTGGCATAGGATGCATTAAGGTGAAAAAATACAAGGGTTTACAATCCCTTTAATCTCCACAGTAAATATAGACTGTAGTGTTCATCAATCACAAATCAAAATACCAGTAAAACTCAGCATGCACAATTTATACACTTGCTGTAAGTGTCAAATGGGGATGCATCATCTTGTGTCTCCGGTTTCTTTCTAAGTCACTGTAATATATGTTTACTGTGTTGTGTACTTGAAAAAACATGAACAATATTTTGTCATTTTTGAAAAGGAAATTCAGTTTAGCAGACAGAAATATTATGGTGTGTATATGTGATATTACAGAACTGTTATTAAGTCTACATAGAATAACAGCTTATCTGTAGAACGTCACTCAGATATCACAGCCTTGAACCCAAAATGTAAGTGAGTTTAAGAGTAGACAGAAAAAAAGCAAGCATTTCAGTTCTTCATAAAACTTTCTTAGGGAGCCAGCTAAGACCATTAATAACATTTAGTATTTTTATGTGCTGCCAAAATTATGAAAGCATACTATCAATAAATACAGAAGAAAATATGCAAATAAATACTGAATGATAGTGTAATAAATTACAGAAAGGAGTGGGAAAGACAGAAAGCGGTTTTCCAGAATCATATATAAACAAAAAATAAAGTTAAGGATAATGGTAGTATAGAGTATAGACAATAAAAGCCACGTAAGAGCGATGCATAATTTAATCTTCTTCTGGGGGAAACAAAAGCAGATAATATTGGCCTGTAAAGACTAATGACTAGCAATGTTCAGTGTAAATCAGAAGTGATTTTTCTTTAGACTATGTTAACTTCAAATACCCTGTCAAGTTCAAGGTACCTAATCCATTTCAAGAGAAATATTTCTAAGTTTTCTGAATCCAGTTGGATGTTTGAAGTGAACATACATTTTGTGATTGTAAAGTCTTGTTTTTTTATATAAAAATAACAAACATCTTATACTTATCTGCTCTATGCAATGTTTTTGCACAGAGCAGCCCGGATCCCTTTTCTTCTCAGGTCCCTCTTTATTGCTCCTGGCCCCTCCCTTATGTTGAGTGCCCCCACAGCAGGCAACTTGCTGTCCGAGCCGAGCCACAGCTCATTGTATACATTGAGACACAAAACCGTGGTTCGCCCTGGCCCCTCTCTGCTCATTGGCTAACTATCTTTGATTGACAGCAGTGGGAGCCAAAGGCACCACTGGCATGTCTCAGCCAATCAGGAGGGGGGTCACGGACGGCCGAGGCACTCGTGGACATTGGTGAAACGAGATGGGGCTCAGGTAAGTATAAGGGGAGCTGAGAGGGGCTGCTGCACACAGAAGGCTTTTTATCTTAATTCATTGAATGCATCAAGATAAAAAAAACATCTGATTTTACAACTGCTTTAACCACTTTAGCCCCGGACCAATTTTCAGCCTAAGGACCAGAGGTCTTTTTACAATTTTGCACTGCACTGCTTTAACTGGTAATTGCGCGGTCATGCAATGTTGTACGCAAACGAAATTTGCGTCCTTTTCTTCCCACAAATAGAGCTTTCTTTTGATGGTATTTGATTGCCTCTGCGATTTTTATTTTTTGCGATATAAATGGAAAAAGACCGAAAATTTTGAGAAAAAAATATATTTTCTACTTTTTGTTATACGAAAAATCAAATAAACTCAATTTTAGTCATACATTTAGGGCAAAATTTATTCAGCCACATGTCTTTAGTAAAAAAAAAAATGTCAATAAGCATATATTTATTGGTTTGCGCAAAAGTTATAGCATCTACAAACTAGAGTACATTTTCTGGAATTTACACAGCTTTTAATTTATGACTGCCTATCTCATTTCTTGAGGTGCTAAAATGGCAGGGCAGTACAACCCCCCCCCCAAATGACCCCATTTTGGAAAGGAGATACCCCAAGGAAATTGCTGAGGGGCATGTTGAGCCCACTGAATATTTTTTTTTTGTCCCAAGGGATTGAATAATGACATAAAAAAAAAAAAAAGTTTACAAAAAGTTGTCACTAAATGATATATTGCTCACACATGCCATAGTTATATGTGGAATTGCACCCCAAAATATATTCTGCTGCTTCTCCTGAGTACGGGAATACCACATATGTGGGACTTTTTAGGAGTCTAGCCACGTACGGCACCCCGAAATCCAATCACTGCCTTCAGGATTTCTAAGGGTGCAAATTTTTGATTTCACTCCTCACTACCTATCACAGTTTCGAAGGCCATAAAATGCCAAAATAACACAAAACCCCCCCAAATGACCCCATTTTGGAAAGTAGACACCCCAAGCTATTTACTGAGAGGCATGTTGAGTCCATGAAATATTTTATATTTTGCCACAAGTTGCAGGAATTTTACAACTTTTTTTTTTTTTGCACAAAGTTGTCACAAAATGATATATTGCTCACACATGCTATGGGCATAAGTCAAATTACACCCCAAAATAAATTCTGCTGCTTCTCCCGAGTACGGGGATACCACATGTGGGGGACTTTTTGGGAGCCTAGCCACGTACGGGACCCCGAAAACCAAGCACTGCCTTCCGGATTTAAATATAAAACGCTACCAAAAAAAACTGTTAGCGATCGCAGGGATCAGAACTGACTCTGCGAACGCTGCAGTTATGTGTTTAGTGTTTTGTAAGTGACAGCGGTCGATCGATACTGCACTTGGGTTGGCTGGGCGGAGGGGCAAAACGCAGGTGCTAGCAGGTATCTGGGCTGATCCCGCTAGCAATGCGTTTTTTCGGAACCCTAAACTGCTGGGGATGCTAGTATAGATCTGATCAGATCAGATATTGATCTGTTCAGATTCTATACCACTACGGGAGGTTTATGCTTTGCACGTGGGTGTTAGCGGTACTGGCACTAGCCTACCACTGCCTGGGGCGACTCAGACCCTGACCCTAAAACCTAATTGATATCACCTGCCGGGTGATCAGGGGGTTAAACCTTTATTGGGTAATAAATGGTGGGTGCCCTGATGCTATAAAAAGCAAACTAACTAACCAGAATCACCCGTAACACTTATACGGTGATCACTGGTGAAAGGGTTAACTAGGGGCAATCAGGGGGTTCACATTTTTATTAGGTAGTATATGGGGGTCCCTGGCGCTATATAAAAACCTGACGGGGAACCTAAATAACTAACTGGCTAACCAGCGTCACCAGTGACACTTATACGGTGATCGCTGGTGAAAGGGTTAACTAGGGGCAATCAGGGGGTTAAAACCATTATTGGGTAGTATATGGGGGTACCTAGCGCTATAAAAACCTGGCGGTGAACCTAAAAAAAACTGCCTACCTAGCGACACTAGTGACACTAATGCAGCGATCAGAAAAATGATCGCTTAGTGACACTGGCAAAAGGGGGTGAAAGGGTTAACTAGGGGCAATCAGGGGGTTAAAACCATTATTGGATAGTATATCGGGGTACCTAGCGCTATAAAAACCTGGCGGTGAACCTAAAAAAATAACTAGCTACCTAGCGACACTAATGCAGCGATCAGAAAAATGATCACTTAGTGACACTGGCAAAAGGGGGTGAAAGGGTTAATTAGGGGCAATCAGGGGGTTAAAACCATTATTGGGTAGTATATTGGGGTACCTAGCGCTATAAAAACCTGGCGGTGAACCTAAAAATATAACTAGCTACCTAGCGACACTAGCGACACTAATGCAGCGATCAGAAAAATGATCGCTTAGTGACACTGGCAAAGGGGGGTGAAAGGGTTAACTCTAAGGGCAATCAGGGGGTTAAATCTTTATTGGGGGGTGGTAGGGGGCTACCCTGGACCTAACACTAACTGCCCTGACACTTTTTACTTTTACAACTGACACTGAATGCAGTGATCAGTAAATAAATGATCACCGCAATCAGTGACACTGTGACTGGGGGGGGATGGGGGCGGGGGGCGATCGTGGGGGTGATCGGGGGGGGTTTGTGTGCCTGTGTGTTAGTTAGTGTCAGTGTAGTGTTTGGTGCAGACTTACTGTGTCCTCTCCTCGTAGTCCGGTCAATAAGACCGTCCCGAGGAGAATGACATCACTTCCTCCCTACCTGTGTATACAATACACAGTGGGAGGAAGCTTCTCATTCGCCAGGAGCGATCGAGAGGGTATGGCCAGAAACCAACGGCCCTCCCCTTGACCCGGATCACTCCTGAAGCGAACCGGACTGCCGCTTCCAGCAGGAGGGGGTCCGATCGGACCCCCCACCCGCTGGAAGGCAAGCACATACATGTACGTGCTTGTGCCTGTACATGCCATTGTGATGACGTACAATGGCATGCGGCGGTCGTGAAGTGTTAAAAATGATTATACCTTTAAAGTGTATGTAAACATAAAACGATAAATACCTTAAAAAAAGTAACAAACCCTCCACCATTTCTGGTGGAGTCATTTGCCTCTTTTCTTTTTCATATATTGCTTTTCTTTATTTTGTGATCCTGCCGACTCCTGTGCTAGGATAAGCACACCCTGTACACTCTTAGTCGGCTCTCCATTGTGCCACCAAAGGGGGAGCTCTGGGAGCCCCTCCATTAAATAGGCACTAGTCATTGCAGCTCCCATGATTGAGTTTATGGACAAGAGCACAGCTGTCTCCCTACGGTCTGTTTACAATGCTCAGGGAGATGAAGAAGGGGGTAGCCAGGTGAGCTCCCCACCCACTATGGGGACATCAGCGCCTACACAGACTTATCACAGATAAATAAAATGCTGCTACTTCCAAACAGTTTATTGACTACCTTACTAGGCAAATTAGGAAACTAGGCCAAAGGACAGAGGACTTAGAGGATGGGATAGATGATGCAGTCACCTCCATAACAGCACATGATAGAGTTGGAGCGGTTAAGGGATGAGAACACCACACTTCACTATAAAGGAAAAGACCTGGAGAATAGATCAGTAGATCTAATTTGCACTTCAGGGCATCCTAGAGACTGTAATTCATCTACAATCTACCATCACTCCTCTCATACAAGGTTTGACACCAGTAATGCCGACTGACTGCTTAGAGTTTGAAAGAATCCACAGAACCTTAGTTAGGAAGCCTATGAACATAATTGTCAAATATCTTTATTATGAAACAAAAGAATGCATTCTCCAGGCGGGCCACAACAAACTCAATCTCACCTTCCAGGGCTATGAATATCAGATATTTGCAGACCTAGTCCCTTCTGTCATCACAGAACAGTGGGAGAGGAACACAATACTGCAAACCCTCCAACACCACTGCATACCTCATAGGTGAAGTTACCGATTCCACTTCTTTGCGCACCATAACCGCATTTACATGAGCACCAGCTTGGATGAGACTCAACATCATCTGAACAGCCTCTGACTCCCTCAGTGTCCATTAGGCTTATCACTTAGACCCCTTTCACGCTGTAACGCCACCTGCATCAGCGGTAAAGCGGCACCATTTTTAGCACTGCTTTACCGTGGTTTTAGTGGCACTATATGTTTTTACCCCCTCTAAACCGTATCAGCGTTTTGCCAGTGGTATGACAGCGCTGCTCCATTGATTTCAATGGGAAGGAGCGATGGAGGAACGGTGAGTCCACCACTCCTTCATTGCTCCAAAGAAGCTGCTGAGAGGACTTTTTCTGTTGGCCTACCAGCACAACGCTCCAGTGTGAATGCCCGAGGGCTTTCACGCTGGATTAAATGGTGCAGCTGATTTAGGGCAGTTTTCAGACGCTATTTTTAATGCTATAGACCTGCAAAATGCCCCAGTGTGAAAGGGGTTTAAATGCTCCGGAGGTACGGCAGGATTTCACAACCATGGGACCCCCCACTCCAAGTCAGTTGTCCCTGTCCTTGGACCTAAAGCTTGGTCAAAGCTCCCCAGCATTGTTGCCCTCCTCAAACTTGGCCCTGAAGGGCTGAACTCTTCTGACATTACTCTCTGCAGTGACCCACATCTCTTTTTACTGAGATAAGTGACACATTTCATATTCTACTTGAATTTAATTTACAGACTGTGACCCTGCCGAAGCATGTAGCCTGCTCTGCCTTTATATACCCTCACTTATGCCTAGTTTTGTATTGGTCACCACCGATTATGACCTACCTATATTTTGGACTTTGACTCCTCTTATATACTCTGTTCTGCTTTTAACCTCCTCCCACCCCCATTTCTTCCCTCCTATAGTGTACTACTATTCCTGAAATTAAACTATTGCTCCCCTTTTTTAAGTATTTACTTCAGATTGTGCATAAATATTAAGGGGAAGTTTTTTTTTTATCCGTGGAGATTCTAACTCTGCTCTTCCTCTTCCTGAACAGGATGGACCCCCATCCCTTGCCCTATCAACAAGTGGTGCACCTCCATAACCTATTAGCTCAACACTATTTAGTTGATTGCCAAAGACAGCTCCATCCAACCACCCAGGATTTCACCCCCCCATAAATCCTTGTTTTGCACTGACTACATCTTCATGTCCCGTGACAAGCTTCGCTGCATAACAGTGGCCACTATACTTCTTGTCTTGTGGACTGAACACTCTGTAGTGCTGATTACATCTTGCTTTTTATTGGTCAGAGGTGCAGACCCGTCATTGACTTTTAAAGATTCCTTTCTCTCTGATGCACCCCAGCAGATCTTTATTGGCTCACACATTTTAGAATACCTGTCATTGAACAGTACCCTGGATGTCTATGCTTTTACTCTTTGAGAAGTGCTCAAGATAGTTATTAAGGGCCATTGTACGCAATTAGCTTTTTCTCTCAAGAAAGAATGTTTCTATATTGTGGGACACCAGACAAGGATGTCCACTATCACCCCTTTTATTTGCACTGCCCATCAAACCTTTAGTGCAACTCATTGGAACCACCTCTGATATCACGGGTTTGACGGTTGGACTTTGCCATTATAAGCTGAGTCTCTTTGTTGATAATGTTATCCTGACAATCATTAATCCTCTAGCTTTGGTATCATCCCTTCAAAAATTTAGCACAATTTGGTTCCTTATCTGGCCTACAAATGAACTCTAGATTTATGCAATTCATATTGGTTTGGATATAGATGTTGACAAATTTTTGTTATTAGGAGGTTTGGATATAGAGTAATGAATTTAATTGAAATTCATTTAATACATTTTTTTTTCCAAATGAATTCAAAATTTTCAGAACAATTGGAATTGTTACTATGTATCCGAATCTCAGAATAACCAACCATTTGTCCGAATTTATATTTGGACTGAAATAAATTGCACTTGCCTAGAGTTCACTTGTAGGCCAGATAAGGAGCCAAACTGTGTTGTTTTTTTAAGGGTTGATAATTAAATGTTTCTTAACAACTTGCTATTCTTCACACAGAATTAGAATTGGTCGATCATTTTTTGACCGATCCAAACTCAAAATGTTCTGAAAATTTGGAATTCATTAGAAAATGAATAAACAAGATGAAATTAAACTAAACTAAAGGGATTCTGAAATGAATAAACAAAACAAAATTAGTAACATAATGAATATATCTGAAAGGAAGCAAATTTTTCCATTCTGCACATGCCTAGTGAACTCCAGCAAATCTAAAGCCCTTAATATACTCCTCCTGGCTTCCCTATGCAGCTCTCTCCAGCAATCATTTCCTTATCATTGGGTGGATGCTTCTGTATGTAGGTATAAATATAACAAACTTCTATTCCACATTATACAAGGCCAACTACCCCTACTTCTTTCCAAACTTCGACAATATATGGATACCTGGGCCAACCATGCTCTTTCCTGTTAAGGCCGTATTGCAGCAAAATGACTTATTTGTTTAAACTATTATTGTACTTATTTAGGGTCTTGTCAGTCCAGGTATCTGCCTCCACTATGGCCGATATCCAAAGATAAGTGACACCATGTGAGTGCACCTCATATTGAGTCATTGCAAGCCTCGAATTTTGAGGCAGATCATTTTTCAGACCTGACCTCATTGAGGCTTGAGAGTCTCATATTTTAAAGGTACTTTCAAGCAGTGCAGATTTCTGAGGTGACAAAATATCATGCTACATGTAGGTAGGAAACTTCTTTGTGGGTACACCTGGAGGCAGAGGACTGTACTCCTCCATTCTAAAAGTACATTTTTTTTATGGATACATCTGCAAATTCTAAACTATTGAGCGGCCTCAGATGGTGTCTTTTCCTTCTCCTCCCCCTTGCCCTTTTCTTGCAAAATATCGTATTTTTAATGTACCATTCAGTGTTAACAATTGCAAATTTTACAGTTTTGTACAGATTTCTCTGAAGTGACATGTTATATCTGTAGGTTTAAACTATTAAAAATATTAAGCACAAAAAAAATAACAGACTTACTGGCAGGATCAACAGGCGAATAAAAAAGAACTAAAAAAGTAATGCAGACACTTTATCTAAGATATGATTAGCAACAATATTATATGTTTTGTTTCTGGACTTAAATCTCAAGCTTTGTAAATAGCAACTAGGATCCCTAGTAGGTAGTTGTCCATGTAGTAGCTGTCTTAAATCATTGTAAATGCTTAATTGAAGAGCTACTTTGAAATATTATTAAAATATTTGAAGGAATTGTACATTTCCTGAGTGTACAATAGATAAAATCCTGTGCTCGAGAATGCTCCTCAAAAGATTCTTGTGTCTATCTCACACTGGGTTCAAGGTCTAGTTGGACCTCATGGCTTCTGGAGGTTTCTGTGTCTGCTCCAGCTACTTTTAGTTTTTGTGCTACCCTTACTTTCAGTATGTGCAACTAGGGAGGACAACAGTTAAGTGAATCTGTTGGATTATTCTACATAGAAAATCACTATAAATGGCACATATGGAAAAGAGGGAATATGTCAGAGTTAGCCATGACAGTACCTACAATAAACAGTACAATTTTAACAAAACTACAAATTATCTGTCTGAAATGAAAGCTTAATTACTAGAAAAAAATGTGAGTGTATATTTGTGTATATATTTATATTGAAACCTAGGATCACTGCCAGCTGCTTGTAAAAGTGACAGTTTTATTTGTATTAGCAAATAGCCCAGAAAGAAAAGTAGTTAACAGCAAAACAAACACAAAATAGTCCATATCTCTGGTTAACATGGCAAAAACAAGGAAATGGCACACTGCTGCTATACCAGTCCCAACTGGGGCTTTCTGTCAGCTTTTGGGGTCCCAAAGAGGAGGTTTTTACATCTCAGCATCAGAGGCTCAATCCCAAGCTAAGTTTGCCCAGCTTGATTCAAGTGCCCAGCTCCCTTTCTCTCTCTCTTAGGGGCTGACTCTTCCTTTTCTAGACTTTAAGGCCTCTTTTCTGGACTCTGAGGGTTAACTCTTTCAGGATAAAAGCCTGTAATTAGGATTTGGAAGTTCTTCCCACCCAAAACTCTTACCTTTTAAATTTTGGGTCCGTAATAAAAAGTGTAGCAATGCAAAGAGTAATGAAAACCAGTCCTCTCCAGCTAGACTACCCCAGAACCACTTCACCTTGCATGGGTGAGAACTCCTGAGTACTCAACATATCATATATATATATATATATATATATATATATATATATATATATATATATATATATGGTATCCTGGTATATAAAATAATCACATTTTGTTGAAATGAAGGCAGGTGCATTTTTTTTATCCAGTTGTATAACATCCAAGTGAAAGATATAACATCAACATCTAAAAAAATATATAAAGAATAAAATCACTCAGTTGGAAATAGCATCACCCCCCTCCTAAAAATGACCTGGAAACTCAAACAGGTGTAGCTAATCACCTTCTCAGTGGCACACAAAGCTATTTGACTTTCAACTGTGAAAATTGTCCTCATTTTGATTAGCTTTCCTGGAGCATTTCAGTTCCTGGTAGTGCAACTGAAGCAAACAATAAACTATGGGTAGTAATGCACCGTCAAACGTCTCTGGGATCAAATTGTGGACAGGCACAAGTCAAGAGATGGATACAAACACATTTCAAAGGCTTTCCTAAAGCCTAGAAGCAAAGCTAAATCTATTAATAAGAAGTGGAAGGTATTGGTACAATATAGACCCTCCCTGGGTCAGGACATCGCTCCAAACTGGATAAAAGAGCCAGGAGGAAACTGGTAAGAAAGGATACTGAGGCCTATAGCAACTCTGAAGCAGTTGCAGGAATTTACGACAAAGAGTGGTCATTGCGTGCATGTGACGACAATATTACAAATTCTCTACAAATGTGGCTTGTATGGGAGGGCTGCAAGAAAAAAAGCCACTCCTCAAGAAAGTCCACATGCAGTCATGACTGAGCGTTGCCAAAACTGAACTTTAAGATTTTTAGGCCACATGGATAAATGGGCTATGGTTAGAGGAGACTAAAATTGAATTATTTGACTTCAACACCAAATGATATGTCTGGCAAAAAGCAAATACAGCTCACCATCAAAATAACACCATTCCTACAGTAAAGGGTGAAGGCAGTAATATCCTGCTACAGGGGTGTTTCTCTGCAGTAGGGACTGGAGCACTTGTCAGGATACAAGGAAAAATGGATTGGGCAAAATACCATATAATTCTTGAGAAAAATTTGCTACCCTATGCAAAAAAAGTTGACAATGGGAAGAAGGTTTACCTTCCAACATGACAATGACCCAAAGCAAACAGCAAAAATGACCACACAGTGGTGGAATAAGAAAAATGTGAATTTCCTTGCATGGCCTAATCAGACTTAAATCCCATTAAAAATCAGTGGAATGACTTCCACAAATTGTCACCATCAAATTTAACTGAACTTAAAATGATTGTAAACTGGGGGGGGGGGGGGGTCTGTCAATAATCTCTGCCTCTGGTATTGTTGGCTAGAATCTTTTATTGTATTAGTAATGCTGGGTTAAGGAAGGGAGTTCCATAATCTAACTAGGTTAAAGTGATACTAAGAAAATAAGTCTCATTTGTTTCCCTATACAAATAACAAACTTGTTACACTTACCTGCTCTGTTGCAGTGGATTTGCACAGAGCAGCCAAGATCCTCCAATTCTCGGGTCCCTATTCTGTGATCCTGGCCCCTCCCTCCTTTTCAGTGCCCCCACAGCAATCAGCTTGCTATGGGGCACATGAGCTGAGTCACAGCTCCCTGTGTCCATTCAGACACAGAGCACTGACCCCGCCCCCTCTCTCCCCTAATTGGTTAGCTGACTTTGACAGCAGTGGGAGCCAATGGCACCGCTGCTGTGTCTCAGCCAATAGGGAAGGAGAATCTCAGATGGCTGAGACACTCGTGGACATCACTTGACAGAGAGGGACCTCAGGTAAGTGTTAGGGGGGCTGCTGCATAAAATGCATTAAGATAAAAAAAAAACTTCTGCCTTTACAATCTAATCAATTAAAGCAGTTCTGCAAAGATGAGTGGGCAAATATTGCAATGTGTAAAGTTAGTAGAGACATATCCCAATAGACTAAAGGCTGTAATTAAAGCAAAATGTGGTTTAATAAAATACTATAGTAAATATAGGCATGCCCCACTTTTAAGTACACAATGGGGTTTATTTACTAAAGCTAGAAAGTGCAAAATCAGGCTCACTTCTGTATAGAAACCAATGAGCTTCTAACCCCAGCTTGTTCAATTAAACTTTGGTAATAAAACCTGGAAGCTCATTGGTTTCTATGCAGACGTGAGCCTGATTTTGCACTTTCTATCTTTAGTAAATAAACCCAATTGTGTACTTAAAAGTGGGGTATGCCTGTACAGCTGGATAAAACAAAAACTGTACCTGTCTTCACTCCTGGCTGCAAAGCAACACAATTTGATTATTTTAAAGGGGTGATTCTTTTCTATACCCACTGTAAATACCAATTAGTAATAATCATAATTTTAAACAACTAATCCCGCAGGACTGAATATTTACTGGATTTAAATACCATACACTCAAACAACTTGTTACCACTCAGTGATTAAATTAATTAGATCTTGAGTTTAGTTTCTGTATCAATAAGTTATGAACTACAACTGACTAGTATAGAATACACATCTTTGCAATTTATTAAAGAAACTGACAGAGGAAATCTTCACAAGAAAGGACAGATTTGTAAACTTGTACTTCTAAAATTCACTTCAGTAATTGCTATTGCCATCAACTGAAACAAACATGACAATCTTCCCAACGGTAATATTGAAAATGGTAAAATATTTGGCCTAAATTTATATGAGACAGTTATACTGTCTTTGTTTTACTATGTAAGGAGGATTGCACTTTTAATATTTGTATATCCGCTTTCTGGGCAATAGCTGCCTTACTTTTTTTCTGCTTCATGACTTATAGCTGTCATCTAATTCCTGTCTTTTCAATCTAGTGTGCTACGGGTACTTTGATTCTCTTTTCTTGCAAATTTCAAACTACTTCAAATGCCAATTTTCCTTGCAAATGAAATGGTGACTATGAAGTAATACTGTACTACTTCTATATTTTATCATGAAAGGTACATGCTTTCAGAACATTAATTTTTCATAAAAGGAAATGCATCTCATATCTATCTAGCTATCTATCGAGCTATCAGCTACTTATTGATCATGGGCATTCAATAAGAGAATAATTACTTGCTGTATATTTGCCATTTTGATTAATATTTGGTTACCTTTTTTGTTGTTTGAAGTTTTTCCACTTTAAAGCTTGTTTATTCTAACTTGAATCTTGGTGTTCTTTGTGTATTTCTTTGAAATCTGTGCAGCAACCCTGTACTTTGCTTCTGTGCAGGAGTTTCTTGAAATTAAAATTGGTCACTGCCACTCTCTATCCTTGTGCAGGGTGGCTGGTCTTGTTTCCACTCCTTGTAGTTTTCTGCAGGTGCCAATAAAGGAAGGACCTGTTTAATATCACTGCTACTTTTACAAATGTAATATCTGGATTATCAAAGGGATTAGATACTACATACGTACAATTATGAAATAAATTGCCTCTTTGGTGAGTATTAATATCTTTCCTGCAGTATTTTAACTCTGTATTGTATTAAGCTTGTTTTATGTAAGATATTTTTAACTGATACCAAATACAATTGTGAACATTTTATTTATCTTCATGTGTTTGAGTGCCTACAAAATTCAAGCATACCAATATTCAATTTATTTTGTGTTTTCTATAATTAGAACGTGGCACCGTGACTACCATTATTGTGCATCCACAGCATCACCCTGTGGACACACCAGTATTTTCTAATCAGAAGCACTTTATTTGTAGGTGGTTTTGTTTTTGAAGCGGGGTTAAACCCGCTGACTTTTTTTTTTTTTTTACACCTGCAAGGGAAAAGGCATAATAAGCAAGTATGCACCACATATTAGCTCATTATGAATCACTTACCTTAGAACGAGGCAGCTTACATATTCCCTCAGCGTGTCTTCCGGGTATCGTGGTGCCGGCGCTGTGAGTGGCCGGAGCCACAATGTCAGCACTCCCCGGCAAGGTTCGGCGTCTGCCGGACTTTCAGCCGAGAATCCCCTGTGGGCATGCTCTCATTGTGAGGGAAATATCTCCTAAACCATACAGGTTTAGGAGAATTTTTTTTTTTTTTTTTTTACCTACAGTTAAGCCTTATTATAGGCTTACCTGTAGGTTAAAGTACAAAATTTAAGTATACAACCGCTTTAAGCAAAACAATTAAATGGACAATTAAGGGTGCAGCTGTTATTCTATTGATGCAATCAAGAAGAAATAATTAATGTAAGGTGAACAGCGCTACTACTTCTGATTTGAAGCTTAATATACCTATAGTGCAAAATATTTTTCATATATCATAAGGTGCAAATGTGTATAATATAACAAACAATAAAGTGCATATACATCAAACACAATATCCTATATATTTTCTAGTAAAAAGCAATATTGCAACTGTGATGTTAAAAGACAAAAAAATTCCAATAAAAAGTGTTCAATTGTCATCTATATGCATAACGTGTCCCATATAAAGAAAAAAATCCCATGCAAACAGAAAGAAAGCACATTCTCACAGACAACATTCCACCTTTAAGTGTTCTCCACCACCAAATGCACAAAATAACTCACAAGAGAAAGACGCTGGTAATGCCCCGTATACACGATCAGACTATCTGGCCCGTGTGTGGGCTCCGGCGGACTGCACCCCCCCTCCAAAGCAACTTGTCCCCATGTTGATGAGAACAATGGTCTCTTCCCAACAACCTTGGCCGTTGGTTGTCGGGGTCTGCTGGTGGGGTGAATCCGGGAGCCTCCTTTAATAAGGGGGCCCCCAGATACCGGCCCCCACCCTATGTGAAGGAGTATGGGGTACAATGTACCCCATACTCATTCACCTGGTGAAAAAATTTAAATAAAACACAACACAAGGTTTTAAAATGTATCGCACAGCTCCGGGGGTTTTTTTCCGTCTTGGGGGGTCTTCTCGCCGGACTCCTCCACTATCTTCTGCTAGCTCTTTTACTAGCAGAGCAGCCCGGCTTTCTTCTTCGTCGCTGCCCGGGGGTCTTCTTCCGACTTCGGGGGTCTTGTCCCCCTCTTCGTTTGTTCTTGCCGGGGTGCCGCTTTCTTCTCCCAGCTCCTTTACTAGTGGTGGCCCGGTCTTCTGTCACCGCCACCTCTTCTTCCGACTTCGGGGGTCTTGTCTCCCTCTTCGGTTCTTCTTGCCGGGCCTCCGCTTCCTTCTTCCAGCTCTTTTACTAGTGGTGGCCCAGTCTTCTGTCGTTGCCGCCGCCTTCTCTTCTCTTCTTCTTCTCTTCTTCCTTGAGATGTTGACTCGACACTGTCTCTGGCTGCAATGACAGGGATGCATTGTGCGGCGACTTATATAGGGACAATGGGCGGGGTTACCGGGAGATGTCACATGGGGACCCTCCCCTTATGATGTCACAGACCCGGAGGATGCTCGCTCGTCCCTACCCCCTTTCCTGACCGGCCAGGCTGTGTGTTTGGATAAGGGTCTAAGATGGACCTTGGGGGGGACCCCCACGCCGTTTTTTTAGCGTAGGACTTCCCCTTTAAGTCCATAGACGGCGACATTGACTTTCTTCGCTAGTCCCGTCTACCTGGAGCCGCGTTCAAAATGAACAGACTTTCCTCAGTGTGTGGGCAAGTCTGTTCATTTCAAAAGTCCAGCCATAGTCCGGCGGTTTGTCCACCGCACCTAGTCTGCCGGAAAAGTCCGATCGTGTGTTGGCAGGTCCGCTCATTCGGAAAGTCCGGCAGTCCTCTTCAAAGCCCGGAGGTTTGTCCACCGGACTAAGTCCACTGGATAGTCCGATCGTGTGTACATGACATAAGTGTATAAAACCAGCCTACAATGCATAAGAATCTCAGAATCTAGATTTGCAGCTTTTCCAGGCTCAGCAGGTCTCTCTCAAGAACTCTCAATACTGGCACTCCACAATATTCAACATACACATAAGGAGGAGAAACAAGTTACCATAGTGTAAAACCATCAATGACTTTAATTATTAAAAACACGCCAAACATTTACATTAACCACTTAAGGACTGAGCCTCTTTTTGAGATGTGTTTTTACAAGTTAAAAACAGTTTTTTTTGCTAGAAAATTACTTAGAACCCCCAAACATTATACATTTTTTTCTAACACCCTAGAGAATAAAATGCCGGTCATTGCAATACTTTCTGTTACATCGTATTTGCGCTGAGGTCTTACAAGCACACATTTTTTTGTTAAAAATATTTTTTTTTAATTAAAAAAAATAAGACGACAGTAGAATTAGCCAATTTTTTATAGTGTGAAAATACTGTTACGCCGAGTAAATTGATACCCAACATGTCATGCTTCAAAATTGCGTCCACTCGTGGGATGGCGTCAAACTTTTACCCTTAAAAATCTCCATAGGTGACGTTTAAAAAATTCTACAGGTTGCATGTTTTAAGTTACAGAGGAGGTCTAGGGCTAGTATTATTGCTTTCGCTGTAATGATCATGGCTATACCTCACATGTGTGGTTTAAACATCATTTTTATATGCGGGTGCCACTTACATATGTATTCGCTTCTGCACATGAGCTCAGTGGGATGGTGCGCATTTAAAAAAAAACGAATTCTTCTATATTTAACTTTTTATTTTTACACTGTTTAAAAAAAAAAAAAAAGTAAACATCCCTTTTAATAGAAAAAAAGCACGACAGGACCTCTTAAATATGAGATCTGGGGTCAAAAAGACCTCAGATCTCTCATTTACACTAAAATGCAATAAAAAAATTGTCATTTAAAAAAATTGCCTTTTAAGAGCTATGGGCGGTAGTGACGTTTTGATGTCACTTCCGTCCTGCAATGTTATGGAGATGGGTGGAGGCCATCTTCACCTCATTTGTTTCCATGCCCAGCAAGGGTGAAGATCTGATCACCTTCACTGATGCCGATGGCTCCGGTAAGCTGATAAAAGTGATCTTGCGGCATATCCGCCACAGAAACCACTATTATCGGAAACTGGACCGCTGGCCGAACAAAAGGATACAGAGGTTATGGCTGCTAGCTGCTGCCATAACAATGATATTCCTCTTCAAAGTAAGGATGTAAATCAGCATGCGGCAGTCCAAAAAGTGGTTAAATAGTGTCATAGCCCACAGGGCATTGGACGTGACTGAGAGTGTGGCCGGAGTCAGTTTGGCTATACAAGATTTTGTGCTTTACCAATGTCAGTTGAGACACTACTTGAACTGTTTCACATTTCTAGAGTCACACTACCTCCATGTACAGGGCATGGCCATGGGCACCTGTTGTGCCCTGGCATACGCAAATCTGTACATGGGGGGGGTGACACTGAGTCATATATCAAATGACAGCATAATTGGTAATTCAATAGATTAAAAAATATTAATAATGTGTCCAGATATATATCCTAATAAAGCACATAGCTACATCCTTAGAGCCCGATGCGTTTCTGTGTAAAAACACTTCTTCAGGAGAGGATGTTTTAGGGCATCTATAAAAACATATAACATAGAGTATAGTAAAAATGAGGGTAAGTACAGCAGGACAAGGAGTGATTACATGCCACAGGTAGCAATGGTGTGCAGTATATGCAGAAGAAGGGCCATATAGGAGGTCTGTCCCGGGAGCTGAAACTCCCCAACAGGAATGGAAGTTGTTAACTCTGTTTGGCAGTGTTCCCCTGCCATCCATATGTAGTTCTTGTCCTTGGTGTCAAATCTGTGCTCACCCATTTGGCGGCAGTTATTTCATTATGCCAGCAGTTCTCGTGGTGAACGCAGATGTTGCAGTCCCAGGACTGTGTTGTTGTCTGATCTACGGGAGC
Source organism: Lithobates pipiens (assembly GCF_037356315.1). NCBI lineage: Eukaryota > Metazoa > Chordata > Amphibia > Anura > Ranidae > Lithobates > Lithobates pipiens. The sequence goes on from NW_027507718.1 coordinate 2,768,469, forward strand.
TGTGATGTGCTCTGCATGCTCTCCCTCTCCCCCTCTTCCACAGAGCATCTGCGCCACGCATGCATTCCGTGTGTGGCGTCATGTTACGGCGCCGTAGCGGGGCCACGTGTTATACCACCCAGCCGACAGTAGGGGTTTTTGCGCTTTGTCATGGGCGGCGTATGCTATGCGTGCGTGGGCCCCTCCCCACACTTGTTGTGTGTGTGACGTTGGTGACGGCCCCGCCACCTGGGGGCGTACATAAGATGACTCCCCAAACACAATTCCTTTCTCCTCACACACATGTGGCAAGCCACACCTTTTGAAAGCTCTTTCATTCTTGTATACCCCTACTCAAGGTAAACACCTATGCGACCCAATGGTAGTGCTATCTCCACATGTCCCCCTTCTCTTCTTTATCTTTCCCATTATTGTGGTTAATGGACTCTCCATGGTACTCACTACAGTACATCTGAGGTGGTTCACACCACCACCTTTCTCGTACACTATATCTCAACCTTATATGTGGGTTTCTATTTCCACATCACTTTCACCAACTAATGGTCACTTTACTTATTCATTATAGGTCACATCAAAACTTCCATTCCTTTTCACCGTTTTGGACTTGAGATGAGAGGTCTGCATTTTTGGGGGTTCTGCATGTGCGCCCCCTTGGTTATGGGGTACATGACCACCTCAGCTCCTGGGACAAACCACCTCTTTGGCCCTGCTTCTGCATGCACTGCACACCATCACTATCTGTGGAATGTAAGCACTCAGGGTTGATGACATTGTCTTGTCCTGCTGTACTCACCCCAATTTTTACTATACGTTATATTTTTATAAATACCCTACAACATCCATCCCCGAAGAAGTGTTTTTACACAGAAACGCGTCAGCCTCTAAGGATGTAGCTCTGTGCTTTATTAGGATATAAATCTGGACACATTATTAATATTTATTTTAATCTATTGAATTATCAATTGTGCTGCCGTTTGATATGTGAATTGACCATGCTATATACCATTGCTATGTGCTGACCATGTATACATGAATATGAATTATTATGAATATGATGGTATGTACAAATATGGTAACATTTATCCACTGACCTTTTATTATATGAATTATACTACTGTTATGTATTTATATACCTTTTACTCTGATAATTAAACTTGACCATATTCATCTACACGAGTCAACCACTTAATTTAAAGTCTCAAATTTCCCTCTTTTTGTAATAACAATACATATAACCCCAAATTTACCATGAATTATCATCCTCAGACTACTGCTTTCCTCGATCTACAAATTTACAAAGATACCAATAACTGTGTATCTACAACCCTATTGCGCAAACCATCGGCAAGAAACACAATCCTGCACGTACATAGTGCCCATCATTTTGCCTTAATTCAGAGTATTCCGTATGCCCAATATGTTAGATTATGACACAGAGTATTTGGTGATAAACTTGGTAGTATGATGTTTTCGGGATGGAGTTCAAGGTAGGATAAACCAGGAAATTCCTGCTCCTGTTTAGGGCTTTATTGTATGCCTTCCTGAGCAGGCTTTTGCTATAGCCCCGTTGACGGAGGTATGTACGCACAGTAGCTCTGCAGCTTGGAATATAAAGTCTTATTCATGTGTATAGTTACGCTGAAGGCAAATATACTGGGCGTATGGTATGCTATGGATGAGAGAGGTGGGTTGTCTGCTCTGTGCATGCAATAAAGCACTGCTGGCAGTACTTTTCCAGTTTTGTTGCAAGGTTGTTGGATACATCCTTATAAATCCATGGCTCCAAAAAGGATATGGTCTCTTAATGCTAATTCACTGTGAATTTTAAATTGAACTGGTTGGTGTTAAGTTGATGCACTGATTCTACTGTGCCTGTCCAAATCACCAAGATATTATCAATGTACCTGCACCAGCACAGTGCTTGGTCCAGGTACCAACTGAGTGCATCATTGTAGAAAATCCCATGCTCCCACCCCCCCAGGTACAGATTGGCGTATCCTGGGGCACAACAGGTACCCATGGAAACACCCTGCACCTGGGGGTAGTGGAAGCCAAGGAATGAAAACCAATTATGTTTGCGAATGTAAGACAGCAGTTTCAATTCAGAGATGTTAATATCCCATTGCCTTTTAACCCTGTCAGAAAGTCTCTGTAATGAACATGACTTCTGCAGGCAGAAAGGAATGCATGAAGTCTGTGTTCTGTCCTATGCTGAGGATCTTTACTAAAAGCCTTTCTGGTGTTACAATGCAACATGAAAGAATGAAAAAAGGATCTAGCCCTCTAGTTTTGTTCCGCTAACCCTCTGTTTCCAACACAGTAGAAGCCTGTTCTCTCCAAGCTGACAGATGATGCTTCTCTTCTCTTTAGAATAAGTGCAAGATAAAAAACAAAACAACTCACACAGATCCTTGCCTGGAATCTATGTGGATCTTTAAGGCTGTCTCTCATTTCAGGCTGGGTCAACTCCCCTCTCCCACTTGCTCCAGCTGCCAGCTGCCAGCACCTCCTCCTGTTAGTTTACAAGTCAAATAAGGCGGGCTGGGGAAGGGGACAGGTTCTAGAGCAGTTCCCATTGGCAATCAGTCCCATTCAGTCACTCCACTAAGCACAGGTAGATATCAATTAAGAGGCCCCTGCACCAGGAAATATAAACATAGCTTCTGTGGCTTTAAACCACTATAGCCTTCTGTAGATAAGAAAGAAGTCCCTGCCTGGCATCTACAATACTGTTTTTTTATACACAAAATAGGTATTTAAAATCTGGGGATGAACTTGGGGTTGCTATGGGAGTGCTTTAAGACACCAAGCACCCATCTGGCACCACCCCTGCATAAAACCATTATTGTTATTTTGGCAATGTGCATGTTAACAAATTAGTGCAGAATCCTGAATATTGCACACGAAGAGCTACTCAACAGAGTTATAGAAAAAAAGGAAACAAAGTACTATTATTTAGATAAAATCACCGATAGGTCTAGCACACTGAAAATTAATTATATTTATATAAGTGTTTTTTGTTCAATTTTTTATCAGAGGATAGTACTACCAAAGATTATATAAAACACAGATTACATAGGATAAAGGTCACAAAGTAAATTACTTCCTGAAAGGAGGCACATTGGCAATTCAGAGATATTCCAGTGAGTGATTATTGGATTATGATCCATAACAGTATATTGCAATGTCCCCCTAGAGACCCAAATATGTGCTCTTTATAATGTGTCCAGTTGATATTAGTTTAGATGTATGAAAATCTTATCAAGATAGAAAATGCATGCACTGGCTTGAAAGGTAAAGGTAAATAAAATGAATAGCTCTTCAGTTATCAGGCTAGGAAGACATATGTGCTGAAGCCATAGTAAATGTAGACATAGAATACACAGCTCACAGTTGCAGGAACAAGCATAAATAATCCTCTGTGCATAACTGTTGTGGGGTTAATCGGCTGTGCACATGATTGTAGTTTGGCACCATCAAATTCATAGAAAACCACTCAAGGAAAACCATCTGAGAATCCCAAGCTTTCAGGGTAGAGATGGATAGTTGTTGAAGTAATAAAATCAAGACAAGCAGCAAATGGGAACTTTTTAGTGTCAACATGATTAATCCTAAAAGCATGATTCATTTGGGTTTAATCAAACTAGCACATGGATATAGCCCAGTACCATCAATTCTATAACGTGTTGTTCAGGCAAGATGATTTGGTCATTCCTGATCAATGCAGGTTTGTGCAGTGTACTCGAATGTAAGAAGAAGCACTAGATTACCAAGTGACGCAACAGCAATAGATCAGCTTTACTCACACAACCATGCAGGAAATCACCATGCTACCATAAAGCATAATACTGCTCAACTGTCTCTGGGTGGCAAAGTCAAAGCCACAATTATGTGTATTGTTTAAAAAGGATTTCATTAGGATGCTGAGATTTAGCAGGTTTGGTTTTTATCATCATTTATATTCCACAGACATTTCTACAAGACAAGTCTTTCATTAAATACTGTATACTGCACAGCAGCGCTGAATAAGAAAAGCATTTAAAAAGTACAATAAGAATATTATATGGTTGGGCATAAGCTATCCCATATGGTAATTCAGAAAATTATATTTAATGGATAAGTTCACCTTTTATATATATATATATATATATATATATATATATATATATATATATATATATATATATAAAAATCTGATCTTTTTGCAGGTTAAAGAAAATTGATATTTACAATTTTTTTACACTAGATCCTTTAAAGCATTGCACCCCCAATCAACAGATCGTAGGTGCAATGTCAGGATCCTTCAGACTCACAGTTCAATGAGAACTACAAGCCATCGGCATGGCTCCTCTGTATGAGTATGACTGCAGGGGAAAGAAGGGAGCACCCATAATGGTAGAGACATGGGGACCTATGAGTTACACCATTACTCCCTCCTCTTCCCTGCAGCCACCACTCACTGACACAGGGGATCACATGACCATACCAGAGCGGATTCAAGGTAGATAAGCATACACATCTTTTTACACAGGTTAGGCAGGATAGGTAGCAGGAAGAGGAATAAAACAATAAAACATAAAGTTAGGCTGCAATTCCATTTTGATTTCAATTTACTGCTTAGATCTCTAGAGAGTGTCAGCAATGTGCACCAAAGCATTCATTTTAAAATATCCAATTTATACCCTCTTCTAATTATTTGTAACTGCAACTATGCTGTATATGCAGTTAATCTAGAGATTAGGTTAGGATAAGGATGGACAGCAAGTGCATGTTGGTCAAGAAATCTGCTAGGATGTACTGCTGGTACACCCCTCCCATTTTTGTAAATATTTTATCAAATCTTTTCATGTGACAACACTGAAGAAATTACACTTTGCTACAATGTAAAGTAGTGAGTGTACAGCTTGTATAACTGTATAAATTTGCTTCCCCTCAAAATAACTCAACACACAGCCATTAATTAACACTGCTGGGTCAAAATGTCCAAATTGGGCCCAATTAGCCATTTTCCCTCCCCGGTGTCATGTGACTCGTTAGTATTACAAGGTCTCAGTTGTGAATGGGGAGCAGGTGTGTTAAATTTGGTGTTAAATTTGGTGTTATCGCTCTCACTATCTCATACTGGTCACTGGAAATTCAACATGGTACCTTGTGGCAAAGAACTCTCTGATGATCTGAAAAAAATAATTGTTTCTCTACATAAAGATGACCTAGGCTATAAGAAGATTGGCAAGACCATGAAACTGAGCTGCAGTACAGTGGCCAAGACCATACAGTGGTTTAACAGGACAGGTTCCACTCAGAACAGGCCTCGCCGCCGTGGTCGACCAAAGAAGTTGAGTAAACGTGCTCAGCGTCATATCCAGAGGTTGTCTTTATGAAATAGACATATGAGTGCTGCCAGCATTGCTGCAGAGGTTGAAGATGGGGGGTCAGCCTGTCAGTGCTCATACCATACGCTGCACACTTCATCAAATTGGTCTGCATGGCTGTCTAAAGATGATGCACAAGAAACCCGTTAACAGTTTGCTGAAGACAAGCAGACTAAGGACATGGGTACAAAGAATGCAACAATGGGACAATCTACACAATACTGAACAATGGTAAATATCAGTGTGGACAAACTGAGTTATTATCATTATTTATAAGATTACACTGCTTCTCACTGTATACACACTGGGGTTTATTTACTAAAGCAAAATCTAGTACAGCTCTGCATAGAATCAGCTTCCAGGTTCTTTTGTCAAAGCTTAATTGAACAAGCTGAAGTTAGAAGCCAATTGGCTACCATGCACAGCTGCAGCAGATTTTGCACTCCAGCTTTAGTAAATCAACCCCACTTTGTACAAAGAGGAAACTTTTTGGGGACCCCCATGCTTCTTTTTTTTTATCAATGACTTTCAATGAGTGTTCTCTGTATTACTGGAGCCGACAATTCATAATGACTTTTTTTCCTGCAGAAATGACACTTTGTGCAGAGACAGCACGGGAAATGTGCGCCCCTTTACAGGCATACTATAGACACCCCTCAGGTATAAAATTTAAAGGAATATTACACTTTTATTGTTTCACTTTAAGCATTATTAAAATCACTGCTCCCGAAAAAACTGCAGTTTTTAAAACTTTTTTTTGCATTGATACATGTCCCCTGGGGCAGGACCCAGGTCCCCAAACACTTTTTAGGACAGTAACGTGCATATTAGAATTTAAAATTAGCACTTTAGATTTCTCCCATAGACTTGTACAGGGTGTTGGGAGTAGCTTCAGGTGTATACTGTGCAGGAGGCCCAATACACCCACTGTAACTGCTGCAGCTGCCTGTGGTATAGGAACAGAACAACACCAGCAATTGGGAGTAGCTTTAGGTGTATACTGTGCAGGTGGCACAATACACTGACTGTAACTGCTGCAGATGCCTGTGGTATAGGAACAGAACAACACCAGCAATTGGGGGTAGCTTCGGGTGTATACGGTGCAGGAGGCCCAATACACCCACTGTAACTGCTGCAGATGCCTGTGGTATAGGAACAGAACAACACCAGCAATTGGGGGTAGCTTCAGGTGTATACTGTGCAGGGGGCACAATACACCAACTCTAACTGCTGCAGCTGCCTGTGGTATAGGAACAGAACAACACTGGCAATTGGGGGGTAGCTTCAGGTGTATACTGTGCAGGAGGCACACTACACCAACTCTAACTGCGCAGGCAGCCTTATATAGTGTGGGGCGTGTACTAAACCCCCTGAGCTATAATTGGCCACAGGCATCCTGCCTGTGGCCAATTATGGCTCTCCTCACTGCTGACGCTCTGATTGGCCAAGCATCAGCCAGCAATGCACTGCGATGGCGCAGTGCATTGTGGGCCGTGAGCGCCACATGAATATAGCGCAAACGGCCCACAAAGTTCTGGGTTCGCTGAACGGGTGAACAGCTGGTGTTTGAGTCAAACATGCTTTCGACTCGAACACCCAGCTCATCCCTAGACAGTAGAAACAAAATGATATAATAAATGTCGACATCATACAATAGCACATAGAACCCAATCTTCAAATGGCCTCTTATAATTAATTACCATAGTCAATAAGTCAGTCAGCTCACAAGGTGTCCTCAAAATGTTATCCATCCTGGGTGAGTAGCACAAAATATTCCCAGTATCTAGAAAAACAAACAGTGGGGGTTATTTACGAAAGACAAATCCACTTTGCACTACAAGTGCACTTTGAAGTGCAGTTGCTGTAAATCTGAAAAGAGGGGAAGCTCTGCTGATTTCATAATCCAATCAAGTGCAAGCTAAAATGCCGTTTTTTATTTTCCTTGCATGTCCCCTTCAGATCTACAGTGACTTTACTTCCAAGTGCACTTGTAGTGCAAAGTGGAGTTGCCTTTATTAAATAACCATAATTGCCTCCATCTATCAGCCAGCAGGTACATATAAAATCCACCCTAGTGAACCAGATGTGCAAGATTAATTCTATTGCAGTTAGAAAAGTTACTCACCAATGCATAAGAAAAGATCCACTTAATATAGTCTGTGGTTTTCTTAACCACTTCAGCCCCGGACCATTTTGCTGGTCAAAGACCAGACCACTTTTTGCGATTCGGCACTGTGTCGCTTTAACTGACGGTCGTGCAACATGGCTCCCAAACAAAATTGGTGTCCTTTTTTTCCCACAAATAGAGCTTTCTTTTGGTGGCATTTGATCACCTCTGCAGTTTTTATTTTTTGAGCTAAAAACAAAAATAGAGCGACAATTTTGAAAAAAAAATCATTATTTTTTACTTTTTGTTATAATAAATATCCCCCAAAAATCTATAAAAAAATTTTTTTTCCCTCAGTTTAGGCTGATACGTATTCTTCTACATATTTTTGGTAAAAAAAAGTTATAGCGTTTACAAAATGGGGGATAGTTTTATGGCATTTTTATTAATATTTTTTTTTTTTAGTAGTAATGGTGGCGATCAGCGATTTTTATTGTGACTGCGACATTATGGCGGACACATCGGACATTTTTGACACATTTTTGGGACCATTGTCATTTATACAGCAATCACTGCTATATAAATGCAGTGATTCCTGTGTAAATGACACTGGCAGTGAGGGGGTTAACCAGTGGGTGGCAGTGTAGGGGTTAAGTGTTCCTAGGGGTGTGTTACTAACTGTTGGAGGCTGGGCTTTCATTTAGTGAACACTGATCTCTGCTCCAATCACATGGAGCAGAGATCAGCGGCACTAGTTGCTTGGAAAAATGGGGAAATGCTGTTTACAACAGCATTTCTCCGTTCAGCCGCCCTGTCAGACGATTGCGGGTATTCCCGCGGTGATCGAGTCCGCAGGACCAGCGACCGGACTCACGGGGGTCCCGACCGGCATGCTTGCGCGCCGGCAGCGGCGTGCTCGCAATGGCAGGGCGGCAATAAAGATTGGACGTACCTGTACGCCAATATGCCTGCCTGTGCCATTCTGCTGATGTACATCGGCGTGCGCCGGTCGGGAACCGGTGTTCTGCCATATAGTGTCCGGCCATCATATAGTGTCCGCGCTGTACTGCGCATGCACAGTACGGAGCAGCCAAAGCTTTGGAAAATCTCCGAAGCTGAACGGCGCCTGCACCGTGAGTGGAGGTGGTAGCCCCCCCATCCAAGCGGACATAGGGTTGTGAATATTAGAGGGCCGCTCGCCACGCTTCGGGCTCAGCTTCGCTGCACTTGGCTCTTTTATATTCCTACTCTATGTCCACTTGGATAGTGGGGATAGAACCTGGACTCACGGTGCAGGCGCCGTTCATCCTCGGCAATTTTCGGAATCTGTGTGCGCATGCGCAGTACACAGCGGACACTATCGGATGGAGGACCTTATATGATAAGACACCGGTTAAAGCAGCTCACATAATACATAGCCTGACCCCACTTCAACCAGATTTCTGCAAACAATATACAAACAGTAATTCAATCCAATATTCCAAGCAGTCAAGTAGCTAACCACAACCATCCAGTAAGCCTTACCTATAAGACTGCCATATCCTTCACAGAATCAGCCACCATTGTCTCATTAAAAACCAGTGATCTTATATAGCTGTGTTTGGCACCAAACAACAGTCTAATCATCTAATGAACCCATCTGTGCTGAAAAAAACCCTACCTGCAATCAGTGGAGTCAGCAGGTCCCTCTACTCTCAGGCTGCTTTCACACTGCAGCGGGAGCGGCGTCGGCGGTAAAGTGCCGCTATTTTTAGCGGCGCTTTACCGTCGTTTTAGCGGCGGTGTGCGGGCGCTAGCAGGGTGGTTTTAACCCCCGCTAGCGGCCGAAAAGGGGTTAAACCCGCCCGCAAAGCGACGCTGCAGCGGCGCTTTGCCGGCTGGATTGCCGCGGTGTCCCATTGATTTCAATGGGTAGGAGCGGTGAATACACCGCTCCTTCACCGCTGCAAAGATGCGGCTAGCAGGACTTTTTTCACCGTCCTGCCAGCGCATCGCTCCAGTGTGAAAGCCCTCCGGCTTTCACACTGGAGTTAAAGGGGCCGGGTTTTTTCAGGCGTTACACTGGCGCTATTTTTAGCGCTGTAACGCCTGAATACCGCCCCAGTGTGAAAGCAGCCTCATAGTAAATCCATCCCATATCCCTTGCATCATTGCAAAAGACATGCAGGGATCATTTAAGGCAAAAGTACACTCATGCGTGATGAATGAAAATTTTCAACCATCTCCCTGCCCATTCAGCACAAGTCCCTCTACTCTCTCATAGGAAATCCATCCCAGGACAAGGCTGGTTGTTACAAGGCTATACTTTGTTACTAGGATCCTGACATTCCTAATGTCTGAGTCAAACTCTTCCCAGTTGTCTACATCCTTTCCAATAAGAGTATTTCAGTGGGCAGTAATAAAAGTCATCTACCATAAAAAAAAAAAAAGAAGATAATAGCCACTTTGTTGTGCTGTTTGACTTTTAAAAGTTTAGTTGTAGCACTAATCAGCATAAAATAAGAAACACATCTTAAGCCGGCCATACATTAATTACAATTTGGCCATCCTGACTGATTCCCCCCCCCTCAATCAGTGCTGCAGGCAATAGTCTGCAATGGTGATCAGTGTATTCTGATGGTGGGGAAGTCTCCCCAATGTCAGAATACAATAGCTCAGTGGGGAGGATTCCACTATCCACATTGAGTGTACAGTGGTGTGAAAAAGTGTTTGCCCCCTTCCTCATTTCCTGTTCCTTTGCATGTTTGTCACACTTAAGTGTTTCGGAACATCAAACCAATTTAAACAATAGTCAAGGACAACACAAGTAAACACAAAATGCAATTTGTAAATGAAGGTGTTTATTATTAAAGGTGAAAAAAATTCCAAACCATCATGGCCCTGTGTGAAAAAGTGATTGCCCCCCTTGTTAAAACATGCTATAACTGTGGTTGTCCACACCTGAGTTCAATTTCTCTAGCCACACCCAGGCCTGATTATTGCCACACCTGTTCACAATCAAGGCATCACTTAAATAGGAGCTGCTTGACACAGTAAGGTCCACCAGAAGATCCTTAAAAGCTACACATCATGCCGAGACCCAAAGAAATTCAGGAACAATTGAGAAAGAAAGTAATTGAGATCTATCAGTCTGGAAAGGGTTATAAAGCCATTTCCAAAGCTTTGGGAATCCAGCGAACCACAGTGAGAGCCATTATCCACAAATGGCGAAGACATGGAACAGTGGTGAACCTTCCCAGGAGTGGCCGGCCGCCCAAAATTACCCCAAGAGCGCAGCGACGACTCATCCAAGAGGTCACAAAAGACCCCACAACAACGTCCAAGGAACTGCAGGCCTCACTTGCCTCAGTTAAGGTCAGCGTTCATGCCTCCACCATCAGGAAAAGACTGGGCAAAAATGGCCTGCATGGCAGAGTTCCAAGGAGAAAACCACTGCTGAGCAAAAAGAACATCAAAGCTCGTCTCAATTTCTCCACAACACATCTTGATGATCCCCAAGACTTTTGGGACAACATTCTGTGGACCGATGAGACAAAAGTGGAACTCTTTGGAAGGTGTGTGTCCAAGTATATCTGGCGTAGAAGGAACACTGCATTTCATAAAAAGAACATTATACCAACAGTAAAATATGGTGGTGGTAGTGTGATGGTCTGGGGCTGTTTTGCTGCTTCAGGACCTGGAAGACTTGCCGTGATAAAAGGAACTATGAATTCTGCTGTCTACCAAGAGATCCTGAAGGAGAATGTCCGACCATCTGTTCGTGTACTCAAGCTGAAACGAACTTGGGTTCTGCAGCAGGACAATGATCATAAACACACCAGCAAGTCCACCACCGAATGGCTGAAGAAAAACAAAATGAAGACTTTGGAGTGGCCTAGCCAAAGTCCTGACCTGAATCCTATTGAGATGTTGTGGTATGACCTTAAAAAGGCCGTTCATGCTCGAAAACCCTCTAATATAACTGAATTAGGACAATTCTGCAAAGATGAGTGGGCCAAAATTCCTCCAGGACGCTGTAAAAGCCTCATTGCACGTTATCGCAAACGCTTGGTTGCAGTTGTTGCTGCTAAGGGTGGCCCAACCAGTTATTAGGTTTAGGGGGCAATCACTTTTTCACACAGGGCCATGATGGTTTGGATTTTTTTTCACCTTTAATAATAAACACCTTCATTTACAAATTGCATTTTGTGTTTACTTGTGTTGTCCTTGACTATTGTTTAAATTGGTTTGATGTTCCGAAACACTTAAGTGTGACAAACATGCAAAGGAACAGGAAATGAGGAAGGGGGCAAACACTTTTTCACACCACTGTATAGTTAGGACAGCCTCAGCAAACTACTGGCCAATATCCATTTGCCAGTCAAAGGGAGCCTATTACTGCTTGATAAAAAATAAAGCACACACCCTGCTAAAATTTCCTGAAAAAAAACTTTTTTCAAATGTGAAATTGTTTAGATTGTGCTGATGCCACTGTATTTAAGCCAAGCAAATCATGAAAGAAAAAAATAAATACATTCCACAGCTAAATATGTACTACTACTATATGCTGTTGCTGAAACAGTCTATATAACTTGTAATGTTACTAACACCACATAGAATTTTAAAGCGGAGCTCCACTCAAAAGTGGAAGTTCCTTTAATTGCACCCTCCACTGCCACATTTGGCACTTTTTGGGGCAGAGAGGGAAGCAATGCTCAACTTCGCATGCTTTTTGAAGACAGTAGTTTTCCTATTAGCCTTAACAATAAATGATGAGCCAAACCGCCCTTGGTTCAATTCAGCAGGGGTTTACCAAACTTCAAAGAAGTTTGGGTGCCGAACCCGAATTCCACTGAAAGTTTTAAAAAATTCCATGAGGCTGGGAGCAGTGATTTTATAGCACTGACATTTACAAAGGAAACATTTGTTTTAAATTGCTGGCAAATGGCATCTCTCTCCTGGCTCCATTTTCTTAAAGAAAAAAATGGCACTTTCCCTGGCAAAGTGCCTTGTCCCCATGTTGATGAGAACAATGGCTTCTTCTCAAAAATTATTGCCTTGTGGTTGTGAGGGTCTGTGGGTGGGGGGATCTTAGGGACTTACTAGAATCTGGAAACCGAGTTTAATAAATATGTGGCCATATTTAGACAATGATGTAACCCACTCCATTCCACATCCATTTGCTTATGTGGCTGGGGATTCCCAGTAAGAAATAGGTCAGGTATGTCAATGGCTGATGAGGATGCAGGGGCTACAAGTAGCCACTGCTTCTTTAACAACCATTAACAGGAAGATGTCATGGTTGTCTGCACCAAATGTCTTAGCCCTTGTACACACGGTCGGATATTCCGATGGACAATGTCCGATAGGACCGTGTTTTTGGATAATCTGACAGTGTGTGGGCTCCATCAGACTGTTTCCATCGGAGTATCCAATGGACCAAGTTTTCCAACTTGTCTATAAAATTTTCTGACAACATGCCCGATCGGACTTTGTACGATTATGTGTAGAGAATTCCGATCAGACAAAGTGCCACGCATGCTCAGATCAAATTCCTAGATCAAAGCTATTGGCTACTAGCCTGAACGTAGTCCCATTGTAACGAAATAACGTCATCACGTTAAGTACGATCGGATTTTCTGACAACTTTGTCCAACTGTGTGTATGCAACAGTTTCGGACAAAATCCAACGGATTTGGTTGTCGAAATGTCCGATCGTGTGTACAAGGGCTTAAACGTTTGGCATTCTGATGAATGTCCAAACAGCCAGTGTTCAGTCAATGTGTTAAACTGCTTGCAACTTCTTGCAGTGCTTAGCGATCATTGACAGCCAGAAACTGTCAATTTCTTCCTCGCAGAACACCCTAAACATTAAAACTGAACACTAAGCTCATCCCTACTAACAATTGCCAAAATTTTCATTTAGATTTTCCAAGTTATTTATGATCTTATCAGTTTGTTATCTCCAGCAAAAGCAAATGTAACTGTTTGGCAGGTAAAACAGCACCCTAACTAACCCCAAGTCTATGGCCGCGTACACACGGGCGGACTGTCTGTCCAACTTAGTCCGCTGAAACGTGTTTCAGCGGACAATCCGCTCGTGTGTGGGCTTCAGCTGACTTTTTCAGCAGACAGTCTGGCGGACTAAGTCTTTCGGAATTTCCGTAATACAGTCCGTCCAAACTTGGTTTCAGCGGACAGTCCGCTCGTGAGTAGGCAAGTTGGACGGACTAAGTATGGCGCATGCTCAGAAAGGATTTACACGGCCGAAGGTTGCATTGCAGTGTATTGGACGTCGTATTTCTAGTCCCGTCGTACGTGCTGTACACGTCATCGCGCAAACTTTCAGTGGACTGTCTGTTCATCGTGTGTGGTCAAGTCCGTTCATTCAAAAGTAGGACGGACTGTCTTTCGGATTGTCTGACAAACTTAGTTGGCCAGACAATCCGCCCGTGTGTACGCGGCCTAACTGTAATGTCCTCTACGTTTTTAAAAAACATTATATTGTAAAAAAGGAAAAAGAAGAACATTTTGGAAAAATCCTACATTAGTTTATAATATGCCTAATATATTCTTTTGGAAAATTTCCCTCGCTGGCCATGTTGTCAGTATTAGGGATGAGATTCAGGTTTGCTCCAAACTCAGACTGTTTGCGGTTCTATGAACCGCTGAACAAATCAGCAATATTTGGTAACTTGCCTGCCCGAATCTCCATATAAAAATGTATACAAAGTAGCTGGAGATCCCCGGCATCTTATTTTTAGTCAATTACATTTCCCAGGATCCTCTGGGCTGTTATGTACATTACAGCAGTGCCAAGGATTATGTATTTTAGCAGCAGTAATGCAGCAGGGAAGCATCATAGTGTGGCGGGTCATCCTGGCTGCTGGGAAACATTGTCAGATGGTGGGATGTGCTGATTGTTGATGGATCTACAGTACATCACTGGATGTCATGATTGATATAGGATCTATATCAGGGAACATTATTAAGGCTGCTTTCACATTGGGGCGGTGCGGGCGTCGGCGGTAAAGCGCTGCTATTTTTAGCGGCGCTTTACCGTCGTTTTAGCGGCGGTCTGCGGGCGCTAGCCGGGTGGTTTTAACCCCCGCTAGTGGCCGAAAAAGGGTTAAACCCGCCCGCAAAGTGCCGCTGCAGCGGCGCTTTGCCGGCGGTATTGCCGCGCTGTCCCATTGATTTCAATGGGTAGGAGCGGTGAATACACCGCTCCTTCACCGCTCCAAAGATGCGGCTAGCAGGACTTTTTTCACTGTCCTGCCAGCGCACCACCCCAGTGTGAAAGCCTTCCGGCTTTCACACTGGAGTTAAAGGGGCCGGTTTTTTTCAGGCGCTACACAGGCGCTATTTTTAGCGCTGTAACGCCTGAATACCGCCCCAGTGTGAAAGCAGCCTTACATTTTTTTGGTAATATTTTTTTTTCAGTGTGAGTGTCTTTACTTAGGAAAGACCCTTGTTCCTCAGCACTAGGCTAAGGTACCTTGTAATGGAATGGAGGCTGTTCAGTACCCCCCCCCCCCACTGTTGAAAGGCATGTGGCCTGACATAGTACAAGAAGGGGGGGTCACAAACTGGTTAGGGGGAGCCCCACACCTTTTTTGTTCTCTTTTCATAAAAGAGATAGTATACACAGCATGGAGTTCCTCTTCAAATTCAAACTTCCATGCATGTCCCCCATATTGAAAGGTGTATGGCGAATGTTTACTGCCCACCCATGCTTTCCTGGCCACACAGGCTGCATGCCTGGATAGGGAACTGGTTGAAATTTTAAAGGGGAAGGCTACACATTTAAAAAAAAGTTGTATTGGTGCCTCCCCAAAGTTGACAGACATGTCCTGACAAAGGGGAAGGCTACACATTTAAAAAAAAAATTGTATTGGTGCCTACCCAAAGTTGACAGACATGTCCTGACAAACCAGGCTTCTTGCCTGGATAGGGACCTGGTTAAATGTTTGTGGGAAGTGGGTTGTTTTTCTGATTATATGTCTTGATGTTCACTGTTTCTTTAAAAAATAATAAGGGGCTCTGTCATTTAGCATTGGTAGTGCAGCCATACAGCGTTTTTAGACAGCCAGTCATCATGGCAACAGGCAAGCATTACCAGGCAGCAGAGTAGTGATTGACAATAGATCTAAATCACTTGACAAAGTAATTGATGTTGGATTTACGGTACATCAGGACACTGTTTACATTCTTAACCACTTGCAGACCAGCCAACCGCTGTTGTGTTGCAGCAGAATGGCAAGGCTGGATGAAACAACGTTATGTAACATCGCTTCACCCTGTAGCAACTGCCGATCACCGGCCGGGCTCCCGCGATCGCGGCTGACACATGGAGAACCGGGATCTGTGTGTGTAAACACACAGTTTCCGGTTCTCTGAGGGGAGAACAGACAGATCATTTGTTCATACAGAGTATGAACAGCGATCTGTCATCTCCCCTGCACAGTTACCTCCCCCTTCAGTTAGAACACACACTAGGGAACACATTAAGCCCTTGATCGCCCCCTAGTGTTAACCTCTTCACTGCCAGTAACATTTTTACAGTAATCAATGTATTTGTATAGTACTGATTGCTGTATAAATGACAATGGTCCAAAAAATGTGTCAAAATTGTCCGATGTGTCCGCCATAATGTCACAGTCCCAATAAAAATCGCAGAGCACCGCCATTACTAGTAAAAAAAAATTGATAATAAAAATGGCATAAAACCATTCCATATTGTGTAGACTTTTGTGCAAACTAATCAATATACGCTTATTGCAATATTTTTTTTTACCAAAAATATGTAGAAGAATACATATCAGCCTAAACTGAGGAAAAAAAAAATTTATATATTTTTTGGGAGATATTTATTATAGCAAAAAGTAAACAATATTGAGTTTTTTTCACAATTGTTGCTCTTATTTTGTTTATAGCACAAAAAATTCAAACCGCAGAGGTGATTAAATACCACCAAAAGAAATCTCTATTTGTGGGAAAAAAAAGGATGCAACGTCGCACGGCCACACAATTGTCAGTTAAAGCGATGCATTGCCAAATCACAAAAAGTGCTCTGGTCAGGAAGGGGGTAAAATCTTCTGGGGCCAAAGCGGTTAAAATGTCATTTCATTTAACCTTCTACTGATGGCTTACAGTAAATATACCGCAATGGGTGGCAGGTGCAGGCTCAGCAACGTATATGTACATTGACAGCTTCCTTTTGGGTTTGCGCATGCCTCCTGCCGACCCGCGCTATGATTGGACCCAGCATATGTTTGGCAGCAGATTTCAGCTAATGATTTTGGCTGAAACTTAATGATTGGCTGTGTCCAATCACACACAGAGTTCTGTGTTTACAAACACACAAACTTCTGTATAGAAAAAAAGCTGAAAAGCAGGGAGAAAAAACTGCCAGATTAATTTACTAAAAGCAGCCCACATTACACTTGTTAGGCACACAGTTAACCCCTTGATTGCCCCTTCCCAGCCAGTGTCAATAGTACAGTGTCAGTGTACAGTATTATCACTGACAACTGTATTAGTGTCAGTGATGCCAGTGTCAGCCTTTGATGTTAGAAATGTGTAAGTGGATGGAGTATTTTTTTAATATTGGAATATGATGGTAGTTTCCGCGTTGGAAGATTGCCTGTGATGCTGTAACAGCTAGATACCTATACCTAAATGTGCATTTGCTGCTTGAATATCAGCCATTAGTTCTGGTGAGTGACTTAGTGATTCCTGGTGCTGGCTTTCAACACTAAAGGTGGAGCATGTTATGATTTTGTTTCCCTTTTGAAGACGGGATTACCTCATACTTATTTAATTTGAATGTGGATCTTTGAATCTTATTTATTACACATTATATTATAAAATTCATTATGAACAAATTTTTACTTTATTTAATAAACCAATTAATATACACTTATTGGGATTTTTTTTTATTTTTACCAAAGACATGTAGTAGAATACATTTTGGGCTAAATTTATTAATATATATATTTTTTTTGATTGGATATGTGATCAAATATCACAAAAAATGCCCTCTTTCTGTGATATATTTAATTTGGGTGCAGTGTTGCATGACCAGGCAATTGCCAGTTAAAATAGCACAGAGTTGAATAGCAAAAAAAGCCCTGGCACTGAAGACAGTAAAACCTATGTGCCTGTGTTTTAATTTACACTTTACATTTTTGGGGGGATGAGTAATAAAGGGCTCATTCCCTAGGAGGATGCAGATGTCTTGGCATTCCTTTTGTTATAAAGGGTAGGCTACCAAAGTTCCCCACCACAACGTCCTATGTTGCTTTTTTGGGGAAAGGTTGTGAGGATTGGGCCTTGTTCCTCAACAGATGCCCTACAATGGAGGGGGGGGGGGGCTTTGCACACTCATTGCCCTCACTTTCCTAGCCACCCAGGCTGCATGCCTGGATAATAGTCTGCATGGAATTTTAGAGCAAGCCACATACAGTACCCGTTTTTCACCTTTTTTGGGCACTGTTAAAGGGCTACATCAAACTAACTACAGAAACTGTAATTTCATGTCCAAGTATGTTTAATGATGTCCTTTAGGCTGCATTAAAAGACATCCTCCTTGCTGAATGGTATTTTTTTTTTTTTTATTATTATTTGCATTGGCACAATGGATATTAAAAAATCAAAAATAAATAGCAAGATTAAAATAGACTTCAATGGGGTTTGGAAATAATTTCAGTGTTCAAGGACTTCCCGTTAGTTGGCCAAACCTCCTGCTTGCCCAGTTTGCTCTTCCCTAGTTACTGTACATTTTGCATTTTACTTTGGAAAATATTTCAAGCATTTTACTGCCAACTGTACAGTAGATAACTGTAGGCAGACAAACTATATATCACAAGACAAATATAATCATGAGACAAAGAGGATACTTCAGAATCTAGTGAAGGTATAATGGAACTGAATAGGTGATAAATACTATAAGCAGTTGATTATCTCACTGCTCTGCCTTACAGTATCATAGGTGTCAAAATGTGAGGTTTCGTTTCTTGATTAAAACATTGTAGAGTATTTATGATTATTATTTAAAAAGTCAGTTTTCTTCACTTTTAAGTCAAGGAAACAACATTCTGATTGGTAATTTATCTTCTTAGCGATAAGTTGCATCTGTTTTGCTAATGTATTTATGATTTGAAAAATGATTTATAATAAAGCACCAGCTATCTTTTTACGAAACATTTATACAGTTTTACTGTGAGCCCAGATCCCATAGGCATAAAACAATTATATGCAACCTTGAAAAGATTACATTAGCCTTAGAATGCATCAGTTTTATGCATTAGTTTTAAAATAGATGCTACAGTATGTGAATTGCTCATTACTTATGGTGGGGTGACTTTGCAAATAGAATATGTTTTGAACTAGAGCAACAGCGATTATTGTTTTAGCTATGAATTTATCATCACAACCAAAACTATTAGTTATATGTAAAAGTAATAACATCAGTATATTACTGCAATTTTTTGTCCATCAATTTATTTATTTTAGAATGTGGAAGCTGATCACAGCAGTAAAGAGAAGAGTTAAGCAGGATATACACAGGGATGGAGTCCTGCGGGAACGTGTGGTAACAACATTCCTGCACTTTTTTCACAGCAACAACATCATTCCCACTAGCAGCCACGCTCTGCAGGACTGTGAGCTATGGCAGGCAGTGTGGGTGTGTGGGAAGGGAGGGCATCCATGCCAACGGGGGTCAGTCCACCATGGGTGCCACACATTGGGGAGGGGGGTGTCATCCCAGTGTGCCCGTCCTCCCCTCTCTCGGTCCTCCTCCAGCGACCCCTGTACCAAGGCCCCACCTCCTAAAGTTCAGTGATGGGCTGGAAACTGATCAGGCTGCATTGATGGGGATACTGATCAGGCTGCATTGCTGGGCATTGGTGAGGCTGCATTGCTGGGCACTGGTGAGACTGCATTGCTGGGCCCTGGTGAGACCGCATTGCTGGACACTGGTAAGACAGCTTTGATGGATGCTGGTAAGACCACATTGATGAACACTGGTGAGGCTGCATTGATGGGCACTGGTTGTGACAGACTCACCCAGCACAGAGGCTTTTGGAGGGGGTGCTAGCCTACTTACTATGGGCCCTGGTATTTGAGGGAGCTAGAAGCATTTAGGAAGATATTCTGTTATGTAATGTAAAAGGACATTATTAAGGACGCTATGATGGTCTCTGCATGCTTGGGACCCATATAGCAGATGTATGTGCAAGGAATGCTGATTAATGAGATCTGGAAAGCTCTGGGTCTCCTGTTGTCTACTAGTGTGGCTTCTAAAAGTATTTTACCCATTGCTGTTTGTGCTAATTAACCCTGCTATTGTATGAAGGAGTTCTGTGTTGATGTTTATGATAATGTATATTGTAAAGTCAGTGAGCAAGGAGACGTGAAGTCTACCCTAAAAGGTCATATCTCTGAGTCACCTAGTCTAGGTAAATGATTAGATAACTAGCTCATGTTACTTTGGTTTCTGGTTACAGTTTTTATTGTAAGCCTGCTCTATATATTTTTGTGTCATCTCAAATAAATCAGTCCATGTTCAGCAACTAAACAAGTATCATCTTGTTTTGTGCTTGTGAGCGATTGGAATATCTGATATCTATATTCAGACTGGGAGGAAGTGGCGAATATGACGAAAGCAGTAAAGCGGAGTGTGGGACATTTCATCACATTGGTGTCAAGCAGTGGGACACTTCCTGCAGTCTGGGACATTCAAACTTACACCCAGATCGAAGGTCCGGATAGCAGGAGAGTATAGGATAGGTACAGGTACCAGCCGCCATGGAAGAGGAATTCAGAAGGAGGTTGCTAGAGATGCATATACAGCATAGAGGACCAGTATCAGAGCAGGTCCTGCTTTGATGGTTTCATTCTATCCACTGTGAACTCTGGAAGGAAGCACTAGCCCATGAGCAGCGACACCAGGGAAAAGTTCTCCCCTCCATCCAGGAAAGGTACTGGTCACAGTATGGATTGCGGGTGCTGTTTTTAGGAGAAAAAGGAGCAGACAGCTGAATTAAGCAGGCTGGTCTGTGCAGAAATGCGGCTGGATGAGAGCTACAGAGCCCTCCGGTGGCATGTATCCCAAGCATGCCCTTGGATAGGGGATGACAGCCCAATGGAAGGCTTTGGCTACAGTCGCCTTGGACTGTTTTATGTGAATCTGACAGGGGACCCTAACTTAGGGAGTGATTTGGAGTTGTGGTTGGACGAAATCATGGATTTCAGAGAGGGGCTACTGAATGTCTGGGAAGTGCTCTGGGCACTGGAAGATTTCGATTTTCTGGCCGATGGTATTATACCCCATTCAGGTTGCATAAATTTGCGAGGGAAGTCTCAGATCGTTAGGCATTGTAGAAGAGAAGAGGGGACTCTGCTTCATATTTTTTGGTCTTGCCCTAAGATTAGGGAATATTGGCTTGAAGTTCAGAGACTCTCCCAAAAACTTACAGGTATCCCAATACCAGACGATCCTGCCTTTTTTCTGCTTCACTGCTCACAGATTCCAGTGAAGGTATATAAGAGGTCCGTGCATTGCCACCTGGTAGATGCTGCTAAAGCTTGTGTCACCTGTGTTGGAGGGACACCAGACCACCATCCATAGCAAGATGGTTAAATAAGTTCAGAGAGATTGGAGCTATGGAAGATTTGGTCCATTCGGCACAAAATAGGAAAGAACAGTATGCTCTAATATGCTCAATATAGGACTGATTTGTATACTCAGAAGAAGGGAAGAGAAAGATGGAAGAGAGAAAGGAAGAGTGAGGAGGGTCAGTAGGGAGGAGTCTATAAAGACATAGAACACCCACATCTCGCTGTGAGGGGGGTTTTTGGGAGGTAGGGGGGGATAAATATAATTTATTAAAGTATTTTTGTTGTTTTGTTTTGTCTTGCTGTTTTGTGGGATTTGGGGTATATAGTGAAAGGAATTAAAGGGAGGATAAGAGAATAATAAGACAATGAGTGGTATTTAGATTTCAGTTGAGGTAAATTAAATGGGTATATAACAATGAATGTCTATGTAAAGATTGAGGTTTCGTAAGCCAATATAAGATGTAATGAAGTATAAAAAGAAAGTATTTGTGATTGTTGAAATGTGATATAATTATGTAATGTCTATCACCCTTTATAAAAATAAAGAATTAAAAAAAAGATTTTCTGGCCGTTCAGGAATGGGAGCTGGAGAACGCCTAGAGATAGCTGCTAGACTCACTTACACACACACACACACACACACACACACACACACACACACACACACACACACACACACACACACACACACACACACACACACACACACACACAGTTTTCATTTTTTGAGGTGGGGGGTGGAAATCTTGGGTGATTTCCCACACTTTTTTTCCCCAGGACTTGACCCCTGGGGATAGAGTATTTGTATGAAAATTCAGCCAGCTCAGCAAGAACCAGACTTATTTCAGTACATGCGTATTGACCGGCTTCTGTTGAACAGTCCTGATGGAAAACCAGTATTCGATCAGGCTCTGCAGCCATTGGCTGAGCTGCGTAATCTGGTTGCAGGGAAAAAGGGGGAATCCATGTTGTCAGCATACAATGTTCCTGTAAGATAGATTTCTACATCCACATCACTTGCGTGGATTTGGGGATCTGTCAGTTTTTATTTCCATTCTATCTACTGGTTGAATGAAAAAACCTGTCTGTGTATAACCTGCTTTGTTCCACCTGAACAGTAGTACCCCACAACCTTTGATGGGGCTGTCTCCTGATGTAGTAAGCCATGGGATACAGCTAAGTGTGCATCAGTGGTGGTGGGTAAATTTCTTTAGGTTGGGGAGCAGAAAGAATAAGTGGCCCTGGTTTGAAAGTGCATTTGTCCTTTAAAGCAATGTTTTTTTTTTTTTTTTTTTTGAATCACGATGTTGTACATCAAATTAACACATTTGAGCAATTGCTTTTCCATTTTAAAATTTATGCTGTCATCATGAGCGAGCAGTATTAACAATCAGTGGTTCTGGCACCTTTTATTTATAATGTTTGACACCTTCACAAACAACTTCATAGACATTGCTTATAGGCTGCTAATTAGTAAACTTAGTAAACTCCCCAAGTATTTTATTCTAGCTGAAGGATTCTTATTAAACATTATATTTGTTCTCTGTAAAGTTGAGCTCTGAGCAGTAGAAGGGAGCATTTTACCATCCTTCTATCTTGACCAACTATCGCTGTGTGCCTCTTCATAGGATTTTCAATCGTTTATTTATGTAAAAATGGCTGCAAGAAGTTAAGTTGGCATACATTTGCAAACTTCAATAGATCTGAACATTTCAAAGTAGTCATTTATATAATGTCATCCCAAATACAGGAAATCCTAGACTTATAATGGATCACACATTTAAGGGTTTTATTTTGTATTCCATGTGATAACTTATGTATGTGTTGCATTAGTTTATTTGCTGTGCCCTGAGTAAAATATGTATAATAGTCCTTCTTGGTTGTATTGCTCTCTACAGCACTAGGGAGCAAAACAATGCATGACCATGATACCACAAATATCAATTCTACATGTGCAGTAGACTTCATGACTTTGACGGGGTACTTTGCTTGTACCGATTCCTGTCTGGGTGTCTGTAGCTCTGCCATTTGGGTGACATTGGAAGTTATTGGGGGTCATTTACTATAGCATCAGGACGTACTAGGCACTTTTGCATATAATAGTGCCAATTTTAGGCAATTAAAATGTGCGAGTGAAAAAAAAGCGCTATTAGCAGTGATTATATGTCAGTAATTTCTAAATCAGCGCTAATTAGCAATTCTGTGGACATGCCACTGCCAGCTTCTACTCAGTTGCTGTACAGCGTTACACTGCAACCATGATCCATGTATGTGAAAGAAACATTTTTATATGAGATGTGCTCTACATCGTGTGCCTCTATTGATGTATATTACAATTCATATTCCTACAGCATATTGTCCTTGTTTTGCTAATGAATGCAGTTATGAATGATTATTACAGAGTAATGTCTGCTATTCTGTAAACTTGCATATAATGAACATTTAGGTTACCTATATGTTGGACGTTGTTTTTTTTTCTTTTTTATTCAGGTGAATATAAAGCAGTAATTATTTATCTTCATTCTTTAATCATACTACACTACTATGCAGGGCTCTGCATACTTAGCACAATGGCTTGTTGGTCTGCTCAGTGCTCAAGGTATGAGTTCAAATCCCAGCCAACCTACCATCCACCAGCTATGCTTATTTTTCAGTGCACAAACAAATTAAAATAAACAAATAAAAAAATGTAAACTGCCCGTTAACTAGTGTGTGATGTTTGGAATTCCGCACCATAATATTATTGAATAATTTCATACCATTGCATGCATTTGAAGAGTTAAAATGATGGAATAAACCAAGCTGATACATTCGCTAAATATGCTGCTGAGTACAATGTACATTTTCAGGAGGTGATACCATTGGTGGGATTCAAACCCATAGCTTGAACCTTTGAAGGTAGCAGGGCATACCACTACACTATGGAGCAGAGCACAAACATACATCAAAAATACTATTTACTAATGTTTGATTCTTTTTATTCTATACAATAGTGTTTTGCATTTGAGGCATTAATATTATGGTACCCATCATGCTCATGTGTCATTGGGTAGGGGTGAGCCAAACAACCCCGGTTTGGTTCACACCAGAACTTGCGAACAGGCCAAAAATGTGTGTGAACATCGTTAAAGAATATGAACGCGAAAAACCAAAAGTGCTCATTTTAAAGGCTTATATGAACGTTATTGCCAGAAAAAAAGTGTATGAGGACCAGGATCCTGCCCCAGGGGACATGTTTCAATGCAAAAAATAAGTTTTAACCTGCATTTTTTCAGGAGCAGTGATTTTAATGATGTTTAAAGTGAAACAATAAAAATGAAATATTCCTTTAAATATCATGCCTGGGGGGTGTCCTTAGTATGACTATAAAGTAGCGCATCTTTCCCATGTTTAGAACAGTTCCAAAGCAAAATGACATTTCTAAAGTAAAAAAATGCAACTTAATGTATTGTCGGATCCTGGCAATATAGATAAAAATCATTATAAAAATGGCAAGAGTTCCCCCCCCCCCACCCAGTCCATTACTAGGCCCTTCGGGTCTGGTATGGATATTAAGGGGAACCCTACACTAAAATTTGAAAAAAATATGTATTTTGTGGAAAAAAAGGGCGGCTTTCCGTGTGACACCAACGGATGGTCACGCTCCATGGCTGTGTAAGAGACGCCAGACAGCAGGGACAACACAATGGAGGAAGACGGCAGGGGAGGAAGAACACAGCGGTGAGGAAGAACACGGCAGTGGGAGAAGTAGGCGGTGGTGGGAGAGACGGCGACAGAAGATGGCGGCAAGAGAGACAGCACGAGAAGAAGATGATGGTGGGAGACACAGCTCGGGTGAGAAGACTAGTCACAGCTGTTTTACAATAAAGGAATTGTCAAAAACCGGCTATTGTTTTTGGTCACATTTCATTGCTTTTTTTGGTGAATGGGTAGGGGTACAATGTACCTAATACCCCTTCATATAAGGGGGGGCCAGGATCTGAGGACTCCCTTGTTAAAGGGGGCTTCCAGATTCCGATAAGCCCCCCACCCACAGACCCCCACAACCACCGGGCAAGGGTTGTGGGGATGATGCCCTTGTCCCCATCAACATGGGGACAATGTGTTTTGGTTGACCCTCCCTATGTTGAGGGCATGTGGCCTGGTATGATTCAGGAGCAGGAGGCCACTCTCTTGTCCCCCTTTTTTCCTGCCAGGTTTTTTGCTCAGATAAGGGGCAAAACCTTATCTCTCCTCACTGGAGAGATGTAAACAAGTACCATAGGAAACCATGTTAAATGGACTGTAGAGTGTTTCTGAAAACTGCAAAACACACAAAAAAATGCATAGGTGTGAACCTAGGGTCGGGGCCACAAGGTTTAGGAGTGTGTCTATGGGAATGTTTGACAATTCTTCCAGAAGCACATTTGAGAAATTGGGCACTGATGTGGATGAGAAGGCCTGGCTTATAGTCTCCACTCTAATTCATCCCCAAGGTGTTCTGTTGTGTGGAGGTCAGGACTCTGTCCAGGCCAGTCAAGTTCCACCACCCCAAACTCACTCATCCATGTCTTTATGGACCTTGCTTTGTGCTCTGGTCCAAATCATGTGGTGGAGGAGGGATTATGACGTGTGGTTGTTTTCAAGGGTTGGGCTTGGCCTCTATAGTTCCAGTGAAGGGAACTCTTATGGAATCAGCATACCAATACTTTTTAAACAATTTCTTGCTCCCAACTTTCTGGGAACAGTTTGGGGATAGCCCCTTCCTGTTCCAACATGACTGTGCAAAGTCCATAAAGATATGGATGAGCGAGTTTGGGGTGAAGGAACTTGACTGGCTGCACAGAGTCCTGACCTCAACCCAATAGGACACCTTTTGGCTGAATTAGAGCAGAGACTGCACTCCAGGCCTTCTCATCCAACATCAGTGCCTGGCCTCACAAATGCACTTCTGGAAGAATGGTAAAACATTCCCAAAGACGTACTAAACCTTTTGGACAGCTTTCCTAGAAGCTGTTCTAGCTGCAAAGGGTGGGCCAAAATCAATTTTTAACCCTACAGACCAAAGGCCTGTACACACTATCGGATTTTCCGACGGGAAATGTTGGCTGACAGGCTGTTGGCAGAAAATCCGACCGTGTGTATGCTCCAATTGTTGTCTGACTTTCTGCCAACAAATGTTGGCTAGCATGTCTTCAAATTTTCCACCACCAAAGGTGTTGTCAGATTTTCCGATTGTGTGTACACAAGTCCGTCGGACAAAAGTCCTAAGTACAAACACGCATGCTCGGAAGCAAGGACGAGCTGGAAGCGCTCTGTCTTGTAAAACTAACATTCGCAATGGAGATATCCCATTTGTGATGTGGCAAATTATGAAATCTCTCAATGCAGCGCATTCTCTTCTACTTTATAATGGTATAATAATGAAGCTGCTTTGCTGGTGATATTCACAGAGTTCTGACAAACGTATTTATTATTATATTTTTTTCTAGTGATCTCCAGAATATTTATTTTCCTAGTTATCTCCAGAATAAGAATTTTTTTTTTTCTAATGATCTCCAGAATATTTTTATTAATTTTTTTGTTTTTGTTTCAAGTTACCACAACATCATTATCTTGTATTTTTTAACCTCAAGGATACAACTATGTTGGTGTCCTTTGTTAATTTGACATTGCATTTTTAAATTGTATCTGCCTACTCACAAACAACCTGTCCTTATTTAAGTAAAACACCTAGCCAAGTATTTTGCAAAATCTAAAATTTTAACTCAAGGGGGGCGTGGCCGGATGGTGATGGCGGCGGGAGTGTGTGAGGAGAGAGAGAGGTGTGTGCTCTCACCCCACCGTATGCGGACTGATGGCGTGCTGGCGGTTGTTTAGCACAGTAATGGCGATGTAGTCCATGTGCCCATGCATGTCCCCGGAGTCCCTGGAGGAAAAGCGGACTTTCGCAAACTTGTGTGCCCAATATAAACCTTGTATATGCCTTTATTAGCCCCCGAGAGTACCTGGATTGCTCTGTGTTGGTCCTGGAGAAGTGTGTGGACGGTCAGTGGAGGCTGAGCGGCTTGCTGTGAGCTCACCGGTGGGACGAAGTGACAGGGAGATCACGGCTGCCACAAATCCCGCGAGATCTCGAGCGGAGATGAAATTAAAGGATAGTGAGCAGAGACACGGTAATTATGTATCTAATGACAAGATGAGAACAGGGCCAGGCTTTGAATACAGGGGATATCTGAGAGATAGCTTCGCAGACAGCAGGGAGGACACCCATATGCTTATATTGTCAGCTGGTACATAATGGCACTCACTACACCCTACTGAAACCCCATGGTGATAATGCGGCTAAGGTGAGAGGAGGCAAGAAGTGCAGCAGAGTGGGTGATTCCCAAGGTATATGGACACATATGATATATACCGTATATACTCGAGTATAGGTCGATCCGAATATAAGCCGAGGCCCCTAATTTACCACAAAAAAAATGGGAAAACGTATTGACTCGTGTATAAGCCGAGGGTGAGACATGCCTGTCCATCCCTGTGTGTCCGTCCATCCCTGTGTGTCCGTCCATCCCTGTGTGTCCGTCCATCCCTGTGTGTCCGTCCATCCCTGTGTGTCCAGCCTACCTGTGTCCTGTGCCTCTTTGTCCTTCAGCAGCCTGTGTCCTTCTGCAGCGATCTGCATGTAAAAACATGCCAGGATCACCGCACCTCTTCTCGTCTGTGACAGACGGCGGCCATTCCACTGTTCAAAAGCCGCGCCTCCGTCTGTGATAGGCGGAACACTCAATTTCCCAGCAGTCAGTGTTCCGCCTATCACGGGCATCCTCTCATCCTCGTCCGTAGTATGAGGATGAGTGGATGTCCGTGATAGGCGGACCACTGACTGCTGGGAAATTGAGTGTTCCGCCTATCACAGACAGGGAGGCGCGGCTTTTGAATAGTGGACTGGCCGCCGTCTGTCTGCACGACAGGCTGATCGGGTAGACAGATGGCGGTGACTCGAGTATAAGCCGAGGGGGGCACTTTCAGCCTAAAAAAAGGGGCTGAAAATCTCGGCTTATACTCGAGTATATACGGTAGCTATTTTCATTAGTGGTCAGTGCTGCTGCTGTCACAGTCGTTGTTGCTGCTGCTAGGCCAAAGCAAATGAAGGAGAAAAGACTGACTGCGTTTTGTGGAGAAACAAGAGTGTGGGGGTTACTGGTATTTTTTTCTCCCCTACCAATAGCTTGTCAATAGCCTCTGATCCAGGGGGGGAAGGTGGAAGGAGGAAGGGAGAGAGAGAGGGCTTCTCTTTTTTCTTTTTTTTTTTCTCCTACCTCAAGGAAGGGATACTAGCAGGGCAGAGATATGGTGGCAAGGAGGAGAGGGGAGGAACATGCCAACCAGGAGAATGTTGAGACCCAGTCGCTGAGATCAGCTAAAGATAAGGACAAAGATAAGGAGAAGGGGTCCCAGCCTATTGCAGTATCAGGGGGCGTCAGCAGTGGCGGCAAAGCTGGAAAGATATGCTCATACCCCAGATCATACACCAACTAAGGGGGGTCAGGGGGCCCAAACAAAAATATTAACGGACAGAAAGGGTCAAGGGTCAACTACAACAGGGACAAAGAGTGTAACCAATAAGAATGTTGGGACAGTTGGAAGACCTGAAATAACCCCTCTGTTGGTCCCCCCGGTAGAAGGAGAAGCTGAACCAACATTAACCCCTTTCAGACCGGACCAATTTGCTGGTCAAAGACCAGACCACTTTTTGCGATTCGGCACTGCGTCGCTTTAACTGACAATTGCGCGGTCGTGCGACGTGGCTCCCAAACAAAATTGACGTCCTTTTTTTCCCACAAATAGAGCTTTCTTTTGGTGGTATTTGATCACCACTGCGGTTTTTATTTTTTGCGCTATAAACAAAAATAGAGTGACAATTTTGAAAAAAACGCATTATTTTTTATTTTTTGTTATAATAAATATCCCCCAAAAATATATAAAAAAACATTTTTTTCCCTCAATTTAGGCCGATACGTATTCTTCTACATATTTTTGGTAAAAAAAATCGCAATAAGCGATTATTGATTGGTTTGCGCAAAAGTTATAGCGTTTACAAAATAGGGATAGTTTTATAGCATTTTTATTAATAATTTTTTATTATTTATTTTTTTACTAGTAATGGCGGCGATCTGCGATTTTTATTGTGACTGCGACATTGTCGGGGACCCATCGGACATTTTTGACACATTTTTGGGACCATTGTCATTTATACAGTAATCACTGCTATATAAATGCAGTGATTCCTGTGTAAATGACACTGGCAGTGAAAGGGTTAACCAGTAGGTGGCAGTGTAGGGGTTAAGTGTTCCTAGGGGTGTGTTACTAACTGTGGGGGGGTTGGGCTTTCATTTAGTGTACACTGATCTCTGCTCCAATCACATGGAGCAGAGATCAGCGTCACTAGTTGCTAGGCAGAATGGAAAAATGTTGTTTATACAGCATTTCCTCCATTCGGCCGCTCCGTGAGACGATCGCGGGGATGCCCGCGGCGATCGAGTCCGCGGGTCCCGCGACCGGACTCACGGGGGTCCCGATCAGCGCGGGAGCGCGCCGCCGGCGGCGCGCACCCGATGGCAGGGCGGCATCGAATATTGGACGTACATGTACGCCAATATGCCTGCCCGTGCCATTCTG
Source organism: Lithobates pipiens (assembly GCF_037356315.1). Taxonomy (NCBI): domain Eukaryota; kingdom Metazoa; phylum Chordata; class Amphibia; order Anura; family Ranidae; genus Lithobates; species Lithobates pipiens. Next base: position 2,798,214 of record NW_027507718.1, read on the forward strand.
TCGACGTACATCGTCGTGCGCTTGTCGGGAAGTGGTTAAAAGAGGGGCTGGGGGCAGTTAATACTTGCAAACAGTTGCTGGTTGAATTATGCGATCAAACAAAAGGTATTAAAGAGGAAATAGCTATGATGCGACATGAACTTCAGAAGACAGTTGATATAATAGAATAACAGCAGCCGAGGGGAGAATCAGTCAGATTGAATATGAGATGTACCCACTAAATCATGAGGTCCAAGAGCTAAAAGTAAAAATGGGTAAATTTGAAGGAAAATTGGATGAAATGAAAAATAGACTCCGTAGGGATAATATGAGAGTGGTAGGTCTCCCGGAAAAATGTGAAGGCTCGGACCCAATTGTATTTTTGGAGAAATGGTTCATAGAGGTGTTTGGAAGAGATTCTTTTTCACAACAATTTGCAATAGAAAGAGCACATAGAATTCCGCTTAGAATCTCGCCACGGGGAGGACATCCCAGATCTATGCTATTATAATTATAAAGACAAGCCCTACTTTGTAAAGCCAGAGAGATGGAAAGTATTACTTATAAGGGAGCTAAAAAGTCGTTCTATCCTGACTTTTCACCTGAACTGCAAAAGCGCAGAGCGGAATTTATAGAGGTTAAGCGTTGTTGTATCCAGCATGACTCTGTGTAATAGCACTGGGAGAGACTTCCTTTTTTGATTCACCGGCAAGTGTGATAACCTCGATGGAGGAAAGGGGGGATCAGATAGGGAGGAAGTGAAGGAGCAAATCCTTCCCTCCCCTTTTCCCCCTTTTTTTTCTCTTTTTTTGTGATTTGCGTGATTTTTTTTCTCTCTCCTTTTTTTTCCCTCCCCTCTTTTATTTTTTTCAGGGGGTGGGGGGGGACACACATATATATGGGCATATGTGGGGATATGTTGTAATTGAAGTAATGTGCATAATATGTTGTGTGTCACAAGAGGTAAGATACTGTTGCTGTATAAATGGGGAATGGGGGGAGGGAAGGGAGGGGGGGTAGGATTTATTAGGGAAAAGAAAGTGGGGAGGGGGGGTATGATTGCACAGGGTGGTATGTATTGGTCACGGGAAAAGCCCCTAGGGGTAACCTAGAATGGCATAAGGGGGAGATGGGGGAGGGTTTAAGTAGTAAAAAAGGATATAAGATGCAGGAAAACAGGGTAGATTGCACAGGAGTAATTGATAAATTTAATTTAATAATAAAATACGGGTTGAGAACAAGAGTAGAGGAAAAATTTACAGGTTCTATTTTGACGAGTAGTTTAGCACAGGATGTCACAGTGACATATAAAGGGATACACAAGTTTATAGTGATTTTTTGCTCAATGGGGTTCCTCCCCCCCTCTCCCCCCCTTTTTTTTTTTCTTTTTCTCTCCCACCGTTCTCCTCCTCCGGTACCTTTAGGGAGTATTACCCTTTGGTGTGCATGAGCATTCTCCTATCTGTTTTTTTTAGTTATTGATTGTTTTGAGATATGCAGACTAGAGTTTTGAATATTGGGTCATGGAACGTTTGAGGGATGGGTACACCCGTCAAACGAGCAGCAGTGTTTGACGTCCTCGAAGATTGTGATGTTCAGCTGATCTGACTACAGGAGACGCATTTAACTGAAGAAACTAAGCTACAAATTCGAAGTAAGAAATTCCAATTTCAATTCCACTCGGTCCACACCTCCTATTCTGGAGGCTGTGTTGGTAAGGAAAGAAGTTGCGTTTGCGCGCCGGCAGATCAGCATAGACAAAGAGGGGCGATATGTTTTTTTGCAATGTGTAATATAGAATCGGGAGTATATATTAGCAAATATATATATCCCCCTTCCATTCAAGTTAGAAGTTCTTTACTGGCTTTTGGAATTTATAGTGGATAAATCTGGGATTCCAGTTATAGTAGTGGGGGACTTTAACAAGGTTACTAATAAAAACCAGGATAGGTTTCCATCAGGAAGCCATATGCAGAAGGCAGACGAGAGTTGGTTGTCTCGGTTTTTACAGGAAGGGGGGTTGTTTGATATGTGGAGGGTGCGAAATCCGAGCTCGTTACAATATTCATGCTTTTCAAGCTCCTATTCCTCACTCTCAAGAATAGACTTGGCTCTGGGGAACGAGGAAGCAAACCGAGTAGTGAGGGATATAGTATATCATCCTAGGGGGGGGGGGGGGGGGGGTGTCTGACCACTCTTTATTGACAGTATTGGTAAATTTAGAGGAAAAAAGAACCCCCAGAGTATGGAAGATGAACCCAGTATGGTTTGAGATAATTGGTGAACCAGATGGGGTGCTAACTAAGCTAGAAGAGTTCTTAGAGTTTAATAAAGATACTGCAGTAAGAGAAGTGATATGGGATGCACTAAAGGCCTATCTCAGGGGAATCCTCATCCAACAAGTGGCGAAAATTAAGAGGACATCAAAGGAATGGGAGAATAGAGTAAAAAAGAAGGTAATGGAAGCTGAAAGAGTATACGTGGAAAATCCCACCCCAGAGAAACAAAATATATGGTTAGAAAAACAACAGGAATATAAAGCGGTGATTATTAGGAAAATAGAGAATAAAAGATTGTTTCAGAAACAAATTGCTTATGGGGAGGGGGAAAGAGTTGGGAGGATGCTGGCACATTTGGTAAGTACCAATTCCTCGCTGTCCTCCGTCCCCATGATCAGGACAGAGAAAAGAGAAATTACAACACAGGGCTCAGTGATTATAGACACTTTTAGAGCATATTATGAGAAACTATACAGATCGCAGGGGGGCGGCGAAAGACAAGAAAATGGATACATTTTTTAATAACATTAAAATTCCGTCCCTCACTGAAGAGGAGAAGGGGGTAATGGAAGCCCCATTAACACTAGAAGAAATGCAATCAGCGATGGTAGAAATGGCCAATCAGAAATCCCCAGGACCTGATGGTCTGCCAGTGGAAACATACAAATATTATGGGAAAATATTGCTCCCAGAGATCCTTAAAGTATTAAATTGGGCAAAAGAGGAGGGGAGGTTGCCCAAATCAATGACTGAAACAACGATAGTTGTTCTGCATAAGGAGGGGAAGGATCCATTAAACACGAAATCCTATCAACCTATCTCTCTTCTTTGTTCTGATGCTAAAATATTAGCTAAAGTGTTAGCAGCCAGACTGAATAAAATTATCACGAGACTTGTACATCCCGATCAAACGGGATTTATCCCTGGTAGATCCACCAGTATGAACGTCAGGAGGCGTTACCTTAATCTACATCTACCAACAGAAAATGTGGGTAAAAGAGCAGTTATGGCTTTGGATGTGGGTAAAGCCTTTGATAGTTTAGAATGGGGATATATATGGTGAACATTGGGTGCATTTGGTTTTGGCCCTATGTTTATTGCTTGGGTACAGACCCTATATAATGGCCCTAGTGCGCGAGTCAGGGTTAATGATGAGTATTCAGATAAGTTTCTATTGGACAGGGGAACAAGGCAGGGGTGCCCACTGTCACCCCTTGATTTTCGCTCTCGCTATGGAACCATTAGCCATCGCAATAAGATCAAATATAAATATGGAAGGCTTCCAGAGAAGGATGGGGGAGGAGAAAATTGCACTGTATGCAGATGATGTCCTCCTCTTTCTGGGGGACACAGAGTAGTCCCTCAGGCAGGGGATGAACATCTTGGCTGATTTTGGTAGTTTTACGGGACTGGTCATAAATTGGGAAAAATCAGCCCTGATGCCAGTGGATCCACTAGGGAATTGAAACTTGTTGGCAATCCCACAGATGGAGGTGGTTGAACAAATAAAATATTTAGGGATACTTATTAAAAGAGATCCTAACAAGTATATTGGTGATAATATAGTTCCACTAATAGCTAAATTCAAAACTAAAATCTCTGCCTCACCCACAGAGCTACTTTTTAGCAGCTCAATTGCAGCATCTGGGGACAAGTAAGGATGGGAAAGGAGGAATAAACGAGGTATTGATGATAGCAAAGACACCTCATAAGACAATAGTGGAAGCACTGGAGGCAAATTAATTTACCCATAGAATACCCACAATAAAATTGGCTTTAAAAGTCTGGAAGGCAGTAAAGGCGATAAAAGGGTTAGGAGGTTTGATTAAATATACCCCACTATGGAACAATCTGAATTTACCGGAACTGGAATTGATAGGTAGATACAGACCCTGGGAGATAAAGGGGATTGATAAACTAGCCCAATTATACGAAGGAAATATATTAACCACTTCAATACAGGGCACTTTCACCCCCTTCCTTCCCAGCCCAATTTTCAGCTTTCAGCGCTCTAGCGCTTTCAGTGACAATTGCGCGGTCATGCTACACTGTACCCAAATGAAATTGTTATCATTTTGTTCGCACAAATAGAGCTTTATTTTGGTGTTATTTATTCACGACTCCGTTTTTTTTTTTGCGATATAAGCGCAAAAAAAGCGGAAATTTGGGAAAAAAACAATATTTTCTTTTTTCTATTTGAAAAGAAATCCAATAAAATCAAATTTTGTCATAAATTTAAGCCAAAATGTATTCTGCTACATGTTTTTGGTAAAAAAAATTCCGTTAAGTGTATAATAATTGGTTTGTGTGATCACGGACATATGTACGCAAATGATCATGTACATATGTGTGCAGGTGATCACGTACATATGTGTGCAGATAATCATTGGGACATGTGATTTTAGTGGGACATATGTGGGGGACATGTTTTTATTATTAGGGACATGTGTTTTTATTATTTGGGGACATGTATGTTTTAGGGACATGTGTGTTTTGGGGACATATGTGGGGACTGTGTTTTCACTGTGTGGTGTGTTGTGTGTTTACACTACACTGATGATCAGTGAGTAAAAAGCTGTGAAAAGCAGCCCATACTCACTGATCATCAGCCGGCTGCAGCGTTCTGCTCTCCTCTTCTCAGCGGTGACTTCCGTGTGAGGAGAGGAGAGCCGATTGCCTAGCAACCGGCTGTTTGTTTACATCACATGACGGCCGTGATTGGACACGGCCGTCATGTGATCAGGAGGGCCAATCACAGAGCCCTCCTGCCGATCTGAGATGTGCCGTGTCCGGGTGACACGAGCACATCGGGATCGCGCCGCTGCGCGGGCGCGCGCGCGCGCGATCCCGCTGCTCCTGAATGACGTTCCTGAACGTCCTATCAGGAGCAGGCGGCTCCCACCCGGCCGTATATATACATTGGCCGGGTGGGAAGTGGTTAAAAACATTTAATGCATTGAGTGCAGAGTTTGATATACCAAAACATTCATTTTATAAATATCTGCAAATCCGACATGCTTTGGATAAACAATTTAATAAACAAGCGCCAGTTTGGAACAACTCCCCTTTTTATGGTAGATTAATCTCCCAAGAAAAGGCAGGTGGACTTATAGCAGAAATCTACCCAAATATATGTGAAGGGAATATAGAAAGCCCGGAAAAACTTAAATGTAGAGGGAAATGGGAGGAGGAACTTGGGATATTCTCAGATGAGCAATGGAGGAGGATACTGGAGGGAGGACATTTTATCTCAATCTCGCCTGCGCAGAAGGTCTCGCACCTGATGTTGTTGCATAGATCATACTATACTCCAAAGCGATTGTTTGGTTTTGGGAAGAGAGCGGATGATAGGTGCCCAAGGTATCAGGACACCGTGGACCTGGCCCACATGTTCTGGAGGTGTCCCAAACTGTTCCGTTACTGGTCCGAAATCATTTACATTCTAAAAGAAACCTTCAGAGTGGGAGTTCGGGGAGACCCCAGACTATGTGTGCTGGGCCTGGCTGAGGGAATAGTAGGCTCATCTTATACAATTAAAGCAGTATTGAGGTGTATGTTCCAAGCAAGAAAGCTTATAGCACAGAGGTGGCAGGCAGGGAAACCCCCTTCGGTAGTAGATTGGGTGAATATAATTACAGAAACAGTATGGAAGGAAAGGGTAGTATATATAAAGAGAGGAAATTTGAAAGAATTTGAAAAAATGTGGAAGCCATGGATGGATAGGATGGGATACCCAATGTAGGAATGTAGGAGGTATATATAAGGGGAAAGGAGGGAGAGGGAGAGAGAGGGGAGGGGAAAGCAGGAAGGAAGGTAAGGAAAAGGAAAGAAAATACATTTTTTTGTTTGTTTTTTTTGAGGAAGGGAGGGAAGGAGGAGGAAAGGAGAGAAAGTAATGAGATGAAGTAAGATCATTGTTAAACCTATGAAAGAGCGGCTGAATGCTTACTACCGTCATACTCTGTGCTCTATTTTTTATATTATCAATAACTTTATGTAACTTTGTATAAAGGTTGTATTTTTGAAGAAAATGAATAAAGATTATTTAGAATAAAAAACTCAATAGGGAGCACAAGGTCATATCAAAATCAAGAGGGAGGCAAGGATGGAGAAAAAGTTGGAATTGGTGAAGCATTTGTACCCCAGGGCAAACATCAATTATTTGACTGTCAAAATTGGTAACCTGAGGAGTCCATTTAATAGGGAGCACAACACGGTCCTGGTCAAGAGATTGGGAGCAGCAGCAGATGACATATATGTCCCGAGGCTGTGGTCTTCCAGCAGCCTGCGTTTTTTGCCAGACCACACTAAACCCAGGCTATCGCTCTCAACACTTCCACACAAATTAAAGAAAATTGAATCAAAAATGCATTCTCTGCACCCCCAAAAAAAAGATAAACTCAAATTAACCAACTCAATACAATGCACTTACACCCCCTTCATTCCCAGACCAATTTTCATACCTTTGTTAAAAATAACTTGAGACACTAACAAGTCAGGAAAGTAGAAATACCCCCCCCCCCATGACCCCTTTTTAGAAAGTAGACATTTCAAGGTATTAATTAAGTAACATGGTGAGTATTTTTAAGTTGTCATTTTTTTCCCACAATTCTTTGCAAAATTAAGTTTTTTTTATTTATTTTTTACAAAGTTGTCATATTATAGGGTTATTTTTCACACACAGTATATGCATACAATAAATTACACCCCAAAATACATTCTGCTACTCTTCCTGAGTATGGTGATACCACATGTGTCAGACTTTTACACAGCCTGGCCACATACAGAGGGCAAACATTGAAGTAGCACCTTCAGGCGTTCTACGAGCATAAAAGACATCTCATTTCTCAACCACCTATTACACTTTTGAAGGCCCTGGAGCACCAGGACAATGGATTTGCCCACAAAATGACCCCATTTTAGAAAGCAAACACCCCAACGTATAATCTATGAGCCATGAGTCTTTTGAACAGTTAATTTTTTCCAGAAGTTTTTGGAAAATGTGGAAATAAAATTAAAACGCATTTTTTTTTTACACAAAGTTGTCAATTTATAAGATATTTCTAACGCATAGCATGTATATAGAAAAAATTACACCCCAAAATACATTCTGCTACTCTTTCCAAATATGGTGATACCACATGTGTGAGACTTTTACACAGCCTGGCCACATACAGAGACCCAACATTGAAGTAGTACCTTCAGGCGTTCTAGGAGCATAAATTACACATTTCATTTCATTCCTACCTATCACACTTTTGAAGGTCCTTGAGCACCAGGACAATGGAATTACCCACAAAATGACTCCATTTTGGAAAGAAAATACCCCTACATATATTCTATGAGGCATGGGCTGCAGATAGGTACTCGGGTACTCTGATGGGCTGCAGATAGTACTCGTGTACTCTGATGGGCTGGAGACAGGTACTTGGGTACTCTTATGGGCTGGTGACAGGTACTCAGTTACTCTGATGGGCTGGGAACAGGTACTCGGTTACTCTGGTGGCCTGGTGTCAGGTACTCGGGTACTCTGATAGCCTGGTGACAGGTACTCGGGTACTCTGATGGGCTACAGATAGTTACTCGGATACTCTGCTGGGCTGGTGACTGGTATTCGGGTACTCTGAAGGGCGCTGACAAGTACTCAGGTACTCAGTACTCATATGGACTGTGACAGGTACTCAGGTACTCGGGCACTCATATGGGCTGTGACAGATACTCAGGTACCTGGGTACTCAGATGAACTGTGACATGTACTCGGATACTCAGATGGACTGTGACAGGTACTCGGGTACTCTGATGGCCTGGTGACAGGTACTTGGGTACTCTTATGGGCTACAGATAGTTACTCGGGTACTCTGATGGGCTGGTGATTGGTATTCAGCTACTCTGAAGGGCGGTGACAGGTACTCAGGTACTCAGTACGCATATGAACTGTGACAGGTACTCATAAGGACTGTGACAGGTACTCAGGTACTCGGGTACACAGATGAACTGTGACAGGTACTCGGATACTCAGATAAATTGTGACAGGTACTCGGATATTCAGATGGACTGTGACAGGTACTCGGGTACTCTGATGGAATGTGACAGGTACTCGGGTACTCTGATGAACTGTGACAGGAACACGGGTACTCTGATGAACTGTGACGGGTAGTCGGGTCCTCAGAGGAACTGTGACAGGTACTTTGATGGGTGGTGACAGATCCTCTTTATTGGGGGGCAATCAGTGTGTGTTGGTGTACACATTCCCTGTTTAAATGGACAGATGTCATATGACGCCCGCTCAGAACGCAAGCAGCGCCGGCTGGCCATCATATGGCGGCTGATGGGTGGCAAGCGGTTAAACAAAAATAAAATTATATATGATATTGGGGATAACCCCCAGCCCAGTGGCCTTGTTGTGGGTGTTGATGTTGCCTTGGCCACGGTCCACCATGCTTCTGTGGTGGAGGTGGTGGAGGAGAGGATGATCAAATTCACAGAGGTGCATTTTAGTGGTGATTAGGCCCTTCTTCCCCATGTTCAGGCCCTTAAGGATGATTTCCTCGCACATAATGCGCTTCTCCTCCTTCTTTTAACCATTTTATCTGCAAGACACAACACAACACAAACCCTAATGTCAGGCTTAACTCTCATACTTTTGTCCCAATATAGGCCTCAATCTATAAGCAGTATAGGCCACTAACCACTGAGGCCGTGTACACACGCGGGGACTGTCTGCCGAAACTAAGTTCGTCAAACAGTCCGCTCAAACTTTTGAATGAACGAACACGCCCACACACGTCACTTTTTGAGCGGACAAATACGGCAAACTTTGTTCGTCGTACTAAGTCCGCGCAACTTTTGAAATGAACGGACTCGCCCACACACAAGGCAACAGTCCGCTCATTAGGAGCGCGTGTGCAGGTAGGCGGGGCCCGCGACGGAGACGTCGCGGGCTCCGCCGCCTGGAATGTACTTAAAGGGGAACCCCAACGCCGAAAAAAATCGGCGTGGGGGTCCCCCCAAAGTCCACAACAGGCCCTTGTCCGAGCACGCTACCCGGCCGGCCAGGAAAGGGGGGTGAGCGAGCGCGCCCCCCCTCCCGAGCCGTACCAGGCCGCGTGCCCTCAACATGGGGGGTGCCTTGGGGAAGGGGGGCTGCACAGCCCCCCCCACCCCAAAGCACCTTGTCCCCATGTTGATGAGGACAAGGTCCTCTTCCCGACAACCCTGGCCGTTGGTTGTCGGGGTCTGCGGGCGGGGGGCTTATCGGAATCCGGGAGCCCCCTTTAATAAGGGGGCCCCCGGATACCGGCCCCCCACCCTATGTGAATGAGTATGGGGTACAATGTACCCCTACCCATTCACCTGTAAAATAAAAGTACCCAAAAAAAAAAACACAACACATGAGATAAAATATTTTATTGCACAGCTCCGGGGGTCTTCCGTCTTCGGGGGTCTTCTCGCCGGACTCCTCCGCTATCTTCTTGTAGCTCTTTTGCTAGCGGAGGAGTCCGGCTTTCTTCCTCCCCGCCGCCGGCCTCTTCTCCCGACTTCGGGGGTCTTGTCCCCCTCTTCGGTTCTTCTGCCGGGCCACCGCGCCTTCTTATAGCTCTTTTGCAGGCGGTGGCCCGGTCTTCTGTCGCCGCCGCCTTCCGTTCTTCTGCCGGGCCACCGCGCCTTCTTATAGCTCTTTTAGAGGCGATGGCCCGGTCTTCTGTCGCCGCTGTCGCCTTCCGGTCGCCTTCCGGTCGCCTTCCGTTCTTCTTCTTGCTCTTCTTCTTCTTCTTCTCCAGGAGATGTTGACACGTCGCTCTCTCCGGCCGGAATGCCAGAGCCGCGCTGTGCGGCCACTTATATAGTGACAATGGGGCGGTGTCACATGGTATATGTCACATGGGTTGGTCACATGGTGACCCCGCCCCCTTACCATGTCATAGTCCCCATGTGACATCAACCCATGTGACCAACCCATGTGACATATACCATGTGACACCGCCCCATTGTCACTATATAAGTGGCCGCACAGCGCGGCTCTGGCATTCCGGCCGGAGAGAGCGACGTGTCAACATCTCCTGGAGAAGAAGAAGAAGAAGAACAAGAAGAAGAACGGAAGGCGGCCGGAAGGCGACAGCGGCGACAGAAGACCGGGCCACCGCCTCTAAAAGAGCTATAAGAAGGCGCGGTGGCCCGGCAGAAGAACCGAAGAGGGGGACAAGACCCCCGAAGTCGGGAGAAGAGGCCGGCGGCGGGGAGGAAGAAAGCCGTACTCCTGCGCTAGCAAAAGAGCTACAAGAAGATAGCGGAGGAGTCCGGCGAGAAGACCCCCGAAGACGGAAGACCCCCGGAGCTGTGCAATAAAATATTTTATCTCATGTGTTGTGTTTTTTTTTTGGGGTACTTTTATTTTACAGGTGAATGGGTAGGGGTACATTGTACCCCATACTCATTCACATAGGGTGGGGGGCCGGTGACCGGGGGCCCCCTTATTAAAGGGGGCTCCCGGATTCCGATAAGCCCCCCGCCCGCAGACCCCGACAACCAACGGCCAGGGTTGTCGGGAAGAGGCCCTTGTCCTCATCAACATGGGGACAAGGTGCTTTGGGGTGGGGGGGCCGCGCGGCCCCCCCTTCCCCAAGGCACCCCCCATGTTGAGGGCACGCGGCCTGGTACGGCTCGGGAGGGGGGGCGCGCTCGCTCGCCCCCCTTTCCTGGCCGGCCGGGTAGCGTGCTCGGACAAGGGTCTGTTGTGGACTTTGGGGGGACCCCCACGCCGATTTTTTTCGGCGTTGGGGTTCCCCTTTAAGTCCATACCAGGCGGCGGGGCCCGCGACGTCTCCTTCGCGGGCCCCGCCTACCTGGAGACGCGCTCGAAATGAGCAGACTTTCCTCCGAGCGGGAACAGTTTGCTCATTTCGAAAGTGGCCTACACACGGGCGGACTGTCCGCTCAAACCAAGTTTCAGCGGACAGTTTTTCGGAATTTCCGAAAAACTTTGTTCGTCAAACTGTCCGCTGAAACTGTCCGCTGAAGCCCCACACACGAGCGGACTGTCCGCTGAAACACAGTTCAGCGGACAAAGTTGAGCGAACAGTCCGCCCGTGTGTACGCGGCCTGATGCCCCAATTTAAAATTGTACCTTTGTTTCAACGTTCCTTTGGCAAAATTATACCTACATCCATTACAGCGACCGCTCGTTATGCTTTATATACACTGCACATGTGTCTTACTCCGCCCCTGTCCTTCTTTCTAGTGTATTCTCCACCTCCCCACACCTAGTGAAGAAAGGCAACTCACCACACACCATAAAGATTTGGATGTAGATGTTCAGGAAGTACTGAGTGAAGTTGTAGAAATGGTGTCCACCACAGGTCAGTGTCTGAGACCTCAGCTTCAGGTAATAGATAGATGTCTGGATATTTTTAATACATGGTGTGTTTTTTATTTTTAAGTGATGTGGATGTTGTGGAAGAAGAAACTCACTTCAGCAGTGCAAGTGCACAAATCCTGATCAGGGAGATCATGGTTTGTAATTGTGATTTTGAACAAATGAAACAAAACATCCGTGATTATCATATAAGACTGAGAAACATCATCAATATTTTAGGGAAAATCTAAACAAAAATTACATTTTATAGTTGTTATGTTGTACGTGTTTTTACAGTTTTAAATGAATCGCAAAGCCATATTTTGAAGATGCACATAGTGCACATCCCATCATGGGATATCAATGTACGCGTTTTGTGGGTGCAACCCATTCCTCCAAACTAAAGGAGGTAAGATGAAGGGGCTGTACCCCTGAAATTCTCCACCATTCTTCTTGCACGTGACAGCCAGTAATTTAAAACCCTCTGCTCTGGGGAACTGCCTCATGAGATGTTCCCCCAGAGCAAAGGCCTCATCTGCGACAAAACAAAATTGAGGCCCTCCACATTTTCCTCCATAGGGGGCAACCGCAATGTGCCATTTTGTAGCTGCTGGTAGAACTCGGTCTAGGTGATCATGCCTCCATCAGAGTTTCTTCCGTTCTCCCCAACATCCAAGTAGAGCAATTCATAATTGTCTGACACCACTGCCAACATGACAATACTACAAAAGCCCTTGTAGTTGTAGTAATAAGAGCCAGAGTTGGATAGTGGGACAATCCTCACATGCTTCCCATCAATAGCCCCACCACAATTGGGAAAATCCTACTGGTGGTGAAACTGAGGAGCCACAGTTTGCCATTCCTGAGGGTTTGAAGGAAACTGTGGAGTCAAACAAGAAAAAAATAATTAGTACTTTGGTATATAACATTGCAAGTAGATTAGACACAAACATTCTTGGCCAACATGAGTATAACATTTATTGAAATGAGTATTTAAAGATAAAAGTATAAGGTCACCTTATCAGATTCCTCACCACCTCTGGTGGCCCATTTGAAAAATGTTATGGTGTGTGTGTGTGTGGGGGGGGGGGTGTCAGGGCTGGCTTAGCCCTTCCTCCTCTGGGCTGGCTGCTCAGCTGTCGGCTAACTGCCAGCTCTTTTCTCTCTCCACAGTTACCAGCTGTTCCCGATGATGCTCGTCTGGCCTGCCTATATAAAGTCTTCCAGCTCATTTCTCCTTTGCCTTCACATTTGGTCACATCACTAGGAACCATCTCCTGCTGTTGTTTCAAGACTGGCTTGCTACATCCCTCCTGGCTTCCATCCTGCTTGCAGTTGCTCTCCCTGGATCCCTGACTTCTGGACTGGCTGATTACCGGATCTGGTTTATGAATTTGGACTGGCTGACTACCCGATCTGGCTATTGGACTCTGGCTTGCTTGACTACGCTTTTTCCTCTTTACCTTTGTATTGGCAGCCCACTGGACAGGTAAGAAGTGTCATAATACAAAAATATGGACACACACTGTCAAAATTGAAGCACATTTTTACAATCTTTTAATTATCTATTAAGATAATAGGAGACCAAAACTTTCAACAGTACTATTTGAAAGTATTCAGGCAGGCCCTTGCACTACATGCTTTGGTGAATTCATCCATAAATATGACCCCAAAAGAGGTTTAGTGTGTATGGGTTTGGCAGTCAGCAGATGGTATCGGTGAACTTAATGGTTGGTGGGAGAGGGTTCCAAATGAGTTTGGAACCCCAAAAAATAGCCTCCTGCATGCTGCCTGAATTTAAGGACAACAATAACATTTGTACACATTTTAGGGGGTGTTTAGGGTAAGCACTAAAATGGAGCTGACAAAATACATTGTTAAATTACTAGGCTAGGTGCGTATGGGCCCAGGATAGCATGCTGGGGATGTTAGTGAAGGCAAATATGCATGAAGGAAAAAAAAAGGAGCATTGTAAGCTTACAGCATGCATGACGACAAAGAGGACATTCACAGCATATTAAAATAATGGTAATTATGAAACGAAGAAATGAATACATTAGTAAACATTAAACACATAGAATGTGATGTAAAAGGATACAACTTACCCGAATATAGTCTAAGAATGTGTGAGGGCTTACCAAGGTTGGAGTCCATGGCGCAGAGATGTAGGCTCACCCTTGCAAATAGACACAGCCCACGGTAACATAGAGATAAGCTACCAGGACTGTGAATCTGTGCACGGGGGCTTGACAGAAATACGATAAAAACAACAAACCGCGCTATTCAAACAAGATAAAAAAATATTATAAATAAATTCCCTACAAGAAGCAACCCTAATCGTAATACTCCGATAACAGACTAAATAAGTGAAAAAAGTGAGCTGCGCTAAAAAAAAAGCCCACAGCTCTGGGCTCAGAGCTGGGAACATGTTATATAATATGAAGACACTTCCACCTTTCTACAGATGATCCACGATACCCTCGTTCCTTGTCTGGAGGCGTCATATCAGAGATAAAGGCTGTGTGGCTCCTGTGACGGTTCATCCAGAACTTCTGTGCTTTTGCCTTGTTGATCTCATTGACACTGAGATCTATAATTTTGGTAAGCGGCCCCTCTTCTCACTGGTGGAGGATTGTTTGGATTTTCTTTATCACAGAACATTGTGGGTGTTAACTCCATATTTTCACTTTGGAAGAATCAACACTGCTCTTTGGACATTTTTTCTGGGATTTTTTCTTTTTTCTTTTTTTCTTTAATTCAATACTCTTTTTTGTTGGTTTTTTCTGTTCATTCATTACAACTAATTTGGGGGTGTGTCGGTTTATTTTCTTTAATACTGATAATTTATACGATTCATATATAAGGGGTATGCAATTTATGCTAATCATATTATGGGCACTGATTTAAAAAAAAAATTTTGTCACCTATATGGTGAAAAGATATTATTCACTGATATAATTCAATTATTTGTATCCCTTTTTGTCACTAATATTTCTTGTGATTATTGATGAATCTTTGTGATTAGATTAATTTTTTCTGTTTAGAGTTTTTTTAGCGCAGCTCACTTTTTTCACTTACTTGACAGGAATAGCCAAAGGATAGTCAAGGTAAATCCGCAGTCAGGGATTCCAGAAGTCAGGATAACGATAAACAAAGCCAGGATCTGAAGCCGGGGTCAGTCTTGGAACACTGGAAATCTGCAACAGAAGACAGGAGCACAAGAACACTTGGCAAACATGACAAAATGAACTGCCAAAGCCCTCAGAGTGAGACAGGGTTTTATACCCAGCTAATTAGGTAACCTGCCTCAGCTGATCCAGGAGTGACAGGTACAAACAGAGAATTACTAGCGTTGGCTCGGTCTTATCGCTGTCGCCTTCTTCCTTCTTCTCTTCTTCCGATGTTGACACGACACTCTCTCCGGTCGTAATGCCAGGGACGCGTTGTATGGCGACTTATAAAGGCATAAGGGGCGTGGTCACCGGGTGATGTCACATGGTGACCCCTCCCCTTATGACGTCACAGTCCCGGGGATGCTGGGACTGTGACATCATAAGGGATGGCGTCACATTGTGTCAACATCGGAAAAAGAGAAGAAGAGAAGAAGGAAGAAGAAGAAGAAGGCAACAGCAACAAGACCGGGACAATTCTAGTAAAAGAGCTGGAAGAAGAAAGCAGAGGCCCGGCAGAAGAACAGAAGAGCGGGACAAGACCCCCGAAGTTAGAAGAAGACCCCCGAAGTCGAATGAAGACCCCCGGACGGCGGCGGCAATGAAGGAGAAAGCCGGGCTCCTCTGCTAGTAAAAGAGCTAGCGGTAAAAGAGCAGAAGATAGCGGAGGAGCCCGGCGAGAAGACCCCCGAAGTCAGAAGAAGACCCCCGGAGATGTCTAATAAAGTACTTTAAAATCCTGTGTTGTGTTTTTTTATTAACACTTTTTCCCCTCAGGTGAATGGGTAGGGGTACCATGTACCCCATACTCATTCATAAAGGGTGGGGGCTGGGATCTGGGGCCCCCTTATTAACCACTTAACAACCGCCCTATAGCCAAATGACGGCTACAGGGCGGTTTCTTAACTCTGGGAGGCCGTCATATGACGTCCTCCCAGAATTACGCTCTCGCGCGCCCCCTGGGGCGCGCACTCGAGAGCATCCATGACCGCATTATGGATTACGGATCACGGTAAACGGCCGCTCATAGCGGCCGTTTACCACGTGATCGCTCCGTCAAATGACGGAGTGATCACTTGTAAACAAACCGGGGTCATGTTATGACGCCGGTTCCTCCCTCCCCCTCTCTGTACCGATCGGAACAGCGGAGGGGGAAGAGATCGGTGTCAGCAGCAATGTGGGCTGCATCTGCAGTGCCCACATCGCTGCTCACCGAAAATTAACCCCTCAATTCCCTGCAAATACTCTGCAATACCCTGCCATTACTCTGCAATACTGTGCAATACACTGCCATTACTCTGCATTACTGTGCAATACTCTGCATTACTGTGCAATACCCTGCAATACTCTGCATTACCCTGCAATACTCTGCAATACTCTGCAATACACTGCAATACTCTGCAATACACTGCAATACACTGCAATACTCTGCAATACTCTGCAATACTCTGCGTTACACTGCAATACTCTGCAATACCCTGCAATACTCTGCAATACTCTGCAACACTCTGCAACACTCTGCAATGCCCTGCAACGCTTTGCAACACCCACCAATACCATGCAACACTCTGCAATGCTCTGCAACACTCTGCAATGCTCTGCAACACCCACCAATACCGTGCAACACTCTGCAATGCTCTGCAACACCCTCCAATATCCTGCAATGCTCTGCAACGCAATACTCTGCAATGCCATACTCTGAGTTACCCAGCCATACTCTGAGATACCCAGCCATACCCAGCCATAGTCGGTGATACCCTGCAATACCCAGCCATAGACACCCCCCCTCCCGCCGCCCTCCGGTGCTTCTACCGACTCGCCAATACGATCAAATCCAGAATCTTTTTTTTTTTTCAGGCTTCCCAGCTTAGAGGTGAGATGTGGGGTCTTATTGACCCCATATCTCACTGTAAAGAGGACCTGTCATGCCATATTCCTATTACAAGGGATGTTTACATTCCTTGTAATAGGAATAAAAGTGATCAAAAAATTTATTTTTGGGGAACAAAATGTCAAACTAAAATAAATAAAGTAAAATGAACAATAAAATTTTTATTTTATTTTTAAAGCGCCCCTGTCCCCATGTGCTCGCACGCAGAAGCGAACCCATATGTAAGTCCCGCCCACATATGAAAACGGTGTTCAAACCACACATGTGAGGTATCGCTGCGAACGTTAGAGCGAGAGCAATAATTCTAGCCCTAGACCTCCTCTGTAACTCAAAACATATAACCAGTAAAAAAAAAATTGTCGCCTATGGGGATTTTTAAGTAGCGACGTTTGGCGCCATTCCACGAGCCTGTGCAATTTTGAAGAGTGACATGTTAGGTATCTATTTACTCGGTGTAACTTCATCTTTCACATTATGCAAAAATTGGGCTAACTTTACTGTGCTTTTTTTTTTTTTTAAGCACAAAACAGTTTTTTTTCCAAAAAAAAGCATTCGAAAAATTGCTGCGCAAATACCGTGCGAGATAAAAAGTTGCAACGACCACCATTGTATTCTCCAGGGTGTTTGCTAAAAAAACATATACAATGTTTTGGGATTCAATGTAATTTTCTAGCAAATAAATGATGATTTTTACATGTAGGAGAGAAATGTCAGAATTGTCCTGGGTGCTCCAGAACGCCTGATGGCGCTCCATGCATGTTGGGCCTCTGTATGTGGCCACACTGTGTAAAAGTCTCACACATGTGGTATCGCCGTACTCGGGAGTAATAGCAGAATGTGTTTTGGGGTGTAATTTGTGGTATGCATATGCTGTGTGAGAAATAAACTGATAATATGACAATTTTGTGAAAAAAAAAAAAAGTAAAAAAAATCTTGATTTTGCAAAGAATTGTGGGAAAAAATGACAACTTCAAAAAACTCATCATGCCTCTTACTAAATACCTTGGAATGTCTTCTTTCCAAAAAGGGGTCATTTGGGGGGTATTTGTACTTTTCTGGCATGTTAGGGCCTCAAGAATTGAAATAGGCCGTCAGTACTTCAGGTGTGATCAATTTTCAGATATTGGCACCATAGCTTGTGGACTCTATAACTTTCACAAAGACCAAATAATATCCACCAATTTGTACTTATTTTTACCAAAGATATGTAGTGGTATAAATTTTGGCCAAAATTTATGAAGAAAAAATTACTAATCTGCTAAATTTTATAACAGAAACAAAGAAAAATTCATTTTTTTTACAGAATTTTCTGTATTTTTTCTTTTATAGCACAAAAAATAAATGATTAAATACCACCAAAAGAAAGCTCCATTTGTGTGAAAAAAAGGACAAAAATTTCATAAGGGTACAGTGTTGCATGACTGAGTAATTGTCATTCAAAATGTGAGAGCACCGAAAGCTGAAAATTGGTCTGGTTATTAAGGGTGTTTAAGTGCCCAGTGGTCAAGTGGTTAAAGGGGGCTCCCGGATTCCGATAAGCCCCCTGCCTGAAGACCCCGGCAACCAATGGATAGGGTTGTTGGTAAGAGGCCCTTGTCCTCCTCAACCTGGGGACAAGGTGCTTTGGGATACTAATAAAGTACTTTAAAATCCTGTGTTGTGTTTTTTATTAACACTTTTTCCCCTCAGGTAAATGGGTAGGGGTACCATGTACCCCATACTCATTCACATAGGGTGGGGGGCCGGGATCTGGGGGCCCCCTTATTAAAGGGGGCTCCCGGATTCCGATAAGCCCCTGCCCGCAGACCCTGGCAACCAATGGCCATGGTTGTCGGGAAGAGGCCCTTGTCCTCATCAACCTGGGGACAAGGTGCTTTGGGGTGGGGGGGCCGCGGGCCCCCCTTCCCCAAAGCACCCTCCATGTTGAGGGCATGTGGTCTGGTACGGTTCAGGAGGGGGGTGCTCGCTCGCCCCAACCCCCTTTTCTGACCGGCCGGGCTGCATGCTCGGATAAGGGTCTGGTATGGACTTTGGGGGGACCCCCACGCTGTTTTTTCAGTGTAGGGGTTCCCCTTTAACTCCATACCAGGGCAAGTCCGTTCATTTCAAAAGTCCGGCAGACTAGCACACAAACAGGCGGATTGTCTGCCAGACTGCCAAGTCCGGCAGACAATTTTGAGTCAAGACTTCTTTCTAAGTCCACCAGACTTTTGGGAACAAAAAGTCAGCCGGAGCCCACACACGGGGCGAATTGTCCTGCGGACTCTGGTCCACCGGACCAAGTCCGCCGGATGGTCCGATCGTGTGTACGCGCCATTACAGTGCCAAGGAAACGTCTGCCTCTCCTTGTTGTCCTCCCCAACATTATAGGTCCTTATAATTATATTCCGATAAGCCCCCCTGCCCACAGACCCCGGCAACCAATGGATAGGGTTGTCGGTAAGAGGCCCTTGTCCTCCTCAACCTGGGGACAAGGTGCTTTGGGGTACTAATAAAGTACTTTAAAATCCTGTGTTGTGTTTTTTTATTAACACTTTTTCCCCTCAGGTGAAACTTATTAAAGGGGGCTCCCAGATTCCGATAAGCCCCTGCCCGCAGACCCTGGCAACCAATGGCCATGATTGTCGGGAAGAGGCCCTTGTCCTCATCAACCTGGGGACAAGGAGCTTTGGGGTGGGGGGGCCGTGTTGAGGGCACGTGGTCTGGTTCCGTTTCATTAGGGGGGTGCTCGCTTACCCCAAACTCCTTTTATGACCGGCCGGGCTGCATGCTCGGATAAGGGTCTGGTATGGACTTTGAGGGGACCCCCACGCTGTTTTTTCGGTGTAGGGGTTCCCCTTTAACTCCATACCAGGGCAAGTCTGTTCAGACTAGCACACAAACGGGCAGATTGTCCGCTGGACTGCCGAGTCCGGCAGACAATTTTGAGTCAAGACTTCTTTCTAAGTCCACCAGACTTTTGGGAACAAAAAGTCATCCGGAGCCCACACACGGGGCGAATTGTCCTGCGGACTCTGGTCCACCCGACCAAGTCCGCCGGATGGTCCGATCGTGTGTACGCGCCATTACAGTGCCAAGGAAACGTCTGCCTCTCCTTGTTGTCCTCCCCAACATTATAGGTGCTTATAATTATATTCCGATATATTCCGATATATTCCGAATTGACCAAGTCCGTCGGATGGTCTGATCGTGTGTACGCGCCATTACAGTGCCAAGGAAATGTCTGCCTCTCCTTGTTGTCCTCCCCGACATTATAGGTGCTTATAAGCAAATATAAAGAAGAAGTAGAAATCTGTACGTACAGTAGATGCACTTTAATCAATGTAAAGAGGTGTTTGGTGCACTTTAATTTGAGTACTCACACTACACAGACACACTCCACGGATACACTATAATATACCACAATATAATGTGCCAAACATACAGTGACACACAGAACTATATGGCGTTAAACTGGCAGTAATGCACAAAACTATATGGCGTTAAACTGGCAGTAATGCCCACAGAACTATATGGTGTTAAACTGGCAGTAATCCCCCATACACACGATCAGAAATTCTGCCAGCAAAAGTCCGATGAGAGCTTTTGATTGGAAAATGCGATCAGGTTTATACTCCATCGGACTTTTGCTGGAGGAATTTCAGCCAGCAAAAGATAGAGAGCAGGTTCTCAATTTTTCGGTCGGAAAAAGTTCCGATTGGAAATTCCGATCGGCTGTACAAATTCCAATGCGCAAAATTCCTCTGCATGTTTAGAAACAATTCGACACATGCTCGGAAGCATTGAACTTAATTTTCTCGGCTCGTCGTAGTGTTGTACGTCACTGTGTTATTAACGGTCGAAAGTTCAGAGAACTTTTGTATGACCGTGCGTATGCAAGCCAAGCTTGAGCGGAATTTCGTCAGAAAAACCATCCAAGTTTTTTCCGATGGAAAATCCGCTCGTGTGTACGGGACATAATGCACACAAAACTATATGGCGTTAAACTGGCAGTAATGAACACAGAAGTAAATGGCGTTAAACTGGCAGTAACGCAATCAACTGTCACTACACTGACGCTATCTGAACTGTCCCTACTTTAGCTATACACTAATGTAATGCCGCGTACACACAAGCAGACTTTTCAACAGCAAAGGTCCGACGGAACGAATCTGAATGACAATTCGATCGTGTGTGGGCTCCATCGGACCTTTGCTGTCCAAAAATCTGACGGACTTTAGAAATAGAACATGTTTCAAATCTTTCCGCCGGACAAACAGCGATGCTAGGGCAGCTATTGGCTACTGGCTTCGAACTTCCTTATTCTAGTCCAGTCGCACGTCATCACGTTTGAAGCCATCGGACTTTAGTGTGATTGTGTGTGGCCAAGTTCGTTCATTCGCAAAGTCCGTCGAAAAGACCGTCGGACCTAGTCCGTCGAAAAGTCTGCTCGTGTGTACACGGCATAAGATTACATTACTGATACAGTCTCACTACACTGAAACTATCTGAACTGTCCCTACTCTACACTAATGCATGTATGAATGACACAGTCTCACTATACTACAGTGAAACTATGTAAGCTGTCCCTACTCTAGCTGCACACTATGCAAAGCTGAATGATGACCCTCCTCACACTATCCCTAGAGTGACAATAAACTAATATTCTACACTGACAATTGGAGCAAAATAGCACACTAACTAACTAATAGCACTGAACAGAGCCCTGTTCTATCTCTCTCCATGCTGAAATCACACCGAAAATGGCTGCCTTTGAAAGAATACTTTTATTCTGTGGGGATGAGCCATGATTGAATAAAGTCATGATGACAGTGTCCATTCATGACTCTGACAGTGCTCTGTGCCCTAATTAGCTGAAGCTTTCACTGCTTCAGCCAATCATAGCTTGCAATGCACTGTTCAGCACCGCAATACATTGTGGTCGGTTCGGGAGTCAAACAAATGGACTGTTCGGCTGTTCGTCGAATGTCCGAACAGTGAAAGTTCAGCCAAACTTATGCTTGGGCCGATCCATTCGCCCATCCCCACTCATAAGCCTCTTCATGCGGGGCAATGACATGTGCTTTCCCAATGCAGGGCCGTGTTTCGCTCAAATGAGGATGCATAGGTGTTGCATGCATCCCTATCCCAACAGTCCTACACCCACAGGGATGCCATATTGGGACACAACGGCTGTGTCCATTCAGCTCTGTGCCCCAATAGAAGGCCATGGGACTGCCAACATGGGGAAGCAGGCAACTCTAAAAGAAAACAAGGAGAGAAGGCACACCAGTCTTGCGTATTACCTTTGCAACACAAATAATGTATTAAAAATAAAATAATATACTCACAAACAAGTGTTAAAAATCAAGCAAATATGCCATCATTGGCCTCACTTAGGTGGGATGAAACAGTCCAAAATGAGCTGAGAAAGAGGGGTCACCCTCGAAATGCATCAGCTCATTTTGGACTTATTAATCCCACCTGAGTCTACTGGTCAGCAGACCCTGCCGGATGAGGCCAATGATGAACTTTGCATATTTGCTTGATTCTTAACACTCGTTTGTGAGTATATTATTTTATTTTTATTAAATTTTTTGTGTTGCAAAGGTAATGCACAAGGCTGGTGCGCTTTCTATCCTTGTTTTCTTTTAGAGTTATTCCTGGGTCTTCCCTGACCTGATGAGAGTGGCAACACAGCCATTGCAGTGGCGTGATTTGTGAATCTTTTTTTCCCCTTCCCCATCTTCTTCAGTTCACCCTACTGCTTTATTTTGAGCGCAAGAGCATTTGTTTCTTCTTGTATTGGAAGCAGGCAACGGTTGTGCATAACATGCCAGCAAAACGTGTCCCGGGGCATGCATGTCATCACCCCATGGGAATAGGGCCTTGGAGTCTGCACATAAGCATAGTTTCTTTTCAGGTATTCTGTCCCATTAGCCCTCTCTCCAAGGGTTTTGTCCATTTTCACACCCCACAAAGAGTCAAGAATCTATCCCTTAGGCAAGACAACATTCCACTGGTCACTGGGGTTCCCAATCAGCCTGTAGGGTGTAATGGATACTTACTAAATATTGTAACAGGTTTTGTTTAAAAGAAAAATCAACCCTTCTGTGTACCCTGTCCTTTTTGGCAGATGTCTTCTGTTTTTCTATACTGTTATCATCTATTTACTCAATATGCCTGGTGCTTTTGAAACAAGTTGTATTATACCAACAAATACATTACATTTAAGAAGTTATGATTTTATTTCATACTATGTTGAAAGCAATGATATATGTAATGTTGCTATTACAAAAAAAAAATAAGCTGTAGCTTTCATTACTGTGGCTACTGTATGGTGAAGAGCTTTACTAAGAATAGCACGATGGTTAACTATTGATTTTAGGTTATAATATTAACTAAAGCTTCTGCTGGTGCCTTGTGCCCTATTTTCCAGATCATATTCTTTATTATATTTCAGCAAAACTCCATCCCTTGCTGCCCACATATTTATATTTACAGTTGACACAAGGTTGAACAGTTTTCTAGCAGCACAGACACCACTAGGTCAATTATGCTGGTAGTACTGATTCTATAATAACAAAAAAAGTGTAGCAATGATAAATTGAGCAATATATGATTTTTTAAATATGCGCGTATTGTTTGTTTTCCTGCTATAAATATCTGAATTATAAAAATAAAAAAATCCTATGAAAGACGTGAATATTATTAACCCTTTGCCACTAAGCCCATGCATATATGTTGCCTCACAGAAGTGGTACTTTATCTGTGCACCACATATATGCACTGCTGTGTTTGCAATCTCAGCACAGAGACCAAGCTAACTGCTATGATAGTTTCAGTGATCAATCACTGTACAGAATCAAAGGCCAGGTTCAGTGTATTTTAGGTACAATTAAAAAAAAGCACTTTTTGTAGCCAGCCAAGAGTCTTTCAATTCTTGTTTGAGGTATCTTTGCCCATTCTTCCTTACAAAAGTGTTCCAGTTCTTTGAGACTTCTGGGCTGTCTGTCACGCACTGCTCTTTGAAGGTCTATCCATAGATTTTCAATAATGTTGAGCTCAGGAGATTGTGAAGGCCATGGCAAAACCTTCAGTTTACGCCTCTTGATGTAATCCACCGTGGATTTTGAGGTGTGTTTAGGATCATTATCCATTTGTAGAAGCCATCCTCTCTTTAACTTCAGCTTTTTCACATATGGCAGCCTCATTCTGTTTGCAAACAAAGTGTTTTGGAATTCCCTTTTTCCCTTCTTATTCTAGATGAGGACCTGCTATATATGTCAAGGGGGACATCAAAGAAAAAAACAGCATGGAGATTTCCCCAATTCCATAACAGGCCTTCTCCAAGCATTCAGCTTGCCAGCCCAGCAAAGAAGAAGGTGCAAAAATGTGTCCCACCCGAACTATACCAGGCCGCAGACCCTCAATGTATGGTGGGTACCTTGTCATTGGGGATGTCCTGGAAAAGCCCCTTGTCCCCATGATGATGAGAACAAAGGCCTCCTCCCAACAACTCTGGACCAATGATGTAATTTGCTAAGTATAGTCATGTCGATATTTAATCAATGATGTCACCCAGGAGACTCAGCCCCATGTTTAAATTGAAAGACAGGGCCCAAGAACTGCAAGTGAGCAACAAGATCAGATGTGTTGGTGTGTCTTTTTCTTTTTGCAAGTCAGTGGGCATCAGTCATCATGATGGATGTGGATCTGCATCACTGGGCGATATGATTGATAGATTTATATTGTGGGACTATTTATTTAAAAAAAAAAAGGACTTTTGAAAAAGCATGCTTCCTTTTTTATTATATATATTTTTGTGCAAGAGTAAGGAAAATGTGGTGGTGGGGAGGTGCCCTTATTTTCAAGAGGGGCTGTCAGAGTCTGATGAGCCCCCAGCCCACAGATCCCACACAATCCTGACACAGTGGTTGTGGACTTCTGCTGTCATGGGGCTTATCAGACTCTGGAAACTTTTAAATCAAAAAGCATGCTTCTGTATTTACCAATTACATTTTCTGTGAAAGAGTAAAGGGACTATGAGGGCTAGAGTCTGATAAGCCCCTCCCCACAGACCCCCACAGCCATGGCAGGGGCCAGAGGCCCTTGTCCCCATCAAAATGGGGACAAGGTGATTTGCCAGGCGGTTCCCCTTTGCAAGGTTCTCTTCTCATGTTAAGGTCATGTGACCTGGTATTGTTTGGGGGGGGCACAGGATCGGAACTGCTTGGTGCCCGGTTTTGGTCTTGGATATGCTCATGGCCCAGTTGGCATATGGACCCAGGGATAGTCCACTTTTGCCATTTCATGGGGCCCCTCTAACCTCAGCGCTTTTCATCAAATATTGCTGCACCCTCTTAAGGAATCTGGGGTTGGATCTCAAGTCTTACTCAAGTCATTCTTTCAGAATAGGGGCTGCTTCTGCTGCCTCTTGCCAGGGGATTCCTGTCCACATCATCAAAAGGTTAGGCAGGTGGAAGTCGTCACGCTACGCCAGGTACATTCCAGAGCCACTCGTTGAGATGTCTCAGGCATTCATACATTTGGCTGATTAATCTGTATTGTATTTGTTTCAATAAACCTTCTTTTGTATACTCATCCTACTGCCTTTGTTTTTGTCCTCTTTTAGTCATACTGACCTTGTGACCACGGCACACCCTAAGTCAGTTTCCAGCTCTCCTGACATTTTCTTTCCCTACTTATTCACAAGAATCTTCAAGTACAATACAGTGCAGCCATATTGCAGTTGCTACTACACTTCTGGTGGTGTACACAATACAGTGCAGCCGTAGTGTAGTTGCTACTACACTTCTGGTGGTGTACACAATGCAGTGTAGTGTTGTGTTGCAAAGCAAAATATACATCATGTCCGGAAGACCACTAAGGAGAGGCAGAAACTCACAGGCCACTAAAAGAGGGCAAGCAGCCTCAGTGTCTACAGTCAACAGTGCTGGTCATGGACATCCTCTGCAGGTGGCTGTGGGGCACGTCTGCCTTTTTTTTGAGCCAGAACATGCAGTAGAGTTGGAGTGGATAACAAAGCTCAGAGTAGTTTGCCTCCCAATGCAGCTCCCAGAGCAGCCTATTGCACGGGCTCCTTGTCTAAAGCCACTCCTTCCGTAAACCCGCCATCATGCACGGAGGAGTCCCCCAAACTATTTGACCACAGTGTCTGGTACATCATGCTGCTGGAGGATGCACAGCGATTTGATGGCTCCGATGTTGGTTTCCAGGTTGAGGAAGGGAGTAACTTGAATCTAGAGAGAGGGGTGCCTAAAAAGGACAAGAAACTATCGGTCATGTTCCCCCAGTTGCAGCATACTGCCAAGTTTGTTTCAGTGACGAGAAGGGAGGGGACAATGAGGTCACTGACTCTACTGTGGTGCCTCAAAGAAGGAAGGAGGAGGAGGAGGAGGTGACACAACTCCAATGAGGCAGGATATCCTCTAGGAGGCAGCTTAAGGGCAGCCACCCTACTGTATCACACTGTAGAGCTCTGCAGGTGCAGAACACTGCCGACTCCCTGCTGATTTTGAAAAGTTCCTTGGTGTGGGCCTTTTTTTTCATGTGTGGAGCAGATCGCGCTGTTGCTGTTTGCAACCTATGTCTGAAGTGGGGTACCACATGCTTGACCAGATATATTATAACCTCCCATACAGTCCATTGGCAACAGCACTTGAAAGACCCACATTAAAGAAAAAGGCAGACTTCTCCTTGCTCTTGGGATCTCCAACCCTGCTATACCCCCAGTCCTCTCAAAAACCTGCACTGAGAGAAATGAAGGTATAGCAATAGGTGTCACAAGTACTTGCAACCAATCTGCTATCAGTACCAGTTGCTAAACCGTAAAAAGAAAAAGAAATTTGATCCCAGCCATCCACAAGCTCAGCATCTGAATGCTAGCTTGGCCAAATTGCTAGCACTGCAACTGCTGCCTTTTCAGCTGTTAGACTCTGCCACCTTTCATGAATTTGTGGAATGTGCTGTACCTCAGTGGCAAGTTCCAAAACGCCATTTCTTTCCATGGAAGGCCCGTCCGGCATGTGGAAGGCAATGTTTTGGCCTCGGACAGGGCGGTCAGCAGTAAGGTGCATATTACAGCTGACACATCGTCTAGCAGGCATGGGCAGGGATGTTACCTTTCCTTCACGGCGCACTGGATAACTCTGCTGGCAGCTTGGAAGGATGCAAGACAGGGTTCAGTGTTGTTGGAGCTTATTCCACCACCACTCCTCCAAAATGCTAGTGGTGATTCTACATAGCTCTCCTCCACCCCTCCTCTTCTTCTTCCTCTTCTGCAGATTTTTCCTCTGAACCAGCGGGGCTCCATAAGCGTTCAATGGCCAGCTTAGTTCGGGAATGGTTGTATGCGACAATGGCACCAACCTTTTCTCCTCTCTCTGACAGGGACACTTGACCCATGTTCGGCACACATCCTGAATTTGGTGGTGAAGTGGTTCTTGAGCAGGTACCCAGGCCTACAGGATCTCCTGAGGCATATCCATACCCGACCCAAAGGAAATGGTAATGGGCTGGGGGGAACCCATGATTTTCAACTATATTGCCGGGACCGGACAATACATTACAGCCACAAACAGTTTTAAATGACTTTTTTTCCTTTTAAAAATTTCATTTTGCTGTGGTATTGTTCTAAACACGGGAAAACTGTGCCACTTTACAGGCATACTATAGGCACCCCCCAGGCACAATATTTAAAGGATTATTTCCTTTTTATTGTTTCACTTTAAACATTATTAAAATCACTGCTCCTGAAAAAATAGCAGCATTTAAAACTTTTTATTTTGCATTGATGCATGTCCCCTGGGGCAGGACCCGGGTCCCTAAACACTTTTTTTTGGCAATAACTTTCATATAAACCTTTAAAATTATCACTTTAGATTTTTCACTTTTGTGTCCCATAGACTTTAACAGTGTTTGCGTGTTCGAACAAACATTTTGCATGTTCTGCTCTGAATCAAACCGGGTGGTGTTCGGCTCATCCCTAGTATCCCGATGTTCCCCTGGGCTCACTGGATACTCATGCCACGTACACACGATCAGACTTTCCTGTAGACTAGGTCCGAAGGGACTAGTGCGTTGGACAATCCGATCGTGTGTGGGCTAGTCTGATCATTTTTCGAAAAAAAATCAGATGGACCTAGAAATAGAACATGTTTCAAATCTATCCGACGGACTCAATTCCGACGGACTAAAATCGGGAAAACCGTTTGTCTGTGTGCTGGTCTGACGGCGGACGCCAGGGAAGCTATTGACTCCTTGTTTAGTCCCGTTTATGTCATCACATTCAAAACGAACTGACTTTCGAATAGACTTAGTCCGTTCATGTGTGGCCAAGTCCGTTCGTTCGGAAACTCCGCTGAAAGTCCGTCGGGAAGACCGTCAGACCTAGTCTGCCGGAAAGTCCAGTTGTGTGTATGCGGCATTAGAGTTTACCAACAAGGCTTCCTGATGCAGTGGAAGAGAGTTTGTCTTGCCAGCCAATCAGGATCACCAGCCGGATGCCACAGAGTCTCTGGTGGTAGAAGAAGCAAAATATGCTAAACAGCATTGTCCATTAGGACTGCAGCCATGGATCGTTGTTAAGCAGCAGGGTGGGGCACAACCTGCGAACATCTCAAGATCCAGGGCAGAGTGGAATTTCCCATTCAGGGCCTAGTTTCTAATATTCTTGAACTTCAAGTAACATGCATGGCATTGGAAACCTTGCTGCCTCACATACAGGGTTGCCCAGTCCTACTCCATCTGGACAACATGGCAGCAGTGTCCTATATGCAGCAACAAGGTGGTACACAAAGCCAATCCCTCTTGAGAGAGTTGGAACCGACCATGACATTTGCACAATAATATCTCCCAGACTTGAGGGCCATATCTCTTCCAGGCTGTCAGAACTTGAAACTTATCTCCTATCCAGACAATCCAGGATCCCAACGAATGGTCCCTTCACCCCGAAGTGTTCAAACAGATCATCCATGAATGGGGGTGTGCGCAACTGGATCTTTTTGCCTCATCAACCAACTGCAAGGTGAGCCGGTTCCTCTCATGCCACCCTCATCCATTAACGGAGGGGACTGATGCCTTGACTCATCCTTGGGTTGCGCAAGTGGCCTATGCTTTCCCTCCAATTTCTTTAATCCTGATATTTCTGAGGAGATTGTTGACAGAGAATTTGACAGTCATCACAGTATTACCTTACTGGCCTCACAGTTCTCTTTGGCAATGGATCTCAGCGTGTGCCCACCGATCACTCTGCCGGTGACTCCTCATCTCCAGTCGCAAGGAGATATCCTACATCCACAACCATCAAGACTGACCTTAGCGGTTTGAAGATTGAAAGGCAGGGGATACAAGAGTTAGGATGTTCTCCAGAGGTTATTAGAACTTTAAAGAGTTCTAGAAAGGGGTCAAACAAGGCCATCTACTTCAGAATATGGAATAGGTTCACAAGCTTTGCAGCAGAACATCCGTTTGACCCTAGTGACCCAAATGTATCTAAAATCCTGCCTTTCCTGAAATTCAGATTGGATCTCAGCCTAAGTTCGCTTAAGGTGCATGTTTCAGCCATCTCTGGTTTTACCCAAAAGAAAGGGGCAGCAAACCTGCTGGTGGAGCACTTCACAAGAGCAGTACTTAGACTACGCCCTCCCAAGAGAAAGGGGTTCCCTCAATGGGACCTGGCAGTAGTCCTCAATTTTCTGGTAAACCCTTGTGCTCTAACAGAAGACTGTTCATTATGGGATATCGCCTTTAAAAACAGCTTTCCTAATAGCCATAACTTCCGTGGGAAGTGTGTCGGAACTCCAAGAATTGGGGACAGCTGAACCTTATTCCATGTACTTCCCAGACAGGGTTATGCTGAAACCATTGGGTCACTTTGTACCAAAAGTGGCATTGATATTTCATGTCTCCAGTGATTGGGTGCTTCCAGCCTTCCCAGTGGAATCAGATGCTGATCTGCACAAGATGGAGATGGTCCTCAAAGCCTGTTTCCAGTCTACTTCTACATTCAGACGTTCTGATAGACTTCATCATACCTACCAGAAAATGTAAAGGGAAAGAGGCCTCGGATAGTAAAAACTATTCACCGGGCATATAGAGTGGCCGGGAAAGATCCTTCATAGGTGGTTAGAGCTCACTCAACCAGGGCAATGTCTTCTTCTTGGGTGGCACGGGCAGGAGTGCCTCTGCAGACAGTCTGCAAAGCGGCTAGCTGGTCACCACATCATAAGTTCTTAAAACACTACAGGATGCATCCAGCAGCTCTTAATGCAGTAGAGTTTGGGAGGAAAACTATCCAAACTTCTATGTCTATTGTTAAATAAAGACTAAGGCCGCGTACACACTGGCGGATTGTCTGCCCAACTTAGTCCGCTGAACCGTGTTTCAGCGGACAATCCGCTCGTGTGTGGGCTTTAGCGGACTTTTTCAGCGGACAGTCTGACGGACTTTGTCTTTTTCGGAATTTCCGTAATTTTGTCCGTCCAAACTTGGTTTTGTCCGTCTAAACTTGGTTTCAGAGGACAGTCCGCTCGTGTGTAGGCAAGTTGGACGGACTAAGTATGGCGCATGCTCAGAAAGGGTTTACACGGCCGAAGGTTGCATTGCAGTGTATTGGACGTCGTTTTTCTAGTCCCGTCGTACGTGCTGTACACGTCATCGCGCACGCTTTCAGCGGACTGTCTGTTCATCGTGTGTGGTCAAGTCCGTTCATTCAAAATTTGGACGGACTGTCTGTCGGATTGTCTGATGAACTTAGTTGGGCAGACAATCCGCCCGTGTGTACGCGGCCTTAGTTTGCAGCATTAAACCCTCCCTTTGAAAAGCTCATTATTTATCATATGTATGCTACCAGTGTTGGCATCAGAAAAATTTAAAATTATATCAAATACTTACCATAATTTTCCTTTCCTGATGCCATTACATGGCAGCAAACTAACCCTCCCTCTGATCTTTGTACTTTACAGAGCATGAGGGAGGTAGCTCTCAGTCAGACTTTTATAGAGCTAAACAGGTTCTGTGGATGGATAAAGGATCGGAGCTATATATCATATGTATACTGCCATGTGTTGGCGTCAGGAAAGGAAAATTACGGTAAGTATTTGATACAATTTTCAATTTTTTGACTGTCATTATGGCAGCTGTTAATTACTGGTTATAGCGGCGGAAAGAGCTATGGCAAGGGATACAATACTTTCCAAGAACTTAGAGATCTTTCACACTGGTGTGCCTTAAAACGTGGTATATCTTTTGAAAAGATGCGTTTTTGGTGCATTTTCTGGTTGCTTGACTCCCAGCATGCACCTGGGAACATGGGCATGTGATTAAAAAACAGCCACATGCATTTTTTATGTGTTTCCAGTTGATTCCAATAGGAGGTGGATTTTAGTGTGTTTTTGAAACAGGGAATCAAAGATGCAGCATTCAGGACTTTTCAAAATGCACCACACCTGCAGCGCACCGATGTGAAGAGTTCCATGGGCTTTAAGAGGAAATATTTTTACTGAATTTTTGGTGCACTTTAAGCTGTTTTTGGTGAACTTTAAGCAGTTTTTTTTAGTCCAAAAAAAGTGCCCCAGTGTGAAAGGGGCCTAAGCTGAAGCTTTTTAGGAAGCATCTTCTACATTCATCCTCAAGTGGTATACATTTCTGTCAATTCCTGTACAGGCGTGTTTCAATTTAATTAATTGATTCTTTTTTTTTATGCTACTCCAAAGGCTTTTTGCTAGACATGTACATACTATTGTTAAAATGTTGTCAGTAATTTTATATGTAATAAAACACTTAATTTCTTGAGCAAAATGTTTTGATCTTTCAGACAGTATCAAAGCTTACATTATATCACATATAATAAATATTCCACTTATTTCATATGTCTATCAAATTATAAAAAAAGATGAATTAAAATGCTGTCTTAAACACAACAGTACATATTGTTTTATCATTAGTCCAAAATATATTTATGTGTAAAACATAATGGATATGATAAAAAATGTACAGAGTGATGAATGCATTACATTTTAAAATATCCATGAAAACATAACATGTAATGGTTGACTAAAATAAATTGGGAATCCTAAGGGCTTCTAGATCAATTAATTTCAATTTCCATTGGAAGGAAAGCAACTGCTATGCAAATGAGTTCCCTTACAAATCTGCTTGATTTTTAGATCTCTCCCAAAAATTCATTAACTTTAAATTATGTCTTATATTTCCAAGCTTGTATAGAGATAATTAGTGTCTGAATGTATTAACTAGCTAAAGCAAAATTAATTTTGATTATATGAATGTGAATTAAATTCCAGCCTGTAACTATTTTCTGATGTTTCCCCCCATTGTCTGATAGCTCTTGATCTTTTAGGTACATTGTATTTAATATGTGTCTGTTAAAGCTAAACTCCAGCCAAATGGCTAAATACACAGATAAAAAAATATACACAGTAGATGTTTAAGCTGCTAAATGGGTTTATAGCTCTTTCCATTCATCCCTAAAACTTGTCATATATGATTAATATTATTTTTTCCATTTAATCAGCGGCTGGGTGACCTGGCCATGGCAAAGGCAAGGTCACAAAGAAATGTGGGAGCGGGTACCTGTCAAAACTAGGTATCCGCTCTCCCCCCTTCCCCCCCAAAAGCGGCCAAATGTGGCTATGGAGGGGGGAGGAGGCAGATAAGTGGAGCTTCCACTTTTGGGTGGAGCTCCGCTTTAACCTAATAAAGGAGTTTTCATCCTGAAATGTCATTAGGTTTTTCCACCTTCACCACTGCTATTGGTTGTCTAGGTTTGCTTGCTACTCTTTTTTGGTACTTTTACTGATACATTCCCTTGCTGTATATATGTTCATATGTATAGGTTTGTTATCCCCAATCCGTCCTATGCTCTGCTTACTATTAGGTTACTAGTGTATAGTTTAGCAGCCATTTTGGATCCATTATACATACACAATGCTGTATTAAATGTATGTTTGTTTACTAATATGAGATTTTCAGTATTAAAGTATAAACCTATTTTTAAGGTTAGTGGTTCATAATTTGATATTTTGTTACGTTTATGCACATTTTTACTATATATTTTTTTTCTTTTGGTTTCTACATATGATAAATACTTGTATATTTTGTGGTTTCTCCACATGTTAATCATAAGCAACAGGAAGTCTGCATTTAGTGCCAGACACACCTGTAAGCAGTGAAGGTGGGGCTATATAAGGAATATCATGTCGACATACCTGTGTAATGATTAAGCGCACCTGAAGTGTGTGTGAAACGTGTCTACTAGCATTCTGTTCCTGTAGTGTCTTTTGGGATGTCCTAATAAAGAATTTTGGATCAATACAGTGATGTGCGGCCATTTCATCTATTTCTGTTGCACACAGAGGCGAGGGCTGTCACCCACTGGATCTATCAGGCTTCTTCGTCTCACCTGGAGCACTGAGTTTTCCTTATTCAGTTCAAGTATTTGGTGTGATGTTTTTGATTCATACTTTTGGGGGGGTTTCAGCACCTTTAGAAATTGGCTTACATTGCTCTCTCCTATAAATTTTTTTTGTACAAACAGTAGTCTGCTATTTTATTTTTTTACTAATTGTGGCAATCCATGTAAAGAGAGCATGATCATTTTTTAGTCAGAAGCAGTTCCCCAGAACGTAGTAGCATAATTCTTCCAAGGCCCACCTAATGACCAGACACACTTGAGGTAATAATCTTTTGCCGCATACACACTATCTGAATTATCGTCGGAAGAAGCTCTGATTATTTTCCCAATGGAATTCCGACAGAATTCCACTCAAGCTGTCTTGCCTACACACGGTCACACCAAATTCCGACTGCAAAGAATGCGGTGACCTCCACCACATACTACGGGACTATAAAAAGGAAAGTTTAGCACCACGTACGGCACCCTTTGGGCTCCTTCTGCTGATCTCGTGTTTATTGTGTGTTTAGTAGAAGTTTGGTTAGAGACCGTTTGCGCTTTTCAGACTTATGCTTTAGATCGTTCCTGCTCTAAGTTTGTGCTTGTCGGTGCGTATCTGCCTATCAGTGCAGTCAGTTTGCATTTGTTTATCATTGCGGCCTATATCTTGGTATAGTACGCTTTGATTTTCAGTGTTTATTGTCCGCTAGTTGCTGATTTGCATTTCGTTCTTTCAGGCCTTGCTGTTTATCATTGCTTTCTGTTGTCTGTTCTAACCAGCTGACCGTTTTGAAGCCATGTTGCGTGTATGTACTCATCGTAGAGTTCGTGCTCTGCGGGGGCTTGGTGTTGGGGTTCTTACTTTGACACAAGCCCGGTCCATGAACAGGGTGGGGAGGAGTTCATGGACCAAGAACTGGTTGCTCCAGCGTGACCAGTTCTCTCATATGCCTTTGCTGCGTGAGATCCGTGAGAATAATCCTGATGATTTCAGGAATTATCTCAGGATGGCGGACCCCGTTTTTCACTGTCTGCTGGCTTTGCTGTCCCGTTATATCAGCAGGCAGGATACCTGCATGTGGCAAGCCATCACTCAGGACCTCAAGACCTTCAGGACCTCAAGTTCTCGACAGGCATCTCCCCCCAGGCTCTGGGGATCATTATCCCAGAGACCTGTTCTGCCATCATCCAGGTCCTGCAGAAGGAATATATGAGGGTAAGTTTTCTCCTTTAACATCAGATTCTATGTATTTAATGTTCGCTAATGTATTGTATTTCTTTCATCATTCTATAATTAACATAATTGTAATAAGCTGGGAATTTCCTCTTTGTCCTCATGCATGTTGGATTTTTGTATGCTCCTTTTTTGTCCTTCATACATATTTGCCTTCACTAACCCCCCCAGCATGCTATCCGAGGCCCATATACTCCTAATCTAGTCAATTAACAATGTATTTTGTCAGCTCCATTGTAATGCTTTACCCTAAAGACCCCCTAAAATGTTTACAAATGTTATTGTTGTCCTTAAATTCATTCAGAGTGCCAGAGGATTTTTTGGGGGGCCCAAAATAATTTGGAACCTCCCTCCCCCCAACCGCTAAGTCAGCTGATAGCAATCCTCTATCTGCTGACTTTGCCAAACCCAATACACACTATACCTACCTCTTTTGTGGTCAGATTTATGGATGAATTTCTCCAAGCATGTAGTGCCACGGCCTGCCTGAATACTTTCAAATGCTACTGTTCAAAATTTTCTTCTCATATTATTATCTTGATAGGTAATTGCAGAATCTACAAATGTGCTTCCATTTATTAATGTATTTTGATGCCACTTCTTATTACCTGTCCAGTGGGTTGCCAATAGTGTAATTAAGGAGGGGCTGGCCAAAGTAACACACATTACTTTGTTATTACTCCATGACATAGTGGAGAGGGTGGTTACCTGTCCAAAACATACCTCCACCCCCAAAATATTTTCAAGGGGCCATCAGAGGGGGTGATGAATCGGATAAGTGGACCTTATATTTTAGCCTTTAAATACTCTTTACAAGAAATGTTATACTGATGTTGGCCAACAATGTTTGTGTATAATCTGCTTGTAATGTTTCTGTGCAAAATTACTAATTTGATTTTTTTGTTTGACTCTACAGTTTCCTTCAATGCCACAGGAATGGCAGACTGTGGCCTCCCAGTTTGCCCAGCGGTGGGATTTTCCTAACTGCGGAGGGGCAATCGATGGAAAGCACGTCCACATCGTCCCACCACCCCATTCGGGGTCATACTATTTTAACTATAAGGGGTTTCATAGTATCATGTTGGTGGCGGTTGTGTCGGCGACATATGAGTTTCTATATATGGATGTAGGGGGGAATGGCCGGATGTCGGATGGAGGAGTATTTACCCAGACCGAGTTTTACAGACGTCTTGAGAGTGGTGGCTTGGGATTGCCACCCCCGGAGGAGAATGTCGAAGGACTGCCATTTGTCTTCGTAGCAGATGAGACTTTCGGTCTGGGAAACCATGTCATGAGGCCATTCCCCCAGAGGGCCCTCACCCCTGAGAAGAGGGTTTTTAATTACCGGCTGGCCAGAGCCAGAAGACTTGTGGAGAATGCGTTTGGGATTCTGGCCAGCAGGTTCCACCTGTTTCAAATGGCCATTAATATGGCGGAATACAAACTTAATACCATCGCCTTATCTTGTTGCATCCTGCATAACTTTTTAAAAAGAAACAACCCAATTTATGTGGTCACAGTTGGGCCTGATGCCGGACTTCAACAAACAATGACGTCCCTGGAAGCAGCCCGTCGTGGCTTGCCCCTCCAAAGCGCCCGTGAAGTGTGAATAATTATGTGCAATATTTTTCGGGGAGGGGGGCCATTGCTTTGCCAGCATATGTTGAATAAATTTTACATTTAATCTGCAAAAATCTGGATTTTGAATTCCTGCTTGTGTTTCTTTTTTCTGTCTCCTACTGCACTTGTAGTGCCAAGTGGTTTTACATTATTATCTAAACCCATTGACACTGTAAACACCAATTTAAACACAAAAAATTGTATTGATCATTGAAAGAAGAAGCCACACATTGTTGAGTAAAAATCCTTTTACTCCGTACCCATTCACAAGTGCGTTGGAAAACATTTTTTTATAAAAAAATATAAAATTTTTAGTTATCTACATATTTTTTTGTTTTAAGGTTACATAAACAGCCATGTTTCAAAACAGAACATACACAACTCTGGAACTTACAAAGTTCAACACTGAAAAACTTAAAAGGCAAGATCACACATGATATTGTCAAAAATGTGTGGATCTTGCCTTCAACAGATGGGGTGAAGTCACCCCTGTAAAAGCCTAATTTTGAAGAGGCACACAAATTGGGAGTCAAACTGGGGATTTACATTCTGATCCCATGCCTAAGGTCAACATGTGCTATCTCCCATCATGGGGGACAAATGGACGTGTTTGGGGGTGCAACCCCTTCCTCTCACCTACTTGAGTTTTGAGGAAGGGGTTGCAGGCACAAAACGCATACATTAATATCCCCTGATGGCAGCTAGCACATGTTGACATACTGTGTGCATCTTCAAAATTAGGCTTTTTTAAATGTCAAAATTTTGGAAAAAAACACAAAATAGTGCCAATTTTGGGGAAAATGTTATTCTTCCAAGGACATCAATCATATTCTTAAGTTTTACTTCAATATCCATAGTTTTCTGTTTGATAATGTGTAAATCCTGACTGCACCACATGATGTCCTGGATTAGCCTTTGGACACTGTCACTGGTGAAATGATCTGATTGTTCTTCCACAACCTGTACATCACCTAAAAATCAAAAAAACACACCATGTATTAGAAATATGCAAGCATACATCTCTTATTACCTGAAGCTGGGGTGTCAGACACTCACTTGCTGTGGTCTCAATCTCGACCACCTCTGCTTCCTCTAGTTGTGACCTCTGTTCCCCTTGTTTAGGAGGTGAGGGGTCCCTGGTGACCTCATATTTCCCGATTCTTTGCTCCCCTATGAGAATGAATTAAAAGGTATACTTAGCACACAGATATTTGAGGCAACAAATATGAATGATAAACATTGCTTGGAAGTGGGGTACAGTTGTCTGTTTGGGCAGAATTACAAGCTGAAGACATGATTTATGTCCTTACTAAAGCTGGAATATTTACCTTTTTTGGACCCCCAAGTATCCAATGGAGTACCTGTGTTTGACACCCTAAAAAGTGTGTTCTTGTGTCCCAAACTAGTGCACCTAGCCCAGATGTGTAAACAGCTGCTGACTGTCATCTCCATACATTACACTGAATCTTGTTTGCTATTCCTTCTAGGTTCAAACACATCTAGAAAACAATGTCCTAAACCTCTTTTATTAAATTCAAAAATAACCTGAACAAATGTATTTAATCAGGTATATGGGAAAACATTGTATTTATTTAGGAAATGAATGATGTTTACTATGACCGCTTACTGTGCGTATGAACATGAAAGTAGCCATTTTTAAATGTACATCACCATAAAGAAAAACATATGGCGCAGCATGCAATATTAATAATAATAGGAACACACAACAAATACTTACTTTTTCGAAGAACTTTCTTGATCTTTCTATACTGATCCTGCTCCCTTTGAGGTTCGACCAGCGTTTCCTTAATTGATCCTTGGATCGTCGTACCCCAAAATTCCTGTACAGACTCTTTCACAACTTTAGTCATGATCTTGGCCTTTCTCAGATTTGGGTTTGGGTATGGACCATAATTCCCGTCATAGTCATTCCTCCTCAAGATGTCCACCATCTCCAACATCTCAGCAAGGGACATATTTGTGGCCTTAAATCTCCTCCAGGATAGGGACGTTCCTGGTTCTGGGCTTTCCTCCTCCTCGTTACTGCTATTATGCACCTGGTGTGTCTCTGCCATGTTCCTCTCCCACTGCAACAAAAGAGACTGGGCAGGGAATATTCTAGAAATCTAGAAATATTCTAGAAAGAACGTCAGGGGCGGGTGATGCAGGCGGAGTTTCACGCATGTGCAGTGTATATAAAGCTTAAACACGTGTGTGTCGTAACTACGTTCTGTGTGCAGAGGAAGGAGGAACAGAAGCAACGAACGTTATAAGGTAAGATTTTAACTTTGGTGACATGAGCGGACTATACTGAATCTAGATTGATGCCTATATTGGCTTTTAAGATTATCCTGAGATGAGTGTTTTTGTCTTTTGTTTGGTCTTGCAGTGAAAATGTATTCCTGGATAAATACCATGATATGCACAATTTATGGGAGGTGAAAAACCCGTTATATCACAATAAAGCAGCTAGGAAGGCAACGCTGAAGAAGCTGCTTGAATTTGTAAAGACCCGGGCCCCCAATGCAGACATGAGGTCTCTGTAAATGAAAATTGGTAGCTTAAAAAGCACCTATAGGAAGGAGTATCAGAAGGTCCAGCAATCCCTGAGGTCAGGAGCAGCAGCAGATCAGGT
Organism: Lithobates pipiens; assembly: GCF_037356315.1. NCBI lineage: Eukaryota > Metazoa > Chordata > Amphibia > Anura > Ranidae > Lithobates > Lithobates pipiens. Next base: position 2,836,788 of record NW_027507718.1, read on the forward strand.
GTATGTACCCAGTCTGTGGTACTATAACAGGATGCGTTTTCTTGATGACCAGATTGAGGGCAGGGAATCGCTTTCAACTCTTTCGCCATTTTTATGTGAAAATGTTGGTTGTTAACTAGATGTTATTATTGATAAGAAATGAATGATTTAACAAAAAGTGTTTCACATATCAATAGACAGTAGTGGCCAAAAATGATTGGGACAAGACTGAAAAATGCTGGAATGATAGTCCTTTCTATTTAGTAACATTAAATTTGCAACAGTCATGAGCTGCAAATTGTGTGTGTTTGATGAACAAAAAACTAAAACTATGTCCCTTTTTCATACACAGGAAGACCTCAGCCAGGACGACACTCTGGTAAGTGGCACACAGGAGGAGGCGGGGGAAGGTGTCAGCCAGGAGGTGGCAGGGCCCAGTAACACCCAGTCTCAGGTGCCTCCCCTCTGCCTTCCATACAAAAGGCCCAGGAAGGGGACTAAATCAGAGGAAGCAGCACTGGCCCTCATCAAGGAGGCTAATGATGCTCTGAAATCCCCCCTCGATGCTGTAGAGGCCTATGGCATCTATATAGCCTTAAATTTACAGCAAATGGAGGAGGCCCAACGGCGCAAATGTGACAAATTTATTTTTACAACCATCCACAAGGGGTCGAGTGGTGAACTAACTGACGACGACCACCTGTGTGCACTCCCCCATCCTCCTCCTCCTCCTCCTCCTGCCACAAGTCCACCTCCAGGGAAGGCTGCAGGGAAGGCTGTACGGAAGACAAGAAAGCGATTGCCTGCCTTCAGTCTGGTCTGACAGAACACACAGCCTGTTGTAGTACCACAGCCTGGGTACAGATGTCATTTGCTGCTGTTCCTGTTCTCTGGGATCCATGGACCAGATTGACCTCCTTTCTATATGGACTTCTCAAACTACCAAGTTTTTGAGCCACAAAGTTCAGATGTGCCTGGGGGGCCAAAGGCTTCGCAAATTCAAGCACTTTCTCCAGCATTGCCTTCATCTTTATTTTGTTTTTCTCTAGGCTCATGTTCATATCATCCTCAACCACAGAACCAACATCTGAATCCAGTAATGACTGGGCATCATCAAGGAGCAAGTGGCTGGCGTTGTGGTCAAATAACTCAGCTGACTCCTCAATGGCTGATGTTGGTGCTATGGCAGGAATAGATGTGGACAAGGAGGCAGGTTTATTAATTCTGGCAACTGCAGGGGACTGTACACTTGTCTCTGCTTGTGTGACAGAGGATGAGGAAGGTTTAGTAAGCCAGTCCACTGCCTCTGCATACTGTGGCTGGATAGCATGGGCAAACCTGCTAAACAGAGGAAATTATGTCCTGCCTGAGGACTGACCACCACATCCACCTTTAACTGTGGACACATTTGTTTCTGGCCCCCTTATAAGTGCCAAGGAAACGTCTGTCTCTCCTTGTTGTCCTCACAGACATTATTGGGAGGGAGGGGGTGTTATAATCAAATGTAAAAAAGAAGTTGAAATCTGTACGTAGATGCACTTTAATCAATGTAAAGAGGTATTTGGTGCACTTTAATTTGAGTACTCACACTACACAGACACACTCCAAGGATACACTATAATATGCTGCAATATAATGCGCCAAATGTACAGTGACGCACAGAACTATATGGCGTTAAACTGGCAGTAATGCACACAGATGTAAATGGCATTAAACTGGCAGTAACGCAATAAAATAGATGGTGTTCAACCGTCACTACACTGACGCTATCTGAGCTGTCCGTACTCTAGCTATACACTAATGTAAAGATTACTGACACGGTCTCACTACACTACACTGAAACTATCTGAGCTGTCCCTACTCTAGCTGCACACTATGCAAAACTGAATGATGTTCCTCCTCACTACATTCACACTATCCCTAGACTGACACTAAACTAATATACCACACTGAAAATTTGAGCAAAATAGCACAGTATAGCACACTAACTAACAGCACTGAACATAGCCCTGTTCTATCTCTCTCCATGCCGAAATTGCACTGAAAATGGCTGCCGTTAAAAGAATACTTTTATACTGCGGGGGAATGAGCCATGATTGGAGAAAGTCATGATGAAAGTGTCCAATCATGACTCCGACAGTGCTCTGTACCCTGATTGGCTGAAGCTTTCACTGCTTCAGCCAATCAGGGCTTGCAATGCACTGTTCAGTGCAGCAATGCATTGTGGTCGGTTCGGGGGGGGGGGGGGGCAAACGGTCAAACGACCCGTTTATTCGGATGTTCACTGAAAGACCAAACAACGGAAGTTCAGCCTGAACTTATGCTCGGGCCCAACTGTTCCCCCATCACTAGTCACAAACCTGGCCAGACCCAACCTTTCTGAAAGCCATTGCAAAATCTCAAGAAACCATCCCGCTTGGAAACCAAGACTATAAATTTACACCAATAATTTTTCCATAATCCCAAGGTCTATCATTCTCTGTACCTCCTCTGTCATTGCTTATCTATGAGTTTCAGGAATTCAATAGGGCTTAAGACAGACACGAACCTTATTTTGTAAATATTCTTTTTTTTTTAATCCAAAGAAATGCTTATCAAGTTCAACATAAACAAACAGATCCAGGCTTCAACAATACACAGTTGCATTGCATATTTTGTAAATTCTCATTAAAAATTGGCAGTAGTTTCATCCTAAGTGAGGCCCATCACAATCAATTCCTGCCCTCTACTCCTTACCCCTTCCGTGCTTCCCTGTGTCCTTTTCCCGTTTTTGTTTAGACCAATAATCTCTGCAAGTGTAGTTAACCAGCATTCAGACCTAGTAATCTCCCCATCACCAGATCCACCAGGACAAGTCCAGGTACATCCAGCCACTGGCCCCAAAGTTTATAAAACTTTTGGGTGCACCCCCTATGTTGATATAACATTTTCTCCATTCTAATAATGTTCCCAACTCCATTCCTTAACTGTGGAAGGGACTTCTGATATCCAATGGAGCATTATCATCTTGCATTGTAACAATAGGGTCCTGGTAATTGCTGTTCTGATGCTCTCCTCCCAGTCAAAGACCTCCAACATAAGCAGTGTTTTGGGTCAGTGGGCATAGAGATCTGAAATACCCTGCTTATGGTATCCACCACTCTGCTCCAATAGGAGTGAAGCTTCGGGCACCTCCACAGTAGATGGATCAGATCGCCATGTTCTCTTTTGCATCTAGTGCACAACGGGGTAGGTCTAAGACCCATTTTGTGTAATCTGTGTGGGGTATAATACACCCTTAAAATAAGATCCAGTTGTGTTAGCCTCTGTGATACATTCAGTGAGCTTGTCTGCACCGCCTGTAGAATCTCCTCCCACTGGTCTCCATCTATCTGCCCCACATCTCTCCCACTTCTCCATCATTCTCAAGGGATGTTTATTCAGAAAATTCTGCAGGAGCATATTATAACATTGGGAGATAAAACCTTTAGTGTTGTCAGTTCTCAGGGCTAGGTTAAATAATGGTGTTGATGAAGGAGCCCACTCGGAGGCCCTGCTCCGTGCCTAGTCGAATAGTCGAAACCTAATTTTGCCGCCCCTCCCCGGCTGCGCCCCAGACTCCACTTTACCCTGCCGTTGCTACACATGTGTCCTATCTGACCCCTACACTGACCCCCTGACATACCTACCTGACACATGCACTGACCTACCTGACACATACACTGATCCACCTGACTCCTACTTCCTGCACTACTCACATTACACTGACCCCTACACTGACCTACCTGACCCCTGCACTGACCTACCTGATAAATACACTGACCTACCTGACACCTACACTAACACACCTGACCATTACACTGACCTACCTGACGTCTACACTGACCCACCTGACCATTACACTGACCTACCTGACCCACCTGATCATTAAACTGACCTACCTGACATCTACGCTAACCTACCTGACACATACACTGTCCTACTTCCTGCACTACTCACATTACACTGGCCCCTACACTGACCCACCTGACCCTACGCTGACCTACCTGACCATTACACTGACCTAACATGCCATTACACTGACCTACCTGACCCCAACACTGACCTACCTGACCCCTACACTGACCTACCTGATCATTACACTGACCTACCTAACACCTACACTAACCTACCTGGCACCTACACTGACCATTACACTGACACACTGACCCACCTACTTTACACCTACACGGACCCACCTGACACCTACACTGACCATTACACTGACACACTGACCCACCTACCTGACACCTACACTGACCCATCTGACCATTACACTGACCTACCTGATACCTGTGCTAACCTACCTGACACATACATTGAGCCACCTCACTCCTACTTCCTGCACTACTCACATTACACTAACTCCTACACTGACCCACCTGATCATTACACTGACCTACCTATCACCTACACTAATCTACCTGACACCTACACTGACCATTACACTGACACACTGACCCACCTACCCTACACCTACTCTGACCTACCTGACACATACACAAACCTGACTCCTACTTCCTGCACTACTCACACACAAACCCCCTCCCCCTCTATACAGCTCAATATAGGTCGGGGAGGATCCATCCTCCTCCTTACATATGCTCTTTGTGGCTTTATCGACCATCATCAGGGCTCTCCCCAGGACTGGATGTGCAGAATTGTGAAGGAGAGAATTGTTGATGGGCAGGAGGTCAGCTAACAGATGCTGCACCTCTCAATGCTCCCATCTCCGGAAACCCCTCCCCTGAACACACAGTGATGCACCAGAGGGTGGAGCAAAAGAGTCCCGGAGCGGTGCTGTGAGATATACCTGTGTGAGGACTCAGGAGATGTGACAGCGCAGCAGGGCGCTCAGCGGGACACATGGGGGATTGGTGGCAGCACACAACGGATGTGTTTTCGACACTGAATGTGGTAATCAGGAGAGGAGAGCTGAGCTCACACAGGACAGAGGCCGTTGTTGCGCTCTAGGTGGTAGTGCGTCCTAGGCGGCTGCCTACTTCGCTTAGTGGTAGCGCTGGCTCTGCTTCACAGCATGTTTCAATTGCATATAATGGAACTGCATATTGGATGGTAAGCCACGTATTTCCTGCAGAGCCTCAAAAGGCAGTAGAATACCATTCTGAAAAATATCTCTAATGTATATCACCCCGTATCTTTTCCATAAGGCCCCATGCTGTAACTGTGCTATTTCAGGGTAAGTCCCATTGGACCATATCGGGCTAAACTCTGTGTATCCCATCACTCCCTGTAGGTATCTGATTTTGTTCCAGATTTTCTGGAGAAGATTATAGGTCGGGTATTCTTTAGCAGGTTTGCCCATGCTATCCAGCCAGCCTATAGGTTGGCACCGAATCTCGTTTTACTGTGTGTAACATCACAGTCTCTGAAGAGCTACGGGTATTACTCATCCTGTTTGCTTCCCCACCCATAGCCCCTATTAGGTGTTGAAGCTGTGCTGCTAATATAACCATGGATTCGTTAGGGCTAGACCCCCCTTATCCATGGGCCGTTGTAAGTGTAATCCTGGGGAGGGAGGTTCTTCCAAATTAACAAACGGAATAGGGAGTTTACCATTCTAAATGTTTTCAAAGGGACCATCACTAGAGAATACTGAAGCACATATAGTAGCTGGGGCATGAGGATCATCTTGATCAGATTCACCCTACCATCTATTGACAGGCATAATGAGTTCCACATCTCAATCCGGTCTCAGAATCACTGCAATAGTGGGGAAATGTTCAATTTCCCATACTCTCTCACCATAGGTGTTACCTGGACAGCTAGATACCTAAAGGATGTGGTCAAGGGTATGGAGTTATTGTTGGGAGACGTATCCCCTTCATCTATGAGCATTAGGGAGGATTTTGTCCAGTTGATCTGGAGCCCTGAACCTAGCCCCCTAACGTTCCAAGACACCATGCATATTTAAGCCATTTGGAACCATAATATCTGGGAACATCTAGAGAAATAAAATATGCAAAGATTGGTAAATAAGCAACACAAGGATAGGTGACCCCCTATAGGGAAATTGGGCCAGTTCATTATCATACAGGTTAAACTCCTAAACGGGATATTTGATGAGAATCATATTCTAGGTGCATCAAATATGCCATGATTTGCATAGTAACAGTTCCAAAACTTAATGTCCATCAATTGAAGCCTATGGGCATAAAGGGGTAAACACAGAAAAAAAAATAAGTTAGTCCAGGCCGTCAACAGGACCAGCCAAATTAATCCAACTTGGAACAAAAACCTATTAGGCACTTTTTTTCTACATCTCACGTAGAAAAAACGCCTTTTTCTTGCAGCTTCACAAGATAGCTCAAGGATCACATATTAGTATCATGTTTCCCAGCAGAACAAAGCATAGATTTCCTCTTTTATCAATGTCAATCTGTCAGGATCAAAACAGTGGGTAGCTCGTCAAGCCAAAAAAAGGAAAAAAAGGGGGTAAAACAAAGGGGCAAAACGTGAACATAAAGTGAACTTTCCATATAAAACTTGCCGGTATATCTAGTAGATCAATTTTTGGCAATGGTGGCAGGCAACCGCAGCTAACAATTCAATCACCTTCCTCCTCTCCTCCTCGGTGCACATTATGATCCAGCCATAGTGCAGCATCTTGAGCTGATTCAAAAAAGTGGGTTTGACGGTTGGCAGTAACCCTCAACTTGGTGGAATACAGCATGGCGTAGGGTACCTGCAATGATCATCTGAGAACTTGGCCTGGCACCTCTGCACCTCCTCAGAAAAGTCCGGATAGAAGGACACCCAGGCCCCATTCACCTGGACATTAGCCTTTTCTCTGGCTTGTCTCAGCACAGCTTCCTTGTCTCTGTAATGTAGAAGATGAGCCAGAATAGGCCTTGGGGCACCCGGTTGTGGTGCGGCCCAGTGTGCAATGATCCCTCTCGACAGTGAAGAACAGGGAAAAAGCTTCTTTTCCGAATACTTCCTGCAGCCATCCCTCTACAAAGGTGGTAGGATCTCTCCCCTCGGTTTTCTCCGGTAACCCCACAATGCGTATATTATTCTGTCTCAGACGGTTTTCGATATCCTATACTCTGTTGTTGGTATCTTTAGCCAGCTGATGTGCTACATGAGCCTCCCAAGCAACTGGGGTCAATTTATCTTCAACCTCGCTCACCCTGCTTTCCACAGCGGTTTGTCCATGCCCCGATTTTTTGCAAGTCCTGTCTCAGCAAGGAAACGTCTTCTCTTAGTCCCCCAAACTGCTCCTTGAGGGTATTCAATGAGGCAGTGCAGACATGCACTGCTCTAAATATCTTTGCCAGGGTTGGTTGCTCAGTGTCCTCTGCATCTGTGTCTGTGGGCAGGGGAAGTGGCTGCTCGGCTGCATATTACTGGTCTCTCTGTCCCTCTGCCTCTCCTGCTTACTGTCCTTTTGATCCCTGTGTTGCTGAGCCCTGTGGTGCCATGTGGGGCTGTGCAGGACCCCTCCCGCATTCTGTTCCAGGGGACCCCCCAGCTTTTGGGCAGAATAGAGAATGTCCCACGGGTATTCCTTACCCTGTGTCTTTTTTGTGTTTTTTTTTTGCAGGGATCCCCCTTGAACTTCTCTGCTCCTCTCAGTGTGTGCTGTGCCAGGGCCGCAGTGGCGCCATCTTGGATCATGGAATCTTCTTTTTTCCTTTTCTTTCCAGGGGTACAGAGGGCCAGCGCGTGGCCTGGGGGTGTTCCCCTGGTCGGTAGCCAGCTGGAGAGCCGTTTCTCATGGTCGAATCACTGCTGGGAGAGGATCGGTATTCTGTGCTGTGGAGGAGCTATGAGACACAGTTCTTCTCACATGCCAGTCTTGGCCATGCCCCTTTTTTTTCCTTTTTATAAATTATTATTTTTTTGATATCATTTTTTTTTTCCATACAAAGACAAGAAAAAAAATACAGTCATAGTACAATCACCTTCAAAATTGTGATAACTACATTGGACATTGGACATCTTATCTTTTACAACATATTATATGTTCATAGGGAGGTCAGAGGGCTAGAAATGAGTAAAAAAAAGAAGTACCACTACTTTTATATTGTAACCCTTATAATCATATAGGCTTAAATATTATGAAATTGTAAAAATGTACAAATACTCTCACTTTACTATAACCACTTAACAACCGGCCCATAGCCGAATGATGGCTAGAGGGCAGTTGTTTAACTCTGGGAGGCCGTCATATGAAGTCCTCCCAGAATTACGCTCTCGCGCGCCAGGGCCCACATCGCTGCTCACCGAAAATGTAACCCCTCAATTCCCTGCCAATACTCTGCAATGAACACCAATACTCTGCAATACCCACCAATACTCTGCAATACCCACCAATACTCTGCCAATACTCTGCAATACTCTGCCAATACTCTGTAATACCTGCCAATACTCTGCAATACCCGCCAATACTCTGCAATACCAGCCAATACTCTGCAATACCAGCCAATACTCTGCAATACCCGCCAATACTCTGCAACACCCGCCAATACTCTGCAACACCAGCTAATACTCTGCAATGCCCACCAATACTCTGCCACTACTCTGCAATACCCGCCAATACTCTGCAATACCCGCAAATACTCTGCAATACCCGCCAATACTCTGCAATACCCGCTAATACTCTGCAATACTCTGAAATACCAGTTAATACTCTGCAATACCCGCCAATACTCTGCAATACTCTGCAATACCAGCTAATACTCTGCAATACCCGCCAATACTCTGCAATACCCGCCAATACTCTGCAATACCCGCCAATACTCTGCAATACCAGCCAATACTCTGCAATACCAGCCAATACTCTGCAATGCCCACCAATACTCTGCCACTACTCTGCAATGCCCACCAATACTCTGCCACTACTCTGCAATACCAGCCAATACTCTGCAATACCCGCCAATACTCTGCAACACCCGCCAATACTCTGCAACACCAGCTAATACTCTGCAATGCCCACCAATACTCTGCCACTACTCTGCAATACCCGCCAATACTCTGCAATACCCGCAAATACTCTGCAATACCCGCCAATACTCTGCAATACCCGCTAATACTCTGCAATACTCTGAAATACCAGTTAATACTCTGCAATACCCGCCAATACTCTGCAATACTCTGCAATACCAGCTAATACTCTGCAATACCCGCCAATACTCTGCAATACCCGCCAATACTCTGCAATACCCGCCAATACTCTGCAATACCAGCCAATACTCTGCAATACCAGCCAATACTCTGCAATACCCGCCAATACTCTGCAATACCCACTAATACTCTGCAATACCCGCCAATACTCTGCAATACCCGCCAATACTCTGCAATACCCGCCAATACTCTGCAATACCAGCCAATACTCTGCAATACCCGCCAATACTCTGCAATACCAGCTAATACTCTGCAATACCAGCTAATACTCTGCAATACCTGCTAATACTCTGCAATACCCGCCAATACTCTGCAGTACCCGCCAATACTCTACAGTATGCACCAATACTCTGCAGTACAATTCCAGCCAATACTCTGCAATACCCTGCCAATACTCTGCAATACCCTGCCATAAATTGCCATACCCGGAGATACCCAGCCATACCCGGAGATACCCAGCCATACCCGGAGATACCCAGCCATACTCAGAGATATCCAGCCATACTCGGAGATACCCTGCAATACCCAGCCATAGACATCCCCTCCCGCCGCCCTCCGGTGCTTCTACCAACTCGCCAATACAATCAAAGCCAGAATCTTTTTTATTTTTTATTTTTTTATTTCAGGCTTCCCAGCTTAGAGGTGAGATGTGGGGTCTTATTGACCCCATATCTCACTGTAAAGAGGACCTCTAATGCCATATTCTTATTACAAGGGATGTTTACATTCCTTGTAATAGGAATAAAAGTGATCAAAAAATGTATTTTTGGGGAAAAAAATGTCAAACTAAAATAAAGTAAAATGAACAATAAAAAACAATTATTTTTTTAAAGCGCCCCTGTCGCCATGTGTTCGCATGCAGAAGCGAACGCATATGCAAGTCCCGCCCACATATGAAAACAGTGTTCAAACCACACATGTGAGGTATTGCTGCGAATGTTGGAGCGAGAGCAATAATTCTAGCCCTAGACCTCCTCTGTAACTCAAAACATGTAACCAGTCAAAAAATGTAAACCGTCGCCTATGCAGATTTTTAAGTAGTGAAATTTGGCGCCATTCCACGAGCGTGTGCAATTTTGAAGAGTGACATGTTAGGTATCTATTTACTTGGCGTAACTTCATCTTTCACATTGTGCAAAAATTGGGCTAACTTTACTGTGTGTTTTTTTTTAAGTACAAAACTTTTTTTTTTCCAAAAAAAAAGCATTCGAAAAATTGCTGCGCAAATACCGTGTGAGATAAAAAGCTGCAACGACCACCATTGTATTCTCCAGTAGTGATGGATGAACTTCTGACGGGACTTTCGTGAACGCGGACCGCGAACGTGGCCGATAGTTCGCGAACCGGAACGTTCGCGGCGGGCCCCATTGACTTCAATGGGAGGCGAACTTCGCAAACCTACAGGTCAAATTTGCAGCCACAAAATAATTAATAGCTGTGCAAACATAGTCCCACCACATGGCCAATGACATAACACATGTATGAGGTGAATCTGGGATCGACAACTACAAGCATTCTTTTTTTATATGGGAAATTGTTGTGGCAATTCAGGACTGTGGAGCGCATGAAGGCAATGGAGGAGAGGGAAGGTCAGGGATCAGTGTAGGCAAAGAGGGTGCAGGAGATGATCACCAGCAGCGTGACATACAGCAATGACACCTGCACTGTGATAGAGTCATCTGACAGCAGCACCGTGATAGAGAGCACTGACATCAGCAGCGTGACATACAGCAATGACACCTGCACCGTGATAGAGTGATCTGACAACAGCACCATGATAGAGAGCACTGACATCAGCAGCGTGACATAAAGCACTCACACCAGTACCGTGATATACAGCAGTGACAGCAGCACCGTGATAGAGAGCACTGACATCAGCAGCGTGACATACAGCAATGACACCTGCACCGTGATTGAGTGATCTGACAACAGCACCATGATAGAGAGCACTGACATCAGCAGTGTGACATAAAGCACTAACACCAGCACCATGATATACAGCACTAACATCAGCACCATGATAGAGAGCACTGACATCAGCAGTGTGACATAAAGCACTCACACCAGCACCGTGATATACAGCACTGACAGCAGCACCGTGATAGAGAGCACTGACATCAGCAGCATGACATAAAGCACTCACACCAGCACCGTGATATACAGTACTGACAGCAGCACCGTGATAGAGAGCACTGACATCAGCAGCGTGACATACAGCAATGACACCTGCACCGTGATAGAGTGATCTGACAGCAGCACCGTGATAGAGAGCACTAACATCAGCAGCGTGACATAAAGCACTCACACCAGCACCGTGATATACAGCACTGACAGCAGCACCGTGACAGAGAGCACTGACATCAGCACCGTGATATACAGCACTAACACCTGCACCGTAAGCAGCCCCAGGAGGAAGTCAGCATAGTACAGGGATAGTGGGAGCCCCTCATAATGAGCATAGCACAGGGATGGTGGGAGCCCCTCATAATAAGCAGCCCCAGGAGGATGTCAGCATAGCACAGGGATGGTGGGAGCCCCTCATAATAAGCAGCCCCAGGAGGAAGTCAGCACAGCACAGGGATGGTGGGAGCCCCTCAAAATGAGCATAGCACAGGGATGGTGGGAGCACCTCAAAATATGCACAGCAGAGGTACAGCCCCAGGAGGAAGTCAGCACAGCACAGGAAAGGTGGGAGCCCCTCATAATATGCACAGCAGAGGTACAGCCCCAGGAGGATGTCAGCACAGCACAGCACAGGGATGGTGGGAGCCACTCATAATATGCACAGCAGAGGTACAGCCCCAGGAGGAAGTCAGCACAGCACAGGGATGGTGGGAGCCCCTCATAATATGCACAGCAGAGGTACAGCCCCAGGAGGATGTCAGCACAGCACAGGGATGATGGGAGCCCCTCATAATAAGCAGCCCCAGTAGAAATATGACACCGTTCAACCTCTTCAAAGAGGAGGGTACAGGCATATAGTACGGTGTGCTTTTTTTGGACAAGGAAGTGAGCCAAATGAAGAAAGAAGGTCTCTGTGCTCGATTAAAAAAATAGTTTATAGACATATACATGGTCTACTGGTCACATGTGTTGAATTCCTCCGAGATCCATGCCTCATTCATTTTTAGAAATGTGAGGTAGTTAACACTGTCGTGAGCTAGGCGAGTACGCTTATCGGTCACGATCCCCCCTGCTGCGCTGAACGTCCTTTCGGACAGGACACTGGACGAGGGGCAAGCCAACAGTTCGATTTCAAATTGGGCAAGCTCTGGCCAGAGGTCAAGCCTGCCCACCCAGTAGTCCAGGGGTTCATCACTCCTCAGAGCGTCCACATCGGCCGTTAACCCGATGTAGTCGGACACCTGACAGTCTAGGCGTTCCCTGATGCTGGATCCGGATGACACCTGTCGATGGGTCGGCTGAAAGAATGACCTCATACCTGAAGTCACCAACACATCTTCAAACTGGCCTCTTCTTGCAGGCGCTGTTGGATTGGTACCCGCAACACCTTCTCTGGGAGTGGGAATTGCTCCTCTGCCAGTGTACGCAAAAGCAGAATGCAGCATTTCTCAAAGCAAGACCTGGAAGTGCTGCATTCTGCCAGCCCTCTGTGACGGCGGTAACATTTCCGCCATTTTGTGTTTGTACTGGGGGTCTAAGTACTACTGGTCCTTGACCCCTATGCTTTTTATACGGGGGTCCCTATTAAAACACTGGAGCATGAAGGCCCCCATTTGCACTAAAGTGGAAGCGGTGTGGTGGCCTGGCTCCTGCTCATCATCCAGGATAATGTCGTCCTCTTCATTCTCCTCTCCCCATTCACGCACAACAACAGGGATCCCAGAAAGGTTTAAAGCATGCTCTTCTTGCTCCTCCTCATCCACCCTGGCACCATCCTCCTCTGACTCCTCTTCAGACTCCTGTTGTTGACTTGTCTCAGATAGAGTAGCCCCCCTGGGAATTTATCCAGCATTGCGACTTCCTCATCTTCCCGCTCCTGCTCCTCCACAGCTTGATCAATGACACGACGCAATGCACGCTAAATAAAGAAGGCATAAGGTACCATGTCACTGATGGCGCCATGGCTGCGACTGACCAGTTTGGTGATCTCCTCAAATGGGCGCAGAAGTCTGCATGCGTCGCGCATGAGCAGCCACTGGCACGGTGAAAAAACCCCCAGCTCCCCAGAACCGGTTCTGCCGCAGAGTTCATACAGGTAGACGTTAACTGCACGTTTCTGCTGGAGCAGCCTATCAAGCATATAGAAGGTTGAGTTCCATCGCATCGGGCAATCGCAAATAAGACGTCTGACCGGCAGATTGTGTCGCCGCTGAATGTCAGCAAGGCGAGCAATGGCCGTGTAAGATCTTCTGAAATGGGCCGAGATTTTCCTTGCCTGCCGCAAGATGTCCTGGACCCCAGGGTATTTGACAAGGAATCGCTGCACGACCAAGTTTAAGACGTGTGCCATGCATGGCACGTGCGTGATTTTGCCCTGTTTCAATGCGCTAAGCAGATTGGCACCACACCACTTTACCAACTGTCAAATTGAGCGGTGTTAGCCACTGATCTGCCTGTGAACGCAAAGCTGAAAGGAGTGCTGGGCCAGTGTGGCTCTTGGCTTCCAGGCACAACAGAAGCAGCACCGCATGGCAACGTCTCACCTGGCATGTCAAATAGGTTCTGGGGAGCTTGGGCGGCACAGCGGAAGAGACGCTAGCAGCGGAAAAGGAGGAGTCAGCTGAGGAGGAGAGGGAGGAGGATGAGTAGGAGGAGGAGGAGAAGAAGAGTCAGGCCTGCATGCAATCTGTGGCGGTAAAACCAAATCTACACGGGTGCCACGGGTTATATGCTTGACGGCCGTCAGAAGGTTCACCCAGTGGGCAGTAAAAGTGATATACCTTCTCTGCCCGTGTTTGCTAGACCACGTGTCTGTGGTCAGATGTATCTTGGCACCGACACTGTGTGCCAGAGATACATTCACTTGCCACTGAACATGGCCATATAGCTCTGGGATGCCCTTCTGTGAGAAATACTTCCTTCCTGGGACCTTCCATTGTGGTGTTCCAATGGCCACAAATTTGCGAAAGGCCTCCGAGTCCACCAGTTTATATGGCAGTAGTTGGCGGGCTATGAGTTCTGACAAGCCAGCCGTCAACCGCTGGACAAGAGGGTTTTCCGGCGTCATAATTTTTTTACGCTCGAACATTAGGCCCACGGAAGCCTGCCTTTTTGCAGAAAAAGGTGAGCTTGGCGTGATGGAAGGTGGAGTGGAGGACAATTGTGAGGAGAGAGGAGAAGGAGAAGTAGAAGACGAGGCTGGACGGTGAGAGCCTGCAGTGTGGCTTTGTGTGTTCCGTTGCTCCCACTCGGCTTGGTGATGGCTGCTTATGTACCTTCTTAAGGCAGTCGTCCCTAGGTGAGTGTTGGGCTTACTGCGACTAATGCGTTGACTGCAAAGATTGCAGATGGCAACGCTATTGTCAGCAGTGGACACGTTAAAAAAAGCCCACACTGCAGAGCCATGTGCCGGTGTCCTGGGAGCGCTAGATGTCACCGTATATGGTCGATGACTCGCTCCTGATACATTTGCAGTCTGCTTTGTCCCTCCTGTGCAATGTAAGTTATTCCTGCTTCTCCTCCCTATCTGCTGGTCCATATCTCCCTCTGAACTCCCCACCTCTTCCTCTCTTGTGGGCACCCACGTGACATCACTAGACACGTCATCATCAACATCACCTTCCCCACCGATATAAGTAGAGATCTCGGAGTAGGCAGCAACACCGGGGACCAACCTCCTCCTTGGGCTGATCTGGGTACTGTCGTCAGACTGCTGAGTAGCGGTTGTTGCTGCCTCCTCTTCCTGATCCAATACCAAGAGTGGCTGCGCATCAGAAATGTCTTGATATGGATCGGAAATAAAATTCATGTGACTCAAGCGGAAGGTATGTGGTGGTGGTGGTGTTGTTGGTGGTAGTGTCTTTGGGGGTGCACATAGCAGAGAGTGAAGAAGAGGGTGCAGATCGAGAGGATGAGGAGGGTGCAGAAGAGTAAGGCTGAGCGAGCCACTCAACCAAGTCTGGTGCGTCCTTTAAAGTAATTGAACGCACCTTCTGCAACTTCCCACTTTGGCTCAAGCCTGTTGCTCCTGCCCTACCCCTACCACCCCTGCGGAAGGGCCTGCCTCTTTCTCTGCCTGTAATTTTTTTAAACGACCCTGTGACAAAACTCTCAGTCCCTATACCGATAAAGGACTGCTGCAGTATAGGGCAGCGGTCAGCAGTAGTGAGCCTCAACCCTATGTATTGTGGACCGATACCAGTCCTTATAGAATGGCAGACTGTACCTCACTCAACCCTATGTACTGTAGTACCCTATACCTTACCAGTCCTTATAAGGACCTTTGTGGACCAAGTAGGTTGTGTGTGAGTGATTAGCAGACTGTACGTCAGTCCCTATACCGATGAAGGACTGCTGCAGTATAGGGTAGCGGTCAGCAGTAGTGCACCTCAACCCTATGCATTGTGGACCTATACCAGTCCTTATAGAGTAGCAGACTGTACCTCACTCAACCCTATGTACTGTAGCACCCTATACCTTACCAGTCCTTATAAGGACTTTTGTGGACCAAGTAGGTTGTGTGTGAGTGATTAGCAGACTGTACGTCAGTCCCTATACAGATGAAGGACTGCTGCAGTATAGGGCAGCGGTCAGCAGTAGTGCACCTCAACCCTATGTATTGTGGACCGATACCAGTCCTTAAAGAATGGCAGACTGTACCTCACTCAACCCTATGTACTGTAGTACCCTATATCTTACCAGTCCTTATAAGGACTTTTGTGGACCAAGTAGGTTGTGTGTGAGTGATTAGCAGACTGTACGTCAGTCCCTATACCGATGAAGGACTGCTGCAGTATAGGGCATCGGTCAGCAGTAGTGCACCTCAACCCTATGTATTGTGGACCGATACCAGTCCTTATAGAGTAGCAGACTGTACCTCACTCAACCCTATGTACTGTAGTACCCTATACCTTACCAGTCCTTATAAGGACTTTTGTGGACCAAGTAGATTGTGTGTGAGTGATTAGCAGACTGTACGTCAGTCCCTATACCGATGAAGGACTGCTGCAGTATAGGGCAGCGGTCAGCAGTAGTGCCCCTCAACCCTATTTATTGTGGACCGATACCAGTCCTTATAGAATGGCAGACTGTACCTCACTCAACCCTATGTACTGTAGTACCCTATACCTTACCAGCCCTTATAAGGACTTTTGTGGACCAAGTAGGTTGTGTGTGAGTGATTAGCAGACTGTACATCAGTCCCTATACCGATTAAGGACTGCTGCAGTATAGGGCAGCGGTCAGCAGTAGTGCACCTCAACCCTATGTATTGTGGACCTATACCAGTCCTTATAGAGTAGCAGACTGTACCTCACTCAACCCTATGTACTGTAGCACCCTATACCTTACCAGTCCTTATAAGGACTTTTGTGGACCAAGTAGATTGTGTGTGAGTGATTAGCAGACTGTACGTCAGTCCCTATACCGATGAAGGACTGCTGCAGTATAGGGCAGCGGTCAGCAGTAGTGCACCTCAACCCTATTTATTGTGGACCGATACCAGTCCTTATAGAATGGCAGACTGTACCTCACTCAACCCTATGTACTGTAGTACCCTATACCTTACCAGCCCTTATAAGGACTTTTGTGGACCAAGTAGATTGTGTGTGAGTGATTAGCAGACTGTACGTCAGTCCCTATACCGATTAAGGACTGCTGCAGTATAGGGCAGCGGTCAGCAGTAGTGCACCTCAACCCTATGTATTGTGGACCTATACCAGTCCTTATAGAGTAGCAGACTGTACCTCACTCAACCCTATGTACTGTAGCACCCTATACCTTACCAGTCCTTATAAGGACTTTTGTGGACCAAGTAGGTTGTGTGTGAGTGATTAGCAGACTGTACGTCAGTCCCTATACCGATGAAGGACTGCTGCAGTATAGGGCAGCGGTCAGCAGTAGTGCACCTCAACCCTATGTATTGGGGACCTATACCAGTCCTTATAGAGTAGCAGACTGTACCTCACTCAACCCTATGTACTGTAGCCCCCTATACCTTACCAGTCCTTATAAGGACTTTTGTGGACCAAGTAGGTTGTGTGTGAGTGATTAGCAGACTGTACGTCAGTCCCTATACCGATGAAGGACTGCTGCAGTATAGGGCAGCGGTCAGCAGTAGTGCACCTCAACCCTATGTACTGTGGACCTATACCAGTACTTATGGAATGGCAGACTGTACCTCACTCAACCCTATGTACTGTAGCACCCTAGACAGACCAAGTTACCAGTCCTTATAAGGAGCTTTGTGGAACAAGTGGGTTGTGAATGTTTAGCAGACTGCAGCAGAAGGGCAGCAGTCAAGTATAATATTTTTTCTATATTTGGAAGAAAGAATATTATACGTGTACAGGCCTATTACCATACCACTGATACCAGTCCTGAAAAGAACCTTTGTGGAACTAATAGTAACAGCTACTGATTAAACTGACCCTCACTGCCTCACACACTGCTTCCTGCCTGTCCCTATATAAACTGACAAAACAGAGGCTACTGGAACAATAATTGAAATAGCACTTTTGTGGACCTGATAGTAACAGCTAATGACTAAACTGGCTGTCCCGTCCCTGCAGCACACACCGTCCTGTCCCTTTCTCTAAACTGACAAAAGACACTCAGGCTGCTGCAACAATCACTAGCACAGCACTGCCTATCCTGAACTACACCTAACACCTATGCCAGTCCTGAAAAGAACTTTTGTGTACCAAATAGCTAGCGATTTGGGTCACTGTAATCTCTCCCTGCTCCACACAGCAACCTCCCCCTATAGTGACAGAAGAAAGAATGTAAAATGGCCGCCGGATCGGGTGTATTTATAAGTTAGGGGGAATGTCCAAGTGTCCATGTGCTGTAATGTCTCAATTGGCTGTCCTGTACCCCATGATGGATGTGTCATCATAGGTCAAATGTGTTCTTTTACACAGTAAACACGGAAGTCCGCCGGGCGAACGGTGCCAATAGTCCGCCGAGCGGGCGGACCGCGAAAAGCCGAAATTTGCAGCGAAACGACCGCCGGGCGAACCGTTCGGCCATCACTATTCTCCAGGGTGTTTGCAAAAAAAACATATATAATGTTTTGGGGTTCTATGTAATTTTCTAGCAAATAAATGATGATTTTTACATGTAGGAGAGAATGTCAGAATTGGCCTGGGTGCTCCAGAATGCCTGATAGCGCTCCCTGCATGTTGGGCCTCTGTATGTGACCACACTGTGTAAAAGTCTCACACATGTGGTATCGCCGTACTCGGGAGTAATAGCAGAATGTGTTTTGGGGTGTAATTTGTGGTATGCATATGTTGTGTGTGAGAAATAAACTGATAATATGACAATTTTGTGAAAAAAAAATCTTGATTTTGCAAAGAATTGTGGGAAAAAATGACAACTTCAAAAAGCTCACAATGCCTCTTACTAATTACCTTGACATGTCTTCTTTCCAAAAAGGGGTCATTTGGGGGGTATTTGTACTTTTCTGG
This sequence comes from Lithobates pipiens, assembly GCF_037356315.1. Classification (NCBI taxonomy): domain Eukaryota; kingdom Metazoa; phylum Chordata; class Amphibia; order Anura; family Ranidae; genus Lithobates; species Lithobates pipiens. The sequence goes on from NW_027507718.1 coordinate 2,855,528, forward strand.
CATGTTAGGGTCTCAAGAATTGAAATAGGCCGTCAGTACTTCAGGTTTGATCAATTTTCAGATATTGGCACCATAGCTTGTGGACTCTATAACTTTCACAAAGACCAAATAATATCCACCAATTTGTATTTATTTTTACCAAAGATATGTAGTAGTATAAATTTTTTGTGAAAATTTCTGAAGAAAAATTACTAATCTGCTAAATTTTATAACAGAAACGAAGAAAAATTCATTTTTTTTACAGAATTTTCGGTCTTTTTTCTTTTATAGCACAAAAAATAAAAAAACGAGCGGTGATTAAATACCAACAAAAGAAAGCTCTATTTGTGTGAAAAAAAGGACAAAAATTTCATATAGGTCCAGTGTTACATGACTGAGTAATTGTCATTCAAAATGTGAGAGCACCGAAAGCTGAAAATTGGTCTGGTTATTAAGGGTGTTTAAGTGCCCAGTGGTCAAGTGGATAATATATAATACTCAAATTTTCTATAGGAGTATCAGGCAATAAAGGTCCCAGCACCTTAGTCAACATTTTATACTTTTAACATTTTATACTCTTAAAAAGCGAGTCTAAGTCTATGTAGTAATACATCTGCCTACTATATTATCCCCTCCTATATAAAACTGATGGAAATGGTAACACCAAATATCCCATATTTTATGCTTTACTTTTTTTTTTTTTTTTTTGCAAATTACTTTTTTTATTTGAGTTTTGACAAAAGTTATACACAACAGTATAATAATCCGCAAAAATGGATACAAAAGAAAACAATAAAAACAAAACAAGACATTTGTCCTATAGAGAATGCACATTTGAAACCTCCAGTGGGAGGAGAGTATATGTCAAGTCCAGTGAGGTGTCGCCCCATCAGACCAGAGTTATAAAGGTATATAGAAAATTCCAGAGTCAGCCCCACCATGAAATCACAACCCCAAAGAAAAAAAAGGAACATTTATTTGGAAACATCATTAGTAATGATACAAGTATAATACACTCCTCCCTACACATGCATTACATGTAGCCATTGGACAGTGACAGGGAGTAAACAATAAAAGTTAACAGCAAAAATCCAGGAACTCTATCAGAGAGATAGATGAGACCCAGCCACCCCATACCTTTTCAAACTTGGAAAATGCTCCCCTTCTCAAATAAGTAGCTTTGTCAAAAGGGACTGCTTTGTTTACCACATATTTACATGCACATATCCAGCAGTCCCACCCTCTCTTTTTGGCCTTTGCAAAATTGAATATGCTATTCTGGGGATTTTTTGACAGCCATACATAATCCAAAAACATTTTTCAAATTCCTATATTCAGATTCATTATAATTTATTTTAAAATTTGATAGTATTCCATGATAATTCAAGTCTATGTATAAGCAATCAGTACAGTGCTTTTTAAAGTGTAAATGTGGCCAACAAATTATACATAAAATTCTGCTAAACATCAACAGTGCTTTCCCCACACTGCTCAAAATAAATAAAAAAAACAGATGTAGCTCAAAAAACAGGTGCATCATTCAATTATCAAGTCAAAAAGTTCCAGTGATAAACAATCCATTACTAACATGCACAATGTTTTATGTGCTTGCAAAGCTTTCTGTGCCGTGCACGCAGCAACCCAGTGCAATATATATATATATATGCTCACCTCCAAATGTGGACCTCAATATTTTATCAAGGTCTAAATAGTCATATAATATCCTATGTCCCATTGGGTGTTGCATGCATCTTCTCTATGCACAAATTTTATGTGCATGGCAGGGACTTAGCATCTACTGTGTAATTTTTATGTACTGTGGCAGTATATTTATGTTCATAATTTCTGTGGCAAAGGATTTATATTCATTGAGTTGATGTATTTATTGCATTATGTAATCAATTTCCTCCAGTAGTGTTGGTGCAGGTGTGCCCTCTGTGTGTGTCTCCAAGCAGGAAGTCTTTCTTGTTGCTCTCCCCAGGGATAGAGGATCATGTTTTTGACATCATTTCTTGTAGCGGGAGGAGCCCATGCCCAATGTTGTATCACTTCAGGTTCTCCATTCCTGGCCACTTGGGGAGTTGCCATGATAGCAGCGTGGCGTCATTGTTTCCGTCCTACTGATGAAGCCCAAACATTGGGCATAACACGTATAGGGGGGAGCCACACTGCAGAGGAGATTGTAAAGGATCCATCCCCCATTTGTTCCCCTATACCCAAGAATGTCAACAGTTATTCTAAAAAAGTCCAGCACACCCTGTCAAAAGCATTTTTGCCATCTTTAGATAATAAATATAACATATGCAGCGCTGTGATGATTATAAACATGAGTTACATAAACATAAAAAACATAAAAAAGTCCCATTGTATTAAACAAAAAAGTGCAATATTCCCACTCCCACAGTAAGTGCAATGAAAGGTGTTCGACCACCATAAGGATTGAAGGCTTACCAGAATTTGTGACTATATAAATAAATGCAGCAAACACGCTTTGATAATCCCTCTCATGTGGAGTATGATGAATCCTTTCCTTTTATCCTTATCTCTGGAAATCCAGATAGGTCGGAAAAATAAACAAAACTAATACGGTGTAATATTGTTACCCCTCTGATAAATTAAACCCAGGTGAGTAACACCCCGTGCATAAATTATAAGTGCAAATGCTGATCACCAGCCACCACCAGCTTTCACCCCAATGCAGTGCGCACTCACCGAACAAAAGATCATAAGAAGCATCAATGGTGAACAGGGATGTCCACAGGTTTCTGTATAAGGATTTCCTCTCATATTATTTCACTTCACAGGGTAGAGCTCCAGCCATATGTCCCAAAATACCAAGGCCATAAACAAAAGATATGCCTCATAGTGTAGTATTTATTAAAAGGACATTCTGGCTCTGTAATCCTACCCTTCACAATTCGCATGAAAATGCATCCTCAGGGGCTTCCTATGGACATCCCTAATCCAATTGTGTAGCCACAAATTCTAGTAAGCCTACAATCCTTATATTTTTTGTTAACACAAAAGGACTTATTTTTTATGTTTATGTAACTTGCGTTTATAATCATCACATTGCTGCATATTTTATGTTTAATGCTTTAGAGGATTGGATATATTGACTTTTTTTGCTAGCAGCTGTTATTTCACTTTATTTTTTTCTGTTTAGTGCTCACTTTATTTATTTTTTCACATCTCTAGATAATATTAGCGACTATAGGGAGATTAATTGCTGTGAAGTTCAATATGTTGTATTGATAGCTCTTAAAGTATTATCTCTAGCCCCCCTACTGGGATAAACCCTGTTTGATCAGGGTGGACCAGGCTAGCAACATAAGGTTTGAGTCGTCGCGACAGGATTCTTGAAATTATTTTTGTATCACAATTATATAAACATATGAGATCATCTCTCATCGCCGGCTCTCCCTCCTCACACAGAGACAGCGTGTGAGGAGGGAGAGCTTCCATGCTGCAGCTGCAGCGTCAGTGAACAGTAAGTTAACACTCACACAGTGAAATACACACACAGTGAAACTCAACCACAGGCCCTATCAGGTCCATTGCTATTCATGCTAAAAGTACCTCAATCAAAATGTATGGTACCAACAGATGTGATAATGGGGCATTGGGGCTGAGATCTGACACTCTTGCCAAGACGTATAATATTATAATATATTGTCACTTCTGCATGCATTCTGGGTCAACTGAAATGCTGATGAATGTTTTCTTTAATCTTTTCATTCTCCAAGTGACCCGCTGATGCGATGATTACATGTTAAATCCAACACTGTCCTCTTATAGGGCTCAGGCACCATGAGTTGTTCCTTATCTTCACCAAAATGTTATTAACCTGATACAGCAATTCATGGTTGACTACAATATGAGGAAGCACAAACTCTACCCCAGGGCCCGCTGTGTTTCCACTGTTTGTCTTTAGGCAGTTTCAACATTTTACAATTAGGCAGTTTCAAAGTTGTTTTAAGAGAATGTTAACTTTGGCATACCAGACACCTCGGGGGTCTCTGTGAACATTTCTAGCTCACCAGCTAGCACATTGGTCACCCCTTTGTCGATAATATCAGTTACGTTCAAATGGGTCTTGTGAACACTATGGTATTTTTTGGTTGCCACCCTTTTATTCCTCAGTGCACAGTTCTCTGAAACATTGGAAAGTCTTTCCCCAGAATACTAATGTCCAAAAGTAAGGCGATACTGCTACTTTATGCCAGACAGCTCCTTGACTGATTTCAAAGTTCACTATGTCCATGGTGTACTTCTTATAGTACACATGAAACTCCTACCTGACACTGAGTCATATTTATGGTCCATAGATTGATATGTACTAGGGTAAACAGGGTACTGGACCCTAGGAGGGCATGTAGAGCACTTGACAAGGCTGTGTTTACCTACCTAACTTATATGCTTAATGATACATAACATAAGTGATTAAAACCCTTTTATCTATATGAATCAACCCATGAGGTTGCATCTATAACGCATGAAATCAATAAGGAATGATAACTGTGCAAAAAGAATAACAATCACATTTATTTATACAGAAAAGAAAGGTTAGAATAATCAGAGATTACCAAATATAACGTAGAGGATACAACCTTAAAACAAAGATTTTACCAATGATATAATGTATTAAGACCAATCATAGGACAGGAAAAGTTACAGAAAAGAAAAGAGAAATAAAATAATACAGGTTACATAGAGAACTCTTACATGACCATCTTTCATCTAGACCATGAGCCAAAGAGAGCTAGCATCCCTAGACTTTGATTTTTATGTTGTTAGAATAACCCATTTGTACCAATCAAAACTCAGGGTCATCTCATTTATTCAAAAGTGGCATTGAATCCTGATTGGCTACCCCTGAAGTCTCCTAAATGTTCATGATCAGGCACGTTTCAACCCTCTTTTGATCGCCAGGCCAACCAGTTACAACATTAGCATGTCAACCGCCCCTGGTGAGGTGGCGCCTCCACATCTGCAAAGGCTCTTTACAAAACAAAAGGATACCAGTAATTCAATTAACACCTGAAGACATTCAATTGTTCCCACGAGACAGAAAAAAATAAGTCCTGTAATGCTGAGCCCATATCTTATAAGGATATCACCAATTATATAAAGTCCTGTAAAAACATATACATCGATACAGATATATATATATTCAATGGGGCATGGTAATTTAATTAGAAAATCCTTGCAATGGTTCCCTTGAAGCTCCTTGTTCGAAATATGAAATTCAAAATCTCCACCACAGTCCCCCTGTAGTTCAATCTTGAACTTATGTCCTCCTTTAATGATTTTGTACTCACCCACAACAGTCCAGAAGCCCTGACCCTTCCCATTCCATCACTGCGGCCTCCTCTTCCTTTCTTGAACACGCCATCAAGGTAGACTTGAGACAGAAAAGAAATCCTGGTGCCTTTGAGATGTCACATCCGAACCATGAGTGCTTGTACTGCAATGTTTCATCGCCCCTCTCCCTTGGAAGAGAAGAACTCCAACACTGATGACATATCTAGTCCTGTAACTTGGTAATATGGTATAATGGCTGCACCGATTGGATCGAACCCCGAGACAGCACATTTCAGCATGGTGAAAGAAAGTTGAGGAGAGTCTTATTCGTTGCACATTTGTCTCAAGAGATGACTTGATTGTCGTTGCTTTTTTAGGTGGTGGTCAGGCAGGCCTTCAGACAGTCGTGCATTAATACAAAAAAGAAAGGAGAACATCAGTGTATAGTTATTGGAGGAATGCCAGACAGGAGCCGCGGTGTGGCCATTAAGGCTGAATACTTATAAGGAGTGTAATGGAGCAGTGGTGTGGCCATTAAGGCTGAATACTTATAAGGAATGTAATGTGGACAAGTAAAGTGGGATCCCTACAGGTTACAGAGTCCGAGCAACAGCCAGTATCATCTATGGCTCTTGATGGTAGGGATAGTAAACACTGCCTGCTATTGCCAGGTCACTGAGTTCACCACACCTGCTCATGGCACTCAGGTTAAAGCAGTAAACAGAATTACATTTGGGAGGTAGAATTACATAAGACCTGCATGTACAGGGAAGCTGGCGGGTAGGAATACTCACGCCTCCTAATTTCTAAAAACAAGCATATGACTGATGTCTTAGGCCGCGTACACACGGGCGGATTGTCTGCCCAACTAAGTTCGTCAGACAATCCGACAGACAGTCCGTTCAAAATTTGCATGAACGGACTTGACCACACACGATGAGCAGACAGTCCGCTGAAAGCGTGCGCGATGACGTGTACAGCACGTACGACGGGACTAGAAAAACGACGTCCTATACACTGCAATGCAACCTTCGGCCGTGTAAATCCTTTCTGAGCATGCGCCATACTTAGTTCGTCCAACTTGCCTACACACCAGCGGACTGTCCGCTGAAACCAAGTTTGGACGGACAAAACCAAGTTTGAACGGACAAAATTTCTGAAATTCCGTAAGACTTTGTTCGTCAGACAGTCCGCTGAAAAAGTCCGCTGAAGCCCACACACGAGCGGATTGTCCGCTGAAACACGGTTCAGTGGACTAAGTTGGACAGACAATCCGCCCGTGTGTACGCGGCCTTAGTTACATTATCTTGAGAAGATAGATGATAGAAACCAAAAGAAAAACTTAGGGAGCATAATATTAGAGAAAAGGAATAGAAGAGAGATGAGTAATGAAAATAAACAAGAAAAAATTGTAACAATAATAATGAAAAAAACTACAGATGTAATGCTGATTCAAAAATAAAAATAAAATACATTAGTTGCCCTAAAAACTTTTGCTGACTGCTAAAAAAAAAAAAAAAAAAAAAGAAGAGGTAAAAAAAAAAAATATATATATATATATATATATATATATATATATATATTCTTTAATAAAAAGGGCAACTCCTCTCCCATTAGCAGTATATTTGCTGGTCAGGTACACTGATATTAACAAAGAGAGAGAAAAAAATGATTGAAACTTTTATGCCGTGTACACACGACCGGTTTTCCCGTCGGAATAAACTCTGAAGGTTTTTCCGATGGAGTTCCAACAGTTTGTTCCTGTGAGTTTGTATCTGTTCTGTAGTGCGTGCAGTCAGTTCGTATTTGTTTTTCAGTGTGTTCCTATCTGCTCGTTGCTGATTTTCAGCTCGCTTTTCACAGGCCTTGCTGTTCTTCAGTGCCTTCTGTTAAGTTCGCTCTGACCAGCTGACCATTTTGAAACCATGTTGCGGTTACGTACTCGTCGTACAGTTCGTGCTGTGTGGGGGCTTGGAGTTGGGGTTCATACTTTGACCCAAGACCAGTCCATGAACAGGACGAGGAGGATTTCATGGACCAAGAATTGGTTACTCCAGCGTGACCAATTCTCTCATATGCCTCTGCTGCATTAGATCCAGGAGAATAATCCTGATGATTTCAGGAATTTTCTCCGGATGACAGACCCCGTTTTTCACCGTCTGGTGGCTTTGCTCACCCCTTGTATTATGAAGCAGGACACCTGCATGCGGCAAGCCATCACTTCGGAGCAGAGGCTAGTCGCCACCTTGCGTTACTTGGTGGCGGTGACAGCGAAGTCTACAGGAGCTCAAGTTCTCTACAGGCATCTGGGGATCATTATTCCAGAGACCTTCTCTGTCCTCATTCAGGTCCTGCAGAAGGACTATATTAGGGTAAGTTTTATCCTTTAACATCACATTATATGTATTTAATGTTTGCTAAAGTATTGTATTTATTTCAATGTCCCCTTTATCCTCATGCATGCTGTAAGCTTTTAAAATTTTCCTTTTTTGGCCTACATGCATATTTGCCTTCACTAATCACTAAGCATGCTATCCTGGGCCCATATACACCTATAGTCTAGTCCCTTAACAATGTATTTTGTCAGCTCCATTGTAGTGCTTTACCCAAAACACCCCCTAAAATGTGTACAAATGTTATGTGTGTCCTTAATTTTTTTTTTGCTCCCAAAAATCAGCTCAAACCTTCCTCCCCCTAAAATGTTTACAATGGGCCATCAGAGGGGGTAAGACATCTGATAAGTGGACCTTATATTTTTGTCTTGAAATACTAATTAAAATAAATGTTCTACTGATGTCGGCCAAGAATGTTTCTGTCTAATCTGCTTGCAATGTTATGTGTAAAAGTACTTATCTTTTTTTTTTTTTTTTTTACTCCACAGTTTCCTTCAACACCACAGGAATGGCAGACTGTGGCATCCCATTTTGCTGACCGTTGGGACTTTCCCAACTGTGGAGGGGATATAGAGGGGAAGCACGTTCCACATCGTGCCACCACCTCATTCAGGGTCTTACTATTATAACTGTAAGGGGTTTAATAGTATAGTGTTAATGGCGGTGGTGTCGGCACAATATGAGTTCCTCTATGTGGATGTGGAGAAGAATGGCTGGAGTCTTCACCCAGATGGAGTTTTGCCAACGTCTCCAGACTGGTGGCCTGGCATTGCCACCTGATGTGGACAACATGGAAGGACTCCCTTTCGTCTTTATTGCTGCTGAAGCGTTGGATCTGGGCAAGCACCAGAGGATATTTTTTAACAGAACGAGAAGAGATGTTGAGAATACCTTTGGGATAATGGCCAGCCAGTTCCACCTGATTGTCACGATCTGGAGTCAGGCTCAGAGACCAATAGCTATAGCAGCAGAGCAGATATTCACACAAGTCACCCTGGCTGATGGCACGGGTTCACCTGAGGTGCGGGGTCTAAGCACTAACCGGTATTCACCAGAGCTCCCAAAGGTGGAGATGGGCTTGGCTGCGTGTTAGTGCCAGGTCGCGGTCCTCAGGATAGCCCCACCAGGAGGTGAGCAAGCCGGGGGTCTGGTAGCAGATATAGCAGGTAGAGATCAAGCAGAAGCGTAGTTGAGAAACAAGCCAAAAGTCGGTAACCAATAGTTGCAGGTTGGGATTCAGCAGAAGCGTAGTCCAGGAGCAAGCCAAATGTCGGTAACGAAAGGTAGCGAGGATACGGTCGGCAGCAGGAGAGATAGAAGCAAGATATTGGCTGGTAAAGGCACAATATTCTGGCAAGGAGGAAGTGCAGAGACATGGCTTATATCAGGAAGTTCATGGGAGGAGCAAAGGGTTCAAGGTTCAAGGCAAACAAGATTCAAGATAAGATCACTAAAGGAATTGTCCAAGAAGCTGTCCAAGGAGCTGTCCAAGGAGCTGTCCAGCATTCCAGGTGGCTCAGCAAGCAGAGTCACTGCCAGACACACCAGAGGTCCCAGGTTCAAGCCCAGGTCCTAACACTGATTCTGACAGCAATCCATATGATGGCATATGGCGGAGTACAAAATCAACCACATCATCTTATCCTGCTGCATATTGCAAAATTTTTTAAGGAAAAATGTCCAAATTTATATTGCCTCAGTTGGGCCTGAGGTGGGACTTCTTGAGAATCCCCTGACGGCCCTGGATACTGGCCGTCCTGGCTTGGCACCCCAAAGTGCCCATGAAGTTCGGCAGAAATATGTAAATTATTTCACATGTACGGGGGCCATTGCTATGCCAGACAATGTGTAAATATTTTTTTTTTTTTATAAAAAAAAAAATCTGATAAAATCTTGAATTTTCTTTATTGCTTGTGTTTGTTTTTGGCTGTCTCCTAGGTTCTCCTAGTGCACTTAGAGTGCAGTGGATTTTCCTTTTAATAAATAAGCCCCATTGTCACTGTAAACACAAAATTACTGGTATTGAGCATTGAAAGAAGAAGCCACACATTGTTGATTAGCAAAGTTTTTACTCTGTGCACATTCACATGTGCATTATAAAATTTTGAGTTTGAGGTGGACTGGTGATAGCGATCACTGATCAGACAGGTAACAAGATTCTATAGTAATAAATCCCCCCCCCCCCACAATATAGGCAGCCTGTGAAGCTATCACAACAACACTAGCAGCAACACTAGTATCACTATAAGGTTCTCACACAATAGCAGCAGATTATTAGGAAAAAGCTAAGTTGAACTGTAGTTTGCTTCACTATTGTTCTGCTGCTGCACTTATGCTTAATAATAATTTGGGTTCTCTGACAAGTGACAATTCAAACGGACCAGCTAAGAGTGACTGTCTTCTGAAATGATTCAGTGTGTGTGTCTCTCTCTGCTAGCAATTGTAAGTGAAAGTAAGTTGGCTGTACGTGTGTACTTAGTTCTAGCTATTTTACTGCTCCTCCTCTTTGGTTACAATCAGCCAATAACATTCATCATCATCATTATTTTTATTTTACTTCCCCCACCCAATTCCAGAATCTTTTCTCTCTGTCAAATCTTTTCTCTCTATGTCGAATATTTTCTCTCTATGTCGAATATTTTCTCTCTGTCGAATATTTTCTCTATATAATCTTGGACTAATAGAGATAAGGTTAGGCACATTCGACCACAGGTTCAATAAACACAGATTGTTATTGCCAGAGTCACGTCGAATCTCCTATTCTATATCGAACTGTTGTAACAAAGAAAACAAAAAAAAAAGCATTTATTTATGTCGGATCTTTCGTTTTTTCGGATTCTGCGTTTTCGTTATTGTTTGTCAAAACGAAAACGAAAATACCTGAAATTCGGACTAAAATGCATTCGGATGAAAACGTCTAATACTTAGCACACAGATATTTGAGTCCAGAAATAGGAATATGAAACGTTGCTTTGAAGTGGTGTACAATTGTCTGTTTGGGAAGAGATCCAAGTTGAAGACACTATTAAAATTCCCTTTTAACCAAACTGTAAAGCCCCGTACACACGAGAGGACTTATGTCCGACAGACTTCCGAAGGAGTTCTGCCGGAGTTCTGCCGGAGTTCCGACAGAGTTCTGACGGACTTTTCGACTGAGCGGACTTGGCCACACACAATCACACCAAACTCCGACGGATTCGAACGTGATGACGTACGACTGGACTCGAATAAGGAAGTTCATAGCCAGTAGCCAATAGCTGCCCTAGCGTCGGTTTTAGTCCGTCGGAATAGCATACACACAAGCGAATTTTTCGGAGGGACCGGGTCCGGCGGAGTTCCGTCGGAAAAATTTGAAGCATGTTCCATTTTCTAAAGTCCGTCAGACTTTTGCGAATCAAAAGTCCGTTGCAGCCCACACACGATCGAATAGTCTGACGGAATCATTCCGTCGGACTTTGGATGTTGAAAAGTCCGCTCGTGTGTACGCGGCATAATACTTACCTTTTTTGGCCAAGTTTCACAGATGGAGACACCCCAAGTATCCCCTGGTATAGGGGCACACAGATTTTTGAGTCCAGAAATAGGAATATGAAATATTGCTGGGATGTGGGGTACAATTGTCTGTTTTGGGCAGAGTCACAAGCTGAAGACCTGATTTTTTACCTTACCCAAGCTTGAATACTTACCTTTTTCTGTCAATTTTCACAGAAGGAGATGCCCTAAGTATCCACTGCAGCACCTGTGTGGGACACCTACAAAAGTTTGTTCTTGTGTCCCACACTAGTGCTCCTGAGTCCAAATGTGTAAACAGCTGCTTTGTGTCTTCCCCTTACATTACACTGAATCAAGCTTGCATTTCATTCTAGTTACAAACACATCTAGACTAGGCATGAGTCAAACACCCCCCTGTTTGGTTCGCACCAGAACATGCAAACAGGCAACGGGAACACAGTTAAAGTCTATGGCATACAAACATGAATAATCAAAAGTTGCTAATTTTAAAGGCGTATATGCATGGTATTGGCATAAAAAGTGTTTGGGGACCTGGGTCCTGCCCCAGGGGACATGTATCAATGCAAAAAAAGTTTTAAAAATGGCAGTTTTTTCGGGAGCAGTGATTTTAATAATGCTTAATTGAAACAATAAAAGTGTAATATTCCTTTAAATTTCATACCTGGGGGGTGTCTATAGTATGCCTGCAAAGGGGCACATGTTTCCCGTCTGTCTGCCCTTCAAGTCTGGTATGGATATTAAGGGGAACCCCTTGCCAAAATTTTAAAAAATGGCGTGGGGGTCCCCCTCAAAATCCATACCAGACCATTATCTGAGCACGCAACCTGGCAGGCCGCAGGAAGAGAGGGGGGACGAGAGCGCCCCCCCTCCTAAACCATACCAGGCCACATGCCCTCAACATTGGGAGGGTGCTTTGAGGTAGCCCTTAAAAGCCCCTTGTCCCCATGTTGATGGAGAGAAGGGCCTTATCCCCACAACCCTTGCCTTGTAGTTGTGGGGGTCTGTGGGCAGGGGGCTTATCGGAATCTGGAAGCCCCCTTTAACAAGGGGACCCCCAGACCCCACCCCCCATGTGAATTGGTAATGGGGTACAAATGTACCCCTACCATTTCACAAAAAAAGTGACAAAAAAGTTAAAAAGATAGTTTTTGACAAGTCCTTTATTAAATTCTTCTTCTTTGCGCTTCTTCTTTCATATTCTTTCTTGTTGACTTCCTTCCGTGTTGTTCTTCTTCTCCATCTTCTTCTTCTCTATCTTCTTCTTCATCTTCTTCTTCCTCCACTCTTCTTGCCCCGCATCTTGCTCTGCCTTCTTCTCTGCGCCGTCTGCACGATCCGCCTCTGTGGGAGTCTTCAGCAGTGTGACACTCTGCTTCTTCTGACAGTTCTTAAATAACTGAGGGCGGGCCACCTGTGACTTCCCTATGGCTTTCCACGTGTTGTCAGAGGGGGTGGGGTCACCTATTTATGTCTCTTGTCCCCCCCTCTTTTCCTGCAGCCTGCCAGGTCTGGTATGGATTTTGAGGGGGACCCCTAACGACATTTTTTTTTACATTTTGGCACGAGTTTCACCTTAATATCCATAGAAGACCTGAAGGGCCTGGTATGGAATTTAGGGGGACCCCAACGCATTTTCCCTGTGGGGAAATCCCCATGCTGGTTTTTATCAATGAACTTTTATGTGTATTGCGGACCGACAATTCATTATAGCCACGAGTAGGTTTAAATTACTTTTTTTGTATTGACACATGTCCGCTGGGGCAGGACCCAGGTCCCAAACACTTTTTATTACAATACCATGCATATAAGCCTTTAAAATGAGCACTTTTGATTTCTCCCATAGACTATTAAAAGGTGTTCCGCGGCTTTCGAATTTGCCGCGAACACCCAAAATTGTGCGCTGTTCGACGAACTGTTCGAGTCGAACATGAGTTTGACTCAATATAAAGCATCATAAAACATCCCTCATCTAGACATCAATGTCCCAAACTTTTATTTTTAGACAAATAGGCATGACCAAACGTATTTAATCTGTATCTGCCCAAAACATCGTATTTAATGAGAGAACGATGTTTCCTATAACCGATTAATGTGCCCACGAACATGAAAGTCGCCATTTTAAACTGTACAACAGTAACAAAAATAACATGGCGCAGCATGCAAGTAATAATAATAATCGAAAAAACACGTCAACTACTTACTTTTTAGAAGAACTTTCTTGATCCTTCTATATTGATCCTGCTCCCTCATTTTCAGGATTTCAGGACCAGCATTTCCTTATTTGCTCCTTTGATCATCATACCCCAAAATGTGTGTGCAGACTCTTCACAACTTTCATCATGATTTTGTCCTTTCTCACATTCGGGTTGGTGTACGGTCCATTCTTTCCATCATAGTAATTCCTCCTCAAGATGTCCACATCTCCACCATCTCAAGAAAGGCCATATTTGTAGCCTTAAATCATTGCCTCTGGGATCGGGACACTTCGGCCTCCGGGCTTTCCTCCTCCTAGTTCTGACTCCAACCACACACCTGCTCTGTCTCTGCCATGTTGTCCCTACTGCGCACCAAAGAGAAGGGAATATTCTTTGAAAGAACATCAAGGGCAGGCGACATGGGTGGAGTTTCATACATGCGCAGTGTATATGAAATTAACACGCGTGTGTCGTACGTATGTTTTGTGTGCGGAGGAAGGAGGACGAATGTTCTAACGAAGGTAACATTTTAACTTGGGCCATCGGTGGCCTATACTGATTCAAGATTGAGGCCTATATTGGGATAAGATTATGAGCTTTTACGCTGACATTAGTGTTTTGGGCTTGTGTATGGTCTTACAGCAAATATGAATCACATTAACCACTTCAATACCGGGCCATAGTCAAATGACGGCCACAGATGGGATCTTGCAGCGCGGCAATCGTGGATGAGCTGTGTCCCTCAGACACAGCCCATCCCCGATCTGTGGGATTTTCCTCCCCATCGACCCCCGATACATGTGACCGGCCGTGTCCAATCACAGCCGGTCACATGTACTGTGCCGTTATAGGGCTCGTGCACACGCCTAGGGCACATGCAGAGCGCCGATCGGGGATGCGGCTTGTCACCCTGACACAGCCCAACCCCGATTGCAGTAAAGAGCCAATGAAATTCCAATTCCAATCACAGCCGGTCACAGAATGTAAACAAACTGCGGTAACGAGATGTTACCGGGTTCTCCTTCTCACACACTGATCGTGTGTGAGGAGGAGATTGTGGTAACATCTCGTTACCGCTCAGTGTACACACCAATCACACTGATTACCCCCTCCCAATAAAGAGGACCTGTCACCACCCATCAAAGTACCTGTCATCACCCATCAAAGTACCTGTCATCACCCATCAAAGCCCATCTGAGTACCCGAGTACCTGTCAGCCCATCTGAGTACCCGAGTACCTGTCAGCCCATCTGAGTACCCGAGTACCTGAGTACCTGTGCCAGCCCATCTGTGTACCCGAGTACCTGTCCCAGCCCAACTGAGTACCCGAGTACCTGAGTACCTGTCAGCCCATCTGAGTACCCGAGTACCTGGCAGCCCATTTGAGTACCCGAGTACCTGTCAGCCCATCTGAGTACCCGAGTACCTGAGTACCTGTCAGCCCATCTGAGTACCCGAGTACCTGTCAGCCCATCTAAGTACCTGAGTACCCGGGTACCTTTCACAGCCCATCTGAGTACCTGAGTACCTGTCACAGTCCATCTGAGTATCCGAATACCTGAGCACCTGTCAGCCCATCTGAGTACCTGAGTACCTGTCCCAGCCCATCTGAGTACCCGAGTACCTGAGTACCTGTCCCAGCCCATCTGAGTACCCGATTACCTGTCACAGCCCATCTGAGTACCTGTCACAGTCCATCTGAGTATCTGTCACAGTCCACCTGAGTACCCGAGTACCTGTCACAGCCCATCTGAGTACCTGAGTACCTGTCACAGTTCATCTGAGTACCTGAATGCCTGTCACCAGCCCGTCGGAGTACCCAAGTACCTGTCACCAGCCCGTCGGAGTACCCGAGTACCTGTCACCAGCCCGTCGGAGTACCCGAGTAACTGTCACCAGCCCGTCGGAGTACCCGAGTAACTGTCACCAGCCCGTCAGAGTATCCGGGTACCTATTTGCAGCCCATGCCTCATAGAATATACTTTGGGGTGTTTGCTTTCCAAAATGGGGTCATTTCGTGGGTAATTCCATTGTCCTGGTGCTCCAGGGCCTTCACAAATGTAATAGGTCGGAAATTAGAGGTGTCATTTATGCTCCTAGAACACCTGACGGTGCTCCCTTCATGTTGGGCCTTTGTATGTGGACACGCTGTGTAAAAGTCACACACATGTGGTATCGCCATACTCAGGATGAGTAGCAGAATGTATTTTGGGGTGTAATTTTTGCTATGTACATGCTTTGAGTTAGAAATATCTTATAAACTGAGCACTTTGTGTAAAAGAAAAAAATATGTTTTCATTTTCTTTCCACATTTTCCAAAGACTTGTCGAAAAAAATTAACTGTTCAAAAGACTCATTGTGCCTCATAGAATATACGTTGGGGTGTCTGCTTTCCAAAATGGGGTCATTTTATGGGTAATTCTACTGTTCTGGTGCTCTGGGGCCTTCACAATTGTAATAGGTCGTTAGGAAATTAGAGGTGTCATTTATGCTCCTAGAAGCTCCCTGCATTTTGGACTTCTCTGTGTAGCCAGCCTGTGTAAAAGTCCCACACATGTGGTATTGCCATACTCGGGAAGAGTTGCAGAATGTATTTTGGGGTGTAATTGGAAGTATGCATATGCTGTGTATGAGAAATAACTTGTTATTATGACAATTTAGTAAAAAAACAAACAAAAAAAAAAACATTCTTCTTTTTCCCAAGAATTGTGGGAAAAAATTACAACTTCAAAAAACTCACCATGCCTCTTACTAAATACCTTGGACTGTCTACTTTTCAAAAAGGGGTCATTTGGGGGGTATTTGTACTTTCCTGACATTTCAGAGCCTCAAGAAACGAGATAGGACGTCAGTGCATCAGGTGTGATCAGATGTGATCAATTTTCAATGATTTGCACCATAGCTTGCAGACTCTATAACTTTCAAAGAGACTAAATAATATCCACTAATTTTGTTTATTTTTACCAAAGAGATGTAGCCATATCAATTGTGGCCCAAATTTATAAACAAAAATGACTTATTTGCTAAATTTTATCATAGAAACTAAAAAAAAGTGTTTTTTTTTTCAAAATTTTTGCTCTTTTTTCACTTATGCCGCAAAAAATAAAAAACCCTGAGGTTATTAAATACCACCAAAAGAAAGCTCTATTTGTATGAAAAAAATGATAAAAATTTTGTTTGGGTACAGTGTTGCATGACTGAGTAACTGGCATTCAAAGTGTGAGAGCGCTGAAAGCTAAAAATCGGTCTGGTAAGGAAGCTGTGTAAATGCCCTGTATTGAAGTGGTTAAAGACCCAGAATTCATGGGCAGTTTCATACACAAATACAAGGAGATGAGAAATTTGTGGGAGGTGAAACACAGTGTCATGGTTATGCAGTGATCTTCCTCTGTTTGCTTACCTCCCCTCATGTGTTCTGACTAAGAGGCCAGCCACTTCCACCTGGTGGTTTTTATAACCTCTCCTCTAAGGATGGCTCCACCCCATGCCCTATCAGGGAACCCTATATTAACCTGTGCACTGCAAGCTAGCGGTGCTGATCAACCATTGTGTATGATTGTGTGTTTGGATTCCTGTTTCCTGCATGTTGGGTGCTCTATGTTTGACTCTGTTACCGACCTTGGCGTGTTCTCAACAATTCATGTGTGCTTGTGACCTTGACCTTTTGCATGTCCTTGACCATCCCTGTCTGCTTGTGACCCTGAACCTATGGCGTGTACTCTGTTGTTCCTGTCTGCTAGTTGCCCTGACCTCTGCCGTATCCCCTTACTATCCTTGTCATTCCAGCCTGCTGTTTCCTTCTCCTGTAGTCTACTGTGAGCGTGAGCTGTGAGACCCTAGGGGCCGCGACCTGGAGCCAGACTGCAGCGAAGTCCATCCTCACCACTGGAGGCTCTGGCAAACACCCGCTGACTCTTAGACTCCGCGCCCTGGGGAATCTATGCTCCAGCTCCCATTGGGATCTGTGTTAGTGATCCTGTAGACCTGTGTCCTGAATCTCCCTGGGTACAATCCGCAGCAGTCAGTCCTAAAGTCCACTACCTAGCGGTGCACTTCCGACTCCTACGGAGTGCATCTGTCACCTGGTCTCAGGTGACCTGACACACAGCTTACATTATAATAAACAAGCTAGGAGGTCAATGCTGGATACATTTCTGGAATTTGTTCTTGGAAAATAAAATTGGGATCTTGAGGAACATGTATAAGAAGGAGCATAATAAGATCCAGAAATCACTCCGATCAGGAGAAACAGCAGCACAAGTGTATGTCCCCAGGCTGTGGTACTTCAACAAACTGTGGTTTCTGGCTGACCAGACTGAAGCCAGGGAATCCCTTTCTACCCTTCCCTGCAGCCTTCCATCCACCCTTCCCTCAACCCCAGCAGAGGCTGACGAGGAACAACCTGGGCCTTCCATCCTGGAAGAAGTGAATGTGCCCAGCTTGAGCCAGGTATATTATTTTTATACATATTTATTGTCCTAATATTAATGATGTTAACTAGATGTTATAATCCATAACAAATTAATGATTTAAAACAAAGAAATTTACATATAAATAGACAGTAGTGGCCAAACATGTTTGGGACAAGAGTGAAAAATGCTGGGGTCATAATGATAGTCTTTTCTATTTATAAACATTCAATTAGCAAGTCATGAGCTGGAAATTGTGTGTGATTGATGAAGCAAAAACTAATGTCCCTAATGTCCCTTTTTTTATACACAGGATGAGCTCAGCCAGGAGAAGGGTCTGGAAAGAGGCAGCCAGGATGAGGGCAGTGTAAGCCAATAGGAGGCCATGCCCAGTGTCAGCCAGGAGGAGGCTGGGCCCGGTGTCATCCAGGAGGAGGCCGGGCCCAGTAGGAGCCTCGCCCAATCTCAGGTGCCTCCCCTCCACCTTATAAAAAAAAGGCCCAGGAAGGGGACGATGATGGAGGAGGCAGTGCTGGGCCTCATTAGGGAAGCAAGTGAAGTCTTCAGAAGCCCCCCTATCGCTGAAGAGGCATATGGCTGCTATATAGCCACAAGATTGCTGTAATTGGAGGAGGGCCAAAGCCTCCTCTGTGAGGGAATTATTGGTGAGGCCCTTCAAAAGGGGTTGAGGGGCCAGCTGACAGAGAACAGCCACATATATGAGCTCACCTATCTTCCTCCTCCTGCCACAAGTCCACCACCAGAGGCACAACCTTCAAGGTAGGCTGCAGGGAAGGGTGCAGGGAAGTCTGCAGGGAAGCGTGGAAGGAAGGCTGCAGTGAAGAGAAGAAAGGGATGACCTGGCTTCAGTCTGGTCTGACAGAAGATGCAGGCTGGTGCAGTACCACAGCCTGGGGACAGATATGTCATCTGCTGCTGGTCCTAATCTCTGGGATTCTTGGACCAGATTGTGCTCCAAATTATATGAACTCCTCAAGCTACCAATTCTCAAATTCCAAAATTTTCTCTAGTGTTGCCTTCCTCTTTATTTTGTTATCAGCCAGAATAAATGGATATTTTATTTTCTGAAAATACTTGCCTATGTGTTTTTCTACAAAAAGGACAGTTTCTTTGTGAGTAGACAGGTACATTTTTAAAAGACAATGTCAAATTGGGACACCAACTTCCTTGAGGTTAATAAAAAATACAAGATAATAATGTTATTGTGGTAACTTGACACACAAAAAATAAAATTATATATGGAGATCACTAGAAAATAATGTTTCTATAATCCAAAAAAAAGGAGATCTTGATGAAATTAAAAATAAAAAAGACTACAAAAATGTATTCTAAACATTATTATAGAGATCGGGCTTTTAAAAATGAAAATATTATTCATGAGTTCAGGAGAAATAATCAACAAATAAGTTTGTGAGAACTCTGTGTGAATATGAGCAGCAAAACAACTTCCTTATTCTGGCATTAAAAGAAGAAAAGAATGCCCTGCATTAAAAGATCACAGAATTTGCTGCTTGAGGAATGTGCTATAGCTCCATTACAAAGGCTAATTTTACCAAACCGAGTGCTTCCGTCTCATACTTGCTCCAGAGCATGCATGGTTTTTGGTACGTTGGAACAGCATACAGACGAGCAGTCTTTCCGATAGGAATTGGCTCCATCGGTAATATTTAGAACATGTTTTATTTCTAGGTCCGTCAGAATTTTCTACGTAAGAAGTCCGATGGGGCATACACATGATTGGAATATAAGATGAAAAGCTCCAGTCTGACTTTTTCTGTCGGACATTCCACTCGTGTGTACATGGCATTAGAATTTAGGTCTACCTGTCTGCACGTTATTACTCAAATTGTTATAGGCTTCTCCCCAAAACAACAAAAAGTAAAAAAATATATATTTAGTTCTAGGGTCCTCTTTTAAATGCACACAATAATATAACTTGGTCTTTTAATAGTTACCCACATCGGGACAGCAACAGGGTGGAGTTTACTAAAGCTGTGGCCCTTGACTGTACCTGAATCAACTTTTCCCATTAATAAACATTAGTTTGAGATATTTGAATTAACCTCTTTTGATCTTGAGATCACCCAAATCGTCCACTTCACTCCTCCTAAGACATCCTGATTTCCAGTTACCTCCTCCCATGCTTAACCTCAGGACTGCTCCAAAACCTCTGGAACTCCTCCACCCAAATATGTCCAGCCAGGACCTACCCTTTTCACACCTAGGTGATCCCTAAAGAAAACTCTTATTCTGGGAAGCCTACCCCGCCTCCTCCTAAAATGTTACTTCAGTTAGCTCCATGTTAGATAATTCCCAACAGCTATTATTTTGTGCCACCCTCTTCCCCTTAGATCATAAACAGGGCCCTACTATTCATGTCCTGCACAACCTGTTGGCACTATTTACCTGTCACCCAAACTACCCAATTATCAAACTTTTAAACCCTCCCCAAATCCTAACAGAAGTTTGAGTAGGTGTAAGGGGATGTCAGGTTTGCTATAAAATCTTTCTCCAGGGGTGATCATGATCGGGGTACAACCCAGTATTCCTGCTATATCCATGCCAAGGGCAAGAGGAGATGTACAATGGACTCTCCGAGGTAGTGTACCCTGCTAAGTACAATTTAACCTGATGCTGAAAACACATCATTAGACATGTGATACCAGCACCAATACCCTGGCCTCAAGTATTTTTAACTTTGTGTAGAACCAGTTGGGACACTACCCCAGCATCCATTAGACATGACCCCCTCCTGTGCCACTAACACCTTCCTTTCTGCAACATTCATCAGTACCAGTCATCTGAGGCTGTCCAGGCTCAAACCATCAGAATAAGATGGACTCCAGGGTGTAACACACTAGAGTCTGATAGGATAGTACCCAGATTGACCGTGATATCTGCACAATGTTCCATTCCTGCACTTAGGGATGAGAATAGTGCAAGTTAGCCTGGAACTGGGTCAATCACCAATCTATTATGACTCATAGGCAACCTGGATACTACCCTCGCCTGTCCTTGCAAAGTGAAAATTGACCTACTGAGAAAAAGTCAGTCACTTCTCCAAGGTCCTGGATGCTGGACAGAGCAAGTTGGCTTTCCTAACTCCTTCCCTGATATATAGCACAAGTCCTCCCAATGTGGTCTTGAGTATCTCCAGCTCCATAATGTTTTAAGGTACCCAGTGCCCCATCTCCAGCTCCAACAGCAGTCTCCATTGAGCCTCTCTTTATCCTAAGTACGGGAAATAGTCTGAATACCCGGATTGAAAACCACCTGCCAACAGGTACACTCAATTCTTTATAGAGGCTGCACACCCTTTTCCCTCCTTTATCAATTCAGTAATCAGACAATGTTATCCTTCCCTCATACAAAATAACCTGCCTACACTCTTCACATGAATGACAGGGGCATAGTGCATCACTGGGGGGCTGGTCTTCCTGGCATGCAGGACACAGACAACTAGTTAAGGTACACAAGGAGTCTAGGATAGGAAGGACACCTATGGGTATTAACTGAGGAGAATACAGCATGCCCACACATATAACCAAAGTGAGGGTCCTTGGAACAGCCAAGAGCTGGTAACACCCCACACAATCGTCCTGCACAACTCTTCTCCAGACTTACCCAATACTATACAATACGAGGCCAGACCTATACACTTTCAACTTGTATGTCATCAGGCAGGCCCTCTTACTACATGTGTGAAGGTGAATCTAAAGGAAACCAAACAACAAAAAATTGCATAATGTTTATCCAGCTCAAGGAACTGCTGCTACCAGACACAACTGACCAACAGTCAAAGAATAATCCCTTGCAGCACTGAGGCGTTGTGATAGCTGAACAATAGGGGGTACAATTTGAGCCGACCGGTGTGCTTTGAAACACACAAATATTAGTGACAGATACGTCACAGACACCTTAGACAATTGGTAGCAAATAGCCACGTAAAAACAGGGACACTGGGCAGGAAGCAGGCTTGAAATACACATGCGGAGACACAGATTGCTAGGGACATTAACATACCTTAGCCTAAGGCAGAGAGCCACGCTTGAAAACAAAGCACTGGCTGGGTGTGTAACTAACTCCATTAAAAGCAGGGGGGATTAAGCAGTCATAAACAAATCTACACAAAAGTCAGCATAGCCACTGATTTTTTGAGAATTAGATCAGAACATACAACACACACTTAGGTAGTCCAAAACACGGTCGAATGGGATGACAAATAGAAGCACCAACTAGATAATGGTGCTGAAACCAGGAACATTTTTAAAAAATTGTCTATGGAGGCTGTGATATCCTTTTGTTCTGAAAGCCATGAAACCCAATTATCGAATCTGAGGGACACCAATAACATTTTAGTAATAAACATTAAATTTTTCCTCCTAGAAACAAAATAAACCAATGGTTATATACCTGTAACAAGACATTGGCATATGAAACACAAATATACATTATATTACATAAACAGTGCACTTTTTTAAAATACCAAAACGTATTATTAATATGTATTACTTAATACTTATTAATACCACATGGATTTTTGTTTTATGGTATACCAATAATTTCCCCCAAAAAATGTATTCACCCTGGTGAGAAAAAAAATTGCAACGCGTAATAAACCTTTTAGCCGTACCATTTATCTACAAGTCATACATCACCACAAAGAACCTCTCGCAGAACTGTTTCTCTGCAAAACACACATTTTAGTAAATACACATTCCAATTCACTATTACAGATATTTATCTTGGCTCAGGTAATTTGCATGTCAATACAGTTTGCTTTACACTCTCACTGACCTGGTCAGAAAAATGGGGAATCATTTGGGTGGGTTCTCAGCAGTCGAGACAGCAGACCTCAGACTAAGACAGCACAACATATATTCCATATTCCACACACACACACACACACACACCCACAATTAGCTAGGTTAAAGATGACCTCTACACATCACACATATCAGCATGTTTTCTATAATGACCAGTACTTCTTCTTAAACCCATAACATCTGTTGTGTAAGGTTGTAACTCTTTCAGAGATCCATCCCATTTCATTAGCCCCTTTTCAGCCTGTATGGATGCATTGTCAGGATTTTGGAATGGGACCCATGACCTAGGTGGTCCATACTTCTTACACCTAGGCCACATGGTGAAGCGTGCAGAGTACACTTCATAATCATGTCTTGTGGTCCTATATGGATTATGTTTACCAATTTTTTGACTGGAACTTGACGGACAGAATCTCGCGATGTGGCCAAATAAAAAAGTGGTACAACATCTCCAGTCTTTCTCCCAACCAATGAACATCTTCTTGTAATCTTTGGTTTTCTAGTATTAATTGCTGGTAGATAGCCTCAGAATTAACATAGAAGCTTCTAAAGTACGGATGTTACCTTTGGTTATTTCTACAGCTTCTTTTAGGGATGTGTTTTTCACTTTCTAATGTTCATATTGTTTGGCTAACCACCTGACCACAAAGATTAGCTGCGTTTTTCCCCTGCGCTTACTACAGCTTCTTCCAGTGAAATACAATTTCATATAATCTCCCCTTAGCAGGACAAAAAGTGTCCCTTCTGCCTGGAGACTTTCCTCCGTTAATGCTAGCATGGCCATTTCCTCTCCATGTTGTTCTGCTCTGCCTTCCTTTTCCTGTACCTCCCAATCCCTCTGTACTTCTCATTTTACTGGGGTATCAGCCTGTTATGTTGTGGCTCTCCCTTTTTGTCAGCCACTGAAAGGTGACCGTTCATGTTAGCCCCTGAGCACTCTGTTGACCAAGACTGGGCAACTGCATAAGGCCCAAGTCCTGACAATTGCTCCTTGTCTCCCTGAAAATAACTGTCACCACTTGTTGGGGGGTTGTGATGGTTTGTGCTTGTCCCTACATTCAATCATTGTTTGGAATGATGTCTCCTTAAATCCCATAGTAATAACATTAAGTTCCTCCATTTTATTCTCTGACTCCAGCATCCATATGAATAAAGTATCTTTTTCATATGGCCATGTCATCTTTTTGTGGTGAGCATGGTACAGATCTTCCCATACTTTAAGTTTAAATGTACCTTTCTTAGAAAACCTCTTCCCCGTGCAACAATCCCAATCATGAATATATTTTACCACTCAGGGCCCATATTTAATCTATCATCTCTTCCCTTGGGGTCAATTGGTAGGGTTCACCCCTATCAGACCCCCTCTTTGAAGCGATTCTATTACCTATCCTTACAGAAGCTTGGACCCTGACCTGATTTTCCAACCTTTTATAGGTTGCTCCTCCAGAGGTAGCGACCCTCTGGGTCGTGATTGGGTTGGCAGGTACCTCCCCTGTCACCGTTGCTGCTTTTCCCTACTTGTCAGAACAATATTTTCCCTGTTTGTGACGATAGTCCTTCAAGTCAGCCTTGAGATTTTCCCAAACTCTTTCCTTCAATCTCCCCCGTGGACTTTTCAGAAGTATTCTAACAAATGGCTTAAAGTAAGGCTATTAATTTTGTCATCTCAACAATGATTAGAGCAGACTTGGATAACAAAAGAAAATATATCCATGCTTGGAGTACAGAAGTCAGTCAACTGATGCACACTTATTTGCAATATGATTTGTATAAGTTACAGTATAGCCAGTGTTCCCAGGTCTAATTACAAAGCTTACAATCCTCAGTTATTAATTGCAAAGAAGAAAGATTCATACACGAGATCATTCAGTGTGATTTAGTCTCCGTTTCCCATGATGCAATTTTTCATGTGACTTTGGACACATAAAGTTGCATTACAAGTCGCAGTCCATTTATTTCCATAGCACCCGTTCCAATCTATTTGGCTAAAAGCTGCAGCGACTCTGAAAAGGTACCTGCACCACTCTGATGCGACTCTGGATGCAACTCAACCCAGCGTGTAAATTTGGGTCAAAGTCACATTTAGAGCCACACCACAGTCGCACTAAAGTCACACCTCAGTCACACTCAATCGTGCGACCTTAGAGTTGCACCAGTGGAAACGTAACTCCATGTCCACCGGTGCATTTCAATCACAATGATTGACCTAATCTCATTCAAAGGGTCAACTGAAATAGCTTTTTGGCAGAGAGGCACGTATCCTTTTCCACTGCCTCCAAAATTCCAAATGGAGCCCTCATGATTCGCACTCACAATTTAATTTTATATATACACATTATTCCCAATCAGTCTCATCAAAGTATTAGTATAGACAAAAGGTAAAAATGAAAGTTCTGAGAAGTTTTTTTAGTCTGGGTATTCAGACGGGAGACAGGTGAACACAAAAGACATAAGAAAAAAATGCTCAGCGTTTCTGTGGTTAAGTATAAACCAGCTCTGTCTTCCATACAAGAACTCACATCCACCCAAACGTTAAACTTCCTCACACAAGGGGCACCAACTGACAAGGCTATGTTTACCTACCTCACTTATATGCTAAATGATACATAACATAAGTGATTAAAACCCTTTTATCTATATGAATCAACCCATGCGGTTGCATCTATAGCCCATGAAATCAATAAGGAATGATAACTGTGCAAAAAGAATAACAATCACATTTATTTATACAGAAAGGAAGGTTATATTAATCAGAGATTACCAAATATAACGTAGAGGATACAACCTTAAAACAAAAATGTTACCAATGATACAATGGACCTACAAATGGCATCACTGTATTAAGACAAATCATGGGAGAGAAAAAGTTACAGAAAAGAAGAGAAATAAAATAATACAGATTACATAGAGAACTCTTAAGTGACCATCTTTCATCTAGATCATGAGCCGAAGAGAGCTAGTATCCCTAGACTTTGGTTTTTATGTTGTTAGAATAACGCATTCCTACCAATCAAAACTCAGGGTCACCTTATTAGTTCAGAAGTACCATTGAATCCTGACGGGCTACCCCTGAAGTCTCTTAAATGTTCATCATCAGGCACGTTTCAACCCCCTTTGATCCCCAGTCCAACCAGTTCCAATATTAGCATGTCAATGTCCCCTGGTGAGATGGAGCCTCCACATCTGCAAAGGCTCTTTATAAAATAAAAGGATACCAGTAATTCAATTAACACGTGAAGGCATTCAATTGTTTCCATGAGACAGGAAAAAATAAGTCCTGTAATGCTGAGCCCATATCTCATCAGGATATCACAAATTATATAACGTTCTGTAAAAACATATACATACATACATATATATATTCAATGGGGCGTGGTAATTTAATTTATCCTTTCAATGGTTCCCTTGAAGCTCCTTGTTTTAAATATGAAATTCAAAATCTCCACCACACACGCTGTATTGGCCCTTGGTCTCAGTGGGGATCATCCAGGTTTACCACGCTGTACTAGAGGTATCTCCCATTACAGGTATAGCGTTGATGCAGAGGTCCTCATTGAATAGACACCACTCCACCAGATCCACCAATTGGTCTGCTTTCTTTGGGTCCACCTGGCTCACCTACACAATGGTGACCCACTGTACAATTTGAGCCACTGTTTAAAGCCTCTTTCTTTAGACGATTAATAAATTCCTGCATCTGTCCAGCGACATACAAATGGGCATGTACACAAATAACACACAAAAGCATTGCAGAATTTCAGCATTCAGTTTTCCTGACATCTTCTGGGACCAGGTCCAAGTAAGCTTTCTGAGGTTCTCAATAAATAAATAGGGCCAGCAGCCCTATCTAATGCTCTTTTGTCAAGCTCCATGTTTTGTTGTACATTTTAAAGTGGAGAGATAGGACTCTGTCATCCAGTACTGCCATTTTCTGCAAGTAGTGGTTTACTTTTATTGCATCAGCATGATCTTGGACCACCAGAGACCTCTAGTCCGGGGGCCACATGCTTTTTTACCACCTGATTTTATATGTCGACCCCCTCCCTCTGCTGCTAGGGCTATGACCTGAGCCCCCGTAGACCTCTGTTAGCTTCTTGTTGTTGGGCCAGATTCTGCTGATGAGTCTGTTGCTTAGTAGCTTGTAGTAACACATTTATTATGTCCTCCATACTGCCCATTCAGCAATTCCCATGGTGCACAAAAACAGCATACAGTCACTTTAAATGGTTTTCCACAAAATATTCATACTACAGAACAATGCAATCTGCAGTCAGCAAGACCACAATACCTACCAAGTTTGTTCATTGAAAATACACAGCAGGTGTACAGGCCCGACAAATGGGGCATTGTCCCTTTAAATTACACAGGTCTATTACCACTGCAACACTCAAGGTTTTGTGTTTTTCAGTACCACTTTTTGCTCAAGATCACTTAATGTCAAAGATGACCAGCCATATTTAGATTCACTCTTTGCCATTCACAATCCTCCACCAATTATATGGATTAGCTTGAAATAGTGTTCAAAGGAGTCAGTCCTCAGGTTGCATTTCAAAGCTTCTTTCTTGCTTTTATTTGCACATTAAAGTCCATCATTGGCCTCCTGGCTGGTTACTGATCTGGTTGGTCAGCTCCCAATCTTAGTCAATTGCTAGCAAAGGCCAAACAATTTTTTTTGTTTTTTGCCAACTAGGTGGATGGAGGAATTCTCCTCTGCTGATACATTGTATTTTGACAGTGGTGGGTGTCACTGATCAGTGCAAAGTTGACTCTTCATCAAAAATCTTTTTAATAGGCCACACACCACACTGATCTAAATTCAGTCTATATTATATATTAAGGGTGGTGTATAGATTACTATATATAGATATAGATTGCCAGGAGCCAGCCCTGTCCTTGACCACTATTTAATATGAAGGTGGTATCAGTACACAATCAACCAAAATAATGCCTCCACACAAAAAAAGATATCAGAAACCAGCTATAGTAGGCATCTATAATGGCTGCAATAGGAGAATGAGTAAAGATATGTTTGCTTTTATAAAACTAATATTTTAGCAAGGCCCATCCCACCATTCTTAAAGAGGAAGTAAAGGGAAAAAATAAATAAAAAACACACCCTGCAAGGCAAAGGCATAATGAGCTAGTATGCATAGCATACTAGCTCATTATGAATAACTTACCTGAGAACGAAGCCCCTGAAGCGGTCCTCCGTCTTCCTCTTTGCTGCTGCCATGGATCCCGGAGTGACTTTCGGGTCTCGCGGGTCCGGCGCTGTGATTCGCCGGAGCCGCAATGACGTCACTCCCGTGCATGCGCACGAGAGCCGACACTGCGATCTGCGGCCTGCCCAGTGCGCCTGCACGCAGCCGTCTACGGCGTATGCGCCGTAGACAGTGGTGGCTGTCTTCGGGTAAATATATCCTAAACCATATAGGTTAAGGAGATATTTCTTAGACCTACAGGTAAGCCTTAATCTAGGCTTACCTGTAGGTCAAAGTGGTTTGTAAGGGTTTACAACCACTTTAAGACCACAAACAAAAAAAGAACCAAACCTTAGACAAAACGTTTCCACCCATAACATATTATGGACCCCCATAATGTTAACATAAACCATACATGTTACAACATTCATATACAATGTACATACATAAATGCCTCTAGGTGTATTACAGTACCAAAAAGATGTGTAATACCCTGAAATATATAAATATATACTGTATATTATTAAACAGAAGTTACATTTTTTCTCTGTAGAAGTTTTGTTGAGATTACTGTACATACAATACCATGTCTGTTATCTCTAGAATACAATGCTATTTAAAGGCTACTGTTAACAAACAAACAATGAACCCACTTAATTGGATTAGATTAGATCTGTTATTTAGCTAAAATGAGGCAGTTGAAGCTTAAAGTAGAAAATAAAGACAGACCGATAAACGATAAGTTGAACTTGCATGAAAAATCTACACTATTTTTTAAAAGTACCATCTCCAAATACTGATTCTTCTTTCCTATCGACACAAGCTGATGTGTGTAAATAGGGGGAAGATATAATCTCCCTAATTAATGAACTAAAATTAGATACAGACTATTGAGTATGCCCAGTTGTGACAGATTCTCAACACTATACATAACAAGTAACATGCAATCAGTGTTCAGAATATATTTAAAACAAAAGCTATGGTTTCATAAGGTACAATAGGGGAAAATTTCAAAGAAAAAGGCTGGTCTATTTAGGAGTTAAATCCATAACAAGCAGTAAACCTCAATTTAGCCAAAATGAACACTGTTTCAAGAAATGGTAGCCTGCTAACCCATTCTTTTGCAGGAACTAATTATATTAAGTACTGCACTTCCTTTTGCCGTGTGCTAATTATGCCCAAAGGGACGAAGAATATCACCTAATCCTTGCTAGGTCTAAATTTAAGATAACACCAATTTCGATGATAAAAGCTTAATTGTTTTTGTTCTCTTTCTCTAGCTGTTACCTCTATACAAACCATTCAAAGTGTAATTTTCTTATTTCATGTTATGATCCTGTCATTGTTACTTTACATAATCCCTCACACCCCATGAAAAAACAAAACAATACCAGACACACAATTTTGTAACAGTTAATTACCTAATGCAATAAGAAATAAGATTTGGTTACTCATACCAGTGTTCATCTATTTAGTGTGGTCAGAGCACTAAAAGATGATTGGAGTGGGGTAACCTAGATGTCTGTGTTTGTACAAGGACATACTGGGGCTTCTGTCTTGTGATCAACCACCTACAGGTAACCAGCGGCCAAAGCATGCCTTCCAAATTTAATTTTTTATTTTGCAAATTCATTCTTTCTCCTAATAGATAATTTGCTTCAATAGCATGTAAATCCTTTTTGAGCTATCAGATGTTTCACTTCACTAAAGCTAAATAAATATAGGAATGTGTTCCCTAACACCCTTGTGTTTTATTTTGCTTTCACATTTGTCAGTTTGTCTTGCAGAACATTACAAACAGGGTTATTATATTGCCTGCTAGTCACTCTGTTGAGAAGGTCCTATGTAATGCCTCATACACACTATTAGATTTTATGCACATTTTTGTCTTCAGATTTACCAAAACCATATAATATGAAGTCAAACCTTAAGAGTTTCAATTTGTATGCAACCAGGCAGGCCCTTGCACTACATGGTTTTAGTAAATCTGAAGACAAAAATATGCAGAAAATCTAATAGTATGTACGAGGTCTAAGATTTGCATAAAGGTGAGTTTATCATCAGTGAATTTGACCTTGCTTTGACAAAAACAGGGAGGCAATGTTCTCAAAGTGACTTTAGGAAACCCCCATGCATGGAAGAGGTTTTTTAGCTGGGGAAAGGGAGGTTGCTGAGAGTAGGCTATATACCTGGATTATAGAGGTTATCACTCTTCTGTGTTAGCAAGTTGTGTTCCCAGGGGTCATGTGGGCCTAAAAATATTTTCTACTTAAAAAACACTAGAACCACCACTTTTGTAACTGCTGCACTACAGAAAAAGTTCTAAAGGGCTGACTCTGGATGCTGAGACACACCCAGTAGAGCCCCATAGGAGTTTTGGGTATTCCACCACTTTTGTCCTCCTGTCTAGTGATGGATGAACTTGCTTGTTTTGGATTCAGTAGTGTGCTCAGCCAACGTGCTGAAAAAAAGTGCACGTAAAATGTGAACCCTGTTGAAGTCAATAGGAGAATAGTTTTTAAAATCAGTTATCTCCATCTTCAATGCTAACAGGCCATGGATTGTCAAGCAAAAGGGCAAAGAGAGTAGGGCACTACCCTGGGGAACTTGTCAGTTATAAAAAAAAAAAGCAACAGCACACCTATATGACCAAATTTAACTTTGAAAATATTTTTTGGGTTGTTTTTGCAGGGACAAAAAGTAGAAGTAAAATACAAAATGTATTTTTTTTTTAAGTAGAAAAAATACTTTTATCTTCCATATGATAAATAAATCTAATAGACAAATAGCGTCAGATAATGTTCACCATAAGCAGCACTCATAACATGACCAGACTAACATATATCTGTTTTAACATAAATGATAAAGAACAAGTACTGGACAGCAGTATCAGATGGTGATAAGAGAAGAGTCCAAAATAAACACAAATGGTGATGCCAATGTTCTCTGTTGATTGTGCACCCTTTCACCAGATCCCTCAACAAGTGTGTCACACTCCCCTCTGGGGTTTAAACTCACCAAACATCCAAGAATATCAAGCCTCACTTAGCTATACCAGTAAACTGCTGCTTCCTTGTGCTGTCCTTACATCAGGGTTTTCAAACAGTCATCCAGAAACACCATATGGGAAAAGAGAAAAATTCCACATAGTCTAGTTCCATTTTTAAACTTTTATTGAATTTCCTCCATTTGTTAAAATATTTGTCCTCATAAAAACATTTCCACAGTCCTTGTTCCAAATTCGACCAAATAACTTGTTGTCATGTGTTATTATCAGTCACTTACTGAGGAGACAGAGGCAGGCTCCATGGTATACTTCAGCGTAAATTGCTGCTCCACATGGCTCCACATGGCGCTTGATGCACTTCTGGTTTCTCCACTCGCAGTAGTTTGGAGCGCAAGGCTTCTGTACGTAACTTCCGGTCGTCGTAAGGTCACGCCTGACATGTTTCTTCATTATGACTTTGTCAAAGGGCTTGGCCTTATGACGCGATGACCCGGGTTATATCAGACAGTCAATCTATTCGGATTAACTCTCTGTATGCTTCCCGACCACTGCAGATATTGGTACACACCAGAGGATGGCCAGATATCATTTTAAAATCGGATTATTTCCCTTATAAAATATTAATATTAAATTTCAGTAGTCACTAATGAAACAATTGATATCAAGTTCTATATTTAACCCCTTAGGGGCTAATGTGTCCATCAAAAAAATCCATTGGGTTTTACGCTTTGAAAGCTCTTGTACCCTGCTTTTACCCTGCTTGAACCATGTTTGGGCAGCACAGTGGTGTAGTGGTTAGCACTCTCACCTAACAGTAAAAAGGGTCACTGGTTTGAATCCCAACCACGACACTACCTGCCTGGAGTTTGTATGTTCTCCCTGTGCCTGCGTGGGTTTCCTCCGGGTACTCCGGTTTCCTCCCACACTCCAAAGACATGCAGGTAGGTTAATTGGCTTCTGTTCCAAATTGGCCCTAGTATATGAATGGGGACCTTGGATTGTGGGCTCCTTGAGGGTAAGGACCAATGTGAGTGTGCAATGTACAGGGATAGGGACAATTGTAGACACCTCACTCAGGTTGAACTGGATGGACTGGTGTCTTTATTAAACCTTAGTAACTATTTAACTATGTAACTATGTAACCTCTCCAGAATGATTTAATGTGATCAATCCCCCAAAAATATATGTATAGCAAGCGGCAGCTTTTGCACATTGTATAGGAAAACCTGTTTTTATGTGTAGCGTTTACATCTATTGAATTCATTTAAACACCATTGCGCTGAGATAAGGAGGAACTGATACCAGTTGCACCATTTAATTTTCTCCTTTTTTTAAATATGTGTTTAGAAAAAATGCTTTGAAATAAAATAAAACAAAATCCCCCAACTTCATAATAATTACCAAACAGTGAAAAAACATACTGTGTTGAGAATAATAGTGGATTGACTACTTTTATTAGCAGCTATGGCAATGGGTGGGGGGGTTTGGAGTATGAGGTGTTTTAGTGCACTTGCCCCTATGGTGATTTTGTGCAGTAAGCTGGACCATAATAGTGTTGTCAAGAAGATAGAGTGCATGGCCATTCCTGAAGATCAGTAGGTTTTTGGGCAGTGTACAGGGGTCAGTAGTAGGTAAGGCAATGTAAAGAGGTTAGTAGTAGGTAAGGCAGCGTACAGAGGTCAGTAGGATGTAGGGCAGCATAAAAAGGTCAGTAGTAAGTAGGGCAGCCTACAGGGGTCAGTAGTAGGTAATTCTGAGGTCAGGAAGGCAAGGTATAGGTGGGTCAGGGGGCACGGTACTGGGGAATCAGAAGGACACAGTGCAATTGGGTCAGTATCACACAGTACTGGAAGGTCAAGGGGTACAGTACAGTGGGATCAGGACGTCAGGTTCAGGGTGTCAAGAGGGCAGGGCCCTGGGGAATCAGGAGGGTATGATATTGGGGCATTCAGAAGGGTACGGTATTTGGGGGATAAGGAGGGCTGGGGTGTCAGGAGGGCATGGTACTGGAAAGTCAGGAGGGATGAGTGTCATGAGGGCATGGTGCAAGGGGTCAGGAGGGCTGGGTGTCATGAGGGCATCAGGGGGGCTGGGTGTCAAAAGGGCATGGTGCTGGGGCATAAAGAGGGCTGAGGTATCAGAAGGGCCTGGTGCTGGGGCATCAGAAGGGCTGGGGTGTTAGGAGGGCATAGAAGTTGTTTTCAATGCAGAGTGGCACAGAAAAGGTGCAGTTGCAAACCTACATGTCCTGGTGCAGATCCCTACTGGCAATTCTCTCTCACCTTGCAATCTGGTATCACCCACAAGTCCCTTGAATCGGGAAGAGGGTTGGTAGGGATTACCGTGGAAGAGCACGAGCTCAAGCATGTTTGCAGAAGAGCCCAAACTCGCCCACATGATTCCAGAGGTTTTCCCTGCCCCGTAGCTGCATGTATGCAAGGGGCGGATGAAGGAGGAATGATTAAGCTTCTGAAACACGTCCCAAGTTGGCTCGCATAGTGGTTGGACTGACAGCTCCTCTCACTACTCCACCTGGGCACATCGCCTTTGGTTGGATATCCGATTTATGGATATACCATCAAGGCCACAAGGCCACACATGGCAGCCTGACGCCGGTCTCCCTGCACAGACTCCAGGCACATTTTGTTCCCCACCACATCTGGCTGTCTTCTTCACCAAGGACTACTACACAGCTCCCAGCTCATTACAATCCACTGCAGGCTCTTATCCTCTCTCTCCTTCTCACCCGCTTGTGAGTTCTATTTGTTTTATATGGTATTTGACTTAATAAATTGGGCTACACTATGACGGTTTGATGCTTTCTTCCCTTCACTTCCTATTTAGAGATTGTGGATTTCCAGCCCACAAATTAAAGCAGCCTTGCCAGCACCACAGTGTCAGCCATTTTCTACTAATTTACATTCTTATTCCTATACCTCCGGGAATAAATATCTTTCAATACCTCTTTTTTTAACCTGGTATGTGACATTTTATCACTATATGATGGGCACAGTGTCAGTGCTGTAGTGTTTTTTTGGTTATGTC
The DNA here is from genome assembly GCF_037356315.1 of Lithobates pipiens. Lineage (NCBI taxonomy): Eukaryota > Metazoa > Chordata > Amphibia > Anura > Ranidae > Lithobates > Lithobates pipiens. The sequence continues at coordinate 2,889,421 of NW_027507718.1, forward strand.
TCTATACATGCACCTGTGTTGCACAGAGCTCTGAAAAGACCAGGTCAGCAACATTGGGACGTGTTTACGAGCTCCCTGTCATCTGTCATTGGTCGATAGGTAACTTGCTATCGACCAGATGTTGACCCCCGCTTTATGTTGTATTAGCATGGGGCTTTGTGATGAAGATTAGAAGAAAGATTCAAGAGTCTCTAAATGTAGATACATTGAACTTGATTTCTAAAAGCAGTATAGGCTATTCACTCAGGAAAGTGAATTTTCAATTTTCAAGGGAATTTTTACTAACCTTAGTGAATGATGTGAAGCTTTGGTGACGTCAATCTTTCATTCACGTGCAATCAAAAATCCTGTTTTTTTTTTTCCTTGCATGTGATTATTCTTTAAGTTAATTATCACTACATTAATTTAGCAAAGTGAAAATTCACTTTCAAAACAAAAATAATCCAGCACAATTGTTTAGAAATAATTAAGATTAGTTCTCTAGTGTACTCCCATGGAACCAGTTGGTTTAGTCATTTATATTTCTCCTAATTCTTTTTGAGACCATATTAAGGGGTTTTGAATCCTAAAACGTATTGGTGTTATGTTATATAGTCAATTTCTTGTTCCTTTACTAAGCTGAATGGAATTATATACAAGATATAATACAAGATCTTTTTGCAGGAGAAAGCTTGTCAAATAATAATCATTTGTTATCATTCCTCACAATATTATGCCTCAAGAATGTTTGAAAATGTATTTTGTAGCTTCTTCTTGTGATGGTGTAAATATTTGTTTTCAGGGGATTGACACTGCATGGTAAATATGAAAAAATAAAACTCTGCATTCTTAACTGAATATTATTTGGCTATTCCTTTCATTCATCTGCTGATTGCCACATCCATTTTCTTTGCATGATTTGTAGCCCTTAGGGCCTTCTTCCAATTACTTCCAAACAGCACGACTATACTATTTTAATAATAATGACATATTCACAAATTTCTTGCAGCTTAAAATAATGGAGCCTTAAAATTTGAACTTATGTGTCTGCAGATAATATTGAAGTACCTACATTAGCTGAAACCCATTACCATCACTATCCATCATTTGTCTAAAATGCATTTAGCTTTTTTTTTTTTTACATTTGTGAGCTGGGTACTGATAACCAAAAAAGAATATATTATTTCTCTAAATGAAGGTTTTCAGAACTCATAAAGTGGCATTGATAAACATTATTTGCTTTTTTATAATTTGTAAAGCAGTTCTCTATAGCCCTTATACAGATATAGGACTTTATCCAGTCCTTCTCCACACATTTACAGTTATACTAAGGAATGGAAGATCCAAAATCACAGCAAAACACCTACTTATCTGCTGCTGGAAAACAATGCATAAAGGCATTTGATATATCCTAAAGCTTCACTAAAAACATCTAAAGTAGAGGGGAGTTTAGGGATATGATATATCACAGGTGTTCTTCAAAAAATCTATGCAGAGTTATTCAGGCCTATGGTATATTATATGACTTCTTAATATTAATAGTCTACCGGGGGGGGGGGGGCATTTAAATGTATGATATATTACATTTTGAAACACTTAGAATTTCTTATGATGGTTTTCTATGAGCCCTTGTACACACGGTCGGTGATTCCGACGGAATGTGTCCTATCGGACCGTTTTGTCGGATAATCCGACTGTGTGTGGTCTCCACTGGACTGTTTCCGTCGGAGTATCCGACGGACCAAGTTTTCCAACTTGTCTGTAAAACTTTCCGACAAAATGCTCCGATCGGACATACTCCGATCATGTGTAGCCTACTCCGACGGACAAAGTGCCACGCATGCTTAGATCAAATTCCTAGATAAAAGCTATTGGCTACTAGCCTGAACGTAGTCCCGTCATAACGAAATAACGTCATCACGTTATGTGCAATCGGATTTTCTGACAACTTTGTCCGACTGTGTGTATGCAACAGTTTCGGACAAAATCCGTCGGACAAAATCCAACGGATTTGGTTATCAGATTGTCCAACCGTGTGTACAAGGGCTTACTGTAGTAAAATGGGATTTTTATATACAGTTTACCACCTGTAAAATCCTTTTCTTGAGAGTACATCACGGGACACAGGAGCTTCATTACATAGTGGGTTATATAGGCACTGGTGATTGGACACTGGTTGACCCCAATTAAGGAGAATTTCTCCCCTATATAACCCCTCCCATCTGGGAGGCACCTCAGTTTTGTAGCAAAGCAATAAGAAACCACGTAAAACCCAAGAGGAGCGAGAGCCCTGTGTCCTGTGATGTACTCTCAAGAAAAGGATTTTACAGGTAAGCTGTATATAAAAATCCCATTTTCTTGATCATACATCACGGGACACAGGAGCTTCATTACATAGTGGATTGTCCCATAGCAATGCTCAGATTGAGGGGAGGGAGACACAGATCATAATTATAGACCGCCAGGGACCGGAGGACCTAAACTGCAGCCTGCAGTACGCTGCGCCCGAAGGCTATATCCTCTTGCCCTCTGACATCCACCTGATAGAATCTGGGGAATGTGTGGACTGATGACCAAGTTGCAGCCTTACAGATCTGAGCCAGGGAGGCCTGGTGATGCACTGCCCAAGAAGCACTAACAGGCCTAGTAGAGTGCGCTTTCACTTGAAAAGGAGGAATATTCCCCTTTACACTATAGGCCTGAGAAATAACCTGTCTAATCCACCTTGAGAGAGTGGATTTTGACGCCGCCTGGCCCTTCCTAGGGCCTTCTGGCAAAATAAATAAGCAATCAGTTTTCCTTATCTGAGCAGTTGCTTGAAGATAAACACTGATTGCTCTAACCACATCCAAAGTGTGCAAAGATTCTTCTTCTGCGGACTGTGGGTCCGGAAAAAAGGATGGTAGGATTACATCTTGATTCAAACGGAATCCCGAAACCACCTTAGGTAGAAAGGACCTGTTGGGACGCATGACCACCCGGTCCTTATGAATAATTAGATACGACTCCTTGGTGGAAAGAGCTGCCAGCTCTGATACTCTTCTAGCCATGGATATGGCTACCAAGAAGACCATTTTTTTAGTCAGGAGAACTAATGAAGCCAGATGCAAAGGTTCAAATGGTTGCCCCTGCAAAGCCGAGAGAACCAAATTCAGATCCCAAGGGCATACCGGAGGTTTGACTGGCGGTCTTATCCGCATGGCCCCCTGGATAAAAGCCCGTACCAGGGAATGCGATGCAAGTGTCTTTTGAAAAAACACTGACAGGGCCGAAATCTGCACCTTGATAGTGCTTATGGCCAAATTAATTTCTAGGCCTGACTGGAGAAAGGCCAAGATCCTGCTAATGACATACTTTCTAGGATGCCATTTCCTGAGTTCACACCAGGAAACATATGCTCTCCAGATTTTGTAATAAATAAGCCTGGAGGCCGGCTTTCTGGCATTGACCAGAGTAGAAAGGACTGGCCCCGAAAGGCCACGGTCTCTCAGAATGTGGGTCTCAGCAGCCAAACGGTCAAATTCAGACTGCGTAAAGCAGGATGGTAGATTGGACCCTGTGAGAGCAGGTCTGGCCAGAGAGGGAGGATCCATGGCCTGCCTACTGCCAACTTCATGATCTCCGCGTACCATGGTCGCCTGGGCCAAGCCGGGGCCACCAAAAGGACCCACTTTGTCTCCCTCTTGACTCTTCCCAGGAACCGCGACAGAAGCGGGCTCGGGGGGAAGGCATAGATCAGGTTGTACTGATCCCAGGGAACTGTCAGAGCATCTGACCCCTGAGCAAGTGTATCTCTTGTCCTTGACACAAAATTGTCCAGTTTTCTGTTGAACCTGGATGCAAACAGATCTACGTCTGGAGTACCCCACCTGTGACATATGCTCCAAAACACATCGGGGTGCAGAGCCCATTCTCCTGGGCACAACTGCTGGTGGCTCAGAAAATCCGCCTGCCAATTTTCCACTCCTGGAATGAAGACTGCAGAAAGACACGGAACATGCTTTTCTGCCCAGACAAGTATGCAATTCACCTCTTTTTGGGCCACCAGTCTCCTGGTACCACCCTGGTGATTGATATAAGCCACTGCTGTGGCATTGTCGGACTGAACCCGAACTGGGAGACCTCGTAGTCTGTAAGACCACTTTATGAGAGCCATGTAAACTGCCCGGATCTCCAAGATATTTATGGGCAATAGCTTCTCAATCGCAGACCATTTCCCCTGCGAACACATCTCCTCCAATATTGCTCCGCAGCCTGTCAGGCTGGCATCTGTTATAATCTTCCATGGAAGAGGAAGAAAAGTTTTGCCCTTCAGCAAATTCTTAGTTTGTAACCACCAGACGAGACTCTTGCGTGTCCCTGGGGATAGATGCATAGGAAGATCCAAGGCTTGGGGCTTCCTGCTCCAAGCCGCAAGGATGCATCTTTGCAGAGGCCTTGAGTGGAACTGGGCGAATGGGACAGCCTCGAAGGAGGCGACCATTTTCCCTAACAGTCTCATGCACAACCGAATGGGAGAAGATCTTCTGCCCAGAATTAGGCGCACCAGATCCCCAATGGCCAAGTCCTTTAGCCTTGGAAGAAACACCTTGCCCTGAGCGGTGTCGATGATCATGCCCAGGTATTCCAACCTGGTGGCAGGCTGTAGGGATGACTTTTCTAGGTTTATGATCCAACCTAGGCGTTCCAGGTGTTCTAGCGTTCTGGTGACGCTGTGATTCAGGAACGCTGCTGTTTTCTCCATGAGAAGCAAATCGTCTAGATAAGCCATGACGGCTATACCCTGAGCTCTTAGGTCTGCTAAGAGAAGGTCCAGAATCTTTGTGAAGACTCGAGGGGCCGTAGCAAGCTCGAATGGCAAGGCCACAAATTAAAAATGGCGCTGCTCTACCGCGAACCTTAGAAATTTTTGGTGTGCGGGAAAAATTGGCACATGGAGATATGCATCTTTGATATCTATTGATGCCATAAATTCTCCCCCTTGCAGGGAGGAGACCACAGTGCGAATTGACTGCATTCGGAAGGACCGGATGCGTAAAAACCGGTTCAGATCCTTCAGATCTAGAATAGGTCTGACACTTCCATTTGGCTTCGGAACGGTGAAGAGATTTGAGTAAAATCCTGAACCCTGTTCTTTTGGGTCCACTTCTACTATGACCCCCTGGGATAGTAAGTGATCTAAGGTCAGAAATAGCAGTTCTTGCTTTACTGGTTCCTGGGGATCCTTGACCTTAGGAAACAAGAAGGTGGAATCTCCTGAAACTCTAGCCTGTAGCCCAGAGATACGGAAGAGATCACCCACTTGTCCTGGATCTCTTCCCGCCAGGCTCCTGCAAACTGCAGGAGCCTTCCCCCCACTCGGGCAAGCGGTGGCGCCCCTTCACAAGGAAGCTTTTGGGCTCTGCTTGGCAGGCTTTCGCCCCCAAGTCTTTTTCTGCCCCTGGGCTCGGCCCTGAGCCTTTCCAGTAGAGGAGGGCTGAGAAGGCCGTCGCCACTGCTTAGAGAGCACGCCTGAATGAAGGACGCTTGCTCCTTTTGACTGGAAGGAGAGTAGATTTACCTCCTGAGATTTTTTGGACGAATTTATCTAGTCAGGCTTTTATTCATGCAAGAAACAGCCGCATCGACAGATGGGACCCCCCACTTCTTGGTGAAACTTTCCTCCAGAGGATAATGCACAGAAAACCTTTTAGGAGGAGCAAACAGTTTATCGGGATGTCCCCAATCCTCATACATCAATTTATCCATTAAGGTATGAATTGGGAAGGAATAGGCAGTCTGTGGGGCTTTCCTGACTCCCAGGGAAGAAACAGAGGATGTAGCGACTTCAGCAGCAGGCATTCTGAATGCGGTACGCACCAATTCAGTATAATACTGCACCTGTTTTCTGAGTGCCTGGGAGGAGGGGACTCTCTCCTCTTTCTCTGACTCATCCGACTGCTCATGATCCCTATCCCAAGATAGGGACCTCTCCTCATTTTCAGAAGAATCATCTGAGAGAGGGATTTCAGCAGAGGGAGGGGATCTACCCATTTTCCTGCTATCTTTCAGGGAAGCAGAAATAAAATTCATGATTCTCCCTTCAAAACCCTCCAATGTAGCCTTAAGGGAGTCCTCAGTGACATAAACCGGGGCTGACACATTAGGAGAGGCTGCAAAACCTGACAGGGGCACTGACTCGTCTTGAGAGGCTGGCTCCAGTCTTGCGGGGGGGATGGTAACTTACAGGCACTTTTAGAACCCCTGGACCTAGGCGGTGATTTACCAGTGCCTTTGCTACCTCCCCCTGAGACCCTCTTACGAGGAGACATAGTCCTAAGCTACAAAGCAGAGGTACTAGTACAAGTGCAATCACTGTTGTGCTTAAAGTCTCACAATAAATATAAATGCTTAAACTGCACAACTGCACTGCTGAGTAGGTGTCTAAGGTTTGCCTGGATCCAATCCCCATGGATGCTTACTGCCCACAGCTCCTGTGTCTCCAATTACAGCCCCCTGACGCTCTGGGCTTTTTAAATCTGCCGCCTGGCGCCTGCGCAGTACAGCGCCGTGCACACTAACGTGCCCGGCTCACAACCACACCCCCCTCCTCCATTAGGCCGGGAAACCACCCGGCGCGCATGCACGAGGACCGCGGGATCCAGGGGGGAAAGGAGAACCCCACCGGAGCTGCGTGGGACCCCCAGACTACGTGGGACTCCTGTGTTTACCTTGATGTGGCAGGGACTGCAATGGAGACGTGAGTCAGCCGGAGAACCAGGCCTCACTGAGCGTGTGTACTGAAAGGCATGTAAGTATGCATCAGGCTGCTCTTACTCCCTCTAGTGGTGGAAACCAGGTAAGACATACAACTACTCATAATGAAGAAATCCATTATATATATATATATATATATATATATATATATATATATATATATATATATATATATATATATAGGATTAACTTCCCTTACCTGTCCTCGCCGCAGGAATTGCTGAGACAAATTCCAGCCTTCACCCATCACGGCGGGTATTGTTAGCCAACCTTCAGGTTTATCTGGGGCTCTTTCTCGGATGAGCCTCCTACCTGGACCATGTAAAAAGCTCTGCCAGAAACTTTCGTGCGCTCTGTATAAACAGTACACCAAGTCTGGTTTTCCCAGAGCCCAGTCTTCCAATAGGAGAGGACTTACAGGCCAAACCTCGCTTCTTCGGCTGACGAGGCCTGGGTACCATACCATCTTGGGAGTCAAATATCGGCCCGAGGTATGGATCAGTTTTTTTTGTAGCCCTTAGGCCCTCGCAGGGACCTGCATAGAGCTAATGTTTTACGTGACCAACCACCATAGACACTGGCGAAAAAACTGAGGTGCCTCCCAGATGGGAGGGGTTATATAGGGGAGGAATTCTCCTTAATTGGGGTCAACCAGTGTCCAATCACCAGAGGTGCCTATATAACCCACTATGTAATGAAGCTCCTGTGTCCCGTGATGTATGATCAAGAAAAGAGCTCCCTTAGTATACCTGTTAGGGGATAGCCTTAGTGTGTACAAACAAATCAAACACAGCAACATTAAACAGTCTTTTTAACTTATTTGTAGCTTCTGTCTTCATCATGCCCTTCAGTTCCTTCTGGTTTTCTTACCACGGTCATGTTGGAATTGCTATGCTTCCATAAATCCCATGCATATTTGTTCTGACTAAGTGAATGTACTGAAGCTTCTGAAGGAGCTGGCGAGCCAGCCATCTAGCATTTTCAAAAGTAGAACAGTGGAAACCTATATTTTCCTTTTTGCATAAGGACAACTGAACTGTAGCTTTAAAATTTAACTAACCCTCCTCCCCACCTCTGCAGAATAAATCCACACTAGCATGCCCACACAAGCTTTTTACTTACCTCTTTAATAGAGCAACATCTTACTGCACTGTTTACTTGACCTCTGGAAAAAAATCCTTTTTAGCACTGGTTGTTCCTGCGTACTGAGCCCCCTCAAGAAATAGTCACAGTACAGCACCATACAAGAGTATAAGGGCTAAGTCAGCCAGCAAGCATTGAAGCGGCAGTCAGTGCCAAAAGTGGTGTTAGCTGGCAGTAAAATAAACAGCCAGCAGGACATGGCTCTGCTACAGAGGTGAGTAAGAAGCTGAGGTGGGGGGTTGAATCCATAGAGAGTGGTGATAAGTCTCCAGAAACTTCAGGATAGGCACAGTTCTTAATGGATAATGAGAAAGCAAGTAGCCCAGATCATAAAGCACAGATTTAAGGTCAAAAGCTGGGTCAGTGCAGGCAGCAGAGAATCAGTGTTGTGTCACAAGCCAAAGTCAGTTACAAGTAGCAGTAGGAGGTATCATAAGACAGCAGGCAGGATTTTGTGTGAAGCTCAGGAAACAGGGTGAACTTAAATAGCTGGCCAATCTTCCTGACTGGCCACATGATCAGATGCAGATAAGACTGATTGCAAGTGCAATTCAGTTCTGCAGAACTATGACTATTCCAATCATTAAGGCAAAGGCTGCAGAGGCAGAAGAGGTGAATCTTACTCCAGTTAATTGTTGACCAAATCTCAAGACTTGGCAGACCTCCACCAGATGGTCCTCTATTAGGCACATCAGGATATTTTCTTATGTTTCCCATGAATCCTCTTTTGGACTGTGAGCATTCCATCTTATCAAATATGGTAGCTTACCAGGATGCAGTTAAAAAATAAGGACTTTCTCTACAATAAAGTCCTCCCCTTGTACTTGGACTGGGTCTGGCAGAGGGAGTGTATGTCCTGAAAAATAATTAATTTTAAAATCTTTTAAAGGGACCACATGAAGGACAAAATGGATCTTCATTGAAGTAGGTAATTTTGTTTTGTACACTACAGGGTTAATCTGGTCTATTACTTTAAAAGGACACATGGACTTAGGATTTGAGTTTTGGAGAATGTATTTTGTAAATGTTTTGTAGATAACCAGACTTTATCACTTACTGAATGGTTCATCTTTGCTTGTGTTCAGTTTTCTTATACGTTTCTTAAACTTCATGTAATTTTTTTAGTAGTTCTTAATATTTTTGAAAAGAAGACCATAATTTGTCAAGTCCATAATTGGGAAAAATGGGCTTTAAGAAATAGAGCCGTGGCAATTGTATGCAAATTTTGCTAATTGTAGGTATTCAACTCAGTCGTCCCAAAGATTGCAGATGAAACAGCAGAGATATTGCTCTAATATGTGATTTGTCATTTCTGGTTGACCATTAACCACTTTCTGCCTGCAGAAATACTGTCACAAAGTGGTTGTATTATCCTGATTGAGGGTCATACGACGTCCAGCAGGATAAGCTGCTCGCACACGACCGTGAGGACGCACAGCATGGTGATGGGTGATGCATGTGTCGCTTTGAAACACAGCATCTCCAATCCCGGTGAAGAGCCTATGACATAGGTTCTTTGCCATGTGATCAGCTGTGTCCAATAACAGATGGTCATATCGTAACCAGGAAGTGCCGCTTATCAGCTTTTCCTCTATTCGCGCTGACAAGGTGTGAGTAGAGGAGAGCTGATCAGCGGCTCTCCTGACGGGGGGGGGGGGGTCTGCGCTGATAATCGGCGCATTGATTATCAGTGCAGACCCATCAAGGATGCCCACTAGAGCCCACCAGGGATGCCAATCAATGGCCATCAAGGATGCCAATCGGTGCCCATCCGTAATGCCTGCCAGTGCCTCCTCATCAGTGCTGCCTATCAGTGCCCATCAGTGCCATCCATCATTGCAAATCAGTGGCATCAGTGCTACATATTAATGCCTTATCAGTGCCCATCAGAGATAGCTCATCAGTGCCCATCAGGGCAGCCTCATCAATGATCATCAGTGAAGGAAAAAACTTACTTATTTTTATTTACAAGATTTTATAACAGAAACAAAGAAAAACTAGTTTTTTCTACATTTTTGGTCTTTTTTTTATTTGTTTAGCAAAACAGAAAAAACCCAGTGCTGATCAAATACCACCAAAAGAAATCTCTATTTGTGGGGGGAAAAAAATGATAACAATTTTATTTGGGTACAGTGTTGCATGACTGCGCAATTGTCATTCAAAATGCAACAGTGCTGAAAGCTGAAAATTGGCCTGGGCAGGAAGGAGGTAAAAGTGTCCTGTATTGAAGTGGTTAAATCATGGATGAAAAGCAGTTTACAGATTGACTTGAATTCCCATCATTTCCATAACCATAAAGTGAACTGATTTCCACGATCAAACATTATCTCACAGTGAAAAACACATAATCTATACATTTCTTGAGTTACCATTCCTGATATGTCTTCCGCTGTAAGAATGCCATAAATGGGCAAAAAAAAAGCTATCATTGTTAGATGATTTACTACTCTCAGGACACTTTTAACTTTATTTAATGATAGTAGGTCAACAAGAATGTGGAGATAGACCACCGGGGAGAGGTTTTAGTAGACCAACAGCAAGTGTGGTACCTTCTTTTTTGCACAGCTCTCACATGAAAGAACATCATTCTGTAAATAATGAGTGGCCCTAAAAAGCTGGCAAATCACCCTGATTGGCCACAGGATCAGATGCTGGTGAGACTGATGGCTACTGTAATTGAGTCCTAAAGAACTGTTGCAATTCCATTAATTAAGGCAGAGGCTGTAGTGGCAAAACAAATAAGTCATGTTTCAGTCTGTGGGTGACTTGACTTTAGGACCTGTCAGACTCATGGGAAGTGGGAGGGGTTCAAGGGATTATTTATGTTCTTTAGTTTGAATGAAGTGGTAAAATCTTTACTTGCGCTCCAGAGAAAGAAAGTGTAGGGAATGCAAACTTCTCATCAGCAGAACAAGAGGTGGAAGGAAAGCTTTTAACCTGTTCCAGTGACAACTATTTAAGGAGAGAACCCCCCCCCCCCCCCCAAAAAAAAAAAAGTTATTGCTATATATACACCTTATGCCTCTCATTTCTAAGGAAATGGGTGACAGTTTTTACAAGTTTTAGGTTTCAAAATCCAAAAGCACATCCTTTCACCTTCTGGCCTGCTTACATGTTGAATATCTTCTGCTCAGGTACAATGAACCAGGCATGAAGACTACACTTTCCAGAACTAACCCTATCCTTACCACTTCTAAGGATAGACATGAGGATACTCGCAAGTCACTTCAGAAATGAGCTCTCCGATTCAACTATTTATCCTTCATCCTACATAGTACCCCTACCTTTTCATCGAAAAAGTGTAACATGTGGGTAAAGACGCAGCATGAGTTTTTAACAAGTCCTTTATTAAAAAAATATTTAAAAATATCCCCTGGTGTAGATCCATCATCAATCATCACACTCGCTGCACCGCCAGACCTGTAAAAAGAAAGAAAAATCCTCCATTCTTGTCGTAGTCTCCCGCCATCTGCCTGCTCTGCTGTTGACATGTCTTAAAAAACTAAGGGGCGGAGTCACCTGATGACATCATAGGGTGACCTCACTCAATGACATCACAAGAGGGTGGAGCCATCCAGTGGTGTCACTGGGTGGCTCCGCCCCTTGGCTATTTAAGAAATGACAGGCGGTGGAGCAGGCAGGCGGCAGGAGCCTTTGACAAGACCAGAGTTTTTTTTTCTCTTTTTTCTGGTTCAGCAGTGTGGCGGGTGTCGTGATTGATGATGGATCCACGCCGGGGGATAGTTTTTTGATTTTTGAATAAAGGAATTGTAAAAAAACTTGTGATGTGTCTTTACTCACTTTTTACACTTTTTTGGTGAATGGGTAGCCCATACTCATTCACATTGGGGGTGCTGGGATCTGGGGGCCCCCTTGTTGAAGGGGGCTTACAGATTCTGCTAATCCCCCTGCCCACAGACCCCTACAACCCCCACCCAGGATTGTGAGGAAAGGCCCTTGTCCCCATCAACTTGGGGACAAGGTACTTTAGGGGGCGGAGCCTACTGTCCCCATAAATGCTAAGGGTCTCAAAGTATGTATTTAACCAGCTAAGCACCAGTCACCACAGTTATACTGCAGCAGATTGGCTCCCCTGGGTGAATCACTGTAACTGTATGTCGACCGCTTTAGGACCACTAGGTGTCGCAGTGCTCCCCTAGGTGAATCGCTGTAACTGTATGCCGACTGCCTTAGGTCCACTAGGTGTTGCAGTGCCGTATCGCCTGGTCATTAATCACTTCAGTCCTGGAACATTTTTACCCCCTTCCTGACCAGAGCACTTTTTGCAATTCGGCACTGCATCACTTTAACTGACAATTGCGCGGTTGTGCGACGTTGCACCCAAATAAAATTGATGTTCTTTTTTCCCACAAATAGACCTTTCTTTTGGTGGTATTTGATCACCTCCACCGTTTTTATTTTTTGTGCTATAAACAAAGAGCTACAATTTTGAAAAAAAAGCAATATTTTTTTACTTTTTGCTATAATAAACATCCCCCAAAAATATATAAACAAACTATTTTTTTCCTCAGTTTAGACCACTATGTATTCTTCTGCATATTTTTAGTAAAAAAAAATCACAATAAACGTATATTGATTGGTTTGTGCAAAAGGTATAGCGTCTACAAAATAGGGGATAGTTTTATGGCATTTTTATTATTATTATTTTTTATTAGTAATGGCGGTGATCTGTGATTTTTATTGTGACTGCGACATTATGCCGGACACAATAGACACTTTTGACACTATTTTGGGACCATTGTCATTTATACAGCGATTGGTGCTATAAAAATGCACTGATTACTGTGTAAATTACACTGGCAGGGAAGGTGGTTAAAACTAGAGGGCGATCAAGGGGTTAAGTGTGTCCTAGGGAGTTATTCTAACTGGGGGGGTGGGCTGCCACTAACATGACAGCGATCACTGGTCCTGATGACAGGGTGCAGTAGATCCTTGTCATGTCACTAAGCAGAATGGGAAAATGCCTTGTTTACATATCCCCGTTCTGCAGCTCTGTGACACAATCACTGGGACACTGGCAGACATCGAGTCTGCGGGTGTTGTGGGTACGGTCATGCTGTTCGTGCCCACTAGCCACGCCAATTAAAGGGGACGTACAGGTACGCTCATTTGCCAACCACTGCCATTGTGCCAACGTATATCGGTGTGCAGCGGTCGGCAAATGGCTAAGGGGCAAATCCTTCCGATTCTTAAGTGGTTAAAGATGAACTTTACCCATACAAGTTTGATAACAATTACTGTTCTTTAGCAAAGGATCATACATTCCACATGTTATGTTCAACAATTATGCTACCAAAATTAGTGTGTGCTGTAAATTGCCTCCAGTATCACGCCTGTTTCTTTTTGCTAGAGGCATTTTGATGAAGCCCAGAACAGTCACTTCCTTTTTGGAAACTCTCCCTCTCTACTTGGTCTCAAAAACTATATGTGAGTTTCTGTAATTAAAATATGTATATTTCCAGCCTTGATTGTATGTCTTGGCTTAGCTGGAGAGGAAGACTGTCAGAAGCTTTACAGTGCTGAAATTCACAACAGTCTCAATGAGGGAGAAAAGAAGGATACTATCATTGTAAGTTTAACTCTTTTGCGTCTCCCTGGCAGCAGAGTTTGTCCTATTACCTCGCCTACTTTTCTTTTCTCTCTCCCTAAACTGTGTTCCCTCCACACAGTTTGTGTCATGGGATAGCCGGCGGCATGAACTTCCAGACCCGAACAATAAAAACTATTGACACAATTTGTATTGAACAAGGCCACGGCCTTATTTATTAGTTTTCACAAATAATTCCTTATATATAATTCATCTTCTTGTATTTCATATTAAACTATAAATACTTAATTTGGTTTTTAAATACAACAAAACCAGATCAGTCACTAAGGCTTGAGCTGTACAACGCATAAAACTCATGTTCAATAAACTGTCCCCATTCAGCCGAAAGGGACTTACCACATAAATTTAAGGCCATGATGGAGGGGGGGGTGGGGATTGGGGGGAGCTCTTCGGGGATCCTCTGGCGACTGGCACGTATTAACCTCAGATGACTCCTTATATAGGGGCTCAGCTAGGTTCTAGAAGCTTCCAGAGGGTCAGCTGACCTTTCTTGACCTATCACTGCTGACCCTCCATAGGCTTCCAGAAGGTTCCTAACATGTGACCTTCCCTGACCTATCCTAAGACCCCCCTGAATTCAATCAGTGGGAGACTTGAAACTTCCCAACCGCCACAATCCTATGAGGGGAAAGGGGGACTTAAAACAGGCATACCCCTTCTACTCCCATGGGATCACAGGCGGCATGAACCTCCAGACCCGAATAATAAAAACTATTGACAAAATTTGGACTGAAAATGGCCACAGCCTTATTTATTGGTTTTCAGAAATAATTCCTTATATATAATTCATCTTCTTTTATTTTATATTAATCTTTAAATTACTTAACCTTTTTTTTTAAATACAACAAACCAGCTCAGTCACTAAGGCTTGATGTGTACAATACATAAAACTCTAGTTCAATAAACTGTCCCCAACAGACATGCAAGATGCAAGGCACCCTGCATGTCACCTAACCCCAACTTTTGGGCAGTTCAATGTAAGTCTGGAGGCTCAAATTAAAATTGTCCAAACCAATTTCGGACAAATGAATCCCATCCATCCGATACAAACTTGGAATGCCCCCCCTGCAGCTCAAAGTGTCGGAAAGAGATGCCTATATTGGGAGTCAGACATTTTTTAATACAGACTTTCTCAAAAGGTTTGAGAAAGGGGGATTCCATCCAATGTAATCTGCGAATGATTTCAGAAAAAATTAATACAACATTTGGGGATGAGTTTTTAATAACTTGAAATGTAGTCTGAATGTTGGCAATTAAATCCAATGTTCTAAGTTGGCCAATGTCATTCCCTCCTAAGCGTATTAAAAATAAATCAGGTGCAGGCCATAACATATACATCCTGTTTATCTCAAAAATTAACTCTTTCCACACCATACCAAGACATCCTCATTTCCAAGTTTAAAAAAAACTTTAAACTGAGATGGGTCTAAACCTAAATTTGTACCTTAGATTCTTCACGCCGCCCTTTTCTGTGTCCAAAAAATGTATGAATGACCCAGTATCCATATCACTCTCCTGTAATAGATCAAATAATAGTGTTAGGACGGATGTATCATTTGTAAACGCTCAACTTCCACCTACCCATGTTCTTGATTTTACTCTTGTTGAGACCTATTTGAGCCACTTCCATCGCAGCCCCAATACGAAAAAAACGTGTGGAAAAATTCATGTCACGCTGGTTTAATTCAGCTAGACATTTCTTAAAAACCATAGAAGGGGCGTGGCTTGGCGCCGAGGGAAGATGGACGCCTGAACTAGAGCTCCCGGTCCCCGAGGTCCAGCTATATTATGCTTGGTAGCTCTCCCGCGTTGCAAGATGGGAAGCACACCGCCGAAGGTTTCGTCGATCCGATCCGGATCTCCGCGGGATGCAGATCACCCGCCAACTCAGCATATCCCGGACATTTTCCGCTCCTGGACCCGAGGTACGTCTCAAGAGGCACAGGCCGCAATGCACGAGGCTTCCTCACAGAGCAGAGCGACACCTTGCTCCAGGAGCCGCAGCCCTCAGCATCCTCCCTCTGCCTCTGACACACAGCAAACTTTGAGCCTTGCTGACCTCCGTGCTGTTGCTGCTGATATAAAATCAGCCATGTCAGCGGCTATTTCGGAACTTCGGGAGGATTTTCATAGCATGGCCATTAGAATGGAGGAGGTGGAAGAGACACAGGCCCGCCATGATGCGGCCCTGTGTCACGTACAACAACTGACAGAATCGCATGCCATTCATCTACGCGACATGAATCGTCATGTAGAGGACCTCGATAATCGAGGGAGGAGACGGAACCTAAGAGTAAGAGGTCTCCCCGAAGCCATAGACGCTCCGCAGCTAGTAAGAGAAATCACAGCCATTTTTAATGGCCTGCTTGACCGTCCCCCAGACACATTAATTCAGATGGAAAGAGTCCATAGAGCCTTACGCCCTAGAGGCAGAGAGACTGACCCCCCCAGAGACGTTATATGCTGTCTCTCTGATTTTATACTCAAGGAGGAAATAATGCGTAAAGCTAGAAACACTGAGAGACTTCTACACCAGGGCTCAGAAATCAAGATTTTTCAAGATTTCTCTACCATCACGCTCCAAAGGAGGAGAGAGCTGGAGCCTCTGCTAGATGTCTTGAGGGCCAGAGCGATCCCATATAGGTGGAAATTCCCATTTTGCCTAGCGGTCACCGTCAACGGTCACACTCTCCATCTTAAAGTTCCTGAAGATCTGGAACATTTCTGTAGCTCTCTCCATATTCCACTGGTAGAGGTACCAGACTGGTATTGCGACTTCCGCATATCTCCTTTGCATAGGGCAGAGTCAACGGATGGAGTCGCCGAAGCAGGTAATTACAGCGTGAGTCGCCGCCGAAGACAACCTCACCCATCCTCCCCGCAGAGACCAGCGGGACTGCCGAGAAATACGAGCCCCACAGCATCTCCAGTCCATAGGAGGCAAAGAAGAACATAGAATGGAAGATCCACGTTCCCAACTCATCTTTCGCTGTACTACAGATACGTGCTATCTTTACACCCTAGCTTCATGAGCTATCTCTTCTTTAGAATATTATCTGACTTCCTGCCTGGTTACCTATGATCCGCTGTCTCCCTCTACAATCCCATCTCTTGAGAAAGACTGACGGCTGATCAGACTGTGTACTACACCTTCTTTTCATATATTCAAATATGGACCTTATTCGGCCTGTAAGCCTTGATGAACTATACACGTTCAACGACTTCACTGCATCATCTTTGAATTGACCTATCTGACTAAACAGTAGCATGTACCATCTAAGCAAAATCTCATTTAAAGCTGATTATAATTAATCCCTTGTTTAGGTTCTCCCATAGCGATTTAGCTATGTTTATATTGTACTTCTTTAATCCGTTACACACGAACTGCCGTACTGCCTATCTGGACCGCGTTCCATGCTTAGTAATTTCTATGCTTCGCTGCGATAGCTAAGGTTCCCGGTGGAGGTCCTGAATGGTTACTCTCGCATTATTGGTGACTACTCTGACCCTCACTGAGTGCTGTCTCCAACGACTACTGACACAGAACAAGACGTGATTGCTGGCATCCAGAACTGCTTTTCTGCTAGCTATCTAGATAAACCATGATACTAACCTTTATTTTTTACAGTTTCTCAGTTGGTCTATTGTTACAGTCGCTTGTGTCCCGCCTGCTTCTGATATCACCCATGCATCGAGAATGAACAGCTCTTAGCACAGTTCATTATTACTTCTATTGCCCCTACTCTAGTTACTATTACTCACTACCTTGCACAAATTGGTGCACTCCCAACCTATGTTAAATTGCCATGGTTGCTTTCCTTGACCAGCTGAAACAAAGCCAAGCGGGCACAACCGACCATTTTACTTATTAGGCTTCGCAATGTTTTGAATATGTTCAAGGGACGTCTCAGAGATACCTAACAATTGTTATGTAAGAAATGTACTGCTGATTCGTTCGCACTTCTGCAGTACTGATTGATGCCACGGCAACATGCCTGCAACGGTTCTGTTCTATTGTTGAAGATTTATTTCTTTATAATCTTACAGTTCTACCATTTCATTATGTTGAGTTGTTTTTACTGTTGAAGGTCATTTTCTGCATATGCTTTGTTTACATAAGACCTCCCCTTACTTGTTCTCTTACTCTCATAACACAACGTTATCTCCCGACGAATCCTCTTTGCAATTTCCAGTTTAACCCCCCTCCTTCCCACACCCTAATCAAACGAGCTGATAGCCTACCATAACTTTAGCACTTTGGACCTCACGGGACTCTAGACTCACTACCAATAGAAACTCTCTCTCCCCCAATCGCCAAACACTCCCACATACAGGGATCTCGACAGAGATTCTCCTGACACTTATTGGGTGCCAAAATCGGTGCAACTCAATTGTAGTTGCCAATCCCAATAGTTACCCCATCTCCCCCAGGGGTGTCCTTCCCATTATTGAATGGACACTCCGCTGATAATACTATACTTACTCCACGTCTTTCCCTTTCATTCTCCTCTCCCCACCCCCCCGGGCATTTCACCCTCCTCCCCTTCATCCCCCCTCTATTCCCCCTGCCTAACCACCTAGCACTTCACCACTTACATCGCATAGACTAAAATAGACAACTGTCAAGAACGTTTAACTCCCTATCTCTCCTGAGACATTAGATAACTATTCTAAATGGCATCCTCCAAGACCATGATTGTACCCAACACCTTAAAACTAATTTCTTTGAACGCAAAGGGTCCGAATCTCCCAGAAAAAAGATCTAGTATATTAAACAGTCTAAAGGGGATGCGTGCGGATGTAATTTTCCTACAGGAGACTCACTTCAAATCTCAGGCCACACCAAAACTCTCAAATCATCACTACCCGACGTGTTATCATGCAACCTCCCCAGACTCCAAAACAAAAGGGGTGTCGATATTATTGTCCAAAAATGTCTCTATTCAAATTATAGACTCGCTGATTGATACCCAAGGCAGATTTATTTTCCTAAAAGGCACATGGCAGGGTAAGCCTATTACACTTGCCAATATTTATAGTCCAAACTCAGGCCAAGTTACCTTCTTCCGTGAAACCATCGCCCAACTTACCACATTTCAATCCGGAATGGTCTTATTGGGCGGAGACTTTAATGTCCCATTGGAGCCACTCCTTGACACCTCGACAGGCACTTCCCATCTACCGTACAGAGCCATCCGACAGATAAGACTATCTTTACAGTCTCTCATGCTGCATGATGCATGGCGTACCTTAAATCCCACCAAGAAGGATTTTACCTTTTTCTCAGCCCCCCATAGCCGTTACTCTAGGCTCGACTACATCTTTCTTACCCAAGCTGACCTCCCCCTCCTCTCTGCAACCAAAATTGAATCCATGAGCTTGTCTGACCATCACCCAGTTTCCATCACACTGACGCTACCAGACACACAAGAACGCACACAAGTTTGGTCCATGGACTCCCAAATTTTAACAAATTCATTATATACTACTGAAGTACACCGATGCCTAACAGAATACTTTACACTTAATGAGACCCCGGACACAACACACATGACGCAATGGGCTGCCCATAAGTGTGTAGTAAGAGGTAAACTGATCTCCATATCAGCAAAGATTGCGAAAGACAAGAAAGCATTCCTTTCCGAACTCTATATCAAACTCAAACAGCTGGAAACTGCCCATAAACGTACCCTAGCCTCCCGCACTCTCCTAGAGCTGCAAGAGGTTCGCACCTCCATCCAGACAGAACTAAACAAATGGGTGAAAAAAAGATTTCTTCTGACCAAACGACAGTTCTATGAATTTGGCAATAAGAGTGGTCGCCTACTGGCTAGGGCCCTACAATCACATAAATCCAAACTGAATGTGCATTGTTTACACTCCTCAACAGGAACTAAACTGACTACTAATAAAGACATAGCCACGGAATTCGAAAAATTCTATTCCAAACTATATAACTTACAAGGAACCACTGGATCGTCTAAATCCCACTCGACACGCTCACATTTGATGCATCAATTTCTTGAGCAAAATTGCCCCAAATTGAACAACGCAGACCTTATAGATGGTTTAGAGGCAGTGGCGGAATTATAGGGGTCGCCAAGATCGCCATGGCGACCGGGCCCCTTGCTGCAGGGGGCCCGAGGGCCCCCTGTACTTCTGCGATAGGAGGGAAGGCTGAGAGGAGCTCACAATCATCAGCCAAACTGAAATCGGCACTGTGCGGCAGCTCCTCACATTAGGCTTAGTGAAAGCAGTGTGTGCTCTTTGTCTCCCCCTAGAGTGCAGTACCCGCCAGGAAGAGGTAAATGTCTGCTGTTTTTTTTAAATAAGCCTATCTACTGTATTTGTGATTGTATGTGTGTGTGTGAGCATGCTTGTATGAGTGAACATGCTTGTATGTGTGTGTGTGAGCATGCTTGTATGAGTGAACATGCGTGTATGTGTGTGTGTGTGAGCATGCTTGTATGAGTGAACATGCTTGTATGTGTGTGTGTGAGCATGCTTGTATATGTGAACATGCTTTTATGTGTGTGTGTGTGAGCATGCTTGTATGAGTGAACATGCTTGTGTGTGTGTAAGCATGCTTGTATGAGTGAACATGCTTTTATGTGTGTGTGTGAGCATGCTTGTATGAGTGAACATGCTTGTGTGTGTGTGTGTGAACATGCTTTTATGTATGTGTGTGTGAGCATGCTCGTATGTGCGTGTGTGTGAGCATGCTTGTATGTATGTGTGTGAGCATGCTTGTATGTGTGTGTGAGCATGCTTGTATGTGCATGTGTGTGAGCATGCTTGTGTGTGCGTGAGCATGCTTGTGTGTGAGCATGCTTGTATGTGTGTGTGTGTGTGTGTGAGCATGCTTGTATGTGTGTGTGAGCATGTATGTGTGTGAGCATGCATGTATGTGTGTGAGCATGCATGTATGTGTGTGTGTGTGAGCATGCATGTATGTGTGTGTGAGCATGCATGTATGTGTGTGTGTGCGAGCATGCTTGTATCTGTGTGCGTGCATGCTTGTATGTATGTGTGTGTGTGAGCATGTATGTGTGTGTGTGTGAGCATTAATGTATGTGTGAGTGTGTGAGCATGCTTGTGTGTGTGCGTGTGAGCATGTATGTGTGTGTGTGTGAGCATTAATGTATGTGTGTGTGTGAGCATGCTTGTGTGTGTGCGTGTGAGCATGCTTGTATGTGTGTGAGTGTGTGTGAGCATGCTTATATGTGTGTGTGTGTGTGTGAACATGCTTGTATGTGTGTGTGAGAGCATGCATGTATGTATGTGTGTGTGTTCATATATGTATGTGTATGTATGCATGTGTGTGTGCATGTGTTTATCAGTGGCGATGCATCCAAAAGGGTGCACAGGTTCCACCCCCTCTATGACCAATGGATAGATTCATGCATAGCATAGCATGAATCTATCCATGGCCACTGCCTCCACCCCCATATTTAGGTGTCTGGTTCCTTTTGGGGTGCCTGAATTACAGCGGCGGGGGGTGTTTTTGTAGCGCCTGATTAGAGCCATGGGCTATAATAGGCTTCAAAATAGGTGAACTGCGAGCGCCATGCTTGACGCTCACAGTCTACCCAGCCAGGTGTGTTAGAAAAGTGAATTAATATTCACTTTCCTAACACTGAACCGCCTCTCCACCAATTAGGTGTGCGGGTCTTTTACCCATCACTTGATTGGCTGAAACGATAGACACAGCTATTGGACGCCCATCAGGAGGAGAGGACGGGAGATGAGGATGGCAGTAGCTGCATGGAGGACCCCGCTCATGGCCGTTACCCGCTGCCCCACCAAGACAGGGTAAGTGGCGGGCAGACAGTGAGCGGGCAGTGGGGATTTACAGTGGCAGCATTTGATGGGCACAGTAGCAGCATTTGATGGGCACAGTAGCAGCATTTGATGGGCACAGTGGTAGCATTTGATGGGCACAGTGGCGGCATTTGATGGGCACAGCGGTAGCATTTGATGGGCACAGCGGTGGCATTTTGGCACAGCGGCAGAGTTTGATGGGCACAGTAGTGACATTTGATGGTACAGTGGTGGCATTAGATGGTACAGTGGTGGCGTTTGATGGGCACAGTGGCTGTAATTGATGTTTTTTAAATCAGTTCCTTTATATGCAGCCACCCACTTGGGACTGGGCCCTGGTGTTCCACCATCGGGCTCGGAGAAAAGAGCCCTGTCCGGAGGTTGGGGGGGGGGGACGCCATTGTTTCCTGCATCGGGGCCCTGAAGGTTCTAGTTACGCCACTGTTTAGAGGGTCCTATCAATCAGCAAGAGTGGGATATGGCCCTTAAGCAAACCAAAGTAGGAAAATGCCCTGGACCGGACGGGCTCCCAACGGCATACTACAAGACATTCTCAGATATTCTGAAAGATCCATTTATGAAAGCGTTTAACTCCCTGACTACCCACGACCACATCACTCCCGAAATGTTAGAAGCTCACATTGTAGTGATACCTAAAGGAGAAAAGGACCCCACACAAATGGCTAACTACAGACCAATCTCTTTACTTAATGTGGACATCAAAATTTTCTCTAAAATCTTAGCTAATAGGCTATTAACTATTCTCCCCAACATCATCTCACTAGATCAAGTAGGTTTTGTTCCGGGCAGGGAAGCCCGGGACAACACCATTAAAGCCATCAATATCCACCATATCATTAAAACATCCAAACAGAAAAGCTTCTTTTTGTCCCTTGACGCGGAGAAGGCATTCGACAGGGTAGCATGGGACTATATGCACGCAGTCCTACAACACATTGGTTTGGGTCCGCAGCTGATCAACTTTATTCAATCTCTTTATCGGAACCCATCTGTGAAAATTAGGGTCAATCGCACCCTGTCGAATGCCTTCTCCATCCGGAATGGGACCAGACAGGGCTGTCCCTTGTCCCCTATTTTATTTATTCTAACCCTGGAACCCCTGCTAAACAGTATTAAGCAAAATCCTGACATCACAGGTGTACATACAGGAAATAAGATTAGCAAATTAGCCGCGTACGCAGACGATATATTATTATTTCTTTCTGATCCACATACCACTCTCCCGATCCTCTTAGAAGAATTTCGTCGGTTTGCCCTACTTTCTAACTTCAAAATCAACTTTGATAAATCGTATGCTCTTAACATCTCCCTTAGCCCAGCCTTGGTAGCCCAATGCAAAACAAACTTTCCTTTCCATTGGAATGCAAACGAAATTACATACTTAGGTATCAAAATACCAAGCGATTTAACTAATCTATACAATGTTAATTATCCGGCCATCCTCAAAAAGCTTAATGACGATTTAAAAAAATGGAATAAACTCCCAGTCTCTTGGTTTGGAAGAGCTGCAATAATAAAAATGAATGTCCTACCGCGCATCTTATATGTATTACAAGCAATACCAATACGTCTCCCCCCAGCTTTCTTCAAGGCGTATAAATCCGCATGCATCAAATTCCTCTGGGGTTCGCGCAGACCCAGAGTCAAATATGCCCAACTTACCCTTCCTAAACAAATAGGAGGGATTGGTTTACCTAACTTATTTAATTATTACGCAGCTACACACTTGACCAGAATTGTGGACTGGAACATCCACGCACAGCGAAAGGATTGGGTAAATTTAGAGACCTCCTTCACCAAACTCCCCTTATGCTCTCTACCATGGCTAAATTATCTACACCACAAGAAAGACACTGACTCACGCCCACTCATTGCACCTACGCTACAATGCTTCCGCACTATATGCATGAAACACTCGATCTCTTCTGTACCTGGACCGCTCACTCCTTTGAAACTAAATCCAGACTTCCCTCCAGGAATGCATGAAAAATTTCTCCAGAAAAATTGGTCATATGATCAAATCCTGTTGCAACATTTTTACTCTAATAGGAAAGAACTAACAGTTGATCACTTAGCTACATCACACGGAAAACCTCCCATATCACGCTGGACTTTCCAACAAATCACACACTATCTACATACTATCTCCAAAATACAAGACTGCTCCAGACAGCTGACACCTTTTGAATCTTTGTGCATGTCCTCCGCACCTCAATCACATCTTATTTCTCAAACCCAATCTCTTCTCTTCCATAATCAAACACCCAAATCTCTTAAAGTATGTGAAACATGGGAGAGAGATCTGGGGATCACTTTAACGCAGGAGGAATGGGAAAATATACTTCTCCACATACACAAAGGTTCCCTTAACGTTTGTACCCAAGAGAACGGGTATAAACTCCTAACGCGTTGGTACAGAACACCAGAACTCTTACACAAGAGGAGCCCAAGCACCCCTGAAACCTGCTGGTGCTGTCAATTGGCCAAGGGCACTCTGTTACATATCTGGTGGGATTGTCCCCAAATCCAACCCTTCTGGAAGACGGTTCATAAATTAATACACAAGGTCACAACATATAACTTACCTTTCACCCCAGCACAATTTCTGTTGCACCACACCAATATAAGCCCCTCATCTTACCGAAAGTCCCTACTTATCCATCTGATCAATGCTGCAAAGCTTTGTGTTCCCAGACACTGGAAATCCCAGGATAGCCCGTCCATTAAAGAATGGACGTTGAGAGTCCAAGCGATAGCTGAGATGGAAGAACTGATAAACATCTCTAAAGATACCCCACAAAAATTCACTCAGAAATGGGCTTGTTGGAAAGAATTTGAGACCACCCCGGAATACAAACTCATTCTTTCAAACCCTGACTGAATGCTGATATCAGTTCCCCTTACTCCAAATGTTATGGAAATACATTGTCACTTAATTATATATTCCTACATTTAGAATGAACTCATTACAAAATGACTGCAGCAAACCCTCTTGCATATTGAATGGTTAACATCGGATGGTTCCAGATGTTCATGCTTAGATCCTTCTTTGCCCATACATCATACTTAGGCATTTGTTGTTTTAGGAGAGTTACGATACACTACTCAAATGATATTTAATGGTGGCTGCTTGGATTCCCCCCCCCCCCATTCCCTTCTCCCCTCCCCCTGTGTCCCTACCCTCCCCCTCTTTCCCCTCTTTATTTCTCCTTAACAATCCTCCTGTTCCTATTCCCCACCCCCTCCCCCCGCATACCCATCCTAGACAGAAGGGTACCTCATAAAATAACCTATTACGATACGATTCATGAGTATAACCAATGAGTTGATTAGCAAATGTAGGACAGGGCTCCAATGGAGATGTCCGATAGTTTACCCTGACCCTCATTTTGTTAGGTCTGAATGTTTATAGTGGATTCTAGAAACCTCATGTCGTTAATGGTCTGTCTATCCATCCCCTACCCTAATCTCCAGTAAGGTCTATTATAATTAATAAATGTGGTTTCTATTTCCCTCATATGTTGATTTTATACCCCAAATGATGGGCCTTGATCGTGTTACTCAGCCTACGACCCCCACTCATTCTGGTCCTCACACACCGACCTAATCTCTTTATCTTAAATAATAACACTTACTGAATTTGTATTTGTTCAAAACCATGTTGTTTAGGCACAAAATGTTCCTTATGTGGACACTGATGTATTGCTGTACACTAGATTGTGTCGTTGTTTTTTTCTTTCCTGCAATGTTTACAACATACATGATTCTGTATGCATGCTACCCTGTTTATTACAATAAAATATTGGGGGGCAGCTCCTGACGTTTGATCAGCTTAAGGTAAAGCATGATCTCCCAAATTGGTATTTTTTTAGATACTTACAGTTGCGGCATGCTTTTCTCTCTCAGTTCGGTCCTGGGGTTTTGCGGGTGGAAGTCTCGCCTTTGGAGACTGTGCTGCGGACAGAGGACCTGAAAAAGCCTCTCTCCGTTGTGTACAGAATGCTGTTCCCGGACAGGCCGAAACCTGTCCAAAACTGTAGAGATGTTTGGAGTGCTTTGTTGGGACCGTTTGGTATGTTTGTATGTTATTAATGTATTGAAAACTTTCAATAAAAATAAATAAAAAAAAAAAAAAAAGAATACCTCACTCACGAAGGAGTTCCCCTTCTGGACCTATAGGCAATTAAGGCACTTCTTCACATCCCAGAATCATACCGACGTTTGGACAAGACGACTCACCCCATTCGAATCTCTTCATTCCCAAACCACACCACAAGGACATCTAATATCCCAGATCTATTCTATCCTCCAAGACGAATCCCACACTCCTCAGACTGATCCCCCTAAAGCATCATGGGGTAGGGACCTGCAAATCTCCTTCACAGACGATGACTGGGGTGCTATCGCCACGTATGCACATACAGGCTCACTGAATGTAGCCATTCAAGAAAACGGCTACAAGATTATCACAAAGAATCTAAACATAACTTATGGAATATGTTGTTATTAAGCTAAATTAGTGTGGACTCAAATTGTGCATGTGGGGAGTCCAGAAAGAAAGAAGAACCGTCGTCCTTTCAATTTTCCCAACCAGAGAGCTTGAGAACATCCCTTAGGAAAGCTTGCTCTGTCATACTATATTTTTGAAGATAAAGAAAGAAGGACAAAGAAGAAGTGTAGAGAGAGAGGGTAAGGAAAGTAAATAAAGAAAAGAAGTGTAAGAAGGTAAGAAAGATGCAATGGGGAAAGGGAAAGTGGCCCGGGCAACCCAGGCGGGTACAGGGTGTTAGTACCGTTGAGTGACATTTTGTTTGGTCTAGGGTTCCAACAGCTGTCTGTCAAAGTAAGGGGGCAGAAAATGTTCCACCCATGGCTGCCACACTTTACTATGTAGGGGAAGCTTGTCAAGAATTGTTGCTTCTATTTTGCTATGAATCATAGCCTGGGTAACTCTATTCTTTACTTCAATTAATTGTAGGGAGGGGGACTTCCAAGCCTTTGCAATGGTTTGCTTAGCTGCCGTTGTTAACTGTAGGAGAAGTTGAGTTTGGGATCTGGCAAGTTCGTGGGGCACTGAATTTAACAGGGCAACTGCTGGGTCTAGCGTTAGGGTGATTTGCATTAACACTGGTAAAATATGTAATATTGTCGCCCAGAAGTGTTTTACTACCGGGCATGTCCACCAAATATGGGCATGAGTGCCTAACACTTTGCAGCCTCGGAAGCAGTTTTTTTTTTTATTGTTTATTTCTTTATTTGACATATTACAAGTTATAACAGACCAAGTTACAATATCAGTTTTATATTTTACAGTTTTGTTTCCTTATACCGCTAATACATCATATTCTCGTTTTCCTATTTATTTCAATTGATCCGTGCAAAACAACTTTTTATATTTTTCTCTTATTCTTACTTGCCACTATCATATATACTACCTAACCATCCTTTAGACACAAGTATTTACAAACATACACACAGACATAAACACAAAAAAAAAAACAAAAAAAATAAAAATAAATAAATAAATAAAAAAATATAAAAAACACACGCACTCTCCGGGCGAAAAATCCATAGCGTAGTTTCCATAGTGAGTTATATATCACAAGCTGACAAAGGAGGAGAATGTTTATACCCACATCTTCCTTTGAATACTGCTTTTACTGTCCCACTCAAACAGAAAAAGAAAAACTATACTAACCACTCAATACAGACTCCCCCATTACCAATGAGGGTGGAGCTACCCGTGGATCCGATATCCATCGTTTCCATATTTTAATCCAGTTATTGGATTCTCCCCTATTGCAACCAATTTGTTGTTCTTTCAAGATGTTTTAATTTACCTGAAGACGCCAGTCCTCAAGTAAAGGTGCATTCGAAGATATCCACCTTAGAGCAATTAACTTACGTGCAATAAACAATAGTCTGGTAACTAATATCATCACCTCCCTGGGAAAGAAACCTTCCTCGTCCAAATATCCTAGTAGACATGTCATAGGGGTCCTGTCGATATGCGTATTACATGTAGCATTGATTGTATTAACCACCTCTCGCCAATATCTAGCCACTTTTGGACAATTCCACATCATGTGTATTAAATCCGCTGGAGACTTTTGACATCTAGGACACTCTGGAGAATCGCGTCTGCCGCACTTAAATAATTTAACTGGTGTTCTATATACCCTATATATTATAAATAGTTGCGTCAGGCAATGAGCCGGTGATAATGATACTAGGGGTACCCTTCTCAAAATAATTTGCCAGTTTTCATCTGAGATGTCCCCTATGTCTCTCTCCCAGCCTGTTCTACCCGGGCTGACAACTTTATCCTGATATAGTCTCATCAATTGACCATATAAAGACGAGATCAAGCCCTTTTTTTCCTCCCCCCTTGCTAATGATGTTATAAGTGGGGTAGGTTTTATCACTATCTTTTCCCTTCTAAACTGAGTTTGAATCGCATGCCGTAATTGTAAATATTTATAGAAGTGACTAGAAGGCAGTTGAAAGGATTCTTGCAGGTCCTGAAAGGAGCGCAGAACGTTATGTGTAAACATCTGTTCTATATATTGAAGCCCCTTAGAGTGCCAGCTTTCGAATCCCTCCAATTTATATAGTTCTTTGTATTGCTTATTCCCCCAAAGCGGGGAGTATTTTGAAACTCCTTCAAATTTCATTATACTCCTCATTTCCTTCCAGACTCTATTCATAAGTGTCGTTGTTAGACCCCTACCGGTGTTACCCAGGGCTCCGGATTCCAACTGAGCCACAAGATTATATCGAAAACTGTTATTTAACAGTAAAACCTGTATGGGGTCTTCCCAATTACTTTCCCCCCAGCCTGCAAAATGCTGAAGCTGGGAGGCTATGAAGTAGAGTCTTGGCTGTGGTACCGCTAATCCACCCCAATCCCTTGCCCTCTGGAGAATTGATAACTTAATTCTCGGGGTTTTTCCTTTCCACAATAGCCTACGAAATATTGATTCTGTTTTTTTGAACCATTTTAAAGTTATCCATATCGGTGAATTATGGAGTATATATAACAATTGAGGGGTCCAGATCATTTTTATGAGATTTGCACGGCCTACCACCGATAATGGCAATTTGGTCCACGCCATGCTCTTAAGTTGAAATTTATTGAGAATAGGTGACAAGTTATCCATTAAATAGTTTTCTATTCTAGAGTTTATAATTATTCCCAAGTATTTAAATGATGACACTATTTTAACTTGAGAGGCCTCTTTTAACCTGGACAGACTAGGATTGTCTAAGGGAAGTAGTACGGATTTATCCCAATTAATAATGTAACCAGAAAACGATCCAAATTGTTTTATTAGTGACATTAAGGAGCTTAAAGAACCTTCTGTATCCCCAAGAAACAGTAATGCATCATCAGCATACAAGGAGATTTTTTCAATCCTCGTTCCTCTAATAAATCCGCAAATAGATTCTGCCTGTCGAACGGCCTCGGCCAGTGGTTCAAGGGCCAGTGCGAATAGTAAAGGAGACAGGGGACACCCCTGTCTTGTTCCTCTGTATAATGGGAAAAATTCTGAAACCGTGCCATTTATTTGCATACATGCCCTCGGAGTGGCATACAGCATCCTGATCCACCTTATAAACTTGTCCCCCAGGCCAAACAAACCCAACACCTCCCACAGATATGTCCACTCGACACTGTCGAAAGCTTTCGCAGCGTCGAGTGACAAAATCGCTCTTGTCCCAATATTATCAGTTGGTATTTGCATATTCAAATAAAGCCTCCTTATATTAATAGCTGTAGACCTTGTTGGGATAAAGCCACATTGGTCACGATGAATCAATCCCTGCATATGTCTACTTAGTCTTTTAGCCAGGACCCTGGCTAAAATCTTAGCGTCCGAGTTCAACAATGATATTGGGCGGTAGGATTCCGGAGCCAAAGGGTCCTTTCCCGGCTTTGCTAATACAATAATACAAGCATCCCTCATAGATTCAGGAAGCCTGAATGATTCCAAAGCCTGGTTAAGGACCTTCAATAATTCTGGAAGCAAAACCTCACCATATTGTTTATATACTTCTGAGGGTAACCCATCAATACCCGGGGCTTTATCATTTGGACTTTCTTCCACTGCCTTAATCAATTCCTCCAATGTCAGAGGAGCACCCAGTTCTTGTTTATCATTTTCAGAAAGCGAGGGGAGTTTTAAAGGTTCTAAAAACTCTCTAAGTCTTGTCTCGGAACAATTAACTTTATTTTGATATAAATTACTATAAAAATGAACAAAGGATCGCATTATTTCCTTCTGGTCATAAGTAATATCTCCCTCCACTGTACGAATAGCAGAAATAATTTTACTATCTTCTTGGGATTTAGCTATTACTGATAGCATTCTGCCTGATTTTTCCCCTTCTTCAAATCTGCGACATCTAGACAAAAAGTCAGACCGCGCAGCCTTTTTCATAGAAGTTTGTTTATATAATAATTGTGCATCCTTCCACACCCTACGATTAGAGGTAGTAGGACTCTGAATATACTGAACTTCTTTCTGCTGCGCCTCTGCTGCTAACAGCGATTCCCGTTCTCTACATGCTTTTTTGTAGACGCTTATGGCCTTAACCAATAATCCTCTCAAAAATGCCTTCATGGTGTCCCATACTACCTGAGGTGATGTTGAGTTATTATTAATTTGAAAAAATTCAACTAAGGCCAACCTCATTTCATCCCCCTGATGGGGAACTTTAAACCAGAAAGCAGGAACTCTCCAGTTAGACCTAATTTTAGGCTTTATTTTATCTACTGTTACTACTAACGGTGAATGATCTGATAAATCTCTCGTTAAATAATAAACATCAGAAACCCAAACAATAGCTGAGTCTGTTCCCAAGAACATATCTAACCTTGATAGGGTCTGAAAAGTACCAGAGCAATAAGAATATTCTTTAGAAGATGGATTCCTAAGCCGCCATATGTCATACAGTCCAAGCTCCTGAATATAATTGTAGAATGTAGTATTCACATTAGGGCCTGCTGGATATCTGTCCATGCTGGGATTACATACATTATTAAAATCCCCCATAATAAACATGGGGGTCCCTGGATTATCAGCCAATATCATCCCTATCTGTCGCATTACTTCACTGTTATATGGAGGAGGGATATAAATAGACCCCAAAATACATTGCGTAGAAAACAGTGTACATACCAGCAAAAAAGAGGAGTGGCTAGGCTGAGCATGTGAGAGGAGGACGCTGTAGCACTGTGCTCCTGCCGACCATCAGCTGGCAATTAGTGAGGTATAGGGGAAGGATTCACCTGGCTTTCCACTGCTCCACAAGCTGGTTACCGGAGATTTATGTGTCTCTCCGTTTTTTTCACTGATAAGTTGCTGAACTGCTGATAACCCTGCTGATAACCCTGACCTAATTATCTTCCTCCTTCAATCCTTACCGGCCACGCTGTTAGAGGAAAAGTTTGTTTTGTCTGAAGTTTGCTGTGTTTGGCTTTTGCTAAGCTAATCTACTGACTACATTTCCCAGTGTGCATCTTGCATCCTGCAGCCTTATCTGGTTACAAGAGCAATGGGGAAGCGTCTGAAGGAGACTGGAACAAGTGGAACAGCAGGAGAGAAAAGTATACAAGAAAGTGCTGTTCAGCCCTCACTCCAGGCAGGGAAAAAGGATAGAGGAAAAGATGCAGCTGCAAGGCTGGAAGGGTTTGCTTGGAGTGTGAACCGGGACGCAAACAGAGTGCCTAATATGCCTGGTATGTCTAATCCATATAATATTTCTGATATAATAAAAGGCAAAGTGAGAGATGAAGTGGAGATGGAGGAGGTGATGAGGATGGAGAGAAATGAAAAGGGGAAGGCTGACTCATGTGAGATAATGGAGGGGGCGATACAAACAGAGCAGAGTGGAGCTGCTGGACGGATGGAAAGAGTAGAGAAAGAAGGGGGGAATGTTTCAGGTGTTGTTGCTCTGCCTGTCCAAGATGAGTTGGGGAGAGAACCAACAATTAAGGATGTGTTCCTGGCAGTACAAAATTGTAACTGTACCTTGACTTCACTATCTACTCAGTTTAACCATCTCAGGGAAGATGTGTCTATTATACGCCAGGATATGCAGAAAGTACGTGAGCGAACATCTGCAGTGGAGGGGCGGGTGGCTACTTTGGAGGAAGAGATGAGCCTAATGCAGAGGGACTTTAAGGAAATGGGTATGCAGTCGGGTCGCAATGCAAATCGCATGGATGACCTTGAGAACAGACTCAGAAGAAATAACGTGCGAATCCTTGGAATACCTGAACGCCTAGAAGGGGGGAAGCCAACGGAATTCATAGAGCAGTGGTTACTGGAAGTGTTTGACAAAAAAAACTTTACCCCTTTCTTCGCTGTGGAGAGAGCACACCGTATTCCTGCTAGACCCCCACCTCCGGGTAAATATCCAAGGCAGTTTATCCTAAAAATGCTTCATTACAGAGACAGAGACAAAATATTATCACTGGCTCGTATTAAGGGCACCATCGAAGTCAATGGGTCTAGAATTTATTTTTTTCCGGACTATTCTGCTGAGGTTCAAAAGCAAAGGGCTCAATTTAAAGATGTTAAAAGGCGACTTCGTATTATTCAAGTTCAATATTCCATGCTTTATCCTGCCAAATTAAGGATTATAGCTAGAGGAGAAACTTTTTTTTTTGATAATTCTAAGGCAGCGGCATCTTGGCTTGACAAAAATGAGCAACATATTTCATCGCTTGTTGACAGCACTGATGTTGTGCAAGGAAACTGAACTTTTTATGAATAAATTCAAAGGATAATGATTAAAAATATGATGAAAAATTAAAAATGTGTTAAAAATGCGATAGAAGGTGAAGAAATGCGACTGGGATTTGGAAAAGAACTTTTCTCTGTACTATATGGGGGAGGGGACAGAGACAAAAATGTTTTGTTTTCTAACCTTTAATCTCTTTTTTTTTTTTTTTCTCTTCCTTGTCCCCAACCCTGCCCCTTCCTGCCCCTTCCTTTCCTTGTCCTTTCCTTGCGCCCACCTGAGGCATTTTTTTTTCTTTTTTTCTTCCTTCCCTTATCCCTCCCCTTTTATTTATATATATATATGTATGCATGTGTATATGTGTATGTGTATATATATATATATGTGTATATGTGTGTGTATATATATGTATATATATATTTTTTTTAGGCAGGAGCCCCTGCTTTTGCTTTTGTACTTGCAATAGTACAAGAACTCCTCCTCATTAGGGCTCAAGCCTGGATGGATTTTTTCCTTCTCCCCTGTATACACCTTCCTGCGGGAAACAATGTTTTTTTTATTTTTTTTTTATTTTTTATTTTTTTCTGTTTTTCTTTTTTTTTTTTATTTATTTTTTTTTTATTTCTTTTTTGTTTTTTGTGTGTGTATGGGTGTATGTGTGTGTGTATGGGCGACAATTTACATGTTACTGCTTGATGCTGTTGTATTATTTTGTTTATGTCTATTACAGTACGATACGCTTAAGAGATCAACTGAATGTTGGGCTGGTCAGGTCTGTAACTCTTCAAATGGAGGAAGACCGTATAATGACTTACTGTTGTATGGTTTACCGTATTTTGGGGATCATGTGGACAATATGGGCACCATGTCATGTGTGTGTATATATAATTATTAATGGATAATAAGATCAAAATATGGTCATGGAATATTAGAGGGATTAAGAACCCTATTAAAAAGCGTGCTATGTTCAATAAACTGGTCCAGCATGACCCGTTGATTGTTTGCTTGCAGGAAACACATTTAAATAAAGATAATGTTAGCTTATTACAGAATAAAAAGTACACTACTCAATACCATTCAGTATATTCAGCTTACGCAAGAGGAACAAGTATATTAATTTCCTCAAAGGTCCAGTTTTCCTGCAAGCAAGCAAGGATAGATCCACAGGGTAGGTTTGTTTCGGAAGCAGTTTGAGGGATATCCAGGTACAAACCTGGAGATCCTAGCTGGGACTAAGTACCAGCACATTAAAACTTTGTAGTTTGCCTCCGATGCAACAACATTCTGTGTTGAGTTCTTAGTGTTAATCCAAATGTGTCCCCATGCTTCTGAATCAAGATCCAACGCCAGGTCAGTAGTCCATTGCACAGTGTACGGTGGGAGAGTGGCTGATGAAGAGGATAGGTGAGTGTAGAGATGGGAAATAATTCCTGGGGAGTGTGGATTTGAGTTACATATAATCTCAAACTGGGTCAACTGGTCAAGATCTGTGCAGGTTTTTATCGTGGACTGGATAAAGTGGCGTATTTGAAGATATCGAAAACATTCTTTGTGAGGGAGCTGGGTCTGAGCTTGCAGGGCTGGGAATGCTAGAACTGAGTTGCCCGTGATTAAGTCGCTCACACGAACAAGACCCGCTCGGGACCAAGCAGAAATGCCGAAGGTTCTGTGTAGGCTGGGCAAAAGTATGGGTGGCCAAAGAATGAGAGTAAGATGGGAATGAGGGGTCTTTAATTTAAAGGGAACTCTTAATTTATCCCAGATCCCAAGCGATTCTGGGTAACAGGGTTGGTAATTGTTCTTCTCATTTGGGGGGGCAACCATAACAGGTTAGATACTGTTAAGGGATGAGCGTCTATGGCTTCCAGGCTGACCCATAGCGGAATTTCACTTTTCGCATGGTACAGGGCCATTTGGGCCAGCTGTGCCACATAGAAGTAATTACGAAAGTTGGGTACCCCTAGGACCCATTTGTTTTGTGGTGAAATAGAATTAGTCTGGGGATTCTAGGCTTCATGTCACCCCAAATGTATTTACAAGTTCAGCTCTGTATAACCCTGTGAAAATATGGGGGGACCGGGAGGACTCTGTATATGTATAACAGCTTAGGAAGCAATGACATTTTCACGGCCACGATCCAAGAGACACAGAGGCTGCCAGAAGGCAAGAAGAGTTGTAAGGTTGCACAGTGTAGGGAGATAATTGGCATGAAACAATTGGGCAGGGTTACTAGTTAGTTTTATGCCCAGATATGGTGGTATTGAGGTTGTGGACCATTGAAAGGGAAAATTATCCCGCAAATTTTTAAGTTCGTCCTGTGACAGAGACACATCGAGGGCCCTAGATTTAATTTGCTTAATTTCAAGGCCCGTAACCTTAGCAAACTTATCTAGCAACTGTAATAGATTTGGCAAGGTTGTATGAGGTGAGGTAATAAATAGCAGAGCGTCATCTGCGAATAAACATAATTTGTGCGATGTCGAAGCAATTTCCAAACTGCGAATGTCTGGGTTTGTTCTGATTAGAGCTGCGAGGGGGTTAAATGGCAAGAGCAAAGATTAAAGGGGAGAGGGGACACCCCTGCCTAGTTTCGCGTTGAATTGGGAATTTGTCAGAAGAGAAGTCAAAGTATTTCACATAAGCATGTGGGTGGGTATATAGGGCATTTATACATTGAAGGAAATGTGGGCTGAATCCCCAGCATCATATTATATAGTGCAGATATGGCCAAGATACCGTGTCAAATGCCTTACGTATATCCAAAGAGAGGAGATGCATGGGTATGTTTCGAGATCTGGCAATATGCTGCAAAAGCATTACATAGCGCACGTTGTCGCTAGCCTGCCGCTTGGGGATAAAGCCCACCTGGTCTCTATGAACCAAATCTCTGATGAGTGGGTTTAAACGCAGGGCAAAAATTTTGGCGAATGTTTTAATGTCCATATTTAACAAAGAGATGGGTCTGTAGTTAGACCAAAGCGTGCTGTCTACATTGGGATTGGGTATCATAGATACAATAGCCGTCAATGTGTCTCTGCCAAAGGATCCACTCTTGAGTAGGGTATTAAATGTGTTCGCTTACAGCGGGGCTAGAATGCCAGCACATTTTTTATAATACAGGCTAGTGAGCCCATCGGGGCCAGGTCTTTTGTGGGGTTTCAAGTCTGGATGGCTTGTAATACCTCTTGAGTCGTGATAGTGATTTCCATTAATTCATGGTTTGTAGCATTTAGTTTGGCATGATCCGAGAGGGTTATTGATTTCACTTCTACCTTCCTTAATCCTTCTAGGAGCTGATGGCCCAGGAAAATATAGTCAATTCGTGAATAGGTGGAGTGTACCTGAGAATAATATGTAAAGTTCCTCCCTCTAGGGTGCACAATTCTCCATGCCTCCACTAATTGCTGCTGGTGTCATTTCCATTTAACTACCTTAAGATATTTACCTTCTGAACGTAGATAAGGAGGTTGGGTATCCAGGGCTGGATCAAAAACAAAATTAAGGTCTCCTGCCATAATCACCCCTCCCTCCCTAAAACCTTCCAATTTATTCAATACATTTCTAAAGAAGGGACAGGGTGGGAATTAGGGCAGTAGACATTAACTAATGTATATATTTTATTAAACATGGAGCTCTTGATAAATAAATACCACCCTTCCGAGTCCGATTCTATAGCTTTTAGAACAAAGGGGGTATTTCTGTCAAATCCTATTGCTATCCCTTTGGGGAGTATTCATGGAACCAGGTTGGGTAATTTTTGGAGTTCAAACCAGCCCTAGATGACCATTTAAAATGGGTCTCCTGCAGGAAAACAATGTTTGATGACCAACTTTTCAATTCCTGCAATATTTGATACCTCTTGCTGGGGCTATTTAGCCCTCTAACATTATATGTAACATTCTTCAGAGGGGCCATTTTTCAAAGAAACAAGATGTATACATCCAAGGGCATATAGCCGCAGTATAGAATTTTTTGTTTTTATTCCCCAAAGGCGATCCATTCATTGTATCAAGCAATAACCAACATAACAAAACATTTTCTTCCCCTTTCCATTCCCCCCCCACCCCACCCCTTCACACAACCCACCTCCCTCCTCCCTCCCCTCCATACATTGAATCTCAATGTTATGATTCACCAGGCCAGCGCATATTGCCAGGCCCTAGACCTGGTTGGACTCCCTAGGGGGGCTGTAAATGCCCCCAGGCTTCACCCCCTTTGCGGGTGGTCCCGGGGGAACATATGGGCACTGCCGGGCCCTCGGCACCTTTCCCTCCCCGAGCTAGCCTGCTTATCTTATCACTACCTGAGAGTCTATTGCTTATTTCCAAATGATCCTACCTTGTTCCCACCCGAGGGCGTATTATTTATTTAACATTTCTCCCATTTTCCCTCCCCTTCACTCCCTTTTTACTAAAAGGCCACTATACTCTATTCTATGACTGATTTCTAAGTTTCTGCCATTCTGGAGGTTTCTTTTCCCAGTTTTCTATATTAATGCATGGCAGCTCTAGTTTGCTACAAAATAATTTCAAGTCCTTTGGAAATCACAAGGGAGCTGATATTACTTGGTTTTTAGCTATCAGGCATGCTGGGAAACCCCATCTATAAAAAATCTTCTTCTCTTGTAATTGATTTATTAGGGGTTTCAAAGCTCTCTTACGAGCTAATGTCTCCTGTGATAAATCTGAAAAAATAAGCAATGTAGCTCCGTCATATTTAATAGCTTCAGGGCTTCTCGTACCTTGCTCAACTTGTTGTTTTACTTCGTATTGGGTGAATCTTGCTATTACGTCTCTCACCATCTCAGGTGACGACTTCGTTATTGTTTGTATTTTATGTATTCTATCAAAAGCTATAAGGGATGTTACTTCTTTTTTCATTATTTTATTAAACACTTCATCATCAAGCAGCCAAATTTTCCAGGGCTGAAGTGGTTAAACCTTTTTTTTTTGAAAAATATTATGTCATTAAAGGATTTGTTTATGTTGCTGGCTGTTTTTAACCTTTTATCTTTGCAATCACCTGGGATTCCCAGTGCTGTTTACATCACTGTAGGGGCTGGAAAAAATAATTTGTGCAACAAGTTATCATGATTGATGAATTCACATCACTGGATGCTGTGATTGAGGTGGATTACATTTCTGGATGACATCATTAACACAGGATTACATTTTTAAAGGAACAGTGGCCTAGTAGCTAAAAAACTCACCACTTCTGAATAATTGCTTTTTTGAGCTAAATGACATCCAGTGTCATCCAACCCACTTCCTGTGAGCTT
Organism: Lithobates pipiens; assembly: GCF_037356315.1. Lineage (NCBI taxonomy): Eukaryota > Metazoa > Chordata > Amphibia > Anura > Ranidae > Lithobates > Lithobates pipiens. The sequence continues at coordinate 2,926,797 of NW_027507718.1, forward strand.
ATGTTGTAAAGAACTAGGGATGAGCCGAACACCCCCCAGTTCGGTTCGCCGCAGAAGATGTGAACAGGCAAAAAATTTGTTTGAACACGGGAACAACGTTAAAGTCTATGGGACACGAACATGAAAAAACAAAAGCACTAATTTTAAAGGCATATATGCATGGTCATAAAAAGTGTTTGGGCACCTGAGTCCTGCCCCAGGGGGCATGTATCAATGCAAAAAAAAGTTTTAAAAACGGTAGTTTTTTCGGGAGAAGGGATTTTAACCTCCCTGGCGGTACGATTATTTCGGATTTTGGGTGCTGAAAGCGGTACCATTATTTTGCATGAAAATTTGGTGTTTTATATTGCAGTCCTGTAATTATTAGCAATAACTCACTTAAATCTGTCCAAACCAGAGTCTAGCAGACATCCCGGGTATGATAAAGTTAGAAAAATGAAATCATAAATTATAATATAATAAATAATTATAAATAATTGTACCAAATAATAATATATCAATAATAAAAATTATTCAATAAAAAGAACATTTTTTATAATATAAAACTGCATGCAGGGCACTGGGCAGACAAAGGGGATGTGAAATAATTACATACAGCAATGTAATCTGTAAGATTACATTATACTGTATGTATACTATGTGTTTCACTTTTTGAATTTGGCTCCGATCTCCATTCCCGTGCGTCACAATGCTCACAGGGAACGGAGATCGGCAATGTGATGAATTGAGCGAGACACGGCTCGCTCGTACAGCGCGGGGACATCGCTGGATCCAGGGGACAAGGTAAGTAAACGTCCTCCTGGATCCAGCGATGCGGTCCCGAGTCTGGCTCGGGGTTACCGCTTTTGGCATAAAAATTCCACCCTGAGCCAGACTCGAGAATACCGTCATGGGGTTAATAATGCTTAAAGTGAAACAATAAAAGTGAAATATTCCTTTAAATTTCGTACCTGGGGGTGTCTATAGTATGCCTGTAAAGTGGTGCATGTTTCCCGTGTTTAGAACAGTCCAAGAGCAAAATGACATTTCAAAAGGAAAAAAAGTCATTTAAAAGTACTGGTGGTTATAATGAATTGTTGGTCCCGGCGTAATGACCACCTCTCAGGGGACAGCTCTTTTATAACTGAGGGTGGGGCCACGTGATGACAATGCTGGGTGACCCTGCCCCCCGCTGATGCACAGGGACATCCCTATGGCTTTCCCATAGCGTCAGAAAGGGGCGGGATCACTCAGTTATGTAAGCCTTTAAAATTAACACTTTTGATTTCACCTATAGACTTTTAAAGGTTGTTCTGTGGCTTTCAAATTTGCAGCGAACACTCCAAATTGTTCGCTATTCGGCGAATGGGTGAACAACCAATGTTCGAGTCAAACTCATGTTTGACCCGGACATAAAGCTCATCCCGATAAAGGACAAACCTCTAAAGGAACTTCATTATACAGGCCTGGATTCATACTACTTCTCAACAGCATCTTTTTCATATCTTATCACATGAATGTTGTCCAGGAGTAAGGGTTACCCACTGCTGCAGAAAGAGTAGAAGAAAGGACCTTTGATGTCACGGAGTCATGGGCCTAAGGACTGCAGTAAAAAGTACATATAACTGGATTTTTTGTTATTTTTTGTGGGCTTCAAGAGGAGGGGTTAGGAGTGTGGGAAACTAATAATTTGACTATAAAATATAAAATATATAAGAGAGTGGCATGGGTTTTGGTTTGTCAATTCCTGCCTCAATCTACATGCATAAGATGTTTACATGTTGGGCCCAAATCAGTTTTCTCTAAAACTGTATGTAAGAAATAGGAATAAAAAGCATTTTTCTGTTCTTGATATTTGAAAACAAATCTTTAAGTACATTTCATAATGTAGTAATATTGCTCTAACAAACTATCAGATCTTAACTAGCTTGGAATCGATGGTATACATTAGCAAAGATCTCACAATTGGGATTTCAATGTTGTGAAAACACATTAAAGCTTTCTGTAAAGAATAGGGACAAGGGTGATTAGAGTAAATGTGTGAATGCCACCCTTGGATCATTATAATACAACATAAATGGTTTCTTCTGCAATGACAGGAAATTTAAGATGAAAAATGCTAAATAATACCAGAGCCCCAAGACTGCATTTCCCGTTTTATTGTGCAAAGTAATTCATTTGCTTGAAATTCAAAAATTCATCTTCATGTTTAATAGGCTGTTGTATTGTTGCAGTGCTTTTGCTCTAATATAAAGTAATCCATTCTCTACAAATGAGCGTGTTATCCAATTACGATAACAAAAGTAAAGTACAGGATGAGTATGTAGAAAAAGTGGAAAAAAATATCTTAAGGTAAGAAGGCACACACATTTTACACTTATAAATAAAAGTATCTTGATTAATTCAAATATTTTCCTCATGGGCTGAATATGGATGACATAAATGTAATTTTGCTAAGGTCTGTATACCACAGGAGATTTGTATTTATTAAACATCTTAACCTCTTATTGCCAGTTCACAAGATTTGAATATTCAATCTATTATTTACTTTATATCCATGCATAATAAAAACAATTGAAAATACACCACAATTTCAATTTTAAAACATCCAAAAACATATTAGCCAGCCAGTGAGATCCAAATCAAAGCACAAAATATATTAAAGTACACTTAAATATGCCAAACCTTTTTTAATGTTTTGAATAGAGTAGGGAAGGGTTAAAAACCCTATCAGTTTTTTTTTTTATCCTATGTGTTTATTGGGGCAATTTCTATTCAGAGCCTGTTAGTAAACTTTAACATTAGAATTTATTTTACAATCTGGATCTAAATCACTTATCTATGCACACTTTTGGGTAGGTTTTCAAAAGTAGGAAATTATTACTCAGCAAATGACTGCTGACTTAAGCAGGTCATAGATTATGTGATTATTATTATGAACATAATGATTACCGCTAGCAGCTATAGCTGCTGGCAATGATTGCATGCTAAAAATCCACTACTGGCTTGTTGTACACAAGTCGATCAATGGATTAAATTGGGAACAATCAGCCTGCCCATAGAGTTTTTTTGCACATGATTGGAACTTCCTCAATTTGATGAGATTATGGTGAACATTCTCTATTGTTTCCATAAATTAAGCCCTTTAAAATGATCTTAAAATCACAATCAAGTAATCAAGTCAAAATTTTCAGCTATTATTTAAGCGCTAAAGGAATTTTTGAATAATACTATTTTCTACTTATTTAAACATAGGGGTTCAGAATGTTTATTCAGTGAATAGCCAGTAATTTACAGGTAATTTAAAAAAATATCTGTACATGTTTGTGTGTCTACTACTGTTGTAAATCAACTTTGACTTAGACTTGTATTATGAGAAAGACCTGTAAACCACAACCACTGTACACAGCTAAGTTAGCTTCTACTCGCAGCCTTCATATGCAAATGAGAAAATATGACAGGTCCATATGTACAGGTCCATATGTACACATATAATTACAATTATAAATTGAAAAAGAGTTTAAAACTATTAACAAACAAGAGGCATTTTGCATCTGGAATGCTACAGGCAGTGCAGAGGCAGTTGTGGTAGCAAAGTAATATATTACAGTAAGTTCCAAGGGTGGTTTGGTTTCTTGCAAGATAATGCATGATCATATCTCCCTCATAAACCCAGAAGTCACTGCCCTTACTATGCAGTAGAATTAACAGATCTGACCTCCTTTGGAATAGGTGACATGAGATACTATCTTTATATTATACTAAAGATATATCTTGTTTAAACTCTTAGAGGCTAAAGGCAAATAAGATGTTCCCTCTGTAAGAGAGTTTTTACAAGATCTTAGTGAATGTATTAAAATTTCACTTTGCAAAGGATACCCATTGCAAGGGAAAAAAACATAATTTTTACCTGCACATGATTGGATGGTGGAAGTCAGCAGAGCTTTGCCTCATTAACTTATCTATGGTGAAATTTCCTCAAAACGTGAACAGTTTATTTGCTTTTAGTAAATGACCCCATAGTGGTTCATCCATATTTCATCCACTGCATCATGTTTTTACTCATGTGTCATCTACTGTTTATAAAATAGCTTATCCAATACATAATGCGTGAATAGGCTTCACTAAGACATATTTTACCTGGAATATTGTGAAAAAATGTACACAGTGGATCACAGATCAGGGTGCCAACCACTGTGATTTCATTAACAGTAGTAAAAAAAAGGCTGTCATTCATGTAACTGTTGTATAGTACTGCGAGTAGTGTGATTGGTCACAGTGATCACATGGTACAGGACCATCCACATTAGCCCTGTACCATGTGATCATTGTAACCGATCACAGCATCATAGCAGTAAACAATGGCTGCAAACATGCAGCTGAACAGTGACAGAAAAGTGATTGCTTACACAATCATGACCATATAAATATTAAAAAAAAAACTGATCATACCCCAGAGAAGTACAGTGTCTATGATCACTGCCACAGCAGTACAATGTCACATACAATGTCATCAGACCAGTGCTACCAGTCAGTGTACCTAACAACCACCACACCAGTCCCAGTGTCCCTGATCATAGGTACAGCAGTCCCAGTGTCCCTGACACAGCCACACCAGTCAAAGTGTCACCATAAGTCGCCATAAGGACTCTTTCACATGTGCTAAACTCTCTAAAGATCCATCTGTGTTCTTTGGGTAGCATTTGACAGGCAGTAAAGGGGACACTGTATTGTCTTCTCGCTACCTGCTTTAACCCCTTACACCCCACACAAGCACCCCTACTCATTTGAATGGGTCACAACTAGTGGGGTTACAGGGGGTATAATTCCTGGCACAGCTTCAAAGCAAAGCATTGCAGCTGTGGCATGTGTACAATTGTCAGCAGACTGTCATAACAATAAACAGCTTTACACCAAAGTGAGCATGCAGCCTGGCAAGTCAGGAAAGGGGGGGGGGAGTGAGTGAGTGCCCTCCCCTCCTGAACCATACCAGGCCACATGCCCTCAACATGAGGGGTGTTTTGGGACCCCTACCCCACAACCCAAGCTGTTAGTTGTGGGGGTCTATGGGTTGGGGGCTTATCAGAATCTGGAAGCCCTCTTTAACAAGGGGACCCACAGATCCAGACCCCTCATGTGAATGAGTAGGGGTGCCCCATAGTACCCCTACTCATTCACCAAAAAAAAGTGTTGTGTAAAAAAAAAAGACAGTAGGCAGTTTTTAACAAGTCCAAAAAATTAAACACATAATTTATGCTTCTTGAAAGCCTAAAGGTGCTCCTTAGATTTTGGGTCACTCTATGCAACTAGGCTATGACAAAGGCTCACACGTGGTATGCTCATACTCAGGAGGCACAGCAGAATGGGTTCAGGGTGTAATGGTAAGTATGCCTATGCTTTGTGTGTGTGAGAAATAACTTATTAATATTACAACTTTGTGAAAAAAATAATCACATTTCTTTATTTTGAAAATAATTATGACAAAAAAAAACAACTTCAAAAAGCTCACAATGCCTTTTATTAAATACCTTGGACTATCTACTCTTTAACCACTTGCTGCCGCCCTATAGCAGATACACAGCGGCATAGTGGTTTCATAATCCTGACCGAACGTCATATGACGTGATCAGGATTTTGAGCCACGATCGTTGTTGCGGGTGTCAGTCTGACACCCTGCAACTACGATCTCAGTAAAGAGTCTCTGATGGAGACTCTTTACCACGTGATCAGCCGTGTCCAATCACGGCTGATCACAGTGTAAATAGGAAAAGCCGGTGATCGATCTATGTCAGACACGAATAGAGGAGAGCCGATCGGCTGCTCCTCTGACAGGGGGGGGGGGGTCTGTGCTGATCAATTATCAGCGCAGCCCCCCCGAGGATGCCCACACTGGACCGCTAGGGATGCCACCAGACCACCAGGGATGCCCAAAACAAGGTAATCCTCCCTAGACCACCAAGGATGCCAGTCAGAGCCCACAATGGATGCCAATAAGTGCCCACAATGGGCATCACTGATTGGCATGCATTGTTTGGCACTGATTGGCATCCATTAGTGCAGTATAATGTAATACAATGCTGCCTATCAGTGCCCACCTGTGCCGCCTATCAGTGCCCATCCGTGCCACCTATCAGTGCCCATCCATGCCCATCTGTGCCGCCTATCCAGGTCCATCTGTGCCACCTATCCATACCCATCCATGCCGCCCATCCATGCAAATCCATGCCAGCTATCAGTGCCAATTTGTGCCACCTATCAGTGCCCATCCATGTCGCCCATCAGTGCCGCCTATCAGTGTCCATCAGTGCCACATATCAGTGTCTATCAATGCCACCTCATCAGTGCCACTTCATTGGTGCCACCTCATTGGTGCCCATCAGTGCCGCCTTATCAGTGCCCATCAGTGTAGCCCCATCAGTGGCCATCAGTGAAGGAAAAACGTACTTATTTACAAAGTTTTGAAACTGAAACAAAAAAAACATATTTTTTTTCCAAATTTATGGTATTTTTTTATTTTTTTAGCAAAAAATAAAAACCGTAGAGGTGATCAAATACCACCAAATGAAAGCTCTATTTGTGGGAAAAAAAATTATAAAAATGTCATTTGGGTACAGCGTAGCAAGACCGCGCAATTGTCATTTAAAGTGAGACAGCTCTGAAAGCTCAAAATTGTTCTGGGCAAGAAGGTGTTTAAGTGCATGGTATTGAAGTGGTTAAGAAAAAAAAAAGTGTGGAATATGTTCTTTTACAACAATAAATAATATATCTATGACATAGTATTCAAACTATATAACATGAGTTATAGACCTTAAGACCTTAATGGAAGATTTCTGAGACTTTATGTAAAGTCCTAAATTATTGCAAGAAATGCAAGTCCTCAAGCAAATCCTGAAATACAGTTCAAGTAACATAGTATTTCTCAATGCATTTCTACCACTAGGGTGCACTGCAGGGGAAAGGCATTCGTTTAGTTTGCTTGTGGGCTTCATCTTGTACCTCCTACAGTTGGGGGATTGTTGGGATAGATGATAGCTTCTGACCTGCCAAGCCTTAGGTTACATTTATCTGACAGATTCATTTATCGTTCATTTATATTCTCCATTGTCACAGCATAGTTTTTACCTATAGTCTGGTCAGTTCTTTTCCTCCTCTCAGTGAAATGGTGAGACTAGCATCTAGCATTTGGAAACATTTCCACAGTGCAATTTCTGCTAAGAGCAAAGATTTGATTTGCAAATATTATAAGAAGAAATTTTCTTTTCCAAATTTTACAAGGATGACAAAACACATCCTGGCATGCCAAAGGTGCCCTAAAGACATTAAAAAATACTTTGTTGAATGCAATTATGTAAACCATAATGAAAGTGCAAGTAGCTTTTCCCTCCAGAGTTCTCATTCCAGAAACACTCTTTCTGCTAATTCTGGATCATCACAATGTGCTTCTTACAAAACATTGCCTCACAAAAATACACAATATCTTCATTTATGGATAAAATGACACCTGAAAATCAGGAGAACTTTGATGAAGCTCTTGTAAACGCAATATATGCTTCTGGATTAGCTTTGTCAATAACTAAAAATTCATATGCTAGGAAGCTTTGAAATTATTATGTGGAAGAGGGAAAGGGGGTGGTTACCTGTTCTCATGTATAGTTGAATTGTTCTTAACATATACAGTACAGTCCATGTTTTTCAATTTGTAATAAAAATTTTAATTTTTAAATGCTTAGTTTATAACTGAATAAGCTGTACTTTTATTTTAAGCATAATACTTTTATACACACTGCATTTCTCCTTCCCAGTGTAAAAAAAATGACTTTAAATTTGTAAAACGACTTTTTTTTTTTTTTAATTTTCCAAAATTGCTGCTTTTTTCAGAAAAAGAAAAACATGGAAAAAACATGTATTTTCCATGGCTTCAAAATGTACTATCAATTTTATCTCTAGACCTGGCATTTTAAGGCCTTAAGAAATTTAATAGGCATTGAATGCATAAAGGTAAAAAAGAAAAAGCCTTTAGAGCCACTTTAACCACTTCAGCCCCAGAAGATTTGGCTGCTCAATGACCAGGCCATTTTTTGCAAAACAGTACTACGTCGCTTTAACTGACAATTGCGCAGTCATGCAACTCTATCCCCAAACAAAATTGATGTCCTTTTTTTCCTACAAATAAAGCTTTCTATTGGTGGTATTTTATCCCCTCTGTGTTTTTTATTTTTTGCACTATAAACAAAAAAAGAGGGATCATTTGAAAAAAACACAATCTTTTCCTTTGCTATATAATAAATATCCCACAGTTTAGACTGATATGTATTCTTCTACATATTTTTTGGTGCAAAAATTGTAATAAGCTTATATTGACTGGTTTGCACAAAAGTTATAGCGTTTACAAAATAGGGGATAGATTTATGGCATTTTTATTATTATTATATTTTTTAATAGTAATGGCGTCGATCTGCGATTTGTATTGGGACTGCGATATTGCAGCAGACAAAATGGACACTTTTGACACATTTTTGGGACCATTGACAATTATACAGCGATCAGTGCTATAAAAATTCACTGATTACTGTATAAATGTCATTGGCAGGGAAGGGGTTAACTCTAGGTGGTGCTCAAGGGGTTAACTGTGTTCTCTAGTGTGTGTTCTAACTGTTGGGGGATAGGACTGTCTAGTAGGAGAAAGATCGTGTTTATACTTAGATGATCTGTCTCTACTCCCCTGAAAGAACCGAGATTTGTATGTTTACACAAACAGATCCCAGGTTCTTGCTCTGTCACGAGCAATTGCGGGTGCACGGCGGTAATTGAGCCCAGCGGGCACTTGCATGATTTGCCCAGCCGAGTCAACCTGCTGCAGTAAAACTGGTCCGCAAGTGGTTTTTAAACACCACCAAAATAAAGATCTATCTGTCTCAAAAAATTATAAAAAATTTATTTTCGGTAAAATGTTGCTTGACTGAGTAATTGTGATTCAAAGCGCTGAAATCTGAAAAATGGCCTAGGCAGGAAGGGGTGAAACAGTTTTGTCTTGAAGTGGTTAAATGGACTCAAGGAGTAAGTGGAGGATCCCTTATCTTCAGTTGATGGGAATTCATATAGACCTATTTAGATCTGTACAGATTCATGCATAGAAATGTTTGTGTATACCTGATTACAGCTGCCACAGCTGGTTCATTCTTTTTGGATATACATAATGCTTGGATACAAGTGAGAACAGCTTAACTTTACTTTCATTTGCATAAGATTATCATTAAGGGGCAAAACACAGTGCACAATTTTTAGGCAATTTGGAATCCCTGGGCCACATATGTGGGTGTTTCACTGATTCCTGGTGTTCCATGAGATATCTTCTCTGGGGGTCTCCCGGGAGACTGGCTTATCTCTCCCTCTTCTACCCTGTCCTTCTTTCTTTGATTGCCTTTTCTTTCTCCTGCTTTCTGCCATCCATCTCATTTGGCTAGTCAGTATTGACACAAATTCCTCCTCTCAAAGCTTTCTGTAATTGGTTACGAAATGTTATGGTACATCTTCTTTGCAGGAGGTCTTTCCTCCTTATCCCTTTCCTGGTCCTAACAATTTGAGGCTCTGGAGGGCTCTCGTTTGCAATGACACAGTTTGATCCCATTAGGAGTGTCCGGGAGAGCCCCCCAGACCAGGTCAACATGATTCTTGACTACCCTGCCCAAGGTTAAGGTTTTTTTCATTGAAAGTCTGATCCCTCCCAAGCTTTGTTCTATTATCTTATGCTTTTTACTTGTGCTGTGATATCTTTAATAAAAATGTATTGAAAGGAAAAAAAAAATTACCATTAAGGGTTATTGTATATTTGTTTCTAGATTAATTAGTGTTGAAAGACTGTCCCATGATATATTCTGTACACTTCGATTTTTCTCTGGTTTTAATAAGTAACCACTGTCATTGCCAAATGTTTGTTTTTTTTTCAGTATGGGAACAATGTTCTTTTTTTTTACATATAAGTCTATATCAGGGGCATGTTTACCCAGTGTTTCTGCCACATCTTCATGCACAGACCTTTGCTCCAAGAGATGGAATTATTATTTCTGAGCTCTAGTTTCTCTAATTTTCCTCTCTTATGCCGCGTACACATGGTCGGATTTACCAACGGGAAATGTTGGATGTGAGCTTGTTGTCCGAAAATCCGTGTGTGTATGCTCCATCAATCATTTGCTGTTGGACTTTCCGCCAACAAATGAGCAGGTTCTCAAATTTTCCACCAACAAAACTTTGTTGTCAAAACTTCCGATCGTGTGTACACAAGTCCGATGCGCAAAAGTTCACGCATGCTCGGAATCAAGCAGAATTAGCCTATTGAACTTCCTTTCCAACTATGATTATAGAGGATAACCATCATATTATGTGAGTAGATATGGCTCTTGCTAGTTGATAACATTTTAAAGTAGTTAACATGCAGTAATCACAACACCCTGTATGTTATTATTTTACTATTATTACTAAATAAAAGAATATTTACTAGACCAAGTATCTGACATTTGATTGCTATGGCAGCAGTAGCTATTAGTGAAGAATTTTTAGTGAAGAATCACTTTCTTTGTTTTGAATTGAAGTGTATCTTCACAGGTAGCATACTATGCATGAATATAGTGGTACAAAACCATTTCACCCTGATGCTTATCTGTAACACATTGACTTTTATATGGTGCAAAGAACATATTTGGCAAAAGGGGCTTACCTAAAGCTATTGAGCAATCAAAATTCTTACCCTTAATATACTTCCCATAGATTTATATAGGCATATCAGTTGATACAGGAGATGGTTTGTTGATAGAACTAAAGAAGTCTATAGGGACTAAGTTCACAGGCTGATGCTAAGAAGAATTTTGTTGTCGAGCTGAAGGACTGAGGAGACCATTATGGTGTTATTGGAGGGGTGTCTAATAAAGTAAAACTGTATTTTGTCTAAAAGTATTTCATTGAAATATCCTATAGGATTCATGTGCAGAGTCTGCAGCTGATGTTTTTCATTATTTGTGGATTGCAGGTTAAGGGTATTAAAGAATGGAACACCATGATGATAGTCAAAATAAGGCACAGCTGGTAATCCTTTCTTAGTCATTTCCAGCTTATATATTTGTTCAAAATGTAAAGATAAACATATTATTTTATAGCTATCTAAAAAAATAGTCTTTTTCAAAAGTATGCATACTAACATAGCAATTTTAAAACAAGGTTATGAAAAATAACGCTCTACCCTTATTTAGCATAAGATTTTCATTGCTGTTTATGCCTGTGAATTTAATCATTATTGAAAATTTAACAATGTGCTTTGCTTTCTCACTTTACATAAAGTTCTAATTTCACAGTAATAGTCATAATTTTTCAGATTGATTGGATCATCACTATTCATAATTATGATCTGTCTAATCAACTTTTGGAAATTGAACAACTTTGAAAAATAAGACATACTTCTAATTTTAGGGGGAAAAAAACAAAACAAAAAAACAAATAACAAATAACACTCCTGGCGTGATGCCTTTATAATGCTAATGTTCTTCATCTGTAATTTCAATGATAAAGAGACCTCAAACATATATCTTTGAGTATATTCTGAAAGCAGAAGAATATAAAACTAGCACATTTTCCACAAATAGAAACATGCTGTAAGACTCATCTTTCCTATTGAAATTCTAATATTTCTTTTATGCAAAATTTCATTGAGCCAGTAGGTTTATCCACATCAAACAGAAAAACGTATCTAGTCCAAAAACCACAGCTACTGTAAGAATTAATTTGCTGCACAGCAAAATTAAGAACTGGTTAAAGGATATTTCAGGCTCACACGGAATTGGTTTCAGGAAAATGTGCCGACGTTACCATTATGTATTGTATACGATGTTACCTTAAAGAAAAATAAACATTTTTATTCGTTACATTTCAGGGACATGTAATTATTTTTTCCTTAAAGTGGTTTAGTCAGAAAATTAAGTCCTAAAAGATCACCTTAGGCTGACCTCTTTTGCAATTATAGCTATGTAAATCATTAAAAATAAGCGCCTATACTGTTTAAAAGTAGTGCCCTTCATCACCCTGATCTGCACATGTTTAGTTGCTTTCTATTCTTAGCGTTGTGCCTAAAATCAGAGCCATTAGAAGTCAATCAGCTGGCAGCTTTAAGATTAATGCCGCGTACACACAACATGACTTAAGTCCGGCAGACTTTCGACGGAGTTCTGACAGAGTTCTGACAGAGTTCTGACGGAGTTTCCGAATGAACGGACTTGGCCAAACACAATCACACCAAAGTCCGACGGATTCGAACGTGATGACGTATGACTGGACTAGAATAAGGAAGTTCATAGCCAGTAGCCAATAGCTGCCCTAGCGTCGGTTTTAGTCCGTCAGACTAGCACACACACGAGCGGATTTCTGGGTCCGGCAGAGTTCTGTCGGAAAAATTTGAAACATGTTCCATTTCTAAAGTCTGTCAGACTTTTGCAAATCAAAAGTCCGCTCCAGCCCACACACGTTCGAATAGTCTGCCGGAATCATTCCGTCAGACTTTTCATGTTGAAAAGTCTGGTCGTGTGTACGGGCATTACTGTTGCTGAAGGGAAAATAAAGCAACAGGAATGGGGGTAGAAGGGGTATGCCTGTTTTAAGGCCCCCCTTCCTCCATGGTATTGTGGTGGTTTGGAATTTTCAAGTCCCCCACTGATTGAATTTGGGGGGGATTTGTGATAGGTCAGGGAAGGTCACATGGTTAGGAACCTCCTGGAAGCCTATGGAGGGTCAGCAGTGATAGGTCAAGAATGGTCAGCTGACCCTCTGGAAGCTTCTAGAACCTAGCTGAGCCCTTATATAAAGGGTCAGCCGAGGTGAATACATGCCAGTCGCCAGAGGATCCCAGAGGAGCTCAGCATTAGAGTTATAATACTCTCCCCTCTGGGGACATAAAGACCTTTATCCGACAACTATTGGAGCGGGTGGTGACAGCGGGAGGTGAGGACTGACTGCGTCAGTGCCCAGCCTCACCTCTGAATTTAACGGTGTCTGGAGTTGAAGAGGCCGGTGTCAGTGGAGATGGGAGGGCAGCAAGCAGCAGATAGAAGAGGTGCTTCCAGTTTCCCATCAGCATGGAGAAATGGAAGACAGCGGGGAAGTGTATCCGAGCCAAGCTGTCCAGGAAGACATCATGATGGCTGGAGGAGCACAGGGTCACCTGTCACAGAAGAGGTGGCACTCAGTGAGTAGTCACTAGATGTCAGGGCTGGGCTCAGCACTTCCTTCTCTGAGCTGGCCGCTCAGCTGTCAGCTAATTGCCAGCTCCTATCCCTCCACAGTGACTCACCTGTTGATGATATCCTGCTCGTCAGACCTGCTTACTTAAGCCGTCCAGCCAGATGATCTCTGCCTTCACCTTAGTCAACATCACAGAGACTTTCTCTTGCGCTCCTGTTAAAGACTTGCTTGACTGATGTTCCTTCTGGCTCCAGATCCTACTTGCTGTTCCACTACACTGATTACTGGCTTGGCTAATCCCTTCCGTTTACCAAACTTTGGCTATGTTTTGACTACATTTTTTCTATTTACTTTTATTATTAAACAAGTGTGATTTAACTGTACTTCTGTCTCGGTCTGATTCATGGTTTCTGACAGTAGGCAAAGGCCATGAATTCAGAAGATGCAGTTAATCGACTTGTTGGTAATATTTTTTCCAGATTGGATGACCAGGTTCACCTCATGTATCAGTTTGCCATAGCAGTACAGACTCCTGAGTTGCATGGCTCGCCTGGAATCTCCCACTGTGGCCTCTCCGGTAGAACCTGTGTTACAGGCCGACCCTGCTGTTGCCCCAGTCTCTGTGCAGGCACCGTCTCGAAAATATTACCTCTATAAGCGGTATGTCTGGCTTTGTGCCGCTTCATCCCGCTTGGTGACAGACAGCTGTTAGCGATCATTTTAGCCCTGAAAGAATGGAGGCATCACCTCAAAGGTACCACTGTGCTGGTTCTCATTCTTACTGACCATAGGAATCTCATATTCTTGTCTGAGGCTAAACACCTCTCTCCCAGAAGGGCACGATGGGCTCTTTTCTTGTCAAGTACATTGTCTCATTCTTACCCGGTACTAAGAATGTAAGGGCTGCCGATTTGTCACGACAATTTTCTTCCACTTCCAAGATGGAGTCGGTTCCGGTTCCTGTGATTCCTACTGATGGTATTCTGGCTACGATTCACACTAGTCTCACTTCTCCTTTGGGTGACAAAATTCTTGCTGCTCAGGTCCATGCTTCTCCTGAGAAACCGTTTGACCAATGCATTGTCCCAGAGAGTCTCCGTACTACCGTGCTCCAGACTCACCAATCTCCCAAGGCTGCTGGCCACCCTGGGAAGAATCAACTTTTTTGGGCCATTTCCCAACAATTCTGGTGGCCAAGTGTACAGTTTGTGTCCTGGTTCTGGTGAGCTTTTTGTGCACAGCTGGGAATTCAGCTTGCTTCTTTCTCCTCTGCGTATCACCTTCAGTCTAATGGGGCCACAAAACAAACCAATCAGTCTTTGGAGCAATTCCTACGTTGCTATATTTCTGACTATCATAACAACTGGTCAGACATATTACCGTGGGCAGAGTTTGCTCACAATAGTACCTTGAACTCTGCTTCCCGATTGTCCCCATTTATGGCGAACTATGGTTTGCAACCTTCCATGTTGTCTAACTGATTTGTTCCGCAGAGTATTCCTGCATTAGAGGAGCATCTTCGTAGTCTTTGTTCCACTTGCTTTGCAACATGCTAACGATAGGTACAGACTCCATGCTGACCGCAGACGCCTGCCCCCGCCTTCCTACCAGGTTGAGGACAGGGTCTGGCTGTTATCACACAACCTCCAGCTTTGTGGTCCCTCTCTGAAGTTCTCATCTCGGTTTATTGTGTCTTTCTGTATTCTTCGCAGGATTAACCCAGTGGCTTACGCATTAGACCTTCCTTCTAATATGCATATCTCAAATGTATTTCATGTCCCCTTATTAAAACCTTGGGTCTACAACCGCTTTACCACCTCGGTGCCACATTCTCACCCTGTTCAGGTTGGGAACCATGAGGAGTATGAAGTACAGTCCTCTGTTGACTCCTGTAGGTTTCCGTGGGCGCATACAGTAACTGGTGCATTGGATAGGGTACGGTCCAGAGGAATGCTCTTGGGTCCCATCCTCAGACGTACATGCCCCTGTCCTTCTCCATGTTTTCCATAGATTTTTTCCCCTCAAGCCTGGTGATCCTCCGAGGGGGAGGGGTCATTGCGGAGGGGGTACTGTCAGGGCTGGGCCCAGCCATTCCTTTTTGAGCTGGCCGCTCAGCTGTCGGCTAATTGTCAGTTCCTATCTCTCAGTGACTCACCTGTTGATGATCCTGCTCGTCGGTTCTGCCTACTTAAGCCGTCCAGTCCAGAGGAACTTGGTCACATCTCTAGAGATGCTCTCCTGTGTTCCTGTTAAAGACTTGCTTGGCTGACATTCCATATGGCTCCAGATCCTGCTTTCTATTCTCTGGTTCTCTGATATTTTGGCTTGTCTGACTACGTTTACTCTGTTTACCTTTTTTTATTATTATAAAACAAGTGTGATTTAACTGTAATTCTGTCTCAGTCTGATTAATGGTTTCTGACAATCCCTACTTCAGACCCAGCTCCCTGTCTCCCATGGCTCACTCGGCCTTTTGTTAATAGAGAAGTCCACCCCTGTTTAGGGTGTAACATGTTTAGCATCCACAACCTCATGCCCAATACCTCCTCCCTGTGACAGCAGATGGGGGACCTTCTCTGTACACCCACTGTCACAAACAGCATGGCCTTTCGGAGCTCCACTCACAAAGCCGCTTCATTCATTTACAGAGTTCTTCCTGCCCTTCCATAACTGCCTGCCCAATGTGCCCATATCAGAAGTATGGGCAGACAGCTATACTGACAGTCTGCAGGATCCTAACATTGCACCCATGATCTGCCAATTGCGGGTGTCACAATTTACAGGCTCCTAATAAAACAATAATCAATGTGCATTAATTCTTTTTTTAAAAGGTGAACTTAGACTTTAGTCCTTTTGCTGCCAGGCCCTGTGCTCCACTTTTAAACTCATATGGCCAAACTTTTTTTGCAATTTTTCCAATTGCTTTTTTATTTTTCCCTTACAGCTTTCTGAGTTTGTAAAAAAAACCCCCAAGGCCGCGTGCACACGGGCGGGCTGTCTGCCCAACTTAGTCCGCTGAACCATGTTTCAGCGGACAATCCACTCGAAGTGTGGGCTTCAGCTGACTTTTTCAGCGGACAGTCTGACGGACTAAGTCTTTCGGAATTTCCGTAATTTTGTCCGTCCAAACTTGGTTTCAGCGGACAGTCCGCTCGTGTGTAGGCAAGTTGGACGGACTAAGTATGGCGCATGCTCAGAAAGGATTTACACGCCGAAGGTTGCATTGCAGTGTATTGGACGTCGTATTTCTAGTCCCGTCGTACGTGCTGTACACGTCATCGCGCAAGCTTTCAGCGGACTGTCTGTTCATCGTGTGTGGTCAAGTCCGTTCATTCAAAAGTTGAACGGACTGTCTGTCGGATTGTCTGATGAACTTAGTTGGGCAGACAATACGCCCATGTGTACGCGGCCCAAGCCATACATTTTCTGAAAACACATGAGCAGTAGAATAAAAAATAAGGTGCTATTAATTTGTTAAGGACAATGATGTTTATCAAAACAATGTTTTCGCTACAATTACCAGATACAAACACAGCAAATTTTTGAAAATAAATAACAAATATATGTCATTATTAAATTTCCTCTTTTTTTGTGAAAATTGTGAAAATCGAAGGTACGCAAAACTGTAAATAACCAACTTTCTCTAAAAACCTAGAGGTTTTAATTTTTCACTTACAACTTTAGAGTTTGTAAAAGACCCCCCTAAATGATACATTTTCTGAAAGCATAGAATGTAAAGAATAAAAAAAAGTGCTACTGATTTTTAGGCTGCACAAATGTTTATCAAATTGCTATTTTTACAAAAAAAATAAAAAACACTAAAATCCTTATTTGCACACATATACTCAACATAACTTATTATACTAAAGCATATGCCCATGGAGGGCCATGTCTACTTGGGTGACACAGGTGTGCAGCTAACAATGGCCTCTCTATAGTATGCCCAGCATGAACAAGGCCTTAGGCCTTGTTTAGATTTGTGGTTTAGCTGAGTTTTTGCCACCTGCCAACCACCTCTCCATAAAACAGAATTCCACCCATTTAAAAGTCAACAGCTACAAAAAGTGTAGCTGCTTACTTTAATAATCAGACACTTATCTGTCCCATGGTGCACCGATGCGGGCACATGAAGCCCTGCTCCTCTCCCCTCCTCTCAGCGGCACCAGCGTTCTAACTGTGGGAGCTCGTTTGTGGCTTCACAGCTGGGCACGAGCCACACAACATGCTTTGATTGGCTGGGCAATCTTCTGGGATCTGTGACATGTCCCAGAAGATTGTGGAGAGGGGGGATAGGTGATATTCCTTCCGGAACAGTGCCAGGGCAGGAAGTGGAAGATGGGTGCCTTAAAAACAGGGTACCCACTCCCCCCTGTAAAAAAATTTCCTGCCAAATGTGGCATGTCAGGCTGTCACCAACATTTAAAGTGGAAGTTCCATTTTTGGGTGGAACTCCGCTATAAGTTGCAGTGCCATACTTGCCGGTTACTGGCTGTTCTCTCCTCATGCTGTGACAGTGCATGAGGAAAGGAATGCTGAAAACCGACAGGTTTTCTTACATGTGATCAGCTGTGATGCCCTCCCAGAACCGGACAACCATGTTGTAGCTGTCTTTTGGCTATAGCGCGGTCAGGGAGTAGTTATAGTTATAGTACTCCCATTTTGCTGGGGTCAGTTACAAAAACTGTATCAGTCTTACCTGTTATAGGGCAGGTGTCATAGCCTTTGCCTAAAGAGGAGTTCAACCCAAAAATGGAACTTCTGCTTTAAGGGAGGTGACCCCCTGACATCCCAGATTTGGCATGTCATTTTTTGGGGGGCGGAATCCTCTTTTTTAGAGGGTCCCAGCTTCCAATTCCTCCTGGCGCACCGCGGCACCAGAAGGGAGATCACTTCTCGCCCTTCCCTCTTGGAAATCATCTGGGACATGTCACAGGTGCCAGATGATTGGGGCAGTCATGCATGCACAGTGGGTGCGCAGCTGTGAAGCCACAGCCGGGTGCCCACAGTTACAATGCTGGCACAACAGAGAGGAGGGGGAGATGAACAGGGCTTCTTTCTCCCGCATCGCTGGATCCCTGGACAGGTAAGTGTCCAACTATTAAAAGTCAGTAGCTGCAGTATTTGTAGCTGCTGACTTTTAATTTTTTTTTTTTTTTTTAAGCAGAACTCCGATTTAAGTGCACATCCCATTTTTGCTGCATTTGCACAGGACAATTTCGTTACATGGTCACATAGCAACATTGCAGCCTCTCTGGACTCTCTGGTACCCCCTGCAGGCAGGACAGGACCCCTATTGCTAGGGGGAACAACAGCCATACACTCCTCAGAAACTTGACTACACCCAGTGCAATATTATGTATCTTGTGCTGGATACTCTGCCACCACTCCTTGCCAGCTCCTAAATAGGTTTTCTACAATTGCCACGGGATACCTCTCTTTCTCAAGTGAAGCTTGCTGTATTTTATAGTCACAGTGGGTCTTTATATCATCAAGATTTCTTTTTCAAATTTGGTGTAGTTGCTGTCACCTCAGCCTATCACCCAGTAGGCTGCTTGATACTTTACCAAGAGTATGGGGTTGCAATAGCTCTGATCAGTGATCTCTAATCCATGCTCTTTCGGCAGCAACTTTCTCTAACTTGTTCAGAAAGTCTGTAACACCATTGGACATCAGCATGGGCATTATAAATTCAGTGGCTTTCACTTTAGCCTGGTTGCCATGGACAACTGCCTTCATTTTCCTTTCAACTAGAGTCACTGATAGAAAGTGCTGCCTGTACAAATCCTCAACAGTTTCAAACCTAGTAGATTCCTCTGTACTGGCCATCTTACACAAAGTCATACTCCCCAGCCATACCCACTAGCTTGCCACTCGCACAGACACACAATGCCTGACTGCTCTTACAAAGTGCCAGTAATGGTTCCTGACAAAAACTCACCATGGGGAAGAAGACCTGGAAACAGCTGTCTGTTTCCTGCATCTAAACACCACTTGTGATCTGGGGGATCGTCAGCTTATGTGGTAGATGCATTTTTTTTGAGTCATGCCAGTCCAAACTTATGGTTTAAAGGCTTTCCACCCCACTTTTATTACAAAAACTAAAAGGAAAAACTTTACAGACTTGCCCACACAGGGGTTTCAGTTTTACAGAGGAAAACAACAACAGAAAATGTGTAGCTCTCTCTTCGGCAGTATGGCTGCTTATTGGAAAATTGATTTGACAGATTCCGCTCCTATTGACTTCAACAGGGTTCGGATTTGGCATCTGAACTTTCCTATGTTTGCCCGGACCTACATGAACCAAACGCAGGTGTATTTGGCTAATCCCTAGACTTTCTTTCATACACTGTCTTATTGTGGTGCTGGTTACACATTTACCCATGACAACGGTTACTTCAGACTCAGCTCCCTGGCTCTCTTGGCTCACTCAGCCATTTGTTACAGCACCTTGCTGCACAGACCCACCCCTTGCCTCAGTAGGAGTGTCCCATGCACCCTGAGACTTACTTACTTGACTTACTTTTGAGACTTAAGCATAGTGCACACGGGCCAAATTTCAGGCAGCATAAGCCAGTTCAATTGAAACCAGCCGACATTTATTCTGTAAATATCTGCCCCAAACTATATACCAGACCCCCATCAAGGTTTGTTTATTTGTCACTGTAAATACACATGAACTTAAAAAAATGACATGAGTTCCCCTCAAAACTTCCTTTATATCTGGTAAGGATTTTGAGAGGGAACCCTGGGCAAAAAATTGGCATAAGGTTCAACCCAAATACATACTAGATCTGTAATCTGAGCATGCAGCCTGGCAGGTCAAAACTATGCAAGACCACATATCCTCAACATGAGGGGACAAAGGTCGATGAGGGCAGGGGCCTTTACCCTATAATGCTTGCCCAATGGTTGTAAAGGTGTGGGGGGTCTTATCACAATAGTAAGTGAGTAAGGGGTGCATATTACCCCTACTCATTCACAAAAAAATATAAAGTGAAAATTAACACGGCTAAGAGTGTATGTGGTGAAATTTTTGACATGACCATATGTGGTCTATGGCTATGGCCATGTCTAGTCAGTGATTTTACCACCACCACCCTACTGCTCACCACTACTGTATTAATACCTATATTATTATTATAATACAGGATTTATATAGCACCAACAGTTTACATAGCGGTTTACAACATAAGGGCAGACAGTACAATTACAATACAATTTAAAACAATAGAATCACAGGGCCCTGCTTGTTAGAGCTTACAATCTAAGAGATAATACATGATGGTTATCTTCCTCTGAATGGGTAAATGTGCGGGCAGAGAGTCTTCTGTGATTTGGTGTTGTACCAAACAGCAAGCACAGCGTAGAAACTTTCGCAACTTCAACTCTTCTCTCCTCTATTCTGCTGCTGACCACCTCTATGACAAAATCTCTCCCCTGTCCTGCCCCAACCAAGCCACTTCCATCTACAATAAAACCCTGTCCTCCACCCTGGACAAGCTCGCTTCAATCACTACACGCAGAATCAGGCTTCGACCCCTACAACCCTGGCAAACAGATGACACTAGAATTCTCAAAAAACGTTGTCATGCTCTTGAGCGTCTGTGGCACAAGACCAAGTCTCGCAAAGACTTCAACCAATTCAAGTCTGCCCTCCAAAAATATTACTCTTTCCTCCACACTGCCAAGCAGACCTATTTTATAACTCTTATTAACACCTTCTCGTCCAGTCCCCATAAACTTTTCTCTACCGTCAACTCTCTACTCCGTCCTCCACCGCCTCCACCCACTGACTCACTCACTGCCCAGGAGATTGCTAATCACTTCAAAAACAAGATTGAAATAATCCGTGATTTAATCTCCACTCTACAGGTATCTCCCCCAGTTAAGACCCCACTACAACAGGTACTCTCAATGCTCTCCTTATTCAAAACTGCTACTACAGACGAAGTTGCTAAACTCCTTTCTAATGCCCACCTAACCACCTGCCCCCTGGATCCTATTCCCTCCCAAACACCACGGTCGCCATCTGACTCTATCCTACACTCTCTAACTCACATCTTCAATCTCTCCCTCACCTCTGGCATTTTCCCCAGTGCTCTAAAACATGGACTGGTCACAACTAGCGATGGCCGAGCTGTTCGCCCGGCGGTCGTTTCGCTGCGAATTTCGGCTGTTCGCCGTCCGCCCGATCGGCGGACTAGTGCCGCCGTTCGCCCGGTGGACTTCCGTGTTTACTGTGTAAAAGAACTTTGACCTATGATGACACATCCATCATGGGGTACAGGACAGCCAATTGAGACATTACAGCACATGGACACTTGGACATTCCCCCTAACTTATAAATAGACCCAATCCGGCAGCCATTTTACATTCTTTCTTCTGTCACTATAGGGAGAGGTTGCTGTGTGGAGCAGGGAGAGATTGCAGTGACCCAAATCGCTAGCTATTTGGTCCACAAAAGTTCTTTTCAGGACTGGTATAGGTGTTAGGTGTAGTTCAGAAATAAAGGTTTGAGGCACTGCTGTGCTACTGATTGTTGCAGCAGCCTGTCTCTTGTCAGTGTAGAGAGAGGGACAGTACGCTGTGTGCTGCAGGGACAGTCAGTTTAATCATTAGCTGTTACTATTAGGTCCACAAAAGTGCTATTCAAGTTATTGTTCCAGCAGCCTCTGTTTTGTCAGTTTAAATAGGGAAAGGCAGGAAGCTGTGTGTGAGGCAGTGAGGGACAGTCAATTTAATCAGTAGCTGTTACTATTAGGTCCACAAAGGTTCTTTTCAGGACTGGTATGGTAATAGGCTTGTACACGTATAATATTCTTTCTTCCAAATATAGAAAGAATATTATACTTGACTGCTGCCCTATACTGCAGCAGTCCTTTATCAGTATAGGGACTGAGGTACAGTCTGCTAATCATTCACAACCTACTTGTTCCACAAAGGTCCTTATAAGGACTGGTAAGGTCTAGGGTGCTACAGTACATAGGGTTGAGTGAGGTACAGTCTGCTATTCCTTAAGGACTGGTATAGGTCCACAATACATAGGGTTGAGGTGCACTACTGCTGAGTCTGACTGCTGCCCTATACTGCAGCAGTCCTTTATCAGTATAGGGACTGAGGTACAGTCTGCTAATCATTCACAACCTATTTGTTCCACAAAGGTCCTTATAAGGACTGGTAAGGTCTAGGGTGCTACAGTACATAGGGTTGAGTGAGGTACAATCTGCTATTCCTTAAGGACTGGTATAGGTCCACAATACATAGGGTTGAGGTGCACTACTGCTGACTGCTGCCCTTCTGCTGCAGTAGTCCTTTATCAGTATAAGGACTGAGGTACAGTCTGCTAATCATTCACAACCTACTTGTTCCACAAAGGTCCTTATAAGGACTGGTAAGGTCTAGGGTACTACAGTACATAGGGTTGAGTGAGGTACAGTCTGCTATTCCTTAAGAACTGGTATAGGTCCACAATACATAGGGTTGAGGTGCACTACTGCTGAGTCTGACTGCTGCCCTATACTGCAGCAGTCCTTTATCAGTATAGGGACTGAGGTACAGTCTGCTAATCATTCACAACCTACTTGTTCCACAAAGGTCCTTATAAGGACTGGTAAGGTCTAGGGTGCTACAGTACATAGGGTTGAGTGAGGTACAGTCTGCTATTCCTTAAGGACTGGTATAGGTCCACAATACATAGGGTTGAGGTGCACTACTGCTGAGTCTGACTGCTGCCCTATACTGCAGCAGTCCTTTATCAGTATAGGGACTGAGGTACAGTCTGCTAATCATTCACAACCTACTTGTTCCACAAAGGTCCTTATAAGGACTGGTAAGGTCTAGGGTGCTACAGTACATAGGGTTGAGTGAGGTACAGTCTGCTATTCCTTAAGGACTGGTATAGGTCCACAATAAATAGGGTTGAGGTGCACTACTGCTGAGTCTGACTGCTGCCCTATACTGCAGCAGTCCTTTATCAGTATAGGGACTGAGGTACAGTCTGCTAATCATTCACAACCTACTTGTTCCACAAAGGTCCTTATAAGGACTGGTAAGGTCTAGGGTGCTACAGTACGTAGGGTTGAGGGAGGTACAGTCTGTTACTCCTTAAGGACTGGTATAGGTCCACAATACATAGGGTTGGGGTGCACTACTGCTGAGTCTGACTGCTGCCCTATACTGCAGCAGTCCTTTCTCAGTATAGGGACTGAGGTACAGTCTGCTAATCATTCACAACCTACTTGTTCCACAAAGGTCCTTATAAGGACTGGTAAGGTCTAGGGTGCTACAGTACATAGGGTTGAGTGAGGTACAGTCTGCTATTCCTTAAGGACTGGTATAGGTCCACAATACATAGGGTTGAGGTGCACTACTGCTGAGTCTGACTGCTGCCCTATACTGCAGCAGTCCTTTATCAGTATAGGGACTGAGGTACAGTCTGCTAATCATTCACAACCTACTTGTTCCACAAAGGTCCTTATAAGGACTGGTAAGGTCTAGGGTGCTACAGTACATAGGGTTGAGTGAGGTACAGTCTGCTATTCCTTAAGGACTGGTATAGGTCCACCATACATAGGGTTGAGGTGCACTACTGCTGACTGCTGCCCTTCTGCTGCAGTAGTCCTTTATCAGTATAAGGACTGAGAGTTTTGTCACAGGGTCATTTAAAAATTGACAGGCAGAGGAAGAGGCAGGCCCTTCCGCAGGGGTGGTAGGGGTAGGGCAGGAGAAACAGGCTTGAGCCAAAGTGGGAAGTTGTAGAAGGTGCATTCAATTACTTTAAAGGACGCACCAGACTTGGTTGAGTGGCTCACTGAGCTTTACTCTTCTGCACCCTCCTCATCCTCTCGATCTGCACCCTCTTCTTCACTCTCTGCTATGTGCACCCCCAAAGACACTACCACCAACAACACCACCACCACCACATACCTTCCACTTGAGTCACAGGAATTATTTTCCGATCCATATCAAGACATTTCTGATGCGCAGCCACTCTTGGTATTGGATCAGGAAGAGGAGGTAGCAACAACCGCTACTCAGCAGTCTGATGACAGTACCCAGATCAGCCCAAGGAGGAGGATGGTCCCCGGTGTTGCTGCCTACTCCGAGATCTCTACTTATAGCTGTGGGGAAGGTGACGTCGATGATGACGTGTCTAGTGATGTCACGTGGGTGCCCACAAGAGAGGAAGAGGAGGGGAGTTCAGAGGGAGATATGGACTAGCAGATAGGGAGGAGAAGCAGGAATAACTTTCATTGCACAGGAGGGACAAAGCAGACTGCAAATATATCAGGAGTGAGTCATCGACCATGTACGGTCACATCTGGCGCTCCCAGGACACCGGCTCATGGCTCCGCAGTGTGGGCTTTTTTTAACGTGTCCGCTGCTGACAATAGCGTTGCCATCTGCAATCTTTGCAGTCAACGCATTAGTCACGGTAAGCCCAACACTCACCTAGGGACGACCGCCTTAAGAAGGCACATGAGCAGCCATCACCGAGCCCAGTGGGAGCAACGGAACACACAAAGCCACACTCCAGGCTCTCACCGTCCAGCCTCGTCTTCTACTTCTCCTTCTCCTCTCTCCTCACAATTGTCCTCCACTCCACCTTTCATCACGCCAAGCCCACGTTTTTCTGCAAAAAGGCAGGCTTCCGTGGGCCTAATGTTCGAGTGTAAAAAAATGATGAAGCTGGATAACCCTTTTGCCCAACGGTTGACGGCTGGCTTGTCAGAACTGATAGCCCGCCAACTACTGCCATATAAACTGGTGGACACGGAGGGCTTTCGAAAATTTGTGGCCATTGGAACACCACAATGGAAGGTCCCGGGAAGGAAGTATTTCTCAGAGAAGGGCATCCCAGAGGTATATGGCCATGTTCAGTGGCAAGTGAATGTATCTCTGGCACACAGTGTCGGTGCCAAGATACATCTGACCACAGACACGTGGTCTAGCAAACACGGGCAGGGAAGGTATATCACTTTTACTGCCCACTGGGTGAACCTTCTGACGGCCGTCAAGCATGTAACCCGTGGCACCCGTGTAGATTTGGTTTTACTGCCACGGATTGCATGCAGGCCTGGCTTTTCTTCTCCTCCTCCTACTCCATCCTCCTCCCTCTCCTCCTTGCCTGACTCTTCCTTTTCCGCTGCTAGCGTCTCTTCCGCTGCACCGCCCAAGCTCCCCAGAACCTATTCGACATGCCAGGTGAGATGTTGCCATGCCGTGCTGCGTCTGTTGTGCCTGGAAGCCAAGAGCCACACTGGCCCGGCACTCCTTTCAGCTTCGGCAGATCAGTGGCTAACACCGCTCAATTTGACAGTTGGTAAAGTGGTGTGTGACAACGGTGCCAATCTGCTTAGCGCATTGAAACAGGGCAAAATTCCACACGTGCCATGCATGGCACACATCTTAAACTTGGTCATGCAGCGATTCGTTGTCAAATACCCTGGGGTCCAGGACATCTTGCGGCAGGCAAGGAAAATCTCATCCCATTTCAGAAGATCTTACACGGCCATGGCTCGCCTTGCTGACATTCAGCGGCGACACAATCTGCCAATCAGACGTCTTATTTGCGATTGCCCGACGTGATGGAACTCAACCTTCTATATGCTTGATAGGCTGCTCCAGCAGAAACGTGCAGTTAACGTCTACCTGTATGAACTCTGCGGCAGAACAGGTTTTGGGGAGCTGGGTTTTTTTTCACCGCGCCAGTGGCTGCTCATGCGTGACGCATGCAGACTTCTGCGCCCATTTGAGGAGATCACCAAACTGGTCAGTCGCAGCCATGGCGCCATCAGTGACATGGTACCTTATGCCTTCCTTATGGAGCGTGCATTGATCAAGCTGTGGAGGAGCAGGAGCGGGAAGATGAGGAAGTCGCAATGCTGGATGAATTCCCAGGGGGGGCTACTCTATCTGAGACAAGTGAACAACAGGAGTCTCAAGAGGAGTCAGAGGAGGATGGTGCCGGGGCGGATGAGGAGGAGCAAGAAGAGAATGCTTTAAACCTTTCTGGGATCCCTGTTGTTGTGCGTGGATGGGGAGCCAGTACTGGGTGGCAATGTACTTAGACCCCTGGTGCAAACACAAAATGGTGGAAATGTTACCGCCGTCACAGAGGGCTGTCAGAATGGAGCACTTCCAGGCCTTGCTTCGAGAAATGCTGCATTCTGCTTTTGCGTGCGCTGGCAGAGGAGCAATTCCCACTCCCAGAGAAGGAGTTGTGGGTACCAATCCAACAGCGCCTTCAAGAAGAGGCTGGTTTGAAGATGTGTTGGTGACTTCGGATATGAGGTCATTCTTTCAGCCGACCCATCGACAGGTGTCATCCGGATCCAGCATAAGGGAACGCCTAGACTGTCAGGTGTCCGACTACATCGGGTTAACGGCCGATGTGGACGCTCTGAGGAGTGATGAAACCCCTTGACTACTGGGTGGGCAGGCTTGACCTCTGGCCAGAGCTTGCCCAATTTGCAATCGAACTGTTGGCTTGCCCCTCGTCCAGTGTCCTGTCCGAAAAGGACGTTCAGCGCAGCAGGGGGGATCGTGACCGATAAGCGTACTCGCCTAGCTCACGACAGTGTTAACTACCTCACATCTCTAAAAATGAATGAGGCATGGATCTCAGAGGAATTCAACACATGTGACCAGTAGACCATGTATATGTCTATAAACTATTTTTTTAATCGAGCACACAGACCTTCTTTCTTCATTTGGCTCACTTCCTTGTCCAAAAAAAGCACACCGTACTATATGCCCGTACCCTCCTGTTTGAAGAGGTTGAGCGGTGTCATATTTCTACTGGGGCTGCTTATTATGAGGGGCTCCCACCATCCCTGTGCTGTGCTGACTTCATCCTGGGGCTGCTTATTATGAGGGGCTCCCACCATCCCTGTGCTGTGCTGACTTCCTCCTGGGGCTGTACCTCTGCTGTGCATATTATGAGGGGCTCCCACCATCCCTGTGCTATGCTCATTATGAGGGGCTTCCACCATCCCTGTGCTGTGCTGACTTCCTCCTGGGGCTGCTTATTATGAGGGGCTCCCACCATCCCTGTGCTATGCTGACATCCTCCCGGGGCTGCTTATTATGAGGGGCTCCCACCATCTCTGTGCTGTGCTGACTTCCTCCTGGGGCTGTACCTCTGCTGTGCATATTATGAGGGGCTCCCACCATCCCTGTGCTATGCTCATTATGAGGGGCTCCCACCATCCCTGTGCTATGCTGACTTCCTCCTGGGGCTGCTTACGGTGCAGGTGTCAGTGCTGTATATCACGGTGCTGGTGTCAGTGCTGTATATCACGGTACTGGTGTGAGTGCTTTATGTCACGCTGCTGATGTCAGTGCTCTCTATCACGGTGCTGCTGTCAGTGCTGTATATCACGGTGCTGGTGTTAGTGCTTTATGTCACGCTGCTGATGTCAGTGCTCTCTATCACGGTGCTGGTGTCAGATGACTCTATCACAGTGCAGGTGTCATTGCTGTATGTCAAGCTGCTGGTGATCATCTCCTGCACCCTCTTCTTTGCCTACCCTGACCTTTCCTCTCCTCCATTGCCTTCATGCGCTCCACAGTCCTGAATTGTCACAACAATTTCACATATAAAAAAAGAATGCTTGTAGTTGTCGATCCCAGATTCACCTCATACATGTGTTATGTCATTGGCCATGTGGTGGGACTCTGTTTGCACAGCTAGTAATTATTTTGTGGCTGCAAATTTGACCTGTAGGTTTGCAAAGTTCGCCTCCCAATGAAGTCAATGTGGCCCACCGCGAACGGTTCGCGAACTATCGGCCGCGTTCGCGGTCCGTGTTCGCGAAATGTCCCGTCGAAAGTTCGTCCATCACTAGTCACAACCATGCTTAAAAAGCCATCCTTGGACCCTACCATTCCTAACAACCTACGCCCTATCTCCTTGTTCATATTTTCCTCTAAACTCCTTGAACGCCTGGTTTACAACAAACTGAGTGACTACCTCATTAAAAACAACCTTCTGGATCCCCTTCAACCTGGATTTCGCCTTCAACACTCAACAGAAACTGTTCTTTTAAAACTCACAAATGACCTACTAACTGCAAAAACCAACGGACACTATTCTGTACTCCTCCTTCTGGACCTTTCAGCTGCCTTTGACACGGTTGACCACCCTCTCCTCCTCAAAAAACTTTACTCCCTTGGTCTCCGTGACTGTGCTTTTCAGTGGCTCTCATCCTACTTATCCCAACACACCTTCAGTGTCCCTTACAATTCTACTTCCTCCACTCCTCTTCCCTTCTCTGTCGGAGTCCCCCGAGGTTCTGTCCTTGGACCTCTTTTATTTTCAATCTACACCTCTTCCCTGGGTCAGCTGATAGCCTCTCACGGCTTTCAATATAATTTCTACGCTGACGACACACAAATCTATCTCTCCACCCCTCAAGCACTCAATCAGTCTCCTCATGCATCACCAACTTACTAACAGACATATCTGTATGGATGTCACAACACTTCCTTAAACTCAACTTGTCCAAAACCAAACTTATAATATTTCCTCCCCCACGCGCCTCTGCCCCTGCTTTCTCTGTCAGGAGTAATGGCACAACAGTCCACCCATCCCCACATGTCAGGGTGCTAGGTGTTATCCTGGACTCTGAACTTTCCTTTCAGCCCCACATCTAATCACTTTCCAAAGCTTGCCGCCTCAACCTCCACAACATCTCTAAACTACGTCCCTTTCTAACCAATAAAACCACAAAGCTCCTGATTCACTCCCTGGTTATCTCTCGCCTTGACTACTGCAACCCCCTCCTCATTGGCTCACCTTTAAATAGACTATCCCCCCTTCAGTCCATCATGAATGCTGCTGCCAGACTCATACACCTTACAAACTGCACAGTGTCTGCTACCCCTCTCTGCCAATCCCTCCATTGGCTGCCACTTGCTCAACGAATTAAATTCAAAATACTAACACTTACTTACAAAGCCATCTACAACTCTGCCCCCAGCTACATCACTAGCCTAGCCTCAAAATACCAACCTAATCGCCCACTTCGTTCCTCCCAAGACCTCTTGCTCTCTAGCTCCCTCATCACCTCCTCCCATATCCGCCTCCAGGACTTCTCCCGAGCCTCTCCCATCCTCTGGAACTCACTACCCCAATCCGTCAGACTGTCTCCAAATTTATCCACTTTTAGGCGATCCCTGAAAACTTTCCTCTTCAGAGAAGCCTATTCTGCCTCCATCTAACAACTGCACTATTGTCTCCATTAGTTCATCCCCCACAGCTATTACCCTTTTGTATAACTTGACCTTCCCTCCTAGATTGTAAGCTCTAACGAGCAGGGCTCTCTGATTCCCCTTGTCTTGAATTGTATTGTATTGTAATGTCTACCCCAATGTTATAAAGCGCTGCGTAAACTGTCGGCGCTATATAAATCCTATAATAATAATATGACCTAGGGCAAATAATAAATGCAGGCACAGTACGAGAAGTGCCATTAGCACACTGAATTTAATGCTGAAAGAAATTGGACACTTCACATATCCTTTACCATGCTCTTTGCCAGTGGGCAGGTACCTGTATATCCCACTTATACACTTTCCAAAGCTTGTTTTTTTTTTTTTTTTTTTACAAAGTTAGTGATAGTTTCCATTACAACCTATTGGTCAAGAAATTACTAAACTATCAAAGAAAATAAAGAAAACTGGATGGAGGTATATTCAATTTTATTTAACTATATTCCAGACAAAACCTACATCTACAGTATGTTTTCTTTATTTATCAGAATCATTAAATACCTTACAACTTGCTTTTCCAAGGTTTAATTCGCTAAGGTGCATAATTTATTGTAACTTCCTCTACTGTTATATCTCATGATAATTTTCTCATGAAAATGTTTAATTCACAAACATGAACATTGCTCATTTGCCAATTGCTTAGGTGCAGAATTGCTATTTGTTTGGCACAAAACAGCTGCCACATAACTTATTTATTTATCATAAATTAGTATTTATTTCACAAAGCGTAACACAATAGCACTGTATGTTTAAAGCTGAACTGTAGGCAAATATAAAAGACAAAAATAAATGCAGTTCTGTATTCATCAATACATCATTTTTTTGCCATTCAAGGTATCTTAATTTGACTTGCTATCAGCTTCATGCAGTCCCTGTACAGCAGAGCTCACCATGGGAGTAAAGCCAGCCATACATGGATCAAACATTGACTGGTTCAGCAGGGACTGGCCAGATTTTTGATCCATGTAAGGGCACCCTGGTTCTACCAATCGACTTCTATACAACCAACCTGTCAGTTTTTTTCTGATCAGACAGTGCCGCTAGCAATACCCGCAGCACTTAACATTGCATTCTGACAGTAGGGAAGGCTTCCCACCATCAGAATACAATAGCACAGTTATGCCACGTACACACGATCACACATTCCGACAACAAAATGCATGGAATTTTTTCCGGATGTTGGTTCAAACTTGGCTTGCATACACACGGTCACACAAGGTTGTCAGAAATTTCGAATGTCAAGAACGCGGTGATGTACAACACATACGATGACACTAGAAAGAGGACGTTCAATACCAAGTGCGTCACACTTTGGGCTCCTTCTGCTAATCTCGTGTTAGTAGAAGTTTGGTGACAGACAATTTGCGATTTTCGGACTTGTGCTTTTCTGACCATTACTGCTCTTCAGTTTGTGCTTGTGGGTTTGTATCTGGTTTTCAGTGCATGTAGTCAGTTCACATTTGTTTTTTAGTGCATATTTTATAGTATGTATTAAAATTTTCAGTGCATTCTTGTCCGCTCATTTCAGATTTTTAGCTCTCTTCTCAGGCCTTTCTGTTTTTCTGTGCGTTCTGTTAGTTTGTTCTGACCAGCCGACCGTTTTGAAGCCATGTTTCGGTTACGTACTCGTCATAGAGTTTGTGCTGTGTTGGGGTTCTTACTTTGACCCAAGCCCAGTCCATGAACAGGGCAGGGAGTAATTCATGTACCAAGTATTGGTTGCTCCAGCATGACCAATTCTTGCACATGCCTTTGTTGCGGGAGATCCAGGAGAATAATCCTGATGATTTCAGGAATTAGCCCTGGATGACGGACCCTGTTTTTCACCATCTGTTGGCTTTGCTGTCCCCTTTTATTATCAGGCAGGAGACCTGCATGTGGCAAGCCGTCACTCCTGAACAGAGGCTATTTACCACGTTGCGGTGCTTGGTGACGGGGAGGAGTCTGCAGGACATCATGTTTTTGACAGGCATCTCCCCCCAGGCTCTGAAAATCATTATTCCAAAGACCTGTTCTGCCATCATTCAGGTCCTGCAGAAGCACTATATTAGGGTAAGATTTATCCTTTACCGTCACATTTGCTAATGAAGTGTATTTATTCCATTATTCCCTAATTACCATGATTGTCATATGCTGTGAATGTTCACTTTATCCTCATACATGCTGTACATTTTTAAACTTCCTTTTTTGTCCTTCATGCATATTTGCCTTCACTAACCCCCCCCCCCCCCCCAGCTTGCTGTCCTGGGCCCATACACACTTAGCCTTGTCACTTAACAATGTATTTTGTCAGCTCCATAGCACTGCTTTACCATAAACACCCCCTAAAATGTGTTTAAATGTTATTTGTGTGCTTAAATTCATGCAGAGTGCCAGAGGCTTTTTTGGGGTCCCAAAATAATTTGGAACCCTCCCTCCCCCATCCACTAAGTCAACCGATACCAATCCTCTATCTGCTGACTTTGCCCAACCCATACACACTATACCTACCTCGTTTGTGGTCAGATTTATGGATGAATTCACCAAAGAAATGTAGTGCAAGGGCCTGCCTGAATACTTTCAAATGGTACTGTTTAAAGTTTTGTTCTCCTATTATCTTGATAGGTAATTGCAGAATGTAAAAAAGTGCTTCAATTAGGACAGTGTGTATTTATATTTTTGTATTATGACACTTCCTGCCTGTCCAGTGGGCTGCTAATAGTGTAAGTAAGGAGGGGGCTGGCCAAAGTAACACACATTATTTTTGCATTCAGCTCTCAATGAAGTGGCAATGGTTACCTGTGCAAAACATCCCCCCCCCCCTAAAATTTTTACAATGGGCCACCAGAGGGGGTGAGTAATCTGATAAGTGGACCTTTTTTATTATTTGCCTCCACAGTTTCCTTTAACGCCACAGGAATGGCAGACTGTGGCTTCCCAATTTGCGCAGCAGTGGGACTCTTCCAACTGCGGAGGGGCAATAGATGGGAAACACATCCATCTCATCTCACCTCCCAACTCAGAGTCATACTATTATAATAACAAGGGGTTAAATAGTATAGTGATGTTGGCAGTGATGTCGGCTACTTAGGAGTTCCTGTATGTGAACGTGGGAAAAAATGTCCGGATGTCAGATGGTGGAGTCATTGCCCAGACCAAGTTTACAGACAGCTCCAGAATGGCAGCTTGGGCTTGCCACCTCTGGAAGACAATGTGGAAGGACTCCCGTTTGTCTTCGCCGCAGATAAACATTTGCACTGGGGGACCATCTTATGCGGCCATTCCCTATGAGGACCCTCACCCCGGACCAGAGGGTTTTTAATTTCGGGCTGGCCAGAGCCAGAAGAATGGTGGAGAACACTTTTGGGATAATGGCCAGCCTGATCGGCCTATTTCTGACACCAACCCACATGGCAGAATATAAACTCAACCATGTTGGGCTTGCCTTCTGCCTTCTGCACAATTTTCTAAGAAGAAATGCAACAAGCTATGTGGCCAACGTTGGGACTGAGGCCAGCTTTCCTGATCCTTCAACCCTGATGGCACTTGAAGCGGTCCGTCTTGGCTTGCCCCCCCCCCCCAAAACACCTGTGAAGTGAGACAAAAATATCTGGAGTACTTTGCGGGTAGGGGGGGGCATTGATATGTCACAGAATCTCTAAACATTTTGTTTCAAATTTTTTTGGGATAAACTGAATATTTCCTTTGATTTACTGCTTGTGCTTCTTTCTTTTTAGATTTTTTGTGAGTCACGAAAATGACGTGATTGTGGCAAATTAAAAAGCACTATTGGGAGTTATTTACTAAAAGAAAATCCACTTTGTACTCCAAGTGCACTGCAAAAGTGCACTTGAAACTGCATTTGAAAGTGCACTAAAAGTGCACTTGTAGTGCAAAGTGGATTTGCCTTTAGTAAATAACCCCCATTGTCACTGTAAACACCAACTTAGTACCAAAACTGCTATTGAGCATTGAAATAAGAAGCCACACATTGTTGTTTTTTTTACTCTGTGCACATTCACATGTGCATTAGAAAAGGGTTTTTGAACAAACCAACTTATTTTTGGAATAACATTTTTGCGTTTGACAGTACTAAATAGCATTTTTTGTGGTAAACAAGCATGTTTAAAAGCATATAAATGTTTAAAAGCATAAAACAATACACAACTCAGGAACTTACAAAGTTCAACTTTGATAAATTGACAGCAATAACAGACATTACTACTACTTTAGTTGTAAGGAAGGGGTTGTACCCCCAAAACGCATACATTGATATTCCGTGATGGCAGATGTCAGAAAGAACACCAGGGGCAGGCGGAGTTTCACGCATGTGCAGTGTATATAAAGTGAAACACGCGTGCTACGTACGTATGATCTGTGAGCGGAAGAAGGAGTATAGGAAGCGCCGATTGTTAGAACGAAGGTACAATTTTAACTTGGTGCATCAGTGGCCTATACTGCTTCTAGATTGAGGGCTATATTGGGACAAGATTATAAGAGTTTAGCCTGACATTAGGGTTTGTCTTGTGTTGTGTCTTGCAGCTAAAATGGATGGAATCAATGATCATAATTTCCTCCCCCTATTCATAGACAAATACAGAGAGCTGCCCTGTCTGTGGCAGGTGAAACATCCGCATTATAATCATAAACAAAAAAGGCAGGCAGAGCTGGAGAAACTGCTGGAGTTGGTGAAGCTGGTGGTCCCCACGGCAACAATCCCATATTTGAAGGCAAAAATTGGTGGCCTGAGGAGCACTTATAATAGGGAGCGCAGTAAGGTCCAGGATTCCATGAGAGCAGGAGCAGCAGCAGATGACATTTATGTCCCCAGGCTGTGGAACTACGACAAACTGTGTTTTCTGTCAGACCAGACTGAAGTCAGGCAATCACTCGCCACTCTTCCTTCCACTTTTCCTTCCACGCTTCCGACATCAAACCTGGGCCTTCCAGCCAGGAAGAAGTGAAGGAGCCCAGCTTGAGTCAGGTATAGCATTGTTCAACATAATTCTTGACGTAAAATTAATAGACATGTGCATTCGTTTTCATCCGAATGCATATTCGTCCGAATTTCAGGTATTTTTGTTATTGTTTTAACAAACGATAACGACAGTGCAGAATGCAAAAAATGAAAGATCCGACATAAATAAATGCTTTATTTTCATTTTCGTTGTGACAACAGTTCGATATAGATAGGAGATTTGACATGGTACTGACAATAACAATCTGTGTCTAACCTGTGGTCGAATGTGCCTAACCTTAACTCTATTAGTCCAGGATTATTCTACGTAGAGGGAAAAGATTTGACAGAAAGGAAAGATTCGACATAGAGAGAAAAGATTGGACAGAGAGAGAAAAGATTACTGCTGGAATTAGATGGGGGAAGTAAAATAAAAATAATGATGATGATGAATGTTATTGGCTAGAGGCTCAGGAGGCTGAGTCTAGTTCAATAGGCATGTCCCACTAGAGCTCTGCTCTGTGAAAAAGGAGAACCACTAAACAAAGATAGCCTACCAAATTATTTCT
This sequence comes from Lithobates pipiens, assembly GCF_037356315.1. Taxonomy (NCBI): domain Eukaryota; kingdom Metazoa; phylum Chordata; class Amphibia; order Anura; family Ranidae; genus Lithobates; species Lithobates pipiens. Next base: position 2,961,777 of record NW_027507718.1, read on the forward strand.
TACAGAAACTCTGTCTGAACATTCCTGTGAGGTGAGAGAATCATTTGGACTAAAAATGTTATTGGGGGAGCCCGGAATAAGTTTAAAAATACCCCTAGAGGAGGCGCTCAGGCAAAGACTGCAGTGAAAATGGCACCAGTCTCCTCAGCTTACAGGCACAATCACCTCAGTACACATGATAAAAACACAGTGGTCTCAGCAAGTCTCCTCAGAAGAATCTGACACTGAATTATTTCTGTCACAGAAATTTTCACATGAATTAATTGCATCCCAAAGCCTTATGAAACAATTTGAGAAGATGCTGAACAAAGCATTAAAGATTACCTCAGAACAAATAACCAGTAACCTGACTAAAGAAATCAGAGAATTGGGAAATCGCACAGCTGCGCTGGAAATTAAAGTTGAAGAAATAGAAAACTCAACCCTTGAATACTTGAATGAAATAGATCTTCTTAAAGAAGAAAACATTACACTACAAAATAAACTGGAAGATTATGAGAACCGTGCAAGAAGGTCCAATTTGCGATTCAGAGGCATACCTGAATCGATCACTGACTTATCTGCCACAATAACAGCATTATGCCAAGAATTGCAACCAGGAATACTGATTGAAAGGCTGGAAATAGACAGGGTGCACAGAGCTCTCATGCCTAAAAAAGCAGATGGACCCCCACGTGACATCATAGCAAAGTTCCATTTTTATCGCACAAAGGAACAACTCTTAATTGCAGCCAGAGAGAAAGACAACCTAACCTTCCAGGGTGACATTTTTCAGATTTTCCCTGATCTCTCTCAAGTAACCATTTCTAAAAGACATGCCATGAAACCACATTTAGTGGAATTACAACATCATAACATCACATACCAATGGGGTTTTTCATTCTCCATACGCTTCAGCTCCAAAGGTACCAAACACATCTGTAGATCACCGAACAAACTTCAACAAGCCTTACTTGACCTTAAATTGATCGATGGAACATCTGCAGTTACAACCTCACATAGAAGAACAGCATCTACCTCTTCCCTACTTAACTCATCCCATGCAACTGGGAAAAATGGGGTTCATCACACACATAAAAGGGGTTCGCTATGCCCCCCCCCCCCACAGGGCCGAGAAGATCCAATGGACTGACAGGCTATTCTTTAAGAAATACAGTTCTAAGCTAATATGGGAGATAGGTTCCCAGAGGAACAATAACATACTTAACTCATTAACTATGCTCATTTGACCAAAAATTGCAGCCTGCACCTGTATCCTATGAATATAATACATTATGGGTCAGGGGAAATCCCCTACTAAGGTTAAACCTGAATATGCTGAGCACAACCATATGGGAACGTCATTTTCATCAGCTATCTCCAATATATGAAACAAAGTTTATTTTTCTCTTTACCTAAATAGAATGGTTAAAAGGGCTCTCCTTATTTACTACTTGCCACCTAGAGTTGCATACTATTATCATTAAACAAATAAGGAGACTCATTCATGACTGAAAAGTTATAATTTATTTCTAGGGTTGATGTATTTATATAGGCTTTAGAAACAAAGTTTTAGAGAAGAGTAAGTTCTTGATAAAAGACATATCCCATTTACCTTTTTTAGATTAGATAGACTACTCTTTCAAGTATTGCAGGAATTTAATAATCTTACTGATTTTTTTTTCAATTTTTCTTGGAAAAACTATTATAGAAAATAGATTATACTCCTCATTAAGCCATAAGGGCTATAAACATGCATCCTAGAGATGCAAAAAGTTATTTTTTTCATTTATATTTTTTGTTTCTTGTTTAACTAAGCGGTTCTCCTATTTACGGAATTTCCGTGTGCCTCACCTAGTCTTCCTTGGATCCCCTCCCTTAATATGGGGGGACTCGACGAGGGCCTCTTGTCCCCTGTTGGGGGTTTTACCCTTCACCATGGGTACATTTTGAATACCTTCATATTATATTATTAAGCTTAGGTAATGTAAACCTATCTGTCTTTTTCTTCTTTCCTAATCTAGATAACACTGGAATTTTCTTTCTTTTTCCATTTTCAAGTCCATATGGGTTGAGTCGAGTAATCGTCAGGTTGGAACAATGAGTGAGTGCTGCCTATTGACTAAGCTACCATAGTCCCCTTACACATTTTATCCCTGAACGTACAGGGACTTAATGTACCACAGAAATGCACAAAAGCGTTTAGGTCATTCCAAGCAACAAATACGCACATTGTGTGTCTGCAAGAGACTAATTTTACAGTAAAATCAACACCTACATTTTTTAGTTCATACTATCCACAAATATTCACTGCCTCGGCCAATATCAAACAACATGGAACTCTTGTGGCTTTCCACCGGTCCACTCCATTCACAATTCATTTGGAAATGAAGGATCCGGAAGGAAGATATCTAATCCTTATGGGACACATTTTGGACACAGAAGTAACTGTGGTTTCTTATTATGCACCTAACAAACAGCCAAGTACATTCTTAACACATCTATTACAAGTATTTAATGCACATAGACTGGGAACAATCATTGTATGTGGCAATTCCAACCAGGTTCTCCTACCATTTCTGGACAAAATACCATATACTCCACCCCGTAACCACTCTAAAATATCTCTCTCGACTCCTTTCCTAACACAATTTAATTTAATTCATGGAGAGAGAATAATCCAACAAAAAGAAATTACACCTACTTTTCACACCCTCACCAAACATTCAGTCGTATTGACCACATTTTCCTGACCACAGGAATGATACCTGAGATTCTCTCATCAAATATAATCCCCATCCCATGGTCTGACCATAATGCAGTCCTAACAACTATTGCATCAACCATACCTAAAGCACAAGATAAAACATGGTATTTACCAGAGATATTACTTAAAACCCTTTATATTGTCACAAAATTGAGCATGCTCTGAAAGAATATTTAACATTCAACAAAAGCCCAGAAATTTCACCAATAACATTGTGGGAAGCACATAAACTGGTCTTGAGGGGAACACTTCAGCAGAAGTATGGAATACTCAATAGAGAACGCAGAAATCTTGCACGTAAATTAGAAACACAATTTAACTCCTTTTTCTTAGCTTTCCAAAGCAATCCTAATCCAACTACTAAAAATAATTTAGAGAAGGCACGCCTGGAATATGATCTTTTTCTTACAGAATCATCTGATAAATTACTGTGTAGTTCCAGACATGCTTTCTTCATGAAATCTAACAAACCAGGCACATATCTGTCGAAGGCACTCAGATCAACAAATAACTCATTTAAACCAATTAGATTAAAACTATCTATTAAAAGATCTAAAACATATATACAAGACACCCCCTTAAAATTGTTCACAAATTTCGTTCTCACTTAAATACACTATACACAGAATCAAATACATTCAATTCAAACGAAGCAGATTCCTTCTTCTCACAAATTAACCTACCTGAACTAACTGTTTCACAAAAAACACAACTTGAGATACCTATCACAGTAGAGGAAGTAGAAAAGGTACCGTATATACTCGAGTATAGGCCGACCCGAATATAAGCCGAGGCCCCCAATTTACCCCCAAAAAAACTGGCAAACTTATTGACTCGTGTATAAGCCGAGGGTGAGATATGCCTGTCCATCCCTGTGTGTGTGTCCGTCCCTGTGTGTCCGTCCATCCCTGTGTGTGTGTGTGTCCATCCATCCATCCATCCCTGTGTGTGTGTGTGTCCATCCATCCATCCATCCCTGTGTGTGTGTGTGTCCATCCATCCATCCATCCCTGTGTGTGTGTGTCTCCATCCATCCATCCCTGTGTGTGTGTGTCTCCATCCATCCATCCATCCCTGTGTGTGTGTGTCTCCATCCATCCATCCATCCCTGTGTGTGTGTGTCTCCATCCATCCATCCCTGTGTGTGTGTGTCCATGTGTGTGTGTCCGTGTGTGTCCGTGTGTGTGTGTGTGTGTGTGTGTGTGTGTGTGTGTGTGTGTGTGTGTGTGTGTGTCCAGCCTACCTGTGTCCCGAGCCTCCGTCCCGTGCCTTGCCTCCTTGCCTCCGTCCCGTGCCGTGCCTTGCCTCCGTCCCGTGCCGTGCCTTGCCTCCTTGCCTCCGTCCCGTGTCGTGTCGTGCCTTGCCTCCGTCCCGTCCCGTGCCGTGCCTTGCCTTGCCTCCGTCCCGTGCCTTGCCAGGATCGCCTCGGCGGCCATTCTAAAATTCAAAAGCCCCGCCTCCGCCTCCGCCTGTGATAGGCGGAACACTGAATTTCCCAGCAGCCTGTGTTCCGCCTATCACCGATATCGTCTCATCCTCGTACTACGGACGAGGATGAGACGATGTCCGTGATAGGCGGAACACAGGCTGCTGGGAAATTCAGTGTTCCGCCTATCACAGGCGGAGGCGGAGAAGGAGGCGCGGCTTTCAAATTGTAGTATGTCCGCCGTCTGTCTGCTCGATACGCTGATCGAGCAGTCAGACGGCGATGACTCGAGTATAAGCCGAGGGGGGCACTTTCAGCCTCAAAAAAGAGGCTGAAAATCTCGGCTTATACTCGAGTATATACGGTAATCAAAGAGTTGAAAATTAATAAAAGACCATTGCCACACTTATAAATCGTGATCAAGTGGGCTTTATACCAACACGACAAGCAGGCGATAATGTACGCCGAGCAGTTCTTTTAGCACAAATTGCCAAAAATGTTGCATTCCAATCTGCTTTCTCTCACTTGATATTCAAAAGGCTTTTGATTCTATATCCTGGTGATACTTGCATTACACATTACAGAAGTGGGGTTTTGGCTCAAATCTTACTAACTGGATCAAGGCACTATATAATAAACCTAAAACATATCTTAAATATGCAGGTTATAAACCTGATACCTTTAATATTGAAAGGGGCACTAGGCAGGGGTGTCCGCTTTCACCCCTGTTATTTGCACTTCTTATAGAACCACTTGCCCAATGGATCAGATCAGATCCCACCATAACGGGTATTGGAGTAGGGGGATTTCAACACAAAATTTGTTTATTCGCAGATGATATCCTCCTATTTCTTTCATCGCCACAAGTATCAGGCCCTAACCTAATGCCAATACTTGATGATTTTGCTACCTTCTCTGGCCTTTTCATTAATCCCAACAAATGTGTAGCACTAAATGTATCTCTTTCAAATTTTGAATTAAGTTCAGCTAAGGTAGGTCTCCCCTTTACCTGGGCAGATAAATCAATCCATTATCTAGGAATACACCTCACTGCATTACTCTTGGATCTTTTTTCAGCTAATTACAATGTTAAAAAATATAACAAATATGCTGAAATCTTGGAACCACCTTCCTTTATCATGGTTTGGAAGAATCAACACAATAAAAATGACAGTCTTACCCTAATTATTGTACCTTTTCAGAGTCTTACCAATTCCAATTCCTGCCTATTACCTGAGCTTTATACCGAAAAAGGCAAATGCATTTATATGGGGTTCTTCTAGACCACGTACACAGCAACACACACTTTACCTCCCTAAATTAAATGGAGGTCTAGGTTGTCCTAATTTCGCATCTTATTATAGAGCAGCACATATAGCATCATTAACTAAATATCATGCATTACAAGAATCCCCTCTATGGGTATCGATCGAAGCTGCTGAATGTGATCCCTTGTCAATGGCAACCCTGATTTTGCTCTCACCGAGAGGTCGTAAGGGGTTGCGTAATTCAATTACAAAACATTTTGTTTCCCTATGGGACAGATACAAATTCAGATATCAGTCGCAATCATTATATAATCCTCTACTATCTTTTTACAAAAACCCTGCATTTTACCCAGCATGGGTATCTCCTAGATCTTTCAGAGCATGGGCTAGAAGTGATATGCTGCAGATACACAAATTTGTGAATTCCTCATCCTTTATCCCTTTCGCAACCCTCTGTGATAATTATGTAATACCGCAAATCAGAACTATTTAGGTACCTCCAGATCAAAAATTTCTTTATGCCTTTTTTAACCACAGACAGTTCACTAATTTAACTAACTTTAAAAAATATTGTAAAAATGACCCTCATGCTAGGGGCATAATCTCGACCTTATATGTTCAATTGTTAGCTAAACCTGAAACAGTAAAACCAGCTTATGTCCAGAAATGGGAGGACAAAACACTGGAAACCACAGAATGGAATCAAGTCTGGTTAACAACCAAAACAGCCTCTCCCAATATATTAGCGGTAGAGGCGAATTATAAAGTACTAATAAGATGGCACCTTGTACCAGCTAGAATAGCGAAATATGTGCATAACTACTCATTTCCACATTTGGTGGTCATGTCCCAAAGCTCAAATTTATTGGAATGAGATCTTTACTATAGCATCTAAAATGTTAAGAATATCCATTACCCCAGATTCCTCAATGGCACTCATCAATTGAAAGCCAGACTTTCTAACACACACCCAATTTAAATTAATTGTTAATTTATTTACCGGAGCAAAACAAACACTTGCAAGAGCCTGGAAATCCCCTTCATTGATTGTGGATGAGGTAGTGAATAGGATGAACAACACCATGACGCAAGCCAAAATGGCAGCTCTTGAAGCTGACACGCTTACCAAATTTGAAAAAGTATGGCATCCGTGGATAAAAAATTATTTGCCATCAAATTTTAACAAAGAAGTTCTATTACCATGGTAGTTGACCAGTTGGATAAGTGATTAGAGTATATGGATTCTGAGTGATATGGCGGCCCTCGACTCTACCCTGCGGACCTCTCTTTTTCGCTTCCTAGTTTCTTCTCTTCCTATCTTTCCTTTCTTCTCTATCTATTCCTATTATGATTTTGAAGCTCCTTCCTACTTAAGAAGCTAATTCCTCTAATAAACCATACCATTAATATGCGTTATTGTTACAGTAGTAATTGTAGTTGAATATATCATTTACATTGAATTGAATATATAACTCTGAGCGTCATTGCTTCTGTTGTATATTATGTACTTAACCCATTGTCAAATACTCTATTGTATGTATAATAAAATCTTTTTGACAAGGAATGTTATTGGCTGATTGTAACCAAAGAGGAGGAGCAGTAAAATAGCTAGAACTAAGTACACACGTACAGCCAACTTACTTACGATTGCTAGCAGAGAGAGACACAGACACGGAATCATTTCAGAAGACAGTCAATCTTAGCTGGTCAGTTTGCCAGAGAACCTAAATTATTTAGCAATTAAGCATAAGCACAGAAGCAGAACAATAGTGAAGCAAGCTACAGTTCAACTTAACTTTTTCATAATAATCTGCTGCTATTGTGTTAGTGTTGTGAACCTGATAGTGATACTAGTATTTCTAGTGTTGTGATAGCCTCAGAGGCTGCCCATGTTGTGGGGGGGGAGTGATTTATTATTATAGATTCTATATTATAGATTGAGATTCTATATAGATTCTATATACCATATCTTGTTACCTGTCTGATCAGTGATCACTATCACCAGTCCATTTTCTGTTTGAACTATATACATTCAACATGAACGGCAAAGATTTGACAAATCAGCGAAAAACATACAAACGTTGAATCTTTGGCTTATGGTGTCTGTTGAAAGTTCTAAGAAGACTCGATGGAGCAGCTAAACTATATGGAGTCATACAGTTTAGCTGCTTCGTTGAATCTTCTTTGAACATTCCACAGACACCATAAGCCTTCAATGACAGATTCGACCTTAATTCATTTGGATTTTTGGATGAATTTTTAATGAAAAACAAAATAAATAAAAACGAATTTCAGGAGTAACTAAATAAATATATTTTTCGGATGAAAACAAAATTCCAAAACAAAATATTTCAGTGTGCACATGTCAAACAATTAATGATGTTAACTAGATGTTATTATTGATCACTAATTGCTGATTTAATAAAGTGTTTTACATATCAATAGACAGTAGTGGCCAAAAATGTTTGGGACAAGAATGAAAAATGCTGGAGTCAGAATGATAGTCTTTTCTATTTATTAACATACAATTTTCAACAGTCATGAGCTGAAAATTGTGTGTGATTGATGAACAAAATACTAAAACTATGTCCCTTTTTCATACACAGTAAAGTCTCAGCCAGGAGGACAGTGTGGAATGTGGCAGCCAGGAGATGGCAGGGGTAAGTGGCAGCCAGGAGGTGGAGGTAGTAAGTGGCAGCCAGGAGGTGGCCTGACAGAATCCCAGGTCCCTTCCCTCCGCCTTCCAACCGAAAGGCCATGGAAGGGGAGCAATGTGCAGGAGGCAGCACTTGGGCTGATTCGGGATGCTAAGGCGGCCCTCAGAGCCACCCCCACTCCTCAAGAGGCCTTTGACTACCAGCAAAATGCAGCAAATGGAGGAGGGCCAACACCCCATCTGTGAGGAAATTATGTATAGGACCCTAAATAAGGGGTTGAGGGGCCAATTCACAACCAAAACACACCTGTGTGAGTTGGACCATCCTCCTCCTCCACCTCCTGCCACAACTCCAAAAAAACAGCCTTAAAGCAAGCATGTAAGGAAGAGTGGAAGTAAGACAAGAAAGTAATTTCCTGGGTTCAGCCTGGTCTGACAAAAGACACAGGCTGTTGTATGACCACAGCCTGGGGACATTTATGTCATCTCCTGTAGTATGGGACAGGATTGTGCACACTATTATATGGACTCCTCAGGCTACCAATTTTGACTGTAAAATAGTTGATGTGTGCCCTGGGGTACAAAGGCTTCGCCACCTTCACCAGTTTCTCCACCATTGCCTTCCTCTTTATTTTGTTATGACACATAATAAATGTCTATTTATTTTGGACAAATACTTGGCTATGTGTTTTAGTTCAAAAAGGACAGTGTGTTTGGGCAGGTACATTTCAAAAAGACAATGTGAAATTAACAGGGGACAACAACACCAACCTACCTCCTTAAGGTTAAAAAATAAAAGATAAATAATGGTGTTGTGGTAACTTGACACAAAACGAAAATAAAAAATTATCAAGATCACCATAAAAAAAAAAAAATGAAATAGGAGACCTGGACAAAAAAAAACAAAAAAAAACAACACAATAACCAAAAATTCAAAACATTATTATGGAGATATGACAAAATAAAAATATTCATGAGATCATGAGAAATAATAAAGAAATCAGTTTATGAGCAGCAAAACAACTCCATTATTCTAGCATTCTAAAGCAGAAGAGAATGCACTGCATTAAAAGATTTCAAAATTTTCGCCGTGACGAATGTGCTATCTCCATTATGAACGCTACTTTTACCAAACCAAACGCTTCTGTCTCATACTTGATTCTGAGCATGCTTGCAATTTTGTGCGTCAGATTTGAGTACACACGATCAAAATTTACGAGAACGGATTTTATTGTTGGAAAATTTGACCTCAAATTTTGTGTGATGGAAATTTCGATGGAAAATGTCCGATGGAGTCTACACACAGTCGGAATTTCCGCCAAAAAGCTCCCATCTAACATTTTCCGTCGGAAAATCCGACCGTGTGTACACGGCATTACCTCAAATGTGTGGGTGGAGGAATCTGTTATTCTTTTTTTTTTTTGTTCAAAGTCTTGCTTGATTTCTGTTACTGGTTTCATCATTAAACCCTCTTTATTTATAAAAAAATAATCCAATCTATGATATGAATTATGTATATTTGAATAGTATGTGTAATTTTTTTCCTTTTGGTGTTGAGCCCTCCATATATCTGTTAATTGATATTTTTTCAGTTTATTCTTAAATTCCTTTATTCTATTGTTATTATTGTTTTTTTTTTTTTTGTAATTGAATATTTGTAGTATCTTTCTTTACATCCATTAAAAAATTTATATCACCACCCACTATTACCACTCCTTCCGCCTTCTTCATTGCGTTCGATAGGGCTTTCGTACCATTCTCTATTTGTCCATAATTAGGAAGATACAAATTAACTATAGTGAATTTTTTTCCATATAACATAAACTTTATTATTAAAGATCTCCCATCTTTGCCTTCGTACTTTTGTAGTATTTGGACCGGCAAATCCTTATGGAACGCAATTGATACCCCTTTTGATTTGGAATATGGAAATGTGTCATGTAACCATGTACTATAATTTCTATTATTGATTTTAGGTATATGATCTGAGCGAAAATGTGTTTCCTGAAATAGCACAATGCCTATTTTCTGCTTATGTAGGAAATTTAGAATTTGATTTCTTTTAGCAGGGGAATTAATACCTCTTACATTAAAAGAACAGAGCTTGACACTACCCATAAAAAAAACAAAAAAAACAAACAAACAAACAAAAAAAAATAAAATAAAAAACCAAAAACAAAAAAAATAATAAAAAAAAAAAACCAAAAAAACAAACAAAAATAAATAAATAAATAAATTTCCAACAAACAATAATCTCACTTAGAGTTGCCTCTGTCTATTTCAACACAAATATTAGATATTACAAACCCCCTATCTCTCATTCATTCCTTAACTTACATTCCCCACCCACCCTATCCCTATCTCATATACACACCCACTTATCTCCCCCACTTCAATTCCCACCCCCTATGACACCTCTTAATCCCTATATATTGACTATATTAGTCTATCTCACCAAAGGTGAGGTCCCTATTGAGGGGGTATTTAAGACTACTGATCCAGATATACTACCATTTGGTCTATGCAAGCTACTTATAATCTCTTCCCCTTCTTTCCTCACTCCATTTCTCCACTGATCCTCTATTTATTTTCTTTCTTGGCTGTCCCTAGTTCTTAATACTTCTATCATTACTGGAAAAATATCAGGGATCATAGGGAAGAAGAGAGCAGAAAGAGGAGAGGAAAAAAAAAAAAAAAAAATAAAAAAAAAAAAAAGGGGGGGGAGGGGAAAAAGAGAGGGGGGGAGTCCCCCTTGAATTTATATTTTTTATATATAAAAATTGGTGCAAAAAAAAAAAAAAAAGAGAACAGAAAATAAAAAGTGATTGTTAATTAATATACAGTTACCCTATCTATACACTCTTGATTCTCTTACATATATATATATATATATATATATATATACATATATACATATATACATATACATACATACACACATCTTATGATGATGGAACATCTCATGGAGGCTATAAGAATAAACAAAGATATTACGGGGATAAAGGTCAAAGGCAAAGAATATAAGATGGCTGCTTATGCAGATGATCTTCTATTATATATAACCAACCCTATAATTACTATACCAAATTTAATAAAAGAACTTGAGAGATTTGGTGAAATTAGCAATTTTAAAGTAAATTACGATAAATCTGAATTAATGAATATTACATTAGAAGAGAAAGTTCAAACTGTTGTACAAAAGAATTTTCCATTTAAATGGAAGCAAGATGCGATAAAATATTTGGGAGTATATATTCCAAGAGATTTAAAACTCTTGCAAGATATGAATTACAACTTGGCAGTTCAGAAGGTAAAGAAACTTCTAGGCAAATATGATAAAATAACCCACTCATGGTTTGGGAGAATAAATATTGTAAAGATGGAGATTTTGCCAATTATGCTGTATATCTTTCAAACGGTACCCATTATACCATCAAAAAAAATTATGAAAGATCTGAAAGAAATGGTAGAAGGCTTTGTATGGGCACATAAGACCCCTAGAGTAGGTAGGGAGGTATTAATTAGAACGAAAAATAATGGTGGATTAGCATTGCCTGACTTTTTTAAATACTCACAAGCAGCCTCTTTAATGAGAATAATCGATTGGCAGCATAATGAAAAAGACAAGCAATGGATAAAATTGGAGGAAGACATATTAGGGGCTAAAATAAAACATCAGCCATGGATAAAATCTAAGTCAAGACCAGAGAGGAAGGAAATGCCTATCTTTGTAAAAACAACTTTAAAAATTTGGGATGATATGATAAAGAAAAGGCAACTATCATCTTCAATAGGCCCTATGACCCCTTTATTTGGTAATCCCGAATTTAGTCCAGCTGTAAAGGATAATACATTTTTGAAATGGAATATGGAAGAACATGAGCGGATAATACAAATCCTAAATGATGGAAATATTCCAACGTTTCAGGAATTGGGGCAAGAGTATAAAAATAAATGGTTTCAGTACTTACAGCTGAGGGCATTTATTGACCCAATAAAGATAATGATTAATAGACCACCAACCATATTTGAACAAATAGCAATGAATAAGGATAAAGCAAATAAGAAATTAGCTAAGATATATAACCTATTACTTCCTGGTGGGGATATTAAAAAAATAGCAGGAATAAAAAAATGGGAGGAAGAAATAGGGCAGGAGTTGACAGAGAAAGAGTGGGGAGAGGTATTTGAAGGAATATATAAAACACCCTTAGCTATTAAATATCAAGAAAAAAATTATAAAATTCTATTAAGATGGTATAGAAGCTCAGTGATTATGAATAAAATAAATAAACGGAACTCTGAATTATGTTGGAGATGTAAGAAGGAGAAGGGTACTTTAGAACATATTTGGTACAGTTGCTGGAAGATAAAAATATTTTGGGGTAAGATAATAAAAATATATCAGGAACTGACAGGTATAAGAATAAATCTTGATATAAAGACAATATTATTCTCCCATACATCTGGAAAACTAAAACGAAAAGAGATGGAATTTTTGTACCAAATAACTACAATAGCTAAAACCGTAATAGCACGGAAATGGAAAAAGGAAGTAGCTCCAACAATAGTAGAGTGGAATTATGAGATGAGCGAGGTGTGCTTCATGGAGAAACAGATTAGACAAGAGGGATATGTAGAAAAACCGATGTCGGACTATTGGAAGAAATGGGAGGAATTGAGTACCTTAGGAAAAGTGTGGGAATTTATGTAAGGGAGGGGGATTGAATGGAATAGTATTGATACGTTTTTTTTTTTTTTTTTTTTGTGTATGGGGAATGTTTTATAATGATGTGAAAATTGAATGGAAAATTTTGAATGTATGTTTTATAATATAAATAAAGAGAAATTTGAAACAAAGCCTTGCTTGAACGAAAAAATATGATTAATATATGGGCTGCCTAAAAGAAGTAGCCCAAGTAGCATGCTGCTAGCAGAAGAAAGTGACAGTAAGATGAGCTCATCACTATTCTGCTTCTTCTTCATTCTCTAGTTATAGGATGGAGGAGGGTAAATGACAGCCTGATCTCAGAAGAAGTTGGTTAAATGATGCTGGCCATCATCCAACCTGGAAGAACGAGGACATCTAGCGAAATAAATAAAAAATTAGATTTTAATTAAAGGTAAGTATTGGATCAAAAGCTACATGTTTATTTTATCTGTTATTAGGATTTTTTTCTTATTATTTTTAATGGGAGGTCTACTGTAAGCATTGCTTTGTCTATGCAGGATGAAAAACACACATCCACTTAACTGCCACCCTCTCCAGCTTCAACAACTTACCCTCCCTTTGCTCTGTTTGGCCCCTAGGAGTAAGGAGAAGAAGCCCTATGGAACTTCTAAATTCCTACTTGGAGCTTACAGAGGGCTTAATGTTCTCTTCACACTCTAATAAAACAGTATTGAGTGCCTGAGTGGCCAATCAACAAGCACTAGTGTAGTCACATGGGAATAAGGGGAGTGTATCATCTTGTACTAACACTTATGTAACAACAATTTTTACATTTTCACTATGAGCCTATTTGGCAATAACTTTGTCATTACTTGAGATAACAAAGTAATACATGCACTGGACTCTATAAACTGCACATGATGCAGAGCCCTGCAAAATGAATGAAAATGTAAAAAATATTTAGGGTAAAAAAAGAAATCAAAGGAAAAATAATAGCTATGGGGGGGGGGGGGAGCGCTAATTCGGGTTATCTAAAGGGGTTAATAATGGGCTGTATAGGAATATATATATATTTTTTGTTTCTTGTGAGGTTTATTTTAGAGGTTAGAAAGAACAACATTAGCCATTCACAAAGTGAAAGTGCATGTACATTTTTTTTTTTTTTTTGTAAAAATGTGGCTGATGAAAAATGTAAATAGGCGATATGCTTTGCTGTTCTAAATATGGACTATTTTCTTTATTTTTTGCCAAATTCTATGGAATATACATGCACTTGGGTGATTAGCTATGAAAATCAAATCCTGCAAGTGATGCCATATGTAGAACAAAGGTCACACCTTTCATCTACATGAATGAAATAGTAAATTCAATGAAACAATACATAAATTCATTGCATTTCCTCAATGACACTTGCAGACTCTCTGCAAATGTAATTTAAATAGGAGCTTCTGCATTTTTGACAACTCCTGCTGTGTAACATAAAGTAATTACCTGCTGTCGTTTTGACAGCTGGTAATTGCCAATAATAGGGATGTGGAAGGAGAGGCAACAAAGTGGAAGGAGCTGGACTTTGGAGATATGTCCTAAAAACGTTGTTGAAGTTTTTTTTAGGACATATCCCTAACTTTTTAAATCCTGAAGTGGTTAAAGACACAAATAAATATTTAAGTTATGCAGGTAGGCACATATTTAAAATTAAGTTATATCCACAATAAAGTGTTTTTTTTGTTGTTTTTTTTACCACTCCCCATTTGATTACTTCCCTTAAATACCTAACAATTCTTATTACATGAGGAGAAAATGAGCATATTTCAGGTTAAGCTACATCCATATAAAAAATTCTTTATCACTTCCACCTTGAGATTCACTGTTGTGAGTTGCTGTAATGTATTTACTGGGTATGATGTGCTCATGCTTAATTATTTGATGACCTTATTGCTTTTTACACAAGAAAGGTCATTCTGTTTCTACACTGGAAAAACAAACTTGAGATATAAATTGCCCATCAAAATGGACAAAATGTGTTTAAAAAAATATAAACAAATGTCATACAGTATATACAGAGCATACAGCGGCTGTGTTTCTTAGTAAAATAAATAGTACATTTGGTCCAGCTTGGCTCAAGTATACTATTTAAAGCAACAGAAAGCCTGGAGTTAGGCTTTAAAGATTTTATGCACTATGTATAAAGCTGTGGCTGTTGTGTGAATGGAGGCATTTTCTCTTCTGTTTTAATGTTTTTAGGCTATTTCTCCTCTGAATTTTCTTTTACTATAGTTTTAGGCTATTTTTGATTGAATACTTTAAGGGTCCTTTCACACGGGGCGGATCAGTTCTGATCCGCCCCGTGGATATCCGTTTGCTCAGCGGGGATCACTCCGCAGATCCCCGCTGAGCAGGGAGATGACAGGTCAGTCTCTGCATACTGCGCAGGGACGGACCTGTCACAGCGCCGCTCTCCCCTATGGGAGATCGGATGACGACGGACCGCAGTGCCCGTCGTCACCCGATCCGCAGACGGATGGAAAAATAGCTTTTTCCTCCGTTACACTTTTTCGGATCGGAGCGGGTCGGATGTCAGCGGACAGGTCACCGCTGACATCCGACGCTCCATAGAGCTCTATGGAGCACCCGTTCAGGTCCGCCTGAAAAACTGACAGGCGGGCCTGAACGGGACGTCAGTGTGAAAGGGTCCTAATACTATTTTTTAGGCAATATTTTTCTTTTGGTTGGAAGTTCTTAGGTATTATTTTAGGCTAGTTTGGTGGAATGTGGTTAGGCTTTTTTTAGGCTATTTTCTCTTCCTATTGAATGTTCTTGGGCTAAATCATTTTGAAATTTGATAAAAGTTAGGGTATTAGGGAATATTAGTTTTCATTTGGAATACATAAATATATGAAAATAACATTTCAGATATAAAAAAATGTTCACATGAGTATTTTTTGCATGTATGCTGATACAGATTTTTTTGTTATAATTGCACCCCATGTCTGGTAAAGATTTTTTAATGAAAATAAGGCTGTTAAAGCGGTAGTAAACCCGCACATTTTTTTTTTTTTTTTAAACCTGCAAAGCAAAAGGCATAATGAGCTAGTATGCACCGCATACTAGCTCATTATGAAATACTTACCTTAGAACGAGGCCACGCCGAGGGAGCTGACATGCTCCCTCGGCGTTTCTTCCGGGTATCGCGGCTCCGGCGCTGTGAGTGGCCGGAGCCGCGATATCGTCACTCCCGCGCATGCGCGCGGGAGATTTCAGTCCGGCCGCTCGGCTGCTGCCGGATTTTGACGGCGAGAAACCCCTTGTGCGCATGCACCGCTGCAGTCAGCGGCGCATACCGAGGGGAATATCTCCTAAACCGTACAGGTTTAGGAGATATTTTTTTTACCTACAGGTAAGCCTTATTATAGGCTTTCCTGTAGGTAAAAGTTAAAAATGTGGGTATACAACCACTTTAAGTAAAGCACTATGAAAGACCAGTCCATAGCTCTGGGGAGTTGGAGCAGAGCATCTCTGCATACAGTAACAATTAAACTGGGTAGTAGGCACAATGGCAAACACACAAGCATAGATCAGAAAAGTTTGTAAAATGTTTTTGAGAAAGTCTAATGGAGGAAGTCCTTACACTTGTGTCAGCTACTGACCAGGGCACAGTCCACTCTGCAGTAAACAAATTAAAAGAAGAGAAAGAAGCGCCACTAAGTGTAGTATTAGGTACAATTTATTATGGCCCCCATATTGGGTTACTCACAAGAGGTAGGTATAATATAGGCTCTTCATTAAGGTAATGGCTGGGGGGTCTGTCTGTATGCTCCTCGTGCGCTGGGTAGGCTGGATGTCTCATGCTGTAGGGTAATGGAGCTGTGAACGGATGAAGTCCTCTGAAGCCCTCTAGTAGTTCGGGATCCAGTATGGACCGCAGCATGGATCGTAGCGTAGCGTGGATGGTGCGAGGAGTGCTGACATCTGAGGTCCCAGAATGCTGTGCGATGCATTTTGGAGCATGTGCTGTGTGGTGTATGAGCATGCGCACTCCTTTATCAAGCTAAAGATAGAATGGGGAGCCTGCTATTTATGGTCAAGGAGCCAGAAGTAGCGGGCCACATGTAAACAGGTTATGTCATTCCACTCGGGTTATTTACAGCACATCAAGAAACAACATTTTAGTAAATACAATAATCTATGTGTAGCACTGACCCCCGAAGGAGCTGCTGGTTTTAATGGGCTTACGGTTACCTTCTTCAACTAGTATGCGTCTAGGTGTTTCCCGTGGTAGATGGCCCAAAGAACTGCAGAAACTGACACTGGATCCTCTTTTTGGGATATTTATTGGAAAAGATAACACAGTAGAGGGGTTAGGAAAGTTAGTTCAGGTACTTTTGGAACTGCAAAGAATAGGAAGTCTCTCACAATAGAAATCCAGAGAATTACTGTTTCACAACTGGATTCTAACCAAGCCTAGCAGCCGATAGAGTGTTATGAAAAGCAAAAGTCTCTGCCACAGACTTGGATGTAGAACACTGGAGCAAAGTCTCTGCCACAGACTTGGATGTAGAACACTGGAGCAAAGTCTCTGCCACAGACTTGGATGTAGAACACTGGAACAAAGTCTCTGCCAGAGACTTGGATGTAGAACACTGGAACAAAGTCTCTGCCACAGACTTGAATGTAGAACACTGGAACAAAGTCTCTGACACAGACTTGTATGTAGAACACTGGAACAAAGTCTCTGCCACAGACTTGGATGTAGAACACTGGAACAAAGTCTCTGCCACAGACTTGGATGTAGAATACTTGTGAAAAGTCTCTGCCACTGACTTGAATATAACTGAGGTATATAGATAAATTTAGAGAGCTATCATATAGTACCAGTGTCTTGCAGCCGGTCCGGCGATACCGTATGAGTGTAGATCCATTTAGTGTCCTTCAACTGAGCCTCCAGGCTCTTTCTGAGAAGCCAGCCTTATGCATGGCCTTCTCTCAAAGAGTCCTCCCCTGGGTGCTTCTCCAGTTGCTGGGCCTCTCCTCAGATGAGACGGCACTGAACCACCTTTGAATCCTCCTTTCAGTTACTTTTACTCAGGCTATCCAGCCCTGAGACTCGGAATTTGGTGGAACCGCACCCCAGACCATGAGGGCCACGGGGGCTGGTCAGGAGGACCAGGAACAAGCAGACAGAAGGATCTTCTGGACCAGAACCCTGAAGAACGTGATGTCAGCACCTTAAATACCACCTCCCAGAGTACACAGCAGGATGACACTCCCACTGGGTTCCGAGAAAGGATGGCACTCAATACGCCCATCCAGACTGCATTCTCACACTTGCCAGCCATGACAGCGATACCTGTGGCCAAGGAGAACCCAGTGCAATCCCACCAGACTGGCACTGAAACCATAATTTGGCATAATCGAACCTAAAACCTAACTGTGGTTTTAGGAAATATTAAATTGAAAAAACATATAGCTCATGCTCGTCAGGAGCTGGCGCTACATATGTATTTATAAAAAAAAATATATATATATATATATATATATATATATATATATATATATAGATATATATATATATATATATATATATATATATATATATATATATATATATATAGATATATATATATAGATATATATATATATCTATATATATATATATATATATATATATATATATATATATATATATATATATATGAAAAATAGTAAAAAATATATATAAATAAAAAAAAATTAATAAAAGCAAAAAATATATATAATAATAAATATATACAATAATAGAAAAAGGCAAACAAAAAATAAGGCTGTTGAAATAAAGCACTACTGGTAACAACTGGGTAGTAGGCACAACGGCAAACACACAAGCATAGATCAGAAATGTTTTTAAAAGGTTTTTGAGAACGTCATACAGTTTTTAAAACATTTTTGAGAAAGTCATACAGTAGAAGTTGACATGGTATCTAACTATGACCTGCATCTAAAATTCATCCACCCATGGCATATCATTGTGGTCACAGGCTTCTGCAGGCAGCATGGGGCATATATATGGGATATAGGGTTTACATGTCCAGAAAGAGATGATATAGACACTGTCCAGTAAGATAGATGCAATACACAATCACAAGGAGAGAAAACTATGTAGCCTTTGGGTGATATGGGGAGTGCAGGGGATATGGAAATATATTTAGCAGAAGCAGACTTTCTTTTAGACTGTGTGCATCTATTGATATAGCCTTTTATTGGTCACAGTTCCACTGTTCCACTATCCAGAATATGTTGTGTGGAAAAAGTTCACATTTAGTAGCCTCTCCCCCAGCGGCTGCCCTTCATTTTGACCAGATACAGTACTACTGTAGGTGAAAACCTATAAGAAATATGCAGGGCCGTCTTTAATTTTGATTGGGCCCTGGGCAAACATTTTCTTGGGGCCCCCCCTCCATTCTGAGACATACAAAAAATAGCAGATAGACTCAAAATCATTTTACTGCAGCAGTGATTGCAATTGTTTGCCAGAGGTTACAGCCTATCCTTACTGCTCGCTGGCTGGTTGCTAGAGGTTACAACACATAATTTCTGCTTGCCGATTGGTTGCTAAAGGTTAATGCACATCATTACCACTTACTGATTGGCTGCTAGAGATTAAAGCAGATCACTACTGTTCGCTGATTGGTTGCTACAGGTTAATGCACATCATTACCTCTCACTGAGCAGTGGAGCAATCCTAAATAATTGAGCAAGTAAAGGGGCACATTAATACACATACTACAGGAGAGTGTCAGAGAGTGCAGACATACTACAGGAGAGGTTCAGAGACTGCAGACATACGGCAGGAGACAATCAGAGACTGCGGACATACTGCAGGAGACAGAGACTGCGGACATACTGCAGGATGCAATCAGAGACTGCAGACATACTGCAGGAGACAATCAGAGACTGCGGACATACTGCAGGAGACAATCAGAGCCTGCGGACATACTGCAGGAGACAATCAAAGACTGTGGACATACTGCAGGAGACAATCAGAGACTGCGGACATACTGCAGGAGACAATCAGAGACTGCGGACAAACTGCAGGAGACAATCAGAGACTGCGGACATACTGCAGGAGACAATCAGAGACTGCGGACATACTGCAGGAGACAATCAGAGACTGCGGACATACTGCAGGAGACAATCAGAGACTGCGGACATACTGCAGGAGACAATCAAAGACTGCGGACATACTGCAGGAGACAATCAAAGACTGCGGACATGCTACAGGTGATGGTCAGAGAACTTTCAGCAACCCACAGCTTGACAGTTGAATAACACAGCTCAGGGTTAAGACAGCTTAAGCAGTCAGGCATTTTATGGGCGCAAGGACATACCTGGGCAGCCAAACTCACTACATACAGTTAGAGGTATGTGGGCAGGGCTTCCATTATCTGCTCTCACTACAACAGGCGGGAGCTCCACTGATGCTTTGTAGGGGGACCCCGTTACCCATGAATTGGGGCCTCAATGAAGGTTTTGCAGAGTGCACAGAGGACCCGGCAGGCTGTATTCCCATGCTAGCCAGCTGAGAGGGGGCGGGGCCGGGAGCTCCACTGACGCTCTGACCCCACCCCCGTGCAGCCTGTATGCTGGGAACAGAGCGGCTGTAGTGAGAGCCAGTGATCGGAGTTGGAGTGTCAGTGGAGCTCCCGGCCCCGCCCCCTCTATACTGGCTGGGGAATACAGAGGTCCAGGGGCGGGGCCGGGAGCACAACTGATGCTCCCACTCCGCTCATTGGTTCTCACTACAGCCGCTCTGTTCCGAGCATACAGACTGCACGGGGCGGGGTCAGAGCGTCAGTGGAGCTCCCGGCCCCGCCCCCTCTCAGCTGGCTAGCACGGGAATACAGCCTCCCATCCCGTGTCCTCTGCGCACTCTGCAAAACCTTCATTGGGGCCCCAATTCGCGGGTAGCAGTGCGGGCCCCCCTACAAACATTGGGCCCAGGGCAGGTGCCCCGTTTGCCCTGCGCTAAAGATGGCCCTGGAAATATGTGAGTTTCCCATACAGTGATAGGATGTAAGTAGAGCTCTTTGTATTGTATTTTTTTAAGTTGATCAAAATAAAATTTGTGATAGAAAGAGTGGAATAGTAAAAGGCACTGTTTAAAGTAGCATCAGATGTGACATGTAACGATAGGCTTCTTCTAATGTTAATGCTTCTTGCAATGAATTTTTACTTATGGTATTCTACCTTCATACTAAAACAATGCCTTACTGTACATGTGTGGTTTGAACACCGCTTGCATATGCTTGTGTGACTTACATATGTATTCACTCCTGCGTGCGAGCACGGAGGAATGGGGGCTTTATTTTTTTTAATTATTTATATACTTTTTAGATTTAATTTTTACACTGTCTCTATTTATTTTTTGTCACTTTTATTCCCATTACGAGGAATGTAAACATCCCTTGTTAAAAGAAATAAGGATGACAGGTAGTCTTTATTGAGAAATCTGGGGTCAAAAAGACCCCAAATCTCTCATTTACCTTTAATGCAAAAAGAGAAAAAAAAAACTTTTTTTAAACTTGTGCATTAACAAAAAAATATTTACCATGGCCCGGGAACTGAAAGTGACATCATAATGTCGCTATGCTCCATACCCAGATAGCATTGGATCGCTCCTGGGCTTCACTGATCGGTCAGGTAGGCCTGGGAACAACCAGGAAGCAGTGGGAGGAGGGGCCGCTTCAGAAAGTGATCACCAAGCGAATCTGCGATCAGATGAGACCAAAATTGAGGTCTCTGGCATTAACTTGACTCCCCGTGTTTGGAGGAAAAAAATTTCTAACTATGACCCTAAGAACACCATCCCTACAGTCAAGCACAGATGTGGAAACATTATGCTTTGGAGCGGTTTCCCTGCTAAAGGGACCAGCGGACTTTCCACATTGAGGGGCCAATAGACGGGCCATGTATTGTAAAATCTTGGCAGAGAACCTTCTTCCCTCAGCCAGAACACTGAAGATGGGTCCTGGATGGGTCTTCCAGCATGATAATGACCGAAACATACAAGTCAACAAAGAAGTGGCTTAAAAAGAAGCACATTAAGGTCATGGAGTGGCCTAGCCATTTACCAGATCTTATTAATATAGAAAATATATGAAGGGAGCTGAAACTTCGAGTTGCCAAGCAACAGCCAAGAAACCGTAATTATATTGAGACGATATGTAAAGAAGAGTGGATCAAAATCTCTCCTGAGAGGAGTGTAAACCTGGTAACCAACTACAAAAAACTTACTTTTGTGAAAAGCAACAAGGGTTTCTCCACCAAGTACTAAGTCATGGGATGAAATACTTACTTTACTCACTGAACTGCAACTCAATTTATAACAGTTGTATCATGTGTTTTTTTCTGGATTTTTGGTTGATATTCTGTCTCTATCATTTATAATACACCTATGGTAAAAATTATAGACCCTTTATTTCTTTGTAAATAGGCAACCTTGCAAAATCTGCAGGGGATAAAATAATTATTTCCCCCACTGTATAAGGCTGTCCTGTAGAAAGAATGCTTGTGAGAAAGGTGAGGCGTATGTCAGCTAAGGGAGGTGACATTTTAAAAAGGTTGACAAGAAAGCAATAGTAAAAGGTTTTTAAGGGTTACCTTTTTATGGAATTCTACTTTACTACCTTTTCTGTAATTTTTTAAAAGTCTAACTTCAGAATTCCTAATACCTCCACTATTTAGAAAGCCACTGAGGAAATATTCACTTCTGTGTGACATACACTACCAGGACAAGTAGTGCGAGGAAATCTCAAAAATGGAGATAGAAACAAACCTTAAAACTTGACGGAGGATCTGACTCTTTCTAACCCTATCCCGAACAAAAAAACATGTTTTGTCTGGAGTTGGACTTTATGACTCTTTCCACCAAGATTTGCCTGTGGGGACAATATTGTGTAATTACCACTTGCTTTCATCTGTAAACATATACAGTACCTCTCCATTTATAGGAATACGTTAAAGAAAGCCCTCCATACATGAATCAAAATTTTTCCAACTCAGTAGGAATCTGTCAAATTTTGATCCATGTATCGGCACTGAGGTTGTACAGAGGTCGATATACTAATTGACTTCTGTACAACCACCCTGCCAGATTTTCCCTGCTTTCACTGCACATTATTGCCTGCATCACTGATCAGTGTATTCTTTTATTTGACCTGTTGGTTGAACAAAAAAGACTGTATCATCTATGGGCTACTTAAGGCTGTTATTCTATAAGACTTGATAACCTGATATTTAACATTTTTCTTATTATATTAGGACCAAGATGCACACATATGGCTCTGTAGGTGAGGAGGCAATGCAAACAACGGTATGATCTCATAAGAATGGGAATATAATTTTCCATTTAGATCTTCAGTCACTTTTTTTTTTTTTTTCAATAGAAAATTTTTATTACTCAAGTAGAAATACAAAGTGAAAGAACACAGACAAGAGAAAGTACAAGGTTCCAGGTACAATTACATACAATACAGATCATAAAATATAAGCAGGTGAAATCTAACACAATAACAATGTAGATGAATCACTCGTCCAGATCTTGTATAACCACACATTGGGTAAGCAATGATCCATCAAAGGCCTAAGATCTGTCCATATTAAAATAGCGTAGGTGTGCTGGAAGAGCTAGAAAAGAGAAAAGAACGGAAGAAAAGGGAGAGAGAAAGAGAGAGGAGGAGAAGAAAGGAAAAAAAAAATATATATATATAAAACTCCCCCTCCAGTGCAGGGGCAACCGACATCCACCAGCCGGGCACCAAAAACCAAAGGCAATGGGCAAGGCCGACCAACAGCAACCGTTTCAGGCAATGTTAAGGAGATCATAGACACCATACAGAGCTAAAACCCAGTGCTCACCCGGTTGTCAGCCGTGTGTACCTATTAGAGAATTTGAATTCAATCCAAGGAGCCCACGTTTTATGAAACTTATCCGCAGACTCATTAGCTATGGCTAAAGTGTCTTCAAGCTGGAAGGTGTAATTTACCGTGAATAGCCATTCTCTAATCGAGGGTATAGAAGTGCTTTTACAGTACTTAGGGATCAACATCTTAGCCGCAATTAAGAGATGTTTAGTTAAAGAACTCTTATATCTAGTTAAGGTGACATCCGAAATATGCAAGAGACAGCAAGCGGGCGTAAGGTCAATTTGAGTGTCCGTAATGCTGCGTGTCAACTCTCTAACTTTGTCCCAAAAAGCAGTTATGTGTGGACAGTCCCACCAAATGTGTAGCATATCACCCTTGCCCCCACCACATCTCCAACAAGAATCCGAGGAAGCTGGATACCATTTGTGCACCTTAACCGGTGTGGCATACCAATTAGACAACAGTTTATACGAGTTCTCTTGTACCCTCGTGCTAATGGAGCATTTGTGAGCCAGGATGCAGGCACTCTGCCATTGAGAGTCCGTGAATTGGGTCTGCAATGCAGATTCCCATTGCTTCCGGAACCCTAACGAGGGTGTTCCTCTCCCCTGCTGGAGGAGTGCATAGGCAAGGGATGTAGTTTTCCTAACAGGGTCCCCCTTTAGGCAAATTGACTCAAATGCCGTTGGTTCTCTCGTAAATCCTGCACACCTAGCTGATGACACAAGGAAATGATGGGCTTGTCTGAAATTCCAAAATGAGAGTACATCGGGTGAGAGGTTCTCCAGCAACTTGGTGTAGGGGATAATGTGGCCACCTTCTACAAACTGTATTGCTCTAAGTGGCAAGTTACCGCCATATGTGAAATTTTGGGAGCCCACCCCAGGGGGAAAATCTGGATTAGCTGTCAGAGGAGTGAGCGGACCGTAGATGGAGGAAATCTTGTGCAGGATGGATACCTTATGAAAGACTGCTAGAGAAGCACCTATAATCGGATGTTGCGTAAATTCCCGGGGACAATGTCCTCTGGGGATCCAAGGGGCAGATTGCAATGGCGTGGTGGAGCAGGTTCCCTCTAAAGCCACCCAGATCTTCAGTCACTTTTATCCAATATGTGAACATGTTGATTACTGTTATTAGGGAGCCAATATTTAATATTATGACATGTGGTCTAAATCTCCGAAGTTGAAACCTAATCATATGTAAAAGGTTGCTTAATTTCCACATACATTTACTTGACCTTATATTGCACAAAATGTATTAACAGATGATGGAACTATTTTTGTATACAGAACTTGGCCCTCGTTAAACATTTCAACAGAGGAAACTTTAAAAATTACTAAACAAGATTAAAGCGACATAAGTTGTGTCGAATGGCATCAATTTAGAATGAATGTTTTCAGAGAATCAGCAGAGGGATCATGAAACTCTATAAATATGTTTAAAATGTAATAAATATATTTATATACAGCCAGCATGTCATTACCATCTGTTCTGTAGCTTTTGAAATTGCTAATGATGCGGTGCTGACAGATCAAACGCAATGTCAAAAATAAATAAATGTTTGTTTGTTTATTTAGAAGAACTCCAAAGAGCTTTTCTTGGCAATGCTATTTTTATTGTATTCAAATTTCAAGCTCATTTCTTTTTTAAACTAGTGAAATGATATGCATAATATAATGCATCCTACTAAAGAAAAAGTTAGATGCATGCTTATGTTTGGCCTCTCTATTCATTTTCTAACAATTTTCTGCACTTTACAGAAAACAGTTAATCAGACAATAAACCCACAACAGTAAAATCAGTCTGTATATGCAGTAAAGCATGCTTGTTATACTGACTGTGGAACCTAAGGGGTTAATCCACTGAATTGTGCAAAAAGGCTGTGTGATCCTATCTTCTTTGATCTTCCCCTTCTTTCGCAGTCCCCAAACCATCTCCTGCTAGAACAGAGCCTTGGGGGCAAGCTGCACATGCTCAGTTTGGTGTGTATTGCTATAGAGTTTTTTTCTTTTTCTTGGGAGGGTGCATGTGATCAACATAGGGGTAATTCAGAACTGTCCAGACAGAGGGCCAGAGGCCCTGCAACCTCATATGGCAGTCAGAGGAGGATGAAAACTCCTCCTACAGGCTTTAACCAGACACTAACAGAAGTCACAAGACTGCTTTAACTGCTGATGAGAAAAGGTATTCAACAGTTTATATTTACTAAAACCATTGCATTTCCAAGTTGTGTGTACTCAGGGAGACCAGATATTTTGAATGCAGGGTCCTGAGTTTAGTAACAATTTAAGTTACAGGAACTTGCAGTCCATTATATATAGTACTGTTACAGTGGTTGTAAACCTCAGACATGAAATATGAGCAAAGCTTATCCCTCTATAGTGTGTATCAATCCAGAGTAGTTTTTCTGACACCAAAAGAAAAAAGGTTACATGGGATGGATTTCCAGCACACAGCCTGTGATTGACAATTTCAACTCTCTTCCTGTGTGCTGTGTGAAGGGTGGTGTGTCCCTTCCCTCCAATCAGCTCTCAGAGCTCTCCGCACTGAGCTCTGCAGTGTATAATTTCAGCTCTCTGCCCCCTGTTTTCTGAAAGCTAAGACAAGCTTTATAAATTCTTGACTTTGAATGGATGAGAGAAGAAAAGATGCAGAAAACAAGTACAACCTATGTAGGAGGATTTGCTTAATCTCTGTGTCTCGCCGTGTCTCGCTCGATTCATCACATCGCTGATCTCCGTGCCCTGCGAGCGTTGCGGCGCACGGGGACAGAGATCGGCGCCAAATTCAAAAAGTGAAACACACAGTATACATACAGTATAATATAATCTTACAGATTACATTGCTGTATATAATAATTTCACATCCCCTTTGTCCCTAGTGTTCTGCCCAGTGTCCTGCATGCAGTTTTATATTATAAAAACTGTTCTTTATGCCTGGAAACTGGAGATTGTCCATAGCAACCAAAACTGTCACTTTACATCAAAAATGATTTTAGACCAGCTAGAAAACAGCGATAATAAATTTGAATCACTAGCAGAATTGAGGGATAGCGATTTGTGGGGAGATCCGTCATAAAATACTGAAAAGTAATGACAGCGACAATTCTGCAACTGAGCAAATTTCAGTGTTTATGATTTGATTACATTATTGAATAATTTTTATTATTGTTATATTATTATTTGGTACAATTATTTATAATTATTTATTATATTATAATTTATGATTTCATTTTTCAAACTTTATCATACCCAGGATATCTGCTAGACTCTGGTTTGGACAGATTTAAGAGAGTTATTCCTAAGAATTGCAGGACTACAATATAAGACGCCAAATTTCCATGCAAAATAATTGTACCGCTTTTAGTACCTAAAATCCGAAATAATAATACCGCCAGGGAGGTTAACAAAAAACTCCCAAGTCAGAAAAAAATGAGTTGCCCAAATGTTTTGGATTGTGGGAAGAGCCCAGAGGAGGCTCATTCAAACACATAAGAAACCAATGACCTTCATGCAGATGTAGTTTATTATAAGAATTACATGTGATAAGTGCTAAACTCCTCCTTTTGTCTAAATTTGACAGAAACTGGAAGCTTGGTGTCTTTGGAAATTAGGTCAATTAATGCCTAGCTTGGACCAAAGGATTTTTTTCCATCTGTATCCCTGTAGGGAAGTTGAAAGTTCATGCCATAGCAAAATAAAAATAGATAAATAAACATATGACATATACAGTATCTCTGAATGCATGTACATTTCTCCATGTTTAAAGTGTCATTAAACCCCAAAATTTGTATGGTGTATATTTTCATAATATTGTTTTGTACACCTTGGTGCAGAAGCTTTAGACTATGGACAGTAACTTGCCATTGTTTGTAAAAAAATAGTTGATTCTGCTTTTTCCGTAGACTTCCCTATTGTCAGTGGCAACCCAATAGCAACCGATCCTTTGGCTGTTGTGTTGCCACTATCAGTGTGCATGCTCCTCCAGTTCTCAAAGTGGAAACTTTTCATGTCCTCCTCTGTAAGCCACCCCATGTGACTCTTTTTTTTTCAGCCTGAGAGGCCCCCTATCACTTGCTATTCACCCACATGATCATCTGTGTGTGCTTGTGGGACAAATCTAGTAGGAATGATTGATACAGGCTGCTTCCCTGCAGCTGCCCCACATTAAACACACTGTTGAGTAGGAATGAGCCAGATGTTCGAGTCGAACGTTATTTTAATAATGCTTAAAATTAAACAATAAAAATTAAATATTCCTTTAAGGCCTCATACACACGGACGTTTTTACAGCAGCTTTTTTTAGCTTTTTTTGCTGCTTAAGAAGGCAACTCCATGTTATTCAATGGGCTCATACACACCATGGCGTTTTTAAGCTTTAACAGGCACGGCCATTTTTAAGCTCCAAAAAAAAGGACCAGCGCCTTCAGAGGCTCCAGCATTAGAGCAGTTTTAACGCTAATGCGTAAAAACCTGCATTAATGATATACCAACGTTTTTTAGCGTCAGCATTTTTGAGCTTTAAAAATGTTTATAATGTGATGGGATATTTTTTTTAAAAAGAGCGCCTTAGCGTTAACACTTACAAACGCTGTTAAACGTGCATTGACGCCAGAGAAAAACACTAATAAAATTGCGTTTTTAGCACTGATTTTTTTCAGACGCTGTAACTAGCTTAACAGGCCGTTTTTTATAACATCCGTGTGTATGAGGCCTTAATATCGTGCCTGGGGGGTGTCTATAGTATGCCTGTAAAGTTCTAATCTTCTCTACTCTAATAAAGCTAAAATAAATGTTTTGGCCAAGTTGATCTTTAATGTATATTTCTATTACAATTTACAATGTATGAACATATGCAATATATTATAATTTAATTACTCTGGACATGCAAGCAAAACAAATAGAGGCTTATGTGTTTTATGTTGCTGTTGTAATATTTGTTTGCAAGATTTTTCTAAACAATGATGATATATAGAAACTGTTTATTGTGGAGTAATGCTAGTTTGAGAAAGGACAGTGGCCCTTTGAGAGTATTTCAAACCAACACGAAAAATGTTTCCACTGGGTTATAGAGTTATATAAAAAAAAAGTAATAGACCTAAGGGAACATTACATAAATAATTACATGTATTTAGTATATCATCTAAGTGAACAGCAGTTCCCATGAATTAAGGGTTTTATTTGGTCTGCCTTTTTTTCTGCTTTTTTTCAGCTGTTCCATTGCATATATTATATTTGTTTTCAAAGAAATACAGTATATATAATCTTTTAGACTTGCAGTTACATATTGATCTTCGTAAACCTTCACCATATCTACTTATTTATTTAAGGAGTCTGGGTGTGTGTTTATGTGTGTTCTTGTGCATGAAAGTATGTTTTTTGTGTTTATCTGATGGGTTAAAAAAAAAATATTTATTTTCTGTAATATGATCCATAAAAGATTTTGATTCGTTGCAAGGGTACACTGTGCCACCCACACTCTTTCTGGGTAATTAACTAAACTTCCTGTGCCAGTTAACTGGTGCAGAAAACTGTCTGTAGTGGTGTGCACTAGTGTTGGGTGAACAGTTCAGGCGGAGCAAAAGTTTTGCCAGAACATCGCCTGTTCGGCCGTTCAGTGAGCACCCAAATTTGCGGGCCGTTCGGCAGGATGTTTGCCTGCTGAGCACTCCACAATGCACTGCACTTCACAGTGCATTCTAGGGCCTTAATTGGGTTAAGCCTTGTGCTGGTCAGGTGCAAGACTTTGCCAATTAGGGCTCAGAGCACTGTTAGAGCACTGATTGGACAAAGTCATTACTCAGTGCTCATAGTCCCACCCACACTATAAAAGCTTCCTTCCCATAGGAAGCTTTTGCAGTGTGTTGTTGTAGTGAAGAGCAGGGCTTAGTTTGCTACTAGCAAGTTAGTGTGTTCACTTATTGTGAGTGTAGTGTGAGTATAGTGTGCCAGTATAGTGTAGTGTGTCAGCATAGTGTAGTGTAGTATCAGTGTAGTGTGTTAGTGCAGTGCAGTGTTTAACACAGCATTACATAACATTTCGTGCTGTATACACTTTTTCTTTTTTTTGGTTGCTGCATGTTTTTTTTTGTCTTTTCTATTTTTGTCCCCTGCCTACCCACTTTTTTTTTTAATTGTCAGCCTCTGTTTTCTCTGACTGTTTTGCTGGTGTCCCCACTTTTTTTTCTTATAGTTTTTACATTACTGTCAGGATCAGTCCTCAATTTAAAGTGCACCAAACACCACTTTTAATTCAATAAAGTGCATCCAATCACACATTTACTAGTTTCTATTTAATTTGGGTAATAATCCCCTTATGATGTCTGGGAGACCAATAGGGAGAGGCACATGTTCCCATGCTACTACAAGCAGTGTATGTGTGCACAGGCTAAGATGGACGTGGTCTGGCCTCAGGCAGGACACATTTGTCTCTGTTTAGTGATGTTGCCTGTGCTATACAGCCACGGCATGCAGAGGAGGTGGTGGACTGTCTTACTGAACCATCCGCGTCCTCTATGACCCAAGCTGACAATTGTGTGCAGTCCACAGCCACTCCAGCATCATGCATGGAGGAGTCAGCTGAATTATTTAAACACAGCATCAGCTACTTGATTCTTGAGGATGCACAGACTTTACTTGATTCTGATGTTGGTTCTTAGGTAGAAGAAGCGAGTAACAGGAGCCTACAGAGAGGGGAAAACACTGATAAATAACAAATTGGCAGTCATGTTAACAATATTTCAGCAACTGTTTAACCAGGGCATCATTTTTTTTTTTAACAGCTAGGCCAATTCTTGCTTTCATCAAGAGTACCTCTATAGGGTTACGGAGTGAAGACACTCCCAACACCCAAAGACCAATTTGTCTGCAACTGTTGGACCAGAGAGTCCAATTACATTTTTTACAGCAAGGCCAAATCTTGCGTTCATTAAGGTTTCCTGTAGAAGGTCACAGGGTGAAGGCACAACCAACACCCAAAGTCCATTTTTTTCTGCACCTGTTACTTCTATCCAAAGTCTGCAAAAGAAAGACTAGCCTTTATCCAAAAAAATGTTAATCTTGGCCTGAGTGTACTATAATTTGGCCTCTTCACATAGGCTTGCTCAAATTTTCCGCACCTGTTACTTCTATCTACATTCTGCGAAAGAAACACCAGAATGTTTTCCAAAAATCTCTTCTCTTGTTCTGAGTGTACTAAATTGTGACCTCATCATACAGACTGGCCCCCTAAGCCATTTACAAAATGAAGAAACTAGCAGGGAAAATCAATTTTAATGTGATTTTTTTTCTTTATAAATGAATGTTTTTCTGCAACAGGTTCTATACACAGTACAGATGCACCACTTTACAGGAAGATTAAGGAAACCCCCCCGGCACTATATTTAAAGGAATTTTTCATTTTTATTGTTTCACTTTAAGCATCATTATAATCACTGCTCCTTTTAAAAAGATCTGTTTTAAAAGTTTTTTGCATTTGTACATGTCCCCCAGGGCAGTACCTGGGCCCCTATATCCAGTTGGGGTCCAAACTTTTGCGATGTTTGAAAGTTCTGGTGCGAACCGAACCTGGGGGTGTTCGGCTCATCTTTAGTGTGCGCCATATGAACTAAGCTGATAGACCTATTTTAGGTCTATCTACTCCACATATGCCAGTTCCTATTTCAGAGTGTATTAAAAACTCAAGTTGCCTCTGTGACTAATTGACAAAGTGATTGTGGCAGTTTTATGTATAGACAGAGGCATGGACCGAGAAATCCAGCTACTGTTCTGTGCTGTGACCATGACAAACAGCTTAGAACACAGAGCAGATCAGTCCTAACTTTTATTAGGAGCAGCATCTGCTCCTTTTTTTAAGTTTAGAAGAGTTTTGTAAGCATGGTGCTTGCACCACTCTTTGTTAATACCTCTCCAATGAATCCAGCTGTGTTGCTGCTTAGGGATATCTGCTATGATAAATTTACCTTTTGATTAGAAGAAAGTTTGCTTCACTGAAAAGCAATAATAATCCTCCATTGGTGATCAGAAGATGCATGTCTTTTAGAACACAGATCCTCTAAAGAACTCTCATTGGGTTATCTAATACAGACATAATTAGATGAAGATGGCAACATTTACAGTTATTAGGAGTTATTAGCACATATTTCACAGGTCTGTAATGATGTGTTAATTTAGGAATCTAGATTGCAGATGTTCTTTTGGATATAAACAGGAAATAAGCTTGCATTCAGATTTCACAATTCTACCTGTCTCTACCATATGCTTGGATACTGATCTTTCCCTGCAGCTATCAGTTGTGCCATGATGTCACTCACTTCATATTTTTCTAATGTGGAGGCATCATCAATCCAACTTCTGAAGGCTTCTACCCAATGGACCTTGCTTTCACTTCTCAAATTAGTTTTGATCTTGGATATCAGTGCATTTATTTAGAGGTTGATTTACTAAAGACAAATAGGCTGTTCCCTTTACCAAGAATTTTTTACTTTGCAAGGGAATTTTCTGTTAGTTTAGTGAATGTGGTAAAAATATAATTTAGCAAAGAATACCAAGTCATGTGCAAGGGAGAAAAAATTTTTTTTTCACTTGCACATGATTGGATGATGGAAGTCATCATCTCATTCATTAACCAAAGGGAAAATTCTCTTACAAAGTGAACAGCCTGATTGACTTCTGTAAATCAACCTTTTGGATTTTGTTTGTCAAACTCATATGTTGTATGAATTTGTATTATATCTTCATTGTTTCTGTTAATTTTATTTGCTTAGTAGGACAAAGTATTGATTCTAGGAAAATAAGTGCAGCACAAAGTAATAAAGGCATTATAATCTGAGCTGGCTTAGTCAGTAAGGCACACATGTATGTGGCTAATAATTGATATACAGCATTCAAAATCAACCTTCCAATGTTCTGACATTATTAGACAAATACCAATTAAAAGAGAGAGGGAGCACTGGCCTAGTGCATTATCCCACAAAATTGTATTAAGAAATGTAATAAATAAGAACACGTCAACCTGCAGAGACCCTGGTGAGGTCCCCGCTATGGTAGAATCATCTGCCAGTCTGGGAATGTTTAGCCACAGAGAGTGGCCCAATGTGCAATAATCCTACCTATGATTGTGAGTAATTCTCATTATTACATTTTTAAATAACATAATAACATGGAATAATGCAATAGACCAATGCACCCTCTGTCTTTTTTTTTGTATTTTCAGTGTGTTGAGGACAACTCCAGTCCTAGAGGGCAGCAAGGCAATAAAAATATTATTCAATCACACAACGAAATTATACTTCCTATAGGGTTATTTCAGTCATGCGCAGTAGATAATTGCTGTAGTTTTTTTATTACTAGACAAATGCCTAGCTGGTTGCTCTGAGTTGCTGTGTTCTCTGCTCATTTTTGTGCTCTATCAAAGTAAATGTCCCTTTAACAAAACAAAAAATTGCTGGCCATTATGACAAGCAGGCAGCTGAAGGTATCTGCACATACTGTACCTACAGCAGAATTCAGTGCCTCTGCTTGGGCGGAATGTCAGGCAGTTTTAATTGGACAAAGCTCTGATACTTACCTGTAGTGTTGGCGCTTGCCTGCTTACTCTCACTCCAATAATTTTCTATCTTGGGCTTCCCCTAACAGCAATGTGTCTGAGGTAGACGGGGCCAAAGGAACATTTTGCACTACTTAGAGTTGCTAAAGCTTTGCCTAATAAGAATGGTCCTCTATTCAGGCAGAAGGAGGGCGGTAAAAGTTGCTGCATGGTTTGTCTAGTATGGCTATGTCTGGTGGTATGTCTAGTCTAGCCTGCAATTTAGATCTGTGGACAGTTTTTTTGGCATAAACAGATAGGATGAAAGCACTATCTAGATGGTAGTGGGTGACTGTAATTTTTCAACATATAATCCACGTTTATTGTTCCCAGTACGAAATTGTACACGAAATAAAATTCAACCCATAATGGGTTATAGGATACCATGCTGATGGTTGTGCATACAGAAGGGATAATGTCCCCTGGGTCCATTGGTCTATAGAATGAGAGGGTGCAGTGTAGCGTGGGGCAATACACTGCTGTAAACGAATCCTAAACACTCGAGAGCCGAACTGAAGTCCGCCGGTGCTCCCCAGTGACGTAACTGTGACCTCAGACTGGAAGTGCATGAGCAGATGGTTGCTGATCTGGCAAGCATGTAATGCAATTAAAGTCTGTTGAAGTGATGATGTGTTTCACGCTCATGCGCTTTGTCAAGCCAGAATAATGGCAACAATTGAAAGCCCACGGTTATTATGATGGTGGCAGGGAGTGGGCAGAACAAGCTGCAGACCTAGAGCACTATTAACCCATCCTGATCTTTACAAGAAAAAAAAGGTGTTAGTTAATATCACGGCCTATGAAACCAGCATTTGTAAAACAAATCTACTATATAAAAAATTACATTATTATATTGCTATGAAAATAAAATTGTAAGTAAATACAAAAAATGAAATATAATTTTCATTAATAATAATGAACCAGAAAAGCTACAACTTCTGGGGAAATTATGTGAAGTGTTCTTGCCTCCACCTACAGTAGTCTACAACTGGAGTGGGCGGAGTAACTGGATGGAGTGCCTTGAGTAATTGTTGGGTGGTTGGAGTGGCTGGAGTACCTGTGAAAAGTGTTAAAAAGTTTAATATTTTAAAAAAAGTATAAATAGTAGTAAAAACGTTGAAGAAGTCCCATGTTGGGCTGAAAGAGCTGAACATTTTTTTTCAATAATTTTTTTTAAAAAATTCAAAAATGTTTTTTTTTCAAAAATGATTTTTTTAATTATTTTTATTCCAATTTTTTCTTTTTTCATGGGGTGGTCATAATGTTTTGGCTGATCATGTGGTGATCATAAATTATTTGGCTGATCATGGTTGTGATCATAATGTTTTGGCTGATCATGTGGTGGTTATAAATTATTTGGCTGATCATGGGGTGGTCATAATGTTTTGGCTGATCATGGGGGGTGGTCATAATGTTTTGGTTGATTATGGCGTGGATATAATGTTTTGGCTGATCATGGGGTGGCCATAATGTTTTGGCTGATCATGGGGGGGTCATAATAATTTGGCTGATTATGGTGTGGATATAATGTTTTGGCTGATCATGAGGGGAATAATGTTTTGGCTGATTATGGCATGGTCATAATGTTTTGGCTGATCATGGGGTGGTCATAATGTTTTGGCTTATTATGGCGTGGAGATAATGTTTTGGCTGATTATGGCGTGGACATAATGTTTTGGCTAATCATGGGGTGGTCACAATGTTTTGGCTGATTATGGGGTTTGTCAGCTTTTGTCACCTCCCACTTTAATTTTGAACATTTCTTCATTCATTCCTATGGGACCAATTTTGCGGCAAAAACGACAATATTTCCTGAGCCATTCTGCAAAACATTAATAATAGCACACCAATCGGGAACAATCCGCACATTTTGGTATATTACTCTATGTAGTGTAAAAGCTGTGGGAGGAGTTAAGGGGGTAAATGTGGCTATAATAAGAATGATAATAATATATATGTGAAATAACTATGCAAGAACACTTAATTAATATAACTTTTCAGCGTAAAAGTGACCAAGTTACTTTAGGTGTATGTCTAGCCAAAACATTTGTCAGGTTTTTACTGCTTTCTGTGTAGTTACAGACCTAATAGAGCCCTGGTTAGCAGTACAAATACAGCAGGGTTTCTAGCCTGTACCCACTGTATGGCAAATTTTTAAAAAATCCTCCACGCATCATACACCCGAGAAGCTTTTTAATTGGCAACGTAGAGATACCTCCCTCTGTCCTAGATGTAAGGGGGTGACCTGTGAATTTAAAGCACATGTTATGGAGATGCCCCAAATTCCACTGTTACTGGCAGGGGGTAGTTGAGCCCATTAATGGTTTGTTCGGAATAAAACTGCCGATAGATCCCAGCATTTGCCTGGTAAATATAATAGAGGAATCTAGGATTCTGGATTTTGCTTATATAGTTATATTAAGGAGTCTGTTTCAGGGTCGTAAGTTAATAGCACAAAAGTGGATGTCAACGTACCCTCCAACAATGGCGTCATGGAGAATACAAATAAAGGAAAGTATGATAAAAGAAAAGTATCATTTTTTTTTTTTTTTACATAGAGGTTGTCCAGGGAAATTTGAGACTATCTGGAAGAGATGGTTGGATGCTCTTGAGTTGATATGGGAATAGATACATAAAATATGGGAAAGAATGCAGAGAGGGAGGATTGGTTCAGATTATTTTTTTATTATTATTGAAACTTTTTTTTTGGTTGTGTATTTAATACATTTTATATATTACGATTGTTATCATACTTGGGGTGTATGTAACGTATGTTCAATTTTAAAGATATTTGATTAAAAAAAAAATGTTTGTTCAGCCATTCACTTTTATTAAACTTGACAAAGATCACTGTGTCTATGAATAATGTGACTGGGGTGGATAGCTGGACGTCATGTCTCATTTCTAATGCAATCACAGGAAAAAGAGTATGCATTTTAGTCAATTTACAACATTTCAAACACTATTCTTATCCAGAACTCCATCTTCACAAGAACCATTCTGGTTATTGCTGAAATTACCTGTACTCATTAGGTACATGTGTCAGCTTCCTTCTCTTAAGATTAAAAAGACTTATTTCCATTCTTGTCCTTTTATGTGTAACTACAAAAGCTTAGCAACTTTTTCTGCAAATGACTGAGAAAAAAAGTTTCTTTGGTAAGATACTTTTAATGTCTAGACTAATTGAACATAGATTCTTTACATTGAAGGTCAAGGGCATGTGATGTTGTACAGTAGTTCTATTATTACTTAAAAGAGTTATTCAATGATCTTTAGCCTAACTGTGCTATTATACTTTACTTCCCAAGTGTTTGATACTGTGAGTAGTATAATACCCATTATATGACAACACCATTTACTTCAGTCAAACCGCAAAATCATGTTGTACAATTAACTTAATAAAATATACTATAATTGTATTGTGTGAATGTAGAAAAGCACACATAGCAATGATCTCAGCTACTCCAAAAACTTGTAGATTCCTCCTTACATGTGAGTGCAATAGAGTACTGACCTTACAGCGCAGGGAAAAAGACAAAGCACCAAAGCCCAGCTATATGATGCCTGTGAAGAAGTAGATTCACCTCTGTGGAACTACAAGTCTCGCCAGCAGTCTGTAGAAAGAACTCCCTCAGCAATACTGTACTCTCTACTGGAATGGGCAGGTGCTCTATCACCACAATGGACCCCAATGGCTGTGTGGCTCCGTCTAGAATCCCCTCCTGGTGTCTCTGCCTGGTGAAGATGGCGCCGCCATGCCATTCTGCAACTCCCAATGGGCTGAAGTGCAGGGGCTTCCAGTTGCTCTGAAGCACAGGCCAGTCCACTTGCTAGGATGGCAAGGCTGTACGCCTAGATCCCTCAGAGGCGGATGATCCGCTGTATAGGCCGCAGTCTCTCACTGGTGGTCACACACAGACCTCCTGCTGGCAGGTGTTGAATGTCATCTAGGGAGTCTGAAAGCAGTCCTCACTGGTCCTTTTATCACTCCTCCCAGCAGTCACTTCCTTTCCCAAACCACATCTGCCACAATACTCTGCTGCATTCCTTCTCAACGAATAAGGGAAAATCCTAACAGAGCCCAGCAGCCATTAGAGGGAGCCAAACTCATTTGAAACAACAACAAACTATTCAGCTATAACAACTATAGTAGCAAACCCTTGGCTACACAGGATATACAGATATGCACAGATATATAGAAATAGAGAGGATTATATCCAATATAACAATAGCTGTAAATCAATTGCTAAACTCCAGAGGTACCCTCTGGGTTAGAGAGTGAAATCAACAGATAATCTGCACATAAATGCTAAGGATATAGGACATACAGCAATAAAACATTAAAGCGGTTCTGCACCTAAAAAAAAAAATATTAAAAGCCAGCAGCTACTAATATTGCAGCTGCTGACTTTTAATAAAATCACACTTACCTGTCCCAGGGTCCAGCGATGTCGGCGGCAGATGACGAGCGATCGCTCGTCTCGCTGCTGCCCCCGCCGCCATCCTCTGTCAGGGAATCGGGAAGTGAAGCATTACAGCTTCACTGCCCGGTTCCCTACTGCGCATGCGCGAGTCGCGCTGCGCGTCTCTTATGGTCCCCCGCTGTGTCTCTGGGAACTGTGTGTTTCCCAGAACACAACGGGGGGGGGGTGGGGTGTCTGCGGGGGTCTGCGGCGGTCTGCCCGGAAGTGGGTGCAGATACCTGGATTATCCAGGTAACTGCACCCCCCTCCCCCCTGAAAGGTGCCGATTGTGGCACCGGAGGGGGGGAGGGATCAGATTAGCGGAATTTCCCCTTTAGGGTGAAGAACCGCTTTAAAGGACCAAACAGTGTCCATAAGGTGGGAATATCAAAGACTATGGAAAACAATGCCTTCTATGCTCACAGCTGCTGCAACCTATCCATTACTAGTTGCTGGGGGCCAGCCCTGGTGTATAAAATATAAAAATAAAATATAAAATATTAAATAAAAAAGAAGAAGTATCTGAATACTGAACTCTGTCTGTGTCAGTGTTTGACTTCAAGTGTGCACACTTTTATATTAAGGATAAATCTGGCCAGTGGGTCAGAAACAATACCGAGCTGTTCTAGTTCGGGTCCAAAACATAGCATTACGATCGCGGTAAGTAAGTTGCTCTCTCAGTAGTAAAGAATTAACATATTCAATCCATTGTTTAACTGTCTGGATGGTAGAGGCCATCCAGTATCTTGCTATCAACTTTCTAGCTAATTATAGGAGGCATAAAATCATTAGGTATACTCCTGGTTGGTACAATTCAGGGCCCATCTAACTTTAAATTAACACATGTATCACCCTTGGCTAAGTAAATGCAAGTTTAACACCGCAATAAAGTATAAATAAATTTAAAAAAAAAATCTTTTTTTTTATTTTGGATAGAGTGGAGAGGAATAGGAACATTTGGCAGTTTTTTTTATTGCTGTCTGTGCCACAATTAGGGAGATTCACCCTCTCTTTTTGTCATGTTTACCATTGTCACCAAAAGTGATGGTAAAAATAAATCAAAATTTTGAGTTGTCCCCAGAACAGTAACAGAGGAAAAATCTTCCAATGGGGACACTAGTTTTGCTGACCCTGATGGCAACCAGGGATTTTCTCATTATGGAGGGATTTCCTCTCACATTCTGTTTTGGCTTTGCAACAGGAAGTGAAGAGAATGTTCCTGAGTAGAACACCAATGGCTAAAATAAAAAAATGGTAGGGGATTTAACCCTCCCTCCAAAATGAAAAACAAATGTTTACCTTTAGTTCTACTTTAAGTACTATTTCTTAAGTGTAGTAATCAACAGCAACCAATCAGAAAGCATTCCACTGAAGTCAGATCAGTAAAATTTGGTTTCCAATTGATACCTATGGGCCACTGCATTTAAGAAAGAGGATATATGAAAAATAAATCTTTATGAAAAAGTGACAAACGACCCCTACAAGACAGCAGTTCTTGTAATTTGCCAAGTGTGGATCAGCTAATAAGAAAGTTCTGTGGTGTTTTTATATCCTAGAGTGCACAAATCGACCAGGTTCCAATCTGAAAGGAACCCAGGTGAGATGTATCCTATTAACCAAATAACATACGGTATTATATAAACTAAATAAAATCAGAAAAAAATATGAATAAAAAAAAAAACACTTTTAAAAGGAGTCTCAGGCACAATGACATAAAATTAGAGCTGTGTGTATTTCTCAGCACGCAATAGCTGACACTATTAGTGCTGCAACTTATAAAGACTAGTTCTTTCATGTGCAGATGAAAAGAGTTTCTTTGAATCTGAACATAAGGTCAGATAAAGCATTTTTGCAGTAACATATTTATATTTTAAATAAAATGTTCCTATTTAACCCCTTATTAACCCTTAATTAGTTAATCTAAATCAATCCTAATTCACCCCTCCTTCTCCTTCAAATGTTTTTTTTTATTTCTCTTACCAAGCATTAATTGCTATGTTTTGTACCAAAATGTAATTTTAGCATTAGAAGACAGGTCACAGAATATAATTTGCTTATTTTATTTGCAATAACATTACTTGTGCCAATGATAGCTCTAGTCAAACTAATAAAAAAAGATTGCTTTGCAATGCCTTTAGATTGCATAGAAAAGAAAAAAAAAATATATATATATATAAATATATATATTTCCATAAAAGGTTTTATTGAAAGATGCATAGCATACACACAAGTGAAACAGGTTTTACATCAAGTATAGAACGAAAATATATATATTTTTTTAACAGACAGTTTTGCAAAAATCAAACCTTGTTTATTCCCCACAAAGTATATAACTTTGACTTCAGTATCACAAATAGTGACAAAGTTATCATAAATTAATAGGTGCATTGCTCATTGCAGCAGTATGCATGAGCTCAATTGGTTAAAATTGATTTTTTAAAGAGGAAGTAAACCCTGATGGGTTTACTTCTTCTTTGTTTCCCTGCAAAGGTAAAGCATAATGGTCTACTATGCATCGCTGTCTACGTCGCCTCTCTTTTTGTAAATATATCCTAAACCGTGTAGGTTTATGAGATATTTCTTGGACCTACAGGTAAGCTTTAATCTAGGCTTACCTGTAGGTCAAAGTGGTTTGTAAGGGTTTACAACCACTTTAAGATAGCAGCAGATACCTTTCAAAGTAATTCAATCCAAATGCATACATAAATAAGTAGGTCAAAGTGGTGTGGAAGGGTTTACAACCACTTTAATAAAGCTCACTAAATTAGGAAGGCTTCTGTGAATGTTTCCTTTCATTTACCTGATATCAGAAGAACATATGTGGTAATAAGGATACTGTGTGATGTTCCTTGCCAGTAGGAATGAGCTCAGATTTGGTCTGAACCTGAGTTCATATGGAACCCAGAAGAACGTTTCACTCCCACCCACACAGTTGCAACCAGGGAATTTCCCACCCTGCATTAGCATGTACACAAAGGGGTCAGGATACATGTGTCATCATTGGCTATGTGGCCATATTGGGTCAATTAACTCATGAACATCATCACAGCTTTGCGTATATGTAGCTGCAATGTGGGAAAGTCCTGTCTGTAACTGGTTGAGCAGCACCAAGCTTAGATTACACCTGAGCTCATCCCCTAGCAGAGAAGAGATATAGGGAACACACAAGCCAGGCTGATCATAAGGAATGGGGATGAACCGAACACCCCCCCGGTTCGGTTTGCACCAGAACCTGCGAACAGATCTAAAATTCGTGTGAACTTTAGAACTCTATTAAAGTCTATGATACTCAAACGTTCGAAATCAAATGCTAATTTTAAAGGCTAATATGCAAGTTATTGTCCTAAAAAGGGTTTGGGGACCCGACTCCTGCCCCAGGGGACATGTATCAATGCAAAAAAAAACTTTTAAAAACTGACGTTTTTTCAGGAGCAGTGATTTTAATAATGTTTAAAGTGAAACAATAAAAGTGTAATATTTCTTTAAATTTCATACCTGAGGGGGTGTATAGTATGCCTGTAAAGGGGCACATGTTTCCCCATGCTTAGAACTGTCCCTGCACAAAGTGTAATTTCTGCAGGAAAAAAAAGTCATTTAAAAGCACTCGCGGCTATAATGAATTGTCGGCTCCCCATAATACTGAGAACAGTCACTGAAAGTCATTGTTAAAAAACAAAAATGTGTGGGGTTCCCCCCCAATTCAATTACCAGGCCCTTCAGGTCTGGTATGGATTTTAAGGGGAACGTCACGCCAAATAAAAAAAAATGGCATGGAGTTCCCCCCAAAAATCCATACCAAAACCTTTATCTGAGCATGCAACCTGGCAGGCCGCAGGAAAAGAGGGGGGGCGAGAGAGCGCCCCTACCATTTCACAAAGAAAGTGTAAAAAATTTTTAAAAAAGACACAGACTCCATTGGGATAAGTCCTTTATTAAAAATAAAAAAAATAAAAAAAAAGATCGGTGGTAATCCACTCTTGGTATCCTGCGAAGGCTGATCATCTTTCTGGGGTCCAGCGATGGGTGATCTCCTCTCCGGAGTCCAGAGATGGATGATCTCTCCCGATGATGTCCAGCGCAGTGCATCCTGTCTCCACCGGGGACCCTGCAGGAATCCCGGCACACCCCCAGGTATGAAATTTAAAGGAATATTACACTTTTATTGCTTCACTTTAAGCATTATTAAAATCATTGCTCCCGGAAAAACTACAGTTTTTAAAACTTTTTTTTGCATTGATACATGTCCCCTGGGGCAGGACCCAGGTCCCCAAACACTTTTTATGACAATAACTTGCATATAAGCCTTGAAAATTAGCACTTTAGATTTCTCCCATAGACTTTTACAGG
This sequence comes from Lithobates pipiens, assembly GCF_037356315.1. NCBI lineage: Eukaryota > Metazoa > Chordata > Amphibia > Anura > Ranidae > Lithobates > Lithobates pipiens. The sequence continues at coordinate 3,003,845 of NW_027507718.1, forward strand.
GTGTTCTGTGGCTTTTCGAATTTGCCGTGAACACCCCAAGTTGCTTGCTGTTCAGGGCAAACAGGCAATGTTCAAGTCAAACAGGAGTTTGACTCGACCTCGAAGCTCATCCCTAATAAGGAACTCTGACCAACAAATTGGGATACAAGAAGTCTAAATTTTATGTTGAGATTCATTTTTCATTATCATTTAATAATGAACACGGTTTAAGTGGAGGAGGACAATGGACAATCTTATTGCAAAATTTCTTATTTTCACTAAATTGTAAATAACTAGCCCTGTAGATCTGCAGAGTGGCTATGAGCAAGACATAGAGTGAGTGTGATGTGTACAGTACAGGGATAATACAGAGTCTAATAACTCTGCCTCAAATCTTTTTTATGATTAGCATTTAAATCTGAACTCACACAAAGTAATGCAGCTCTATAATAAGTAATACATCATTAAATGTATGTTTTAAAATGCATCCGTGTCAGTATGTAAATTTCATTTGGTATGTGGAAAAAAATGACATGTTCAAAAGACTCCTTATGCATCATAGAAAATATGTTGAGGTGTTTGCTTTCCAAAATGGGGTAATTTTGTGCGTGTTTCTGCTATCCTGGTGCTTTCAAAAATGTGATAGGTTCTCAGGAAATTAGATGTGCAATTTATGCCCCTAGAACACCTGAAGGTGCTACTTTGATGTTGGACCTCTCTATGTGGCCAGGCTGTGGAAAAGTCTTTATAAGAAATATCTTATATATTGATAACTTTGTGTAACAAAAAATCAGTTTTCTTTTTCTTTCCACATTTTCTTTCCAAATCCAAAAACTTATGGAAAAAATGATATGATCAAAAGCGTTTGCTTTCCAAAAGGTGGTGCTTTTGTGAGTGTTTCCACTGTCCTGGTGCTCCAGGGCCTTAAAAAATGCAATAGGTAATCAGGAAATTAAATTGTAATTTATGTCCCCTAGAACATCTGAAGGTGCTTGAATGTTGGGCACGTGGTATCCCTATACTCAGGAAGAGTAGCAGAATGTGCTTTGGGGTATTTTTTATTCATCTTTAATTTCCAAAGAATTGTGGAAAAAATTACAACATCAAAAATCTCACCATGCCGTCCAAAACACTCTGGACTATCTACTTTTTTTTTTTTGTTGGGGGGGGTGAATATTTGTACTTTCCTGGCATGTTAGGGCCTCAAGAAATGAGATAGGTGGTCAGTACACCAGGATTAGTCAATTTTCAATGATGTACCATAGCTTGTAGTCTAAAACTTTCACACAGACTAAATAATTAGTGATGGCCGAACGGTTCGCCCGGCGGTCGTTTCGCGGCGAATTTCCGACTTTCGCCGTCCGCGGGTTCGAACGCCTTTTTCCGTCGTTCGCCCCGGCGGACTTACGTGTTTAATGTATACAAGAACTTTAACCTTTCGTGACACGTTTATCATGTGTTACAGGACAACCAATTGAGACATGACAGCTCATGGACACTTGGACATTCCCCCTAACCTATAAATACACCCGATCCGGTGGCCATTTTACATTCTTTCTTCTGTCACTGTAGGGAAAGGATCCTGTGTGGAGTAGGGACAGAGAAAACGCTAGCTATTTGGTACACAAAAGTTCTTTTCAGGACTGGTATAGGTGTTAGGTCAGCAGCCTGAGTTTCTTTTGTCAGTTTAGATAAAGGGACAGAGCGCTGTATGCTGCTATTTTAGGGACAGCTCAGCCAGATTAGTCTTTCTTCATCATCATCATCATCATCATCATTAGCTGTTACTATCAGGTCCACAAAAGAGCTGTTCCAGCTAATCGTTCCAGCCTACTCTTTTTTGCCAATTTGTATAGGGACAGGCAGGAAGCAGTGTGTCAGGCAGTGAGGATAATTTTAAAGACTTGCTGTTACTATTAGTTCCACAAAGGTTCTTTTCAGGACTGGTATCAGTGGTACGGTAATAGGCTTGTACACGTATAATATTCTTTCTTCCAAATATAGAAAGAATATTATACTTGACTGCTGCCCTTCTGCTGCAGTCTGCTAATCATTCACAACTCACTTGTTCCACAAAGCTCTTTATCAGGACTGGTAACTTGGTCTGTCTAGGGTGCTACGGTACATAGGCTTGGGTGCGGTACAGTCTGCTGTTCTGTAAGGACCGCTATCGGTCCACAATACATAGGGTTGCCGTGCACTACTGCTGACCGCTGCCCTATACTGCAGCAGTCCTTCATTGGTATAGGGACTGACGTACAGTCTGCTAATCACTAACACACAACCTGCTTGGTCCACAAAAGTTCTTATAAGGACTGGTAACTTGGTATAGGGTGCTACGGTACATAGGCCTGAGTGCGTTACAGTCTGCTGTTCTGTAAGGACCGCTATCGGTCCACAATACATAGGGTTGCCGTGCACTACTGCTGACCGCTGCCCTATACTGCAGCAGTCCTTCAGCGGTATAGGGACTGACGCACAGTCTGCTAAACACTAACACACAACCTGCTTGGTCCACAAAAGTTTTTATAAGGACTGGTAACTTGGTATAGGGTGCTACGGTACATAGGCCTGAGTGCAGTACAGTCTGCTGTTCTGTAAGGACCGCTATCGGTCCACAATACATAGGGTTGCCGTGCACTACTGCTGACCGCTGCCCTATACTGCAGCAGTCCTTCATTGGTATAGGGACTGACGTACAGTCTGCTAATCACTAACACACAACCTGCTTGGTCCACAAAAGTTCTTATAAGGACTGGTAACTTGGTATAGGGTGCTACGGTACATAGGCCTGAGTGCGTTACAGTCTGCTGTTCTGTAAGGACCGCTATCGGTCCACAATACATAGGGTTGCCGTGCACTACTGCTGACCGCTGCCCTATACTGCAGCAGTCCTTCATTGGTATAGGGACTGACGTACAGTCTGCTAATCACTAACACACAACCTGCTTGTTCCACAAAAGTTCTTATAAGGACTGGTAACTTGGTATAGGGTGCTACGGTACATAGGCTTGAGTGCGGTACAGTCTGCTGTTCTGTAAGGACCGCTATCGGTCCACAATAGATAGGGTTGACGTGCACCACTGCTGACCGCTGCCCTATACTGCAGCAGTCCTTCAGCGGTATAGGGACTGACGTACAGTCTGCTAAACACTAATACACAACCTGCTTGGTCCACAAAAGTTCTTATAAGGACTGGTAACTTGGTATAGGGTGCTACGGTACATAGGCTTGAGTGCGGTACAGTCTGCTGTTCTGTAAGGACCGCTATCGGTCCACAATAGATAGGGTTGACGTGCACCACTGCTGACCGCTGCCCTATACTGCAGCAGTCCTTCAGCGGTATAGGGACTGACGCACAGTCTGCTAAACACTAACACACAACCTGCTTGGTCCACAAAAGTTTTTATAAGGACTGGTAACTTGGTATAGGGTGCTACGGTACATAGGCCTGAGTGCGTTACAGTCTGCTGTTCTGTAAGGACCGCTATCGGTCCACAATACATAGGGTTGCCGTGCACTACTGCTGACCGCTGCCCTATACTGCAGCAGTCCTTCATTGGTATAGGGACTGACGTACAGTCTGCTAATCACTAACACACAACCTGCTTGGTCCACAAAAGTTCTTATAAGGACTGGTAACTTGGTATAGGGTGCTACGGTACATAGGCCTGAGTGCGTTACAGTCTGCTGTTCTGTAAGGACCGCTATCGGTCCACAATACATAGGGTTGCCGTGCACTACTGCTGACCGCTGCCCTATACTGCAGCAGTCCTTCAGCGGTATAGGGACTGACGCACAGTCTGCTAAACACTAACACACAACCTGCTTGGTCCACAAAAGTTCTTATAAGGACTGGTAACTTGGTATAGGGTGCTACGGTACATAGGCCTGAGTGCAGTACAGTCTGCTGTTCTGTAAGGACCGCTATCGGTCCACAATACATAGGGTTGCCGTGCACTACTGCTGACCGCTGCCCTATACTGCAGCAGTCCTTCATTGGTATAGGGACTGACGTACAGTCTGCTAATCACTAACACACAACCTGCTTGTTCCACAAAAGTTCTTATAAGGACTGGTAACTTGGTATAGGGTGCTACGGTACATAGGCTTGAGTGCGGTACAGTCTGCTGTTCTGTAAGGACCGCTATCGGTCCACAATAGATAGGGTTGACGTGCACCACTGCTGACCGCTGCCCTATACTGCAGCAGTCCTTCAGCGGTATAGGGACTGACGTACAGTCTGCTAAACACTAATACACAACCTGCTTGGTCCACAAAAGTTCTTATAAGGACTGGTAACTTGGTATAGGGTGCTACGGTACATAGGCTTGAGTGCGGTACAGTCTGCTGTTCTGTAAGGACCGCTATCGGTCCACAATAGATAGGGTTGACGTGCACCACTGCTGACCGCTGCCCTATACTGCAGCAGTCCTTCAGCGGTATAGGGACTGACGCACAGTCTGCTAAACACTAACACACAACCTGCTTGGTCCACAAAAGTTTTTATAAGGACTGGTAACTTGGTATAGGGTGCTACGGTACATAGGCCTGAGTGCGTTACAGTCTGCTGTTCTGTAAGGACCGCTATCGGTCCACAATACATAGGGTTGCCGTGCACTACTGCTGACCGCTGCCCTATACTGCAGCAGTCCTTCATTGGTATAGGGACTGACGTACAGTCTGCTAATCACTAACACACAACCTGCTTGGTCCACAAAAGTTCTTATAAGGACTGGTAACTTGGTATAGGGTGCTACGGTACATAGGCCTGAGTGCGTTACAGTCTGCTGTTCTGTAAGGACCGCTATCGGTCCACAATACATAGGGTTGCCGTGCACTACTGCTGACCGCTGCCCTATACTGCAGCAGTCCTTCAGCGGTATAGGGACTGACGCACAGTCTGCTAAACACTAACACACAACCTGCTTGGTCCACAAAAGTTCTTATAAGGACTGGTAACTTGGTATAGGGTGCTACGGTACATAGGCCTGAGTGCAGTACAGTCTGCTGTTCTGTAAGGACCGCTATCGGTCCACAATACATAGGGTTGCCGTGCACTACTGCTGACCGCTGCCCTATACTGCAGCAGTCCTTCATTGGTATAGGGACTGACGTACAGTCTGCTAATCACTAACACACAACCTGCTTGTTCCACAAAAGTTCTTATAAGGACTGGTAACTTGGTATAGGGTGCTACGGTACATAGGCTTGAGTGCGGTACAGTCTGCTGTTCTGTAAGGACCGCTATCGGTCCACAATAGATAGGGTTGACGTGCACCACTGCTGACCGCTGCCCTATACTGCAGCAGTCCTTCAGCGGTATAGGGACTGACGTACAGTCTGCTAAACACTAATACACAACCTGCTTGGTCCACAAAAGTTCTTATAAGGACTGGTAACTTGGTATAGGGTGCTACGGTACATAGGCTTGAGTGCGGTACAGTCTGCTGTTCTGTAAGGACCGCTATCGGTCCACAATAGATAGGGTTGACGTGCACCACTGCTGACCGCTGCCCTATACTGCAGCAGTCCTTCAGCGGTATAGGGACTGACGTACAGTCTGCTAAACACTAATACACAACCTGCTTGGTCCACAAAAGTTCTTATAAGGACTGGTAACTTGGTATAGGGTGCTACGGTACATAGGCTTGAGTGCGGTACAGTCTGCTGTTCTGTAAGGACCGCTATAGGTCCACAATAGATAGGGTTGACGTGCACCACTGCTGACCGCTCACCTATACTGCAGCAGTCCTTCAGCGGTATAGGGACTAAGAGTTTTGTCACAGGGTCATTTAAAAAATGACATGCAGAGGAAGAGGCAGGCCCTTCCGCAGGGGTGGTAGGGGTAGGGCAGGAGCAACAGGCTTGAGCCAAAGTGGGAAGTTGCAGAAGGTGCGTTCAATTACTTTAAAGGATGCACCAGACTTGGTTGAGTGGCTCGCTCAGCCTTACTCTTCTGCACCCTCCTCATCCTCTCGATCTGCACCCTCTTCTTCACTCTCTGCTATGTGCACCCCCAAAGACACTACCACCAACAACACGACCACCACCACCACCACCACATACCTTCCGCTTGAGTCACTGGAATTATTTTCCGATCCATATCAAGAGGACATTTCTGATGCGCAGCCACTCTTGGTATTGGATCAGGAAGAGGAGGTAGCAACAAGCGCTACTCAGCAGTCTGACGCCAGTACCCAGATCAGCCCAAGGAGGAGGTTGGTCCCCGGTGTTGCTGCCTACTCTACTTATAGCGGTGGGGAAGGTGACGTTGATGATGACGTGTCTAGTGATGTCACGTGGGTGCCCACAAGAGAGGAAGAGGAGGGGAGTTCAGAGGGAGATATGGACCAGCAGATAGGGAGGAGAAGCAGCAATGACTTACATTGCACAGCAGGGACAAAGCAGACTGCAAATGTATCAGGAGCGAGTCATCGACCATGTACGGTCACATCTGGCGCTCCCAGGACACCGGCACATGGCTCCGCAGTGTGGGCTTTTTTTAACGTGTCCGCTGCTGACAATAGCGTTGCCATCTGCAATCTTTGCAGTCAACGCGTTAGTCGCGGTAAGCCCAATACTCACCTAGGGACGACCGCCTTAAGAAGGCACATGAGCAGCCATCACCGAGCCCAGTGGGAGCAACGGAACACACAAAGCCACACTGCAGGCTCTCACCGTCCAGCCTCGTCTTCTACTTCTCCTTCTCCTCTCTCCTCACAATTGTCCTCCACTCCACCTTCCATCACGCCAAGCTCACATTTTTCTGCAAAAAGGCAGGCTTCCGTGGGCCTAATGTTTGAGCGTAAAAAAATGATGACGCCGGATAACCCTCTTGCCCAACGGTTGGCGGCTGGCTTGTCAGAACTCATAGCCCGCCAACTACTGCCATATAAACTGGTGGACTCGGAGGCCTTTCGCAAATTTGTGGCCATTGGAACACCACAATGGAAGGTCCCAGGAAGGAAGTATTTCTCAGAGAAGGGCATCCCAGAGCTATATGGCCATGTTCAGCGGCAAGTGAATGTATCTCTGGCACACAGTGTCGGTGCCAAGATACATCTGACCACAGACACGTGGTCTAGCAAACACGGGCAGGGAAGGTATATCAGTTTTACTGCCCACTGGGTGAACCTTCTGACGGCCGTCAAGCATGTAACCCGTGGCACCCGTGTAGATTTGGTTTTACCGCCACGGATTGCATGCAGGCCTGACTCTTCTTCTCCTCCTCCTACTCCATCCTCCTCCCTCTCCTCCTCAGCTGCCTCCTCCTTTTCCGCTGCTAGCGTCTCTTCCACTGCACCGCCCAAGCTCCCCAGAACCTATTCCACATGCCAGGTGAGACGTTGCCATGCCGTGCTGCGTCTGTTGTGCCTGGAAGCAAAGAGCCACACTGGCCCGGCACTCCTTTCAGCTTTGCGTTCACAGGCAGATGAGTGGCTAACACCGCTCAATTTGACAGTTGGTAAAGTGGTGTGTGACAACGGTGCCAATCTGCTTAGCGCATTGAAACAGGGCAAAATCACGCACGTGCCGTGCATGGCACACGTCTTAAACTTGGTCGTGCAGCGATTCCTTGTCAAATACCCTGGGGTCCAGGACATCTTGCGGCAGGCAAGGAAAATCTCGGCCCATTTCAGAAGATCTTACACGGCCATGGCTCGCCTTGCTGACATTCAGCGGCGACACCATCTGCCGGTCAGACGTCTTATTTGCGATTGCCCGACGCGATGGAACTCAACCTTCTATATGCTTGATAGGCTGCTCCAGCAGAAACGTGCAGTTAACGTCTACCTGTATGAACTCTGCGAAAGAAACGGTTCTGGGGAGCTGGGTTTTTTTTCACCGCGCCAGTGGCTGCTCATGCGCGACACATGCAGACTTCTGCGGCCATTTGAGGAGATCACCAAACTGGTCAGTCGCAGCCATGGCGCCATCAGTGACATGGTACCTTATGCCTTCTTTCTGGAGCGTGCATTGCGTCGTGTCATTGATCAGGCTGTGGAGGAGCAGGAGCGGGAAGATGAGGAAGTCGCAATGCTGGATGAATTCCCAGGGGGGGCTACTCTATCTGAGACAAGTCAACAACAGGAGTCTGATGAGGAGTCAGAGGAGGATGGTGCCGGGGCGGATGAGCAGGAGCAAGAAGAGCATGCTTTAAACCTTTCTGGGATCCCTGTTGTGCGAGGATGGGGAGAGGAGAATGAAGAGGACGACATTATCCTGGATGATGAGCAGGAGCCAGGCCACCACACCGCTTCCACTTTAGTGCAAATGGGGGCCTTCATGCTCCAGTGTTTTAATAGGGACCCCCGTATAAAAAGCATGAGGGTCAAGGACCAGTACTGGGTGGCAACGTACTTAGACCCCCGGTACAAACACAAAATGGCGGAAATGTTACCGCCGTCGCAGAGGGCTGTCAGAATGCAGCACTTCCAGGCCTTGCTTCGAGAAATGCTGCATTCTGCTTTTGCGTGCGCTGGCAGAGGAGCAATTCCCACTCCCAGAGAAGGATTTGCGGGTACCAATCCAACAGCGCCTGCAAGAAGAGGCCGGTTTGAAGATGTGTTGGTGACTTCGGATATGAGGTCATTCTTTCAGCCGACCCATCGACAGGTGTCATCCGGATCCAGCATCAGGGAACGCCTAGACCGTCAGGTGTCCGACTACATTGGGTTAACGGCCGATGTGGACGCTCTGAGGAGTGATGAACCCCTAGACTACTGGGTGGGCAGGCTTGACCTCTGGCCAGAGCTTGCCCAATTTGCAATCGAACTGTTGGCTTGCCCCTCATCCAGTGTCCTGTCCGAAAGGACGTTCAGCGCAGCAGGGGGGATTGTGACCGATAAGCGTACTCGCCTAGCTCACCACAGTGTTAACTACCTCACATTTCTAAAAATGAATGAGGCATGGATCTCGGAGGAATTCAACACATGTGATCAGTAGACCATGTATATGTCTATAAACAATTTTTGGAATCAAGCACACAGACCTTCTTAATTCATTTGGCTCACTTCCCTGACCCAAAAAAGCACACCGTACTATATGCCCCTACCCTCCTCTTTGAAGAGGTTGAGCGGTGTCATATTTCTACTGGGGCTGCTTATTATGAGGGGTTCCCACCATCCCTGTGCTGTGCTGACTTCCTCCTGGGTGTTCTTATTATGAGGGGCTCCCACCATCCCTGTGCTGTGCTGACTTCCTCCTGGGGGTTCTTATTATGAGGGGATCACACCATCCCTGTGCTGTGCTGACTTCCTCCTGGGGCTGCTTACGGTGCTGCTGTCAGCGCTGTATGTCACGGAGCTGCTGTCAGCGCTGTATGTCACGGAGCTGCTGTCAGCGCTGTATGTCACGGAGCTGCTGTCAGCGCTGTATGTCACGGAGCTGCTGTCAGCGCTGTATGTCACGGAGCTGCTGTCAGCGCTGTATGTCACGGAGCTGCTGTCAGCGCTGTATGTCACGGAGCTGCTGTCAGCGCTGTATGTCACGGAGCTGCTGTCAGCGCTGTATGTCACGGAGCTGCTGTCAGCGCTGTATGTCACGGAGCTGCTGTCAGCGCTGTATGTCACGGTGCTGCTGTCAGCGCTGTATGTCACGGAGCTGCTGTCAGCGCTGTATGTCACGGAGCTGCTGTCAGTGCTGTATGTCACGGAGCTGCTGTCAGCGCTGTATGTCACGGAGCTGCTGTCAGCGCTGTATGTCACGGAGCTGCTGTCAGCGCTGTATGTCACGGTGCTGCTGTCAGCGCTGTATGTCACGGAGCTGCTGTCAGCGCTGTATGTCACGGAGCTGCTGTCAGCGCTGTATGTCACGGAGCTGCTGTCAGCGCTGTATGTCACGGAGCTGCTGTCAGCGCTGTATGTCACGGAGCTGCTGTCAGCGCTGTATGTCACGGAGCTGCTGTCAGCGCTGTATGTCACGGTGCTGCTGTCAGCGCTGTATGTCACGGAGCTGCTGTCAGCGCTGTATGTCACGGAGCTGCTGTCAGCGCTGTATGTCACGGAGCTGCTGTCAGCGCTGTATGTCACGGAGCTGCTGTCAGCGCTGTATGTCACGGTGCTGCTGTCAGCGCTGTATGTCACGGAGCTGCTGTCAGCGCTGTATGTCACGGAGCTGCTGTCAGTGCTGTATGTCACGGAGCTGCTGTCAGCGCTGTATGTCACGGAGCTGCTGTCAGCGCTGTATGTCACGGAGCTGCTGTCAGCGCTGTATGTCACGGTGCTGCTGTCAGCGCTGTATGTCACGGAGCTGCTGTCAGCGCTGTATGTCACGGAGCTGCTGTCAGCGCTGTATGTCACGGAGCTGCTGTCAGCGCTGTATGTCACGGAGCTGCTGTCAGCGCTGTATGTCACGGAGCTGCTGTCAGCGCTGTATGTCACGGTGCTGATGTCAGTGCTCTGTATTACGGTGCTGCTGTCAGTGCTCTGTATCTCCTGCACCCTCTTGTTTGCCTACCCTGGTCCCTGACCTTCCCTCTCCTCCATTGCCTTCATTAGCTCCATAGTCCTGAATTGTCAGAACAATTTCCCAAATAAAAAAAAAATGCTTGTAGTTATCGATCCCAAATTCACCTCATACATGTATTATGCTATTGTCCAGGTGGTGGGACTACGTGCTACCCCCTAATAATTACCCCGTGGCCGCAAATTCGACCTAAAGGTTTGCGAAATTCGCCTCCCATTGAAGTCAATGGAGCCCGCGGCGAACGGTCGTTTTCGCGAACGTTTGTGTCCGTTCGCGTTTCGCGTTCGCGAAACGTCCCGTCGGAAGTTCGTCCATCACTATAAATAATATACACTAATTTGGGTTATTTTTACTAAAGAAATTTAGCAGTATAAACTGTGACCTAAATTTATGAAGAAAAAATACTTCTTTGCAAAATTTTATAATAGAAACTAAAAAAAGTGTTTTTCCCCAAACTTTTGGTCTTTTTCCTCCTATATCACAAAAACTAAAAAGCCAAGTGGTGCTTAAGTACCACCAAAAGAAAGCGGTATCTGTTCAAAAAAAAAAATACAAAAATGCTATTTGGGTATAGTGTTGCATGATTGAGTAACTGTCATTTAAAGTGTGAGAGCACTGAAAGCTGAATATTGGTCTCCGCAGAAAGGGTGTAAAAGTGTCCGGTATCAAGGTGGTTAAAGCTGGGCAGCACAGTGTCTAAGTGGTAGCACTAGGCTCATTGGTTTGAATTAGAACCATGGCACAATATGCATGGAGTTTGCTTGTTCTCCCTGTGCCTGCATGGGTTTCCTCCCACACTCCATGCTGGTGGGTTATTTAGCTCCCGTCTAAATTGGCCCTACTGCATTTATGAGTTAGAGATCTTAAATAAATTGTAAGCTCTGTTAAGCTTCTCGAGGGCAGGGACTTATGTAAATATGCAATATATATATATATATATATATATATATATATATATATATATATATATATATATATATATATATATATATATATATATATATATATATATATATATATATACATATATATATATATATATATATATATATATACATATATAAATAATATAAACAATATGTAAACTGCTTCATAAATTGCCAATGCTATATAAATATCTATAATAAAATATTAATAACTCCAGGTGAGCAAATAAATAACATGGATAAAATACATTTAATAAAACTGTTTGACCTGTTTTGTATTTCTGCCTATCCAGTTCTGAGATTAACAACTGCCACACTGCACAACCCTGTCTGGTGGGGCAGAAGACCTGAATTTCTGACTTACAGGTCTTGTACTCATCCCCCAGCTTGAACAGTGAAGGGAGAATCAGTATACTCATAAGTTAATTTCTTTGCCACTCCGCTTTTTCCTACTATCAGCATATTATTTCTTAGCACGTAAGTAGTGCAACTGTTTGGCTTCTTGTGATGTTTCACTTTCTTCTAGTCTAAGCTCTGCTGTTCCAGGGACTACAAAAACAGTTACAAGGTCAAATTTAATGTTTTAATAATAAACACAGGGGTACGTTAATGTGTATGTTTTATATCTGCCTTAAAGTCACTTTTAAATGTCAATTACTGGTCTCATAGCAAACAAAAAATGAAAAATAAGTTAATATTTAAAGTGTTTACCATTTTAAAATAATGTTCTCCTTTTCAATTTGTTTGATGTTTGTCTTTAAATAAAGCAATGACAGTGGATTTTTCTCTATAAGTAACATCAAACAACTTATTTTGCTGTAAATTAATTGTTATTCAGTGCTGCAACACCAATTATACCACATATATTTGGTGTTCTGGTAAAAGTATCAGATACAGTACTTAATTTAGCATATTCTCATTAACATGTAAATTAAAGCTTTCTAATTTAAGGAAAAAGAATTAAAACAGCAAACATTCTCCACAAGATTTTAATAGATTTGATATTCCCTGCATACTGTTTAATAGATATGTCATTTTCTAAGAATTTTTCTTTTCTGCTTCTCAAAATTGAAGATACTTTAATCCCAATAAGAAATGTATCTCAATGTGGAATTATGATTACTATGATTAAAAATATCCCTTCACATTTAGGTTTGATAATAACATGAATTAATGGTGTCTGATAATAGCTGAAGAGTGATTAGTTTAGTTCCGCATTAATAAGTTCCAGATGTTATATAAACCTGCTGAATCATTTGAAAGTATGGGTAGAGAGATTACTGTACCATATAACATTCAAATGACAGCTGTGATATTTTTAATGCATTATTACTGATGACATTTACTTGGTGATCTTTAGAAAATACAAGTTTCACAGCTGGAACCTATAGAAATCTACTAAATAATATGTTGCAGAAAAAATCTCAAGGCAAACCTAAGAAAATTAAAGAGGCTGCCATTGCTGAACTCTACTTTTTAAGATACTGTTTGCTTGGTTGGGATACTATGTTATTAGCTTGAATAATTTTTTGAGCTGCTAGGAAAAGAAGAAAATGGTGCAGGAGAAATCAATAAAAAAAACATTCAAAGTAAAGTCCTTTAGAGTCCAGCAAAATGTCCATATAAATGCAATAGCAACAAGCAGGCGACAAAACACAGCATCAGCCGCAGCACCCTTTAAGGTTCTTCCCACCAGGTTAGAACTTCTCATTTTAGAATTTAGATTCAAAACTTCTCCTTTTAGGTTTCTTTAACACTCCAGGCAACACAATAGTTTAATAAAAAAGGGGTACCCTGATGAAGTCACGTGGTGTGACGTCACGCGTAGGGACGGGAAGGAAGCCCTCTGCTGCTGTATAGAGACACAAGTCTGCTACTCGTTTGCTACAGGCATTTCTTTTATGAATGAAAATGTGAGTACCCTGTGTAAAGTCTTTTAATAAATTTGATTCATGTTTTAAAAATGACTACACTATGGTACCCCTTTTTTATTAACCTATTGGGTTCCCTGGAGTGTTAAAGAAACCTAAAAGGAGAAGTTTTGAATCTAAATTCTAAAAGGAGAAGTTCTAACCTGGTAGGAAGAACCTTAAAGAGACCTCCATTTAAAAGCGTTTTTCTCCTTACCATAAGGTAAGGGGCCATTGCCCACCTGAGTGTATGGTCACAAAGGAGAAAACACTGGGAAGTGGTGATTCCACTGGATTGCACATTTATAGTCAAAAGAAAAAGCACAAGCACTTTTAAGGGACTATATATATTGAATCCCCTCCACTCTCCTTTTCACTCACTGTGTTTTGGACTATTTCACTCAAGCAGATACAATACTCAACTGATCCGCCTGTGGTTTAATGCACTTATGAATTAGGCCCTGCAGGGCGTTTATTTATTTTACAGCATAATCTGAATGTATGCACTTTCGTGTGGTTTTACATATACTGCTCTAGAGTTCTGTTTTAGTTTATTGCTATCTGATTTATTTATATTGCACTCAGCACTTTCTTAATTGTATTTTTTGCACTCACGAGCTAAATATTACGCACTTGATGAAAAGGCTCTGTAGGGCATTTACTTTTTACACTATATTTTATTAATCGATTTTTTCTTTAAAGGTGACGGTGTTGGACATAGATTTTTAAAGGTGACGGTGTTGGACGGTGTTGGACATAGATTTTTTTACACTGCATATTTTGTTTACACTATCTAGCCAAGGTATATAACGCAAGCCACAGCTGACTCTGCAGTGTGTTTACTTTTATTTTTTTTTGATTGCATTAGTCTTATCCTTTTATTACGATCATATTAAGCATACATTTCCCTAGATAAGCACCATTATTTACGTTTAGAGTCTAGGTGAAGACACCAAATGTTTTGTCCCTTTTATGGTGAACCTTCACGAGACTTCTGGCACCAGATTCTACAGCAATTCATGGTAGGGAAATTCCATTTATCTTCTCCATCTGGATATCGTAAGGAATCCCAAGAGGAAAATACCACCTGGGCGGTGTATTGGGGTATATATATGTATATAAGGTGGATGTGTCCAACCCATCTGGTAAGAGTATCTACCTTCTCTAACTTGCTTTAAATCCATTTTCAAGAGGTTCTGAAGTCCGAGAACGTCGCAAGTTATTTAGCCTTGAATGCTTCTTTATCACTACTATTTGTCTGTTTGCTAGAAACATATATTTTCACTTATCGAGATAGGTGCCTTTAAGCACTGCATTGATTTATTTAGGTTTTTAAAAATTATTACACTATGGTACGCCTCCTCTGTTTATTTATTTATTCTTTTCCTCTGTATCCTTCTATATTCATTATTGCTGGTTCTATTGAAAAAACACAGTAATAGACTACCCATATTAAGTACTGTTTTATTAGGATATAGAACAGCGCAACACCACCCCCTCTAGTCATCAATAAAAGTGAAATATTCCTTTAAATTTTGTACCGGGGGGTATCTATAGTATGCATTTTAAAGTGGCGCATGTTTCCTATGTTTACAATAGTCCCTGCACAAAATGACATTTCTAAAGAAAACAGGTCTCATATGGATATTAAGGGGAACCCCGTGCCAGAATTTAAAAAATGGCTTGGGGGGCCTCCCAAAAATCCATACCAGACCCTTATCCGAGCCCGCAACCTGGCAGGCCGCAGGAAAAGAGGGAGGACAAGAGAGCGCCCCCCCTCCTGAACCATACCAAGCCACATGCCCTCAACATGGGAAGGGTGCTTTGGGATAGCCAAAGCACTGTGTCCCCATGTTGATGTGGACAAGGGCCTCATCCCCACAACCCTTGCCCAGTGGTTGTGGAGGTCTGTGGGCAGGGGGCTTGTCAGAATCTGGAAGCCCCCTTTAACAAGGGGATCCCCAGATCCTGCCCCCCCCCCTGTTTGAAATCGTAATGGGGTACAAATGTACCCCTAATATTTCACAAAAAAGTGTGAAAATTTTAAAAATTACATGACATGGCTTGAGGACAAGTCCTTTATTAAAAAATAAAAAAATAAAACTGTCCCACAAAGTCATAGTTTCATAGTTTCATAGTTAGTTAGGTTGAATAAAGACACCAGTCCATCCAGTTCAACCTGAGTGAGTGTCTACAATTGTCCATATCCCTGTACATTGCACACTCACATCGGTCCCTACCCTTAAGGAGCCCACAATCCAAGGTCCCCATTCATATACTAGGGCCAATTTTGGACAGAAGCCAATTAACCTACCTGCATGTCTTTGGATTGTGGGAGGAAACCGGAGTACCCGGAGGAAACCCACGCAGGCACAGGGAGAACATGCAAACTCCAGGCAGGTAGTGTCGTGGTTGGGATTCGAACCAGCAACCCTTCTTACTGCTAGGTGAGAGTGCTAACCACTACACCACTGTGCTGCCCCTAAGTCATCTTCTTCTCTTGCTCCGCTGATGGACCAAAAAGATAAAAAAAAAATGCTACCGACCCACCTCTATGGGAGACACCCACCATAATGACCGTCCTCTCAGGTGATAGATCTTTTATAACTGAGGGCGGGGCCACACAGTGACATTGCCGGGTGACCCGCCCACCTCTGACGCACGGGGACATCCCTATGGCTTCCCCGTAGCATGTAAAGAGCCTCTACAGAGCCGGAAATCCAGAATTTGACTAACCTCACACCCTTGATTATCCTCAGAGACCAGGGCCACGGTAGGGAGAAGACGAGAGAACTTATTAAGGACTAAAGGCTTCAGAAGGGCAACATTGGAGTTACGATTTTGAGGCTTTTAGGAATCTGGAGTTTGAAACAAACCGGATTCAGTTTAGAGGTTATGGTGTATGGACCATTGAATCTTGGGGCAAACTTCAGAGAAGGAACTTGGAGCTTGATGTTCCTGGTGGAGAGCCAGACTTTGTCCCTTGGCTGTAGAGAAGGCAGTTTATGCCTGCGACAGTGGGCAATGCCTTTGAATTTGTCAGTAGCTGCCCGGATGGAATCATGAATGTCCCCCCAAATAGAATTGAAAGATTCCCGAACTGTAGCTAAAGCTGGAATATCTGGAGAACAGGTCATGGGAAGAGGGAGTTGAGGGTGTTTTCCATAAACTGTGAAAATTCTGTCCATTCTGCCCATTCTCCCCATGGGCGTAGAGAGGGCCAATCGTCTTGATGAGCAGAGACAAAGGGATGAAGAAAGACCTCTAACTTCTGATTAACCCTCTCAGTCTGTCCATTGGATTGAGGGTGGTAAGAAGAGGAAAAATCCAAGACAATATTGAGGGATTTGCAAAAGGATCTCCAAAAATGAGAGGTAATTGAACGCCCCTGTCAGAAACAATATGAGAAGGAACCCCACGGAGGCAGAAAATTTCTCTAACAAAAATGAGAACCAAGGCCGGAGCAGAAGGAATACCAGGAAGAGGAAAAAAATGAACCATCTTGGAGAACAGATCAATTACCCCTGAATTACCGAATTATTCTCTGGCATTGGGGGATCAGTGATAAAATCCATGGCAATGTGAAACCAGGGCTCCTTAGGAATGGGCAAGGGCAGGCATGAGAAGACCAGCAGGGGCTTGTGTGAAGGATTTAGACTGATCACATACATGACAAACCTTAATGTAGTCTTTGACATCCAAGTAGAGATTAGGCCACCAGTAGTGATGACTGATGAGCAGGAAGGATCAGAGGAACCCAGCATGACCTGCCACCTTTGAATCATGTCCCCAACAAAGAATCTTAGCTCTTAGCTCAGTGGGAACGAACGTCTTGCCAGGAGGAATTTTTGACTCCAGGGTGGTAGAATGGGCAATAATGCATGAGGTCGGAATGATCGGCTCAGGTTCAGGGGTGAACTCCTCATCCAAAGTGTCAAATGACCTAGAGAGTGCATCAGCACATTGCAGAGACAAGGTTTGTACATAATCGTAAAATGAAAACGGGAAAAGCAAAGACTCCACTTGGCCTGTCTGGGATTCAGACGTTTAGCATTCTGTAGGTACTGTAGATTCTTGGCAAAGACGTAAGAGGGCACTGGACACTGAAGAAACCCGAGCCGGCTCCTCGAAGATGCTTCAAAAGAGCTTCAAGAAGTCAGACAGGCTGAAAACCACAGGATCATTGTTTTCCCACATGGGGGAGGTCAGGCTAATGCTTCACCGAAGAGGAGGGAAATAATATAGGCTACCTTTGCCTGATCAGACAGGAAGTTTTGAGGCTGGAACTCAAAATGAATGGTGCATTGGCTGAGGAACCCCCTGCAGGCCTTGGAGTCCCTAAAGAAATGGGAAGGAGCTGGCAGTTGTAGTGAATGTGTGGGTGTGACTGTGACCAGAATAGGTGCAATTGTGCTTGAGGTTGCTGATCAGGGTTCCCAAGAAGTGGGAAGCCAGATCCAGGAGGAATCGCATCATCTGAGTCTGTTTCGATTCCTGGGTCTCAAGTATGGCACTATGCCCTGCAATGGATCATCTGTAGTGGCACGTCAGCCAGGTCTGTTTTGGACCCGGACTAGAAAAGCCCTGTATCTTGTTTCTGTCCCCCTGGCCAAATTAATCCTTAATATAAAGTGTGCACACTTGAAGTCAAACACTAAGGCCGCGTACACACGGGCGGACTGTTCGTCCAACTTTGTCCGCTGAACAGTGTTTCAGCGGACAGTCCGCTCGTGTGTGGGCTTCAGCGGACAGTTTCAGCGGACAGTCTGACGAACAAAGTTTTTCGGAATTTCCGTAAGACTGGCCGCTGAAACTTGGTTTGAGCGGACAGTCCGCTCATGTGTAGGCTTGTTCGTCAAACTAAGTTCCGCGCATGCTCAGAAAGGATTTACACGCCGAAGGTTGCATTGCAGTGTATAGGACTTCGAATCTCTCGTCCCGTCGTACGTGCCGTTCACGTCATCGCGCAAGTTTTCAGCGGACTGTTCGTTCGTCGTGTGGGGTCAAGTCCGCTCATGCTAATTTTGAGCGGACTGTTTGTCAAACTGTTTGACGAACAAAGTTGGGCGAACAGTCCGCCCGTGTGTACGCGGCCTGACACACACGTAGTTCAGTATTCGGATACTTCTGCTTTTTATTTCCTGAACTCCGGCTGATATACTATAGCCGGATATCTTACTATCAAATCAAAAATTAGATAAAAGACAGCGTGTACAAACCACAAATTATACATATTCATTATTGTGACGGAGTATAAGCTTTTTAGCTGGGTTATGTCTAAAAAAGGCAAAAGCAAGCTACGGTAGCTAAAATAGAGTCTTGTTCCCAGCCCCCTTCCTCTTGGTTGTACTGTCACGGTGGCCCAGAACAGTCGCAATTCTTCCCTTTGGCGTTGCTCTCTTTCTTTTAACTCTTGCAGTTTCACATGAAGGGAGAAGCTGGCAGACATCTTAATTATGATTAAATGAGTATGATTAAGGTTGATAACTGATAATGAAAGATAAGCACTTATATCTATAAGAGTACCAGAAATAGGCATTTCACTTATAACACTCATGATCACATCCATTACAGGTCCATGGCTGATCAAACTGTCAAGTCACCTGAGTACAGGTGGCACCCTGTTGGGGTCTGGAGTGCATCGCAAGATAATGGACCCTACGGCTGACTGCTGTGGATGGAGCTCTAGGTGATACAGGAGAGCAGGCACTCTGTAGTACCAACACGGATGACACTGAGAGCTAGAGCATGAGATTTCCAAGGGCGTGGAATCTAAGAGCCAGCAGGAGCTCACCAGAGGCCCCTAGTGGTGGGGATGGATTTAGTTTCAATCTGGCTCCAGGTCACGACCCCTAGCGCCTCCCAGTTCACGCTCACAGTAGACTACAGGGAGGTAGAGAGGAAGCAGCAGACTGCAACAACAAAGGATAGTCAGGAGAAAGCCAAAGGTCGGGGCAACAGGCAGGTAAGGCTAGTCAAGAACAAGCCAAGATTGGTAACTGAAATCAGACGTAGAACAAACAGCAAGTAGCACACGGAAGCCAGACCCACAATATTATTCAGCAGGGCTGGCTTGCAGTGCACAGGTTACTATAGAGTTCCCTGATAGGGGCTGGGGTGGAGCCATGCTTTGAGGAGAGATTACTTAAGCAGCCAGGTGAGAGTGGCTGGCATCTTAAGCTGAACACATGGAGAGGTAAGCTGACAGACAAACATTACTGCATATCCATGACATATTGTATGACAGGGGACATAGAAATCTAAAACGTCCATAAGAGTTCAATGCTAAAGTATCTAATAGCAGCTGTAGTGCTTTAACAGAGTGAAGACATGGGCTGCCAGAGAGGTGAGCTCATCTTATGGAACATAGCAGTGCCGTTTTTATGGACACTTTTTATAGACCTGTCTTCAGTAAACAAATGATTTTAGCAATCAAAGTCATTGATGGAAAATGTTAATGATAATGACTCCTTGAAGAGAGTAAAGGAGGTTTCCATAAAGTGGATTTATCTAGGGCTTATTAATTTGTGTTGAATACAGAAGAACACCTAGCAAATTATGATTTATTTACTAAAGGCCGGTTCACGCTTGAGTTTTCTGTATAAGAAAGACACAGCTCTCTACAATGACACACAAAAAAACAATGATTTTTTTGTGTGTATCATTCACACTTCCTTGCAGCTGTAAGCTGCGGGGCACAGCGGTGCTGACAAATCCAACACATCTGCACATTTTTCTGCACCATTCCGCAGGTCCCTGTAAAGCAACTCAGGTGATGCGGTCCTTTGGTGTTCAGACCCAAGAGGTGTCTCTGCTTCTTTCCCTGGCAAATTGACTTGGTCGACCATGCCCCTGGATGGACTCTGTTTTTTACCCTCTTGGGGCTGACCACCAAAGAATCACATCCCCTGAGTTGATTCTTGTAATCCTATAGGCTGAGGCCATATATATCTTACTGACATTTGAGGTTCAATCCGTTCCCCTGAAGAAGAGTGAAGCTCAAAACACATCATGATTTGTGAATGTAATTTGGGTGATTGAACTATGTATATCTTTATATCTATGTTCAGAAGAGTATGAATCTATGATACATGTTCAGCTTATGTTTGCTTGTATGTATATCTTTTATTGCTATTATACTAATCATGAGAAATACTTTTTGGTTGGTTTTTGGTTGCTTGTGCTATTGGGTGCATTCACACTTGCAAATGCACCCTGCCAGGGATTAGATGTGAGAATCCTAGCAGGGGTTCCAGCAATTAGCTGTGAGTAGGCAGCCCCACTGAAAGCAATGAGAGGCTAATCGCACTTGCTGCAATAACATGCAAGTAATCAGCCCTGGATTGCGGCACTCGTATGTGATTACACGTGAGTGGGCATAATTAGCTGTGAGAGCCAGCAGCCTCCCTTCGCTTCCAATGGGGCTGCTTCTAGCTAATCGTGGGAACCCCAGCTGTGGTTCTCGCATATAATCAAATTAGCTATTTTCTTTTACAAATAAGTACATCTCTCCATGTGAATGAGTGAGGGGTGCATAGTACTCCCATTCTTTTACAAAACAGTAACTCTAAACATACTTTTTTGACATGTCATTTATTAAAAACATTAAAAAAAGACACTCAATGTAAATCTAACATCAATCACTTCATCCAATAATGTATATCCATATCAGTCATGATGAATGACTCCTGCCATCCCACCAAAAGAAAAACCCTCCAATGCCCCCACAATCTACTCCCAATGACTGCATTATCCTAAATGATAACTCCAGGTGTAAACAAAGGGACAGAGGAACCCGGGTGATGTCATTATCATTTCTGGACATGACGGGCATCCACGTAATGTCAATATAGATTTTATCCAATATTTTAAAGTAAGAAAAACATATGGGATCATTTAAATACACTCTATATAAATCCAATGTAATATATAAAATCATATTCTAACGTGTAAGTACTAAATGTGCTGCAGGTATTATGTGGTGTATTTGCAGCTAAAACTTTTTTTTTTTTTTTTTAGTTTAAGATGAAGTTATTTTATTATTATTATTATTCAGGATTTATATAGCGCCAGCAATTTACGCAGCGCTTTACAATATAAAAGGGAGACAATACAGTTACAATACAATTAAATACAAAAGGATTAAGAGGACCCTGCTCAGAAGAGCTTACAATCTAAAAGGGTGGGGCAGGTGGTACAGAAGGTTATAACTGTTGGGAATGAGTTTATGGAAGTGGTAGGAGATTAGTTTGAGACGTGATAGGCTTCCCTGAATAGATGAGTTTTCAGGGATCGTCTGAAGGTAGCAAGAGTAGGGGATAGCCGGACCGGTGGAGGTAGCGAGTTCCAGAGGATTGGAGAGACTCTGGAGAAATCCTGGAGACGAGTGTGGGAGGAGGAGACGAGAGAGCTTGAGAGTAGGAGGTCTTGAGAAGAACGGAGGGGACGGTTTGGGTGATATTTGGAGACAAGATTGGTGATGTAGCTCGGGGCAGAGTTGTGAATGGCTTTGTATGTGGTGGTTAGTATTTTGAATTTAATTCGCTGGGTGATTGGGAGCCAGTGTAGGGATTGGAGGAGAGGGTTGGCAGACACTGAGCGGTTGGTAAGGTGGATAAGTCTGGCAGCAGCATTCATGATAGACTGAAGAGGAGATAGCCTATGTAGAGGCAGGCCAATGAGAAGGGAGTTGCAATAGTCAAGGCGAGATATAACAAGGGAGTGAATGAGGATCTTAGTAGTTTTAATTGTTAAAAAGGGGCGAATTTTAGAGATGTTACGGAGGTGAAATCTACAAACTTTTGACAGCGATTGGACTTGGGGCTGAAATGACAAGTCAGAGTCTAGGATTACACCTAGTACCCTGGCGTGAGGGGAGGGCCTGATGGTTGCATTGTTGATTTTGATGGAAAAGTCATGGAGGGGGGCATGTGCAGGGGGGATTATTAATAGCTCAGTTTTAGAGAGGTTTAGTTTAAGGAAATGGTGTGACATCCATGCTGATATGTCAGTTAGCAGGTTAGTAATGCGAGAGGAGACTGAAGGAGTGAGGTGAGGAGTAGACAGATAGATTTGGGTGTCATCGGCGTATAAGTGGTATTGGAAGCCGTGGGCGGTTATCAGGTGACCAAGGGAGGAGGTATAAATAGAGAAGAGAAGGGGTCCAAGAACAGAGCCTTGGGGGACCCCCACAGAAAGGGGCAATGGAGAGGAGGATACAGAGTTGTAGGTGACACTGAAGGAGCGCTGTGATAGATAGGCAGAGAACCAGGAGAGCGCAGAATCTCGGAGGCCAAGGGAATGTAGTTTATTGAGGAGGAGCGGGTGGTCAACAGTATCAAAGGCAGCAGAGAGGTCAAGTAGTAGGAGTATGGAGTACTGGCTGTTGGTTTTAGCAGTTAGTAGATCGTTAGTGAGTTTTAGTAAGGCAGTTTCTGTGGAGTGCTGAGAGCGAAAGCCAGACTGTAATGGGTCAAGAAGGTTATTTTCACTGAGGTAGGAGCTAAGGCGGTTGTAGACTAAGCGTTCTAGAAGCTTAGAGGTGAATGGGAGCAATGAGATAGGTCTTAAGTTGTTCAGGTTGGTGGGGTCCAGAGAGGGTTTTTTAAGTATGGGGGTGATCTGTGCATGTTTTAGAGGGGAGGGGAAGGTGCCACTTGAGAGGGAGAGATTGTAGATGTGAGTGAGGGAGCATAGGATAGAATTAGAGGGTGACCGTAATAGTTGTGAGGGAACAGGGTCCAAGGGACAATTGGTTAGGTGAGCATCTGAAAAAAGTTTTGCAACCTCTTCAGTAGTAGCCAATTCAAAAGAGGAGAGTGTTGAATGTGCTATTGGGCCAGGTATGTTGGGTGGGGAAGATGTACGCACAGCGGAGGTGTCCTCGCGAATTGCATCAATCTTGTCTTTGAAGTGATTGGCAATCTCTTGGGCAGTGAGTGAGTTGGTGGGTACAGGGGGTGGGGGACGAAGCAGAGAGTTAAAAGTTGAGAAGAGCCGGCGAGGATTGGATGACAAAGTATTAATAAGAGATACAAAGTAGGCTTGTTTGGCAGCATGGAGGCAGGAATTGTATTTTAGAAGGGCAGATTTATATATGGTGAAGTCTTGGAGGCATTTGGTTTTACGCCACAGCCGTTCAAGAGCACGGCAACGTCTCTTGAGATTTCTAGTGTTGTCAGTTTGCCAGGGTTGTAATGGTCGGGGCCTGATTCTGCGTGTGGTTAGAGGAGCAAGTGCATCTAGTGATGAAGAGAGTGAACTGTTGTAGACAGAGATGGCAAGGTCAGGACAGGACAGGGGAGAGATTATATCATATAGGTGGTCAGTAGCAGAATAGAGAAGAGAAGGCTTAAGGTGGCGAAGGTTTCTACAAGTGATAGTTTGCTGATTGGAAGGATGGGTGGTTGGAGACAAAGATATAGTGAAACTAATGAGGTTGTGATCAGAGAGAGGAAAGGGGGTGTTTGTGAGATTGCTAGGGTTGCAGAGATGAGAGAATACAAGGTCAAGGGTATTACCATTAGAGTGAGTGGAAGTATGTGTCCATTGGGTTAGGTCAAAAGATGAGGTTAAGTCAAGAAGTTTAGCTGTAGTTGGGTTGTTAACGTTGATAGGAATGTTAAAGTCACCAAGAATGATGGTGGGTATTTCAGAGGAGAGAAAGTAGGGTAGCCAGGCAGCAAAGTCATCAAGAAAGCGTGACACCGGTCCAGGAGGCCGATAAATTGCTGCAATTCTCAGAGAAATAGGAGAAAAAAGGCGAATACAGTGCATCTCGAAAGAAGAGAGGGAAAGAGAGGGAGGGATGGGAAGGACTTGGAAGGTGTATTGTGGGGAAAGGAGCAATCCAACTCCACCTCCTTTCTGTCCATTGGGTCTGGGGGAGTGAGTCCAATGGAGACCACCATGGGAGAGGGCAGCAGGAGAAGCTGAGTCCAAATTTTGAAGCCAGGTTTCAGTTATGGCGAGTATGTTGAAGCCATGAGAGATGAAGAGGTCATGTACAGATGTTAGCTTGTTACAGATGGAGCGTGCATTCCAAAGGGCGCATGAGATAGGGGGGCTGCTTAGAGGAAGCAGGGGGATAGAAACTAAATTAAGTGGATTGCGGTGGTTGCCAGAGGGGGAGGGGTTTTGAAGATGTGGCTTGCAGTTTGAGAGTGGTGGCCCAGGATTAGGAGAAATGTCACCCGAGACTAGGAGAAGGAGGAGGGTGAGGAACACAAGATGGGAGTGAGATGAGCATGAGTGCATGTGTCTCGTGGCTTTGGAGTTTATGCCAGCATATGGATGCAGCAAATGCAGGAGATGATGGGTGCAGTAGTAGGAAGAAGGTAGGAGTGAGGGTGATATGTGCATGCTGCAGGGTAGAGAGGAGGGATAGAGTAAGGAGAATTTGAGGATAGAAGACACTGATGTGAGAAGGAAGAGAATGAGGAGCATCGTACTAGATAGAGTGGGAATCTGACTTGATACAAAATAAAGGAGAATTGCTGGTTTGCTTGTTGTCTTGCAGAGATCTTGTTGTGTCTTCATCCACTTCTAGTTATCCTGCTTTCGTTAAACTGCGTCGCTGAAACTGCGCATCACTCGTGACAGAGCCACTCAGGAAAGAGCCATGATGTCTGCGCCATGCCCCGGTCTGCGCCCCCCCATAGAATGATTTCAATTTATAGGGAGAGGGAGAAGGCATGCATTTCTCTATTGGTCATCATAGGGTCTGATTTAAGACACCTGAATATGGGAGAGAAGATGTCCAAAACCAGACACAGGCTAGAGTCATAAAGCTAATTGCTTCATTGATCAAGAGAAGTACATGGGGTTTAGAATCAGTCACCAGTAACCAGTAATGTTGCTATTGTAGTGTGGTTGTTATATAGCTAACATTAAATATGGAAGTTTAAAGATATGACAGTAGAAGTCATTTACCAAATATGTTACAGCAATGACAGTTCAGCAGAGAGGAGTAGATTGTACAGATGGATAAGTAATTTACCAAATATGTTACAGCAATGACAGTTCAGCAGAGAGGAGTAGATTGTACAGATGGATAAGTAATTTACCAAATATGTTACAGCAATGACAGTTCAGCAGAGAGGAGTAGATTGTACAGATGGATAAGTAAGTTAAGACAGTTTAAAGCCCCTGTCAGTTTTTTTTTTTTTTTGCTATCTGTGTACTATTATGTTAGATGAAAATCTCCTAGAGTGAAAATAATTCCCCTGTAAGACAGTTGTCCCTGAAACAGGTGTCTTTGTTAGAAGGATTCTTCTTGTCCTAGGGACCACTCTGACATTTTAGATCTCTCCTCATTTTCTGTCCTGGTAACAATGGTCACAAGGACAAATAGGTGGCACAGTGTTATAGTGGTTAGCACTCTCACCTTGCAGTAAAAAGGGTCACTGGTTCAAATCCCAACCACAATACTACCTGCCTGCAGTTTGCATGTTCTCCCTGTGCCTGCGTGGGTTTCCTCTGGGTACTCCGGTTTCCTCCCACACTCCAAAGACATGCTGGTAGGTTAATTGGCTTCTGTCCAAAATTGGCCCTAGTATATGAATGGGGACCTTGGATTGTGGGCTCCTTGAGGGTAGGGACCAATGTGAGTATGCAATGTACAGGGATAGGGACAATTGTAGATACTCACTCAGGTTGAACTGGATTGACTGGGGTCTTTATTCAACCTTACTAACTATGTACTATGTAAATAGAGGCGTGAATCTCTGTCTAAATTGACCTTCGTTTCTTTATGTCTGCATGTAAGGTAGGGACTTTAGACTGTAAACGTTTTATTTAAAAAAAATCATACAAACATACAGCTTATTAATAAAAAAAATGTACACAAAAATAAACAACTAAATAAAAACAAGCATGCTTACTTCAGCAAGTAAAGAAAACCATTTCCTGACAAGATAACATAAAACAAAACATATTTTAATGACAACAAAACAGAGACTACAAACCCCGAACCTCAATTTAAACATAATCCAGACTAAGAAATCTTTTGAGATTTAATCACCATCAGGATACGATTTTAAAACCCCTCCATTCACCCTGACTTCTACATCATTCACCTCAACTTTCACATCATTCACCTCCCCCTCCACCATCATCCAATCCATCCCTCACTCCACCCCTTGTTGTCTACTGATTTCCAGTCGTACTTCTGCCACGCCAAGGAGGAGGGGTTGGAACCACCACACACGCTGGTCCAGCACCCTCCACTGCCTTCACTACACTAGGAGAAACAATAGGTGCAGACACAGACTTGACAACCACTCTTTCTGACACTGACTGGCAGACCACAGACTGGGAGGACACTGACACCACAGACACAGATTCTGACAGAGACACAAGGATCCCCTGGTACAACTTCTGCCAACCCAGACTTTTCTCTATCCGGATAGAAGAATTCCTCCACTAGCTCTGTAATGATGTTACAGTCCGTTGCCAGATGCCCCAGTTCCTGGCACAAAGAGCACTTCTGTTCTGGGACTTTAGATTGTAAGCCCCACGAGGATAGCTGTGAATGTACAATATATGTAAAGTGCTAAATAAATTGTTGACAATATAAAAGTACCTTTAATAAATAAGTCATAAAATAATAACTGCCCAAATTAGATGTTCCAGTAAGCGTTGTGCGGGTCAACACTGCACAAATTTTGCTACCTGAGTAACAGCAGAAGTTTTCTTTAAGTGCAATATAGCATGATCAATAGATATATAAGATGATTTTAGAAAGGGTTTTTAAGCTGACAGGCCTTGAATTGATTTTAAAGTGATTTCTAAAGGATATTCAACACACATTCCTTCATTATTTGTATGTGTAACTTATATTCCAAAGCCTGTGCAAGCCAACACATTTTTTTAACAGGGGATGCTGTTAATTATATTGCTAACTTGCTTCTACATGAGTTGTGCAGTCAATCTGTATTATGCAAAGGAAAGTGCTTAAGTAAATATAGTACATTGTTTAAGAGGGTATCTGGTACTGCGTTAGCAAATTCTCCTATTGCAAGTAGGTAGGGGAAATTGTTCTAGTTTTACTGTTATCAGCCTGTTATTTTGCAATATCCTGCTTTTTATTTATATTGACTAGGGATGAGCCGAACACCCCCCGGTTCGGTTCGCACCAGAACTTTCGAACGGACCCCAAATTCGAACAAACGTTAGAACCCCATTGAAGTCTATGGGACTCGAACGTTCGAAATGAAAAGTGCTAATTTTAACGGCTAATATGCAAGATACCCAGGGGACATGGGTCAATGCCTAAAATGTTTTTAAAAACGGCCGTTTTGGCGGGAACACTGATTTTAATGACGATTAAAGTGAAAAAAAAAGTGAAATATTCCTTTAAATATGGTGCCTAGGGGGTGTCTGTAGTATGCCTGTGAAGTGCCACGTGTTTCCCGTGTTTAAAACAGTCCCTGCACAAAATGACATTAAACGGAAATAACACCATTTAAAACTGCTTGCGGTTTTAATGTTATATCTGGTTCCTGCAATATGGTTGAAAATCATTGAGAAAAATGGCATGGGTAGCCCTCCCTGCCCATTACCAGCCTATTTGGGTCTTGTACGCATATTAAGGGGAACCCTGTACCCATATTAAAAAAAGGAAATGTGTGTGGCCCCCAGGCCCTATATACTCAGAACAGCAGTATACAGGTGGTGCAAACAAGACAGGGACTGTGTAGGTTTGTTGTGTTAAGTTGAATCTGTTTGTAATTTTCAACTGGTACATTTTTAAAGTGTAGCTCCAGTCAAAAAAACTATTTTTAAGATTTTTGGAAAACATAGGGAAGGGTTATCACCCCTGTATAATTTGTTTTCTCGTCCATCTTTTTTCATCTCACTTGCTGTTGTCTCCTTCCGTTTGCAAGTAGCAGATGTTTGTAAGTTGGATGTTTGAAAGTAGGGGCCTGCCCTATATGCTCTGCAGAAATGGCGGGAACAAGGTGTTGGTTTTGCCACAACATTGTAAGCCCTGAAAGTGACTCTTGGTGGGCGCTGGAGTGCCCTGCTGTGAACGATTATATCAAGAATTGTAATTACATGCCATTGTTGAACAGTGGTAGAAAAATTGACCTTTGGTGGTTGTGGTGCTGGTGCCACAACACTATAAGTCCTCACCGTTACTCTGGGTGGGCACAGGAAGGGGCCCTCCTGTGAAATATTATATCAAGAATTGTAATTACATGTCCCTGTTAAACAGGGGCAGAAAAATTAGGCCTTAGGCACTGGTGCTGGTGCCACCACACTGCAACATCTGCCATATACTCTAGTTTTAATGCAGGAATTAGCCCTGCTGTAAAGCATTGCATCAAAAATTGTACTTAAACGCCCCTGTTAAACAGGGGCAGAAAAATTGGGCCTTAGGCACTGGTGCTGGTGCCACCACACTGCAACCTCTGCCATATACTCTAGTTTTATTGCAGGAATTAGCCCTGCTGCAAAGCATTGCATCAGAAAATTTTTTATTAAACGCCCCTGTTAAACAGGGGCAGAAAAATTGGGCCTTATGCACTGGTGCTGGTGCCACCACACTGCAACCTCTGCCATATACTCTAGTTTTATTGCAGGAATTAGCCCTGCTGCAAAGCATTGCATCAGAAATTTTTTTATTAAACGCCCCTGTTAAACAGGGGCAGAAAAATTGGGCCTTAGGCACTGGTGCTGGTGCCACCACACTGCAACCTCTGCCATATACTCTAGTTTTAATGCAGGAATTAGCCCTGCTGTAAAGCATTGCATCAAAAATTGTAATTAAATGCCCCTGTTAAACAGGGGCAGAAAAATTGGGCCTTAAGCACTGGTGCTGGTGCCACCACACTGCAACCTCTCCCATATACTCTTGTTTGATTGCAGGAATTAGCCCTGCTGCAAAGCATTGCATCAAAAATTGTACTTAAACGCCCCTGTTAAACAGGGGCAGAAAAATTGGGCCTTAGGCACTGGTGCTGGTGCCACCACACTGCAACCTCTGCCATATACTCTAGTTTTATTGCAGGAATTAGCCCTGCGGCAAAGCATTGCATCAGAAAATTTTTTATTAAACGCCCCTGTTAAACAGGGGCAGAAAAATTGGGCCTTAGGCACTGGTGCTGGTGCCACCACACTGCAACCTCTGCCATATACTCTAGTTTTAATGCAGGAATTAGCCCTGCTGTAAAGCATTGCATCAAAAATTGTAATTAAACGCCCCTGTTAAACAGGGGCAGAAAAATTGTGCCTTAGGCACTGGTGCTGGTGCCACCACACTGCAACCTCTCCCATATACTCTTGTTTGATTGCAGGAATTAGCCCTGCTGCAAAGCATTGCATCAAAAATTGTACTTAAACGCCCCTGTTAAACAGGGGCAGAAAAATTGGGCCTTAGGCACTGGTGCTGGTGCCACCACACTGCAACCTCTGCCATATACTCTAGTTTTAATGCAGGAATTAGCCCTGCTGCAAAGCATTGCATCAAAAATTGTAATTAAACGCCCCTGTTAAACAGGGGCAGAAAAATTGGGCCTTAGGCACTGGTGCTGGTGCCACCACACTGCAACCTCTCCCATATACTCTTGTTTGATTGCAGGAATTAGCCCTACTGCAAATCATTGCATCAAAAATTGTACTTAAACGCCCCTGTTAAACAGGGGCAGAAAAATTGGGCTGATGGCATCAACCAGAACCAGAAATGTTCTTCCAACATACCAGCGGAGGAGGAAGAGGATAGACAATCAACATAACAGGACAGTCACTCAGCATCAGCATAGGCAGTCTTGAAGGGATGTGGTATTTCAAAAAAAATTATTCGCTTACATCAGCTTCAGGTGCTTGGTAGCTGTGGGTGATCCAAGACTGATTCATCTTGATGAAGGTCAGTCGATCAACTGATTCGGTGGACAGGCGCACCCTGTGATCGGTAACAAAGCCACCAGCAGCACTGAAGGTGCGTTCCGAAAGAACGCTGGATGCAGGACAGGCCAGTAGCTCAATTGCATACTGTGCAAGCTCTGGCCCGTGATCCATCCTCAAGACCCAGTAAGCCAGAGGATTTTCGGTGGGAAAGGTGTCCAAGTCTGACCTTGCCCCTAGGTATTCCTGCACCATGTAAATCAGACGCTGGCGATGGGTGCTGGAACCGATCATACCTTGGTGCTGCGGACTAAAAAATTGTCTGAAAGCATCAGTCAGACGGCCACCTTCTCCACCGCTCCTTCTGACCGATGCCTCAGCAACACGTTGTCCAGGACCAGGAGTTTGTAACCTCCCAGTCTCTGGGAACGCTCTGCTCCCTCTGCGATGGCAAGATAAGGTCGGCAACCTTACCCTTGTACCGTGGATCAAGGAGAGTGGCCAGCCAGTAATGGTCCCTCTCCTTGATCCGAAGAATACGAGAATCCTTCCGCAGGCTTTGCAGGATCAGGGAGGCCATGCAGCGTAGGTTAGCTGAGGCATTCGGTCCGGAGTCCTCTGGGTCACTAAGGACAACATGATCCGCAGCTACCTCCTCCCAGCCACGTACAAGTCCACGTGTTTCTTGGGACTGTAAATCATCCCTACAAGACTGCTGCTGCTGCTGCTGCTGATGCTGATGCTGAGTGCCAGCCTCCACCTCCATGCTGACACAATCATCCTCCTCCTCCTCTTCCTCCTCCTCATCCTCTTCCTGTGTGATGGGTGGCACAGCAGGAACACTGTCTGGATAAAGGGGGCCTTGAGAGGAAAGGAAGTCCTCCTCTCCCTGCCTCTGTTCTGCCTCAAGTGCCCTGTCCATTATTCCACGCAGCGTATGCTCCAAGAGGTGGACAAGAGGTACAGTGTCACTGATGCATGCACTGTCACTGCTCACCATCCTTGTGGCCTCCTCAAACGGTGACAGGACAGTGCATGCATCCCTGATCATGCCCCACTGGCGTGGTGAGAAAAAACCGAGCTCCCCTGACCCTGTCCTGGTGCCGTAGTTGCACAGGTACTCATTGATGGCCCTCTGCTGCGTGTGCAGCCGCTGCAGCATGGCCAATGTTGAGTTCCATCTGGTGGGCATGTCACATATAAGGCGGTTCTTGGGCAGGTTCAACTCCTTTTGGAGCTCAGCCAGCTGAGCACAGGCATTAAATGATCGGCGGAAATGCACACAGACTTTCCTGGCCTGCTTCAGGACATCCTGTAAGCCGGGGTACCTGCCCAAGAACCGCTGCACCACCAGGTTAAGGACGTGAGCTACACAGGGCACATGGGTCAGTTGTCCCTGTCGGAGGGCAGAGAGGAGGTTGGTGCCATTGTCGCAAACCACCATTCCTGGCTTAAGCTGGCGTGGCGCCAACCACCTCTCGGCCTGCCCCTGCAGAGCTGACAAAACATCCACCCCAGTGTGGCTCCTGTCCCCCAAACAAACCAGCGCAAGCACCGCATGGCTTCGTTTTGCCTGTGTACTTGCGTAGCCCCTGGAACGCCTACGGAGCACCGCTGGTTCTGAGGACAGAGCACTGGAAGAGGCCATGGAGGAAGAAGAAGAGGAGGGGGTGGAGGAGAGAGGTGTGTCACAACCAATAGTAGCATTTTGGAGGCGTGGTGGCGGAACAACCTCCAACACTACTGCACCTTGTCCTGCATCCTTCCCAGCTGCCAGAAGAGTGACCCAATGGGCCGTGAAAGACAGGTAACGTCCCTGTTCATGCCTGCTGGACCATGAGTCAGCGGTAATATGCACCTTACCGCTGACCGCCCTGTCCAGCGAGGCAAGGACATTGCCTTCCACATGCCGGTAGAGAGCCGGAATCGCCTTCCATGAGAAAAAGTGGCTTTTGGGGACCTGCCACTGAGGAACCGCACATTGTACAAACTCACGGAAGGGGGCCGAGTCTACCAACTGAAAAGGCAGCAGTTGAAGTGCTAGCAATTTAGCCAAGCTAGCATTCAACCGCTGGGCATGTGGATGGCTGGGAGTGAACTTCTTCCGCCGGTCCAGCAGCTGGGGTAGGGACATTTGCCTGCTATAATCGGACGTGGGTGTACCGCTAGCAGAGTTCCCGGAAGCACTTGGCTGTGACACACCTAATTCTACACCTTCATTCCTCTCAGAGCAGGTTTCAGAGAGGACTGAAGGTCTAGTGGGGTTGGAGATGCCAGCTGATGAGGAGCAAGGAGAGGTCCGCTTTGTTCTTTGGTGTGGGTCTTTGAGGTACGCTTGCCAACGAGCTGCATGGCAGGTCAGCATATGTCTGGTCAAGCATGTGGTGCCCAAGCGGCTGATGTTTTGGCCCCGTGAGATACGCTTGAGACATTTGTTCCAAATAGCAGCGATGCGATCTGATGCACTCATCTCAAAAAAGGCCCACACCAAAGAACTTTTAGAATAACGCGCAGAGGCAGCGCTCTGCACAGGCGGAGCTCTGCGGTGGGATTCAGTCGGTGTGCTGCCCCTAAGCTGGCCCCCGGAAGGCATCCTGCCTCGTTGGACATGTGCCTCCTCCTCCTCCTCCTCCTCCTCCCTCCTTCCAGGCACCCACGTGGAGTCAGTGCCCTCATCATCCCCTCCCTCTTCATCGCTGTAGCAAACCTGGCAGTATGCTGCAGCTTGTGGAACATGACTGCCAGATTGCTGTCCTTCTTGAGCATCCCCTCTCTCTGCACTCACGCTACTGCCTTCCTCTAGCTGAGTGTCATCATCAGAGCCCACAAAACACTGGGCATCCTCCTGGAGCATGTACCCAACACTGTGCTCAAAGAGTTCAGGAGACTCCTCAGGAGGACGTGGTGGGTCTAGGGAAGGAGTCACTGATGATGACATTGAGAGAAGGGAAGACGATGCGTTGGCAGCTGCTTTGCTACTACCCTGAGACTGGGTGAGAAAGGATGAGGAGGATGAAGAGGGCTTGGTCATCCACTCTACCAAGTCATTGGCATGTTGCGGTTCAACATGTCCAGCTGCCGAAAAGAAGGACAAGCATGTCCCATGGCCACGTGCTGATGACAATGCACCGCGTCCACGACCAGCACTGTTGTCTCTAGACACAGAGCCTGCTTGCCCTCTTTTATCGGCTCGCGCCTGTCTGCCTCTCCTTGCTAGCCTTCCAGACATGGTAATGGCCTGAAGGGAGTTGGGTAAAACAGCAGTTGGGCAGTGTATATTGTGCTGGAGGCACACAACACCCACTAACTCCTGCAGATGCCTTTATTATAGAACACCAGAGATAAAGGGGTATATACAGATGTATACTGTGCTGTGTTGGAGGCACACACAACTTCCAATAACTCCTGCAGATGGCAAGTGGGCTCAAATAGAGAACAGCTATGTAGGTGGATATAGCGGTATGTACTGGGTACAGAGCCCGCAGACAGCACGCACTATCTCCTAACACTACTAGGTAAAGAGCACGCGGACAGCACGCACTATCTCCTAACACTACTGACTGCAAGCTCTATTATAAAAGATAGATCACTACTACTAGCTATATAGGTGAGGTGAATATAGCGGTGTATACTGCGGTCAGGGCACGCAGACAATAACCAGAGAACACCAGAGATAAAGGGGTATATACAGATGTATACTGTGCTGTGCTGGAGGCACACACAACTTCCAATAACTCCTGCAGATGGCAATTGGGCTCAAATAGAGAACAGCTATGTAGGTGGATATAGCGGTATGTACTGGGTACAGAGCACGCAGACAGCACGCACTACTGACTGCAAGCTCTATTATTAAAGATAGATCACTAGCTATATAGGTGAGGTGAATATAGCGGTGTATACTGCGGTCAGGGCAAGCAGACAATAACCACTACACAACAGCAAGATAGAAAAGCGGCCGAAAACGATCGGTGTGTACTGTGTTGAAGGTACACAGAACACCCACTGCTTCAGACGCCAACACACTACACGAGGCCGCCGCGATGGCAGCCTTATATAGTGTGGGGCGTGCACTACACAGCCTGAGCTATGATTGGCCACAGGCATCCTGCCTGTGGCCAAAATTATGGCTCTCCTCGCTGCTGGCACTGCGATTGGCCAAGCATGCGGGGTCACAG
The DNA here is from genome assembly GCF_037356315.1 of Lithobates pipiens. Lineage (NCBI taxonomy): Eukaryota > Metazoa > Chordata > Amphibia > Anura > Ranidae > Lithobates > Lithobates pipiens. Next base: position 3,038,150 of record NW_027507718.1, read on the forward strand.
TGCATGCTTGGCCAATCATGAGCCAGCAATGCACTGCGCCATCGCAGTGCATTGTGGGCCGTGAGCGACACACGAATTTGACGCGAACGGACCAAAATGTTCGGACTTCACCGAACGGACGAACAGCCAATGTTCGAGTCGAACGTACGTTCGACTCGAACACGAAGCTCATCCCTAATATTGACATTATTTGTAAACTGTAAATGAGTGCTTCCCTTAGTAAAAGATGTTTATCAATTTATCAATTTCAACCTTAAATCAGATGCAAATGCTATGCAACATTCCCTCACTAACAAGTTGTGACTCTTGCAGTGGCAATCCTGACTTTCCTATGTGGAACAGAATACTGGAGTTGCGTCTAGTCACAATGAGTCATAAAACCTTCACCAATATTATTTCTGCAAAATCTTGAAACTGGAGAGGGTTGTTGGGTATGTTTAGTTCTGAATTCCAGGGTGTGAGCCTTTAGTAAATGGAACCAGGATCAGAGAGATAAACAAAATAAGCTTGTATTACCAACAAAGGTAATGGCAGGTACCTTGTTGTACCTGCCTGGTTTTAGGAAGGACTTTCGACGGACTTTACGAACAAACGGACTTGGCCACACACGAATGGACTAAGTCCGTTCAAAAGTCCATTCATTTTGAACGTGTTGATGTAAGACGGGACTTAAAAAGAAAGTTCAATAGCCAGTAGCCAATAGCTTCCCTTGCGTTCTATTTGATCCGTCGGACCAGCATACAAACGGGTTTCCAAAAGGAATTGAGTCCATCGGACAGATTTGAAACATGTTCTATTTCTAGGCCCGTCTGATTTTTAAGATGAAAAACTATCGGATCAGCCCACACACGATCGGATTGTCCGACGGACTGATTCCGTCGGACCTAGTCTGCCGGAAAGTCCGGTCATGTGTAAGCGGCAATACAAGTTTCCCATGGCTGATTGATTCACTTTAATGTCATATATTGTATTTATTGACATTAAGAAATAGTATTAGCTACAAGTAGTTTCTACAAGTAAATATATTTAAATACTCAATATTTTTCTCAAACAGAAAGATGTAGTTAAATGTAACGTAAAGAAAACAATCAGGGGGCGTGACCGGAAGCGGAAGACGGCGGACGTGAATCTGAGGAGCTCCGCTGAGGCCTTCTGCTAATCCGAGGCCATCCTCACCCAGCGAGCTCCCCAGAAGTTCCACGCCGCACATCACGGGTGCGGGTAGCGAGGGGCACAGTCCGGTGCCAATATCGGACACCTAGACGCCGAATCCCGGTCCGCGGACGGCCGCATTACACGGCGCGGCGCCGCCATCTTGAGGCCTACCGGGTCCGTGAGCCTAGCGCTGGCCTGCGGCGCTCCGCGGATCCCCCTCCACGTCCGAGGACCACCCGGGGAGCCCCCTGACAGCGGAGCCTCGAGAGCCACCTTTCCAGGAACAGAGGGACCGGCGGATGAGCCCGAAAAACGGAGGGCAGGTGAGAGGTACAGCGGCCATATTGGTACACCTTGGGCCCACCACTCCCAGATCTGAACAGATCCCCCCCTATTCCCCACCGGACTTCCTCAGCCTAAGTGCCCTAGCTACTTACACCCCTGAACCACCTCTCAGCAGCCAGGGGCTTCTCAGATACTCTGCAGCCCTCAGACCTGTGCTGGCTTTCTGTCCTATGCCATACACCGGGTGGCCATCTTGCTTCACCCATCTGACTTCACCCACCTATCATACTGCAGATATTCCTACTAGTACAGATGTGCTTCGCAATCCACCGTACTCTCTAAACAGCAGGTGTGTGTTACCCCCGCCGGGGGTGTGCTCCGAGCTCCACATTTATTAAATCTGGACTTTTGGCTATCATCTGGCTATCAGAGACATTACAACCTGGTGACACTACACCCTCTCCTCCTCCTCCCCTCCTTTACAGTTTTGAGGAAGCGTGACACCTCATCCGAACCTATACACCTACCTCTCCCCCCGAAAGAAGGGGAAAAGCAAACCCAGAACAGCTCATACTTGTCACATAAGGTCTACAAATGTGATAGACTACTAAGGCCGGGACCTGGCTCCCCCGTCATCTCTCCATGACTCCCGTCTTTCTTTCATGTGAGCTTTTACAGACACGGGTGTTTCCTTTTTGACTCATTTCAACCGGCCACACGCCCCATGGGCAAAATTGGGGACCAACGACGCACCTATTCCTCTTCTATAAAATCACAGTCCTCCGCGGCTATGGACCGCTACTTGAGCAAACCCTCTCAAAATGCCTCGGGGGCTCCCGAAGGCTCTCAGTTCCCACCGGAACAGCCTGATATGTGCACCAACATGCTCTTCAATGCCACCTCCTCACTCTCATCCTCCCCATCTCCCCCCCTAACGGCAGAGCTACTGGACACTAAACTACACTCCCTCTTACAAGCAATCACCCATACCATTGCACAGGAGATAGGGAAAGTAGCCAAGGAATTGAGAGGGGAGATTGATCAGCTGGGTGAACGCACAGACTCCTTGGAATATAAATTTGACGAAATGGTGCAATATGTCCAGGTTCTCGAGGAAGACAATGCCACCATTAAAAATACCGTGACTCAATTACAAGCCCAGCAGGAAGATCTGGAAAACAGAGAGCGTAGACAGAACCTTAGGTTCAGAGGCATTCCCGAAACAGTGGAAGACAAAGACCTGCGCAACTACCTCCTAAGCCTTTTCAACTTTTTAGCCCATAATGTCCCAGACATAGACTGGCGCCTAGACAGAGCACATCGGTCGCTGGCTCCGAAACCTCCTTTGGGGGCCAACCCGAGAGATGTGATTGTGCGTTTTCACTATTATGACAGCAAAGAAACCCTGACGCTAGCATCCCGCAACCAGTCCAGAGTTGAATTTAAAGGCTCCAAGCTCCAAATCTTCAGTGATCTGTCACCCACTACCCTGGCGAGGAGGAGAACCCTTCGACCATTGACTTTGCATTTACAGTTTCACAAAGTGGCCTACCGGTGGGGCTTCCCTTTTCGTCTTTCCGCTTCTAAAGACGGCATCCAATATTCCCTACGTGATCTGCAAGAATGTGACTCTTTTCTTCGCAACTTGGGACTTCCACCTCTTCCAGAAGAGGATTCTCAGCCTCTTCCAGCTACGCCCAAGCCTCCGCTGGCTCCAAGCCGCATCTGGACCCCGGTGCGACAGAAGACGTCCAAATCTAACTATACGCCCCGGAAAGGTCGTGCCTCCAGGCTCCCAACCTGAACTGTCCCCTCCTGACTCACTTTGGATACCTTATTTACTTTGACACCCAAGTGCTATTATGAGTGGTCCATGCCCCCTAGAGGGTAGATCTACCCCTTGTCCAGTGGGGTAGGTGGCCGGACTTATCTGCCGCTGCCTCCAGTTTAACTAACTTTTTTTCCTCTTCCCTCAACAGGTTGTGATATTTTTGTCTGATAGAAACTATAGTATTATGATTTGTTTATGTATTTTTGTGTACGGTTGCACACTTATGGGGGTCTGTACATGTAAGTGTATAGCTCCCCCCCTTTTATATATATTTTTTTTTTTTTTTTTTTTTTTTTTTTTTCACTTACACAACCGAGGTCTCCTGTTCACACTGGGGGCACCCTAATTATTTCGGAGAGAGACGGGGGAATCCCCCCATCCATGTTCCTCCTTTTTCTTTTTTTCTTTTTGCATGTTTTGGAGATATACAAATCTCCACTTCTGACCCATGGCTTTGACCTGGGCTCCCTGGTGGCGCCGAGCCATCCAGGTTTCTATTGGTTGGTCGTTGAATTTCGACCCCTCATTTTACCCCCGTTTTTTCCCCTTCCCCCTTTTCTTTTCTGGAACGTTTTTTCCACTCTGGGTGGGACACTGGGATCTTTCCCTGTCTTCCACTGGTTATACTTACCTCTGGTACAGGTTTTTTTTTTTTTTTTTTTGTTTTGTTTTGTTTTTTGAACGATTGCACCGATGTTTATGTCATGCACATTGCTTTGTTATGTATTATATATTTGTTTTGGGTCCACTGTTATACCCTACTTGTTGCACTTGTGAGGTTTTCTGCCATGCTCTGGTCCTTGGTTGACGTATTATGGCTTTAAAACTCCTAACATATAATGTTAAAGGATTAAATTCCATTCAAAAGAGATGGCTAGCTCTGAAGGAGTTTAAGGCCTCCAGGGCGGACGTGATATTGGTCCAAGAGACCCACTTCCGTGTTGGAGGTTCACTTAAGTTTGCTAGCAAACATTTCCCAACCTCCTTTCTGGCATCTGACCCGTCGGGTAAGGCGGGTGTTGCTATACTGATTAGTCGGCATTGCCCGTTAAAGGTCACATCATCCCATTTAGACCCTCATGGAAGGTTTATCATCCTGAAATGCTCCCTACTTGCTAAATCCCTCACCATAGTTAACATTTATGCCCCTAACTCGGGTCAGCTTAACTTTTTGTCCTCAGTCTTTGACACCCTCGACCGCTTTGCCCAACCGTTTATGATATTAGGAGGAGACTTTAATATGACGATGTCGTCAGACAGAGATAGATGCACTCTCTTTCCCTCAGCTTCCCCGCCCCGAGCCACTCGCCTATCCAAATCGTTCCGTAGGCTGATAAGATCTAGGCGTTTGTTAGACATCTGGAGGATAAAACATCCTACTCATAAACAGTACACCTTTTTCTCACATCCCCACAAACTTTATTCCAGATTAGATCATTTCTTTATCTCCTCGCCCCTATTAACGTCAGTGGTCTCCTCTGAAATCAACCCTATCACATGGTCCGACCACTCTTCAGTCCAACTGGATATCCACCTTTCATCTACCTTTCCTAAGACATGTCATTGGAGACTGAATGAGACTTTCCTCCATTCTCCAGAAACTAAGAGTCTTTTAACAAATGGTCTCACGGAATATTTCCAACTTAATACTGACTCGGTCACGGAGCCCTCCACCCTGTGGGAGGCCCACAAGGCTGTTTTCCGCGGACAGTGTATAGCGCTGGGGTCCCGCCTTAAAAAAGACGCGGCATCCCAGCGTTCTGCCATTATGACTGACTTGCGCCGGGCAGAGAGATTGCTGTTGGCCTCCCCCACGGTGGACAGGCTCCGGAAGGTCGTCTCCCTGCGCAATCGGCTCAAATCCTTAGCCATGAGCAAGATAGACAAGTCTCTTCTGTGGTCCAAACAGAAGTTTTATGAATTCTCTAATAAACCTCATAAGCTGCTGGTAAATAGGTTAAAGCCACGCCCCTTTCAACCCTCTCCCGACTTCCTACGACAACCCGATGGCTCACTTACATATTGCCCCCTGACTATGTCACGGATATTCAGAGACTTCTACCATAACTTATATAACTGCCTACAGACAGACCCAAATTATGACTTTACAAAAGAGAGATTCGATCTCTTCTTTAAGCAATTGAAACTACCTAAACTTCTTCCTGATCATCTTGCTACCCTGAACTCAGCCATATCACCCGATGAACTTGAGAAAGTAATCATGCAGCTCCCTAGCCAAAAAGCTCCAGGCCCAGACGGGCTACCCTATTCCTATTACAAGACCTTCCTTCCTATCCTGAGCCCCCACATGATCTCACTCTATGCCTCCCTACTTAAAGGTTCTACTCCACACGCCCAATTCCTCCATGCCCACATATCGGTCATTCCAAAGCCTGGTAAGGACCCCTCCCTACCGGACAATTATAGGCCCATAGCGTTGTTAAACTCGGACTATAAAATTTTTACGAAGATCCTGGCTAACAGGCTGACCCATATAATCCCTACACTCATCCATAGAGACCAAGTGGGCTTTGTACAAACCCGTCACGCAGGAGATAATACCAGACGTACGATAGACCTGATTGATTTACTGAACAAAACCTCCCGCCCAGCCCTGGTCCTTAGTTTGGATGCTCAAAAGGCCTTTGACAGACTTAGTTGGCCATATATGTTGGCCACTCTTTCTAGATATGGTTTCGCAGGTCCTTTTGTAGCAGCCCTTGAAGCCCTCTATTCCCGCCCCTCTTCTCAGGTCAAATTGGCATCCTATTTATCCTCCTCCTTCCCTTTGAGTAACGGCACCAGACAGGGCTGTCCCTTGTCGCCTCTTCTTTTTATTCTATGCCTGGAACCCCTAGCAGAGGCCATCCGTATACACCCAGACATTAGAGGGGTATGTCTACGCCACAGGGAATACAAACTGTCCCTGTTCGCAGATGACATCCTCTTGACGCTGACTAGTCCCCACATCTCACTCCCAAACCTCTTATCCCTGCTGAAAGACTTTAGCTCCATATCAGGGTACAAGATAAACACAAGTAAAACTGAAGCTTTACCCATACATATTCACTCCTCTGCTCTCAATTTACTGCAAGATAATTATACCTTTCACTGGTGTACAGATTCCATTAAATACTTAGGGATCAATGTTACGCCCTCCTATTCAACCTTATACTTGGCTAATTACCCTCCACTATTTCGCGACATTGATAGGCTATTGAAGCAATGGGATTCGCTTCCCCTCTCACTTCTGGGCCGTATTAATGTCCTGAAGATGTCGGTGATGCCTAGGCTCCTCTACCTTTTTGATACTCTCCCGATCCCAGTCCCTATGTCCCAACTAAAAGCAGTTCAGAGAACTTTTCTTAATTTTATATGGCATTATCGAGCACATAGGATTGCAGGTCCGGTGATGTTAGCTCCAAGATGGCGCGGAGGTCTGGGAGCCCCAGATCTGATTAAATATTATTACGCTACACACCTTAAACCAATTGTTACCTGGTCATCCAGGAAAGCCCCTACAGTGTGGGCAGAAATTGAGATGAGCATCACCAGACCTGCACACATTTGTGCCATGCTCTGGACGGACCTTAAAACCTCCATGGGCCCACTTCGCAGCATCTGTCTAGCCCCGATGTTATTCTCCCTGGATGTCTGGAGGAAATGCTTAAAGTTGTTCTCTCTAGCCTCCCAATGCCCTCCTTTGATAAACATTTTGTTTAACCCAGATATCCCGGACAGCCTGGCTTATGATAGGATGATTCCTTGGTCCCAAGCTGGTATTTTTCAGCTCCGCAACATAGTACATCCTCTCACCAGGAAACTTCTATCGTTCGCGGAATTGCAGAAACAGCACCAGATTCCCAAACAACTTTTCCACTCCTATCTCCAGATCAGACATTATTTCGCTTCTAAATCCCCCACCCTAAGTCTCGACAAGCCAACCCCATTTGAACTCTTATGCGCACAAGGCCCATACCAGGCCCATTTAATCTCTGACATATATCGAATACTCCAGGAATCGGTACCCATTACAGAATCTTCCCATTCTTATATGCGGAAGTGGTCGCAAATGCTAAAACATCCCATATTGCTCCCACAGTGGCAGAGAATATGGGCAGCTGTCTCTCAGACATCGCGTTGTGTAGAACAGAAGGAAACAGCTTATAAGATATTGCTTTTCTGGTATAGAACGCCTGAAATTCTACATAAATATGACCCCACGGCCCCTGCGGTCTGTTGGAGATGCCGAGGAGATACAGGTTCTCATTTTCATATTTTTTGGGAATGCCCACTGATTAGCCCATTCTGGCTGACAATACAGTCTTTCATCCAAGACTTGTTTGAGATTTCCCTCCCACTAGATCCTCTGTACTTCCTATTAGGGTTACCGATTCCTGGACTTTCTAAACATGCTCAGAAGCTCGCCACCTTCATTTTACTAGCGGCTAAAAGAGCCATCCCTACTCGGTGGTTATCTCATATTCCGCCCGATCTCACCCAGGTTTTGCAGAACTTAGAACATATCAGCCGTATGGAAAAGCTTACAGCCATAGTCCACGATACTATGCCCCAGTTCTCCAAGATTTGGGATCTGTGGAACCGCTCCAAACTGAATACTGCTGCGTAATTCAGATTACTACTCCACGCCCTCTTATGATGAGTTTAAATGCTCAAATTAATCGACCAAACCATGTCATATAATTCTGAAAGGAAGGCATTCCCACGCCCCCGGCTCACTGAGACTTGGTTATTTGAAAGTGGCATTTACGGATCTGTACTGCAAATAACTGATAATCTTTTGCTGACATAATAAATATGCTGAACTATTATGCCCCACCCTCCTTCTTCCCCCCCCCCCTCCTTTTCCTTCTTGTTTTTGATTTGTCTCATATGTCAAACTTACTGTTTCTATGAACACTTGTACAAGTGTAAGATACTGTATTCTTGTTATCTTTCTATTTTCAATAAAAATACAATTAAAAAAAAAAAAAAAAAAAAAAAAAAAAAACAATCAGAAAGCAATCAATGAACTCTCCTTCAACTGACGCAGTTTACCATATATTAAAAGGTCTATTGCTGCCCCTTAAACTGACACATTGCCTGCAAATAAACTTTCATTAGGCAGGGAGGGCAAGGTCACGGAACGTGATGCAGAAACTGCTTGCTCCCTTTTTCAGAGGGTCACGGCGACTGCAAATATTTAACTGTTGTCACAATGCAATCATCATCCATTTTCCTCAATTATTATTTGGCAGTGTAAAGGTAAAAGGGTAAATGTTAATATTTTCTGCTATACAAGGATGTTTTAAATTTCTACCATCTAACTCTTCAGAGAAAGTGCATACTTCACCTTACACAACCTAAGTATCGGTACCCATTCGATTTCCCCAACTTGTTTTATTTAAACTGATCTACTGCTATAGACAATTGATGATTTCTTTTGTTCCTTATACTTTGCTCAGTGATGCTTCCTGGGGAGTGTAATTTGCTTGTTGATTTAGGTTTAACATTGCTTATGAAATAATTGCTATAAACTACATATAGACGGGAGGAAAGAAAAGGAAAACTAAAATAGAGGAAATTAAAGAAATTGAAGGATGGTTATATACAGTAGTTAGGTTGAAAAAAAGATCTCCATACACACTTTCCTATACCCAAAGTTGATCCACAGGAAGTAAAAAAAAAACACATTTGAAGCATGATCCATTTTGTTTCAGTGGGGGAAATACATTCTTCCTGATTTAGCAGGAGGCAAATAGGAAAAAGGAGAGGATATGAAAAAAAACAAGGAAATCAAGTGCATTGGGGAAGAATGTATTGAGAAAAAAAATGGGTTTCTTTATATATTAAGATGGTTGCTCATTTAAGGGAATAGTGACTTGCTGCAACTGCTTCACTGGCAGACACTCCACTTGTGTTTTTTTTTTTTGTCCAAATTGGTGTGTTGGAAGATTCTTAAAATGAATAGGATGCCTTAAATCATTGTTCATTAATGTATGTTTGTTAATATAAGGAACTCAAGTGGAAAGGTGTGAAAGGGCTCTAAATCAAATATTGGTCTATTCACTGTTCCCCTGTGAACTGTGGTTCCAGAACAAGAAGGGAAGGATTCCCAGCAGTATAACCTTTATCCACACAATTTTTGACCCCCAAAGCAATACCCTTCTGCTAGGATCACTTCTTTGGTAAAATAATTTTTCTATTTTACTGGAAAAAAATATGCTTGTATGGATGATAGCTATACAGAAAATGGTTAATTTTGCCTGTGGGAACATGCTTATCGTTCTTAATGGTAATTCTGGTTCTCAGAATAAGGTAAAGTGAGCGCATTGTAATATGTCATCACGGTAAGAAGAAAATGTCCTTCCTGACAAACCCTCCATTGATTAATTTTAATTACTATAGCTATAGATACAATTTTCAGTAAAAAGGCATTTAATCAGCATTTCCATTCATTTGCTATTGGCTATCACCACTTCTTTTGAATTACAGGTCTAATCATCCTTATTAACCTATTTTGTTCACCGTGGGGGGGTGGAGGGGGGGGGGGGGGGTCCGCTTTTCATTTCAGTTTAGTCAAGTTGTTTTCAAATAGTACAGTACTATCGCCAAGTAAAAGTAGCAATTATGCCATAAAAAATCAATTTTCAAACTAGCATATTCCTTTTTCTCCAGTGCAGCAAAAGTCCTAATTATACCTCTGCATGAAAAGACTATGAATAGATTGAAATAGCAGACACAAATGAGTATAGGTAAGGAGCAGCCACCTTTTAATCAGATAAAAAGTACAAAATATTAATAAAAAGAAAAATCTGAAATAAAATAGATTTTAGTTTAAGAACTAAAAGAAGCTGGCATAAATAAATAAAATATGGTAGTGCTAAATGATATTTCACAATGTGTCTCATTAGAGAGAGAAAAAATAAAAAAGACAGTGTCTGGGAATGTATCCTACATTGCTAATCTATTTAAACCTATCCGACTTTCACATTCCAAAGTGTTTTGAAAAGACGGCGGAGCTGATTATTTAGAAAACACTGTTGATGGGCTGAGCTCAGCCTCTCAGCATTAGATGACACACTGCTCCTGGATAGCTCCCCTGTCCCTACCCCAGACCTGTTTGACATACTGCAGGAAGACACACTGCAACCTACGCAGAATGAAATACTCTGTGCAGTCCAGCGATGCATGGCATCAGTGGATGGCCTGAAAGAGCAGTTTGGGGTTCTCACTGAAACAGTGTCCCTTATGCGACAGAACCACCAGAATATATGGGAGAGAACCATGGCTGTGGAGGGCAGAATTAGTGAAGTGGAAGATCAGTTACCTCCACTCACGAGAGACACCAGGACAGCGCTACAGCAAGTAGCACAGGCCAACGCCAAAATGGACGACATTGAGAACCGCCTGAGGCGGAACATTGTCCGCATCATGAGGCTCCCCGAGAAGGTTGAGGGCCAGGACCCCACAGGATTTACAGAGCAATGGCTGCAAGATATATTTGGCAGGGAGGCCTTTACTTCGCTGTTTGCTGTTGAGCGGGCCCACCATACGCCACCATGACCCCTTCCTACTGGCAATCCACCAAGATTCATGTTAGCCCACCTCTTGAATTACATAGGCCGTGAGATTATACTTAGACTTGCAAGAAAGGCTCTGTTCATTTTAATGGGACTAAAGTTTCATTTTACCCTGATTTCTCGGTAGAGGTGCAACGAAAGCGAGCTAAATTTGTTGAGGTGAAGAAATGGCAGGTGACATATGTAATGCTGTTTCCAGCCAAACTATGGGTCACAGTTAGAGTGTGAGCTACATTCATTGAATCAGCTTCAGATGCAGCTGCCTGGCTGGATCACAACGAACAGGACCTCCGGAGACGTCGTAACGCTGACAGGGGAGACTGACATGTGATGGCCAAACCTTGCACGGCCAGTATGATATCTGTTGACATTTCAAGTTTACTATACACACAGTGGGACACTTTACAAATGGCTTAGACCAGCGCTTTGAATAGCTTCTCATACAGTGTTAAGCACCAAGTTCGGATCCATGTCTCAGTGTGTGAGTCGAGCTCACACGCTCCTTTTGTCCCAGTTGCAGGGACACATTTGTCGGTGCCTGGTTGGCACATGCTTTACAACCAGTCACTGGCCTAAGGGGAAAAGGAGGTGGATCACTCCCACCCCATCCAAGATGAAGATGGCTGCTCGGTAGCCAGGTTACGTGCTCTTTTCTACACCCACTCAAGTTGCACTTTGTTTTGAAACCAACACTTCAATACTTTTTTGACCTGAACCTGACAATTTTTCAGTATTTAACAATGGAGATATTGAATGATTACCTAACAGATTGGGACACTCTCACACTCAGGCGCTTGGTCTGGAACTTTCCACACCTGCGCTGTGCTAACCTAATATGTTTACTATGGCTACCACTCTGATAGCGTCTTGGAACGTTCAAGGCATGCATGACTTGCTAAAACGCATTATGATCAGCTCTTGTCTAAATAAATTCCATCCAGCCATAATAGGCCTACATGAAAACCACCTAACAAAAGATACAGTGGCATTTTTGCAATATTCCTGGGTGGGCAAGGCATACCACTCCACACATTCTGCATATTTTCATGGAGTGAGTGTATTGGTCCACAAGTCCTTGGCCTACCAGGAATTGAACTCAGTGGTAGACCCGATGGGAAGATATGTGTTTCTGTACTGTAAACTGTTTACCTTGACTGTGGTAATTGCCTTTACGCACATCCCCCTGTCATTTTCTAGAGAGATATTGCAGCTCCTTCTGTCATACCTGATTGACAAGCCCAAAGTCCCCACCATGATCATGGGAGACATTAATGGTTACTTGGAACCCAGGTTGGACAGGCACCCTGTGGTCCAGCCTCCTTTGGGTGGCAGGGGCACTATATTAAGCCATCTGCTGATGGAGGTTGGCTGGACATATGTATGGCTGTTGAAATAACCTACGACTAAGCAATTCTCCTGCTTCTCTAAAACTCACATATCCTCAACTTGGTCACTAGGGTGGAGTACTTTCCTAGGGGGATATCTGACCACTCCCCTGTGATGGCACACTTAGTCACCCATCCAGCTGTCTCCTTGTCGATAGCCCCATAGAAACTAAATGCCTTCTGGTTAAAACTCTTTTCTTCACAAGAGTGGGTGGTAAAACAAATAGAGGGTTTTTTCATAATAACCAATCATACCCCAATATCTATAACTGTTGGTAAACAAGTATATTGTGCCCAAACTTGAAGTCCCACCACTGCGCCTCTAGAATAAGTGAATAACCTCTGATAATGCTGCCAACTTAAATATAAAAATGTAAATAGTATTTGAACCTCTATCTAGAATAGACAGTGGAAAAATAGTGCTGCTAAATTCATAGTTATAGTGAACAGTATATATAAATAACTGTGATAAACATTTAATGTGCATATATATATATATATATATATATATATATATATATATATATATATATATATATATATTATATATATATTATCACCCTGTGACTATAACGCTTTTAAACCACACGGAAAGGGTAAAAATGACCTCCGATATCCAGCCGTGAAAAAAACAGGATCTCTCCACATGTAAACAATAAAAAGTGCTCCAATAGTGTGATACCATAAAACCAGTTCAATACAAAAAATATAGAATCTTCAACCATTGCATTCACATTGATATCTTCAAAGTAAGCAAAAAAACTTCACAGCAAGTATTCACTTTAATGCCCAGAGTGGAATATAGCCGTCACGGTGGACCCGAGGTGTGAGGACTCTGTCTCACCCATTCTTTGCATTCAGATCTCCACTTCCTAGTGTAGCATTCCGCGTCAGACGTTCATGATGGTTGCCATATAGCCATGTCCTGACATGTTTTGTCACATAGACTTAATCATGGGATTGGCTATATGGCACAGCAACCCTTTCTCTAATGCCACGTACACACGACCGGACTTTCCAGCAGAAAAAGTCAGACGAAATCATTCCGTCGGATAATCAAATTTTTTCAAAAATTCTGATGGGCCTAGAAATAGAACATGTTTTAAATCTTTCTGATGGAATCAATTGCTATTGGGAAAACCATTCGTCTGTGTGCTGGTCTGACGGACCAAAAACAACGCATGCTCTGAAGCAAATATGAGATGGAAGCGCTCGGTGTGGTAAAACTACCTTCGTATTGGAGCTAGCACATTCCTCATGCTGCTAATTCTATGATCCTCATCTCATGAATAATATTCTATTTTTTAAAAGTCAGATCTCAATAAATAATGTTTTATACTCATCTTTTATCATTTTGAATTTCATCAAGATTTATTCAACGATTACTTAAAAATTATTTTCTAGTGATCTCCATATAATTAGATTTTTTGGAGTTTCAAGTTACCACAATAACAATTTGCATTACAAGTGCAAATTGCACTGAAAGTACACTTGGAAGTGCAGTCGCTGTGGAACCGAGGGGGACATGCAAGGAAAATAAAAAACAGCATTTTAGCTTGCACATGATTATATGAGAAATCAATTTCAGAACTACCCCTCAGATTTACAGAGACTGCACTTCCAAGTGCACTTGCAGTGCAATTTCAAGTGGACTTTGCACTTGTAATTTGCACTAGTAGTGCAAAGTGGATTTGCCTTTCATAAATAACCCTCATAGTCTTTTTGAAATGGACCTGCCTACTCATAAACAAACTGTCCTTTTTGAATAAAAACACATAAGAGAGTATTTTGTGAAAAAAAAATATCCATTTATTCTGGGTAACAAAATAAAGAGAAAGGCAACGCTGGAGAAACTTTTGGAGTTTGTGAAGCCTTTTGGCCTCCAGGACACACATCATGTCAGTGGAAACCAAAATTGTGATCTTGAGGAATCCATATAATAGTGAGCACAATCTGATCATTAATCCCAGAGATCCGGACAAGCAGCAGATGACATACAGTATCTGTCCCCAGGCTGTGGTACTACAACAGCCTGCGTCTTCTGTCAGACCAGACTGAACCCAGGCCATAACTTTCTTCTCTTCCCTGCAGTCTTCCCTCCATGCTGCCCTGCAGCCTTCCCTGAAGCCTTCCTTGGAGGCTGTGGCTCTGGTGGTGGACTTGTGGCAGGAGGAGGAGGATGATAAATGTAGCTGTTCTCTGTGAGCTGGCACCTCAACCCCTTCTGAAGGGCCTTATAAAAAATTTGCTCACAAAGGAGGTGTGGGTCCTTCTGTAATTCCAGCAACCTGGTGGCTAGATAGCAGCCATAGGCCTCTTCATTGTTGAGAAAATTGCTGGCTTCCCTAATGAGGCCCAGTGCTGCATCCTCTGTCATTGTCCCCTTCCTGGGCCTTTTGGTGGTAAGGCAGAGGGGAGGCACCTGGGACTGGGTGAGGCTCCTACTGGGCTCAGCCACCTTCTGGCTGCCACTGGGCCCAGACTCTCCCCCTGGCTGAGCTCCTCCTGTGTATAAAAAAAGGGACATAGTTGTAGTTTTTGCTTCATCAATCACACACAATTTTCAGCTCATGACTTGCAAATTGAATGTTAATAAATAGAAAAGACTATCATTTTGACCCCAGCATTTTTCAAGCTGGTCACCAACATTTTTGGTCACTACTGTCTAGTGATATGTATACATCATTTTTTGTCTAAAATCATTGATTTGTGAGCAATTATAACATCTAGTTAACATCATTAATATTAGGACAATAAATATGTCTAAAAACGAATATACCTGGCTCCAGATGGGCAAATCCCCAACTTCCAGGATGGAAGGCCCAGGTTGTTCCTGGGAAGCCTCTGCTGAAGTGGAGGGAAGGGTGGAGGGAAGGGTCAAAAGAGATTCCCTGGCTTCAGTCTGGTCATCCATAAAACTCAGTTTTTGTAAATACCACAGCTTGGGGACATAAACATGCTCAGCTGAATCTCCTGATCTGAGGGAAGCCTTGATCTTCTTGTGCTCCTTCCTATACATGTTCCTCAAGATCCAAATTTTAGTTTCCAAAAACGTAATGTCTGCTTTGGGGACCCAAGTCTTCACAAACACCAGAAGTGTCTCCAGCGTTGCCTTCCTTGCTTGATTATTGTAATATAAACTGTGTTTGACCTCCCACAGATTCTTCATCTCCCTGTACTTGTCAATAAAATTTTACAGAAATTCTTGTTCCTTAAACGGATTCATTTTTTCTGTAAAAGACAATACACAAGAAAAAAACACCAATGTCTGTCTAAACTCTCATTATCCTATCCCAATATAGGCCTCAATCTTAAAGCGGTATAGACCATTGTGATGGGCCAAGTTCAAATGTTACCTTTGTTTAGGACGCTCGCCACTGCCGGTCGTTTGCCACACAGATCAGACGTATGACAGATGCATGTTAGGGTTATATACACTGCGCATGTGTCAAACTCTGCCTGCATCTCCAGCCCCTGACGTTCTTTTTCACGAATATTCCCAGCCCCTTCTCTCTTTGTTTCGCAGTGGGAGTATATCGCTAAAAATGGCGGAGACATTTTCAGAAAGTAGAACAGAGCAGAGCCCCAAACATATGGGTCCAGGGGGAGATTGAAGGCCACCAACATGGCTTTTGAAGAAATGATGAAGATGGTGGACATTTTGAGGAGTGGGGATTGTGATGGCAAAAATGGTCCGTACACCCGTCTCAATTTGCGGAAAGACCATATAATGTCCTCAGTTGTGGCCACTCTGGAGATGCATTTTGGGGTACGATGGTCTAAAGACCAATTTAGCGAGCACTGGTCTGACCTTAAGCTGAGGGAGCCTGATCAGTATTGAAGAATCGAGAAGATGCTTCAAAAAAGTAAGTACTTGTCATGTGTTCATATTATGATATTTAACTTGCATGCTGCTCCATGTGCTTTTCTTTACTGTGGTACAGTTTGAAATGGCAACTTTCATGTTCGTGGCTACAGTAATCGTTCCTAGTAAACATAGTTCGTTTGCCAATAAATACGATGTATTTAGCTGTTACAGGGTTACACCTACATTTTGGTCATAATAATTTGTCTTATTAAAAGAAGTTTAGGCTATTGTTGTGTAGATATCTTTGAAACTAGAATGAATAGCAAACTTGATTCAGTGTCTGACACTCCAGCTTCAGGTAATCTATGTATGCCTGCATATTTCTAAATATATGTTTTTTCATCAATTTTGTGATGTTCTGGTTGTGGAAGGGGAAGCGGCAGAACCATTTACTAGCGCTTGCACCCAAACCCTCATTGACAAGATCATGGCCTGGAATGGGGAGATTGATGCAATGTACATCATGCAGCAGGAAATGAAGAACATGATCAATGTTTTGGGGAGAATCTAAACCCTTTTTTCCCTAAAACGAAATTGATCATGTTCTTCATTTCATTTTTAGGTGACCACATTCTGTGATTTTAAGTTTTTTAAATTTTAAAAGCAAAATTTTGAAGATGCAACATTTGTCAACATTTGCCATCTGCTATCAGGCGATCTCTATGTACACGTTTTGTGGGTGCAACCCCTTCTTCATAACTCTAGTAGGTGAGAGGAAGGTATTGCACCCACAAAACACATCCATTGATCCCCCATGATGGGAGATAGCACATGTTGACATTACCCATTTGGACTCCCAATTTGTGTGCATCTTCAAAATTTGATATCACCCCATCTAATGAAGGCAATATAAAGACATTTTTGACAATATAATGTCTGATATTGCCTTCAAGTTTTATACGTTGAACTTTGTAAGTTCCAGTGTTGTGCATGTTATGTTTTAAAACATGCCTGTTACTAAAAAAAAAAAGAAAAAAATACCAAAAAAAATAATAATAATATAGTGATGAAAAAAAAAAAAGATTGTGAAAACCAAAAAAAAAAAAAAAAATGAAATCTGGATGAAAAATATAATTCCCCAAAAAAATAGAGAAAATGTTTTTTAACACATTTTATAAACACACATGTGTGAATGTGCATTATCCCAATGCTATCTTATGCTTTTATCCGCATTCTTGGAGGGATTGCCCAAGAAAGCAGCGACCCAGTGGGAGGCAGACTTAGGCCCTATTACAGTTGGAAGAGGCCCTTCAAGCTGTTAACACTTGTTCGCTGAACGGATCGCAAAAAGTATCCCAATTGTACATCCTGTTGCGAGCACATAACACCCCAATAAAACTCTATAGAATGGCCAAACTGCCCGACCTGTTGTGTGGCAAGTGTAAAATAGTGCCAGGTGACCTGATACATCTCCTCTGGCATTGCACCAAACTCCATAGATATTGGAAGGGGTCCTGGCCATGCTTAACCAGGTATTCCAAACAAATGTCCCTCTTGATCCACTTTGCTGCCTTCTAGATGTACTGGAGGGGGCAATCCAGGAGGAAATGACAAGGATAGCCTTCATCAGAGCTTTATTCCAAGCTAGGAAAATAATACTTATGAGCTGGAAATCTGTCACTCCGCCGTCAGTTAAATCCTAGATTCAGCACGTGGGTAACTCCCTTACCATGGAAAAATACATATATCAACATAGGGGGAATCCTGGGAAATTTGACAGATTATGGGCCGCATGGCTTGATACACCAGGTATTAGTCCTAGAGAACTGCTATAGATGAGGCTGCTCAGATGCCCATAAATTCAATGGTTGCCCAGGGAAATGCTTGCTGGAGCATAATGTATCATTGTAGGGAAAAAGCTGGTATGAATCGCAATGTCTCACCATAAGGAATTAAACATTGAATGTGCCATACAATGACTACTCATTGTTACCTGTTCATTGATGGGTATGACTAATGATTATGTTACAGATTTTTCACTGACAAATGGAAGTGTAATGTGATTTGCTAATTTTTTCTTGGGCAATAAAAACTTTTTAATAAAAAAAACAAGTTGATGGATAGATGGACTTTTGTACAACCAGCTATCTCATACATGGATGGAAATTCTTCCGGTCCTTGCTGAAACAATGGAATTTCAATTCATGTTTGGCTGGCTTTACTCTAGCAGTACATCTGCTATGGATTAGGGCCTCTGTTTGGTTCTCCAAAGACTTTACAAGCACTGTGCTCACACATACACACCTTTAGCTGCTCCCTTTCAGCCATATGGACACCTGTGGAGGATGGAGCCCTGAGCCTTATAATTAGGCTGTATTCACACCTATGCATTTTTAGTGCTTTTTGCATTTTGCAGATTTGCAGTACAGAACGTATTCCATAGGAAACCATGGTAGATGGACTGTAGTGCAAATCTGCAGAATGCAAAAAGCGCTAAAAATGCATAGGTGTGAATCCAGCCTTAGGCTACACAATTAGCAGGTGCTGCTCACCGCCTAAGGCCTGGTTCACACCTATGCATTTTTTAATGAGTTTTCAGTTTTGCAGAAACACACTATAGTCTATTTAACCTGGTTTCCTATGGGCCATGTTCACATCTGTGCATTTTATGGAAAGGGCCAGGGACTTTTTTCTGTTTTTTGGCTCCATAGACTTCAATGGATCAAAAATGAAAAATGCAAAATGCATTTGGAATATGCAAACTACAACCTGCATAGGTGTGAACCAGGCCTCAACAAACCTAGAGAAAACTCTTAAAAAGTGCACATTTTTATTTTTTGCTACCTTTTCCCCTAAATAATCTTAAAAATAAAATATACAAAATAAAAAAAATATAAAAAAATTACTCATTTGAGGACGTTTATTTTTATGTTACAGTTTTTTTCTAAATATCATTAGAGATCATGATCAGTAAATTGTATCATGTATGTAGTGCTGCAAAACATTCCTCAAAAATGAATAACAATTGAACAAAAAATGTGAGTGCGTTTGTGTTTTCTCTTAAGGGGTTGTAAACCGTCATGTTTTTTCACCTTAATGCATCCTATGCATCCCTCGGAGGCGATGCGCTGTACCTCTCTACCCAGGGTTCTCGGCTCTTGATTGGATAGATTGATAGCAGCGTAGCCAATGGCTTCTGCTGTTGTCAATCAATATCAATGACACGGGTGTCGTGGGACAGGGCCAATGCTGGACTCGGGAGCGCGCCCACAAGATAACCCCCAGTGCTTCTCCCAGGGGGTTTACCGATGTGAGAAGGATCCGCGGGCACTGCCAGGGGACCCCAGAAGACAAGGTTCGGGGCCACACTGTGCAAAATGAACTGCACAGTGGAGGTAAGTATGATATGTTTATTATAAAAAAAAAAAAAAAAACAAGGGTTTACAACCCCTTTAAATAAAATGTTAAATATTTAATATACCCTTTGTCCCCTAAAATTCACACCAGACTCAAAGGGTAAAACAAAAAATTTACACACTTTAAACTGCCGAAAAAATAAAACATTATTTCTGGCTCCTGAAAAAAAACACAGACCTCTTAGGGGTCTGCAATGTATTGTGGGGGGCCTTTGGGGTCTGCGCCATTTTTTTTTTAAAGGAGCCAGGAGGGAGATGTAATTTGCATGCAATGTAAAACTTATTTTTCCTTTGTAAATGTCAGTGCTTTAAACAAAAAAAAACTGTTCCCATCGTCATGGAATTAAAAAAAAAAAAATTCATTGGTGCATTTTCCCCAGGGCAGTGCCCTTGCCCCATGCTTTTTTGACACCCCTGGCCTATTAGTCCCCAGAAAATTGGCATTTTTAATTTGAAAGATTCAATTTTAATTGATTTCAATTGGATTTGGCATTTGAATTTCTTTAAGGCTGGATTCACACATGCGCGGCCCCAGGTTCGTGCCTGGGGTCCGGTGCATTTCTGTTCACCAGTTCAGGTGCGATTCAGGTCCAAATTTTTGCCCAAATTTGCACCTGAACTGGACCCAAAGACGCACAGGATCCTTCTGCATTCCAGGACCACAGCTGCCCTGGACCTGTGTGAACCAGCTCCATTGAAAATTTGGTCACACTCACCTGTCATGCGAATTGGATGTGGGGAAACCAGCATTTCAATTTGCATAAATGTGGACCCAGCCTAGAGTTCATAACCCTGGTTGTATAACGGTGTAAACAGGAAAAGCCGTGTATCGGCTGAGGATGCCCACCCAAGACCACCAGGGATGACCACTAGGTATGCCACCCATGGCCACCAGAGATGACAATCTGTGCCCAAAAATTATGAACCCTGTTTGAATTGGATCCAGGGAAGTTTGTCTCATCACTACCATTTATAAATGAACAAGACTACAGTCACCTCTTTTATTCTTAACTTTTTATATACTGTAGGTATTCTGAGAAAAACAGTGTTATGGTTTATCAATGTATTTATGGTGCAATATAATTAGGTCACTTTCTGTCTGAGAGCTCAGTTGTCAAGGGACTTTGGAAAATAACACACTCACAGTCTGAAAAAGCATGATTCTTTCTTTCTATAAAAATTAATCATGCTGGAGAACACATTGATTTTTTTTAACACTGTTATTCTGTAAATGTATTCTGTTCCATCTCAATTAGCTATTAGCTTGTAGTATTACAGTTTTTCTTGCTTTGTGTTTATCTTTTTTATTGAGTCAATAAATAAAATAGATTGTGGCCCAGCATCTGATATTTTTACACTGAAATTATTAATATAACTCAATTTAAAATTCTAAATAAACCTATTACTACTTATATGACAGTATTTTATATCTTTGGTACATACTGTACATATGGTAATAAGCTAATTGTTTTTCAGGAAATCAGTAACTTTTTTGATAAACTCAAAGTTTTCCAGCATGGATAAGGATATTTATTGTTGTTCCAAAAACATGATGTACAGTATTTTCAAGTTCCATGAAAGGAAAAAAAATAAGGTATAAGGTCCCCTGTAATACGTATATATTTTATTTTTTATTTAAGTCTAGAAGTCCAATTGATTTCAGAAGGACAATTGAAGCATGATATATGCTTCCATAATACCAAAACAATGCAATTTTAATTTTTTTTTAGAACCTTTAAAATTAAAAAGTGCTTATCAATCACCAGGATTGTACCAATAACATGGTCTTATGAAACAACCCCTCCCCCAAGTCAACATTTACATACAGTATACGTATGCATCGTATGTAAAAATGTATATAAGAATGTAATTTGCATAACACCTTGAAAAATTCCATGAAATCGGGGACCATATTGACTCTTAAAAGTGCATGTTTTGAAA
The DNA here is from genome assembly GCF_037356315.1 of Lithobates pipiens. Classification (NCBI taxonomy): domain Eukaryota; kingdom Metazoa; phylum Chordata; class Amphibia; order Anura; family Ranidae; genus Lithobates; species Lithobates pipiens. The sequence goes on from NW_027507718.1 coordinate 3,059,554, forward strand.
AAAAACAAACGTCCATATTCACCTAGGGCAGTGGTTCTCAGCTTTCTAGTGCTGTGACCCCTTGATGAAATTTCCCGAATTGTGGGGATCCTTAAAAGTAAAATAATTTTTGTAGCGAGGGTTTTCAGCACCCAAGGCAAGACAAGTAATTTGCGCCTCTAACTTACGGACATTTAGCACTCCCCTAGTCCCTTCCACTCGTACAGTATTAAAACTCCTTATGGTACATTTTAGGATGTACCACTCTCTTTCTCTGTTCTCCTTTCTTTACCTTTTATCTCTCTCTATCCTAAGGTCTTGTTTTTTTCCCCCATCCCTCTCTCTAGCCAATTTTCTTGTTCTTTCTCTTATTCTTTCTCTCCTTTTTCTTTGTTCCTCCCCCTCTTTTCCTCTCCATTCCATGTATTCACTATTCTTATTTCTTCTCTTACTTCTTGGTGGGGTGGTGGGAGTAATGGGATGAGTGGCAGGGCTGGCGGGGAGTTCTCATCAGCCAACTTAGGTGCTCTTGATCAAGGTCATCTGCTGATCTGAGAACTGTAGTGAGGACTGGCAACTATAATCCCAGGTAGTGTTACTCACTGTCTCAGACTTTGTGGTGTCTCGAAGCAGGGACACCTATGCCAAGATCAGGAGATAGGGTCTCCTCCATCCCCTCCCACTTCACATTCCTCACCAGTCAGCTGACCTCTAGTCTCTGCCCCCCAGCCATGCCATGAACTCAAAGAGGCTGAGTGGGTGGCCGGGGCCTCCGGGAACAGCCCAGCTGGGCAGCCGCAAAAAGGCTGGGAGAGTGGTGCGAGCTTTAGGAACAGCCCAGGATTCGGTGACCCTTGGCAAATAATCATTCGACCCCCGAGGGGGTCCCGACCCCAGGTTGAAAACCACTGCCCTAGTAATGCAGCATCTGATTCTGCATCTGTCTCCTGCTGCCTCTACATGGAAAACCTAGCAATCAAAACTGTCAGTCACTTCTCTCTGCTTTTCCCTCCAGGCTCCAGCATTCCCTGGAGCCCCGGGCTATGGAGGGGGTGGAAGTGGCTGGCTCAGGTTCTCAGTGGTGTGCTGAAAGGAGTGATGTCAACCGACAGCGAACTATAGCTCAATGTCAGTTGAATATGGGTCACAGGAGTGTGGGGCGAAGTGTACTCCTGTGATCTTCAGGAGAAGTGGAGACAAAAGAGCTTTGGCTTCACTTCTTCGTTAAAGCTGAACTTTACACAAACAGCTAAATACACAGTTAAAAGGCATCTATTGGAGTTGGTTTACCTGTCAAAGTGTTTGCATTTCTGTCCTACTAGTCCTAAGATTTGTATACCCCGACCACAGAGAACAGCCAGTCTCGTGACCTGAAACTTCTACTAAAGATTAGTTAGGTCATCTCTCTACCCTCAGCCTGTGAGATAACTGTGTGCCTAGCTAATGTTTCAGTATAGTGTGGGAGGTGCTTTTACTAGTAGAGGACATGGGTCAGTGTTTCTGCTTTACAGAAACACAGGATCCATGTATTCTGTACTGCCAGAATGACAATATGCCTTATTTACATACAGACTGGCATTCTGTCAGAGTAACGAACGATCAGTAAGTGCCAGCAGACATCGGGTCCACAAGACCCATTGATCAGCTCAGAGCGGGAGCAAGACGCCGGCCATGCGCATTTGCACCAAAAACCCGGATGTGCAGAATCACGTATATACTGTATATGTGATTCTGCACAGAGCAACCGTCTGGTAGCAGTAAATCTGCTATGGGGCAGTCAGCAAGTGGTTATATAGTCTGTTTTGGGCACACTGGCCAAAACAAATATTTTCATTACTGAAAAATGTGGCTACTGTGTGATGTAAGGGGTGTTGTGTCCTGGCAGCAGTGCTGGCAACTTCCCGTTTTGTATTTTTATCAGTGAATACAAGGATTCCTCTGATTGGCTTGAAATCATAACATCATGTGCTCATCTTTTTATCTTTGGCCAGTCAGAAGAAGCTTTTAATTCATTGATAAAAATACAAGCCTGCTCCTGAATGGTGGAGAAACACTAAGCCCAACCTCATTTCCGGTAGCAGACAGGTAGTCATCCGTACTGCTGTCAGAACACAGCGCTACCTACTTTTGTAGCTAATGCTCATACAGTACCTTCCAGCACACACTTTGGCCATTGTTTAGTAATGGAAATACTTTGTTTGGGCCAGCTTGGTCCAAACAAACTATTTAAAGTGACATGAAAATTTTAATTCTATATTAAACTTTTCCAAATTTATATCTGCTTTTATCAGGCTTTTTAAAAATGTCTGTGACAGGTTGCACTTCGTTTTAGTATTTTATTATTTTTATAATGTTTTATGAAAATGAGCAATTTGTAAAAATGCAAATGTAACAGTTTTTGCTTAATAAGTTGAAAAGCACAACACGCTACAATAGTGGATAAGTGTATCTGCAGAATGAATTCAGCAGATTTCAGGACATTCCGCTGTATATTTTTACTATATTTTTATCTGTTTGCAGGACATTATAATAATAAATATAGAACAACAATAAATGCATTGGGACAAACACAAGAGCATTCTAAGAATAAACCATTAGAAAGTAAAATAAGCCTATTGGATGAACCATCGTATCTTTGCCTGATGGTAATATTATGTGCCTGACAGTCCATTTCTAGAATAAATGCATTGAGTACTCTCCTGCTGGCGCCATACATTTTCTAAAGTTCTTACTGCAGTTTATTGAGAATGTAGAATGCTTTAGTCTCTCCGTCATAAAATCCAAACATTTCACATCTGCTTAATGACCCAGTAAATAAAAGATATGCATGTAGAATGTAAACTACCTATAACAAACATGGATTCACGTTATATTTGATTACATAATTTATGCAGCTTGTAGTAGTTGCTACCGTATTGTGATAGCGTTAAAAAAACAAGGCATAAATGTTTCGTTTTTTACAACTGCGTTTGTATAGTGGTATGATAAAAAGAATAGTAGGTGGTACAACTGTTACTTGATACTCAAGCCTAGACAGAGGTCTTCTCCTGAGCCCCTAGCCGCAATAGAATTCCCCGTAGAACCGCTTTATGAGCGTTCCAGCAAGTGGTGGGCTTGGGGACAGAGTGTTGATTTAGAGCGAAATAATCTTCTATGGCAGTCTTGACCTGTTCCCTAATGTCCTTGGTGCTGATCAGGTTGGGATTCAGACGCCAAATTGTAAATGGGGTGGTAGGAGGGGAGAGATTGAGAACCATAGAGATGGGGGCATGATCAGACCACGATATTACGCCAATTTTAGTGGATGCAACTGCTTGTAGTAGCACTTTGGATGTCAGGAACAGGTCAATCCTGGAATATGACCTCTGAGCATTAGAATAGAACGTATAGTCTCTCTCAGTACCATGTTGACACCTCCAAGGGTCATAGAATTCTTCCAGATGTAGAAAGGAGGAGAGGGTAGAGGACCTTCTCCTTTGGGGAGATGAGGAGTCAAGTGCGTGATCTGGTACCGCATTGAAGTCTCTGCATAAAATGATTTGATCTTTTGGGTAGTGTTGTACTTTGGCGAGAATGGACTTAAGAAAGGGCTTTAGGTGAGTGTTAGGAGCATAGACGTTCACAATCACCAAGGGTTTGTTATTGAAAGAAGCGGCCAGGATCAAGAACCTTCCTTCGGGGTCTTGCTCTACATTGGAACCTGTGAGCACCACCGTAGAGCGCACTGCGATCAGAACACCTCTAACTTTTTTATCAGTGCGGGAATTAAAGATATGGGGGTAGCGTTTGTTGGTACATTGTGGGGGGTTCCAGGAGGATAGATGGGTCTCCTGTACGCATAGAATATCAGATCGGGAAGTCGCTGCTTCCCTCCATAAGAGGGAGCGCTTGAAAGGACTATTTAGTCCCTTAACATTAAGGGACGTGATTGTAAGGGACATGAGTTGCTAAGGTCAGTTGTCAAAATGGTACTGAGGTTGACGGACCTTTACAGAAAAACAAATTACAAACACTAACTCTGTGTACAGAGAATGAACACAACAACCGTTGATTTTAAGTCGAGGTAATCAAGTAATGTAACAGTAACGCAAGAGAAAAGAAAAAGAAGAACAAGAACGAAATTGCAATATATCAAACAATCAGTATTGAAGTTTCTATATCGATGACTGGAAGATATAGAGGCGTAAACCAAGGATCCAGATGGTTCCCGAAGGAACAGAAAGTGGCTGGGGGTTAGTTGCAATGGTAAATTGGGAGAGTGAGTAATGCCGTGTGCGTGGCACACAGTGGCAGTTCGGCGTGGAGGGGTTCAAAAGAAAAAAAGCAGTCATCCACTTTAACATGGTAAGTCAAGCACCTGTTAAGAAGGGGGGGTTGCCCAGGGGGGCGGCCCCCCAGTTTTCGGAGGTTCAGGATTTAGGTTTCGTAGCCCATCTAGAAGGGATCTTTGCAGATCTAGTATTCAGAGGCTGAGCCGGGAGTGCATGAGGGGCAATGCCCCAATTATGTAGCTGTTTGAATCCGTCTTTGGGGGTCAGAAATGCGACTTGTTGTTGCTGGTAGTTTACAAGAAGCTTGGTGGGAAATCCCCATTTGTATGCGATTTTGTGTTCTATGAGTATCGCAGTAATTTGGGAGAAGGCCTTGCGTGCCTGTGAGGTAGCGGCTGAGATATCATTATATAGTTGAATCTTAGCAAAGGGATCAGGGAGGTTGCGTATGGTTCTTGCGGCCCTCATAATCTGCTCCTTAGTGTTAAAGAAGTGTATCCTAGCCAGGATATCTCTGGGTATTGAGTCAGGCAGGTGCTGTGGTTTATGGATTCTATGTGCTCTGTCAATAAGGAGATCCTGCGGCGTAAGGGCCGGTATGATCTTGTGAAACAGCTGGTGCAAGTAAGGGACAATATCAGGGGGTGACACAGTCTCTGGGACTCCCCGGATCTTGATTATTCCGCCTCGAGCTGTCCTCGAGGTATGCGACTTTAAGACGCAGTTGGCGGATAGCTGCGGTATGTTCATCTTGAATGTCAACCACAGTGTTATGGGAGCTAGTAGCGGCAGAGAGATGGTGCTCAATATGATCTATGCGGTCTTCCATATCATCCACTCTGTCCAGCAAATGGTTAATGGAGGATCTGAGCTCTTTCTGCATGTCTGCTTGTAATGAGAGTAGCATGGCTTTCAGTGTATGCTCAGAAGCAGGGCTGTCTGAGGTACTGTAAGCAGCTAGCGAGGAGTCAGAGTCACTGAAGGCTGCTGAGGGACTACAAGTGCCAGCGCCATGTTGTTTCTTAACTAGGGGAGGCTTAGAGGGAGAGTGTGCAGGGGAGATTGCCGCTCTCTTACCTCTATCAGCTGGTGACATGGCGGGTGAACGCTGCTGTTCTCCAGACTCCTCCATGTCAGAGAGGTGATCCTCTATGGATGCGGGGGCCGCGGAGGCCGCGGGCATCTGCTGAGATGTGAGGCCTTCATCCCGGTCGGCGCCATCTTGGGCCTGCATGCTGGGCGGCTTCATATAGAAATCCGTCAGTTTCCTCGCTCCGTGGGCGGCGGTTCTGCCTCGGGTCATGTCCCCGGTGGTGCGGGGTGATCCCTGGAGCTCCGTGGGATGGATTGCGGTGTCGGATGGCGCTGGATGCTGAACGATGCTGTGTGGATGTGTGGAGCTTAGCACTTATGCGCCCATTCCGGTCAGCGGCCAAGCCACGCCCCCAGCCTAGACAGAGGTCTTAAAGCCTTAGTTGAACAACTGCAGTCTGCTACTGAGATACCGTAGGTCTAGAATCATTAGACTATAGTTAATCCTGCAAGCTTCCAGTGATCTTAGAATACATATTTGACAAAAAAAAAAACCTGTTTAGAATCACAACATGCATAAAGGACTATACATATTAACGAAATCCCAAAGACACCTAATTTCGGACACATACGCTTTGCTATTTGCCGACTGTGACCCAAAAATCTACCTTGGCCAGCCGTAAATGGGAGCAGGAAATTGATATTGATCTCTCAGAACTAGAATGGGAAACTATCTATACATATATTCACAAGGGAACGGTCAATCTTTACACTCAAGAGAACTCATTCAGGCTACATAAAATCTCCCCCTCACTCTCACCACAATGCTGGCAATGTGATAGGGAGCTGGATTCGCTTTTGCACATTTGGTGGTCGTGCCCTCTAATACAAACATACTGGAAAGAAGTGCACCGACTCTCAAACCAAATTACAACCCTCTCCCTTAAATATTCACCTACAGTTTTTGCTACATCATTCTTTAATCCCGAAACTACCGACCTTCATTCACTGGCCATGCACATGGTAAATGCAGCAAAGATGTGCGTCCCAGCTTCATGGTGTTCCTCAGACCCACCATCTATAGCCGATTGGCTTAAACATACACAGAAAACCGTGGAAATGGTGGAACTTATACACCAAGCAAAAGACACCCCCTCCAAATTTAGGAAAATATGGTCATGCTGGTTGCATACTACTGATGAATATCTTAAACACGTATCTTAAATTACATTCACCACATTCTGGCGTGAGAGAAGGGTAGAATATTGGCCCCTTTCCTCTTCCACACTAATAGCTATATATAGCACCACTGACCCACCCAATACTAGCCCACACTGTCCCCACTTCTCCCCCACCACCATTTTCATGTTTATAGTTGTCATTTTATGAGTCAGTCAAATATACGAGGAGGAAACTAGAGATTCAGGTGTTAGAAATCTCAACATCCTCTTTGACTATTCATGAGAGACTTACACCTGATTTTAGTTACACCAGGTGTTCAACATAAGTACTAATATGTTTATTGTCATTATATATACTATCTGCTATAAGTGCTATCATCCAACAAGATACCCCATCTCCCTTTTGGCTACTGTAGCAGCTGGGCCCAGACCTATGTTGTTCCATAACCTCAATAAGACATTATAGAATAATCATCCTGATGGGGCTGACGGCCCAAACCCTAGCACAGTTAGCACCCAATTGGGGTGCTGGGGTTACTGTGACCATCACCTCTTATCTAAAAGAGTATTACTATGGATAATGTTTTAATAATTATCTGTTGGAATTTATCCCCTTCCCTTTTTCCCTCCTTACCTTTATCTTATTTTACTACCACGTTTTTTATTATAGACTAGACTATTGATGATGAAATTGGATAATGATAAACACTGTTGCTTAATGTCCATCGTTTTTCCTTTCTATTTGTAAAATTTCAATAAAATAATCTTTAAAAAACATTTTTAAAAAAGGACTATAAAGATTTACCTCTCTATGGCTGTCTATGTGCTGGTCTCTGTCAAATTCTTAATGCTTAGGCATAAGCAAACCTGCCCAGTTTTGATTTGCGGGCAATTTCATAAAACTTCCTCAATATTCAGACACTCCAAACCTCTCCCCGAACCCCCTCGAAATCTATGTGGGGGAATCTTAAAGCTGAAGTTTAGGTATCGACTATTTTGTATAGTTACATTGGACCAGCTTTGACCAATGTAGGCATGCATGTACCATATCTGACTGATCCCTGTGGAAGCTGGGAAAAACTGTAATAGACACAGCTACTACAGTGATCTCTGCTAGCTTCCCGGTCCCGTGCTGAGTTGCTGGCCTGCATGGGTGCCATTTATGCTGTGTACACACGTATCAGACTGTCCAGCAGACTTAGTCTGGTGGAAAAACTGCCAGACTGTCCGCCGGACTTTCCGAACGAGCTACCTGCCCACACACAATACTTTTGCGGCGGACTAGGCCGTACCGCCGGACTATCCACAGTACTCTTGAAATTAACAGACTCGCCCACACACACAGTCCCAGCATCAGAGGATGCTGGGACTGTGACATCATAATGGGTGGGGACATCATCCGGCGATGTCCCTATATAAGTCGCTGCACGCCGCGTGCCTGTCATTGTTTCCAGAGACAGCAACGAGGCAACAGCTCAAGAAGAGAAGAAGAGAACAGAAGATGGCGACAGCGACGAAAGCGGAGACAGAAGACTGGGCCACTGCTTGTAAAAGAGCTAGAAGAAGGCGCGGAGGCCTGGCAAGAAGAACCGAAGAGGGGGACAAGACCCCCGAAGTCAGAAGAAGACCCCTGGGTGGCGAAGAAGAAAGCCGGGCTCCTCCGCTAGTAAAAGAGCTAACAGAAGATAGCGGAGGAGTCCGGCAAGAAGACCCCCCAAGACGGAAGACCCCCAGAGCTGTGCAATAAATTATTTTTAAACCTTGTGTGTTGTGGTTTTTTTTCGTTTCAAATTTTTTTATTGACAATAGGTACATACAGTACAGAGAAAACAACAATTTGTCTTGTATACAATGAAAGGAATAAGAACGAAATGCACTCCAAACCACGTCAGGTTACGATAGAGTAAAGCATTTTAACAATACGGGGTAGATCAAACTGAAACCTAACTGATACCGGGCCTAGACACTACATCGTATGAGCAGAGATGTGTAGTGCACATTGGGGCTAGGACACTACCATGTACAAGTGAACAGAATAACTAGTTTTACAGAGAATTGTAGGGCAGTCAAACTACAACTAGTGTTGTCGTTAGTCACCACGAGGGCGATTATATACAACATGTGGGTACAATTAGAAAGAAGACGTTAGAGTAGAAGGCGAGAAAGGTAGAAAGAAAGGAAAGGGAGAAGGAGGGAAGAGCAGGAGAGAAAGAGAAAAAGAAAAAAGAAAGGGGGGGGAGGAAGGGGGGAAATAGAGGAGGGGTTTTTGAGGAAGGGAAGAAGAAGGGGATGAGACAGGGTTTGAGGGTCGGCCGGCTCATATTGGGCACCTAAGGACCAGCAGTCAACTGTTGGGTAGAGGGGTGCTTGCAACTACGGTTCTAGCAGGTGTCGATCAAAGTTTGGGGGTAAATAGTGGTCAACCCATGGTTGCCATATTTTAGAGTGTCGGGGGACAGTGTCTCGGACAGTCGCTTCAATTCTGCTATGTATCATTGCTTGCGTAACCCTGTTCTTGACTTCAGCCAGGTGTAAGGTGGAGGTTTTCCAGGCCTTAGCGACCGTTTGTTTAGCAGCCGTAGTGACTTGCAAAGAGAGACGCATCTGTGCTTTGGTATAAAAATTTGGGTAAAAATTTAGGAGGGCCAGGGCTGGGTCAGGGTCCAATGGTTCGTTAATCAAGGTGGATAGAATTTTAAAGATTTTGGTCCAGAAGCATTTAACCACTGGACAAGCCCACCAAATATGTAAGTGTGTGCCCCTTTCGTCGCAGCCGCGGAAACAGTTTGGGGAGTAAGAAGGTAAAAATTTAGCAATTCTGTCTGGTACTAAGTACCAACGCATGAGGACTTTATAACTTGCTTCCAGGGCAACAATATTTTGTGAGGAGAGTTTAGTATGTAGCCAAACATCAGACCAGTCATGTCCCTCCAAATTCAGAGATAGGTCCCTGGACCAACACTGCGCATATGCCGGGAGCGTCGAAGGCTAAGAGGTAAGGTATTCGTAGATCTGGGATATGCTGCCTGGGGCATGCGGGTCAGAGTTGCATATTTTTTCAAATAATGATAATGTGTCTGATTCCCTGGCCAAGCCTATAATCTGTTGCACAAAATGTGAGATTTGAAGATAACGAAAGCATTCTTTATTTGGCAGTTGCGCTTGGGCTTGCAGGGAAGAGAACGGCTTAACTGTGCCGCCCGCTACAAGGTCGCATATTCGGGTTAAGTCTGCAAGCTTCCAGGCCTGGAATGAGGAGGGTGTAGTGTAGGCAGGATAAAACTCTGGGTGACCCAAGAAGGATAGTAGTGGAGAGTGTGGGGACATCAATTTGAATGGCTTACGTAGCTTATCCCAAAGTTTTATAGAATGTGAGGTTAGGGGGTTGAGTATGGGGCCTCGAGCAACAGAGGGAAGCCAAAGAAGGTTAGTTAGAGGTATAGGGTGGAGATCTACTGCCTCTAGACTCACCCATATGGGGATTTCAGCTTTGGCATGGTAAAGTGTCATTTGGGTAAGCTGGGCAGCATGGTAATAATGATGGAAATTAGGTACGCCCAGACCTCCGGCTCTGTGATGACGAAGTAGGACGGATCGTGAAATTCTGGGTTTCGCGAGACCCCATATATAATTAAATACTCTGCCCTGGATTATACGGTGGAAATAAGGGGGTACTGGTATTGGGAGAACTCTGTATAGATAAAGAAGCTTAGGGAGTAGGGACATTTTTATAGCGGCAATGCGTCCCATCCAAGAGATGCAAAGGGGATGCCAATCACGGAGCAAAGACGAAAGGTGCTTCAGCATTGGGAGATAATTTGCGTGAAATAGATCTGTAGGATCATAAGTAGTAATTGGTGTTGCGCTCCAAATAAACTGAGAAAATAACGATGTAGCTATATAAACTAATTATAATGCCTAGATACCAATAATAAGCTAAGTGTCTTCATAGACTCAAACAGTGTATATATCAACTCAGGTGCAATATATCAAACTGTGCACCTAACCCAGTGCTAACAGTATCCAATCAAGTGCTATGTGCAAAATCAGTAATTCAAAAAGGAGTTCAAATAAAGACTAAAGTAAAATAGAAAATATATTTAAAAATATATAAATAAAATAATAGAAATATTAAAATTAAATTAAAAATAAAAATAAAATAAAATAAAATTAAAAATAAAAATAAAATAAAATAAAATGTAAAATAAAAATAAAGTGAAAGTGAAAATAAAAATAAAAATCAAAATAAAAAGCTGGTTTCCCAAAATATACAACAGGATAAAACTTGTAAAACACTTATATTTACGATGGTCCAGAATATAGGCTGTAGGATCCCTATATCGCTCCCACCTTGTAATATATGTTTGTTTGGTTGTTTACATTGATGGTAGTTGGTGGTTATTTATATGTACATCACCCTATGGTTGATGTCTTTTAATCAATTTTATATTGTGTATATTAAGGTTAAGTATAATTATGATTTTTTAATATTTGTAATATATTTTTAATATTTTGTAGTTTTTAGTGTTATCATTAATTATTGGTCTATACGTGTCTCTTTGATTGTTGTCGGATGTCACATAGTATTGTGTAAGATCATGCCATAAGTGTCAGTGTACTAGTTAGAGGTGCGCTATAGTTAATATAGTTTTGAATCAGAAACCTCTTCCTGCTATTCCAGCAGGTACCTGTGTGTCTAGCCAGTTTATATTGTGCACAAGTAGATATCTAGGAGTGTAACCTTGGTTACGATTATGCCAACATCTTAATTATCCCTGGTATAATGGCCGCGAGTGTAGTCTATGGTTGTTTAGGACTGTTATGTCTGTTGGCTACAAGAAAATGGCGGCCGTAGATCGACGTGCTGTTTTGCCTTACTATAGCTACACTCGTCTACAAGAAAATGGCCGCGGCCGGTTACTACTGACGTGATTGAGAGTTGCGGGCTACGAGAAAATGGCCGCTAATCACTGACATTATTTAAACGTTCGTCCTCACCCTAGCTGTTATTCCCTGATGAAGTCACATGACTGGTGACGATACGCGTAGGAACGCTATTGGAGAGTGAGGACACCGGAAGTGACGTCCGGAGTACGAGCGCGGCGTTCGTTCGTATTTTAAACTGTGCATCCTATGTTTTTTAAATGTGAGTACCCAAGACTTTTGCCTATTGAATAAATAGAAACTTTTCTATACTTACTTCACCATTGGAGTGTTCCCCTTTCTTCCCTTTATGCGAATTACATATGCATGGTGACTGAGTGCCCAGAGTAAACCATTTACTGAACCTACACCCACACCAACGGATAGCAAGTGTTTATTGGAATGCTGTTGACCTTACAGCAGTAAGGTAAGGTAGTTATTGCACCTAGTGTGTGAACACAAGATTCACAGGAGCACCGGTGGAATCTGCCTTCTTTTTTCTGGTCACGCAGCATATTGATTTATTTATCACTGGATGGACTCACTTTTTTTTTTTTGCATGACTATAGTTAATGTGATACTCGAGAGCACATTTTGGACATTTATATTTTAGAGCACATTCTGGATATGCGCTTGGATTTTGATTATTATTTTTAGCACTAGATGCACTTTGATCAAGATACACTGGATGTCATTGCACTGCACTAAGTTGCACTATTAAGTGTTTTACAAGTTTTATCCTGTTGTATATTTTGGGAAACCAGCTTTTTATTTTTATTTTTATTTTTATTTTCACTTTCACTTTATTTTTATTTTTAATTTAATTTTATTTTATTTTTAATTTAATTTTAATATTTCTATTATTTTATTTATATATTTTTTAATATATTTTCTATTTTACTTTAGTCTTTATTTGAACTCCTTTTTGAATTACTGATTTTGCACATAGCACTTGATTGGATACTGTTAGCACTGGGTTAGGTGCACAGTTTCATATATTGCACCTGAGTTGATATATACACTGTTTGAGTCTATGAAGACACTTAGCTTATTATTGGTATCTAGGCATTATAATTAGTTTATATAGCTACATCGTTATTTTCTCTGTTTATTTGGAGCGCAACACCAATTACTACTTATTATCACTTATTTTGGGGAGGGTTATCACCCATACCGGTGTTTTGCTGCAACCATCGTTTTTATTTATTTTATTTCACTTTAGGGCACGTAGTTTGGCGCGAGAATACCTTATACTTCTATTCAGATCTGTAGGATCATTGGTTAGTTTTATGCCTAAATATGGGATGGAGGAGCTGGACCATTGAAATGGGAAGTTATTCCGGAGGAGTGCAATGGTGTCTTCTGGCAAAGACACATTGAGGGCTCTGGACTGTGTTGTGTTTTTTTTTTTACGTTTTCTTCACAGGTGAATGGGTAGGGGTACATTGTACCCCATACTCATTCACGATAAGCCCCCCATCTGCAGACCCCGACAACCAACAGCCAGGGTTGTCGGGAAGAGGCCCTTGTCCTCATCAACATGGGGACAAGGTGCTTTGGGGTGCACCCCCCCATGTTGAGGGCACGCGGCCTGGAATGGCTCAGGGGGGGGGGGGGGCGTTTGCTCGTCCCCACCCCCTTTCCTGACTGGCCGGGTAGCATGCTCGGATAAGGGTCTGATATGGACCATGAGGGGGACCCCCACGCCGTTTTTTCGACGTAGGGATTTCCCTTTAAGTCCATACCAGGTGACAGGGCCAGTGACGCCTCCTTCGCTGGTCCCGGCTACCTGGAGCCACGCTCAAAATGAGCAGACTTTTCTCCGGGCGGGAAAATTCCTTTCATTTAAAAAGTATGGCGGACTAGCACACACATGGCCGTATTACCCGGTGGACATATTTAGGTGCAAAACTACTTTCTTAGTCCGCTGGACTTTTTGGTAAAAAAAAGTCCGCCGGAGCCCACACACGGGCGGATTGTCTGGCAGACTTTTCCACCGGATTGTTTGATCATGTGTACGCGGCTTTAGAGAACACTTTGCATCCTCTTAATGAATGCAAAGCAGTCTCTGATTGGGCAAGATGGAGACCATCACCACCCTGCCTCTCCATCCACTACAGTGATTTCCAACTTACCACATTCATACTGTAATAATGTAACAGCAAATAGAATGATGTAAAAAGGAGGCCACTAAAGCCAAGCACTGCAATGGGGGACATGTGCAAATGCCAAAATAAAAAATAAAAATTACCTTACAGCCTTGTGTAACTTCACAGACATAGTTAAAGTGTTACTAAACCCACAACAGTAAAATCAGTCTGTATATGCAGCATAACATGCTTGTTATACTCACTGTGGAACTTGAGGGGTTGATCCTTTGTATTGGTGTATTTGTGTGTAGGGGTTGTATCCTGTGTAAAAAAGCTGTTTTATCCTGTATGCACAGATCCTTCCCCTCCTGCGCTGTCTGTCTGGGGAAGGCCAGCTAACATAGGCAGAGTAGCCGACCTGCACATGTTCATTTGTGTCTTTTATGCTGGAGAGAACAGTTTCTTCTTCTCAGAGCTAGCCAGGTCACGTGATATGGACAGCACACATGTGGGCGTATATACAGGCTGCAGTGAAAATCTCCTCTTTGAGGAACTCTCAGCACTGAAGAAACCGTGCAGCTTATCATGTATCCGTGATATACAGATCATCCAAAAAGGTATATAGTGGCAGTATTGTAATGTAAAAAGAATATTTATCAGCTGTTGGCACTGTGAGGGGTGGGTGAATTATTTTCATATTACTGGGTTTAGTAACACTTTAAGGATATACAAATTTAAAAAAATTACAGGTTTGGGGGATGCATTAAAATTGTAAATTTTTTAACCTTATGACCTGTATTTCATTTATATTCACTATCACTCTAATGGACTGATCTTTTTGCAGTGTGTTGGCTAATGGATCTGCTCACACTATATATGTCAGTATTGATAACTCTGACTGTGTTTTTTATACATTCACTATTATGTTGTGATGATTCTTGTCGAATACTGTCCCCCATCAGATATTGTATCTGTACTGTGCTTGTGCAGTACGGAGGACAAGGAGATGCCGAAGGTCTCCGAAGATGAACGGCACCTGCGCACTGAGTCCAGGTTCAAGCCCCACCATCCAAGTGGAGTTAGAATAAAAAAATTGGCGAGCATAGCGAGGCCCGTGCCCGAACTGTGGCGAGCGAAGTGCTGTTTAACATAATCTCCTGAATGTCCACTTGCATGGTGGGGCTTGAACCTGGCCTCAGGGCACAAGGTACCATTAAGTGCAAAGGCGCCGTTCATCTTCAGAGACTTTCGGTGTCTCTTTGTCCTTTGTACTGCACAAGCGCTGCGCCTGCGCAGTACGGGGCGGACATTATCCAATGGGGGACAGTTCTTGGCAGAACACCGGTCTTCCTTTTGGGTACATGCGCGGTCTGGATGTGTTTTGCCCAGCCCCTTTTTGTGCTAGAATCAGGACATCCTTTGACCGTGCTGGTTCCCTTGTGCAGTGGGACATTGATATTCTACTGACGCGATCCTTGGCCGCCTCGCTCTCGCGTGGTTTCGATGGTATTGCGTCTCTTTACTGGCACATACTTGCCAGAAAAAGATAGACGTCGGCCAATGTGATGCTGCCTATGGAGCGGGCATTGATCGGTTTACAAACACAATGCCGTTGTCATGATGCTCTGTCATTGGTGCGCAGGCACGATTATACCTACACCTGTTATATGACGTGATGTCTCTAACGCTGCTCCCGTTCCTTTTACATATCCGCACGTTGTGCGCATTTGCAATCTAATTCACCACAGTTGTTGCTTGGCCCACACTGTGCCAGCGCCGACATTTCTCTAGCCTATATTAACCTCCCTATTGAAATGCTCATTGTCACTGCTGTTCCCTGATCTACATGTTACTCACGGCATCCTAAGGTATTCATATGGAATTTTGACTGAATTTCCGTTTGATAGTCTACATTAGCATATGCCTGTTTTGATATTTCTCAAATCCTTACTATTACAATTTCACTTAGACCAATGTCTCTCTGTGTGTTTGGTCATTAATATTGTCTATTAAGCTTACCATTGCATTTTTGGCCCTATGGATTGAGGTTGCATTATTGAAGAAACATAAAGGCAGGGTGGTTATTTACCTTTCCTCTTTGTTATCTTTAGGCAATGATGGCATTGATTTTCTATGCCCTAACTGGAGGGTAATGCTTAGATGCCTCTAGTGTATAGTTGGGTGGCTAATTGTTGGTTGACCTATACCAATCATTATAGTCTTTTCTATTATATCAAACACATAATTCATTTAAATATAGCTAAATAATATTTTATTTTCTGCTATTTTTATTTTTTATTTTTATTTTACATTAACTGCACAGGTACTACCAATATCTCTTTGACCACTTCTGTGTTCATATGCGGGCATCTTGCAATTAAAACATCTGGCTGTGATTTCCACTTGACAGCTACTTCCTGAACCCAGTGGTTATCTAATCACTATGTGGTCTATTAGGATGGCCTGAGTTTGATGTTTGGACCGTACTTCCCTCCAACTCGGGTTATATTCAGCATTGAATCTACTTCCTTTGGATACCAGGTTATATTTGTATTTTTCTTTTCTATTTGGAGGTGGGGCCATGACCGCTTGGGTGGGGGGTGGTATGGTTGCCGCTTCCCTGCCCTCATCCATGCACACTACATGCCCTTTGTATTTATGTTTCTCAACGTTAATGTTTGTATTATAGATGTACACTGTTCTCCACAAGGGAATGCCCCTGAAGAAAGGACAAGATCCTGAAACACGTCAGGCGTAATTTCTAACTTGGAGACAATACCAATGTCATTCTGTATTTATTGTATTCTTTGATATTGTTCTTAAATAGTCAATTGCAGTGTTATGCAGTTATTGGCTTTTTACAATATTTTATAAACTCTGTTTATTATAAACAAACATTTGGTCTTGCACCGATATCTAGTTGCCTTCAAAGTCCCAATCCTCTTTGGGGGACCCTTTCTCAAAAATTGTACATGGTGTTACCAAACAGCGCAACTTTCATTGATGGCCTCAGAGACTACATATACTGTCAGTGCATATTTGGCTATGAAACTAATTTAGTTTCTTATAGATGTAGATTACATACAGGAATACTGCAATATGGTTCTTTCCAGTAAAAAAAATAAAAAAATGAAATACTTTTTCCAGTGATTGTTACTATTATTATCATTAATATAATGGATCTATATAGTGCCAACAGTTACCGATGGGGTTTTCCTTTCGGACTCATCTCTACTAGGGATGAGCTTCGAGTTCGAGTCAAACCCATGTTCGACTTGAACATCGCCTGTTTGTTGAATTGCGAACATCATGGGCCATTCGTGCCAAATTCGAGTGGCGTGTCACGGCCCATAATTCACTGCAGCATCGCAGTGCATTGCTGGCTGATGATTGGCCAAGCATGCACTATGACCCGCATGCTTGGCCAATCACAATACCGTCTGTACAGAGAGCTGTAATTGGTCAAAGCCAGGGTGGCTTTGGCCAATTATGGCTCAGGGGGTTTAGTATACGGCCCACCCTATATAAGGCCGCCTTCGTGGCAGCCTTGTATATTGTGTTGTGGTGGCGGAGAGAGATTGACAGAGAGACAGTGTTATTTGATTTAAGTTAGGTAGAATAGGCAGGCGAGTCATTTAGCTGCAGTTACAGTGTATGGAGGATATATGCATCCTAGGTGTTGTGTGTGTGTATATATATATATATATATCTATATATATATATATATATATATAGATATAGATATATATATATGTAGTCAGAGTTTTCACTTGGAAATGCGATAATCCTAACTACTAAGACTTGAGGTGTGCCTTGGCCTGGCTGGTCAGTATTCCTAAAAGAGGGCATACCCTGAATGAATATGAATGAAATGTTTAATGAAATAATAAAATTATGGGGGAACGGGTGGGTGGGGACCCCGAAACGATCCGGCGAAGGATCTCATGGAGGAGGAGGAGGGATATATATACCCTCAGATGCCTCCTACAAATCCAGGCTAGCCTGCAGCCAGCCTTCTAACTTGTAGTCAGTGTCTTCACTTGGAAATGCGATAATCCTAACTACCAAGACCTGAGGTCAGTATGCCTAAAAAAAGGCAAAAGAGACACAAAGTAGGTGTGATGTGAAGCTTCAATGAAGGGGCCAGCATAGCCATCTTGCAAGAAAATAGCGAAAGCCTGGGTGACTACAAAAGGGGATTATGTATGCAACAGCTAAAACAGGAGGAACTCCAGCGCCCTATGTACCCGATGATGAAAGAAGGGACCCACAAAATGCCTCCGATCTCAACGAATATCCAGAAAGGGGTCTAGGATATGAACCTAATATGGAAGGTATACCTGGACATGAGAATGAACTATTCGTGGTGAGAGGAAGCATGGGGAAATGGAGAAAGAGCTGACTAGAGGAATGTTGCAGAGCAGGATGTAACTTAATCCGATACCGTTCCTGTGGTACAGTAACTACCACGAAAACCCCTGTCTTATCCCTTTATTATAATCATGGCGAAGTTGTAAGCATAGCAAAGGGAATTGCCTAGAGCACTAACTGGTAACTGTGCCAAGGGTCGGAGACAGGAAGTCAACACCATGAAAACCTGGATGGTAGTCATGCCAAGAGAACATCCCGACTACCCTTAACACAGCTTAGAGGGTGAGCTGCAAAAATGCACAGACTGCCAGGAGTTTATAGGGGCCTGAAATGTTGGTCACCTGATAGAAACTTGATAATGTTGGCAGATGGCCAAATTGCAGAGGCTATATGCAGCGAAAGCCAGACATGAACCTATGAAACCATCCCACCCTTGGTAGAAGCCCCCGGAATACTCTGGATAAGAACCATTGGCCATTTGATCGCCTGACCAGACTAACCCCTATTTCCACATGCCACTGTGAAGAAATACCAACATCGCCTCCCAGCGTACTGATAAGTGCAGGAGCCAGAGTCACAGCTGACACCTCCACTCTAGCCGAACAGGCTAGGATCCCCTCCATCCTGTCTAACAATTGTAGCATGGACGTTAAGAGCTCATAACTACCGCATGAAACTGGGTTATGCATGAAACATGTTCTGCGCTAGCGGATGGAAGAGGTTGGGACGAAATTAGGAATACTGACCCCCCTAGCTAAGCCCGGGAAAGGGGTACACCAGTGATAAACTCCACTTCAATTTATCCACTTCCAGAACTCCCATCACGCCCTGACCTAAGGAAACACAAACTATAGAAAAGAGAACAGACAACCAACCCATGAACAACAACACCCTCTCATACCTGATAAGTATGAGGATGTAGGTGCAGAAATGTCCAGACCAATAGCACGTGAATGTGAACCTAATGAAAGCACCCTAGTGTATGCAGTAAGCGAGCCCGAGCAACCTGTAGCGCCAATACAGGTAATTAAAAACAAACACTCAGAGCTGATGTACCCACAGACCATGGTGGGTAGTAGTAAAGGTGTAACGGTGCAAGTGCATGTGTGATGTATGGTATAAGATTGTGGGACAACAATTAATTAAAAACGAAACCTCAGCCCGTATGGATCCGTAGATGTGACAGACCCTGGATGTGAGCCCTAGCTAACATAAATGCTACGACAGGCATGCTACAAAATGAAAGGCTATGACAGAAAACAGACAGGTAACAAACTGAAACCCTCAGGGCTAGTGTACCCACAGACTGTGGTGGGTAGTTGTACAGATGTAATGAAATGAACGTGCATCGTATGACGTATGATATATGAGCGAGAAGATAATGGTCAACCATTAAATGAAACCTCAGCCCGTATGGATCCGTAGACGTGACAGACCCTGTGTGTAAGCACTAGCTGACAGGAATGCTATGAACTAAATGCTATGAACTAAATACTACGACAGGATAATACTACGAAAGAAAGCTAACCAGGAAAATCGATATGAATGAAAACTACACAGGAAAAATCGATTACGACAGGAACTCGATGACAGGAAAATCGCAACAAATGAAAGCTACACAGGAAAATTACGAATGAAAATGACAAGAAAGAGCTGCGACAGGAAAATCGTTTACAACTGAAAAGCTATGACAGGAAAATGCAACGAAAGAAAGCTACACAGGAAAATACTGCGACAGAAAAATCACTATGACATAAATGCTTCGACAGGAAAATGGCTATGACAGGAAATTGCTATGAAAGCTACACAGAAACGCTACGACAGGAACGCTACAATGAAATGCTACGTCAGGAAATATTATGAATGAAACTACACGGGACAAAGCTATGGCAGGAAAAATCGCTACGAATGAACGCTACCCAGGAAATGCTACGACAGGAAAATGCTATTGACGAACACTACATGGGAAAGAACTATGACAGGAACATGCTACGACACGAAAGCTCTGAATGAAATGCCATGACAGGAATGCTACGAACAAAGCTGCGACAGAAATGCTGTGAACAAAGACTGATGCTGACAGATTGTAGAAACCCAGCTACGACAGAAAAAACATTTATGATGTGGTCGAAACCCTATGATAGGACCGCAAACCATGCTGACAAAAACTGCTGTGACTGATCTGCTATGACAGGAAAAGCCATGGCCGAATCACTTTGACCCACTGCATCTGGAACCCGCTGCAACTGGAACCAGCTCGCACCAGCACCAGTTATGACTGAATGTGACAGGAACACTGACATTATGAACGCCAGCTGCCAGCACCTATGACGACAGTACCTGCTGTGACTGTGACACGCTGACAGCCCCCCCTTGGCCAGAACCCGCCGGACTGTAACGCTATGACTAAACATGTTATGACCAAGATGCTGAGACCGTATGCGCTGCCCGATCCACGCTAGGACGCACCCGCTAGACTGACCCCGCCAGACTGGAACGTGCCAAGGGGGGGTGAAACTTTCACCATGCACTGAACACAGTATATAGCAAAAGCCCAGCAGAGTGATCAGTTTGAACAGTAATCTGTTAATCCTCTGTCAATCATGGTCACATTGGCCGTTTGGTGCAAAGCTTCACCAATCACCCATCAAATGTTGAGGATATATCAAGCATGAATATGGATATAGAAAAAGACATGTTCTGCCTGTATATAAACATTTACAATGTACAATGGTAAATTACCTTTAGAAAATAGCTGGAAAGCCGTCAGCTGAAGGGAGGAAACTCTG
Organism: Lithobates pipiens; assembly: GCF_037356315.1. NCBI lineage: Eukaryota > Metazoa > Chordata > Amphibia > Anura > Ranidae > Lithobates > Lithobates pipiens. The sequence goes on from NW_027507718.1 coordinate 3,080,190, forward strand.
CGCCTCATCCGAAAGATAGAGCACCGAGCCCTCCCCCTCTTGCAAACGACCACTGCAACACTGGGGGAAGTGGATGTCTGGGTGATACACCCCCCCATACTAGTATGACTAGGGAGAACAGACCCCCCCCCCCCCCCGCGTGAGCACCAGAGAAATCCCCTCAAAGATTCCACATACCTATGGGATGGTTCCAACGCAAAAATATTAGAGCACTGAGAGAGCTTAGCGAGCGCTCCTCCCTCATGAGCACCCGGAGAATCGTGCAGGTGGCCCCTACAGGAAATCGGATCTGCTCAGTGAGAGGTGAGCGGTTCGCCTAGTCATGTGGGTCTGTACACCTCCACCCCCACCTGTACTGATGCTGATGGCCCACATGAATCCTGGGTGGTCAAATGAAGGCAAAATAATAACGTAACCAAGCAAGTGTTGTGTGGCTTGTGCCCTCCCAGTTATTGCCAATACAATTACAATGAATGACCTGATAAGCTGTGATTTGTCATTAACTGAAAAAAAAAGCACAAACAATTCCCCAGCATAGTACATCTTCTAGTAAGCATTGATAGTCCCCTCACCCCACATCTGGCCGTAACATGACTGCTGCGTGTGGTCTAATCCACTGACAGGCTGCAGCAATGTCAATTTGATGTCAATTTGTAGGGAGAGAGGAGCAAGCGGCCGCCCATCCCCCCCGGCGGTAACACCGGGAGACGCGGACAGGCGGCCCCCACTTGGAGCCAGCTGTGCATGGGGAGAGGAGCAGGCGGGCAGCCGATTGACCCCCACCCCAGCGTGAACACCGGGAGAAGCGGGCGGGTGGTCCCCCGTGTGACCAGATATACATGGGGAGAGGAGCAGGCTGTACATGGAGATCTACCCTGGGGTGAAAGGAAGGTGGATGGCCAGGCGGGCGGTGGTCTCCTCAGTGGTGCCCGGCGTAAGTACAGAGAGAGGAACCGCCGCCGCCACCACCACCATTGCAGCCAACCATCGCACAGCAAGGACCCGGAAGTGACGTGTGTCGGCTCTAAGGTGCCCCCTCCTGACCCGGAAACGATCCGACGAAGGATCTCATGGAGGAGGAGGAGGGATATATATACCCTCAGACTCCTCCTACAAATCCAGGCTAGCCTGCGGCCAGACATCTAACATTATATATATATATATATATATATATATATATATATATATATATATATATATATATATATATATATATATATATATATATATATATATATATATATATATATACACTGAATTCAGTTTAACTGTATTCAGTTTAGCTAGAGAATAACCTGTTATTCCTGTTATTCTCTTTCTAATATACTGATAGACAGGCAGGTGATTTTACTACTTGCAGTATTACAGTAAAGTATTTACATTTAGTGTGCTGTGTCCTTTGCAAAGTGTGCAACTAAAGCCAATTCAAGACCTTCAAGGCAATTGCTGGTGTTCTTCTGATCCTATTAATATCACAGGCAGGCAGCTGCAGTATTTACAGTTAGTGTACGGTGTCCTCTACACAGTGTGCACCTAAAGCAACCTTCAAGACAACTGCTGGTGTTCTTATGATCCTATTAATACCACAGGCAGGTAGCTGCAGTATTTACAGTAAGTGTACAGTGTCCTCTGCACAGTGTGCACCTAAAGCTACCTTCAAGACAATTGCTGGTGTTCTTCTGATCCTATTAATACCACAGGCAGGCAGCTCCAGTATTTACAGTTCGTGTACTGTGTCCTCTGCACAGTGTGCGTTTACTGGATGTCCTGAGGCAGGCCAGGAAAGTCTGTGTGCATTTCCGTCGATCATGCAATGCCAGTGCTCAGCTGGCTGATCTCTAAAAGGAATTTAACCTGCCCAAGAACCACCTAATCTGTGACATGCCCAACAGGTGGAACTCAACATTGGCCATGCTGCAGCAGCTGCACACACAGCGAAGGGCCATCAATGAGTACCTGAGTGACTATGGCACCAGGACAGGGTCAGGGAGCTTGTTTTTTTTCCCCATGCCAGTGGGCTATGATCAGGGATGCATGCACTGTCCTGTCACCATTTGAGGAGGCCACAAGGATAGTGAGCAGTGACAGTGCATGCATCAGTGACACTGTACCTCTTGTCCACCTGTTGGAGAACACGCTGCATGGAATAATGAACAGGGCACTTGAGGCAGAACAGAGGGAGGAAGAGGAGGACTTCCTTACCTCTCAAGGCCCCCTTTATCCACACAGTGTTCCTGCTGGCCCGCCGATCACACAGGAAGAGGACAAGGAGGAGGAGGAATGTGTCAGCATGGAGGTGGAGCCTAGCACTCAGCATCAGCAGCAGTCTTCAAGAGATCATTTACAGTCCCAAGAAACCTATGGACTTGTACGTGGCTGGGAGGAGGTGGCTGTGGATCATGTCGTCCTTAGTGACCCAAAGAACTATGGACTGAATACCTCAGCTAACCTACGCTGTCTCCCTGATCCTGCAAAGCCTGCTGAAGGATCCTCGTATTTGTGGTATCAAGGAGAGGGATCATTACTGGCTGGCAACCCTCCTTGATCCACGTTAGAAGGGTAAGGTTGCGGACCTTATCTTGCCGTCGCAGAGGATGAAACACCTTTGGAAGGCCTTGCAGAAAGGTTTGTGCAATGCGTTTCCAGAGCCTGGGAGGTTACAAATTCCTGGTCCTGGACAACGTGTTGCTGAGTCACAAAAGGAGCGGTAGAGAAGGTGACCGTCAGACCGATGCGTTCAGACAATTTTTTAGTCTGCAGGTATGATCGGTTCCAGCAACCATCGACAGCGTCTGATTTACATGGTGCAGGAATATCTAGGGGCAAGGTCAGACTGTCAGGGCTGGCTTAGCCCTTCCTTCTCTGGGCTGGCTGCTCAGCTGTTGGCTAATTGCCAGCTCTCATCTCTCTCCACAGTTACCCAGCTGTTCCTGATCTTGCTCATCTGACCTGCCTACTTAAAGCTGTCCAGCTCACTTCATCTCTGCCTTTGCCTTGGTCACATCATAAGAAACCATCTCCTGCAGTTCTGTTTAAAGACTGGCTTGCTGACATCCCTTCTGGCTCCTTATCCTGTTTGCTGTGCCTCCACTTGGATCCCTGACTTCTGGCCTGGCTGATTACCCAATCTGGTTATTGAACTCTGGACTGGCTGACTACTCAATCTGGTTACTGGACTATGCTTTGGTGGCTAGATAATGCTCAACAAGAAATTAAAGGGGTTGTAAACCCTAATCTTTTTTACATAAAAATAATAAACATACTTACTTGCTCTGTGCAATCGTTTTGCATAGACCAGCCCCGATTCTCTTCTTCTGGGGACCCCCGTCGGCTATCCAGGCCCCTCCTCTTCATCTGGTGCCATGGTGGAGAGCTGCGCTCATGCATATCACTGGTTTAGATCAGGCTCAGGTAAGAAAAAAGGGGAGGGGGGTCTGTGGGGGAGCTGCAACACAGAAGATTTTTCATCCTAATGCAATAAGGTGAAAAACCTGGAGGCTTTATTTACAACCACTTTAAGAGCACTTTTGCTCTTACCTTGCATTTTGTTGTGCTGTTATTGATCTCTTACTATTTATCAAGAGACTTTTATCATTGCCTCCTAGACTTATAATGGTTAATGCTTCAGAGATATAGTGAAACTGTTGCCTGTGTATCCCACCTAGCTACTTCCCCTTCCCTTTCCATTATCCATCACACTACCCCCACTTTACTGCTTTTCTAGCCACACTATTATTCTCCTACCATTTCTTTACTCTACCTCTGAATAAATTTCCTGTCTCAGACAGTATGCAATTGTAATTTCACTTACTAAATCTGTAGTCCTACGCCTGCTAATTGCTGAATTGTTATACCAGTACTGATACAAATCTTCTGCTCATTCTTTGTAACTTAAAGCTTATTTATGAAACTCCTGCACTGCATTCTTTCTCCATCTGAACACACTCTATAAAACACTGAGCAAGAAAAAAAAAATCTTTCAAAGTTTTCTGTAATTCAAGCCTGATATATTTTAATGTCAACTGCAGTGGCGGTAACTCCATAAGGGGCGCAGTGAGGCCGCCCCCCCATCCATGCATCTACATGATCTACATGCAGGGACGCCGGACTATGGATTCCAATGATGGTGGTGCATTTTTTTGAAGCACATGATTAGAGCCAGAGGCTCTAATAGGCTTCAAAACAGGGTGGACTTGGGGCTCAGGGCGCTGCTCTCCAATCCCACCTAGTTGTGAGACACTGGTGAATTAATATTCTTCTCCCAGCCAATATCTGATTCTGGGGAGATATTGGCCAGGGCTCTTCCTTCTTCATGCCTCCTCCATGCCTCCACAAGGTAAGGCAGCCTCTGGGGTGACCTCCGCATTTTGTCTACCATGAGAGGGTGTGGGGGGGATTTCACTCTAAAACTAAAAGTTTCAATTGTATTGAGTTAGTAAATAAAGTTCTGTGTGTAAATTAGGTCTTGGGGCTTATTTACCTGGGCATTGTGACCTGTATAGTGTAAGTCAGAGGTTTTCTTATGTGGCTGCAGCCACCTTGAGATGTGTGCAGCCAGCCTATGTAACGCTGGCTGGGAACACAGCAGCTGTACGAACACAGCTGTATAGCCACAAGTTGTAGTGTGGTGGCAGGTGTACGGCCGTGAACACAGTGGGCATTCAGGGCCACCCATTTATACCTGTTAAATTAGGACCTGCGGCTATAGTATGTTTGTACAGTTACTGCATCCCTCATAGAGTAACAGGCAGCTTCAGCCGCATTACCAAACTACTCATTGACATGAGCAGAGTACCTGTGTGAATGAGACCTTAGGGCTTGTTTACATGTGAGGTCAGGGGGCAGTAAAATCCCACAGTTGACCTGCTCTTTTTCTGCACCTAAACCGCTACCCCCTTTAGCTGCAGAGGCAGTGACTGGGGGTGTACACATGCAGCGACATGTGGTAATTTGCTTCCCAGCTAGTGAAGGAATTTCATTCCCCTGTTGAATGTGACCCATTCAAGTGAATAGCGCTCCTTTGCAAATGCCCCACAACTGCGTGCAATGCACATGGTTGTGGCATGCTAGTGCAGGGTTAAAGAAGGAGTCCATTTTTTATAATATAGCATAGTTTAGCATTTTATCTCTTTCCATAGTCTCCCGACAAAGATTTATAGTCATTAAAACAGCAGTTTAAAGAAGTGCCTTTTTTTAAATTTAGAAATTACTATTACTTACTATTAGAAATTTACTAAATTACAATTATGCCCTGTACACACGAGCGGAATGTCTGACAGAATATGTGCGATCGGATCGCGTTGTCAGAAAATCCGATCGTATGTGGTCTCCAGTGGACTTTTTTCCGTCGGAATTTACGACACACAAAGTTTGAGAGCAGGATCTTAAATTTTCTGACAACAAAATCCGATCGTTTAAATTCCGATTGTGTGTAGACAATTCCAACGGACAAAGTGCCACGTATGCTAAGAAAAAATTAAGAGACCACAGCTATTGGCTACTGGCCCGTTTATAGTCCCGACGTACATGTTGTACGTCACCTCGATAGGAACGATCAGATTTTCCGATAACTTTGTCCGACAGTGTGTATGCAAGACAAGTTTGGCATAAAATCCGTTGGAAAAAATCAGATGGATTTTGTTGTCAGAATGTTCGACTGTCTCTACAGGGCATTAATCTTTTTCTGTGCTACACAACTGAGTCATACAAAAGGAAAGCCGACATGTGAGTTGTCTGCAACTATGCTCTGCACTGAAAGCTGTAAGGGCACAGTGAGATGATTAGAGATTGTGTATATTCCTATGCATTTACAGTCTACTACTATATGATACATTTACAGAGTAATATATAAGAAATGTTAAAAGGGAGTCAATTATGGTCATCGTCATTGTGCATTATCATTCAGGATACATCATGCACATTGGAACAGTTCAAGGCCATAAAAGAATCACAGAATAGATTTATTAATGTTTTACAAAAATACTGGACTAATGACATTATTCCCTCTGCCTAACCTTTCTTTCAGCTGTCATTCAGCAACACATAAGAGAAGAATTTTCAGTAAGAAGTAGGTGGGAATCTGCAATCCAATTTGTTAAAATCCTTAAATAATGTGCAGTAGGTCAGTTTTTATAGCTAAAATTGAATATAAAATAACATAAATGATCAGACTAGAAAATATTAAGTCTATTATGCAATCTCTTTCCTTTTCTATTTTAAAGCTGAACTCCATCTTTTGTTAGAATTATGCTTGGCCCCCACCAAAATATGAGGTCGCTGGATGTGTGGTATGAACTGTATGTAGCTGTGGATACTTACGGCATACACCACTGTGTTCTGGGTTTGAGCCGAGAATTCCAGTCATGTCCCTGGAACACAGTAGAGTCTATCACAGCGGCTCTCAGTCATTCACAAAAGGTGGTGTATTCTATCAATGAATACAAAGCCAGCGTCAGAGAGGCCGGATGGTGATGACACAACCTCTGACTCAGCCAGAGGAAGCTTTGTATTCATTAATATAATACACTGCTTTCTATGAATGGCCGAGCACCAATGTAATAGACTCTTCTGTGTTCTGGGCATGAGACAGGAAGTCTTGGCCTGACCCCAGGACACAGTGCTGTACATAGCCACATCTACATACAGTTTATTGCGCACATCCAACGGTCTCACATGTTAGTTAGAGACTTAATTTGTTTGGGCCAAGCTGGACCAAACAAACTATGTTAAGTCTAACAAAAGATGGAGTTTAGCTTTAATTTTATCACAATGCAGATTTAAAGTGGTAGTAAATCCAAGACATGTGCACTGACTGATATTAGTTATTATTTCAGATTTTCGGGTTTTTGGATTTTCAGATTTTCATTCTTTTGAATTTTCAGATTTTCATTCTTATTCTTGGATTTTCAAATTTCCAAATTTTCGAATTTTCAAATTTACGAAATGTAAAATTTTTGAATTCCCACATTTTGAATTTTTACATTTATGAATTTCCAAAATTTATGAAATTTAGAATTTCCAAATTTTCAAATTTACAAATTTTTGAAATGTCAGAAATTTAGAATTTCCAAAATTTTAAATTTCTGAAATTCCACTCTCCGAAATTTCGAAATTTAGAATTTTAGAAAATTTGGAAATTTGAAAATTTCGAAATTCGGAAGTCCAAAACTTCAAAATTTCAAAATTTCGGAATTCAGAAATGCTAAATTTCAGAAATTTGAAATTTCTGAAATTTCGAATATTTCAATTTCCCAAATTTCAAATTTATGAATTTACGAAAATTACAAAGTCCTGAAATTCAGGAATTTGTAATTTTCGTAGAAGGCTTTGTTCCAAGGTAACTCATTCATAATGTGCTAGTATGCGATGCATACTAGCACATTATGCAATTGCCTTACAGGTTTTTTTTAACCAGCCACAGTTTACTACCGCTTTAATTGACAAAAGAGAGGGTATGACAGGGTCACGTAAATTTGTTGTGCCACATCCTAAAACATCACAACAAAGAAGAGGGGGTCCCCTGGGGGTGGACTTTTAAGGCACGTACAAATTATAATAGTATACAAATTATTTTATTACATAAAACCAACAAAAGGTAATTGAATATACAGTATACATTAAAAAGTACACCAACAGGTATATATACAACCAGTATTGATGCTATGTCGTATCATTCATTTGAACAGAAACACCCTACTCGTTTCGGAGCTTGGAAAAGCGTGTCCTTCTTCAGGGGTGTGTGGATACAATGTTTCTGTAGAATAATACTGTTAACATATATGACAATAGCCGCTGGGAACCATTTGATAAAAGAACAAACAATTGTACAGGACCATATGGGTATATTTGACTCCGCCAATGCTCGAGGTATATGCCCCAGTCTATCTCTATTCAATAAAGGGTTGTAGAGATCCGGCAGGAGTGATGTGAAAACAGGTCTGCAGTCCCCTATTGGGGAAGGTCCTGCAGACCTTATTGGCAGGACGCCGGCTGGACGGACCTCTCATCCTCTCCCACAACTCCATATGGTGAAGTGTTATTCTGGGTAAAACAACTATAAAAGTCCCAGTTCATATGAAAAAAATCTTCTTCCCCAATAGGGGACTGCAGACATGTTTTCACACCATTCCTGCAGGATCTTTACAACACTTTATTGAATAGAGATAGACTGGGGCATATACCTCGAGCATTGGCAGAGTCAAATATACCCATATGGTCCTGTACAATTGTTTGTTCTTTTATCAAATGGTGCCCAGCGGCTATTGTCATATATGTTAACAGTATTATTCTACAGAAACATTGTATCCACACACCCCTGAAGAAGGACACGCTTTTCCAAGCTCCGAAACGCGTAGGGTGTTTCTGTTCAAATGAATGATACGACATAGCATCAATACTGGTTGTATATATACCTGTTGGTGTACTTTTTAATGTATACTGTATATTCAATTACCTTTTGTTGGTTTTATGTAATAAAATAATTTGTATACTATTATAATTTGTACGTGCCTTAAAAGTCCACCCCAGGGGACCCCCTCTTCTTTGTTGTACCGCTTTAATTGAAATCATTGATGATGACAGTATTTAGCAGATATGATATGTAATCCATGTTATGGTTGATGCAAAAGTCATTGATGGTGTTACCATATGGGGTAAGGCTCATTTACCAAAAGAAAATAGACTATACCTTTGCAAAGTGAATCTTAAAAGATATGAGGAAACTATGCTCATATTCAATACCCAATTTTTACAAGTTCTTGCGAATGATTGGATGATTGAAGTGAAAACAGCTTTACTTTATTAAGTAAGCCTCGAGAACACTTACTTTGTAAAATGAACAGTCTCTACTCCTTTAGTATAATGGAAGTCAACCCCTATCTGAATTACAAGGTATGTGTATTTTCGATTCTTATTTTTCAATTATGGTTTTGCAATAATGCAAACATGAATTTTGTAAGCAAGTTTTCACACATTATGTCTGTGGCCTTAAAGTGTATTTCCTCTTTTGCAGCCACTTCCTTCATATTTACTACATGTTCCTATTCAGTGGTAGATGAGTGTTGTAGCATGTTAGCCATCATTTATTGCAGAAAGTTTGGAGTTTAGGTGATACTCTATATTGGCTAACCTAAAGAAGTATCAGAATTGTAAAACTGTTACTGATTTGGTGCACATAGCACTCAATCCCATTAAAATGTGTTCAGTGGCTTGAAATATAATGATATTTTTAGTTCTGCCAGTGCTGATTTATGGGCATTCCAAGGAGAAAGGTACAGCCAGCACTGAAGCCACCTCCCTCTTCATTATGCAGCGTTGTCATCTAATCATAAAGCCCTGTGCCTCTTCTGCAATCTTCTTTTTTACTGAAATCTCTCGGTGCTCACTCTCTCCTCACTCACTGGAGCGATGGGCTGTGGATGGGGCGGATGGCTCAGCCTCTCAGCGGCTCGCTGAGAGGCTGAGCCGGGTGTCGGTACAGGTACCTGGTAGATCCGGACTCCATTGTTGTGATGACGCAGTGCCTGGACCGACTTCTGTGACGTCAGCAGAGAGTGGACTTCAGCCCACTCTCTTCTGAAAATGGGTCACAGGAGTGCAAAATGAACTGCTCTCCTGTAAACCATAGGAGAAGTACAGCCAAACGAACTTTGGCTATTCTCCTTTAGCTACCTCAATCCTGATCTGCTTATCCATTTCCAAAAAAAGTGGCAAAAAAGATCACCATGCTGCATCCGCTTTTTAAAAAAGGGGTCATTTTGAGAGCACTTGTAATGTCCTGGCAGGGGAAACATTATTGATATTTTTTAGTCTTTTTCCCCCTAATTAATACAAAATAAACATCCCAGTGGATGAGTAAAAAATGCTTCATATCTCACAACATATTGTTCATCAGAGAACCTAAAAAGCAGGTAAAGAACATCATACCCTGTTTCCCCAAAAATAAGCCATACCCTGTTTCCCCGAAAATAAGCCCTACCCTGAAAATAAGACCCACAAGGACTTTATCTAGGGCGTATTTGGGGGGTAGGGCTTATATTGCAGCCATCACCCACAATCACGCTAGATTTTATTTTCGGGGGAAACAGGGTATCCTAAAAAAGAGTCCTTGAAATTCTCCAGATTGAGGACTCTGTCTGAAGATATGATATTCTTTACCTGATTGTAAGGGGTTGTTTTTTTTCTGTTCCTGTTCTTATCCTATGCATTAAGGTGAAAAAAAACACGCACCTTTACAACCCCTTTAACTCAATTTAAAAAGCTGTCATTTCCCGTAAAGAGAATATCTGAACTGCCCTGTAACGGGAGTTAATTAAGAAGCAAAATTACCCCCTTTCTGTTGACACAGGAGGAACGAAGAGAGGCCTCTCTGAATAATCTAGCATCTACCACTACTCTCTAGCCCACTTCTTTCTCATTACATTTTTCTCACATTTTCTATATTTTGATGATGATTCTGACACACTGAACCACAGATTTGAATTTTCTGACTGTACATACATTTTTTTTTATCCAACATGTGTCACATAACTTTTAATACAAGTGTTTCCGATGGCTTGTGATGAGTCATCTTGCGTATTAAATCTTTATTGTGATAGTGTATATGACATGAAGACTATTACTGTATTTGCAATTTTGCTCATTGTATGTCATTCCATATAAATAAACACTGTACAAAATTATTAAGATTTTAAGTGAATATTGTGTTTAGTTAGGCAAATTGTGGAAGGATGAGTTGCTCCTTAGAGTACAGCTTTAAATGATTAATGTACAGTGAATATAAATTGCACAGTAAAGGACAATAAAGGGTTAATGTACACTGAATGGGAAGCACTCATAAAAAACTACATAAATAGTAATGTTCAGTGACTGGAAGGTATACATCAATCACAAAATATAAATATCAGGTTTGCAAAGTAAAGGGTAAATGTACATTGGGACTGGAAGAGATTATTGTACAGCAACACCTAGAGAAAGTTTGTGACATTGGTAAAAGACAATTAAATAAAAACTATTTTGGAAATACATGGACAAAAAGGGGTTAATGCCAAATTCTGATATTGCAGATCTAGCTATGGTATTTGATTCTGCCAAGATTTGATGCAAGGTAAAGGTATACAGCAGAGACATTGAAGCCGGTTTACTAAAGGAAGTGAGAATCTTCACACCAGTGTGATATATGAATATTTACATCAATTGTCCAATCATGAGAAAATAAAATTCCTGTTTACATAGTTTATCTGAACATTATTGGATAATCAAAGTGAATATTCACTTAATTTATTGTTGCAGATGGACTTGTAGATCTCTAAGGAATACAAGTGCGGTGATCACTGCACTGAGGGATCATTGACACCTCCTCCAGCAACAACTAAAAGACTGTACCTTGGTACAGACAGAGTACTGGAGGAAAAGATTTGCTAATCTTGTGAAGTTTCACTTTGCAAGGAATACCCAATTACAAAAAAAAAAAAAAAAAATAGCATTTTTGCTTGCACATGATTGGATGATGAAGTCAGCAAATTTCCCTTGCAAAGTGCAACTACTCTTGCAAAGTGAACACTCAATTTGTCTATTAGTAAATAACCCCTTGGCATCCATAGCTCATAAATGCTATGTTTCTCTGCAGGCTGGACAAGTCCACATGCATATATCACTAATAATTTAGAACTTCTAGGGATTAGCGGATCATTCGGGACGTTGCTAGTTTTGAGAGAAACATTTAAGATATGTAAAGCCAAACATATTTTTTTAAATCTTGGATAGGTTGGGGAGGTGTTAAAATAACTATTAGTTTTTATTGTTGTCCTTGTCCCTACTGGGAGATTAACCCTCACTGGGTTGGTCATGCTGGCTATTATAACTGAGACTGAAAATGATGGTAAATTAAAATTTTTAGAGTTGTCGCAGAAACAGGAGGTAAGGGGAAATCTTCCAAAAGGGACCACTGTTCCAGTAACAACTGTTTCACTTTGGAGTAATTTTCCATTACTTCCTGATGTGTCTCAGGGACAAGAAGTGAGAGTACACCTTAATGAAACACAGACACTAATAGAAAAACGAAAAAAAGACAGGAATCTAAGCATAGGCGTGCGCGGCCTATTGCATTAAGGTGTGCACCCCAAAGCTCAAACACAGAGCAACAGAGGCAGTGGCTAGTGTTGTACACATGTCATGGCCACACTGTTATGCTTCACAACCATGGTAGAAATTACAGAGTGCAAAGCACATGTAAATGGGCCCTTCATTTTTTTAAATAATTTATTGAAATGTTGATTCTTTTACATTTTTTTTTTTGTTTACACTTTTCGCCTGCCCTTTTGGGGGGCTTTGGTGAAATATCAGGGATCTACACATACCTCTGATGTCCTACATTTAAGACTGATGCTATAACTGATCCCCCTGCAGTGCTGCCGGAGGGAGGGAGAGGAGGAGAAGACGGTAGCACTGCAAGGTGGAGGAACAAGACAATAGGTATCTACAATAAGTACAGCCGGTCCTTCTACTCAGCAGGTGTCTGGACCCCAATTTTGAACTAATAGGACATGAGCCTGGTACAGGAGGGCAGGCTGTACTGTCTTATCCTTAGCCCTGGCACGTGGGGTGATGCCTAAACAGAAAAAAAATGACCTTACATGTACTTGAAATAAATATGAAGGAAGCTTGCTTTCTTTATGAACATGCGTTTAAGTTTATTAAAAAAAAAGCCTGTCACCGCTATTCAGCAATTCAAAAAAAAAAGGTGGACACATTTAAAGCCATCAATGCACATCAATCAGAAAAATATTTATAAACAAAACAATGCATTCCACTAGAGTTACTCTGGGAAAACAATAAATTACACATTTTCTGCCTAATGATTCTGAATAACAATGCTTATCTAAAAATAGCGTGTCACCAAGTATTTCATTAAATGAAAAGTTTGGAAACAGAACAAAATGTAAAAAATAAATAAAAATAAATCTAATTACAAGTTCTACCTGAGACAACATCATCCTTACTGATGTGTGGCTGCAAAATTAGAGTTCTAATACTCTTGAGTGAATACACCACTTCACATAAATGCATTTAATTATGCCAGCAAAAAATGCTGTTACTCTTTCTGATTTTAAAAGATATCTGTGGGAAACCTGTTTTTAGCCATCTTTAAATAGCTATAAGCAGATGCATCTAAAATAATTTAAAAAATATCCCTGAAGAACAGATGCCCTTGATGGAAATGTGGAGTACCTTGCAATTTGTACACTATAAATTGAAATTGATTTTAAGATTTCCTTTTCCTGTGTATGGCCTTGCATATCCCATCCTTGGAAAAGTAATTGCTGTTTCTGATTGTGGCCTCTGATAGCATTTTCAGTGCTTGGGAATGAAAGTTAATTTATTCTCGGCTTGAACTTTGGCTGTGCTGCTGTAGTTAGTCTACCATCCTAGTGAAGAATTAATGACTTAGTTGTTTGTGCATCTGGCCAATAAGGAGATTGAAGAGAATTTGACATGCTTTTCTTTGAATTCTAACTGACAAAATCAACATAACAAATTTTCTTAGGCTTTAAATATTAACACCAGGCTTAGTTTAGGGGTACAACATAACATATTCAAGTGAATGTGGCTAGGCCACAATATAATTGGTGGCAGGGTATTTCCATTCAAACAGCCAATTCAGCTGTCAAAAAAAGTATTCATGAGGCAGCAGTGTAGCCTCCTGAATGCTGTCAGCCACACCTGCAACACTCTACGCAAAGTGATCCACCACTGATGGCTCTTCATAGACACATGTATAAACAAGCCCTTAGCCCCTTCCCAAAAGCCATAAAGTGGGTCTTCTTCCATGGGACTGCATATATGTTTGTACTGAGAGCATGCTGCACATCATGCTCTCAACATGCAGACCATGGGTCTCATACTTACCAGTAGACCCAATCACCTGAATGCTGTGATAGCCACAGTGATCGGTAGACGTGTGCATTCGTTTTCGTCCGAATGCATTTTCGTCCGAATTTCAGCTATTTTCGTTTTCGTTTTGACAAACGATAACGAAAGCACAAAATCCGAAAAACGAAAGATCCGACATAAATAAATGCTTTATTTTCGTTTTCATTGTTACAACAGTTCGATATAGAATAGGAGATTAGACGTGACTCTGACAACAATCTGTGTCTATAGAACCTGTGGTCGAATGTGCCTAACCTTACCTCTATTAGTCCAAGATTATATAGAGAAAATATTCGACAGAGAAAAAAGATTTGACAGAGAGAAAAGATTCTGCAAGTTACTGTCCTAAAAAGTGTTTGGGGACCCGGGTCCTGCCCCAGGGGACATGGATCAATGCAAAAAAAAGTTTTAAAAACGGCCGTTTTTTCAGGAGCAGTGATTTTAATAATGATTAAAGTGAAACAATAAAAGTGTAATATTCCTTTAAATTTCGTAGGGGGGGGGGGGTTGTCTATAGTATGCCTGTGAAGGGGCGCATGTTTCCCGTGCTTAGAACTGTCCCTGCACAAAGTGTCATTTATGCAGGAAAAAAAGTCCTTTAAAATCACTCGCAGCTATTATGAATTGTCGGCTCCCGTAATACAGAGAACACTCATTGAAAGTCATTGATAAAAAAATAAATAAATAAAAAAAAAAAAAGCGTGGGGGTCCCCCAAATTCAATTACCAGGCCCTTGAGGTCTGGTATGGATATTAAGGGGAACCCTGCCTCAAATTTAAGAAAAAATTTGACGTGGGGTTCCCCCTAAATATCCATAACCAGACCCTTCAGGTCTGGTATGGATATTAAGGGGAACCCCGCGTCAAATTTAAAAAAAAATTGACGTGGGGTTCCCCCTAAAAATCCATACCAGACCCTTTATCCGAGCACGCAACCTGGCAGGCCGCAGGAAAAGAGGGGGGGACGAGAGAGCGCCCCCCCTCCCTCCTGAACCGTACCAGGCCACATGCCCTCAACATTGGGAGGATGCTTTGGGGGTCTGTGACCCCTCAAAGCACCTTGTCCCCATGTTGATGAGGACAAGGGCCTCATCCCCACAACCCTGGCCGGTGGTTGTGGAGGTCTGCGGGCGGGGGGCTTATCAGAATCTGGAAGCCCCCTTTAACAAGGGGACCCCCAGATCCCGGCCCCCCCCCCCCTGTTTGAAATGGTAAGGGGGTACAAAAGTACCCCTACCATTTCACAAAGAAAGTGTAAAAAATGGTTAAATAAAACAAACACACTTTTGAAAAATTCCTTTATTAAAAATAAAATAAAAAAAAGATTCCAGCGGCGGTAATCCACTCTTGCTATCCAGCGACGGACGGTCATCTCTCCAGCGATGGCTCATCTCATCCAGCGCAGCGATCCATCCTTCTTCTGTCTCCGTGTAGGAGACACTGCAGGCATTCCGGCGGCTGACGTTTCTTATATACGGAGGGCGGGGCCACCCGTCACCTGACCCCGCCCCCCTCTGACGCAAGGGGAAACCCGGGGTTCCCTGTGACGTATGGGTGACCCCGCACCCCTCTGATGTAACACAGGCAGGTTTCCGTTACATCAGAGGGGGGCGGGGTCACCCATACGTCACGGGGAACCCCGGGTTTCCCCTTGCGTCAGAGGGGGGTGGGGTCAGGTGACGGGTGGCCCCGCCCTCCGTATATAAGAAACGTCAGCCGCCGGAATCCTTGCAGTGTCTCCTCCACGGAGACAGAAGAAGGATGGATCGCTGCGCTGGATGAGATGAGCCATCGCTGGAGAGATGACCGTCCGTCGCTGGATAGCAAGAGTGGATTACCGCCGCTGGAATCTTTTTTTTATTTTTTTATTTTTAATAAAGGAATTTTTCAAAAGTGTGTTTGTTTTATTTAACCATTTTTTACACTTTCTTTGTGAAATGGTAGGGGTACTTTTGTACCCCCTTACCATTTCAAACAGGGGGGGGCGGGATCTGGGGGTCCCCTTGTTAAAGGGGGCTTCCAGATTCTGATAAGCCCCCCGCCCGCAGACCTCCACAACCACCGGCCAGGGTTGTGGGGATGAGGCCCTTGTCCTCATCAACATGGGGACAAGGTGCTTTGAGGGGTCACAGACCCCCAAAGCATCCTCCCAATGTTGAGGGCATGTGGCCTGGTACGGTTCAGGAGGGAGGGGGGGCCGCTCTCTCGTCCCCCCCTCTTTTCCTGCGGCCTGCCAGGTTACATGCTCGGATAAAGGGTCTGGTATGGATTTTTAGGGGGAACCCCACATCAATTTTTTTTTAAATTTGACGCGGGGTTCCCCTTAATATCCATACCAGACCTGAAGGGTCTGGTTATGGATATTTAGGGGGAACCCCACGTCAAATTTGTTCTTAAATTTGAGGCAGGGTTCCCCTTAATATCCATACCAGACCTCAAGGGCCTGGTAATTGAATTTGGGGGACCCCCACGCTTTTTTCCTTTTTTATTTATTTTTTTTTTTATCAATGACTTTCAATGAGTCTTCTCTGTATTACGGGAGCCGACAATTCATAATAGCTGCGAGTGATTTTAAAGGACTTTTTTTCCTGCATAAATGACACTTTGTGCAGGGACAGTTCTAAGCACCAGAAACATGCGCCCCTTCACAGGCATACTATAGACTACCCCCCCCCCTACGAAATTTAAAGGAATATTACACTTTTATTGTTTCACTTTAATCATTATTAAAATCACTGCTCCCGAAAAAACGGCTGTTTTAAAACTTTTTTTTTGCATTGATACATGTCCCCTGGGGCAGGACCGGGGTCCCCAAACACTTTTTAGGACAGTAACTTGCAAATTAGCCTTTAAAATTAGCACTTTAGATTTTGAACGTTGGAGTCCCATAGACTTTAATAGGGTTCTAAAGTATGCTATATACTAGCTCCGTCGAATCTTCTTTATACATTCGACAGACACCATAAGCCTTCAAAGACAGATTCGACCGTAATTCATGTGGATTTTCGGACGAATGCAATTTTTGAACGAAAAACGAAATAAATAAAAACTAATTTCGGGAGTAACTAAATAAATTAAGTTTTCAGACGAAAACGAAATTCCGAAACGAAATATTTTACTCTGCACATGTCTAGTGATCGGTCACTGTACAGTCCACTTCTCTGTTGTTTTCTTCTCTTGAATGGAGAAGAAGAAAAATCATGCCATTCTCTCTGCTAGAGGAGAAATGTGTAAACCAAGAACAGTGTGTGTAAAAAAATAAAAAATAAAAACATTTAGTTAGATTGGGGCTTGATCTAGATCAGTGTCAGGGTTAGAGTTAGGGCCAAGGTTAGGCCCAAAGGTCAAGGTCAGAGTCAAAGGTAAGGGTGAGTGTATTTTAGGTAGAATTAAAATTTGGTATCGGTGTCAGTAGTGGTTTTACACTCAGTCATGAAGGAGTTGAGGTGCATATTTATTAAGTAAAGTATATAAAGTAAAGTAAATAAATAAAGCAGTGATTGTGACTTTCACCCATTCTCTAGTAGAGAATAAATCACTATCTATTAAAACACATCGACCTGTAAGATTCTTCACCACAGAATGTTTGGTAAAAGCCACATTTACTGCCAGAGAATGTTTGGTAAAAGTCACATTTACTACTTCATAAATAAACCCCTAGGTATGTGTCATATTTTTATAATTCTGCATGTGTGTGTAAATCTATCTATCTATCTATCTATCTATCTATCTATCTATCTATCTATCTATCTATCTATCTATCTATCTATCTCAACAAGGACAGACTCAACTTGTATTGGCAGCTGTAAATCATGCACAAGACAGAGATACCTAGAAACAGACCAAGCAGGATTTTCTTGTAATTTTATATAGCAAGGCAGTAGCTAAACACAATTTAATGTGGGTGGCATTGTACAACCCTTGAAAAAAGTCACGTGTCTAGTGACGCAACGCTTACTTAGGGAGGAAGTATCTGATTTACACGCTGCTGATCTGTGTAATTTTAAATGTAAGTTGCTACGTTTAATACATCTACTTGTTGTTTAAATACTACACAATGGAGGTTCCTTTTATTCCCATATAACTCTTACTACTCAGAGGAGATTTGGAGAGAGGTCTTAAAAGACGTGGATTACATAGGAAAAGAGCTTTTATCATCTACAACAACTGCTGCCTCCCTGTTCCACTGTGTTACCTCCAAAGGAGAAAAAGGTGATCGGAGATTGCCAAAAAGTAGTATCTGGATGTGTGACTAGACCTATTGTGGTCTTTATTTGAGGTGAGAGGCTAGAGCACATGGGTTATGGATTACTAAAGGGGTCCACTATTTTTATGACGTTTACATCTTCATTTCTTTGCACTTGGACACTTTTTCCTCAGCACATTTTTTTGCACATTTTGGAGAGACTATTTTTCACTTATCTTCATCATACTGTTTTTTGCACTGACTCAATTGGACTATTGTCTTATATATGAATTTACTTTAATAGCATTTGCACTTTAATAGTTATTATGCACTTTATGATATATCTTGTGATTTTGAGGAGATTGCACTTTATTAAAGTTATATTAGTATATGCATGCACTACTCCATTCTGATTATATTATTATTGTCCATAAAGTCCATAACATAAAACAAACAAACAAACTGCTTGCCTGAGCACCATACATTATACAATTTTCTTATTCATTTTCCTTTAGATTTACCTTTGGCTATGTAGTGCAATGGCCGGCCAGATTGCAAACAAATTGAAAGTGTTAAGTTTGACCCCATATTATATGGTTTCGGAAAAGATAAAGAAAAATTGCATAAGAGAATTGTGTAATGTATGGCCATCCCTAACTAGGTGACACATATGCAGTTCCTCACAATCCTGTAAGTGACTCACACTATCTATGTATTTATCTACTATATCTATATGTTTGGCTGTCTAACATTAATAGTGAATCTCTGAACAGCTTTGTGTTGAATAAGAAAGGTTTAGAACTAGAGCTGAAAAACTAATGTAAAATCTAAGAAGGTTTTTTTTAGGTAAACCAAACCTAGGAGATGGGACATTAATGGTGCAAAGAATCAAAATTATATTCATAAATAAAAGATTGTTCCATACATATTTTATTATACAAAATTCATAAAAACAGAGCAGTAATCTGTGTAGTCATACTAAAATTGTATATAGCTTTGTGGTCCAACGAAAGGTAAGGTTGAGGTAGTTGTGATTGATTTATCCCGACATGTTTCGCTTATTGCTTCATCAGAGGATAAGCCAACTACCAACATAACAAAATCAAAAATAGAAGAAAAAACATACATTAATTTCACAAAATACAGTTCTTTTTACACTATTAATACATATAATCAACATATATAGTGTTTGAAAGACATGAGTAAGGCTCAAGAGATGGAAATATGCTCACCCCCACTTTACTGACCCATTCGTCACCCAGAAAAAATCTATATATCTGCCAGATGGATTGAAGAGTGCAGGGCAACAAATCCAGCAGCCAGGCAATATAGCTGAGGAGGGCATAGACGGCGGCTAATCGGGACAAAAAATTATATTATATTTCAACATACTATTTATAGACAAAAAGCTATTATAGCATTTCAATTTGTACTGCAATATAGATATCGATTGGTCCTATAGCCATTTTAGCTTATTTTATCATGTATACCAATCATTTTAAATCATGCATTTTGCTTTTAATAAAAATATTTTGTTTTGTGGAGCAAAATTTAATTTAAAATCATCAACTTACATAATCGACGATAGAGTAAAAGTTCCTTTGTTTTTATAGTCCAAGGGTTAATATTACAACCACCGGAATGTGCAAAAACTCCCTTCGAATTAGGACAAACTCAGAAGGATAACGCACCCATGCAGGCTTCACAGCCTGTTTACAGGGTGTCTGAGAAAAGAAGAAAAAATATTTGGCATTTGATTAAGTACAGAAAAAGAGAAAAACCATTCTTGACGATCCATTGTTAAAGTTACTAACCAATCTTTGGACGTGAACTTGCTCCTGGCACGGCTCCCCCACGACTGAGCCGGGTATCATAGTGTCCCAATATATAAGGCCGCCGTCCATCGAGCCGGCGTCTGACGTCACCGGCTCGATGCGGACGAATAAAGCGGCAATGCGCATGCGCGAGAGGACCTGTAAGGGAATCGGGAAACTACGTTTCCCATAATGCATCGGTATAGATACCGGCATTCAGGGCAACGCTAAAGGAGACAGCGAGAGCACGGCTAGCGCGGTGCTCCAGCCAACACACTCGCACTGCCCCAAGATGTTAGATTCCCCGGTCTCACACGCAGGCAATATCGCTAACCAATGGGCAGCCTGCTAGGTCGGATAAAATCCAACCCAGCTAAGATGCCCTTGGGCGTCCATATGCTCCTCCCCAATGCCACAATGCTAAAGGTCGCCGATTGGGAGCCATGCATATAAGTAACATGCGATGCTCAAAAAATAAGAGTCGCATGGTAAAATAGATGTGGGAAACAAAAGGGGGGTATAAGCAAAAACAAGGGGGGAGAGGTAGAGGGGGAAAGGAAAGTATACCCCCATATATGTCAGTCGGTCCGATCGCGATCATGGACCAAAATAATCGCGAAATCCGAATACATAATCAGAGCCCATCTCATGCCTTAAAAACAAAAAGCATATACGAATCAATAGTTCTATATATCAATATAGTAGAATGTTACAGCAAGATAAAAGTACATCCAATATACCAATATAGTTAACAATTATGAAAAAATAAATAATAAAGAGCAAAACAAAACAAAATAAAATAATATAAAACAAAACAAAACAAAACAAAACAAAACCAAAGTACCCTCCCCCCCCCCCCCCCCCCGGCCCAAAAGGCCACCATACTTCATCACTCCACACCAGATCAGGGAAGCAGGAGGTATTAGTTATCAAGGCAACAATACCATCAATTTTAAAGAAATGATCAGTAACTCAAATTTTCATTGAATCCAGGGAATATTGTTGCTTTTAAATTGTATATCCATCTTGCTTCTATCTGTAAAAGTTTTTTATCAACACTTCCTCCTCTCGAAGAGAGTGGAACATGATATAATGCCTGGAATTTAATATAATCTGGGTTAAAGCCATGATGTAAGTCTATATGTCTACCAATTGCAGTAGTCATTTTTTTAGTTAAAATTGGTTTTACATGATCTCGCATACGTGTCGAGAAGGCTCTTTTTGTCTTACCTATGTAAAATCCTCCACACCGGCACTGTGCTAAATACACTATGCCCAGTGTGGAGCAAGTCACATAGGATTTCAATTGATGCCAGTTTCCATTTGGCAATTTAAATCTACTGCAATTAGCCATATATCTGCACATGTCACAATGTCCACATGGGTAGGAACCATATTTCCCTATTTTGGGTTCATTATCACAATCAATAAAATGACTATGTACCAAACGGTCCTTCAAAGAAGGGGCACGTTTATAAGTAATCTCCGGATATTCATTGACATATTTTTTCACCACAGGATCAGCCAATAACAGAGGCCAAAATGTCTGTATTATATCTCTAAATTTCTTATTTTGATTAGAGTGTCTAGTAACTAATCTTACTGTATTAGTTTTTTTAACGAGCTTTTTAGAGAAAATAAGGGTGTTCCTATCTTTTTGCTGAACTAGATTATATGCTTTTTTCAGGCACTTGTGGCTATATCCACGTACTTTTAATCTATCATACAGGACTTTAGCTGCTTGTTTATAGTCTGATTCCTGGCTACAGTTTCGTTTGAGTCTGAGGTATTGACTATATGGTATAGATCGTATCAATGACGGCGGATGTGAGCTATTAGCATGTAGAATAGTATTTCCAGCCGTCGGCTTCCTAAAAATAGAGGAAGTCAATAAACCATCAGAGTTAACATGAATCTTAAGGTCCAAAAATTCAACCTCCCTTCCAGGGGCGTAACTAGAAATCACAGGGCCCCATAGCAAAATGTTGTATGGGCCCCCCCCCCCACCCAGGGGCGGATCCAGATTCTAGTCTCGGGAGGGGCACTGATAGAAAATACTTTTATGGGGGCAATTTATTGGGGCAATGGCTGATGTTGGCGCTTCAATTATCACGGCACCATTTGTGTTATGGTGTCAGGATGATTGAAACACATTATTTCTATTATTGCATTGTTATAGAAAATTAAATAGTTCAACTCACCATAATGCAGAATCAGTGGGAGCCTCGAGTGTGTCACCTGCCACCAGATGCAGATTGTCACTTGTCACAAGTTGCGGATTGTCCACCTGCCACCCATTGTGGATTGTCCACTTGCCACGTGACCTGCCACACATTGCAAATCGTCCACTTTCCACGTCACCTGCCACACATTGGGGATTGTCCACTTGCCACGTCACCTGCCACACATTGCGGATTGTCCACTTGCCACATGACCTGCCACCCATTGTGGATTGTCCACTTGCCACATCACCTGCCACACATTGTGGATTGTCCATTTGCCACGTTACCTGCCACCCACTGCGGATTGTCCATTTGCCATGTCACCTGCCACCCATTGCGGTTTGTCCACTTGCCACGTGACCTGCCACACATTGCGGATTGTTCACTTGCCACGTCACCTGCCACACATTGCGGATTGTCCACTTGCCACGTGACCTGCCACCCATTGTGGATTGTCCACTTGCCACATCACCTGCCACACATTGTGGATTGTCCATTTGCCACGTCACCTACCACCCATTGCGGTTTGTCCATTTGCCACGTCACCTGCCACCCATTGCGGTTTGTCCATTTGCCACGTTACCTGCCACCCACTGCGGATTGTCCATTTGCCATGTCACCTGCCACCCATTGCGGTTTGTCCACTTGCCACGTGACCTGCCACACATTGCGGATTGTTCACTTGCCACGTCACCTGCCACACATTGCGGATTGTCCATTTGCCACGTCACCTGCCACAAGTTTCAGATTGTCCCCTTGCCACGTCACATGCCACAAGTTTCAGATTGTCCCCTTGCCACGTCACATGCTACACATTGCAGATTGTCCACTTGCCACGTCACCTGCCACACATTGCGATTTTCCACTTGCCATGTCACCTGCCATCCATTGCGGATTGTCCATTTGCCATGTCACCTGCCACACATTGCGGATTTTCCACTTGCCATGTCACCTGCCATCCATTGCGGATTGTCCATTTGCCATGTCACCTGTCACACATTGCGGATTGTCACTTTGCCATGTCACCTGTCACACATTGCGGATTGTCACTTTGCCATGTCACCTGTCACACATTGCGGATTGTCACTTTCCTGTTAAAGTCGCTCTGTTTGCCAGTCTGAGTCAGGCAGCAGAGAGAGGATGTAATCTCTGCTGCCTGCACAGTGAGTGAGAGCGGAGCTGGCAGTTTGCAGGGTGGGCGCCGGGCGGTGAGAGATGATGTCATCTCTCTGCCCCGCCACCCGCTGATTGGCCAGCCACTAAGCCTCCCCGCAGCTTCCCCAACAACCCCCCGCCGCCGCCGAGTCACCTGGCTGTGTCCGCTCGTACAGTCAGTGTGACTGTACGAGCGCCGAGCGGACAAGGAGCTCGGCGGCTCACCTGCCACCCGCTCACCGGGCCCTCCTCAGCTGCGGGCCCCGTAGCGACCGCACGGGTCGCTATGGTGGTAGTTCCGCCACTGCTCCCTTCTATCATATTTGAGGGTAAAATAAAGATTATAATTGTTGATCAAGATTAGTTGGAAAAATTGATTTAATTCAGTTTCAGTTCCAGACCAGAAAATAAGGATATCATCCAAATACCTGTACCAGGCAAGGACTTTCTCGATCATAGGTGTCACATCATCCCGCGAAAACAATTCTTTTTCCCACCCCCCCAGGTACAGGTTGGCATACGATGGGGCACATTTAGTCCCCATCGCAACCCCCTGCACCTGGAGGTAATGGGTCTGATCAAACTGGAAAACATTATGTCTAAGCACAAAATTCAACAATTCGATTACAAAAGCCGTATATCTAGCACTCCGAGGACCTCTTTCATTCAGGAATGTCTGTACAACCTCCACCCCCCCTATCATGGGGGATGGCGTTGTAGAGACATTCCACATCGATAGTAACAAGCCAACAGTCTGGAGGTAGGGACATTCCCTCGATCGTCTTAAGTAAGTCTATCGTATCCTTAATATAGGAAAATAATGATGTAACGTGTGGACGTAAATAGTTATCAATTAATGAACTACTATTTTCCGTTAAACATTGGCAACTAGATATTATTGGTCTACCTGGAGGTTCAAATATAGATTTATGAACCTTTGGGAGCGCATAAAAGGTAGGTATCTTTGGATCTTTTGTGTTCAAAAATTCCCAGGTATTTTTATCAATAGTTCCTGATCTGTATGCTTTAAATATAATATTACGAAATTGTATCTCGTAATTAGCGATTATCGTAGTTGAAATGGGTCGATACCAATCTTTATTTTTCAATATTTTGTGGCACATGTGAATATATTGCTCTTTGTTCATAACAACTAAGTTACCCCCTTTATCTGCTGGTTTAATTATCAGATTGGGGTTAGATTGCAAAGAATATAATGCCTGCAATTGATGTTCATTAAGATTAGAGTTCTCAGTAGTCCTAAACGAACTTTTTTCTATTTTTTGGCAAACTTGTTGGGTAAATGCCCAAATATTTGGATTAGTGTTTAATTGAGGGAAATTATTAGATTTAAGTTTAAAGGATTGTGGGGGGGGAACGACAGACCCTCAATCGACAGACCAACAGGCTCTAATGTTCCCGGGTCGTCCGAGATAATCGCTAATTACGAGATACAATTTCGTAATATTATATTTAAAGCATACAGATCAGGAACTATTGATAAAAATACCTGGGAATTTTTGAACACAAAAGATCCAAAGATACCTACCTTTTATGCGCTCCCAAAGGTTCATAAATCTATATTTGAACCTCCAGGTAGACCAATAATATCTAGTTGCCAATGTTTAACGGAAAATAGTAGTTCATTAATTGATAACTATTTACGTCCACACGTTACATCATTATTTTCCTATATTAAGGATACGATAGACTTACTTAAGACGATCGAGGGAATGTCCCTACCTCCAGACTGTTGGCTTGTTACTATCGATGTGGAATGTCTCTACAACGCCATCCCCCATGATAGGGGGGTGGAGGTTGTACAGACATTCCTGAATGAAAGAGGTCCTCGGAGTGCTAGATATACGGCTTTTGTAATCGAATTGTTGAATTTTGTGCTTAGACATAATGTTTTCCAGTTTGATCAGACCCATTACCTCCAGGTGCAGGGGGTTGCGATGGGGACTAAA
Organism: Lithobates pipiens; assembly: GCF_037356315.1. NCBI lineage: Eukaryota > Metazoa > Chordata > Amphibia > Anura > Ranidae > Lithobates > Lithobates pipiens. Next base: position 3,105,465 of record NW_027507718.1, read on the forward strand.
TGTGCCCCATCGTATGCCAACCTGTACCTGGGGGGGTGGGAAAAAGAATTGTTTTCGCGGGATGATGTGACACCTATGATCGAGAAAGTCCTTGCCTGGTACAGGTATTTGGATGATATCCTTATTTTCTGGTCTGGAACTGAAACTGAATTAAATCAATTTTTCCAACTAATCTTGATCAACAATTATAATCTTTATTTTACCCTCAAATATGATAGAAGGGAGGTTGAATTTTTGGACCTTAAGATTCATGTTAACTCTGATGGTTTATTGACTTCCTCTATTTTTAGGAAGCCGACGGCTGGAAATACTATTCTACATGCTAATAGCTCACATCCGCCGTCATTGATACGATCTATACCATATAGTCAATACCTCAGACTCAAACGAAACTGTAGCCAGGAATCAGACTATAAACAAGCAGCTAAAGCCCTGTATGATAGATTAAAAGTACGTGGATATAGCCACAAGTGCCTGAAAAAAGCATATACTCTAGTTCAGCAAAAAGATAGGAACATCCTTATTTTCTCTAAAAAGCTCGTTAAAAAAACTAATACAGTAAGATTAGTTACTAGACACTCTAATCAAAATAAGAAATTTAGAGATATAATACAGACATTTTGGCCTCTGTTATTGGCTGATCCTGTGGTGAAAAAATATGTCAATGAATATCCGGAGATTACTTATAAACGTGCCCCTTCTTTGAAGGACCGTTTGGTACATAGTCATTTTATTGATTGTGATAATGAACCCAAAATAGGGAAATATGGTTCCTACCCATGTGGACATTGTGACATGTGCAGATATATGGCTAATTGCAGTAGATTTAAATTGCCAAATGGAAACTGGCATCAATTGAAATCCTATGTGACTTGCTCCACACTGGGCATAGTGTATTTAGCACAGTGCCGGTGTGGAGGATTTTACATAGGTAAGACAAAAAGAGCCTTCTCGACACGTATGCGAGATCATGTAAAACCAATTTTAACTAAAAAAATGACTACTGCAATTGGTAGACATATAGACTTACATCATGGCTTTAACCCAGATTATATTAAATTCCAGGCATTAGATCATGTTCCACTCTCTTCGAGAGGAGGAAGTGTTGATAAAAAACTTTTACAGATAGAAGCAAGATGGATATACAATTTAAAAGCAACAATATTCCCTGGGTTCAATGAAAATTTGAGTTACCGATCATTTCTTTAAAATTGATGGTATTGTTGCCTTGATAACTAATACCTCCTGCTTCCCTGATCTGGTGTGGAGTGATGAAGTATGGTGGCCTTTTGGGCCGGGGGGGGGGGGGGGGTACTTTGGTTTTGTTTTGTTTTGTTTTGTTTTATATTATTTTATTTTGTTTTGTTTTGCTCTTTATTATTTATTTTTTCATAATTGTTAACTATATTGGTATATTGGATGTACTTTTATCTTGCTGTAACATTCTACTATATTGATATATAGAACTATTGATTCGTATATGCTTTTTGTTTTTAAGGCATGAGATGGGCTCTGATTATGTATTCGGATTTCGCGATTATTTTGGTCCATGATCGCGATCGGACCGACTGACATATATGGGGGTATACTTTCCTTTCCCCCTCTACCTCTCCCCCCTTGTTTTTGCTTATACCCCCCTTTTGTTTCCCACATCTATTTTACCATGCGACTCTTATTTTTTGAGCATCGCATGTTACTTATATGCATGGCTCCCAATCGGCGACCTTTAGCATTGTGGCATTGGGGAGGAGCATATGGACGCCCAAGGGCATCTTAGCTGGGTTGGATTTTATCCGACCTAGCAGGCTGCCCATTGGTTAGCGATATTGCCTGCGTGTGAGACCGGGGAATCTAACATCTTGGGGCAGTGCGAGTGTGTTGGCTGGAGCACCGCGCTAGCCGTGCTCTCGCTGTCTCCTTTAGCGTTGCCCTGAATGCCGGTATCTATACCGATGCATTATGGGAAACGTAGTTTCCCGATTCCCTTACAGGTCCTCTCGCGCATGCGCATTGCCGCTTTATTCGTCCGCATCGAGCCGGTGACGTCAGACGCCGGCTCGATGGACGGCGGCCTTATATATTGGGACACTATGATACCCGGCTCAGTCGTGGGGGAGCCGTGCCAGGAGCAAGTTCACGTCCAAAGATTGGTTAGTAACTTTAACAATGGATCGTCAAGAATGGTTTTTCTCTTTTTCTGTACTTAATCAAATGCCAAATATTTTTTCTTCTTTTCTCAGACACCCTGTAAACAGGCTGTGAAGCCTGCATGGGTGCGTTATCCTTCTGAGTTTGTCCTAATTCGAAGGGAGTTTTTGCACATTCCGGTGGTTGTAATATTAACCCTTGGACTATAAAAACAAAGGAACTTTTACTCTATCGTCGATTATGTAAGTTGATGATTTTAAATTAAATTTTGCTCCACAAAACAAAATATTTTTATTAAAAGCAAAATGCATGATTTAAAATGATTGGTATACATGATAAAATAAGCTAAAATGGCTATAGGACCAATCGATATCTATATTGCAGTACAAATTGAAATGCTATAATAGCTTTTTGTCTATAAATAGTATGTTGAGGGATGCAATCAAATCCTGGATAAAACACATAACAGAAACTCGCCTAGAATTGAACGCGGCCATGTGCTTGATCAATCTAGTCCCCACCAACTTAAGCCGCTACAAAAAATCATTGTCCAGACACTTACTCACGGCCGCTAAAACACTGATACCAATCCACTGGAAAACAACCAAAACACCAAGCATTACAGACTGGTTAGACAGAGTGCAATATATCTATAAGATGGAGGAGATCGTGGCGACCAAACATGAAAATAGCACGAACTTTATCAAAACATGGCAACCATGGCTGATCTTCACGCTCCCCCCTGAATTCCGCACCCTTAGGGATTAAACTCCTCAACAGCTTTTGACACTCATCACGGAGGGAGCAAAGCTTAAGCCGACATAGAACCTTTCGAATTAACAGAGTTTCATGAATGATAGCAATGGGCTGATCACACCCCATACCACCCCCCTTGCCCCCACCCCCCCCCCTCACCCTCCACACCGTTCTCAATTGTCCCCAAACATCATGCGCCTCCTTGCATTTTCATTTGTGTTCTTACTCCAACCTTGCCACTAACCGAATCTGAACACAGGGGAGATGTACTTATATGTTATATTGTTTACAGATTGATTGCATTGCTATTTGTATTCAGACTTTGACTGTAAACCTGATCTCATTTTCAATAAAATCTTTGATTGTGAAAAAAAAAAATAGTATGTTGAAATATAATATAATTTTTTGTCCCGATTAGCCGCCGTCTATGCCCTCCTCAGCTATATTGCCTGGCTGCTGGATTTGTTGCCCTGCACTCTTCAATCCATCTGGCAGATATATAGATTTTTTCTGGGTGACGAATGGGTCGGTAAAGTGGGGGTGAGCATATTTCCATTTCTTGAGCCTTACTCATGTCTTTCAAACACTATATATGTTGATTATATGTATTAATAGTGTAAAAAGAACTGTATTTTGTGAAATTAATGTATGTTTTTTCTTCTATTTTTGATTTTGTTATGTTGGTAGTTGGCTTATCCTCTGATTAGGGATGAGCCAAACACCCCCCGGTTCGGTTCGCACCAGAACTTGCGAACGACCCCCGCGTTCGGTACGAACGTTAGAACCCCATTGAAGTCTATGGGACTCGAACGTTCGAATTGGAAAGTGCTCATTTTAACGGCTAATATGCAAGATAGTGTCCTAAAAAGGGTTTGGCGACCTGCCTCCTGCCTCAGGGGACATGGGTCACTGCAAAAAAAAGTTTTAAAAACTACCGTTTTGGCGGGAGCACTGATTTTAATGACGATTAAAGTGAAAAAAAAAAAGTGAAATATTCCTTTAAATATGGTGCCTGCGGGGTGTCTGTAGTATGCCTGTGAAGTGCCACGTGTTTCCCGTGTTTAGAACAGTCCCTGCACAAAATTACATTAAACGGAAATAACACCATTTAAAACTGCTTGCGGTTTTAATGTTATATCTGGTTCCTGCAATATGGTTGAAAATCATTGAGAAACATGGCATGGGTAGCCCTCCCTGCCCATTACCAGCCTATTTGGGTCTTGTACGCATATTAAGGGGAACCCCGTACCCATATTAAAAAAAGGAAATGCGTGTGGCCCCCAGGCCCTATATACTCAGAACAGCAGTATACAGGCGGTGCAAACAAGACAGGGACTGTGTAGGTTTGTTGTGTTAAGTTGAATCTGTTTGTCATTTTCAACCGGTACATTTTTAAAGTGTAGCTCCAGTCAAAAAAACTATCTTTAAGCTTTTTGGAAAACATAGGGAAGGGTTATCACCCCTGTATAATTTGTTTTGTCGTCCATCTTTTTTCATCTCACTTGCTGCTGTCTCCTTGCGTTTGCAAGTAGGAGATGTTTGTAAGTTGGATGTTTGAAAGTAGGGGCCTGCCCTATATTATAGCGGTATGTACTGGGTACAGAGCACGCAGACAGCACGCACTATCTCCTAACACTACTGACTGCAAGCTCTATTATTAACCACTTGTTAGCCCAATGTTTGCATAAAGTGAAAGATGAAGTTATGCTGAGTAAATAGATATCAAACATGTCACTCTTCAAAATTGCACATGCCCGTGGAATGGCGCCAAACGTCGCTACTTAAAAAATCCCCATAGGCGACGCTTTAAATATTTTTTTACTGGTTACATGTTTTGAGTTGCAGAGGAGGTCTAGGACTAGAATTATTGCTCTCGCTCTAACATTCTCGGCGATACCTCACATGTGTGGCACATGCGAGCACATGGGGACATGGGCGCTTTAATTTTTATTTTATTTTTTTATTGTTCATTTTACTTTATTTATTTTAGTTTGACATTTTTTTTCCCAAAAATATATTTTTGATCACTTTTATTCCTATTACAAGAAATGTAAACATCCCTTGTAATAGGAATATGGGGTGACAGGTCCTCTTTACAGTGAAATCTGGGGGGTCAATATGACCCCACATCTCACCTCTAGGCTGGGAAGCCTGAAATAAAAAATAAAAAAAAGATTCTGGCTTTGATCGTACTGGCGAGTTGGTAGAAGCACCGGAGGGCGGTGAGGGGTGGGGGGCGTCTATGGCTGGGTATTTCAGGGTATCACCGAGTATGGCTGGGTATCTCTGAGTATGGCTGGGTATGGCAATTTATGGCAGGGTATTACAGAGTATTGGCGGGGTATTGGCGGGGTACTACAGAGTAATAGCAGGGTACTGCAGAGTATTGGGGGTACTGCAGAGTAATGGAGGGTACTGCAGAGTATTGGGGGGTACTGCAGAGTAATGGGGGTTACTGCAGAGTAATGGGGGTACTGCAGAGTAATGGCAGGGTACTGCACTGCAGAGTAATGGCGGGGTACTGCACTGCAGAGTAATGGCGGGGTACTACAGAGTAATGGCGGGGTACTACAGAGTAATGGCAGGGTACTGCACTGCAGAGTAATGGCAGGGTACTGCACTGCAGAGTAACGGCGGGGTACTGCACTGCAGAGTAATGGCGGGGTACTGCAGAGTAATGGCGGGGTACTGCAGAGTAATGGCAGGGTACTGCAGAGTATGCACTGGTATTGCAGAGTATTGGCAGGGAATTGAGGGGTTAAATTCGGTGAGCAGCGATGTGGGCACTGCAGATGCAGCCCACATCGCTGCTGACACCGATCTCTTTCCCCTCCGCTGTACCGATCGGTACAGAAAGGGGAGGGAGGAACAGGCGTCATAACATGACGCCGGTTTGTTTCCAAGTGATCACTCCGTCATTTGACGGAGCAATCACGTGGTAAACGGCCGCTATGAGCGGCCGTTTACCGTGATGCGCCGGGTCCTATGGACCCGGCGGTCACGGATGCTCTCGAGTGCGCACACCTCGGGGCACGCGAGAGCAGAATTCTGGGAGGCCGTTAATTAACGGCCTCTCTGAGTTAAACAACCGCCCTGAAGCCGTTAATCGGCAATGGGCAGTTGTTAAGTGGTTAAAGCTAGATCACTAGCTATATAGGTGAGGTGAATATAGTGGTGTATACTGCAGTCAGGGCACAGACAACAACCACTACACAGCAGCAAGATAGGAAATCAGCCAAAAACGATTGGTGTGTACTGTGTTGAAGGTACACAGAACACCCACTGCTTCAGATGCAAAGTAACACACTACAGGAGGCCGCCTTAAAGGCGGCCTTATATAGTGTGGGGCGTGCACTACACAGCCTGAGCTATGATTGGCCACAGGCAGGATGCCTGTGGCCAATCATGGCTCTCCTCGCTGCCGGCGCTGCGATTGGCCAAGCATGCGGGGTCACAGTGCATGCTTGGCCAATCATCGGGCAGCAATGCACTGCGCCAACGCAGTGCATTGTGGTCCGCGCGCGCGTCACTCGAATTTTGACGCGAACGGCCAAAACGTCGGAATTCGCCGAACGCACGAACAGCCAATGTTCGAGTCGAACGTACGTTCCACTCGAACACGAAGCTCATCCCTACCTCTGATGAAGCAATAAGCGAAACATGTCGGGATAAATCAATCACAACTACCTCAACCTTACCTTTCGTTGGACCACAAAGCTATATACAATTTTAGTATGACTACACAGATTACTGCTCTGTTTTTATGAATTTTGTATAATAAAATATGTATGGAAAAATCTTTTATTTATGAATATAATTTTGATTCTTTGCACCATTAATGTCCCATCTCCTAGGTTTGGTTTACCTAAAAAAAACCTTCTTTGATATTCCTAAAAGGGATGAGGTGCCATTTAATGGGGTGCTGATGGAGGTTTGAATCATTTCCTTTTGATTTGATAATGTAAAATCTGTTCCTCTGGCGATTTTGCATGTAAGATCCTATTGCTTGCAACTAAATATTAACATACTGTGGCAAAACAGGAAAATCCCTTCACAATTCTCTATAGAGAAAGATGGTAGTAGCCACTCGCACCATCAGGAATTTTGGCAGGATTCAATTGGGATGCTGCTTTAAACTGTCTGTGGTTTATGTAGCTAGATCCCACACCCTGTGTGACAGAACGGTCCTAATAAGGAAAAACTGTAGCTTAATAATAGGAAAGCAGCTAATGTCACTTTCTTATTACTACAATATTGTGACATGGTGTGTGGGTTTCTTGTTTGGAAGGCCTACTATGGCTTTGGACTGACTTACCAGTTCCATTGTGCAAATCAGGTTTGGTGGCTTAAAAGTCGATGCTTCCAAGTGATGCATAATGGACATTAATTGGGACTTTTAACAAAGCTCTGGCCTGGTAAGGTCATGTGTTTCCATCCCACGGGACTTTAAATGAAACCATGGCCTGGTAAGGTCATGCGTTTCCATCCCTATTGTATTAAAAAAAAAGGGGGAACAAGGGGGACATTGGGACTTTACATGAAGTATGTGGTAGCAAAAAAGTATAAGGTGAACTACTAGGAATTTTATTAATCGTTACAGTTGGATTTACAAGAATCCAGGTCTGGAGCAAACTGGGCACCTGGAAATGGCAAGGAGGGAACTCTCCAATCAGTACAATCAGTACACAGAGAGCAAACATAACAAAATACATGTGTTTTTTTTGTTGAATGAACACACAACAGAAGTTCTAATTGTTTCCTAATACATACTAAATGAAAACAAAAATGTTGGTTGTAACTAATCTAAAGTTTATTCTACACAAAAAATGTCCTAATTTTTCTGATGTTGGCAGGGTAGGCTGGCAATTGACATGTCTGCAGGCAGCAGCAAGCAAGCTGGACAAGTGCAGGACCAGCCATGATTTTGGTCAAATCTAACAGATTTGGGTGCAATCCATTTGTATTATAGGGAAAAATTTAAGTAATTTAATAACTGCATACACAAGCTAATAGTCTAATCCAGTTGATCATGGTGCAAGGACATAATTTTTCTTGTTCTGGATTTTTATGCACACAAAACAATTCAATCAGGAATTTTTGTTGAAAATATAAACATCGATAGTGACGTCGTGGGGGGAGGGGGGGCCTTCGGGGAGGAACAAGTGGCCGCTCTTTAATGGACATTCCATCCATCATTGTGGATTGATTGGCCCCATTCTGGGGCGCTATTTCTTTGCGCCCCTATTGGATGATCAGGGTCACGTGTCTTAATGCATTAATAAGCATTTTATTATGTGTACTGCATTGTATATGTGGTGGTTTGCTGAGCCATGCTGTATTATATCTTCCCCTCTTTTTTTCCTTTTGTCCTTCATTGAATATTGGGTGAGTTGATTTCCACACTCTCTTTAGGTGATTGTATTCTTGTTTAAATAATGCTTTCATTATCTCTATATATCAATTTAACATTTGTTAATGACTTGTACACTATTTGTTACAATCTATTTAGATATCCTCCTGAAGAAGCAGTTGGTCTGCAAAACTAGTAGAGGAGACCCCTGTACGCCACCAGAACCAAATCCTCTCTTTTGAGTATTTGTACATGCTATATATTCTGGGGTGTATTATATTTTACCATTGATGTCTTATGTATTGTCCTTCTTTTTCTTTTTTGTATTTCATTAAACATTGATACATTTTTAAATTTTACTTCTTTTTCTGCCTTTTGTTACAAAAAGTACCGGTATAGTCCAATCTCTATTCATTGGTTTGGGTTGGCTATAGGAGGCCAGCGTGGACAGCTGCCCCAATACCCCCACACCAAATTTCTTTGAATCTTAAAATTTGTGGAGGATGGTACTGGATAATTTGTAAAACTATATCTTTCTAAGGCGATATTTGTAATTCCCCTCTTTTTGATGAGGTAAATTATTGTTGGTTGACATATGCCTCCCCCTCTTCCTTTTGGTATTGGTTTTTACTATTTATTTTTTCTTTTCTTCTACTTTAAGGGCTGTTGAATTATTCCACTTTTAAGGAAGGTTTACCATTGTATCCTTGTTATACACACCTTATTTGTTTAAATTGGGCTGGGGGAGTAAAGATAAATTAGCAGTTTTTGATTGCTAATTTGTTTAAAAAAAACAATCAAAATAAGTCTACTAAAAAATTATTTTATTAATTTATTGTTCTTATAATATGGCTCCATCATCCATCAGGCAAGCTCTCTGAACACATTAGTATATACTGCAGGGCCCTTTTTTCTGGCTGGTTTACGTGTAAGTAGTGATGGACGAACGTTTCGCCCGGCGGTCGTTTCGCGGCGAATTTCCGACATTCGCGGTCCGCACGTTCGAACGCCTTTTTCCGTCGTTCGCCGCGGCGGACTTACGTGTTTAATGTATACAAGAACTTTAACCTTTGGTGACACGTTTATCATGTGATACAGGACAGCCAATTGAGACATGACAGCACATGGACACTTGGACATTCCCCCTAACCTATAAATACACCCGATCCGGTGGCCATTTTACATTCTTTCTTCTGTTACGATAGGGACAGGTTCCTGTGTGGAGTAGGGAGAGATAAACCACTAGCTATTTGGTACACAAAAGTTCTTTTCAGGACTGGTATAGGTGTTAGGTGTTGATAGGTTTGCTGTGCTGCTGATTCTTGCAGCAGCCTGAGTGTCTTTTGTTAGTTTAGAGAAAGGGAAAGGACGGTGTATGCTACAGGGACAGCCAGATTAGTCTTTCATCATCATCATCATCATCATCATCATTAGCTGTTACTATCAAGGTCCACAAAAGAGCTGTTCCAGTAACCACTAATCGTTCTCTTTTTTTGCCAATTTGTATAGGGACAGGAAGGAAGCAGTGTTGTCAGGCAGTGAGGGTAATTTTAAAGACTTGCTGTTATTATTAGTTCCACAAAGGTTCTTTTCAGGACTGGTATCAGTGGTACAGTAATAGGCTTGTACATGTATAATATTCTTTCTTCCAAATATAGAAAGGATATTATACTTGACTGCTGCCCTTCTGCTGCAGTCTGCTAAACATTCACAACTCACTTGTTCCACAAAAGTTCTTATAAGGACTGGTAACTTGGTATAGGGTGCTACGGTACATAGGCTTGAGTGCGGTACAGTCTGCTGTTCTGTAAGGACCGCTATCGGTCCACAATAGATAGGGTTGACGTGCACCACTGCTGACCGCTGCCCTATACTGCAGCAGTCCTTCAGCGGTATAGGGACTGACGTACAGTCTGCTCACTTCCTTGACCCAAAAAAGCACACCGTACTATATGCCCCTACCCTCCTCTTTGAAGAGGTTGAGCGGTGTCATATTTCTACTGGGGCTGCTTATGATATCCCTGTGCTGTGCTGACTTCCTCCTGGGGGTTCTTATTATGAAGGGATCACACTATCCCTGTGCTGTGCTGACTTCCTCCTGGGGGTTCTTATTATGAGGGGATCACACCATCCCTGTGCTGTGCTGACTTCCTCCTGGGGCTGCTTACGGTGCTGCTGTCAGTGCTGTATGTCACGGTGCTGCTGTCAGCGCTGTATGTCACGGTGCTGCTGTCAGCGCTGTATGTCACGGTGCTGCTGTCAGCGCTGTATGTCACGGTGCTGCTGTCAGCGCTGTATGTCACGGTGCTGCTGTCAGCGCTGTATGTCACGGTGCTGCTGTCAGTGCTCTGTATTACGGTGCTGCTGTCAGATGCCTCTATCACGGTGCATGTGTCATTCCGGTATGTCACGCTGCTGGTGATCATCTCCTGCACCCTCTTCTTTGCCTACCCTGGTCCCTGACCTTCCCTCTCCTCCATTGCCTTCATTAGCTCCATAGTCCTGAATTGTTAGAACAATTTCCCAAATAAAATAAAAATGCTTGTAGTTATCGATCCCAAATTCACCTCATACATGTATTATGTCATTGTCCAGATGGTGGGACTACGTTTTACCCCCTAATAATTACCACGTGGCCGCAAATTCGACATGAAGGTTTGCAAAGTTCGCCTCCCATTGAAGTCAATGGGGCCCGCGGCGAACGTTCGGTTTCGCGAACGTTTGGGTCCGTTCGCATTTCGCTTTCGCGAAACGTCCCGTCGGAAGTTCGTCCATCACTACGTGTAAGTGCTGATACATGTAATCATTAAGATACATATATATATATATATATATATATATATATATATTGCCCTTCAGATAGGCTACATGTCCTGTTATACACACATATATATTTTTGGGTAGAATTTTGTTCATCTTTCCATTTTTCATTATATAAATTGGTGTTTGGGAATGATGTGACGCCTCTTGTAGGTATTCAGCTATACATTGCGCTGATTATCTTTTAATCACACACTCACCCTAATAGTTGATGTTTATATGTTCTGTAAGTTATATTAATGTTTTCTATCATAGGAGATTTGATATTCTTTCCATGCTTGTGGCATGTTTTGTACTTGTATTCTAGATGTTACCATGCTTTTGTTCCCCAATGAAGATTCTGTAAAAAATGTAAATGCATTGGGGCTTATTTATATTAAAATATTGAGGCATCACAATTGCTATTATGTTATTTAGAATGGTGATTGTATTGTGACAGATGTCATGAACTAATTGATGGTGTTTTATGTGTTACATATGATTGTTCTAATAAGGATGTAATAAACATTGTCTACATTTTTTACAAAAATTCCTGATATAATTGAAGATAATGTCATTGCTCTAATTGCATACACAAATTGACCATGCGTGTTTTCCCATTCTGCTTGAGCAAAGAAAGACTATTATGCCACGTACACACGATCGGAATTTCGGCCAGCAAAAGACTGATGAGAGCTTTTCATCGGAAAATGCAACCATGTGTATGCTCCATCAGAATTTAGCTGGCCGAATTCCTGCCAGTAAAAATTTGAGAGCATGTTCTCAATTTTCCCGATGGAAAAATTTTCTATCGGAAATTCCAATCATGTGTATGCAATTCCGACTCGCAAAAACTCACGCATGCTCAGATTGAACTACGAGATGGAAGCTAATGGCTAATAGGCCTTTTTCTAGTTTCATCGTACGTGTTGTATGTCACTGTGTTCTTGGTGGTTGGAATTTGGTGTGACCGTGTGTATGCAAGAAAGCTTGAGCGGAATTCCGATCGTGTGTACACCACATTAGACTGGAAGTTTTCAATAAAGAGATCACTATTTTGTGCACATAGGGGGTCAAACTAAAAAAAAAAACATAGTCATAGTCCAAGGGGATATGAGAAAAAAACACCACACGTTATAAAAAGTATTTATCCTAAAAAGAAGGGGTAAATCTATTACCAGTGCTTCCTAATGTGGTATAGCACTTTTCTATTAAGAAAGCAATGACTTAAAAGGCAATGATTCTTGCCCCTTAAACCCTCTTTTACATTTTAAACTAAGGTCACTAAGAGAGAATGCATCTAATAATCCTAATTGGAGGCAGATTAATGAACTGACAAGTGGTTATTTGAACCATTTTACAGTTAATTAAAATAACTGACTACACAATCAAAGTAAATCACTTGGAACTATGGCTTAGAGCAAACCAGCCACATTCCCTGAAATCTCCCACTTTATCAAAGAAACTCTAAAGGCAAAACATTTATATTATAGATAAGTTAAAGGAGAGTTATAACCCCTGCTATTTTTTTTGCCATCTGTGTCCCATTGGGGAGATTTTCCTTCACTTCCTGTCTTATAGCCAAAATAGAAAGTGAGGGGACATCCATCCAAAGGGAGGGAATCCCCGGTTGTCATTAGGGTCACTGAAACGTGTATTCCCATTGGAGGATTTCCCCTCTATTACTGGTCTGGACAATCCAAAATTTGGGATTTTCTTTCTGTTTGACATTTTATGATAATGGGAAACATAACAGATAGCTATGGTAACTCTCCCTAACAGGAGCACAGTCAGCAATAAAAACCTGACAATTGTTCTAATCCTTCTCCACTCTATCCAAAACTAAAAAAAAAGTATTCCTTCCAGCTCATTGGAGCAATACCTGCCTATCATTTTAGTAAGTGTGAGATTTTTTTTCTTTCTATGTTTAAAAGTTTGGGACATTGTCTAAAAGATAAGCATGAACAATGAAGAATATGAGGAATCTGGAACTAAATAAAGCAAGATAAGTAGATGCCAACAAAAAAGTAATTTGAATGAATTTAGACATCATGTGCAAAGTGAGAATATAAGACAAAGGATAGTCCTTGTCCTAGGTAACAGAATGCCTAGTAGAGTTATAAATGATTTATGGCAGAGCAAAAACAAATAATTAGTGGCGTAAGATGAAGGTGATCAGTCCACTGATGGCATTAAAACCAGGCAATAATAAAGATTCAAACTGTCAGTATGGCATGTAAGAAAAGATGGGATTACTTTTTTGTAATGAGTATCGATGTCTTTAAAACCAGATTAATATAGAGATTAAAATTGATAGTGTGGCCTTTATAAGAGAAGAAGGGATTAGTACTTTAAAATAATAAAGGGAATAGATGTATTATGTTTCTATTGATTATTTTAAATTGACAGGGCTTGCAGGTCAACAAAATGTAGAGCTTAAGATAACAGCAAAGCAACTGGACATTCCTTACACGTTTGCATCATCATTACTGATCAGATAAATTCCAGATTACAGAGGAAAGAATGGATGAAATAATAGGGGATCTAATTTTAGCAAGGTTTATTTCAAGAGCCCTTAAAAAATCAATAGCAGATGACATTTACATCCTCTGATTTAATTTAAAATGGGGTAGAATATGGCTTTGAGACTATTGCATTCAGAAATTACAATAACTGTTATTGTCTCCAGTAGAGCCAAACTCAGCTTTCAGAGACAAATATTTTATTAAATAAAATGCACCAAACTACTACATAATGCTAAACATAAAATACATTCAAAAATCAACTTGTTTATTTGCACTTCTAAAAAATGTCTCATTTTTTTATAATATACTCTTTAAACCTTTTTCATTCTTTTTTGCATTTCAATTCTTCTGATGTCATCTAGTCTCTTTTAGTTACTTCCTGTTTACATACACTAACTCCAGCAATCGCTACATATAATGATAGGTTCTGAACCAGTTTCCTGACATCAACAATTGTTGACCATGCCTGCCCATTGTGTGTAGTATTGTCACGGTGCATGTGATAGGGTGACAATGCAGGCACACTATTGGGTAACAGCTGCCACTCCATAACAGGAAGTTCCTGAATAAGGTTCTTAAGTACAAGATCAATATGTATACTTTTATTTAAAATATCTGATTTTAAGTGACCTTGTCACCACAGGCTCACTTTTACCTAATAGCTCATCTGTAAAAGAAATAGATCGACTTGCCTTTGTATTGCCTAGTAGGTATGGGCCGAATGGACCCCTGTTCGGTTCGCACCAGAACTTTCAAACACCGCAAAAGTTCGGATCCGAATATCGAACCCCATTAAAGTCAATGGGACCTGAACCTCAAAAATCAAAAGTGCCCATTTTGAAGGCTTATATGCAAGTAATTGGAATACAATGGTTATAGGGGTCCGGCTCCTGCCCTGGGGGACATCAATAAACAAAAAAGTTTGTAAAAAAGGTAATTATTTTTAGATTTTTAAAGTGAAACATTTCTTCCAAGATAGTGTCTGGGGGGTCCCCTTAGTCTAACTGTAAAGTTGCAGATCTGTACCATGTCTAGAATCTGCTGCAGCAATAATTTATTTTATAAAGCCAAAAAAAAAGGCATTTTCCCTGCAAGCTGCCTTTATTTTGCTCAGCAACAACTGGAGAGCCAGTGTGTATGATGAGGCAACAATGCAGTGCACTGGGAACAAGATTAGAGATTTTTTGGATACATTTTTTGGATACATTCTGGTGTGACTTTAACTTTGGGAAGAAGTAACGGGTGCATAAAAATTGGTCTTTGGGTGTTGTGGCGCCTTCCCAACATAACCCTATAGAGGTACTCTTGATGAAAGCAAGAATTGACCTTGCTGTAAAAAATTCCAATGATATGCACCTGTTGAACAGGTGCAGAAAAATGACTCTTTGGGTGTCGGGAATGCCTTCCCACCGTAACCCTATGGAGGTGCTCTTGATGAAGGCAAAAACAATTGCAATGATATACACCTGTCAAACAGGTGCTAAAAAGTTGGTCTTTGGGTGTTAACCACCTCAATACAGTGCACTTACACCCCCTTCTTGTCCAGACCAATTTTCAGCTTTCAGCGCTCTCACAGCGCTCTCACAGTTTGAATGACAATTACTCGCTAAACTTGCATCCTTTTTTCCATGCAAATAGAGCTTTCTTTTGGTGGTATTTAATCACTAGTGGGTTTTTTATTTTTTGTGCTATAAATAAAAAAAATAGCTTACATTTTGTGAAAAAAATTGCATTTTCTTTGTTTCTGTCAAAAAATGTTGCTAATTAGTATTTTTTCTTCATACATTTTGGCCAAAATTTATACTGCTACACATCTTTGGTAAAAATAACCCAAATTATTGTATATTATTTGATCTTTGTGAAAGTTATACAAACTATGGTGCCAATCACTGAAAATTGATCACATCTGATCAGGCCTTCAGTACATCAGGTGTATCTCATTTCTTGAGACACTAACAAGTCAGGAAAGTACAAATACCCCCAAATGACCCCATTTTAGAAATTAGACATTAAGTAAGTAGCATGGTGAGTTTTTTTTAAGTTGTCATTTTTTTCCCACAATTTTTTGCAAAATTAAGATTTTTTTTTTTATTGATTTTTTTAACAGAATTGTCATATTTCTCACACACAGCATATTCATACAACAAATTACACCCCAAAATACATTCTGCTACTCTTCTGAGTATGGTGATAACACATGTGTGAGACTTTTACACAGCCTGGGCACATACAGAGCACCAACATTGAAGTAGCACCTTTAGGCGTTCTACGAGCAAAAATGACACATCTCATTTCACAACCACCTATTACAGGTTTGAAGGCCCTGGAGCACCAGCACAATGGAATTGCCCACAAAATTACCCCATTTTGGAAAGCAAACACCCCAACGTATAATCTATGAGGCATAATGAGTCTTTTGAACGGTTCATTTTTTTCCAGAAGTTTTTGGAAAATGTGGAAAAAAATGAAAACGCATTTTTTTTTACACAAAGTTGTCAATTTATAAGATATTTCTAACACATAGCATGTATAGAGCAAAAATTACACCCAAAAACACATTCTGCTACTCTTCCCGAGTATAGCGATACCATATGTGTAGCACTTTTACACAGCCTGGCCACATAGAGAGGTTGAACATTGAAGTAGAAACTTCAGGCGAGCTACAGTAGGAGCATAAATTACACATCTCATTTCATTCCTACCTATCACACTTTTGAAGGTCCTTGAGCACCAGGACAGTGAAATTACCCACAAAATGACCCCAATTTGGAAAACAAACACCCCAACCTATATTCTATGAGGCATGGGCTGCAAATAGGTACTCGGGTACTCTGATGGGTTGCAGATAGGTACTCGGTACTCTGATGGGCTGGTTACAGGTACTCAGGTACTCTGATGGCCTGGTGACAGGTACTCAGGTACTCTGATGGCCTGGTGACAGGTACTCAGGTACTCTGATGGCCTGGTGACAGGTACTCGGTACTCTGATGGGCTGGTTACAGGTACTCAGGTACTCTGATGGCCTGGTGACAGGTACTCTGATGGCCTGGTGACTGGTAGTAGACATGTGCAGAGTAAAATATTTTTTTTCGGAATTTCGTTTTCGTCTGAAAAATGTATTTATTTAGTTACTCCCGAAATTCATTTTTATTTATTTCGTTTTTCGTTCAAAAATTGCATTCGTCCAAAAATCCACATGAATTACGGTCAAATCTGTCTTTGAAGGCTTATGGTGTCTGTCGAATGTATAAAGAAGATTCGACCGAGCTAGTATATAGCATACTTCGTGTGAACTTTAGAACCCTATTAAAGTCTATGGGACTCCAACGTTCAAAATCTAAAGTGCTAATTTTAAATGTTAATATGCAAGTTACTGTCCTAAAAAGTGTTTGGGGACCCGGGTCCTGCCCCAGGGGACATGTATCAATGCAAAAAAAAAGTTTTAAAAACTGCTGTTTTTTCGGGAGCAGTGATTTTAATAATGATTAAAGTGAAACAATAAAAGTGTAATATTCCTTTAAATTTCGTAGGGGGGGGGGGTGTCTATAGTATGCCTGTGAAGGGGTGCATGTTTCTGGTGCTTAGAACTGTCCCTGCACAAAGTGAGATTTATGGAGGAAAAAAAGTCCTTTAAAATCACTCGCAGCTGAATTGTCGGCTCCTTAATACAGAGAACACTCATTGAAAGTCATTGATAAAAAATAAAAAAATAAATAAAAAAAAGCGTGGGGGTCCCCCAAATTCAATTACCAGGCTCTTCAGGTCTGGTATGGATATTAAGGGGAAACCTGCGTCAAATTTTAAAAAAAATTGACGTGGAGTCCGGAGAGATGATCATCCGTCGCTGGATAGCAAGAGTGGATTACCACCGCTGGAATCTTTTTTTATTTTTTTTTTATTTTTAATAAAGGAATTTTTCAAAAGTGTGTTTGTCTTATTTAACTATTTTTTAAACTTTCTTTGTGAAATGGTAGGGGTACTTTTGTACCCCCTTACCATTTCAAACAGGGGGGGCCGGGATCTGGGGGTCCCCTTGTTAAAGGGGGCTTCCAGATTCTGATAAGCCCCCCTCCCGCAGACCCCCACAACCACCGGCCAGTGTTGTGGGGATGAGGCCCTTCTCCGCATCAACATGGGGACAAGGTGCTTTGAGGGGTCACAGACCCCCAAAGCATCCTCCCAATGTTGAGGGCATGTGGCTTCAGGAGGGAGGGGGGCCGCTCTTTCTTTTTTTTTTTTTTTTAATTAATGTTTATTAAAGAAGAGAAGCGTGTACAGAGCATAACAATCAATATAGAAATCAATAGTAAGATCTACAACATTATAACGTTAGTTACATGGGCACATAAATATACACCCTCCTCTTCTATCATAAAAGAGGAAATATAGTAGACAGAATTAGAAGGGGAGTAAAGGAAAAGGAAAATAAACAGAAAGAGAGAGAGAAAGAAAAAGAAGGGAGAGGGGGGGGGGGGGGGGCGGGGAGGGGGCAGACCACCGTCAGACAACCTATTGCAAAATAACAGTAGATGTAGTAAAAACAAGCGTCATGTTCACTTCACTCTGGTTGAGACATTATGGCTGCATAACTCGAGGAATATTTGAAGGCAACCCAACAGGCCCAGATCTTTGTTGACAACTCAGATTTACCCCGGAGGGAAAGGGTCATATCCTCCATGTAATATGTGGTATCCACAGTGAGCAACCAACGCCGGAGGGTGGGGATCGTCTTCATCTTCCAAAACTGAGGAATGAGGGTTTTAGCAGCGTTTAAGAGATGTGGTGTAATCGACCTCTTGTAGGAGCCTGTCGGCCTTCCCGTGCAATGGAACAGGACATACCACGGGTCATTAGGTACCTCCCATCCCTGGATTTCTTTAATTGTGTATATGATCGCCAGCCAGAATGGGCGGATCCTCGGGCAGTGCCACCAGATATGGGCATGAGTGGCTACCTCCCCGCACTCCCGCCAACAGAGTGGGGAGGACTGGGGAGAGAACCTATGTAGGACAACCGGTGTGTAGTGCCATCTGGTCAAAAGTTTATACGCCATTTCTGATATCTTAGAGGATCCCGAGGAGGCATGAGCCAGTGTTAGGATTTGTGACTGCTGGGACGGAGACAGCTCCATTTGTAGTTCCCTTTCCCAGTACCGTAGAAAGGAGGGGGTACCCGTAGAGGTGAGGGACAGCAAGGCCTGATAGAAGTACGAAACTGGCCGCTCAATCGGGTCAGGTTCAGCAAATGCGGTTTCCACAGGTGTAAGCTCTGCCAGGGTGCGCAGGGGTTTTGGGAGCATGCGAACAAAGTTCAACAGTTGATGATGTTTCCAGCGATCCATGTAGGAAATGGAGGAGTCACCCATGATGGAAACAAGAGGTAGCACCCCGGATGGGCCGGTGAACTGATGGAGATAGGTGTTAGTGCCCAGCCGCCACGGGTGAATCTGAGGGTCCATGTTACCCGGTGGGAAAAAGTTGTGACCCACCAAGGGCATCAGGGGGGAGTTATGCAGCCAGCCATTTCTCTTACAGATAGAGTCCCATACCATCAAGGAGGAGTGTGTAAGTGGGGACGTGGTAGGCAAAAGGGTTCGGAACTTCCTCGGTATCCACATCAGCGTGGAAGGTTCAGCTCCACAAAGGTCTGTTTCCACATTTACCCAGAGTTTCGTGCCCTTGCAATACTTTAAGTCAGAGAGTCTGGTCAGCACAACGGCCCTATAGTAGAGTTTGAAATCTGGTACCGCTAAACCCCCGCTACACTTAGGGCGGATGAGGAGCGTTCTATTCAGCCTGGGCCTTCTCCTATTCCATATGTACCGGTATACCATAGATGTCAAAATTGTAAAAAACCCCACCGGTATTCCAAACGGGACCATCTGCAACATGAAGAGCACCCTGGGCAGCAAGTTCATCTTAACCAGGCCTATTCTTCCCAGCCAAGAATGTCGTAGCTGGGACCACTTTTGGATATCGGATCTAAGAGTGTTGAGTAAAGGCAGAAAGTTAGCGCGGAAAAGGGACGGTAATGAGGGCGTTAGGTAAATGCCCAAATATTTCATGGAGCTCAGCTGCCAGTTAAAGGGGTAGTTCTTTTTCAGGTGGGATACTTGTTTGGCGGGTACAGAGATGTTTAACATTTCCGATTTGGACATATTGATTTTAAAGTTCGACACCGCGCCGTAGGCCGCAAACTCGGACATAAGATTTGGGAGGGTGATCAGAGGCTGTTGCACGTAGAACAAAATATCGTCCGCGTAAGCCGCGTATTTGTGTTCCGTCGTACCAATGGTAACACCACGTATATTCGGATTTTGTCTAACAAGGGATAAAAATGGTTCTAGGGATATCGCGAATAAAATCGGCGAGAGCGGGCACCCCTGACGAGTGCCGTTGTATAGGGTGAAGGGGTCACTAAGGGTTCCGTTGATCCGTATCTGGGCTGTGGGGCAGTGGTACAACGCCGCTATTTGGGAGCGCAGAGTGGGACCTATGCCCAGGTGCGCCAGCGTAGCCATAAGGAAGTCCCAGTCCACCCTGTCAAACGCCTTCTCAGCATCCGTGGAGAGTAACAGGGTGGGCTGGGCAGTCCGCCGCACATATGCCATCAAGGAGAGTGTGCGGAGAGAGTTATCCCGCGCTTCCCTCCCGGGGATGAATCCTGTCTGATCCCGTGAAATCCATTGTGGCACCAGGGGGAGCAGCCTATTCGCTATAGCTTTAGCATAAATCTTCGCATCTATATTCAAGAGCGAGATAGGGCGGTAGCTCGCGCAGTCACTAGGGTCCTTGCCCTCCTTGGGTAATACCGTGATATGTGCATGAGTGGTCTCCGGGCGAAGGTCCCCGCCGTCCGAGGTCACGTTAGCATATCTGGTCAAGTACGGCATCAGTATGTCAGCGTACGCTCTATAATACGATACCGTGAGGCCGTCTGGACCCGGTGCCTTACCGCGCGCCATAGCTTTCATGGCGCCCCGGAGCTCCGCAGTCGTCAACTCCCCCTCCAAGGAAGCCAAAACCTCCTCGGAGAGTTTCGGGAGAGCGGCGCGGGCCAGATAGTCCCCAATAAGGCGTCTCCGAGCCTCTCTATCATGGTCCCCCTGGTGCACCCGATACAGGCGCTGGTAAAAGTCCCGGAATGTCTTGGCTATACGGGGTGTCTCGAACACCAAGTCTCCCGAGGGGGTCTTAACTTTGGCAATAAACGCTGCATTCTTCCGTTGTCGCACCGAATTAGCCAGCAGTCTACTGGGCCTATCGCCCCACTCATAAAAACGGTGAGCTACCAACCGCGCGCGACGTTTGTGGTCTAAATGAAGGAGAGACTTCAGGGTCTCCCGTTTTTCCGTTAAGGCGTGGAAAAGGGCTGGAGTCTGGTTCAACTTATGTCGGCGTTCTAAGTCAGTAATGTCCCGCAGCAAGTTGGCCTGTTGAGTTAAGCGCTCCCTCTTTTTCCTAGAACCCAATTCTATGAACTTTCCCCTAATATAGACCTTGTGGGCCTCCCAAAGCACTCCCGGTGAAACTTCAGGACTGACATTAGTCTTAAAATAAAACTCCAAACTTTCACCCATCACCTTTTTATCCGCTTCTTCGGCTATAAGGTCCTCGTTCAATTTCCAATTAGTGGCCTTCAGGGGTATGGACGCCACGCTAATGGTTAAGGATATCGGAGCATGGTCCGAAATGGGGGAGGAGTCAATGCTTGACTTCACTACGAGCGGGAGATGTTGGTGGTCAATGAAGCATAAATCTATTCTAGAGTAGGTTTGGTGCACCGGGGAAAAATAGGTAAAGTCCCTTTCCCGTGGGTGAGCAATTCTCCAGACATCCATCAATTGTAGGTCATGGAGTCGAGAGCGTATATACCTTATTCCCCTGCCGGAAAGCGAGGAACCACCCCTAGAGGTGTCCAGAGTAGGTTCCAAGGGAACATTAAAATCGCCTGCTAGGAGGATGCATCCACGTGCAAAGTTCCGCAGGGAGCTAAGTGTGGAAGCCAAGAAACGCACCTGGTTTTTGTTAGGGGAGTATAAGGTGGCCAAAGTACACTGCATGCTGCCCAAGGTGCCCCGCAGAAACAGAAAACGTCCCGCAGGATCACATAACATTTCCTCAAACGTGAACGCGGTTCCCCTACGAAGCCCGATGGCCACACCCTTGGCTTTAGAGATGTCCGAGAGGCTGTAGTACCACGTGGGGTACTGTGGTGAGTGTAACCTAACTCGAGTCGTCTGTGTGAGGTGGGTCTCCTGGAGGAAGACCACGTCCCCCCGCAAACGGTCCAGTTCCCTATATAAATTGTGTCTCTTCCCTGGGGCGTATAGGCCCCGTACATTAAAAGATACAATGTTCACAGTAGCCATGGGGTTTCAGGAGGAGGAACCGCGATCATCACAACATTATCAATACAATACCAAGGCGGTCTGCCGTCAGAGAGGGGGGAGGGGAACAGAGGAGGTGGAGGCAGTAGACAGAAAAGGTGAGAGAGAAGAGGACAGGAGAGAGAAAGGTAACAAAAAAATACAAGGCCCCACCGTAGTGGGAAAAACAAATTGAACCAAAAAAGGTGCTGTCGAGAAACAGCCATTAGTGCACGCATTACTATGCCGTGCAAGAGCGGGCTGCGTGCCCGCCACAGGGCCCCCACGCCCGCCACCCCAACGGGGGAACGGACGCCGAGGCCCCGCGCCGGGCGGCCCCCGCTCAAAAAGGGGGAGGCGGGACGCAGACAGCCGGGCGCAAACCACACCATAAAGGTCCAAGGCAGCGCCCCGCGGTCCGGTGCCGACACCCAGGCAAAAAAAAAACTATAAACAACATCATCCAAAACCTAAAGCGCCTGTACAGAACAATATTGGTATAAAACTGAGGCGGTAGGGTACCCAATGGGGGGGGGAGAGAGGAACCAAGAGTCAAATACGCTCCAGAGGCACAGCGAGGAAAATAAAGAAATGTCACGCCAATAAAAAGACAAAGGGCAAAAGTGCAGCGATGTTCATATCCAGACTGAGGGCCCCCTAGGGGTGCTCAGCCCTGGCCTGCAAAAATACGTTGTCGCCAAAGGCGGTCAGCTTCCTCTCACAAACTTAGTAAAGGAAACATTCAGGCGGTATGGGGGGCCGCTCTTTCATCCCCCCCTCTTTTCCTGCGGCCTGCCAGGTTGCGTTCTCGGATAAAGGGTCTGGTATGGATTTTTAGGGGGACCCCCACGTCAATTTTTTAATTTGACGCGGGGTTCCCCTTAATATCCATACCAAACCTGAAGGGCCTGGTAATTGAATTTGGGGGACCCCCACGCTTTTTTTTTTTTTTTTTTTATCAATGACTTTCAATGAGTGTTCTCTGTATTACGGAGCCGACAATTCATAATAGCTGCGAGTGATTTTAAAGGACTTTTTTTCCTGCATAAATGACACTTTGTGCAGGGACAGTTCTAAGCACCAGAAACATGCGCCCCTTCACAGGCATACTATAGACACCCCCCCCCCCGTATGAAATTTAAAGGAATATTACACTTTTATTGTTTCACTTTAATCATTATTAAAATCACTGCTCCCGAAAGTTTTTAAAACTTTTTTTTGCATTGATACATGTCCCCTGGGGCAGGACCCGGGTCCCCAAACACTTTTTAGGACAGTAACTTGCAGAATCTTTTCTCTCTGTCAAATCTTTTTTCTCTGTCGAATATTTTCTCTATATAATCTTGGACTAATAGAGGTAAGGTTAGGCACATTCGACCACAGGTTCTATAGACACAGATTGTTATTGTCAGAGTCACGTAGAATCTCCTATTCTATATCGAACTGTTGTAACAACGAAAACGAAAATAAAGCATTTATTTGTGTCAGATCTTTCGTTTTTCGGATTCTGTGCTTTCGTTATCGTTTGTCAAAACGAAAACGAAAATAGCTGAAATTCGGACGAAAATGCATTCGGACAAAAACGAATGCACATGTCTAGTATTCGGGTACTCTGAAGGGCGGTGATAGGTACTCAGGTACTCATATGGACTGTGACAGGTACTCGGGTACTCAGATGAACTGTGACTGGTACTCAGGTACTCATATGGACTGTGACAGGTACTCAGGTACTCAGATGAACTGTGACAGGTATTCAGGTACTCACATGGACTTTGACAGGTACTCAGATGAACTTTGACAGGTATTCTGATGGACTGTAACAGGTACTCAAACAACACAAGATACTAGCGCTTTAAAAGATACTGGTGTGTCCTTTTCAGTACAGTTTGTATCGTAAAATAAAATAAAATCAAGACAGTTTTTATCAAGGAAAAGATGTTTTTTTAAAAAGTTATTTAAAACAGTACTTGGAATTTGCTGAGATTCCAAAAATTATTGCTTGCTGTCCTTGGAGGGTGGGGGATGTATGTGCACAATCACCAGCGGCAGCTGCTTCTTAAGAGTGAAGTCATCTCAGGATAGGATACCAATAAGAAATATATAGAAGAGCGCCAAGTCAGTAAAAGGTGCATTTATTTCCTTCCTTCTTATGTTCACCCTCGTCACCATATATTTATTCACTTGTCATCATTATTGCCATTAGTATAACTTTCCCAACCTGCTTGCATCGTTTACAGGGTTAATTACTATTATGTCTGACATCACCCATTCATTCTCCTATTTAAGAGCCGTCCACGGCCGCTCTGCCTATACTTGCACTTGAAAAAGGAGCGTGCATGCCCGAACGAGGCTTGCGCATGCTCAGAAACGCGTTGTGCTTTTGGGTATCCCCGGGCTGACGTCAGACGCTGTCCACAAGCCTGTCTGTGTCTCTGTGCATTACAGAACACAGCGGAGCTTCCCCCAGTGCGCTGTGAAGGAGGATTTATCCAGTTAACAGCACCAACAAAAGGGAACAGTATTTTGACCACCAAACGGAGGATAATAATAAACATGGATGTAAGTGAGACTTTTTATTGATTGTATTAAATAAATGGACCTTTTACTGACTTGGCGCTCTTCTATATATTTCTTATTTGTAACAGGTACTCGGGTACTCTGATGGACTGTGAGAGGTACTCGGGTACTCTGATGGGCTGTGACAGGTACTTGGGTACTCTGATAGGCCTATGACAGGTACTCGGGTACTCTGATGGGCTGTGACAGGTACTCGGGTACTCTGATGGGCTGTGATAGGTACTCGGGTACTCTGATGGACTGTGACAGGTACTCGTGTACTCAGATGGGCTGTGACAGGTACTCGGGTACTCTGATGGGCTGTGACAGGTACTCTGATGGACTGTGACAGGTACTATGATGGGTGGTGACAGGTCCTCTTTATTGGGGGGGAAATCAGTGTGATTGGTGTACACTTCCTTGTACAAAAAAAGTACACCATACTATATGCCTGTACCCTCCTGTTTGAAGAGGTTGAGCGGTGTCATATTTTTGGGTCCCACAGCGAGTTGCTGGTATCAGTGCTGGTGTCAGTTCTCTCTATCTCAGTGCTGGTGTGGTGTCAGTGCTCTCTATTACGGTGCTGGTGTCAGTGCTCTCTATCATGGTGCTGGTGTCAGTGCTCTCACGGTGCTGGTGTCAGTGCTGACCTTGCCTCTCCTCCATTGCCTTCATGCGCTCCTGAATTGTCAAAATTTCACAGATAAAAAAAGAATGCTTGTCGTTGTTGATCCCAGATTCACTTAATACTTTTGTTATGTCAGTGTCCATGTTGTGGGACTATGTGTGCACAGCTAGTAAGTATTTTGTGGCTGAAAATATGACCTGGAGGTTTTTAAGGTTCGCCTGCCATTAAAGTCAATGGGGTCCACCCCATTTTGGTCACGTTCATGGTTTGCGTTCGCGAAACATCCCATCGGAAGTTCGTCCATCACTATTCCTTTAATTATTGTGCCTGGGGGTGTCTATAGTATGCCTGAAAAGTGGTGCATTTTCCCCGTGTTTAGAACAGTACAAAAGCAAAATTACATTTCTAAAAGAGAAAATTGTCATTTAAAACTGTAATGAATTGTCGGGTCTTGGCAATATAGATACAGATAATTGAAAAAAAAGAGCATGAGATCCCCCCATCCATTAACAGGCCCTTTGGGTCTGGTATGAATATTAAGGGGAACCTCAAATCAAAATTTAAAAAGAAATTGTGTGGGGCCCCCCTAAAATCTATACCAGGCCCTTCAGGTCTGATATAGAAATTAAGGGAAATCCTGTGCCAAATTTTTAAAAAAATGGCGTAAGGGTCCCCCCCAAAATCCATACCAGACAATTATCCCAGCACGCAACCTGGCAGGCCACAGGAAAAGAGGTGGGACGAGAGAGCGCCCCCCTCCTGAACCGTACCAGGCCACATGCCCTCAACATGGGGAGTTTGCTTTGGGGTAGTCCCCCAAAGCACCTTGTCCCCATGTTGATGGGGGCAAGGGGCTCATCCCCATAACCCTTGCTCAGTGGTTGTGGGGGTCTGTGGGTGGGGGGCTTATCAGAATCTGGAAGCCCCCCTTTAACAAGGGGACCCACAGATCCCACCCCCGTGTGAATTGGTAATGAGGTACAAATGTACCTCTACCGTTTCACAAAAAAGTGTCAAAAGGGTAAAAAAGACAAGAGACAGCTTGGGACGAGTCCGTTATTAAAAAATAAAAATGTCCCACAGTGTAAGTTCACGCGGCCCGATGACGTAAATGCTGGTTACGTCATCAGGTGGCCCCGCCCTCAGTTATATAAGATCTGTCACAGCGAAGACAGGACAGCGGGAGCCTCCCATGGAGGCGGGCGGTTGCAGATTTTTTTTTTCTCTTTTTGTCGGGCAGCATGAACTTGCACCATGGGACATTTTAATTTTTTAATAAAGGACTTGTCCCAAGCTGTTTGTTGTCTTTTTTTTACAATTTTTACACTTTTTTTGTGAAATGGTAGAGGTTCTTTTATACCCCAGAACCAATTCACACGGGGGCCGGGATCTGGGGGTCCCCTTGTTAAAGGGGGCTTCCAGATTTTGATAAGACCCCCACAACCACTAGGCAAGGGTTGTGGGGATGAGGCACTTGTGACCCCTGTAACCTGCCAGGTTGTGTGCTCGGATAAGGGTCTGGTATGGATTTTTGGGGGACCCTTGCGCCATTTTTTTATTTTGATGCAGGGTTCCCCTTAAAATCCATACCAGACCTTCAGGTCTGGTATGTGGCTGGATAGCACAAGAAAACTCACAAAACAGAGGAAATGATGCCCTACCTGAGGACTGACCACCACGTTCACCTTTGCCTGTGGACACATTTGTTGCTGGCCCCCTTGCAGTGCCAAGGGAATGTCTACCTCTCCTTGTTGTCCTCCCAGACAATCAATGTAAAGAGGTGTTTGGTGCACTTTAATGTGAGTACCCACACTACACAGACACACTCCATGGATACACTATAATATACTGTAATACAATGCACCAAATGTACAGTGACGCACAGAACTATATGGCATTAAACTGGCAGTAACGCACACAAAACTATATGGCGTTAAACTAGCAGTAATGCAAACAGAACTCTATGGCGTTAATCTGGAAGTAACGCACATAAAACTATATGGCCTTAAACTGACAATAATGCACACAAAACGAAATGGCTTTAAACTGGTAGTAATGCACACAAAACTATATGGCATTATACTGGCAGTAACGCACACAAAACTATATGGCATTAAACTGTCAGTAACGCACACAGAAGTAAATGGCGTTAAACTGGCAGCAATGCACACAAAATATATATCCTTAAATTGACAGTAACGCACACAAAACTATATGGTATTAAACTGGCAGTAACTCACACAAAACTATACGGCATTAAACTGACAGTAATGTACACAGAAGTAAATGGCGTTAAACTGGCAGTAACATATGCAGAACTATATGGTGTTAAACTGGCAGTAACGCACACAGAAGTAAATGGAGTTAAACTGGCAATAACGCACACAGAATGCACACAGTTTAATGCCATATATTTTTGGCAAATTATGCTCGGGCTGAACTGTTCGCCCATCCCTAATGCCTAGTCGCTGTAAGTATTCAACCATCAGATGAGTCAAATGCGTACTCCCCCTGCTCTTTGCTACTTGTCGAATACTTACCCCCCCTGCTCGTTGCTGCTTGTCAAATACTTACTCCCCCTGCTCATTGCTTCTTGTTGAATACTTACTCCCCTTGCTTGCTACTGCTCATTGTATACTTACTCCCCCAGCTCATTGCTGCTTGTGGGATACTTACTTCCCCAGCTCATTGCTGCTTGTTGAATACTTACTCCCCCTTGCTCATTGCTTCTCATCAAATACTTACTCCCCCTGCTCATTGCTGCTCATTGAATACTTACTCCCCTTGCTTGTTTCTGCTCGTCAAACACTTACTCCCCCCCAGCTTGTTGCTGCTTGTGGGATACTTACTCCCCCAACTCATTGCTGCTTGTTAAATACTTAATCCCCCTGCTCATTACTTCTTGTCAAATACTTACTCCCCCTGCTTGTTGCTGCTTGTTGAATACTTGCACCCCTGGCTCGTTGCTGCTTGTCGAATACTTACTCCCCCTGCTCATTGCTTCTCGTTGAATACTTACTCTCCCTGCTCATTGCTGCTCATTGAATACTTACTATCCCTTGCTCATTGCTGCTTGTCGAATACTTACTCCCTCTGCCCGTTGCTTCTCATTGTACTCCTCCTAATCATTGCTGCTCATTGAATACTTACTCCCCTTGCTTGTTGCTGCTCGTCGAATACTTACTCCCCCTCCTCATTGCTGCTTGTCAGATACTTACTCCCCCAGCAGATTGCTTGACAGATACTTACTCCCGCAGCTTGTTGCTGCTTGTCGAATACTTACTCCCCCTGCTCACTGCTGCTAATCGAATACTTATTTCCCCAGCTTGTTGCTGCTTGTTGAATACGTATTCCCCCTGCTCACTGCTGTTCATCAAATATATACTCCCCCTGCTCATTGCTGCTTGTGGAATACTTACTCCCACTGCTTATTACTTCTTGTCGAATACTCCACCTGCTCATTTATGCTCGTTGAATATTTACTCCTCCTGCTTGTTGCTGCTCATCGAATACTTACTCACCCACCTCATTACTGCTTGTTGAATATTTACTTTCCCTGCTCACTGCTTCTCATTGAATGCTCTCCCTGCTTACCAGCTTATATTGTAGCGGTGTACTAGCTGATAAGAACAATGTAGAATACTTGCAGCAGCTGTCTTTTTGGAACATGCCAAAAAGGTAATTACATCCAGGCTTCTTTTACAAGTGACCTATTAAGTAAAAGTGACTGGATTAAAACCACTTTTAAAATGTACAACAATGCATATCTAAACCCAAAACCCAAAAAAAATATGTTGCAGTCTACCAGTCAGAAAATGCCTGACAATCTGGTCAGAAATACAGTGTTCTTGTCATTTCATGCCAGCTGAAAAGAAAGCACAAACATCTTTATTTTTCTTGCATAAACTACTAGTCCTATCAATTTACTATGTAATGTTATTGAACAATGGCAGACATGTTTGAAATGTGAAGTTCAGCCTGTGTGACAAACATGGTCCCATCTATAGATACATCAGAGAAATTAGTGTAGGCATGAAGGGACAAGAAGTGTGTTTGTCACAGGATTGCCAATTAAAAATAATGGGGAAGAAGCCTTAAAAAAGAAAATGGATGTAGCTAATACATCTAAGGAATGGTAAACTGTAATATATAGAGTTTTGTTTTTGGGTTTGGAATTGTTTTACCATGACACAACATATATTAGATGTTACTGATTAGGTTTAAACCTACTTCCCAATGATTTGCATATGTACAAAGCCAATGAATCCTGTAGTACTTGTTTCAAATGCCACGCTAAAAAGCTACTTCATCCTAAGGTATCATGTTAACTTTACCAAAGTTCAGGTGCCCAATCTGAACCCCACTGAAATCAATGGGGAAAAAATCTTAGATATCAGCAATGGACATTTTCTAGGCTAATAGGCAGGGGATTGTCAAACACAGGTAATGGGGGCTGAGCATTGCCTTTGATGACATGTACCAAAGTAACCATATTTAGTAAGTTTTAGCAACTTTAT
Organism: Lithobates pipiens; assembly: GCF_037356315.1. Classification (NCBI taxonomy): domain Eukaryota; kingdom Metazoa; phylum Chordata; class Amphibia; order Anura; family Ranidae; genus Lithobates; species Lithobates pipiens. The sequence goes on from NW_027507718.1 coordinate 3,135,112, forward strand.
TAATGCCTAAAGTAAAACATTACAAAATGCAAAATTCCCTTAAACAATATGCTTGGGGGGGAGAGGGTGCCCTTAACCTGTCTATAAAGTGGTGCCTCTGTAAACTGTTTACCACCTACTACAGCAAAACTGAAATTTACTGCTGGTAACTGACATCTCCCAGCTGCTTCTGTTCATTTGTAGACAAATAAAAAAATCTAAAAGTAAAAAAAAAAAAATCTGGTATGGATATCAATGGAGATCTCACACATGATGAGTCAACAGTCATCTGTCATCTTGATTGACATAGCTATGCACCACTGCAAATGTGATTGACAAAGAGTACAGGTGTGCAGGGTTCCCCCTTGAAATCCATACCAAACCAAAAAAGTTGAATTTGTTTTTTTATTTTTTTACACATCAACCTCCTTCTCCTCCTATTTGTTAACATTTAGCTGTCAGACAGAATCCTTGACTGACAGCTAAATCGACTGGGCAGGGGTGACTTAATGGTTGTTTGGATGCCAGTGGCCACCAGCTTCCTAACAACTAGTGATGGACGAACTTCCGACGGGACGTTTCGCGAACGCGAAACGCGAACGGACACAAACGTTCGCGAAAACGACCGTTCGCCGCGGGCTCCATTGACTTCAATGGGAGGCGAATTTCGCAAACCTTTAGGTCGAATTTGCGGCCACGGGGTAATTATTAGGGGGTAGCACGTAGTCCCACCACCTGGACAATAGCATAATACATGTATGAGGTGAATTTGGGATCGATAACTACAAGCATTTTTTTTTTATTTGGGAAATTGTTCTGACAATTCAGGACTATGGAGCTAATGAAGGCAATGGAGGAGAGGGAAGGTCAGGGACCAGGGTAGGCAAACAAGAGGGTGCAGGAGATACAGAGCACTGACAGCAGCACCGTAATACAGAGCACTGACATCAGCACCGTGACATACAGCGCTGACAGCAGCTCCGTGACATACAGCGCTGACAGCAGCTCCGTGACATACAGCGCTGACAGCAGCTCCGTGACATACAGCGCTGACAGCAGCTCCGTGACATACAGCGCTGACAGCAGCTCCGTGACATACAGCGCTGACAGCAGCACCGTGACATACAGCGCTGACAGCAGCTCCGTGACATACAGCGCTGACAGCAGCTCCGTGACATACAGCGCTGACAGCAGCTCCGTGACATACAGCACTGACAGCAGCTCCGTGACATACAGCGCTGACAGCAGCTCCGTGACATACAGCGCTGACAGCAGCACCGTGACATACAGCGCTGACAGCAGCTCCGTGACATACAGCGCTGACAGCAGCTCCGTGACATACAGCGCTGACAGCAGCTCCGTGACATACAGCGCTGACAGCAGCTCCGTGACATACAGCGCTGACAGCAGCTCCGTGACATACAGCGCTGACAGCAGCTCCGTGACATACAGCGCTGACAGCAGCTCCGTGACATACAGCGCTGACAGCAGCTCCGTGACATACAGCGCTGACAGCAGCTCCGTGACATACAGCGCTGACAGCAGCTCCGTGACATACAGCGCTGACAGCAGCTCCGTGACATACAGCGCTGACAGCAGCTCCGTGACATACAGCGCTGACAGCAGCACCGTGACATACAGCGCTGACAGCAGCTCCGTGACATACAGCGCTGACAGCAGCTCCGTGACATACAGCGCTGACAGCAGCTCCGTGACATACAGCACTGACAGCAGCTCCGTGACATACAGCGCTGACAGCAGCTCCGTGACATACAGCGCTGACAGCAGCACCGTGACATACAGCGCTGACAGCAGCTCCGTGACATACAGCGCTGACAGCAGCTCCGTGACATACAGCGCTGACAGCAGCTCCGTGACATACAGCGCTGACAGCAGCTCCGTGACATACAGCGCTGACAGCAGCTCCGTGACATACAGCGCTGACAGCAGCTCCGTGACATACAGCGCTGACAGCAGCTCCGTGACATACAGCGCTGACAGCAGCTCCGTGACATACAGCGCTGACAGCAGCTCCGTGACATACAGCGCTGACAGCAGCTCCGTGACATACAGCGCTGACAGCAGCACCGTAAGCAGCCCCAGGAGGAAGTCAGCACAGCACAGGGATGGTGTGATCCCCTCATAATAAGAACCCCCAGGAGGAAGTCAGCACAGCACAGGGATGGTGGGAGCCCCTCATAATAAGAACACCCAGGAGGAAGTCAGCACAGCACAGGGATGGTGGGAACCCCTCATAATAAGCAGCCCCAGTAGAAATATGACACCGCTCAACCTCTTCAAAGAGGAGGGTAGGGGCATATAGTACGGTGTGCTTTTTTGGGTCAGGGAAGTGAGCCAAATGAATTAAGAAGGTCTGTGTGCTTGATTCCAAAAATTGTTTATAGACATATACATGGTCTACTGATCACATGTGTTGAATTCCTCCGAGATCCATGCCTCATTCATTTTTAGAAATGTGAGGTAGTTAACACTGTGGTGAGCTAGGCGAGTACGCTTATCGGTCACAATCCCCCCTGCTGCGCTGAACGTCCTTTCGGACAGGACACTGGATGAGGGGCAAGCCAACAGTTCGATTGCAAATTGGGCAAGCTCTGGCCAGAGGTCAAGCCTGCCCACCCAGTAGTCTAGGGGTTCATCACTCCTCAGAGCGTCCACATCGGCCGTTAACCCAATGTAGTCGGACACCTGACGGTCTAGGCGTTCCCTGATGCTGGATCCGGATGACACCTGTCGATGGGTCGGCTGAAAGAATGACCTCATATCCGAAGTCACCAACACATCTTCAAACCGGCCTCTTCTTGCAGGCGCTGTTGGATTGGTACCCGCAAATCCTTCTCTGGGAGTGGGAATTGCTCCTCTGCCAGCGCACGCAAAAGCAGAATGCAGCATTTCTCGAAGCAAGGCCTGGAAGTGCTGCATTCTGACAGCCCTCTGCGACGGCGGTAACATTTCCGCCATTTTGTGTTTGTACCGGGGGTCTAAGTACGTTGCCACCCAGTACTGGTCCTTGACCCTCATGCTTTTTATACGGGGGTCCCTATTAAAACACTGGAGCATGAAGGCCCCCATTTGCACTAAAGTGGAAGCGGTGTGGTGGCCTGGCTCCTGCTCATCATCCAGGATAATGTCGTCCTCTTCATTCTCCTCTCCCCATCCTCGCACAACAGGGATCCCAGAAAGGTTTAAAGCATGCTCTTCTTGCTCCTGCTCATCCGCCCCGGCACCATCCTCCTCTGACTCCTCATCAGACTCCTGTTGTTGACTTGTCTCAGATAGAGTAGCCCCCCCTGGGAATTCATCCAGCATTGCGACTTCCTCATCTTCCCGCTCCTGCTCCTCCACAGCCTGATCAATGACACGACGCAATGCACGCTCCAGAAAGAAGGCATAAGGTACCATGTCACTGATGGCGCCATGGCTGCGACTGACCAGTTTGGTGATCTCCTCAAATGGCCGCAGAAGTCTGCATGTGTCGCGCATGAGCAGCCACTGGCGCGGTGAAAAAAAACCCAGCTCCCCAGAACCGTTTCTTTCGCAGAGTTCATACAGGTAGACGTTAACTGCACGTTTCTGCTGGAGCAGCCTATCAAGCATATAGAAGGTTGAGTTCCATCGCGTCGGGCAATCGCAAATAAGACGTCTGACCGGCAGATGGTGTCGCCGCTGAATGTCAGCAAGGCGAGCCATGGCCGTGTAAGATCTTCTGAAATGGGCCGAGATTTTCCTTGCCTGCCGCAAGATGTCCTGGACCCCAGGGTATTTGACAAGGAATCGCTGCACGACCAAGTTTAAGACGTGTGCCATGCACGGCACGTGCGTGATTTTGCCCTGTTTCAATGCGCTAAGCAGATTGGCACCGTTGTCACACACCACTTTACCAACTGTCAAATTGAGCGGTGTTAGCCACTCATCTGCCTGTGAACGCAAAGCTGAAAGGAGTGCCGGGCCAGTGTGGCTCTTTGCTTCCAGGCACAACAGACGCAGCACGGCATGGCAACGTCTCACCTGGCATGTGGAATAGGTTCTGGGGAGCTTGGGCGGTGCAGTGGAAGAGACGCTAGCAGCGGAAAAGGAGGAGGCAGCTGAGGAGGAGAGGGAGGAGGATGGAGTAGGAGGAGGAGAAGAAGAGTCAGGCCTGCATGCAATCCGTGGCGGTAAAACCAAATCTACACGGGTGCCACGGGTTACATGCTTGACGGCCGTCAGAAGGTTCACCCAGTGGGCAGTAAAACTGATATACCTTCCCTGCCCGTGTTTGCTAGACCACGTGTCTGTGGTCAGATGTATCTTGGCACCGACACTGTGTGCCAGAGATACATTCACTTGCCGCTGAACATGGCCATATAGCTCTGGGATGCCCTTCTCTGAGAAATACTTCCTTCCTGGGACCTTCCATTGTGGTGTTCCAATGGCCACAAATTTGCGAAAGGCCTCCGAGTCCACCAGTTTATATGGCAGTAGTTGGCGGGCTATGAGTTCTGACAAGCCAGCCGCCAACCGTTGGGCAAGAGGGTTATCCGGCGTCATCATTTTTTTACGCTCAAACATTAGGCCCACGGAAGCCTGCCTTTTTGCAGAAAAATGTGAGCTTGGCGTGATGGAAGGTGGAGTGGAGGACAATTGTGAGGAGAGAGGAGAAGGAGAAGTAGAAGACGAGGCTGGACGGTGAGAGCCTGCAGTGTGGCTTTGTGTGTTCCGTTGCTCCCACTGGGCTCGGTGATGGCTGCTCATGTGCCTTCTTAAGGCGGTCGTCCCTAGGTGAGTATTGGGCTTACCGCGACTAACGCGTTGACTGCAAAGATTGCAGATGGCAACGCTATTGTCAGCAGCGGACACGTTAAAAAAAGCCCACACTGCGGAGCCATGTGCCGGTGTCCTGGGAGCGCCAGATGTGACCGTACATGGTCGATGACTCGCTCCTGATACATTTGCAGTCTGCTTTGTCCCTGCTGTGCAATGTAAGTCATTGCTGCTTCTCCTCCCTATCTGCTGGTCCATATCTCCCTCTGAACTCCCCTCCTCTTCCTCTCTTGTGGGCACCCACGTGACATCACTAGACACGTCATCATCAACGTCACCTTCCCCACCGCTATAAGTAGAGTAGGCAGCAACACCGGGGACCAACCTCCTCCTTGGGCTGATCTGGGTACTGGCGTCAGACTGCTGAGTAGCGCTTGTTGCTACCTCCTCTTCCTGATCCAATACCAAGAGTGGCTGCGCATCAGAAATGTCCTCTTGATATGGATCGGAAAATAATTCCAGTGACTCAAGCGGAAGGTATGTGGTGGTGGTGGTGGTGGTCGTGTTGTTGGTGGTAGTGTCTTTGGGGGTGCACATAGCAGAGAGTGAAGAAGAGGGTGCAGATCGAGAGGATGAGGAGGGTGCAGAAGAGTAAGGCTGAGCGAGCCACTCAACCAAGTCTGGTGCATCCTTTAAAGTAATTGAACGCACCTTCTGCAACTTCCCACTTTGGCTCAAGCCTGTTGCTCCTGCCCTACCCCTACCACCCCTGCGGAAGGGCCTGCCTCTTCCTCTGCATGTCATTTTTTAAATGACCCTGTGACAAAACTCTTAGTCCCTATACCGCTGAAGGACTGCTGCAGTATAGGTGAGCGGTCAGCAGTGGTGCACGTCAACCCTATCTATTGTGGACCTATAGCGGTCCTTACAGAACAGCAGACTGTACCGCACTCAAGCCTATGTACCGTAGCACCCTATACCAAGTTACCAGTCCTTATAAGAACTTTTGTGGACCAAGCAGGTTGTGTATTAGTGTTTAGCAGACTGTACGTCAGTCCCTATACCGCTGAAGGACTGCTGCAGTATAGGGCAGCGGTCAGCAGTGGTGCACGTCAACCCTATCTATTGTGGACCGATAGCGGTCCTTACAGAACAGCAGACTGTACCGCACTCAAGCCTATGTACCGTAGCACCCTATACCAAGTTACCAGTCCTTATAAGAACTTTTGTGGACCAAGCAGGTTGTGTATTAGTGTTTAGCAGACTGTACGTCAGTCCCTATACCGCTGAAGGACTGCTGCAGTATAGGGCAGCGGTCAGCAGTGGTGCACGTCAACCCTATCTATTGTGGACCGATAGCGGTCCTTACAGAACAGCAGACTGTACCGCACTCAAGCCTATGTACCGTAGCACCCTATACCAAGTTACCAGTCCTTATAAGAACTTTTGTGGAACAAGCAGGTTGTGTGTTAGTGATTAGCAGACTGTACGTCAGTCCCTATACCAATGAAGGACTGCTGCAGTATAGGGCAGCGGTCAGCAGTAGTGCACGGCAACCCTATGTATTGTGGACCGATAGCGGTCCTTACAGAACAGCAGACTGTACTGCACTCAGGCCTATGTACCGTAGCACCCTATACCAAGTTACCAGTCCTTATAAGAACTTTTGTGGACCAAGCAGGTTGTGTGTTAGTGTTTAGCAGACTGTGCGTCAGTCCCTATACCGCTGAAGGACTGCTGCAGTATAGGGCAGCGGTCAGCAGTAGTGCACGGCAACCCTATGTATTGTGGACCGATAGCGGTCCTTACAGAACAGCAGACTGTAACGCACTCAGGCCTATGTACCGTAGCACCCTATACCAAGTTACCAGTCCTTATAAGAACTTTTGTGGACCAAGCAGGTTGTGTGTTAGTGATTAGCAGACTGTACGTCAGTCCCTATACCAATGAAGGACTGCTGCAGTATAGGGCAGCGGTCAGCAGTAGTGCACGGCAACCCTATGTATTGTGGACCGATAGCGGTCCTTACAGAACAGCAGACTGTAACGCACTCAGGCCTATGTACCGTAGCACCCTATACCAAGTTACCAGTCCTTATAAAAACTTTTGTGGACCAAGCAGGTTGTGTGTTAGTGTTTAGCAGACTGTGCGTCAGTCCCTATACCGCTGAAGGACTGCTGCAGTATAGGGCAGCGGTCAGCAGTGGTGCACGTCAACCCTATCTATTGTGGACCGATAGCGGTCCTTACAGAACAGCAGACTGTACCGCACTCAAGCCTATGTACCGTAGCACCCTATACCAAGTTACCAGTCCTTATAAGAACTTTTGTGGACCAAGCAGGTTGTGTATTAGTGTTTAGCAGACTGTACGTCAGTCCCTATACCGCTGAAGGACTGCTGCAGTATAGGGCAGCGGTCAGCAGTGGTGCACGTCAACCCTATGTATTGTGGACCGATAGCGGTCCTTACAGAACAGCAGACTGTAACGCACTCAGGCCTATGTACCGTAGCACCCTATACCAAGTTACCAGTCCTTATAAGAACTTTTGTGGACCAAGCAGGTTGTGTGTTAGTGATTAGCAGACTGTACGTCAGTCCCTATACCAATGAAGGACTGCTGCAGTATAGGGCAGCGGTCAGCAGTAGTGCACGGCAACCCTATGTATTGTGGACCGATAGCGGTCCTTACAGAACAGCAGACTGTACTGCACTCAGGCCTATGTACCGTAGCACCCTATACCAAGTTACCAGTCCTTATAAAAACTTTTGTGGACCAAGCAGGTTGTGTGTTAGTGTTTAGCAGACTGTGCGTCAGTCCCTATACCGCTGAAGGACTGCTGCAGTATAGGGCAGCGGTCAGCAGTAGTGCACGGCAACCCTATGTATTGTGGACCGATAGCGGTCCTTACAGAACAGCAGACTGTAACGCACTCAGGCCTATGTACCGTAGCACCCTATACCAAGTTACCAGTCCTTATAAGAACTTTTGTGGACCAAGCAGGTTGTGTGTTAGTGATTAGCAGACTGTACGTCAGTCCCTATACCAATGAAGGACTGCTGCAGTATAGGGCAGCGGTCAGCAGTAGTGCACGGCAACCCTATGTATTGTGGACCGATAGCGGTCCTTACAGAACAGCAGACTGTACCGCACCCAAGCCTATGTACCGTAGCACCCTAGACAGACCAAGTTACCAGTCCTGATAAAGAGCTTTGTGGAACAAGTGAGTTGTGAATGATTAGCAGACTGCAGCAGAAGGGCAGCAGTCAAGTATAATATTCTTTCTATATTTGGAAGAAAGAATATTATACGTGTACAAGCCTATTACCGTACCACTGATACCAGTCCTGAAAAGAACCTTTGTGGAACTAATAGTAACAGCAAGTCTTTAAAATTATCCTCACTGCCTGACACACTGCTTCCTGCCTGTCCCTATACAAATTGGCAAAAAAGAGTAGGCTGGAACGATTAGCTGGAACAGCTCTTTTGTGGACCTGATAGTAACAGCTAATGATGATGATGATGATGATGATGAAGAAAGACTAATCTGGCTGAGCTGTCCCTAAAATAGCAGCATACAGCGCTCTGTCCCTTTATCTAAACTGACAAAAGAAACTCAGGCTGCTGACCTAACACCTATACCAGTCCTGAAAAGAACTTTTGTGTACCAAATAGCTAGCGTTTTCTCTGTCCCTACTCCACACAGGATCCTTTCCCTACAGTGACAGAAGAAAGAATGTAAAATGGCCACCGGATCGGGTGTATTTATAGGTTAGGGGGAATGTCCAAGTGTCCATGAGCTGTCATGTCTCAATTGGTTGTCCTGTAACACATGATAAACGTGTCACGAAAGGTTAAAGTTCTTGTATACATTAAACACGTAAGTCCGCCGGGGCGAACGACGGAAAAAGGCGTTCGAACCCGCGGACGGCGAAAGTCGGAAATTCGCCGCGAAACGACCGCCGGGCGAACCGTTCGGCCATCACTACTAACAACCAGCCTGAGCAGGAAGCTTTCAAATTTTTCAATGTTTCACACTGAATTGAAGTTGCAATCAGCAGTTCAGCTTTACTGAACACCCATCCAAGCCTGAAGCCCTAATCTCGATCTGTGCTTGGCCTTGTTCAATGAACTCAGTGAGATTCTAGTGAGATAATGTCATGCTTTTTCTTTTATAACCTATTCTCTCTACATCTCTGCATTAATAAAATATGGGCACCAGGTTTTTGGTCTTATCTTTCCTTCTTTCTACTATAGCTTAAAATGCATGACAATAGTTACTTTGTGTCAATGTATGAAATTTTTTCCACATCAAGATTTAATAAAAGAATCTTTACTGTTTAGAAAGTCTGTCGGAGAGATTGGAAGATAACATTTGTAGTGGCTTTAAAGCTGTATGTGTAACTAAAAATAGGAGTATGTTCAACAGTCTAAGCCCTTGTACACACGATCGGAGATTCCGACGGATTTTGTCCGAAACTGTTGTATACACACGGTCAGACGAAGTTGTCGGAAAATCCAATCGTTCAGAACGTGATGGCGTTATTTCATTACGACGGGACTACGTTCACACTAGTAGCCAATAGCTTTGATGTAGGAATTTGATCTGAGCATGTGTGGCACTTTGTCCTATCGGAATTCTCTACACATGATTGGAGTATGTCCGATCGGAGCATTTTGTCAGAAAATATTTCCGGCAGGTTGGAAAATTTGGTCCGACGGATATTCTGACGGACACAGTCCGATGCATACCACACACAGTCAGAATATCCGACAAAACGCTCCGATCGGACACATTCCGTCGCAATCTCTGATTGTGTGTACAAGGGCTAAGAGTTCAAGAGTATTCCTGGTGACTCTGAGCCATGTTTTCAGGTTTTATAGGTGCTTTTCAGATCTATTACAAGCATATCATAAGCATTTTTGCATGTGTATCAAGCTTCATGGGGTTTGCTTCCTAGACTGGAAAAGAGGGGAAGTCGTTTTTTTGTTTTTTTTGGAGAAGAGGAATTTTTTTTAAATCTTCACGAGTTTACATGCATTCACACTGAAGTCGATGGAGCCAAAAATGTCAGACTACATTAGAATAAAATCTTGTGTACTTTTTGAGTATAGAGCATACAGTGAAAGGCAGGCAACTGACCCTGATATGTAAATGTGAACATGAACAATTAGAAAGAATAGAATTCTGCATTGTCAGGCGAAGGGAAACAAGCAGAAAAATGCTTAGGTGTTAATGCAGTTCATAATTTAAAGGGTATGTAAACCCTAGCAATGAACTTTTTGATGGTTTGTGGTCTGATAAATATACTATATTAAATAGTTTTTTGAGAGAAGTGCAAATAATATTTGCTGATCTTGTCAGAAATCTTTTCAGCTGAAAACATCCAGTGTTCTATGAGAAGGAAGAGGGAGGTTTTTGTAATCATTTTCTATGTCTGCTCTCTTGATACAAAAGGGTAAGTGAAAGCTATCAACTACTGTAGACAAGAAGGGTGCTAATGACAGAGAAACATCTAATGATACCCATTCATATGGGGGGGGGGGGGGGGGGCGGGATCTGGGGGTCCCTTTGTTATGATCTGAAAATTGCGAATCAATTCTCACCAAACTTCCACTAACATGAAATTAGCAGAAGAGGCCCAAAGGGTGCCGCTTGAGAAATTAACTTCCCTTTTATACTCTCATAGTACATCACTAAGTTTGTGTTTGTCAAATGACAATTTGTGGATAGTTAAAGTGGGGTTCCACCCTAAAGTGGAAGTTCCGCTGATCGGAACCCTCCCCCCCTCCGGTGTCACAATTGGCACCTTACAGGGGGGAGGGGGGTGGAGATACCTGTCGAAGACAGGTATTTACACCCACTTCCGGGCATAGACTCCCGTGGGAGTCTATTTCATTCCTGTCCTGCCGCGCTGTCTGCTGGGACACACCCGGGTCCCAGTGACAGCGCGGAGAATTCCTATTGCGCTGCGCGACTCGCGCATGCGCAGTAGGGAACCGGGAAGTGAAGCCGATTCGCTTCACTTCCTGATTCCCTCACCTAGAATGGTGACTGCAGCAGCCGAGAGCCAAGCGATCGATCGGCCTCGGCTGCCGGCATCACTGGAACCCGGGACAGGTGAGTGTCCATTTATTAAAAGTCAGCAGCTGTAGTATTTATAGCTGCTGGCTTTTAATATATTTTTTTTAGGTGGAATCCCTCTTTAATATGCTGGACAAAATCCTGCACACACGCTTTTGACAAAAATCAGACGCTCAGTTGTAGAACAATCAAACCATGTGTACAAGGCCTTAGATTAAGGATCTATATGGTTGGATTGGATAGATAAACAGTAACAACAATGATAAGTTCTCTGCAACCTGTAAACTATACAGTACTTGCTCAGAGTGCACTCACCATGAATGGCTATGATAGAAATCAAGACTCCCTACAGAAAGTAACAGTCATTTGGCCTCAATATGACTAGAACCCACCAGGACTTAAATGCGTGAATGTGTGTGCATTGGATTTTCCACTACCTTGATGGATTTTAAATAAAGAAGATTTTATGAGAATGACATACCGAGTTGCTGACCTTATCTGACAGTGCAGGTGTGGTCTGAGTACAGATATAGTCAATTCAATCAAATTATAAGATGGAAGGGCTGTAGCATCACATTTCTGTATTCAGTCCTTTGCTCTAATGCCGCGTACACACGAGCGGACTTTTCAACATCCAAAGTCCGACGGACTGATTCCGTCAGACTATTCGATCGTGTGTGGGCTGCAACGGACTTTTGATTCGCCAAAGTCTGACGGACTTTAGAATATGGAACATGCTTCAAATTTTTCCGACGGAACTCCGCCGGACCCGGTCCCTTCGAAAAATTCGCTCGTGTGTATGCTATTCCGACGGACTAAAACCGACGCTAGGGCAGCTATTGGCTACTGGCAATGAACGTCCTTATTCGAGTCAAGTCGTACGTCATCACGTTCGAATCCGTCGGAGTTTAGTGTGATTGTGTGTGGCCAAGTCCGCTCAGTCGAAAAGTCCGTCAGAACTCTGTCGGAACTCCGGCAGAACTCCGGCAGAACTCCTTCGGAAGTCTGTCGGACATAAGTCCTCTCGTGTGTACGGGGCTTAAGTCTTCTGCTGGGTTGGGACCCAGTCTTTATGATCATGCACACTCTCAGTAAAGTCTGAATGCACTGGTAAAGGCCACTATTTAGATGGGCAGTTCCTTTGCTCAGTCTCTACTAGCAGCAGCAGGTCAATGACAGTAGTGCCTTCTCACCAGCCCTGGGGTTACAGCTGCTTTGGTTCAGCTGCCCAGGTGTTCACCTGCTGCTGGATTTGCCCAGAGCAACTCCAGTCCTCAGCACACTCGGTATTCACCCTCCAATCTCTGCCAACAAGCTTGTAAGCAGGTTGGTGTGTACCCAGAAGTATAACTGGTGCACTTTGGTCCCCCTTGCAGCAAGAGAAAGTTGCTCAGTCTGCAGCCTGGGAAAATACAGATTTCTCCCTTCCTCCTTAGGGCTCACGCACACAGGCCTTTTAAAAAATGCCAGCACTACAGCAGCACTAAAAATGCAATTTTTTTGCGAAAAGTTGTGTTTTTACATTAGCATTATTGCTTGTTTCCCAAGTTTCTGTGCTGTTTCCTGTGTTTTTTGGCGTTGGCGTTGGCGTTTTTGGGAATCTTTTGATTAAAAACACTCTTTATAATGTAAAAATGGCTAAAAAGTCAAACGCGGCTAAACGCTTCAGCCGTTTAAATGCGTTTAGCCACTTTTTTTGGAGGTTTCTGCTTTTACAGCTCCTGGAAGCACAGGCTGTCTTTTTATTCTACTACCCCTAAGCACTTATGCCTCCAAATGCCTCTGACAGTTTATGTGTGCATTGACAACATGGAGGGGCTTTTAGAGGCAGTTAAAAAACGTCAAACGCCCTTAACAGCAGCTGTAAAAACATCCTGTGTGCTTGAGCCCTAACAGTCACTCTCTGGGAACTGTAGTCCAATAGTTCATTGACTTCCATAGCATAGTTCCCTTCTTAAACTACATCTCCCATGGTTCACTACTGCCAACATTAAAGTCTCTTGAGCTCCTTCTGTTTTTCATATCCTTTAGGTGAGTGGAGGTGAGGTACTGTTAACCCATTTAGCCTAAAATCCAGTAGAGATACAGAAAGCACTGCAGCACAGTGTCCTAAATCACACTCTGTCTCTAGCTAAACCAATTGTTGCAAACTGCTTCTCATTCTCCCAGGATCTGTTGGCAAAGGGCCATGGAAGAATAAAAACACAGACCAAATGCTCTCATAGTGCAAACTATAAACTAACTCATTATAGCAGTTATTTACCAATTACGCACTTTCTGCCCTTTGAACTATGGTCAGGTTAGGAACACTGGTCAAGGGTCAACAACTTCATAGGTCCAATCTCCACCCTCTAAAAGTCAGGCTTCCCAGGAGCCTTCTGTCAGTGTGTGTGTGGAGACTTGTAGTAGATAAGAATTACTGACAGAGTGTTTGTATGGAAATATAGTTGCTTCTATGCTGTACAGTGCTAAACAGCACTACAGTATATTCATTACTATACACAATGCTGTGTTGTGCCACATTACAGTGAATCACAGTGTGGTGTGCTACATGTGCTATGTGGTGCATACACCCCTGCCCGTCTATGTTCACTGTGCTATACTGTGCTACATTACTATGAATTGCATCGTTATGCATGGTATACTTTTCTGTACTTTGTGATCACAATGCGGTTTAGTATTTTAAGTGTTTTTGTTGAGGAAGGTATATTTTTCTAGGGTCTTTTTTTGTTGTTATTTTAGGATCTGCAGCATGTTACCAAAACAGGAAAAGTTGCCCTTTTCATCACATCACCATATACTAGTGTGGTACAGTTTAGTGTATCAAATAAGCACATTCTTAAGTGCACCAAAGCACCATTTTCTCAAGCCCCCTATTGCCAAACCTTCTAATAAAGTTAATAAAGGAGGAGGCAGAGGTTATTCATGTTTAGCTAGTAGGAGATCAGCAAGTTATGCATCATAAGGACAATTACACTATAATTTTGATTTACTGGAAAAAAAACTGCCTTATTGTTTTTTATTTAATTGAGGCCTAACCATGCTGGCTATCTATTCTACAGTGAATGTACAGTATTTAGGCTATTGTCTCGAAAAACAATGCACTTTATTTTTTTTAATAATAAAACCTGCTTACTCTCTCTTGATGTTGAGGCCTAGTAAACAGGCTACCATAGTGGGCTTGGAGTAAGTACAATATTTCTGGATTTTATTTCAGGACTAAAACACTCTAATTCTTATTTCAGGATAAAACATAATCAAATCTCTCCCTCCACACTTTCAGTCTAATAAAAGTGCTTACATGTGTAAGTGTACATGGAGTCAGTATAATAATTCTGATTTTTTTCTGTTCAGTAATACACTCTTATTTTGATTTCTTTCAATAAAAAGTTCCTGGTCTCTCTGAAACTGTGGCCTATTAAAGCACTTACATAGTGTCATGAAGTCTGTAAAATATTTCTGGATTTTTTTTCTGGAATTACTACACCTTAAGTGGGATTTCTTGATTAAACCTTGCCTGATCTCTTATTGTGAAAACATTATCTAGTAAAAGTGCTTGCATACTGCACATCAAGTCTGTAGTGTTCTAGGTTTTTATATCTAAAATAATACATTATAGTTTGAATTATTTCATTATAAAAGCTGCCTGCTCTCTTATTGTAAAAATGCGGCTAGTAGAAGTGCTTACAAGCCGTCTGTAAAATATGTATGGCTTATTTCTGTTCAATAATGCACTCAAATTTTGATTTCTCTGGTCTCTCCCTCTAAAAAGTGTGGCCCATTAAAAGTTCTTACATAGTGTGCGTAGTCTGTAATTTTTTTTGAATTTTTGTTCTGGCAATTATACACCTTAATTGTGATTTATTGATTAAAACTTGCCTGCTCTCTTCCTGTGAAAATGTTATCAAGTAAAATTAAAAGGCAGTATTCGCTTATTTAGGAGATTCACAAACTAGACAACTTTGAATCAGGTAATAATGTATTCTGCAAATTACATTGCTTATTGCTGATGCCTAAGATGTAAAAGAGCACATATCCATCAAGTTTAACTCTATTTGTTGCCTATGCACAAATATAGACAGCTTTTACCAATGACATATGGCTCTATAAGATCCTATGTGAAACAGTAATAAAATAAGGACTATAGCTTTAAAACCAGGCACTCTGGAGGAGATTTACTAAAACTGGTGCACTCATAATCTGGTGCAATTGTGCATGGTAGCCAATCAGCTTCTAACTTCAACTTGTTCAATTAAGCTTTGACAATAAAACCTGGAAGCTGGTTGGTTTCTAGGCAGATCTGCATCAGATTTTGTACTCTCTAGCTTTAGTAAATATCCCCCTCTGTCTCATTTGCACATTGAACCTCAGAAAGGCAAATATTGGTGTTTTGTGTACATTTATGTGTGTTTCCTCTACAATTAACTACTTGAGCTCCGCAAGATTTTTCTCATCACTTGGCTACTTTATTAACTGGCAATTGCACAAGTGTAAAACTATACCCAAACAAAACTGATAATATTTTTTTCACACAAAAAGAGCTTTCTTTTGGTGATATTTGATCACCACTGGGTTTTTCATTTTTTGTGATATAAATTAAAAATGACTGAAAAATTTGAAAAAAAAAAAAAAAACAATAAGTTTTACTTTCTGCGACAAAACAAAACATATCCATTAAAAATATATAAAAAAAATCAAATTTCTTCATAAATTTTGGTCAAAATGTATTATACTACATGTCTTTGGTTAAAAAAAAAAAAAAAAATCCCAATAAGTGTATATAAATTGACTTGTGTAAATGATAGTATATATATATATATATATATATATATATATATATATATATATATATGAACTTTTTTTTTTTATACTACTAATGGTGGTGATCAGTGATTTATAATAGGACTAATAACACTGGGGGATTAACTGCCAATGTCATCACCAATGACATTAGGATATCAATACAATGATCGCTGCTAATACTATATACTATCATTATCAGTGTTGCCAACCCACCAGACTGAAACTCACTGACACGAGACACAAAATTTACTGTCACCGCAAAGTTTTTACTGGCATTTTTCAAAATTGCTGTTTTACGTGCAGATTTCCATATTTAGACCACAAACAAGTACAATATGCAATTAGCAATGTGAATTAAGGTTGATATTGAGACAAAAAACATAATTCATATGTTATTTTCAATATAGTAAGTAAGTAACCCAGGGACAGGACTCAGGAGGACAAGAAATTAGAATAGGCAGGCACACTTGTATGAAATTGACTCTCACAGTGACAGCAGCACAGATGACGATGACACCTCACTGACACGTGTCACATTGACAGTCTCTCTCCACGTCAGGTTGTCCTTACGGTCCACTCGAGTCCGAACAGCACTGACAGTCCCGCTTCCGGCCAACCTTGCTTCCATACCGCAGACCCGTACATGAGGCTCCGGCCGCTTCCCTTGGTCTCCTCGCATCACACAACATGCTCAGGCACTGCCTCCACCAGACCACAACCCTCCACCGGTGCCGCCCACACACACTGTAGCATGCACTCGGATGGTCTTGGCTGGCTCCGAACCATAACCACGCATGCAAAGTGCTGAGCCGAGCGTCACAGCCATATTTTTACCTGGCAATCCTTTCCTTTTACTGGCATTTACCAGCAGGAGAAAATGCCAGTTTTTTTTGCTGGATGCCAGTAAAAATACTGGTGGTTGGCAGCACTGATCATTATACGAATGACACTGGCTGGGAAGGGGTTAACATCTAGGGTAATAAAGCGGTTAAATATTTGCCTAACAAATGCCACTTTTTACTACAGATGTCAACACAGGGCTCAGGGCTGTGATTGCACACATCCAATCAGCAGGTCCTGGCCATGAATCATTGGCCGGGACTTGCCTATAGGCTCCTGCTGTGTACAATCACAACGGGTGCCTGCAGGGGGCATGCAGGCTATACACCCAGAAGCAGAAAGTGATGTATGGTTCATTGTTTTGCCTTTGCAGGCTGCCCATCTGCAGTACATTGCGGGCAGGCGGTCGCAACTGGTCAAGCCATAAAAGATTGTTGGGAAAAGAAAATGGAGAGATTGCTAGTAACTTCTGCCTACTGTACATCAAGAGCAAAGCCAGATTTCTATTAGACATTTCTTAAGTCTTAAAGACATCATGTTCTATCAAAATGCTATTAAGTTACATAGATTGATGCAACCTGGAGCCATTAATAGAGGAAAATGGCAGTCGATTGATTGTACTCTCAAAGAAATATAGAATCTAAATAGTAATTTGTATCTTCTTACAAGCACTTGGAATGAAAACTATTTAATAGCTAGGGCTTTGCTATGTTTGTTGTCGTGAAAAGAATGTTCTCCTCTGATTGAACTTAGCTATAAAAAACTGAAGCGCAGATTTCTATTACATTGCATTTGAAAAATTACTTGTACTTGTGATCTAAGCATTTGTGTTTATGCTTTATGCTTATTGCTTACTAGATAGAGTCAATCTCTTAAAATTGGATTTGCTGCATTTTCTTGTTTTCCTGCTTCTATCTTTTCTATGGTTTGCACTCAATTATTTATTACACTATATGTTTCTATTTTAATCGAAAAATTAACAAAATATGCCAATTCATTGAGCAGCGAAAATGTGGAAAGGAAAAAGGGTATAATATGCATGCTTATGTATAAGGGTATTTAACAAAATTAATTGATTCAATTATTTGTGATATCTATAACTAATTTATATAATTCATTTAAAAATGTCATTTTGAATATGACGAGGAAAATAACTTTGTGTCTGGGGTGTGCATGTGTGTAAGGATGGGTGCTTGGTATGATTAGAAGAATGAACTGCAAATGGTCACCATATTTTTAAAGCATTCCACTCACTTAAAGGACAACTTTGCTTTGGTTAAAGTTGTCTTTCAAAGTGTCTTCGCATTCCCTTCTGCGTAACTCACATTCTCTTCTGTGTAACTGTGTCATACATGGTCAGATGACTGGATGAGGACATGTGGTCAGGATCCAAGCCAGGGTCATACACAGGTAGGTAGAAGTAACGGAAGCAGGGTCCAGTGACAAGCCAGTGTCATGCATGGGTAAATAGCTGATAACAGAAGTCAGTCAGGAGTGATGTCAAGCAGCAAGCCAAGGTCATGATCAGGAGAGTCAAGGAGGTATTCAGGAATGCGACAGCAATGAGCAGTCAAACAGCAGAGTAACCAGAAAGCACAGGAAAAAGGATCACAGGTAGCTGAAGATCATCCAGCTATTAATGGTCACCATTCCATCCCTTAAAGCAGAGCGCCACCCAAAAGTGGAAGCTCCGCTTGTTCGCACTTGTTCGCTGTCAAAACCGGGTAAGATCTATGAAATTTCTGGCCCCTGCTCCTCCCACTCTGCTGCCTTCTGGGAAACACACAGGTCCCAGAAGACAGCGGGACCATTCAGAAAGTGCAGCGTGACCCACGCATGTGCAGTAGGAAACAAGCTGTGAAGCCACAAGGCTTCACTTTCTGTCCCCCTAATAAGAATGCTGGTGCCTGCACATGAAGCCGATGGACGAATCAGCTAGGGATGCCAACAGCACGGAATATCTGGACAAGTACGTTTTCTTATATTTAACCTGTTACTGACCACAATATAGCTGAATGACGGCTACAGTGCGGCTTGATAACTATGGGAGGGCGTACATTGACATCCTCTCAGAATCGTGCTCCCGCCTGCCCCCTGGGGCATGCTCACGAGAACATCAGTGCTCGCGGGGTCCCGTGGATTGCGGTAAAGGGCCAATGACAGCGGCCCTTTACCACGTGATCGCTCCGTCCAATGACAGAGAGATCACAAATGTCAAATGTCAACAATGCAGGGTCATTGGAAGTTCAACGCTCTCCTCTCCTCACACCGATCCAGTGCCATATTGTAAGTTGTGATCAGTATAATTGTGCCCAACAGTGCTATACAGTTCTTACACTGTGCCACATCTGAGTGATCTGTGCCACATCTGTGCCCTTTGTGCCCTCTGTGCCACCTGTGCCACCTCTGTTCCACACCAGTGCCACCAGAGCCACACCAGTGCCAATACAGTCCTCATCTGTGCCACACCAGTACCACGCCAGTGCCACACCAGTGCCACCAGTGCTACACCAGTGCCACCAGTGTCCATTAGTGCCACCAATGCCCATCAGTGCTCATCTTTGCCACATCAGTGCCACCTGTGCCCATCAGTGCCACCTGTGCCCACTGGTGCCACCTGTGCCCACCAGTGCCACCTGTGCCCATCAGTGCCACCACTGTGCTCATTTGTACCATCAGTGCCACTACAGTGCTAATTGGTGCCACTACCATGCCCATCTGTGCACTACCGTGCCACTAACGTTCCCATCGGCAACTCATTAGTGCCACTACAGTGCCCAATAGTGCACATCAGTACTCTGCAGTGCGCAGTGCTGTCCACCTCAAATGCAGTGCCATCCACCTCGAGCACAGTGCCGTCCACTTCAAGCGCAGTGCCACTGCAACAAAGGCCAAGCGTCAGTAGGGTCATCTCAGCCCCAAAAGGGATAGAGGTCATGCGAGCCTTCCCTATGTCCTTCAAAACCCCCTGTGGCTTCCTCCTAATTCCGGAGAAAAAATCCCCCCTTTCACTGCCCAGCCAGGTGTCCAGGTGAACACCGATGATTTTGCTTGATTTTTTTTCATTCGATTTTCACAGAAGACTAACTATTGTCCATTGTGACCCAGTGCAACCTTTATGCACAGCTGTACATAGTAAGTAACCCTGGCTCTAGTTATGCCCGTCCCTTTAAGCAGAGAGAGCTTACCATAGAAGAATTCAACATTTTTTTAGGCTTAACCTTTACTATGGGACTCACCAACAAAAACGAATTGTACTCCTATTGGTCTACCAACCCCATCCATCACATGCCACTCTTCTCATTCATTATGCCAAGATAAAGATACCTTATGATCATGCGGTTCCTCCACTATAATGACAACACCCAGTGCCCTCCCTGAAATTTCCCAGCTTTTGACAATTTTCTTAAAATTCTGCCACTCCTAAATTATTTCTCTGAAAAATTCCCCCAGTTATATACCCACGACCAGTATATATCTGAGTCCCTTGTAAAATTCTCAGGCAGGCTGGGCATCAGTTTATTCCCAGCAAAACAGCCCAATATGGGGTTAAAATGTACAAACTTTGTGATCGAGCCCCAGGGGGAAATTATCGCCTTCCGGGTGTATGAAGGGAAGGACTCCCAACTGCATCCCCCTGAATGTCCATATAGTATAAAGAGTATATTGGAGCCAGCGGTAAAGTTCTCTGGGAGCTTTTCTATCCACTCCTTGGAAAGGGATACCATCTTTATGTGGATCATTTTTATACAAGCTTGTCCCTCTTCCGCAATCTTCCATGGAGGGACACCCCAGCCTGTGGTGCAGAAAGAACCAATAGAAAGGGCTTCCCCCAAAAACTCATCAATGAAAGGCTATGACAAGGGGAGACGGCGTCTTTGCGGAACCAGGAGCTATTGGCTGTCAAGTGGAGGGACAGACGAAATTTTCACATGCTCAAGACAATCCATGACAACACCTACATGGAAGTCTCCAGAAGGGAAATTGCTATCTATAGGACAGACCATTTTCTTTTAAAACCTCCAGCAGGGGGCGTAGTGCTCTCCTATTATTAAAGTGGAGGGCCACCCTGAAAAAAAAAAATACATTAAAATTTTTTTAAAAATCATTAAAATAAATGAAAAAAATTTTTTTTTTAACTTACCAGAAATGCCTGTTGCTAGGCACATCATCCTAATCTGCCTCTTCCTCCTCCCCAGAGATCTTCTTTCTTCTCTCCTCCGTGCGGTGTCTTCTGGGTAATGGGTCGCGCTGTGTTCTGGGAACTGTGTGTCCCAGAACACAGCACGCCCCATTCACAAAGCGCTGCGCGACTCGCGCATGCGCAGTAGGAAACGGGCAGTGAAGCCGCAAGGCTCCACTGCCTGTTTCCCTTAGTTGAAATGGCAGCGCCGGGACCCAAGAGCCGAGGGATGGGTCAGCCTCGGGCGGCCGACATCGCGGGCCCCCTGGACAGGTAAGTGTGTTTATTAAGTCAACAGTGTTTGCAGCTGCTGACTTTTAATTATTTTTTTTTTTTAAACCGACCCTCCTCTTTAAGCATGATAGGGGAGAGGTCCTGGTAAAGTTTAATTGGGTTTCCATTAAAGTCAATCAGTTTGTTGTGTCTGGCCTTATTTAGGATATCTTCCTTTAAAGTGAAGCTGGATAGACAGCGCATTATATCTTTACGTTTTTTTTTTTTTGCGTTTATATCACAAATATTTATTTCTTTATATATTGAATTTTTAACCTGTTATATGCACTGTATGGTTTTAAGCACATATCTGCTTGATTTTTGACACCTGAGTGATGCACAGAGACACTTTAAACTAGTTGTTTTATGCAATGCACAGATGCACTTTTAATGTAATTTCATAAGCACTAAGTACTGTTGTAGTTTACAAGCACTATTGCACTTTTTGCTTTACACTTCATTCGTATATTTTTTATTGATTGTGTTAGTTTATTTGGTACTAAAGAAGCGCAACACAAACCCCTTTGTTTATTTTTTCTGCATTATTGAGAGTCAACTCATAGAGTGTCTGCTGCTCCCAGTAGAACAGAATTTTACCTTTTCACCATTTTTTAGCCATATAGCGCGGGAGCCTTTGATATATACATTCAGTGCTCCTGTGAAATGCTCTCTGGCAATCCCCTAATCTGCACATTGTTTCTCCATCCCCTATTGTCCAAATCCTCTAAATGCCTGTTCATGTTAATGAGGTGATATGAATGTGTCTCAGATATTGTTTCCAGTCTGCTGATGGCTTTGTCCCTCTTTTTGCCTTCTCTGTCTTGAGACGCTATGTGTTCCGACATGTGCCTGAGTTCTCAGTTCAGTCATGGCAGAAGTCACTAACATCTTAATGTCATCTGCTATCTCTGTCATGACTGCTAGTGTGAGAGGTGGGTCTGATTGCGGGTGTCTCTTACCCATTCCTTTGAGGCGGCTATTGACCCCTTGTTGCTGTCCTCCTCATGGAGGGACATCGCCATCTTGTCCTCAGGGGAGTTCTTCCAAGAAGTGGAGCACAGAGAGAATAGCTACAGTATGTACCGGGTGTTTGCTACCTCAGTTGAATGCTTCTGCTTGGGCTGTGGCATTACTTTGGAAGTTTGCCCATCGCTTGTGTGAATTGACCCTATAGCTATGCCGTGGAGCCTTGGGGATTCCGGAGGTCTCCAGTTAGCTGCCATTTGCGTCGCTCGTCAGGCCATGCCCCAGATATTTCTATCTGAAAGCATGTATATAGCAAAAATTACACCACAAAACACATTCTGCTACTCCTCCTGAATATGGCGATACCACATGTGTGAAACTTTTACACAGCCTGGCCACATACAGAGGCCCAATATTACAGTAGTAGCTTCAGGCATTCTAGGAGCATAATTTACACATTTCATTTCATTCCTTCCTATCACACATTTGAAGGTCCTTGAGCACCAGGACAGTGGAATTACCCACAAAATGACCCCATTTTGGAAATCAAACACCCCAATGTATATTCTATGAGGCATGGGCTGCAGATATGTACTTGGGTTCTCTGATGGGCTGGTGACAGGTACTCAGTTACTTTGATGGGCTGGTGACAGGTACTTGGGTGCTCTGATGGGCTGGAGATAGTTACTCGGGTACTCTGATGGCCTGGTGACAGATACTCGGGTACTCTGATGGCCTGGTGACACTCAGAGTGGCAGTGTCAGGTATTCAGGTACTCAGATGGAGTCTGACAGGTACTCAGGTGGGCTGTGATGGGTGCTCAGGTACTCGGGTACTCAGATGAACTGTGACAGATACTCAGGTACTCAGATGAACTGTGACAGGTACTCAGATACTCAGATGAACTGTGAAAGGTACGTA
Source organism: Lithobates pipiens (assembly GCF_037356315.1). NCBI lineage: Eukaryota > Metazoa > Chordata > Amphibia > Anura > Ranidae > Lithobates > Lithobates pipiens. Next base: position 3,157,921 of record NW_027507718.1, read on the forward strand.
CTCAGCTGGGCTGTGACAGGTACTCAGGTACTTGGGTACTCAGATGGGCTGTGACAGGTATTTGGGTACTCAGATGAACTGCCACAGGTACTTTGATGGGTGCTGACAAGTACTTTTATGACTGGTGACAGGTCCTCTTTATTGAGGGGGCTAATCAGTGTGGTTGGTGTACACTGTAAGTGGTAACGAGATGCGTGATCGGTGTGTGAGGAGGAGACCCCGTAACATCTCGTTACTGCTGTTTGTTGACATTTTGTGACTGGCTGTGATTGGACATTTTATTGGCTCTTTACTGCAATCGTGGTTGGGCTGTGTCAGAGTGACAAGCCTCCTCCCTAATCGCCACTCTGTGTGCACCCTAGGGGCGTGCACAAGTGCCAAGCATGTGGGCAGTACATATGACCGGCTGTGAGTGGACACAGCAGGTCACATGGTAAAGAGCCATTTTTTATTGACTCTTTACACAGTTCTGGGATGGGCTGTGTCCGAGGGACAGACCTCACCCCCTATTGCCAATGGCCCCTGTGTGCCTGCAGGAATGTTGAGAAGCTGAGGACGTCATATGACAACCGCCCAAGATGGGAGATCCCATCTGTGGATGTCATATGACTATAGCCCGGTATTGAAGTGGCTAAAATAACAAATACGTTATACTTACCTGCTCTGTGCAATGGTTTTGCACAGAGCTGCACCGAACCTCCTCTTCTGGGGTCCCCCGTTGGCGCTCTCTATTCCTCCTGTTCTCCGAGTGGCTCAAAATACCTTTAACCTATTCCCCTTAAGCCACACCCATAGGTAAGTGCAATTTCCACAAGCTCACCACTAGCCATGGCAAACTACAAGTTCAAACTACAAGTGCAAAGTGCACTTGAAATTGCACTAAAAGCGCACTTGGAAGTGCAGTTGCTGTAGATCCGAGGGGGACATGCAGGGAAAATTTAAAACAGCCTTTTAGCTTGCACATGTTTGGATAATAAAATCAGCAGAGCTTCCCCTTATTTCACATCTACCCCTCAGATTTACAGCTACTGCATTTCCAAGTGCACTTTCAGTGCAATTTCAAGTGCAATTTCAAGTGCACTTTGCACTTGTAGTGCAAAGTGGATTTTCCTTTTCTAAATAACTCCCCAAGTCTTTAGATAATTGTCTTACTTCTCTGTGGTGATTGATTTACTATACTTACACTCCCCACTGACATCAATGATTGTTGTTACCAGTGGCTTGAGGTTATTGCTTGCCCTGAAACCTTGCTGGGGGTTATCATTCCTGGCCCTGACAATTGCTGGGGGTTATCACTGCTGACCCTAACACTTGCTGGAACCACTAGGGCTTATTTTGCTTCCCCAATCTCCTCAGTGTACTTCCAGGCCCTATTTAGTCTAAACAAAGAAATAAACATGGCCCACTACAAGCCATAGACTGTGAAGAAATGTTTGTGATTGCAGCTCTGTCAGAACCGGAGATAGAAGGCCAGATCCCCAGGGCTACGCAGCACAAATTCTGGCGAAAACACCCAACACCCTTGTGGGAAAAATCCATGCATGCCAGTGGGGAAACAGCCACCCTCAACACAACTTTACAAACTTTCTCCTGAACAGCAGTGAAAGACAGCACAGGATGTCTCACAATGGCGCTGGCCTCGGCCACCATGCGGGCACAGCGAAAGCCCACTGAACCTCACCTCCTCATGAAAACAGTAAGTACTCTACTCCCCTTTCCAAAACAGACTTAGATGTTAGTTTAACAGCTATATTTGATAAGCTGGTTGACAAAATCGAGAGTGAGGTCCACAAATCTACTACTGCCCTCTACCAAAAGATAGCATGTATTGGCAATCACACTGATGTGCTGGAAACAAAACATGATGAGCTCTCACTGGCTCACAATGATTTGAGAAAGGATTATGAGACTTTAGCAGACAGTTTTGCATTTATGCAAGCACAAGTTGAAGATTTTGACAACAGAAACCAACATCATAACATCAGAGTGCGTGGCATCCCAGAGACGGTCACAGATTTTATGCCCGCCATTTCAAAAATCTTTCATAATCTCCTGCCCGACAAACCTATGTGAGCATTCACATGTGACAGAATTCACAGACCACTATGCCCTAAGCCAACAACGGATAGACCACCCAGAGACATTATCATGTGTATGAAAGACTTCCTAATTAAGCAAGACATAATGTGTGCCTCAAGGAACACACACAACATTGAGCTGGACGGCAAGAGACAACAGATTTACCCTGATATTTCTCCTGCTACACTGGACAGAAGGCACAGGATGAAGGAGGTAACTAATATCCTCCAAACTGCAAGAATAAAATAAAGATGGGGTTTTCCATTTAAACTCACCATTCCACATAAAGCCTCTACCTACACTGTCTACAATGTGATAGAGGGCAAGGAGTTATTGGTCAAACTGGGATTACTGGATCCAGGAGCTCCCAACCACCTCCCAGCCACCCCAAGATCTTATCCAATATGGTCTACACCGTCTTCCCGTCGCAACCAAAGGGACCAAAGGCATTGGCGTCAATCTTTTCAAGATTAAGCTCCCTAATTGTCTGAGCTAATCTCCACTTTTGCAGTTTATCTTTTTTCTGACTGAGGTGACATTCATCATCGTTTATTATACTTAGTCCCAATATGTCCCTTAATGCACAACAAAGTCTCTTAATGCACCTTCCATAGACTTTGAGATAATCAAAATAATCAAATCTCTTAAAACCTCCACAGCCCCAGGACCAGACAGTTTCTCCTCCACATATTATAAAAAATATGCTCCCCTTTTTGCCCCCAATTTAACCAAACTTTTTAATCACATTCTTAAAGGTAATCACTTCCCAGATAAGATGCTCCTAGCCAACTTATCCTAAGCCATGTAAAGATCACTCCCTCCCACAAAACTTTCACCCTACTTCAGTCCTTAATAATGATCTAAAGATTTTTGGGAGACTGCTAGCAGATAGATTGGCAGCAGTCATTACACATCTTATACACATTGACCAGACAGGTTTAATTCCTGGTCATCAGATAGTTGATAACATTAGATTGGTCACCAATATTATCCAAGATGCTAACCTACACTCTCACCAATTATGCCTTCTAAGCTTAGACATTCATAATGCCTTTGACAGTGTTAACTGGTCCAATCTCAATCCCCTTTTACCAAAATATGACATCTCTGATAATTTCCTGCAAGGCTTTAATGCATTATATCATTCCCCCCAGACTAGAATTAGAATCCCTGGGTATAATTCAGAATTTTTACCTCTTAGCAGAGGAACTAGACAGGGCTGCCCCTTATCCCCACTTTTATTTGCACTAGCAATTGAACCACTGGCCCAAAAAATCTGAAATAGTATAGATATAAAAGGTTACTCCAAGGGTGATGGGGAGTTAAACTTCTGCCCTACCGATTAATTACTCAACTAACACGAGACCATGTATCAAAAAATTTCCCTTTTATATGGTGCTCTCATTCATTTAAATATCTAGGCAGTCCAGTCACTTCATCCCATAACCCCTTATACAAAACCAATTACTTCCTTCTATTCTCCCACATCACATCCCTTCTCAAAACATGGTCGACTTTCCATATTTCTTTCCTGGGTAGAATATGTGCCATAAAAATGACGATCCTCCAATAACTTCTATATTACTTTCATGCTCTCTCAATGTTTCAAAAGCTAAACTTACTTCCCTTCAAAGAGAACTCAACACATTTATATAGGCAGAGAGGAAACCCAGATGCAGCTATGCTCTTATGCATAGATCACAACCATTGGGTGGAATGGGCCTCCCAAACATTTAGCTTTATTTTCTCTCTGCTAGACTAGTGCAAATTCCTCAATGGTTCACTCCTGCCCAGGACACCCCATGGAAAAAATTGAAAGCCAACTCAATTTCCCCACTATACTTACAGGGTATACTGTGGTCTAAATCCACCTCCTATAACAAACTTTTTAAACTTAACACTATTGTAGCACACTTTTATCAATTATGGCTCAAGACCAATAAAGCCTACAATCTATCCTCGGAAACTTCCCCACTAACCTCTTTATTAGGTGATCCCAGATTCATATTGGCTGTCACAGATCAGCTGCGGAGCTGGTCTCACCTTTACTGCTGTAGGTTGGCTGGCACCTGTTGTTCCACTAGCTGGTGTTCAGTTCTGTGCACTCTGCAGCTATGGGTGTCACCGACCCTCACCTGTTGCCTAATATATGATTCCTTCCTGTCCAGCCCCTCATGTGCTTCTCTATTTAAATCCCTTTCAAACCAGCTACTGGTTGCTTGAGCAACATTTGTTTCTGAGCTCCCGTCGTGTAACCTGTTTTACCTGACCTCTCGTGAACTGATCTCTTGTGTTTACCGACCCGGCTTGTTCTGGTTACATTGTCTACAGCCCGCCCTGACCTTGGCTCACTCTCCGGCTCTCCTTTCCTTCATCCATCCATCCATCCATGTCTAACTGTGTCTTCTGGTACTTCCCTAGCGAGAAGGGTGAACCCGGGGGTCGTGACCTGGGGTCAGCACGCAGCTAAGCCCAAACACTTGTGAGGGGTCCCTGGCAGAATACTGGCTGGCCCTTAGACTCCACGACCTGGGGGATCCCGTGTCACCTGCTCGCCTGTGGGCTCACTGTAAGTAGTACTGTGACATTGGCCTATAATAACATTGACTCGTTTTCCCATTGGATTAGTAATAATCTAACCACATTAAATTCTTTACTGACTAAAGGAGAAATTACTCCATTCTCTACTTTGCAAACTAGATCCCCTCTTCTGAGCTACAACATTACCTTCAAATTAGAGCCTTTTTTGCTAAATATTTTTTGCTCTCCACTCAATCTTCCAATATTTTCTTTGAGGGTATATGTATTTTCTCAACTAGGGACGGGGCCTCATATCTCGACTGTATGGCTAAATCAATCATTTTGATTTACCAGACAAATCTGGACCAATGCTCCACTGGGAATTGGATCTAGATTGCTCTTTTACAGTCAATGTGTGGCACACTATGTCAGACAATCTACGCAAAAGTAACAAAGCCATCTCCTTCATAGAAACCCCTACAAAAAAAAAAATTCTGATGGTACCTAACCCCTTTCAAACTACATACCTTTTAGCCCTCAATCTCTCCAAACTGATTTAGGGGCTGCCCAGAACCTGGCACAATCCTACACACATTCTAGAGTTGTAAACACCTTGACAATAGTTGGCGCAATGCTGTTGAAAGGATTGAAAACTCTTCCAAACAAAAGAACACTCCCACCCCCCAGATATGCAAATATACCTAACAATCCAATACCCTGTATGAAACTCTTCCATTCATTGTGTAGCTCCATCCAATGGATGATCGCTTATAACTGGAGATCCAATAACCTACCATGGCCTCAAGAACTAGCTAGAATGGAAATGCTTAGACTTTCAGAGTGGATCTACCATACACTACATGACACAATTCACATCTATGAAAAACTTACTGGAACACAACCTAACTAAAGTCTCATCTAACCAAACATATCATACACTATATTGCACTACCACTTATTGCTACGAATCCTTATGTTTACTTATTATATATCATCTATTACTTATTATTTTTACCTACTGCATACGAGTGATATAAACCTCCATATTGTAAAATTACTATATATGTAATCAGATGTCATATTTCCTAGAGATATTTGTTATTAATGATTACATCTATTGGCTGTATTTGACTGTTGTACAATTGAACTTCCAAATTAAACATTTGTAAACAAAAAAAAAGACTGAAGAAATGCTCACTGTTGACCATGCCCACTTGTAGCAATGCCCACATTTTGGCCAAACCCAAAAGTGTGTAGCAAGTGGCTCGCTACTCACACCTCATTCAGCACCATCAATAAAATTGTCTGGAGCCACTCCTGCTCAGGGAAAAACAGCAGGGGTCTGTCTGCACAAACGCATTATCATGTGAGATTGACTGCTACCAGGCAGATCAGATTAAGACCATCACCTCTAGACATCTTTAAAATGTAAGTCCAGGCAAAAGCTAACTCTAAACCTGATCTGTGCCACAGTCTAAACCTAATCTAACCTTGTAAAGCAAAAAATTGCTGTACTTAACAGTCAAGTTTTCAACGACAGAAGCTGTGTGCAGAAGAGAACCGACAACGGCTGTGAACTTCTGTTGTCGGCTGCCTCTCCTGCACCCGCCTCCACACTGAAGCCGCCCCTGACAGCTGATGCTGGATTGGCTGCAGAATAGGTAAGTATGCACTTTACAGGGTTGATAGATTAGATTTAGAATGTGGCAGACAGCATGTTTAGCATTAGTTAGGTTTTGCCTGAACTTCCACTTTAAACAGGTTCTTGCATCACAGAACAAGTCTGAAATTATAGTAAAGAAAGGCATTTTGGGTTCACTATATTAGAAATGATTCAATTAAATTAGGAACAAGAGAGTGGATTTCATTTAATCAGGTTTTGATTATGTCAACAGTTTAATCTTCCAGGCCTTCTCTAGTATTTTCAGTGCAGATGTTTTGGCAAAAGAAAGGACAGTAAAAATACCCATAAATACGTGTTTATTAAATTCCTAGCTACTTTATTTTGACTTCAGTCATAAATTACGATTGCGTATCTCTTAATATTGAAGCAGTGAAATGTGAAAAGTTATTTTAAAATACCTACACTTTGCAAAAAAGCAATAATTCAGTAATATACAGTAATATGATTTCAATTTGGTAAGAAATTATTCCAAAAGAGAGAAGGCATATGTTATATTTTAAAAGGTATATTTTAAAGGTTATATTTAAAGAGTCTAAAACATACATATTCTTTTGAGAATGTATGCATAAATAATAAAATCTTTTAAGTGGCACTGCTCTCCAAAAATTCATTTAAGGTCCAGGCCACTTCACATTGTGAATCTTCTGTTTTGTTTGTGAAGAGGCATAAATGTATTTTTATTAATATTGAGTGAACTGGCTGTGAATCTGTTTCACAGGAGGATCTGTGAATCCAGTCTTAAATGGGGGGGGGGGGGGGGGGGCTGTATCCTTTAATTTTTTTCTGGCCTTTTTCAAGGTCAATTTGCAAGCTTTTGTTATAAAAAATGCATGGGTAACTAGGTATTGCAAGGGGGATATGTTTCAATGAAAACCAAATAACAAAATAATAAAAGAATACTACTCAGCAGGAAGCAGTTTTTTTTTTTTTTTTTAAGAAACATTGAGTTTTACAGCATAAGAATCATAGACAATAACACCATGAGTATTATCCTATGCAAATGGCACAAACAAAATAACATAGGAAATGATGTAATAGGATGAAGTGTACAGGATGGGAGAAAAGGGAGGGGGGATAAGGGGGGAGGGGGAAGGGCAATAAACCTGGGGTTAAGCACTTCCAAACCAGGAGCTAGTAGTTTCCCAAATGAAACACAGATGTACACGAAAAAGAATACAAGTCATAATCTAGTATCACGGGATATAAGCGTAAGGCCTCATGCACACGAGACGCTGTTAGAACGCGTGTTCAGAGGCAGTTGGACACTTTTTTCAACTGCTCCTGAACTCATTCAATGTTATCCTATGTGTCCATGCACACAGTCTCGTTTTTTGCCGTTTTTATGCAGTTGCGTTTAACCTAGTTTTTCCAGAAGCAAAAAAATGGGTTCAGACGCAAAAGTTTCCACGTTTCAGATGCAAAACGCGGCAAAACGTGGCAAAACGTGGCAAAACGCCGCTACCATGTTTTTCCGCGTTTTCATTTATAAGCGTTTTTAAAGGTGACCTTTTTTTTTACATTTAAAATCTCAAAAATGATTGCAAATGATGAAAAACCATTAGAAAAATATTTTAAACAATTGCAATTGCAAGTGGACAATCCACAACTTGTGGCAAGTGACATGGCAGGTGGCAAGTGATGTGGCAAGTGGACAATCCACAACTTGTGGCAAGTGACATGGCAGGTGGAAAGTGATGTGGCAAGTGGACAATCCACAACTTGTGGCAAGTGACGTGGCAGGTGAAGTGGCAAGTGACGTGGAAAGTGGACAATCCACAACTTGTGGCAGGTGACGTGGCAAGTGACCTGGCAGGTGACGTGGCAAGTGACCTGGCAGGTGATGTGGTAAGTGGACAATCCACAACTTGTGGCAGGTGACTGGCATGTGACGTGGCAAGTGGACAATCCATAACTTGTGGCAGGTGACGTGGCAAGTGGACAATCCACAACTTGTGGCAAGTGACGTGGCACGTGATGTGGCAAGTCACATGGCAAGTGGACAATCCACAACTTGTGGCAGGTGATGTGGCTGGTGACGTAGCAAGTGGACAATCCACAACTTGTGGCAGGTGGCATGGCAGGTGACATGGAAAGTGGACATTCCACATCTTGTGGCAAGTGACGTGGCAGGTGATGTGGCAAGTGACGTGGCAAGTGGACAATCCACAACTTGTGGCAGGTGATGTGGCAAGTGATGTGGCAGGTGATGTTGCAAGTGGACAATCCCCATCTTGTGGCAAGTGATGTGGCAGGTGATGTGGCAAGTGACGTGGCAAGTAGACAATCCACAACTTGTGGCAGGTGACGTGGCAAGTGACGTGGCAAGTCACATGGCAAGTGGACAATCCACAACTTGTGGCAGGTGATGTGGCTCGTGACGTGGCAAGTGGACAATCCACAACTTGTGGCAGGTGGCATGGCAGGTGATGTGGAAAGTGGACAATCCACATCTCGTGGCAAGTGACGTGGCAGGTGATGTGGCAAGTGACGTGGCAAGTGGACAATCCACAACTTGTGGCAGGTGATGTGACAGGTGATGTGGCAAGTGGACAATCCCCAACTTGTGACAAGTGACGTGGCAGGTGACGTGGCAAGTGACGTGGCAAGTGACGTGGCAAGTGGACAATCAAAAACTTGTGGCAGGTGACGTGGCAAGTGACGTGGCAGGTGACGTGGCAAGTGGACAATCCACAACTTGTGGCAGGTGACGTGGCAAGTGACGTGGCAAGTGGACAATCCACAACTTGTGGCAAGTGACATGGCAGGTGGCAAGTGACGTGGCAAGTGGACAATCCACAACTTGTGGCAAGTGACGTGGCAGGTGACGTGGCAAGTGGAAAATCCACAACTTGTGGCAGGTGACGTGGCAAGTGACGTGGCAGGTGATGTGGCAAGTGGACAATCCACAACTTGTGGCAGGTGACATGGCAAGTGACGTGGCAGGTGATGTGGCAAGTCACGTGGCAAGTGGACAATCCACAACTTGTGGCAGGTGACGTGGCAGGTGGACAATCCACAACTTGTGGCAGGTGACGTGGCAAGTGACGTGGCAGGTGACACGCTAAATACAATGACACTGCAGCTCTCACAGCTGCTGCTACTCACTCTGGTCTCACAAAATTGCTGAAATAGTTAATAATACTGTTTTTTGAGCTGGGGAGGGTCTATGATGTTAGCTTAACTAAATGCTTCTAGACGCAAACGCGGTAAAATGCCGCTAAATCGCGGTAGAAATCGCGGCAAAATGCGCGTTTCTAAACGCCGGTTTCAGCTTTTAAAAACACGTGTCCAGCAGAGTTTGCATCTGCGTCTCGTGTGCATGAAGCCTAATTCAGCAAACAACACTATGACCTAATTGTCATAAAAATAATAATAATAATAATATTTTTTTTTTATAATGCCCTTTTCATCAAAAAGGTCTCATAGAGCTACAGATTAAAAAGAAACAAAAATGAACAGTTTATACAATGAAACAAAACATCTAAAAGAAACCAAAGGCTTTACTAAAAATAAATGTCTTAAGACCTTTTTAAAACAATCAGTGGATTGAGGAGACCTCAGGGTGTTAGGTAGGGCATTCCACAGGCGTGGGGCTGCTGCACAAAACACCTTCTCTCCCTTGGTATATGAAGGAAGTTTGAATGAGTGGAACGGAGGGAACGTGTTGAGTTGTGTGGTTTGAGAAGTTCTTTCCGGTAGGTAGGGGCATGACCATGGATACATTGATGTGTGAGGAGGGAAACCTTATACTCAATCCTGGAGGAGACAGGAAGCCAGTGGAGTGCATGGAGAATAGGGGTAATATTCTCATGTTTCTACACCCTCAACAGGATCCTTGCTGCAGAGTTTTGGATGTACTGAAGTCTCTGCAGACTCTTTCTAGGTTAACTTTCCAATAAGAAGTGTGTTACAGTAGTCCAGTCTGGAGGAGACAAAGGCATGAACCAGCTTTTTGGCATCTCAGAGGGAAAAAATAAGAAAGAGTTTAGAGATGTTATGGAGGTGGTAGAAAGAGGTCTTACATAGGTGATTTATATGGGCATCAAAAGTAAGTTGAGAGTCCATTTTTACAACAAGATTTGTAACTGTTGATGAGAGCGGGATGTACTTCAGTTCTGGAACTGTTTAATTGAAGAAAGTTGTGCTCCATCCATACCTTTATCACCTCCAGACAGGTGGTGAGTACTGATAGGGATGACTGTGAAGATGGGGTTTCAGCTGTTGCATTTACATATAACTGTGTGTCATCGGCATAGCAATGGAATTCAATTTTATGACGACTAATTATTTGACCAAGGGTGGTAAGGTAAAGAATGAAAAGAATAGGACCAAGAACTGACCCCTGAGGGACACCACAAACTGTATTTGGATTTGATTTAAAGTGACCCAGGGAGATATATTCTGTCCGGTTTGTGAGGTATGATTTGAACCAACTAAGTGCTGTGTCATTGAGTCCAGTGGTGAGGTGGAGCCGGTCTAAAAGAATGCCATGGTCAACAGTGTCAAATGCAGCCGAGAGGTCCAGGAAAATGAGAAAAGAAGGAGAGCCAGCATCAGATGACATAAAAAGATAGTTTGTGCCTCTGACAAGGGCAGTCTCTGTGCTGTGAGCAAAACAGAAACCTGACTGAAATTTTTCAAAAAGAATGGATTTTTAGACCAAAAGGATGTCAGTAAGGGACATTACATATACTCATGTAAAAAAAAAAACACAGATTTTTACATACTGTCCCTGGTTTTACTGAGGCTGTCAACCCTGATGGGGCCCCCTAGTGACCCAGGGCCCTCGGGCAGTGCCCGAGTGGTTGAATGGTCAGTCCGCCCCTGGCCTATAGTTAGATAATTGTCCTTTCATTAGTGGCAAATAAGCCAGCACCTTTAGTTTTGTGGGAGATTGGGGGAGCACGATAAAGGCATGATGGCTAGAGCTCTGTCGGAGGCATGGAGGACTTCAGCAATATAAAGGTCCCACTTATGATGGAAGTGCAGAGTTAAATCCTGGTGAGACAGGGTTGCATACAGCTTGTCTTTACAAAATAATCTGCTTTCACATCTGCAATTTGGGGTCAGCTGTGCTTTTACTGTTTCAATTTTTAAAATATATTTATATAAATATATTTATATATAAAATACATGTATATGTTTTTATGCATATCGTGTACCTCTGCATACCCCTGATGTTATATTCTGTTATAGATATAAGCTACAGATCTGGAACCCGCAAGCCCTCTGTCCTTGAACAAGATCTGTATTTTGTTTTTCGAAATGTGTTGGACGCTCTGTCCGTATGAAAAAGCTCTGGACTTTTCCTTGCAGCTGGTTTCCATTTCTGCTCCCAATATTTGTGTTTGTTGCGTATATCCTCATGTTCATGTTGCTATATATTATCAATGTGTAATGAATTTAGACATTTTTTTTTTACCATAAAACCTTTGTGGCCCAGTTTAAAGTCCCATTCTGAGAAATTCATGTTTTGACTATGTATCAGGGATGTGGAACCCAACAGTTTAAGCAATTCGTTGCGGTAAAGGGTCACTTTAAATTCACATATGCAATGTTCGGAGGGGATGTGGAAGTCCACTGTTTGAGTATGACTCTTCTGGCCACCATAAAACAGGTCACAGTCAGACTTTGTTGCGTGATACAATTGACTGGTGTGCATTCAAGTGGCCTGGGCGGTAACCATTTAAAAAGCAAGACGGCAGGACCACAGTCTGTGGAACAATGAAGATTTGTACAAAGTACACTGCTGTTGAGGTTTTTTTAATAATGCCTAAGGAGCAACATTGAAAATACACAATTCTGGTGGATGCTTTAATTCTGCATGTGATTTGGTGCCCCTTGTACTACAACAAAAGAATTTTAGAAAAAAAAACCTATTGCTACTAAATGACAGTTACATTCTATGCGTGCTTCCGTTTGTAAACAAATCCCAGATGATGTCATTAACCAGATATGGTTAGTCAGCATTACCAGTGGGTTTGTTAGCATTCAGCAATAGCTGGGGCGCTGTTCTTTGCAGTGAAAGTCTGGGTAGAGAAGATATGACATTATGGGTTGTTATGTTTGGGTTGGTGGGTTATCAGGGCATCGTTCATCATGACTAACAATAATCTACATCACTGGAGGCTGTGATTGATGATGGATTTATGCTGTAGAATTTGTTTTAAATAAAATCTTGATCATGGGGCTATATAAATTCAACTTTTTTATGAATGAGTAACAAGGTTTACTAAGTACGCCTAACTTATTAACGTAAGAAGTGGCATATATCTAGAGACCTTCTTACTGCACTAAAGGGAAGGTTACAGATCCCAATAGGTCCTTCCCACAGACCCAGACATTTACTAAAACAAGGAATGTGGGGATGAAGCCTCTGTCCCCATCAACATGGAGGTATGATGCTCTCCAAAGGGATGCTTGTGGCCTTGTATGGCTAAGGTGCCCACTTGCTGAACTCAAATTCCTAACCAGCCCAGCTGCATTTCTGGATTTTTTTCATGTCAGACACCATCCTTCCCCCTTTCTTTACAATCACATGTCAGTCAGAATCCTGGTAGCTAGATAGTGGCAGATGCTAACTTCCTAACAACCAACCCAAGCATGATGTGGTCACATGTTTGCAGCTATAGTAATACTGCTGCTAAATTTATTTGCTACAAGTGTTTATATATCAACAATATATGTAGCACTGTACATTCACATCAATTCTCACCCTCAAGGAGCTTACAACCAAAGATTCCTACTTCACATGCATACATACAAATAGTAAGACCAATTTAGACATAAGCCAATAAACCTTCCAACATGTCTTTGGAGTGTGCAAGCAGAGGGAGAACATGCAAAATACATGCAAGTAGTGCTAGATCCTAGGTAGAACTTAGTGCTGAAAGGCAGAAATGCCAACCACTAGGGATGAGCCGAACACCCCCCGGTTCGGTTCACACCAGAACTTTCGAACGGACCCCAAATTCGTACGAACGTTAGAACCCCATTGAAGTCTATGGGACTCGAACGTTTGAAATTAAAAGTGCTAATTTTAACGGCTAATATGCAAGATACTGTCCTAAAAAGGGTTTGGGGACCTGGCTTCTGTGGACATGGGTCAATGCAAAAAAAAGTTTTAAAAACGGCTGTTTTGGCGGGAGCACTGATTTTAATGATGATTAAAGTGAAAAAAAAAAGTGAAATATTCCTTTAAATATCGTGCCTGGGGGGTGTCTGTAGTATGCCTGTGAAGTGCCACGAGTTTCCCGTGTTTAGAACAGTCCCTGCACAAAATGACATTTAACGGAAATAACGTCATTTAAAACTGCTTGCGGTTTTAATGTTATATCTGGTTCCTGCAATATGGTTGAAAACCATTGAGAAAAATGGCATGGGTAGTCCTCCCTGCCCATTACCAGCCCCTTTGGGTCTTGTACGCATATTAAGGGGAACCCTGTACCCATATTAAAAAAAGGAAATACGTGTGGCCCCCAGGCCCTATATACTCAGAACAGCAGTATACAGGCGGTGCAAACAAGACAGGGACTGTGTAGTGTTGTTGTGTTAAGTTGAATCTGTTTGTAATTTTCAACTGGTACATTTTTAAAGTGTAGCTCCAGTCAAAAAAACTATTTTTAAGCTTTTTGGAAAACATAGGGAAGGGTTATCACCCCTGTATAATTTGTTTTGCCGTCCGTCTTTTCAGAGCACGCAGAAAGCACGCACAATCTCCTACCGCTGACTGCAAGCTCTATTTAAAACTAGCAAGATAGTTAGCTATATAGGTGGATATAGCGGTGTATACTGCGTTCAGAGCACGCAGACAGCACGCACAATCTCCTACCGCTGACTGCAAGCTCTATTTAAAACGAGCAAGATAGTTAGCTATATAGGTGGATATAGCGGTGTATACTGCGTTCAGAGCACGCACAATCTCCTAACACTGACTGAAAGCTCTATTTAAAACGAGCAAGATAGTTAGCTATATAGGTGGATATAGCGGTGTATACTGCGTTCAGAGCACGCAGACAGCACGCACAATCTCCTAACACTGACTGAAAGCTCTATTTAAAACGAGCAGTACAATACTGTACCCAAAAAACATCTTTATCTTTAGTTTATGAGTTTAGAATTAAAGCAGAACTTCAGGCAAGCAGGTAACTACTGATGCCGCGTACACACGACCGGACTTTCCGGCAGACTAGGTCCGACAGTCTTCCTGACAGACTTTCGGTGGAGTTCTGACGGACTTCCAAACGAATGGACTTGCCCATACAAGAATGGACTAAGTCCATTCGAAAGTCCATTCATTTTGAATGTGATGACATAAGACGGGACTAAAAAAGGAAGTTTAATAGCCAGTAACCAATAGCTTCCCTTGCATTGTATTTGGGCCGTCGGACCAGCATACAGACGAACGGTTTTCCCGATAGGAATTGATTCCGTTGGACAGATTTGAAATATGTTCTATTTCTAGGTCCGTCGGATTTTTTAAATGAAAAAATTATCGGATTAGCCCACACACAATCGGAATGTCTGACGGACTGATTCCGTCAGACCTAGTCTGCCGGAAAGTCTGGCCATGTGTACGTGGCATGAGATGTAACAGATATGAGCTCTGTTTTACCTTCCAAAGGATATGAATTCATATATTCATTCATATCCATCCAACTTCCAAGCCTATTTCCTATGATTAAATCAAATGTATATGCTTTCTTTCCTTGGCTTGTTATTTCTGTCTACAACTTAAACTTGAATAATAATATAAAAACACAAAGTCAACCAGCATAATGCAGAGCTTCTGTTAATGTAAAAGTTTATAATGCAAAGTGTTGCATTCATAGATAAAATACTGTAATCCTTGCATCAAGTGGATTACTCCATCTTGCTGCTTATGGCCATCAACACACAAAAGGTGGTTAGATGGTATCTCTGGCTAGCTTATTTCTCATGTAACTTCCTCCAGTAAGCCCTAATCATGTAATATCCAACCGTTGCTATGGTGGTGTCTTCAGCAACATTAGCAACATATTTTCAATATAATAATCATTTTTTTAATAAGTGTGCACATAAAATATACCGTACATATATGGTATAATAAAAATCGGAATTAAAAAAAAAGCAATAATATCAATAATTCCAAGTTCCTACAGTAGCCTTATTCAAAACTGGCCGACATCATATTTATATTATATATACACGCACACACACTGTATCTCACAAAAGTGAGTACACCCCTCACATTTTTTAAAATATTTTATTGTATCTTTTCATGTGAAATGACACTTTGCTACAATGAAAAGTAGTGAGTGTACATCTTGTATAACAGTGTAAATTTGCTGTCCCCTCAAAATAACTCAACACACAGCTATTAAAGAGGAAGTAAACCCTGATGAGTTTACTTCCTTTTTCATTCCCTGCAAAGGCAAAGCATAATGGACTACTATGCATCGCATAGTAGCCCATTATGTGTCACTTACCTGACACAGGAGCCAGCGATGTCACCGCTGTCCCCTGTAGTCCGGCGCATCCATGTTGTCGGTGGGGTCTCGCAGCTCCGCCGCTGTCATTCAGAGAAGCCGCGATGACGTCACTCCCGCGCCATTTTCCCTCCCAGTGTCATGTGACTCGTTAGTGTTACAATGTCTCAGGTGTGAATGGGGAGCAAGCATGTTAAATTTGGTGTTATTGCTCTCACTCTCTCATACTGGTCACTGGAAGTTCAACTGCACCTCATGGCAAAGAACTGAGGATCTGAAAAAAAAGAATTGTTGCTCTACATAAAGATGGCCTAGGCTATAAGAAGATTGCCAAGACCCTGAAACTGAGCTGCAGCATGGTGGCCAAGACCATACAGCAATTTAACAGGACAGGTTCTACCCAGAACAGGCCTCGCCATGGTTGACCAAAGAAGTTGAGTGCATGTGCTCTGTGACATATCCAGAGGTTATCTTTAGAAAATAGACACATAAGTGCTACCAGCATTGCTGCAGAGGTTGAGGGGATGGGGGGGTCAGCCTGTCAGTGCTCAGACAATACACTGCACACTGCATCAAATTGGTCTGCATGGCTGTCGTCCCAGAAGGAAGCCTCTTCTAAGGATGATGCACAAGAAAGCTCGCAAACAGTTTGCTGAAGACAAGCAGACTAAGGACATGGATTACTGGAACCATGTCCTGTGGTCTGATGAGACCAAGATAAACGTATTTGGTTCAGATGGTGTCAAGCGTGTGTGGTGGCAGCCAGGTGAGGAGTACAAAGACAAGTGTGTCTTGCCTACAGTCAAGCATGGTGGTGGTAGTGTCATGGTCTGGGGCTGCATGAGTGCTGCCGACACTGGGGAGGTACAGTTCATTGAGGGAACCATGAAGGCCAACATGTACTGTGACATACTGAATCAGAGCATGATCCCCTCCCTTTGGAGACTGTGCCACAGGGCAGTATTTCAACATGATAACAACCCCAAAGACACCTCCAAGATGACCACTGCCTTGCTAAAGAAGCTAAGGGTAAAGGTGATGGACTGGCCAAGTATGTGTCCAGACCTAAACCCTATTGTGCATCTATGGTGCATCCTCAAATGGAAGGTGGAGGAGCACAAGGTCTCCAACATCCACCAACTCCATGATGTCATGGAGGAGTAAAAGAGGACCCCAGTGGCAACCTGTGAAGCTCTGGTGTACTCCATGCCCAAGAGGGTTAAGGCAGTGCTGGAAAATAATGGTGGCCACACAAAATATTGACACTTTGGGCCCAAATTGGACATTCATTCACTTAAGGGTGTACTCACTTCTGTTGCCAGCGGTTTAGACATTAATTGCTGTGTGTTGAGTTACTTTGAGGGGACATCAAATGTACACTATTATACAAGCTGTACACTCACTACTGTACATTGTAGCAAAGTGTAATTTCAGTGCTGTCATATGAAAATATATAATACAGTATAAATTTACTGTATACAGTATAAATTAAATGCAATATTTAGAATTTTGATATATTACAATAACCAGTTGCAGACTTTGGACATGCTACACACACCCCAAAAAAGTCATCATTGTACACAGGGCATGTGTAGCACATCCAATCTCTCTGCTCTGTTTCTGGGACCCCCCCCCCCCCATCCTTGAAGTATACCATAATTGTTGGGTTGATTGTTGTTAATCAAAGCCGACATTACAATACATTTAAAGAAGAAGTCAGAAGCTCTAGCTGTAAAAAAAAACAGTCTGAATCAGTGTTTATATACAACACTGCTCCAGACAGTGATTATACAAGGAAACAAAGTGACAGATTGTTACATTTGCATCTTTCTGTTCATTCATCTGCAGGGATGAACCTGCAATCTGATACTGTAAGTAAAAAGTTTTCTTTCATTTTTTTATTAAATATTCCTCTGTTTAACCCCTTATTAACACTTCGTTTTTCAAATTGGTTCTAATTAACTTCTTAAGCCGCGTACACACGGGCGGACTGTCTGGCCTACTTAGTCCGCTGAAACACATTTCAGCGGACAGTACGCTCGTGTGTGGGCTTCAGCGGACTTTTTCAGCGTGCAGTCTGGCGGACTAAGTATTTCGGAATGTTGGAAATACTGTCCACTGGACTCGCATTTCGGCGGACAATCTGCCCGTGTGTGTGCCAGACCGCCGTACTTTTGAAATGAGCGGACTTTTCCCGCCCGGAGAAAAGTCCGCTCATTTCGAGCGGGTATCCAGGTAGGCGGGGCCCGCGACGGAGACATCGCTGGCCCCGCCGCCTGGTATGGACTTAAAGGGGAACCCCAACGCCGAAAAAAATCGGCGTGGGGGTCCCCTCAAGTCCACAACAGACCCTTGTCTGAGCACGCTACCCGGCCGGCCAGGAAAGGGGGGCGAGTGAGCGCCCCCCCTCCTGAGCCGTACCAGGCCGCGTGCCCTCAACATGGGGGGGTGCCTTGGGGAAGGGGGGGGCCGCGCGGCCTCCCCACCCCAAAGCACCTTGTCCCCATGTTGATGAGGACAAGGGCCTCTTCCCGACAACCCTGGCCGTTGGTTGTCAGGGTCTGCGGGCGGGGGGCTTATCGGAATCCGGGAGCCCCCTTTAATAAGGGGGCCCCCGGATACCTGCCCCCCACCCTATGTGAATGAGTATGGGGTACAATGTACCCCTACCCATTCACCTGTAAAATAAAAGTACCAAAAAAAACACAACACACGAGATAAAATATTTTATTGCACAGCTCCGGGGGTCTTCCGTCTTCGGGGGTCTTCTCGCCGGACTCCTCCGCTATCTTCTTGTAGCTCTTTTGCTAGCGGAGGAGTCCGGCTTTCTTCCTCACCGCCGGCCTCTTCTCCCAACTTTGGGGGTATTGTCCCCCTCTTCGGTTCTTCTGCTGGGCCACGCGCCTTCTTATAGCTCTTTTACAGGCGGTGGCCCGGTCTTCTGTCGCTGCCGCCGTTGCCGCCGCCTTCCGTTCTTCTTCTTCTTCTTCTTCTTCTCCAGGAGATGTTGCCTCGACGATCTCTCCGGCCGGAATGCCAGGGACGCACTGCGTGGCCACTTTTATAGGGACAATGGGGCGGTGTCACATGGCTTTATGTCACATGGGTTGGTCACATGGGTTGATGTCACATGGGGACTATGACATCGTAAGGGGGCGGGGTCACCATGTGACCAACCCATGTGACATAAAGCCATGTGACACCGCCCCATTGTCCCTATATAAGTGGCCGCGCAGTGCGTCCCTGGCATTCCGGCCGGAGAGATCGTCGAGGCAACATCTCCTGGAGAAGAAGAAGAAGAAGAAGAAGAAGAAGAACGGAAGGCGACGGCGGCGACAGAAGAACCGAAGAGGGGGACAAGACCCCCGAAGTCGGGAGAAGAGGCCGGCGGCGAGGAAGAAAGCCGGACTCCTCCGCTAGCAAAAGAGCTACAAGAAGATAGCGGAGGAGTCCGGCGAGAAGACCCCCGAAGACGGAAGACCCCCGGAGCTGTGCAATAAAATATTTTAACCCTGTGTTGTGTTTTTTTTGTACTTTTTTTTCACAGGTGAATGGGTAGGGGTACATTGTACCCCATACTCATTCACATAGGGTGGGGGGCCGGTATCCGGGGACCCCCTTATTAAAGGGGGCTCCCGGATTCCTATAAGCCCCCCGCCCGCAGACCCCGACAACCAACGGCCAGGGTTGTCGGGAAGAGGCCCTTGTCCTCATCAACATGGGGACAAGGTGCTTTGGGGTGGGGGGGCGCGTGGCCCCCCTTCCCCAAGGCACCCCCCATGTTGAGGGCACGCGGCCTGGTACGGCTCAGGAGGGGGGGGGGGGCGCTCGCTCGCCCCCCTTTCCTGGCCGGCCAGGTAGCGTGCTCGGACAAGGGTCTGTTGTGTACTTGGGGGGGACCCCCACGCCGATTTTTTTCGGCGTTGGGGTTCCCCTTTAAGTCCATACCAGGTGGCGGGGCCAGCGACGTCTCCTTCGCGGGCCCCGCCTACCTGGAGACGCGCTCGAAATGAGCGGACTTTCCTCCGCGTGTGTGGGCGAGTCCGTTCATTTCAAAAGTAGGGCGGAGAGTATGGCGGACTTAGTCCGCCGTATAAGTCCGCTCAAAAAGTGCCGTGTGTGGGCAAGTCCGTTCATTCGAAAGTATGATGGACTGTCCGTCGGATTGTCTGACGGACTAAGTTGGCCAGACAGTCTGCCACGTGTGTACGCGGCTTTAGTCTCCTACTCTCTTCAACTATTATTTTCCTACTGATTTTTGGTTTGTTTGTTTTTTTAACGATTATTTTTGTTTGTTAATATTTTTTCATATTTAAAATGTATTTACACATTTTCAACCCCCAAAATAACTAACTGTAAATAACCGTGCAATGCTTTGTATCAGAATTATAATTTTAGTGTAATTTTTTTTTTTTTTTGATTTAAAGATATTTATTGAAACAAAGACGATACATGTATCAAATTGCTCTCACGCAGGAGAGTCAGCAGTAAGGCACATGGTAAGCAACAAAAGACAGTATGCCAAGGGACAATAAAAAGGGAGATAATGGCACCCGCGAACAGAAACCGCAAGGATAATGGCCATGAATGCGGGGCACATGTGAACTGGGGGGGAGCGAATGATGCACATGGGAGTCCACTGCTAAAAAAAGAAGTCCAGGGGAGGGGGAGAGGGGAACGTTTTCAGTGGTAAAGGGAGAATTCAATTTCCTTTGGGGAGCCCGGCTTCCAGACACCCCACATGGGCTCAGACTGTGTCAGGAGCTCTGAGCCCCCCAAACCCCTAACCCCCTAGGACTACCGAGTGCATCAAGCCTGACATAGGACAACTTAAAAAGAATAATGTCAACCAAACAAACTCAGTAACTGATAACGTAATAAATAGTGCGATCCGACTCTGGACCCTCCAAACAAGAAACAAAGGGAGGGGCCAGAGTGGGGTAGGCCCTATGGGCCACAAGACAACAGTGCCTATGCAGGCCGAAAGGTAGGAGTGATTAATCTTGCTCAGTCCAGGCTCTGAACTTGTGCCAAATATCCATCACCTCCCGACGAAAGATTTCGAGGGGAGGGACGGAGTAAAGAGAAGAAGAAAGACAGGACAGAAACAGAGGGGACAGAAGAGGGAAAAGGGGGAAGGGAAAGGAGTGGGTTGGGGAGGTACCCATGCCAGGGGGAGCTCCTAGGGGAAGACGGGGATCTCGCTGTGATACTGGGTGTCAAAATTATGTCCTGTTCTAGGGCTAGAGGAGAACCCCCACGTAGCGAGCCCAGGGATCCCAGATTTTCTTGAATTTTTTAGATTTATCAATGATGAGACTGGAGGTCCTTTCTTGGAACATAATCCAGGAGATTTTTTGTTTAGCTGCTGGGTACGAGACCCTTGGGGACTTCCAAGCCCGGGCTATGGTCATCTTGGCACTAATCAGAATGTAATGGATCAAACATTGCTGGTATTTAGAAATTTTGGGGATTGTCTGGTTCAGGAGCGCTATAGCTGGGGTTTGGGGGGCCGCAACGTCAGTGACCTTGCGGATCAGGGAGAAGATCTTGTTCCAGTAGCTTCTGACCCGGGGACACTCCCACAGGATATGGAGAAGGGAGCCCATGTGACCACAGCCTCGAAAACATAGAGGCGAGGTCTGAGGGTAGAATTTAGCCAGGCGGGTTGGGACCAAATACCACCTAGTGAGGACCTTAATGTCTGCCTCAATGAGGGAGACATTAAGGATCCCTGCGAAGGCTCTCGTAAAATAGGAGTGCCAAGTGTCCATGTCCCACTCCAAGTCAAGGTCTCGTTCCCAGCTTAGCATATAACTGGATTTCTCCGAGGGGGTAGACAGAGCTGTGTAGATCAGGGAGATTCCCCCCTTCATGTCCATGGCCGAGACACACCACTGTTCATAAGGAGTGACCTCGAGGCGATCTGAATTGGTGGGTAGGAGAGTGCGTAAGAAATGAGCTATCTGGTAAAAGCGGAACTGCTCCGTGGGGGGCATGGCAAGTTGGGAGATGCATTGCTTCAAGGTGACGGGACCATTCATATTAAAGAAGTGACCAATCCTATATAGGCCTTTGTCCAGCCACCATTGAAAAGCTTTAACATTAAGACCGGGGGGAAGGCGGGGTTATTAAAGATGTGGGCCAGGGGGTGCCAGCTGGAAGTAACATTATTCATCTTATGTAGGGTGTCGCAAATCGCGAAGGAATGGGAGAGAGTAGGGGACATGATCGGGGGTCTGCTTTTTGAGGGGCGCCAAAGAAGAAAGTCAATGGTGAAGTTGGGGATTGCCTGTCTCTCCATCTCGATCCAATCCGGTTTGGGTCCTCTCGAGTATACAGTCGAAATTTGGTTCAGGTGAGCAGCGTGATAGTACCAGCGGAGGTTGGGCAAGCCCAAGCCTCCTTTCCGTCTGGGACGGAATAGAGTGTTCTTGGGGAGTCTATGGGTGGAGGACCCCCAAATAAATCGGTTAATGGACAATTGGAGTGATCGGATGTGAGATTGGGGAACAAGAATAGGGAGCGAGCGGAATAGGTAAAGAATCCTAGGGAGAAGGTTCATCTTGACCGCGTTCACCCTACCGATCCATGATAATTTGTGGAGGGACCAGTGATCTAAATCCGTCTTGAGCTTCTTAAACATAGGGGGGTAATTATGGTTGTAGAGTTGGTCGAATTTTGGGGTAAGGTGAACTCCAAGGTAGGGAATGGAGGAGGTGCTCCAGGAGAAGGGGAAACGTTCCGTTAGCCGGTCTACTGTAGCTTGGGGGGAGGAGATATTAAGGACTAAGGATTTGGACATGTTAACCTGTAACCCTGAGGCTTGCCCGAAGTGGAGAAGAAGTTGGAGGATATTGGGAGTAGATATAAGAGGGTTGGTAACGAAAAGGAGGACATCGGCGAATAACGCACACTTATGTACGGATTGGCCGCATCGAACTCCATGGATGTCTGGGTGGTTCCTGATGGCGATCGCAAGCGATTCCACGCCTATGGCAAAGAGAAGGGGGGATAGGGGACAACCCTGTCTGGTGCCTTTGGAGATCGGGAACGGGTCAGAGAGGTGTCCCTGGAGCCTGACTTGAGCCCTGGGCTGTGAGTATAAGGAACTCAGGAGAGTCCTGAAAGGAGAACCGAAGCCCCAGTGCTCAAGGGTGCGGAATAAAAAGGGCCAAGTGATAGTGTCAAATGCTTTCTGTAAGTCAAGCGAAAGGAGGAAGCCCTCCTGTGGGGGGCTCCCATCCCACCGAGCCTGGAGGACAGAGATAATGTCTACAGCTCTCCTTATCTGGTCGGGGCCCTGTCTCCCCGGGATAAAGCCTACCTGATCTTTGTGGACATAGGAACTTATAAAAGAGCCCAACCTGTTAGAGAGAATTTTTGTCATTATTTTGAGGTCGTTGTTGATCAAGGAAATGGGTCTGTAGTTGCTCACTAGGCTCTGATCTTTGCCAGGTTTAGGTATGACAGATATGTATGCGAGATTGGAAGCTGGGTCAACGGGTGAGTTTTGGCCTCAGGAAGGGGGGAGAGGATTTCCGAAAAGGATTTATAATAACAATTGGAGAATCCGTCTGGGCTGGGGGCAGAATTTTTTTTCAGGGACTTGATCACCTCACTGACCTCCTCCTCAGTAAAAGGGGCATCCATGATGGATCGGTGAGCAGCAGAGATTTTGGGGAGGGGGATGCTGTTAAAAAATTAGTCGATCGTTTGATCGTTACCTGGGTTAGGGCCAGAGTAGAGGTCGGAATAAAAT
The DNA here is from genome assembly GCF_037356315.1 of Lithobates pipiens. Taxonomy (NCBI): domain Eukaryota; kingdom Metazoa; phylum Chordata; class Amphibia; order Anura; family Ranidae; genus Lithobates; species Lithobates pipiens. The sequence continues at coordinate 3,181,433 of NW_027507718.1, forward strand.
TTGTGGAAGGCCTCCAGTATTTGTTTGGGATTTTGGGTCAGAGAGCCAGACAGGGATCTGATTTTTGGTAAGGCTCTTACTCTATATTTCGGGGAAAGTTTAGCCGCGAGATGGGGGCCGAATTTGTCAGAATTAAGGTAGAATCTACCGCTTACCCACCGCAGATGCTGTTCCGCGTTGGAGGTGAGAGCTGTATTAAGTGCAAGCCTAGCCGCGTCGAGACGTGCGAGAGATGGGAGGGAAGGGTTAGCTTTGTGGGCCTGGCTAATGGAGCGGAATTCTTTCTCAAGTTTTACGATGTCTATTCGTTTCTCTCGCTTTAGGCGTGAAGAAAGTTGTATGATTTTACCCCTCATGACCGCCTTGTGGGCTTCCCAAAGAGTACCAGGAGAGGTATCATCGGTGTCATTGTGACGGAAATAATCCTTCAGTTCATGTTCAAGCATAGTGCGGTGAGCTGTATTGGATAGGAGAGAGTCCCCAAGGCGCCATTGAGGGGTGCTTGCTTTGTTCAACAGACCTGAAAGCGTAATGGAAACTAGGGAATGATCAGACCAGGGGACCTCGCATATGGTAGCCTGAGAGGCCAGTGATATGTCTGACGAATGTAGGAAGATATGGTCGATGCGGGCATACGTGTTGTGTGGGGCAGAAAAGTGAGTGTAATCCCTAGTTGTGGGGTGAAGCTCTCTCCAGGCATCAATCATGCCCATCGAGTGGAGGAGTCGTGCGATAGTGAGGCTCTGCTTGGGCGGCCTTTTGAGGATGGTTTTGTGGAGGGATGATTTATCAGAAAGGAGGTCGAAGGCGACGTTTGAGTCGCCTCCTAGGACCACCTTACCTTCTATGTGAGGAGAGAGGGAAGTTAACATTGAGGAAAAGAAGCGGGTCTGGCCCTTGTTAGGAGCATAGTATGAGATGAAGGTGAACAAGGTCCCATTCACATGGCCTTTGACAAGAAGGTACCTCCCCTCACTGTCTCTTATTATATTGGAAAGGGTGAACGGGATATGTTTAGAAATGAGAATGGCCACACCTCGCTTCTTATCCTCAGCGCTAGCAAGATAAAAGGTGGGGTAATTACGATGTAAGAAAGTAGGGTTAAAGCTTTTTGGGAAGTGGGTCTCTTGTAGTAGCATAATGTCAAGTTTTCTCGAGTGGTAGCTATGAAAGGCTTTGCGTCTCTTCATTGGGGAATTCAGGCCCTGCGTATTGTGTGTCCCTATCCGGAGGGATTGGAGCGTGGGGGGATCATCAGCCATGGACACGAGGGTGGAGGAGCAAAAAAAAGCAGAAGGGTCTCACCTGATCCAGTAGAGAGGAGTTCATTGGAGTCATCAGGCGGGATCGATCCCGGTACCGCTTGGAAGACGGGTGGGGAGCTCCCCTTGGAGGTACCTGAGGGAAGAGGGAGAAGGGGGCAAAAAAAAGGAGGGAAAGCCAGAAAGGGGGGAGAGAGAGAGAGAAGGGTGAGAAGAGAGCAGGTCCAGGAAAGAAACTATCCTGGGCTGCATGTTAGCAGGGCTGGGCGGCCAGCACCTGCTCCGGTTCCCTAAACAAAATAGGGAACGGTATGAAGGCATCCCTACAGTGGGATGAAAGCCTGGTGGTGTCCCGAGGGAAAATAAGGAGCCCTCGAGACTACAACAAGGGGAGCGGCAAAGAGTACCGCTCCGGCCGTTAGGCATTACACATTTCAAAATAACGGTGGGACCTCCAGGGGTCTGATCCATTTAGGTGAACCATCAAAATAATGGGGTTATACAGACAGGCTCAAACAGACAATATATAATGATAAGAGAGATAATGACATAATAAAAAAAAAAAAAAAAGGTAAAAAATGTTAAAAAAAAGCAAAATAGTTCAAAAAAAAAAAAAAAAAACCTGTCTGGGTGTATAGGTGGATCATTCTTAAAGAAAAGAGAAAAAGCCGGCCTAGGCAGAGGATTAGGGCCATTCCCAGCAGGGAACGCAGGCCAAGGGATTCATCTTGGGGGGATGGAGTCACGGTGTCTCTTCGACTTTTGTTTCATCCACATCGGGGGAAGCGGGCTGGTCGGAGGGGGCCTCTTAGAGGAGCTGGAACGGGTTTCCATCTGGTCATGGTCGACCTCCTGGGAGATGAGACCAAGCTGGAGAAGTAGTCGTTCGCCGTTTTGGAAGTTTGTGAAGTTGTAGGATTTCTCCTTATACTGGAATTGCAGGCGAAAGGGGAAGGCCCATCTGTATTTAATCAATTTCTGGGAGAGGACTTCCAGGAGCGGTTTGAGGGATCCCCTCTTCTGGATAGTAGCCGGAGAGATGTCAGCAAAATTCTGGATTTTATTGCCGTTCAGAAGTATGTCCTCTCTATTACGCGATCGCTTCATGATTTCCTCTTTGACCCCATAAAAGTGGGGTTTGACAACAATATCCCTGGGGAGGCCATCTTGACGAGGGGCTTGAAGGGCTCTGTGCGCCCTATCCAATTCCAGCCTGTGGTCAGGAATATCAGGGATAAGATCTTTAATCAAGGCTTTGACTGAGTCCTGCACATCTAAAGTGGATTCGGGGATGCCTCTGATACGGAAATTGTATCGTCTGCTTCTGTTTTCCAAATCTTCTAATTTGGAATGGGCAGTTTCAAGTTGATCCTGAAGCGATTGTATACACAAAGTGTTCTGGTTTGTGCGTGCATTAGAGTCATCAACCGCCTGTTCAATCGCGTCTATCCTGGCCCCAAGGTTCTGTATATCTGCTTTAATGGATGTAGTAATCTGTGCAGCATTTTGAGCAAGGCCTGCTGCCAGCATGTCAGAAAAGCTATTGAGAAGCTGGGCCATGTCAGGGGAGTGAATAGCCTGCATGACAGGGGCCTGTGGGGAAGCTAGCATACTGCCCGGTGTATTACTGAGGGGGGAAAAAGGCATCCCGTTCTGCAGTCTGCTTAGGAGAGATTCGGTGGATGCTGGGGATGAGAAGGGATGTTGGCCACTACTCACAAGAGGAAGAGGAGTCAGCGGAGGTTCTGCTTCGATGGGGCCTGTAGCGGTGCTGCTGCCTGGGTTCAACGCGGCCGCCATCTTGGAAGGCTCAGAGGGAACCAGGCCAAAGTTAAGATGCCGGTTAACGTCCCTCTTGGGAAGCCCCTGCGACATACGGGAGGTGTCTCTGCCGTGTCCGGAGTGCGTGGATGGTCTCGCTGAAAATATTCGCTGTCGATTGCGCGGTCTGGATGCCTTAGACGGCCGGAGCGGAGCGGAGCTCCCGGTTAGCGTGGCGATCCGGAAGTCCCGCGCATGCGCACTTTTAGTGTAATCTTAAACAGGACAAATTACAGAAAAAAGTGCATATTTTATGTGCTGTAACACTCTTTATATTTAAACTAACGGTGAAAAGAAAGCCTTGTTTGTATATCATGTATATATTGTAATATGTATCACCTTGTTATCTTTAGTAGTGTCAAAGTTATTGCCGAATAAACAGGTACATAGCAAAAATTTAAAAATTGCCCTGGTCCATAGGGGATCAACAGGTGTGAGAGGGGAAGTGGCTAAATCAATCTCTGCAGTTAGTGTTCTCTATTTTTTTATGAGCCCCTCCAATTCTTTCACAGAAATGCAGCAAGGCTGGAATATTCTAAACTACAGACATTCTATTTGTATCTATTTGGTTATTCATTTTCAGATTTTATTATTTTTATTTTTTTATTTTAATAAGCTTCAGAGTGTCTGTTTTTTTTTTATATATATATATATATACCATGACTACATTGTACTATGGAAGCATGTATACTGTCTCCATATCTTGTACTTGGCAAACTCATCCACAAAATTCTCAGACGACTCATTTCACAATCAACATACAAATGCCCAAAGCTAGGTTTACACCCAACATTCATAAAGCAAGTAATTTAAATTCCATAATTTTATTGTTATAATATCCACAATGGTATAGCCCAAGCCTGACATTATTAAATCTTGATATTATATAAATACATTTACATAATATTTATTTGATATTACATCAAATATCTTGCAATACAATACAGCCCGTAAAATGTTTCTTATAGACCCTGTAGTATCATACCCCCTCTGGGCAAAAAGCAGTCTCATCAACGTAAACCTATAATGTTCTTACCAATCTGCAATGAATGCTCTCATGATAGTGAGCATATGTTGCCACCAATTAAGTGGTTCGTCTACATCCTGCTGTTCAGTAAAGTCATCCTACAATGGCTGCTGTAGAGAGAGTTCTGCCATAGGAAATGGCGTTCATTTTGACAGTCTTCCTGGCAGTGTGATACTAACTCACCATACATCTCTAACGTGTTTCAACCTGTCTCGCAGGTATTCTTTAACCGGTTCCCGACCAGCGCACGACGATGTACGTCGACAGAATGGCACGGGCAGGCATATTGGCGTACAGGTACGTCCAATATTCAATGCCGTCCTGCCATCGGGATCGTGCCGCCGGCGACGCGCTCCGGCACCGGTCGGGACCCCCGTGAGTCCGGTCGCGGGACCCGCGGACTCGATCGCTGCGGGCATCCCCGCGATCGTCTCACGGGGCGGCTGAATGGAGGAAATGCTGTGTAAACAGCATTTCTCCATTCTGCCTAGCAACTAGTGACGCTGATCTCTGCTCCATGTGATTGGAGCAGAGATCAGTGTTCACTAAATTAAAGCCCAACCCCCCACAGTTAGTAACACACCCCTAGGAACACTTAACCCCTACACTGCCACCCACTGGTTAACCCCTTCACTGCCAATGTCATTTACACAGGAATCACTGCATTTATATAGCAGTGATTACTGTATTAATGACAATGGTCCCAAAAATGTGTCAAAAATGTCCGATGGGTCCCCCACAATGTCGCAATCACAATAAAAATCACTGATCGCCGCCATTACTAGTAAAAAAATAATAATAATAAAAAATTTATAAAAATGCTATAAAACTATCCCTATTTTGTAAACGCTATAACTTTTGCGCAAACCAACCAATAATCGCTTATTGCGATTTTTTTTAACAAAAATATGTAGAAGAATACGTATCGGCCTAAACTGAGGGAAAAAAATGTTTTTTTATATATTTTGGGGGATATTTATTATAACAAAAAGTAAAAAATAATGTTTTTTTTTCAAAATTGTCGCTCTATTTTTGTTTATAGCGCAAAAAATAAAAACCGCAGGGATGATCAAATACCACCAAAAGAAAGCTCTATTTGTGGGAAAAAAAGGACGTCAATTTTGTTTGGGAGCCACGTCGCATGACTGCGCAATTGTCAGTTAAAGCGACGCAGTGCCGAATCGCAAAAAGTGGTCTGGTCTTTGGCCAGCAAAATGGTCCGGTCTGTAAGTGGTTAAAGAGGCTTGGTGTGGTTGAAAGATATATAGCCAAGAAAATATCATTTTAAACAGAAGAGGAAATCCAGTCAGTATAAACCTGGTGGTTGCTTAAGGCAAAAGAATCCATAGATTGCAATACTAAAATTTAATAAATGGTTCTTGAATGCCCTTTTTTTCTTGCACCGCCACATTTTTAATCTATTAATATACTTGTGATACTCTACTCAAAACCATGGCAAAAGGTTGTATCATATCCCTGTGCTAGAATACAATTAATATTCTGGTTGCAAACTATTACATTAGCTTTATTAATTTTTTTTTTAATCACCTAGATATAGTAATTAAAAAAAAAACAAAGGAAGATTTTGTAGACAAAATTTGGGAACACCTAAGACAACTGTTCTTTGTTTGTTGGAATTTAAAAGCCTACCATTTTCAGCATACAACTTTAAGTCCTGGCTATCTGCAGTCAAACTGACAGATTATGAGAATTGTTAAAACTGTCAAATGTTTCCCTTCAAAGGCATAGCAAAGAAAAATAAAGCTATACAATGCCATATTTGAGTATAAAAATACACATATTGTTGGCATGAGATCACCATCTCAGATGCTCATGAACTGACAATCAGTTGAAACTAGCTGGGTAACTCCACCCACCTCTGTCTGAAAAAATGGGGATAAATGCAAGAAGAAAAAAAAAACAGCAGTCAGGTATGGATGAGGTAAAAGGAGGAGTCCAGTCAAAGTAGAGACGTTGCTTGTGGCCATTAGTGCATAGAAATAATAGAAAGAGGACTGTATTTTTTTATTATTATTTCAGTTTTTTTTCTGTTAACATACTCCAATTTTTCTTTAAAAAAATTGTCCATATCTGCATGCTGTGTATATATTTTTTACTTAACCGATGCCGGACCTTCTTCTGCATATTTACTGTGGCAAGGTGATCGGCTGTGCGAAACAACATACTTGTACATCGCTTCATGCAGTAGCTCTGGGGCGCACGCATGCTTATGGAGTCGCGATCGCATGCTGATTAGCTAAAGGGGGGAGTCAATCAGTGGGTTCGGTGGACCCAATGTCCGCTGGCCACCTATGATTGTTCCCGAAAGAGGCAGAGCTGCAATATATCTATGTAAACAAGGCAGATCGGCATTCTGTCAGAGGGAAAGAGAGTAATCTTGTGTTTCTGCTAAGCAGGAACAAGGATCTCTCTTTCCCCTGTCCCCCACACAGATAGAGATCAACCCCTAGGGACAGGCTTAACCCTTTGATTGCCCCTGGTGTTAACTCCTGCCAGTATCAGTAGTACAGAAACGGTGCATAACTCGAAAATGTATTTTTTATCAATGGAAGCAAATATATAACATAAAACAAAACTGGCAGGCGAGGAAAGGGATACATTTGATGAGGTCATTGTAGAGGTTGTTGTAACACATGATACATGTACACATCATAAATTTACACTTTTCAAAACTATATTACAAAATGGTTAGTATGAAATTGGGAGCAATAGTATGTATAACACACCTTCTAAAGTGGAGAATGTAAAGTAGTTCTTTGATATTTGATTATCAGACATCATTCAGAGATAATGTTTACTTAACTGTTTGCCAAAAATATGTAACTTGTTTTTAAATTAAAAGTATAAAAAATACATTTGTGTAATATAAAAAAACAATGTCAGGTTAATTAGATATCACTATGGCATATGCTATTACTTACAAACCTTACAAACCTACAACATAGGAAACCATGAATGCCATTCCTGGACAGTAGATGAATCTAATACTACTCACATAAAAGCTGCAATAAAAGTTATATATCTCAGGTGTTTAACATCTGTCTGTGCTTTGAGCAATGAGTGCAAGCACATCCATGATATGCCAGGGTCACACATACCACCTAGCCTACATGAAAAATATGAGCAAAAGAAGAGGACTCAGCATGAACTAAATCTCTCAGGTACATACATATTTAATTTTTTAACTGGAAAAATAATTAAGGGCATGTTAGATGAATCTATATATAGACAATGAGGTCGGTGTACTAAATCAATGTTTCTCAGCCTTTTTACAGTCAAGGCACCATTTAAAATTCTGCACAATCTTGAGGCACCCCATTTTAAAATGTAAAAAACTAAGCTAATAGGTTAAAAAACAAAACAACACCAAACATACAAAAAAACTAAGTGGTATCCACACATGTAGGACACAACATTTGCGCTTATTTATTCTTCCAAAAGCAAATACACACTAGTATTCAAGCATTTCTTCTTCCTTGTTTTGTCTACCCCACGCAGTTAATGTGACCCCAGTAGGTTTTTACCTTTCTACAACACTTCCACTATTGGAAGTGAAATCAGCTTGCAATTTTAAATAATTTTGCCCTAATATGCTGTCTCAGTGCTTTCATCAATCTGAATGAGCCAAACTGTCCTGCGTTTGGTTTGAGCATTGTTCAGCATACGTCAAAGAAGTTCGGATGCTGAACCTGAACACAATTGAAATCTATTGGAGCTGAATCTGTCAAATAAAAAAAAGCCAAATTTCTTGGCTAATAGGCAAAAAATAGCACTGCACTGGGAAACATGTAAATTGGAAGAGGGAAGAGAACCAAAGAGTTCTGTGGGAAAAGATTAGGCAAACAGCAGTCTCCTCCTAGGTATACAAAAATGCTTTATCAGCATCAATATTATGAAAATGTAGTGAGCAGACTACATGGACAATAACATCTTTAAAAAGAACAATGTAGCCACAGACACACTGGGGTTAATTTACTAAAGGCAAATAGATGGTGCACTTTTGAAAGAGCAGTTACACTCTGTAAGAGCAAGCTTAGTAAATGAGGGAGAGCTCTGCTGACTTCCATCATCCAATCACGTGCAAGCAAAAATGCTGTTTTTTTGTTTTTATTTTTCTTGCATGTAATTGGGTGTTCTTTGTAAAGTAAAGTTTTACCTAATTTACTAAGCTCTAGACCAACTACACTTGCAGAGTGCAAATTCCCTTTCAAAAGTGCACAGCCTATTTGCCTTTAGTAAATCAACCCCATAGAAACACCCAGGTCTAGTCGCACAAATTGTGCGAATAGAATAGAATGAATATAACCATCTTCCGAAAATCGAATTTCAAATAGATTAAATTTGAATAGAAAAGAATAGAATCGAAATTAAAATAGAAAAAACTAAAGAATATAATAAAAAAAAAAAACACAATAGAATAGATAGAGCATAACCATTTCCCAAAATTAAAATAGAATCAATTTGAATAGAATAGATTAGAATAGGAAGATGGTTATATTCATTCTATTGTGTTATTTTTTATTCTACTCTACTCCACTTCTACTATAGAAATTTGAATTGATTCTATTTGAATTTTAGAAAATGGTTATATTATTGCTATTCTTTTTAAATTCTATTCTTTTCTATTCGCTGATGGTTATATTCTATTTTTTTATTGTATTCTATTATTTTCTATTCTTTTATTTGTATCCTATTTTGTTCTGTTTTACTGTATTATATATTCATTTTCTGTTGTATTCTTTTCTATTCTTTTTATTTATTTCCTATCCTTTTTAATTTCTTTGGAAATTGGAAAACCTTTTGAATCAATCTGAATTCTAATCTAGTCGAAATAATTTTGAAAACGAATACACAAAACTAATTCTGAAAATGAATTAAACAAATGAAACAAATTGAACTAAACAAATTTATGTAAATAACAAATCGGAACGTTCTGCACATGTCTAAAAAAAAACTAAACAGCCAAAGTTCAGTCCACACCTTAGGTCCAAACAGGGCTGTCTAATATTGATTGGAGCCTGGGCAAAAATTTTCTTGCCCCCCCCCCCATGCAGTTTTACTCTCCACCTGCTCTGAGACATACAATAAATAGCAGCTAGACTCAAAATCCGTTTACTGAATCAGATCAGGCAGCGATTGTGAGCCAGAGATTACAGTGTATCATTACCGCACACTGACTGGTTGCTAGAGGTTACAGCACACATTACAGCTCACTGACTAGTTGCTAGAGGTTACAGCACATCATTGCTACTTACTGATTGGTTGCTAGAGGTTATAGCACATCATCTCCTCACTGCCTGCACACTATGGACTGGGGAGATGAGGGGACCCATTAACCACTTTCAGACCGGACCATTTTGCTGGTAAATGACCAGAGGTCTTTTTACACTTTGGCACTGCGCTGCTTTAACTGGTAATTGCGCGGTCATGCAATGTTGTACCCAAACAAAATTTGCGTCCTTTTCTTCCCACAAATAGAGCTTTCTTTTGATGGTATTTGATTGCCTCTGCGATTTTTATTTTTTGCGATATAAACGTAAAAAGACCGCAAATTTTGAAAAAAAATGATATTTTCTACTTTTTGTTATTAGAAAAATCCAATAAACTCAATTTTAGTCATACATTTAGGACAAAATGTATTCAGCCACATGTCTTTGGTAAAAAAAAAAGTCAATAATTGTATATTTATTGGTTTGCGCAAAAGTTGTCACATCTACAAACTAAGGTACGTTTTCTGGAATTTACGCAGCTTTTAGTTTACGACTGCCTATCTCATTTCTTGAGGTGCTAAAATGACAGGGCAGTACAAAACCCCCCCAAATGACCCCATTTTGGAAAGTAGACCCCCTAAGGAAATTGATAAGAGGCATGTTGAGCCCATTGAATATTTTATTTTTTTGCCTCAAGCGATTGAATAATGACAAAAAAAAAATTTTTTTTTTTTTTTACACAAAGTTGTCACTAAATGATATATTGCTCACACATGCTATGGGCGTATGTGAAATGACACCCCAAAATAAATTCTGCTGCTTCTCCTGAGTACGGGGATACCACATATGTGGGACTTTTTGGGAGCCTAGCCGCGTACAGGGCCCCGAAAACCAAGCACCGCCTTCAGGCTTTCTAAGGGCGTCAATTTTTGATTTCACGCCTCACTACCTATTACAGTTTTGAAGGCCATAAAATGCCAAGATGGCACAAAACCCCCACAAATGACCCCATTTTAGAAAGTAGACACCCCAAGCTATTTGCTGAGAGGCATGTTGAGTCCATGGAATATTTTATATTTTGCCACAAGTTGCGGGAAAATTACAAACTTTTTTTTTTTTTTTTTTTTTTTCACAAAGTTGTCACTAAATGATATATTGCTCATGCATGCCATGGGCATATGTGAAATGACACCCCAAAATAAATTCTGCTGCTTCTCCTGAGTACGGGGATACCACATATGTGGGACTTTTTGGGAGCCTAGCCGCGTACGGGGCCCCGAAAACCAAGCACCGCCTTCAGGCTTTCTAAGGGCGTAATTTTTTGAGTTCACTTCTCACTACCTATTACAGTTTTGAAGGCCATAAAATGCCAAGATGGCACAAAACCCCCACAAATGACCCCATTTTAGAAAGTAGACACCCCAAGCTATTTGCTGAGAGGCATGTTGAGTCCATGGAATATTTTATATTTTGCCACAAGTTGCGGGAAAATTACAAACTTTTTTTTTTTTTCACAAAGTTGTCACTAAATGATATATTGCTCACGCATGCCATGGGCATATGTGAAATGACACCCCAAAATAAATTCTGCTGCTTCTCCTGAGTACGGGGATACCACATATGTGGGACTTTTTGGGAGCCTAGCCGCGTACGGGGCCCCAAAAACCAAGCACCGCCTTCAGGCTTTCTAAGGGCGTTACAGTTTTGAAGGCCATAAAATGCCAAGATGGCACAAACCCCCCCCCCCCAAATGACCCCATTTTAGAAAGTAGACACCCCTAAATTTAGGGGTACACTAGTGAGACTAGGTAATAAATGGCGGGTGCCCTGAAACTATAAAAAAATAACTAACCAACCAGCGTCACCTGTAACAGTTATATGGTGATCACTGGTGAAAGGGTTAACTAGGGGGCAATCAGGGGGCTTTATGCGGTAGTATATGGGGGTCCCTGGCGCTATAAAAAGCTGCGGCGAACCTAAATACCTACCTGCCTAACTAGCGTCACCTGTGACACTAATACAGCGATCAGAAAAACGATCGCTTATTAGGCTGGGTTCACACTGGAGCGATGCGGGAACGCCACGAATGCGCGGCGGGTTCCCGCATCGCATGCCTCCCGGCGGCAGTTCACACTGCCCTATGCGAACTGCTGGGAGTGTCAGTGAAATGTTAATGACACCCCCAGATCAGTTCGCATATCGCAGTGCGATCTGCAAACTTGGATCGCATGGTGTGAACACCCATGCGATCCGATTCTGCTGCGGACCAAAAAAAGGGTCCCGTGCGAGTTTGCGGCGGGTGCGACACGAATTCAGCCATACTATCTGTATAGCTGAACTCGAATCGCACAGAGATCGGATGTGATTTGCACTGCAGTGCGGTGCGAATCACATCCGTTCTCATAAACCGCTGCAATGTGAACCCAGCCTTAGTGACACTGGCGACGGGGGGTGATCACGGGGTTAAACCTTTATTGGGGGGGTTAGGGGGGTACCTTAGAACTAAAGGGGGCTAACCCTAACTGCCCTAACAGTTATTAGTCACAAATGACACCTGCCGGGTGATCAGGGGGTTAAACCTTTATTAGGTAATAAATGGCGGGTGCCCTGAAACTATAAAAAAATAACTAACCAACCAGCGTCACCTGTAACAGTTATATGGTGATCACTGGTGAAAGGGTTAACTAGGGGGCAATCAGGGGGCTTTATGCGGTAGTATATGGGGGTCCCTAGCGCTATAAAAAGCTGCGGCGAACCTAAATACCTACCTGCCTAACTAGCGTCACCTGTGACACTAATACGGCGATCAGAAAAATGATCGCTTATTAGGCTGGGTTCACACTGGAGCGATGCGGAAACGCCGCGAATCCGCGGCGGGTTCCCGCATCGCATGCCTCCCGGCGGCAGTTCACACTGCCCTATGCGAACTGCTGGGAGTGTCAGTGAAATGTTACTGACACCCCCAGATCAGTTCGCATATCGCAGTGCGATCTGCAAACTCGGATCGCATGGTGTGAACACCCATGCGATCCGATTCTGCTGCGGGCCAAAAAAAGGGTCCCGTGCGAATTTGCGGCGGGTGCGGCGGGTGTGGCGGGTGCGGCGGGTGCGGCGAATGGCTGAACTCGAATCGCACAGAGATCGGATGTGATTTGCACTGCAGTGCGGTGCGAATCACATTCGTTCTCATAAACCGCTGCAATGTGAACCCAGCCTTAGTGACACTGGCGACGGGGGGTGATCACGGGGTTAAACCTTTATTGGGGGGGTTAGGGGGGTACATTAGAACTAAAGGGGGCTAACCCTAACTGCCCTAACAGTTATTACAGTCACAAATGACACCAATGCAAAAAAAAAAAAAAAAAAAAAAAAAATGACATTGGTGTCACTGTGACTGGGGGGCAGGGGTAATTGGGGGGGTGATCGGGGGGTAAAGGGGGGGTGTGAGTGTGCCTGGCATGTTCTACTGTGTGTGGGATGTGTTGGTGCAACTCACTGATCCGCTCTCCTCCGTGTCGGAACGAAAAATACCGACACGGAGGAGAGAATACATCACTTCCTCTCCTGTGTTTACATTACAGGAGAGGAAGTGATGTCACCGGGGATTTCCATTCGTCGGGAGCGATCGCGAGGGGGTGGCCATGAATGAATGGCCGTCCCCTCGTCCGGGATCGCTCCCGAACGAAAACCGACCGCCGCAGGCACCGGGCGGGGGCCCGATCGGGCCCCCGACCCGCGGGAGGCAAAGGACGTACATATATGTGCTTATGCCTGCCCGTGCCATTCTGATGACGTACATCGGCGTGAGGCGGTCGGCAAGTGGTTAATAGACAGAAAACTCCTAGGGATCCTAGTACTCCTGGGGTGAGTGGCAGTGCATGATCAATGGCAATGCTGATTTTTTTTTTTTAAAGACTACCAATATAAAGAGGAGTTTCAACACTGGCCACCAGTATAATAGGGGTTTACACTGACCACTAATACAATAGTATAATCAGAGTTTCCACTAATGTGAGGATGGATTTACACTCACCACTAATGTAAAGGGGACCTTCACACTGGCCACTAATGTGAATAAAAGGATTGTACAGTCATTGTAAAATTTTTCATGAGAAGATTTACACAACCACCAATGGTTTGGGACTTTCTTCTGCATTTGTAGCGCATAGAGCAGCCCACTGAAATTAATGGGCTGCCCTACAACTTTATCCACCCTGTCGGTACACATCTGTACCCCAAACCTCCCCCATCCTCTCCGCTCCAATCCCCCTCTCCTTTACCTGCCTCCTCTGGTCATCTTTGCACCCAGCTTCCTTATCTCTTTACATCCCCTTCTTGCTCACCTGTGCCCCCCCAAACTGTAATCCCTTCACTGTCTACCTCTGCACACCCCACACTACCCTTGGGGAGATTCTACCTGATTGCTGAAAAGCATAGGCATTAAACATAGACAAATCATTTTAAAAAAGTGCCTAGCTGAGAAAACATTGGAACTGATTATTTTGAAATGGGCAAGGTCATAGCTTTACTGGGATAGTAAACCACATACAGTACTTTTGCTATGACAGACAGCTAACTGCACAGACCTCGAGCCACATGCCAAAGTGCAAATCCGTGTGGGTCTCATGTATGGATCAGGATGCAGACAGACTTTTTCCTTGCCAAATTGGTTTATTGGACTTTAACAATTAGTATACACAATTAGTATACATAACAATTAGTATACATACGTTTCAGCATCAAAACTGTATGGTGGCAACAAAAGAAAGGTATACATACATGGTAATATTGAGTTGTAGTTCCAACATAAACTAAAAGTAGTTTAACTAAAACAATTTTAGCATAGATCTACTGTAACTACTCAAAAGATTGCATCACACATTGTATAAGGGGATAAAACCAACTTAGACCAGGTTAATATAAGATGCCCTCATAAAAAAAAAAAATATATATATATATATATATATATATATATATATATATAGAATCTAAAATCATATACTACATATTGGAACTATGTACAATTGGTATGATAACCAATGAAATAAAAGTTTTCTACCAGAACGATATAAAGAGTAAATTGAAAGAGGAGAGAGAGAATAGGTGGGAAAAGTAGGCGAGAAAGAAGATAAAAGAAAAAGTAACCTTAGGTAGGAGAAAAAATAGATATGGAAGAAAGAAATGAGAGGTAGTAGTCCCTGGGGTAGTACACAGTAATAAACACATACAGTACCATGAATGCAGAGAATGGAAGTATAAATCGAGATTACCAAGGTCTTATTAGGGAAGCATCCAAATCGGAAGGCAAAAAGTGAGCAGACTGTTTTGAATCATGCCTTGGATGTGCACTACAGGATCCGTGTAGAGTTTCATGCAGCCAGGCCACCTGTCATTGATTTCAACAGGCTTCCTGCATGGAACTCCTGTGCAGTAACATGTAGGAATAACATCTTTTAAAACTGGTTTGTATTGGATTGTGTAGCCGACATCAGGGGGGTACAGCCCATACACCTGTAAGGGGCCTGAGCAGCTGGACGGGCCTGGCCAGATGGGAGAAGGCAGGGGTGGGTGTAGGGGAGCGCCATGGCTGCGATGGATTTTGGAGTGAGTGTGAGTTGGCAGCTGTGTCACTGAGCTTGCATCAAGCTCTTTGCTGGCAGAAGAGAGGAAGCGTCACGGCAGAAGACTCCTACAGAGGCAGATCGTGCGAACGGAGCGGAGAAGAAGGAGGAGTAGGATGCAGGACGAGAAGAGTGGAGGAAGAAGAAGAAGATGAAGAAGAAGAAGACGGAGAAGAAGAAGATGGAGGAAGAAGAACACTGAAGGAAGACCAGAAGGAAGAAGATGCGAAAGAAGAAATTAATAAAGGAATTGTCAAAAACCGTCTCTTGTGTTTCTTAACCTTTTTTACACTTTTTCTGTGAAATGGTAGGGGTAAATTTGTACCCCATTACCAACTCACACGGGGGGCCAGGATCTGGGGGTCCCCTTGTTAAAGGTGGCTTCCGGATTCCGATAAGCCCCATGCCCGCAGACCACCACAACCACGGGCAAGGGTTGTGGGGATGAGGCCCTTCTCCCCATCAACATGGCGACAAGGTGTTTTGGGGGGCCGCTACCCCAAAGCACCCTCCCAATGTTGAGGGCATGTGGCCTCGTGCAGTTCAGGAGGGGGGGCTCTCTCTCGTCCCCCCTCTTTTCCTGCGGCCTGCCAGGTTGCGTGCTCGGATAAGGGTCTGGTATGGATTTTTGGGGGGAACCCACACCATTTTTTTTTCATTTTGGCTCGGGGTTCCCCTTAAAACCCATAACAGACCTGAAGGGTCTGGTATGGATTTTGAGGGGGACCCCACACAATTTTTGTTAAATTTTGGCGCGGGGTTCCACTAATATTCATACCAGACCTGAAGGGCCTGGTATGGGATTTAGAGGGACCCCCATGCATTTAAAAAAAAAAAAGTGGTCTTATGTGTATTGTTGGACCGACAATTCATTATAGCCAAGAGTAGTTTTTAATTACTTTTTTTCCTTTAGAAATGTCATTTTTCTGTCAGACTGTTCTAAACACGGGAAACATGCGCCCTTTTACAGGCATACTATAGACACCCACAGGAACTAAATTTAAAGGAATATTACACTTTTATTGTTTCACTTTAAGCATTATTAAAATCACTGCTCCTGGAAAAACATCAGTTTTTAAAACTTTTTTTGCATTGATACATGTCCCATGGGGCAGGATCCAGGTCCCCAAACATTTTTTATGACAATTAGCACTTTTGAGTATTCATGTTCGTGTCCCATAGACTTTAACGATGTTCACGTGTTTGAACAAATTTTTTGCCTGTTCTCATTTTCTGGATGCGAACCAAACAGGGGTGTGTTTAGCTCATCCCTGTTCAATAGTTACTTAACAATGTATTTTGTCAGCTCCATTGTAGTGCTTTACCTTAAACACCCCCTAAAATGTGTCCAAATGTTATTGTTTTCCTTACATTTAGGCAGAGTGCCAGAGGCTTTTTGTTGGCTGCCAAACTCATTTAGAAACCCCCCCCCCCCTAAAAAATTTACAATGAGCCATCAGAGGGGGTAAGGAATCTGATAAGTGGACCTTATGCTTTTGTCTTTAAATACTCCTTAAAATAAATGTTATACTGATGTTGGCCAAGAATGTTTCTGTCCAATCTGCTTGCAATGTTTATTTGCAAAATTACAATTTTTTTTTTTTTTGCTTGACTCCACAGTTTCCTTCAACGCTACAGAAATGGCAGACTGTGGCCTCCCACTTTGCTCATTGTTTGGACTTTCCCAACTGCAGAGGGGAAATCAATGGGAAACATGTCCACATTGTCCCACCACCCCATTTGGGGTCATACTATTTTAACTATAAGGGTTTTCATAGTATTGTGTTGATGGCGGTGGTGTCAGCGACATATGAGTTTCTCTATGTGGACGTGGGGAAGAATGGCCGGATGTCGGATGGTGGAGTCTTTGCCCAGACCGAGTTCTACGGACGTCTCCAGAGTGGTGGCTTGGAATTGCTGATGAAGCATTTGGTCTGGGTGATCACATGATGAGGCCATTCCCCCAGAGGACCCTCACCCCGGAGAAGAGGGTTTTTAATTACCGGCTGGTCAGAGCCAGAAGAGTCGTGGAGAATACATTCGGGGTAATGGCCAGCCGGTTCTGCTTATTTCTAACAGTAATTAACATGGTGGAGTATAAACTGAGCCACATTGTTATATCCTGCTGCATACTGCACAACTTTTTAAAGTGAAATGCACATGGTTATGTTGCCACAGTTGGGCCTGAGGCTGGATTTCATGAGAATCCAATGACGACCCTGGAAGCTGTCCATCCTGGCTTTCCCCCCTAAAGCGCCTGTGAAGTGCGTGAAAAATATGTGGAATATTTTATGGGTAGGAGGGCCATTGCTATGCCAGCTAATTTTTAAAAATGTTCTAAATACAAAAAAAAAATGATATGAGAAAATCTTGATTTGGATTTACTGCTTGTGTTTTTTTTATCTGTCTCCTAGGTTCTCCTAGTGCATTTATAGTGCCAAGTGGTTTTAACATTTAAATAACACCCATTGTCACTGTAAACACCAACTTAATACAAAAAGTGCTATCGAGCTTTGAAAGAAGAAGCCACACAATGTTGAGTAGAAAACCTTTTTTTTTTTTTTTTTTTAAAGCATTTTATTGGGAAGTAAAAACAAAAAGGGAACAATACAAGCAATGAAGAAAATGAATAACAAATAAAAAAAATAAAAAAAAAATAAAAAAAAGATGGACCGTCCGGTCTTACAGAAACAAGCACCTTCAGGGCGAAGACAGCTAAATTCGCATACATCTAGTGAAGTTAGTAGGTATACATTAACAATTACATTTACAAGCAAGGCGATATAGTCAAGTCACAATCTCCCTAAAATTAGATGAAACAGCCTAATCACAACTAAGGACCCAGGGAGGGAGGATCTATACGCCCATTACCATAGGAAAATGTCGTGTGGTATCCGAATTCGATATGCCTTCGATGTTTCCTAAAAATAAAAAAATTAAAAAAAAATTAAAAAAATAAAAACACCTAGGGCCCGGGACTCTGATAGCCTATGGAGGTTATGTGGGGCTCGCAGTGTATACTGTATAATGCTAATAACGCATATTTCAACTTATTCCATTGATGACATTTAGTTGTTGCCAATAGGGTGGTCTTCATACTTATTGTGATCTATTAGTCCAAGTTTCTGCAGGTTATATGATAAGGTGTACGGCTTGGTAATCTGAGGGATGAAAGGTCCAAAGAAGGTATGGGGTAGGGGGGAATGGAGAAAGATAGGGTGGGCCTCGAAACAGAAAAGGGGTATGGGAAGGGAAAGACAGGAGGAGAGAAGAGAAAAAGAAAAAAAAAAAAAAAGGGGGAGGGGGGTAGGGGGAAGTATAGATCCCTTCCGGAATGAGGAAGGGGTTTGCCTTCTACCACGTTAATGACTCATCCTCCTCCCCCACCTCAAATGCCACTTTTCAAGATTTGAGGGGCGAGTAGTTTTACTCTGTGCACATTCACATGTGCGTTCTAAAACATTTTGTGGTAAAAAAAGAAATAAAAAATAAAATGTAAAAGGTTTACCTTGAAATTTTGGAAAAAGTACAGAAACAGGCATGTTTCCAAACATAACATACACAACTCTGGACCTTACAAAGTTCAACATTGCAAAAATGAAGGCAATATCAGACATTATTCTTGACTTTATCAGATGGGGTGAAGTCACCCCTGTAAAAGCCATATTTAGAAGATGCACACAAATTGTGAAATGTGGACTTGCTTTCTGACCCCATACCTAATGTAAACATGTTCTATCTCCTATCATGGGGGATCAATAGACATGTTTTTGGGGTGCAACCACTTCCTCTCACCTACTAGAGTTGGGAGGAAGGGGTTGCACTCAAAAATGCACACATTGAAATCCCCTGATGGCAGATAGCACATGTTGACATACTGTGTGCATATTCCAAAATTTGGCTTTTAAACTGTATTAAAACTTTAGAAAAATGTAATATTTTTTTTAAAAAAAAGCTGTAATCTTTTTTGGATTTAGATTCTCCCTAGTACATCAACCATGTTCTTCAGTCTTTGTTCAATCTCCTTGTTTTTTTCTTTGATAAGGTTTAAATCCTGACTACAACACATTATGTCCTGGATAAGCCGTTATGTACTGGTGAAATTAGTAGATTGTTCTTTCACAACCTGCAGATCACCTAAAATAAAAATACACACCCTGTATTATAAATATGCAGGCATACATCTATTACCTGAATCTGTGGTGTCATACACTCACCTGTTATGGTGACAATCTCAACCACTTCTTCCACCTCTCCTTCCTCTATATCCTCAGGTAGTTGTGACCTTTGCTCCCCTTCTTTCAGAGGTGGGGGGGGTTCCTGTTGTCCTCCGATGTCCCGACTCTTTTCTCCCCTATGAGAATCAAACAAAAAGTATACTTAGCACACAGATGTTTGTGGCCACAAATTTGAATGTGAAACATTGCTTGGAAGTGGGGTACAATTGTTTGTTTTGGCAGAGTTCCAAGTTAAAGACATGATTAATTCCCTTAACTAAGCTGGAATACTTACCTTTTTTGGACAAATTTCACACATGGAGACACCCCAAGTATCCACTCGAACACCTGTGTGGGTCACCCTAAAAAATGTGCTCTGGTTTCCCACACTAGTGCTCCTGAGTCCAGATGTGTAAACAGCTGCTGAGTGTCCTCTCCTTACATTACACTGAACCAAGTTTGCAATTCATTTTAGTTTCAGAGACATCTAGACAACAATGTCCTAAACTTCGTTTAATACAAATTAGCATGACCAAATGTAGTTAACCCTGTATCTGCCAAAAACATTGTATTTAGTTAGCAAATGAATGATGTTTCATATGAACAATTACTGTGCCCGCGAACAGGAAAGTAGCCATTTTAAACTGTACAACAGTAAAGAAAAGCACATAGAGCAGCATGCAAGTAATAATCATAATTGGAAGACACGACAAGTACTTACTTTAGAAGAACTCTCTTGATCCTTCTGTACTGATCCTGCTCCCTCAATTTCAGGTCTGGCCAGCATTTCCTCAATTGCTCCTTGGATCGTCGTACCCCAAAATTTCGGATCACACTCTGCAAAACTTTACTCATGATTTTGACCTTTCTCATATTTGGGTTTACCTACGGTCCATGTTTGCCATCATAGTCTGCCCTCTTCAATATGTCGACCATCTCACCAAAGGACAAATTGGAGGCCTTAAACCTCCTCCTGGATTGAGACGTTTCTGCCTCAGTGCTTTCCTCCTCGTTACTGCTAGTAGTAAGCACCTGCGGTGTCTCTGCCATGTTCCTCTCCCACTGCAACAAAAGAGATGGGGTGGGGAATATTCTAGAAAGAACGTCAGGGGCGGGTGACGCGGGCAGAGTTTCACGCATGCGCAGTGTATATAAAGTTAACGCGCGTGTGTCGTACGTACTTTTGGTGTGCTGAGGAAGGAGGATGAACGTTCTAACAAAGGTAACATTTTAACTTTGGTACATCAGTGGCCTAGACTGATTCCAGATTGAGGCCTATATTGGGATAAGATTATGAGAGTTTAGCCTGATATTAGTGTTTTTATCTTGTGAATGAATGAATTAATGAAATACTTGTATAGCGCACAATGCGAACTGAATCGCCTCTAGGCGCTGTGAATTTGTGTTGCAGCAAATATGAAACAATTCAAAGACCCTGAATTCATGGGCCACTTCATAGCCCACGTACACACGGTCAGAGATTTTGCCAACCAAATCCGTCGGATTTTGCCCGTCGGATTTAGTCCGACGGATTGTGCCCGAAACTGTTGCATACACACGGTCCGGCCAAGTTTGCGAAAAATCCGATCTTTCAGAACATGATGACGTAATTTCGTTACAATGGGACTACATTCAGGCTAGTAGCCAATAGCTTTGATGTAGGAATTTGATCTGAGCATGCGTGGCACTTGGTCCGATGAAAATGCTCTACACATGATCGGATTAGGTCCGTCCGGCCTAGTTGGTCGGGAAATATTTCCAACATGTTGGAAAATTGGGTCGGACGGAGATTCGGACAGAATCAGTCCGATGCATACCACACACAGTCGGATTATCTGACGACACAGTCCGATAAGACACATTCCGACAGATTCTCCGACCGTGTGTACAAGGGCATAGACAAATACATGGATATGCAAAATTTGTGGGAAGTTAAAAACCCCTTATATTGCAATAAACCACCTAGGAAGGCATCGCTGGAGAAACTGCTGGAATTTGTGAAGACGCAGGTCCCCGAAGCAGACATTGAGTTTGTGGAGAAGAAAATTGGTAGCTTGAGAAGCACGTATAGGAAGGAGCTTAATAAGGTCCAGGCTTCCATGAGATCAGGAGCAGCAGCAGAGGATGTGTTACTACAACAGGATGCGGTTTCTGGAAGGCCAGATTGAAGCCAGGGAATCACTTTTAACACTTTCATCCACCCTTCCCTCAACCCCAGCTGAGGCTTCCGAGGACCAACCTGGGCCTTCCATCCTGAAAGAAATTGAGGAGCCCAGCTAGAGCCAGGTATAGTATTTTCTAACATATTTGTTGTCCGAAAATGATTGTTGTTAACTAGATGTTATTATTGATAACAAATTAAGGATTTCACAAAAAGTGTTTGACATATTAATAGACAGTAGGGGCCAAAGATGAGTATGACAAGAATGAAAAATGCTGGGGTCAGAATGATAGTCTTCTATTTATTATATTATTATTATATATTATTATTAACATTCAATTTACAACAGCCATGAGCTGACAATTGTGTGTGATTAATGAAGCAAAAACTAAAACGATGTCCTTTTTTCATACACAGGAAGACCTCAGCCAGGACGCGGCTCTGGAATGTGACAGGTAAGTGTCAGCCAGGAGGTGGCAGGGCCCTGTAGCCTCACCCAATCCCAGGTACCTCCGCTCTGCCTTCCAACAAAAAGGGCCAGGAAGGGGAGTAACATGGAGGAGGCAGAACTGGGCCTCATTAAGGATGCTAATGCTGCCCTGAAACCCCCCCCCCCCCGATGATGAAGAGGCCTATGGCTGCTATGTAGCTGCTAAATTGCAGCAAATAGAGGAGGGCCAATGTCTCAGGTGTGAGAAATGTATTTTTGAGGCCATTTGGAAGGGGTTGAGTGGCCAAATAAGTGATAACATGCACTTATGTGCGCTCACCCATCCTCCTCCTCCTCCTCCTGTCACAAGTCCACCTCCAGAGCCACAGCTTCCATGGAAGGCTGCAGGGAAGCGTGGAAGGAAAGCTGCAGGGAAGATAAGAAAATGATGGCCTGGGTTCAGTCTTGTTTGACAGAAAACACAGGCTGTTGTAGTACCACAGCCTGGGGACATAGATGTCATCTGCTGCTGTTCCTGATCTCTGGGAGTCCTAGACCAGATTTTGGCCCCTATTATATGGACTTCTCAAGCTACCAATTTATTTTTTCCAAATAGTTGATGTGGAACCAGTTGCCTTCACAAGTCACCCAATTAGTAAGTTAGTTAGTCCTCAGTATAAATACAGCTGTCCCACGAAGCCCCTCAGAGGTTTGTTAGAGAACCTTAGTGAACAAAACGCATCATGAAGGCCAAGGAACACACCAGATAGGTCAGGGATAAAGGTGGAGAAGTTGAAAGCAGGTTTAGGTTATAAAAAAAATATCCCAAGCTTTTAACAACTCACGAGCACTGTTCGATCCATAAGAAAATGGAAAGGGTATGGTACAATTGCAAACCTACCAAGACATGGCTATCCACCTAAACTGACAGGCCGCCCAATGAGCGCATTAATCAGAAAAGCAGCCAACAGGCTCATGGTAACTCTGCAGAGATGCACAGGTCAGGTGGGAGAATCTGCCCACAGGACAACTATTAGTATTGCACTCCACAAATCTGACCTTTATGGAAGAGTGTCAAGAAGAAAGCCATAAGCATTTTATGAGAAGCCTTGTGGGGGACACAGACAAGAAGGTGCTCTGGACAGATGAGACAAAAATTTAACCTTTTGGCCAAAAAGCAAAACCCTATGTATGGCAGCAAACTAACACTGCACATCACCCTGAACTCACCATCCCCACTATGATACATGGTGGTGGAAGCATCATGTTGTGTGGAAGCTTTTTCTCCAGTAGGGACAGGGAAGCTGGTCAGAGTTGATGGGAAGATGGATAGAGCCAAATACAAGACAATCTTAGAAGAAAACCTGTTGGAGTCTGCAAAAGACTTGAGACTGGGGTGGAGGTTCACCTTCCAGCAGGACAATGACTCTAAACATACAGCCACAGCTACAATGGAATGGTTTAGATCAAAGCATATTCATGTGTTAGGAAGTGAGGCCCAGAACAGAAATAAAAGAAGAAAGTAGTGCAGGGCCGGGAATGACAGTGTGCAAGGGGAGACAGCAAAGGGTTAACAAATGGTGACACAATAACATGTGCAAAAGGAAAAAAATTGTTTAGTTTCGTTTTAATTTGTTAATTAATTAATTTTGTTTAGTTATATTCATTAAATTCATTAAATTCGTTAAATTCGTTTTCGTATTTTGTTTAGTTTTCTGCCGAATTCGAAAAATCGGTCACATTCAAAAATATTTCAACCAAATTCGAAAATATTTCTACCAAATTCGAAATGATTTCAACATGATTCGAAATTATTTCAACCGCATTCGAAACTATTTCAACCGGATTTGAAAATATTTTGTGACCTGACTTTAGGGCCATGTATCTGGGGGTCACTTGGTGCTAGAAACTTTGGATATGTTGTACTGCTAGTTCTATTGTGTTTGCATACCAAATTTGGTGTTTCTAGCTATAAGTGACCCCGAGATATGTGGCCCCAAATTCGGGTCGCAAAATGTCATTCTCTGGTGCAGAAAAGTACTTTCATATTGCCCATATCTGGGGTCGCTTGGTGGCAGGTGATGTGGCAAGTGGACAATCCCCAACTTGGTCACATGGCACTCGTGGCTGGTCACATGGCACTTGTGTCAAGTCATGTGGCACTCGTGTCAGGCCACGTGGCAATTGTGGCTGGTCATGTGGCACTCATGTCAGGTCACGTGGCACCCGTGGCCGGCCATGTGGCACTCGTGGCAGGTCACGTGGCACTCGTGGCAGGTGTTGTGGCAAGTGGCCAATACACAACTTGTGGCAGGTGACGTGGCAAGTGGACAATACACAACTTGTGGCAGGTGACGTGGCAAGTGGACAAATACAATACACAACTTTTGGCAAGTGGACAATGACATACAGCATATGCACTTGCCTTGCGATCGACATCTGTGACTTCTTCAATCAGGCATGCTGACAACTTCATTGATACCATAAATATAAATGAAATAAGATGTGTGTGTTTTTTTGCACTGGTACACTGCAAGTATGAAAAGTTGATGTGACAGATATATATAAGTAAGTATAAAATTTCTAATTCAAATCGAAAAGATTAGAACAGAATAGAAAAAAAATAATTTAATAGAATAAAATAGAAAGAATATACAACCATCTTCTGAAATTCAAATTTGAATAGAATAAATTTGAATTTCGAATATATATATATATTTCCGACATTTGAATTTCGTATAGAATGAATTCGAGTTTGAATAGAAAAGATTAGAATAGAAATAGAGAATAGACTAGAACAATAGAACAGAATAGAATATATATACTATCTATTTCATTTTTTATTTTTTTGCAGATTACCATTTGTTTTAATAAGATCTCCTGCAGACTATTAGCATCTATTTCATTTTTTGCAGATCTCCTGCAGACTATTAGTACCTATTTCGTTTTTTCACCAGATCTCCTGCAGACTATTAGCATCTATTTCATTTTTTGCAGATCTTTTGCAGACTATTAGCATCTATTTCTTTTTTAGCAGATCTCATGTAGACTATTAACAGCCATTCACTTATTTTTTGCAGATCTCCTGCAGACTGTTAGAATCAATTTCATTTTTCTTTTTTTTTGCAGATTACTTTTTATTTCCATCAGATCTCCTGCAGTATATTAACATCTATTTCATTTTTTTGCAGATCTCCTGCAGACTATTAGTATCTATTTAATTTTTATATTTATTTTTTTTGCATTAGAACAGCCATTTCCTTTAGATATAGATGCTAATAGTCTGCAGGAGATCTGCAAACAATGAAATATATGTTATTATACTGCAGGAAATCTGATGGAAATAAATAGTAATCTCCAAAAAAATGAAATTGATTCTAACAGTCTGCAGGAGATCTGCAAAAAAAAAAGAAGTGAAATGGCTGTTAATAGTCTACAGGAGATCTGCTAAAAAAATAGATGCTAATGGTCTGCAGGAGATCTGGTTAGAAAACAAAATAGATACTAATAGTCTGCAGGAGATCTGCAAAAAATTTAAATAGATGCTAATAGTCTGCAGGAGATCTTATGGAAACAAATAGTAATCTGCAAAATAAATTAAAAATGAAATAGAGAGTATCTATATTCTATTCTGTTCTATTGTTTTTCTTGTCTATTCTCTAATTCCATTCTAATCTTTTCTATTCAAATTCGAATTCATTCTATACGAAATTCGAATGTCGGAAAGAAATATATATATATTATAAAACCATCATCTTCCGAAATTCGAATTTAGTATATAATGATTTCGATTTTAATAGAAAAGATTTTAATAGAATATAAAAGAATAGACTAGAAAAACAATAGAACAGAACAAAATATAATATATTCTATTCTGTCCTATCATTTTTCTAGTCTATTTTCTATTTTATTATAATCTTTTCTATCCAAATTTAAAATTAATTAAAATTTTTGAATTCATACTATTCGAAATTCAAATTTATTCTATTTGAAATTTGAATTTCAGAAGATGTTTGTATATTCTTTCTATTTTATTCTATTAAATTATATTTTTTTCTAATCTTTTCTATTTGAATTATAAATTTTGGAAGATGGTTAGTTACTTACTTATATACATCTGTCACATCAACTTCTCATACTTGCAGTGTACCAAAAACACACATCTTATTTCATTTATATTACTTTACTGCAGAAGAGAATGACACAAACTAGCACTACAACATATCCAAATTTGGGGTTTCTAGCTCCAAGTGACCCCGAGTTATTGGGCCCCAAAGTCGGGTCGCAAAATGTCAAGCACTTTTCTGCAGCAGAGAAGGACATTTTGTGACCCGACTTTGGGGCCCCATAACTCGGGGTCACTTGGTGCTAGAAACCCCAAATTTGGATATGTTGTGTGTTGTAATTCTACCAAATTTGGGGTTCCTAGCTATAAGTGGCCCCGAGATACATGGCCCCAAAGGTGGGTCGCAAAATTTCATTTTTCAAATTTGATTCGAATTTCGTTTGAATTCGTTAGCATTGTAATTCGGTTATTCGGATGCATCCGAATGTCCGAATAATGAAAATTCGTCAGAATTTCGATTTGGAATGAAACAAAATGCACATGTCTATGAAACAAGAAAGTGTAACAGGAAGGGGTTGGAATGGTTTGAGAAAGACTGAGGTGGTGGCGCATTATTTAAGGAGGAGGCGGGGACTTCTAGGCAGCAGAGGAAGAGACAGAGGAGGAAGCAGTTTACACACGCTGCTGTTCTCAGACATTATGGCTAACATTGACACCATCCTAGGGTGATTGCAGGCATCTGCCACAACTCAGGGACTGGAATGGCTGCATAGCCAGGTGCCTTCCCTTATCGATGACCAAGTATCGGGATCGACGATGGGAGGTGATGTATTCCCACACGCTAGGAGGCCTAGGCCTCCAGAGTGTTTCTCACCTGGGCCCTCCCCTAGAGCTGTGCGCCGCCGGTGTTGTGCTAGGCTGGAATGCTCCACTCCAGAGCTAGGTGGGTGGGGCTACAGGCCACCATCTTGCCTCATCCCCACACACGTGTCCTAGGGTACAAGAGCTTGCGGTCTTCCAATCCCTGGTGATTCCCACGTGGGATGAGGCTCGGCGGGGAGAAGCTCAGCTGCGGACATCAACAGAAGCGGCCGGCAGCTACTGAGGTGGGTTACTACCGCCAGGTCAGATGGGATGCAGACGTACAGCAGAAAGCAGGTCTCATGCTGGAGGGAGATCATATATGTGCCAGGGATCCATGGCCTCCAGGCCCTCCTCGCCTGGGGGGCTGCAGAGTGCTCTGCTGCAGGCTCCTGAAGTAGGCTCTGCCGCAGGCCCCTGAAGTGAAGGGGAGCTGTCTAGTTCAGAAGAAGAGGAGTCACAGAGGCTTGCGGCACCGATGGAGGTGGGAGCAGAGGCTGTGGGTGTCATTCCTGGTCAACCCGGTAAGTTACCTGTTTTACATACTTCTTTAGATGCTGCACTTTGTGGTTTGTTTGCATTGGAAAAGGGGGAACCGGTAGGGACTGGCAGAGCTGACACACAGCCACCTGTTGCCATGACAGCTGCTTCTAGGCACGTCGCCCGCCAGTTCAGGGTCAGAAGCACAGTTGATGGATTTGCTGGGGGGGTTGTGGGATCTAATCCAGTGTTTTGCAGGGGGGTCAAGGTCAGCCCCCACAGGTGTCACCATGGGTGCAACCAGCGGTGGGGGTCAACATGGGGGGACATCCCAGGATGGGGCCCCAGCTACACCGTCCCTGGTCACAGGGGTCCCCACGGCCCCGGCAGAGTCTCCTCTTGGAAGCTGCGGAAGTGAGTTCCAAAGCTGGGGAAGATGTGGGAGCGTCACAGGTAGGAAGGATGTGGTGAGGATCGCAGACGTGGCAAAATGTGAAGGGCTTTGAAGGGCCATTAGGGGCACATTTGAAATAAGAAGTTCGGGACAAAAAATTTGCCAGTGTGAGTATGTGGAGATCTCCTCCTTACTGCCTCTTTAAAAATGTAATTTGGATAGGATCAAGCCGGATAACTCCAAGAACGAGGATGAGGAGAAGCGGAGGTACAGGTTGATTCCTCAGACGTTTATTAATTGGTTACAGGCGTTTGCCATTATGGCGAGCGTTATAGGGGAGAAGAACCCAGAACATTGTTCGGCTCTGTTCTGTTACATGGATGTCATCGATGAGGCCCATCGGGGGGGGGGGGGGGGGGGGCAGTGTGGCTTAGGTATGATGAACAGTTCAGACAGTGTAGGGCTGTCAGTCCATCGCTCAGATGGGGCCACAAAGACATCAGCCTTTGGAATGCGGCTTGTGTCCTTGAATCGAACCCTGAGCCAGTATTTTCCAGGGGGGCAGGGGGGGGGATCTGATGGCAGTATAATGAAGGCTCCTGTAAGTTTGGGGGGTCCTGATGTTTCAAGCACGAGTGCTCAGGATGCAGGGGCGCACATCCCCTGTCCCAATGCTTTAAAGAAAAGGTAAGCGTGCCGCTGAGTTTGCTCACAAAAAATAAGGGACAACATCAGTGAAGGGGAAAGGATGCAAGGGGGGAAGGAAGGGGGAAAGGATGCAACCTTTTCTAAATAGATCCGGAAGCAACAAGAATCCTGGCCGCAGGTTTCTCGGAGGGTTTCAGGATTCCATGTTCTCTGTCACATGTCCAATCTATGGCTAGGAATTTGAGATCAGCTTTACACCACCCGGGTGGTTTCAGAAAAATTGGCTAAAGAAGTTGCACTGGGGCGCATGGGTGGTCCGTTCTGAGAAGCCTTTGCAGACTTTGGTTGTTTCACCTCTGGGGGTGATGCCTAAGAAGGAACCTAACAAATGTGAATAAGGGGTTAAAAACTCCAGAATCAGCCAAAAGTGGAAAGATAATTAGTGCAGTTAGAATAATTAAACAGGTGAAAGCAGGTAAGAAGTAGCACGTTGTAGAAAAGAAAAAAATGAATAAGTAAAAATCAATACTAAATTGATTAAACCGCACTCCTTCCCTAATAAAGTGCAAACATGCAAAAAGTGGTTTCAAATGAGCACCAACATGAGTCCAAACACAAAATCAGTTCAGTAGTGCAAATGGTGAATATTCAAATAATGTATAAAAGTCTTTGGACAATGTATCAACTTCTTCAGATATTGTACACAATCTTCAAATCCCTGCTGAACAGTAGATAAAGTTGACTGAAATATCTTCCACCACCATCACCTGTCACATATCCTACTCACCAGCCTTCCATGAATCCTATTATAGGTAGTCATAAAGCACATATAGGTATATTCAGCAGGAATTGTGCACGAGCCCAGCTTTTAACCAACCTCCAGGACATACACACCAAAATGAATCCAGATCGTTTGAGCATGTTCCCAGGAACAAAATGATTTGAAGGGAATTGTCCAATGGTTAGTGGGAAAAAACTGAATAAAAACAAGATAAAAACAGCAAATTCTTGCAGCTTAGAAATCTATGTGCATGGGAACGCCATGGTGTGTTCCAGCTGCACTTCAAAAACAACAGAGATGACTTATCACAATCAAGCACCCTACCTGTTATATGACCCCTGAAGACATTTGTGTGTACCAATCAAACCGGTAGGGTGCTTGATTGTGATAAATAGTTTGTTGTATTTGAAGTGCAGCTGGAACACACCACGGCATTCCCATGCACATGGATTTCTAAGCTGCAAGAATTTGCTGTTTTTATGGACATACTTCATGGACATACTTCATTATGGAAGCCCTTTCTTTTAAAAAATTTTCCCCACTAACCATTGGACAACTCCTGTGTGTCCTGGAGGCCGGTAAAACACTGGGATCAACATTGGCAGCGTGCACAACTCCTGCTGAATATACCCATATGTGCTTTATGACTACCTGTAATAGGGGTCATGGAAGTCTGGTGAGTAGGATGTATGACAGGTGATGGTGGTGGAAGATATTTCAGTCAAATTTACCTACTGTTCATTAGGGATTTGAAGATTGTGTACAATATCTAAAGAAGTTGATACATTGTCTGAAGACTTTGATACATTGTTTGAATAATCACTATTTGTACTACTGAACTTATTTTGTGTTTGGACTTTTTATACATATATTATATTATGTTGGTGCTCAGTTGAAACCACTTTTTGCATGTTTGCACTTTATTAGGGAAGGAGCATGAGTTAATCAATTTAGTATTGATTTTTACTTAAGGAACCTAACAAGTTTCTCCTTATTCACCACCTATCTTTCCCTAAAGGGGTTCACTTAATGTCTCGATAGACCCCGAAGCTTGCATGGTGTCATACACCTTGTTTGGCGTAGCTGTTAGGTGGGTGAAGGGATATGGGCTTTTTGCTTGCTACCGGTTCTTACGGATAGTTTTTGTCTGCTGGGGTGCTGCTGAGGTGCTGCTGGCAAGAGGAATTTTATATGGATTGCTGCCTGCCCATGGACTGCTCCATTTCATGCACCATTTTTTAAATGTTCAGCTCATTTTTTGGGATGGGTGGTTAGAGAGGCGATTCAGTTCGCATTGTGCGCTATACAAGTATTTCATTCATTCATTCATTCAGAGATGTGTCGGGCCTGGATTCGGTCATCCATTATTTGGATGATTTCCTTTGTGTGGGGCTGCCTTCATCCAATGTGTGTTTCTCCTGTCTACGTTGCAGCACATTGCAGGTAGATTGGGTATTCCATTGGCAGTGGAAAAGACTGAGGGCCCGAACCCAGAGTTTAGGTTTTTGGGAATAGTGTTGAATTCCGGTGCTATGGAATGCCACTTTCCTGAGGACAAATTATTGGCGCTCAAGTTGGAAATTCGAGGGATCATAGGGCAGCGCAAGATGCAGCATTGGACATTTCAATTGTTATTGGGGAAGTTGAATTTTGCCTGTCGCATTATCCGGATGGGGAGGGCTTTCTGCCAGAGGATGGCTGCGGTGACAGCTGGGATTAAGTCCCCAATCCATTTTATTAGGCTGAAAAGGGAGAATTGTGAGGATTTAAATTTATGGCACACATTCTTGGAAGCATACAACGGTTGATCGGTCTGGGCCAGTGAGTAACTGTGACTTGGAGTTAGCTACAGACGTGGTTGGGTCTACCGGGTATATTGCATTTTTTAAAGGGACAATGGAGTGCAGGACCTTGGCCTAAGTCATGGGTGGAAGCTGGTTTGACTCGAAACATGGTGCTTTTGGAACTTTTTCTGATGGTGCTGGCAATAGAGATATGGGGGGAGTCTTGTAGGAACCTGAAGATTAGGTTGAATTGTGACAACATGGGAGTGGTGCAGGTCCTCAACAGCATCTCAGCGTCATCACAGCCAGTGATAAGTCTGCTGTACCACTTGGTGCTGCAATGCCTGCAAGTTAACATTTTTCTATATGTCGTTCATCTGCCGGGTGTTGAGAACACTCTGGCTGATGCCTTATCTCGGTTTCAGTGGGACAGGTTCAGAGAGTTGGCTCCTATGGCAGAGAAGGTAGGGATTCCTTGCCTGGGTTGGCTGTGGGAGATTGCCTTGGAGTCGCCGCGTGATGGATCAGAAGGTTGGTGAGCGAATCCACATGGAATTCATATGCCTAGGTATGGCAGGAATGGTTGGTTTTGGTTCAGCAGGCAGGGGTCGTACAAGGGGACGTCGAGGAAAAACTGCTAGTTCTATGTTTTGCGTCATGAAATATAGAATGTGGGGGGGGGGGGGGGGGTCAGTGTCTGTCATTGAACAGAAGTTAGCAGGTCTATCCTTTTTTTTCAAGTTACAAGGCATGGCGGATTTCACAAAGGATTTTTGGGTATGTCAGGCAGTCGAGGGTTATAGGAAGGTGTATAGGCATAAGGACACTAGGCGTCCAGTGTCATTTACTAAC
Source organism: Lithobates pipiens (assembly GCF_037356315.1). Classification (NCBI taxonomy): domain Eukaryota; kingdom Metazoa; phylum Chordata; class Amphibia; order Anura; family Ranidae; genus Lithobates; species Lithobates pipiens. The sequence continues at coordinate 3,213,069 of NW_027507718.1, forward strand.
CTAATTTGTGGCCAGGATCATTGTGTACATCACAGTATAAGGACTCTTTATGTCGGGTCGTGTTTTCGCTGGCATTCTTTGGGGCATTTCGTGTTGGTTAATTGGTAGGCCCATCTAAGGGAGTAGCAGGTGGATTTATGGCCCAGGACATGAATTGTGTGGAGGAAAGGGTCTTGTTACGGCTCCAGAGATTGAAGACAGACCATAAAGGGGAAAAGGAAAATGAGTGTGCAGCTGTTTCCATTGCTGGGTTCTCCAGTTTGCCTGGTAAGGGCGGTGCAGGAGTTCTTGCTGGACCTAGAAGGGCCAATTTTATTACATGGGGATGGGGCATATTTGTTGAAGTTTCAGCTTTTTGGAAAAGCCTTCGGGTAGCGGGTTTGGATGACGCACAATTTGCCTCACACTCCCTCTGCATCGGGTGGCCAGAGATGGCCCGGTGTGGGTTGGATGAGGTGGTAGTGAATAGAAATGGTAGGTGGGAAGCAAAAATATTTCAGGCGTATGTTCGGCTGCATCTGTTAACTGAGTAAGGGGCATGCACAGGGATTAAAAAGTGGTGTTTTCTCATTTTGTTCTGTGTTCATCATCTGTGGTGCGGTGAAAATGTTAGTGTTGGTGCTATGCAGTATTCTTTCCTTTGTGGTTCAGATGGAGTGCAAACACGCCTCGTCTGGATTATGGGGCATTCCTATGTCTTTTGAGGGGCCAGGAGAGCTGATGTTAGACCAGATAGCTAGGTATCTCTAGGAGGGAGGTTTTCATTTGCTGGCTGGGGATACAGGGGATGATGTAGGGTAGGGTGGTGCCAGAAGTGCACCGTTATTCCAGGCTGGACAGGCCACCAGACATTTTGTTGCTGCATGCTGAGGGAAATGATTTAGGGGTCAGATCTATCAGAGATCTGATTTTGGATGTGAAATCAGACTTCCTGAAACTCTGAACAGCTTTTCTTGACATGCTGCTGCTGTGGTCCGTTATTGTTGCTCAGCAGACTTGGTGCATGGCACGATCAGTAGCGAGGCTCAACAAGGCTCGCATAAAAGGTGGTGGGGAGATTTGTTTCCAGGAATGGGGGTATGGTTATACAACAAATTGAGTTGGAATCCAATGTTCACCTGTATTTAAGAGGAGATGGGGTTCACCTCTCAGCAGTGGGGATTGACCTATGGACGCTGGGTCTGCATGATGGGATTCAGCGGCCCTGCAGGTGTGTAGGGGCCCTTAAGGTTAAGATGTTATCCTTGCGGGCTGTGGCAGTGTTTTTGGTCTTTGATGGTGTCAGAAAACTTACAAGTGGAAGGGTCATCAGTGGTATGTTCTCCTCTGGGGTATTCCAGTAGAAAGGTTATGATAATGGTTGCACTGCGCAAAGGGGGTTGTCTCCGAGCTGGTCATACAGCTGGAAGCCTATCATGGAAAAAGGTCCCGCAATGTAGTGGTGGAAGAAGTGCGAAGTTCAGGGTAGCATCTAATGCCGCGTACACACGGTCGGAGAATCCGTCGGAATGTGTCTTATCGGACCGTGTCGTCAGATAATCCGACTGTGTGTAGTATGCATCGGACTGATTCCGTCCGGATCTCCGTCGGACCCAATTTTCCAACATGTTGGAAATATTTCCCGACCAACTGGGCCGGTCGGATGTAATCCGATCATGTGTAGAGAATTTTGATCGGACCAAGTGCCACGCATGCTCAGATCAAATTCCTACATCAAAGCTATTGGCTACTAGCCTGAATCTAGTCCCATCATAACGAAATTACGTCATCATGTTCTGAAAGATCGGGTTTCCCCGCCTATTATGATGTCACAGTCCCAGCATCCTCTGGGACTGTGACACCATAATGGGCGGGGACATCATCCGGTGATGTCCCTATAGAAGTCGCCGCGCGTCGCGTCCGTGCCACTGTGAGCGGAGGATGCAACAAGGCAACATCTGAAGAGAAGAAGAGAAGAACAGAAGAACAGAAGGCGGCGACAGCGGTGACAGAAGACCGGGCCACCGCCTGTAAAAGAGCTAGAAGAAGGCACGGTGGCCCGGCAAGAAGAACCAAAGAGGGTGACAAGACCCCCGAAGTCCGAAGAAGGGGGCGGCGGCGAAGAAGAAAGTCGGGCTACTCCACTAGTAAAAGAGCTAGAAGAAGATAGCGGAGGAGTCCGGCGAAAAGACCCCCGAAGACGGAAGACCCCCGGAGCTGTGCAATAAACTATTTTAACCCTTGTGTGTTGTGTTTTTTTTTACTTTTTTTACAGGTGAATGGGTAGGGGTACATTGTATCCCTACTCATTCACATAGGGTGGGGGGCCGGGATCTGGGGGCCCCCTTATTAAAGGGGGCTCCCGGATTCCGATAAGCCCCCCGCCCGCAGATCCCGATAACCAACGGCCAGGGTTGTCGGAAGAGGCTCTTGTCCTCATCAACATGGGGACAAGGTGCTTTGGGGTGGGGGGGCCGCGCGGCCCCCCCTTCCCCAAGGCACCCCCCATGTTAAGGGCACATGGCCTGGTACGGCTCAGGAGGGGGGGCGCTCGCTCGTCCCCCTCCCTTTCCTGATGTGGACCTGGGGGGGACCTCTCCTTCGCGGGCCCTGCCTACCTGGAGACGCGCTCAAACTTTTCTCTGCGCGGGAAAAGTCCGCTCATTTCAAAAGTATGGCGGACTGGCATACCAACGGCCGGATTGTTCGCCGAAATGCAAGTCGGACGGGAAGATTGGAGTGCAAAAATACTTTCTAAGTCCTCACTGCTGAGAGGTGAACCCCATCTCCTCTTAAATACAGGCGAACATTGGATTCCAACTCAATTTGTTGTATGACCATACCCCCATTCCTGGAAACAAATCTCCCCACCACCTTTTATGCGAGCCTTGTTGAGCCTCGCTACTGATCGTGCCATGCACCAAGTCTGCCAAGCAACAATAACGGACCACAGCAGCAGCATGTCAAGAAAGCTGTTCAGAGTTTCAGGAAGTCTGATTTCACATCCAAAATCTGATCTCTGATAGATCTGACCCCTAAATCATTTCCCTCAGCATGCAGCAACAAAATGTTTGGTGGCCTGTCCAGCCTGGAATAACGGTGCACTTCTGGCACCACCCTACCCTACATCATCCTCTGTATCCGGACACACGCGGACTTTCCTGCGCGTGTGTGGGCGAGTCCGTTCATTTCAAAAGTACGGCGGATAGTCCGGCGGACTTAATACGCCGTATTAGTCCACTGAAAAAGTGCCGTGTGTTGGCAAGTAGCCCGTTCGGAAAGTCTGGCGGACAGTCCAGCGGGAAGTCCGCCGGATAGTCGGCTACGTGTGTACGTGGCATAAGAAGGTCGGGGACATATGGACTTCCCTGTTCATGGCCAAGTCCAGACCTAAATCCAGTTGAGAATCTGTGACTTGAAAATTGCTGTTTACAGATGCTCTCCATCCAGTCTGACAGCGCTTGAACTATTTTGCAAAGAATGGGCAAAAATTTCACTCTCTAGATGTGCAAAGCTGGTAGAGAGTAGGGACATACTTAAAAAGGCTTGCAGCTGTAATTGCAGCGAAAGGTGTTTCTACAAGTATTGACTCAGAAGGGCTGATTAAAAATGCACTCCCTATTTTTTAGATATTTATTTGTAAAAAAAAATCCTAATAAAATTCTTATACATTTTTGGTATTTTTTCAAGGCACTGTATCTGGGCAGGGGTCTTCAGCTAACTCAAGTGAGTTTGAGCTTCTGGTTTGTTGTTGAACATTGAAGGATGATGGAGCTACTTACAAAGTAGCATATTCTCCATTTATCACTAAACGGTATGTATTCCCAATTGGGAACTTACATAGCTTAGAGTTGTGGAGCAGAATTTTCAGGTGCTTTGATGTGACAGTTTTTTTTTCATGTCTTTACAAATATTTGCAACAAAAACCTTCTTTTTATTTATAAGAATACTGAGACACCTTGCAAAGTAATTAGGTATCAACGTGCAGGTCAGCTATTGAGTGTGTGTTGGTATTTTTTTAATTGTCCACATTCATGCAATTCAAAACAGTCTATCTTGCTTTCACCCACTGGTTTCGCTGTAGTAATATGCAATAATTTCCTGCCACTTCCCTGTTGTAAAGTGTATTTTCCCACTTGATAATTATGTGTATTTTACAGACTTGTGAAATATTCTGACTTTTAAAAGTATAATTATTATTATTATTATTAATATTACAAAAATCTGTTCCCTCTCCCTCTCTGAAAGACATTAGCCCATTTTCTTTCCTGCACTATGGCACTCAAGAATCCAAAAATGACTAATGTAAATGTTTTAAATCAATGCCTGTTTTGAAGAATACATTTTGACATACAGTAAAATGACTTTTAAAAATTTAATTTAAAGAAAGGAAACACATTGCTAGTCATGGCAAAAGTTAGTAACTGCAAACTATATTTGTCAGGTCTGCCAGGAGACTAATGCCGCGTACACATGATTGGACTATCCGGCGGACGTAGTCCGGCGGACGACCTGTCGGACTTTGCAGCGGAGGTCCACCTGACTTTCCTAATGAGCGGACCTGCCCACACATGCCCGGACTTTTCCGGCGGACTAGGTCTGGCGGAAATACTATGGACTATGGTGGGAGTTCATCTGACTTTTGAAATGAACGGACTTGCCCACACACAAAGTAAAGTCCGTTCATTTTGAACGTGACTCCAGGTAGATGGGACTAGTGGAGGAAGTGAATGTCGCCGACCCCTCGCTAGCCACGTCACCTGGTATGGATTTAAAGGGGAAGCCCTATGGCGAAAAAATGGCACGGGGTGCCCCCAAAGTCCCTAGCAGACCCTTATCTGAGCACGCAGCCCGGCCGGTCAGAAAAGGGGTGGGGACGAGTGAGCCCTTTGTTGAGGCCACGCGACCTGGTACGCCTCAGGAGGGGGGGCGCTCACTCATTCCCACTCCCTTTCCTGACCAGCTGGGCTGCATGCTCAGATAAGGGTCTGCTATGGACTTTGGGGGGATCCCCAAGCCGTTTTTTCGGCGTAGGGCTTCCCCTTTTAATCTATACCAGGTGACGGGGCTAGCGAGGTGTCAATCTCGCCAATGGAGGTGGCGACATTCACTTCCTGCACTAGTCCTGTCTACCTGGAGCCATGTTCAAAATTAATGGACTTTTCTCTGTTTGTGGGAAAGTCCATTAATTTCAAAAGTCTGGCAGACTAGCACACATATGGACGGATTGAGTCAAAACTTCTTTCTAAGTCCACCAGACTTTTGGGAAGAAAAGGTCCGCTGGAGCCCACACACGGGCGGATTGTTCGGCGGACTCTGGTCCGATGGGCCAAGTCTGCTGTTTAGTCTGATTGTGTGTATGCAGCATAACTGTCCCTCCAGTTCAGTTTCCTTTCAGTAGTCTTGTTATCCCAGTATCAGGTGGAAGGGTGGTTGAGATCCTGCAGCCAGAAATACAGGACCCAAACAGGAAGTGAAAACAGACTAAATCAAAGAACATCAAAGAACTCACAGTTGGTAGAGAGTGAAATTAGCAACGTCTGATCAGGGTAATCCAAAGGAGTAGTCCACGAGGCAAGGTCAGGAACAGACAGAGTCGGCAACAGTGATAAGCGAAGTCCAAATGAAAAGTCCAAGACGCGTAGTCAGGAACCAGCAGCAGACATATAATATGTTAAACACCAACAACTAGGGCAAAGACAGGAAGGGGAAGTGATGATTTATAGGGTCACTAGATCAGGTGACTGCCTACAGCTGGTCAGGGGGTGGAGCCAGTATCCAAACTCAAGAAGCAGAACATAACAAGTATTATACCTAAAAGGAAGTTCCTTGGTGGCTCAAGCAATAGGAAACCATCTGAAGAACCCAGATCCCACAATTGAATCCTGGACATGGTGTCACAATATTACTGCACATATAAAATAGTCTATGCCTTATGCTTAAATATCTAATCAGAAAACAAAAAAATATGTGTAGCAATTGATGAACTATTAAAGCTAAATTATATACATAAGAAGCAGTGCTGGAAAAATGTTATACTCTAAAAGGTCACCATGGCTGCTAAGTACTATTATTACTTATTTGAAGGTATCCTTAGACATGAAAGGTAAAGCAGGATGTCATGTGGTGCTATGAGGTTTCTTAGCTTGATTAATCATAATTTTAAATATCATGAGTACTTAGGAGCTGGAAAAGAAAAAAAAAAGACTACATCCAAAAATGATGTTTCTGTTTTGAGAGACTGCTGACAACTGGAATTACAAGTTGACTTTTAAATGAAGGCATCTTAAATCACTCAGTGGGGAAATATCTACACCAGAAGTGCAATATTTTCCCAATTACCAGTGCCATTACAAAGTTGAATGATGCTAGGGAGAAATTGTAATCCCTGAGCACCCAAAATGAAGTGAATGTTTCAGTGCAGAGGGCCTTTAACCACTTCAGCTCTCACACTTGTATAACCCTTATTAATCAGAGTATTTATTATATTTTTGCTAGGAGCCCATTGATTCGGTAATACATTTATGGGGAAAAACACAGCTTTTGTGTGATGAATTTTGTATATGAAATTGTCTCGCAAAAAATTGTTTCGTTTCTGTGCAATATATAAAGAAAAATATGTAACCCAGCTTAAAATGCACTTTTTTTAATTTGACAAGCATTCATTTTAGAGCAATTTGTATTACCCTGGAAAATAGGTCTAAATTTTATTCTATAGTTTGCCCTACTCATAATGAAGCCAAAATTAGGATTCTGGTTGAGTGCATTGCAAAGCTAATTACAAACAACTTTTTTTTTTCACTTTTGTGCATCTTTAAAATTAAAATATTTTAATGGATACATTTGTTTTTTTTAATTGATTAAAAAAATATAAATACTTTTAAAAAAGTCAGCAAGAAAATATTAGCTATAGGGAAAAAAGGAAAAGGGGAAGAAGGTATTTGTTAATGCTGATTAGAGTTAACTTAGTAAGGTCTAAACGGGAAAGAGGAACAAATTTAATTCAATAATTGTTTTTTTTTTTTTTACTCCTATATATACCTTCTGCATGCACTGTGCCATAAATTAAGACACTTCTCTTACACGGTCAGGTTAAACCATTTCCCTTTAGGCGCTGAGATGGTTGGACCATTTCATCCTCTTCAATCTTGCAGTATTGTAAGTTGCAGCCCCTCTGTACAGACAGCTTCTGGAAAGAGCTTAGTTGTAAATCCAAGCTTGTAAATAATCTGTATAGAGAAAGGCAGCATCTTCAATATACAGTATAAAGTGAGACCTGCTTTAACTATAGATGAGAGACTGTTCCTTTTTTACTTTTGCATTATTGTTTGGCTTCAATACAGCAGCTGTACCCAAATAGGATTAATTACAACTGTTTTTTAAGTTTTTTTTTTTTAGGATTTTGTGTTGATGTTTTGCTGCAACACCTGATTTTTTAATCAGCGGAAATAGGCCTGAATTTAACAGTATAAGTAGCAATCACAACAGATCCAATTAACTCTTAAAAGGAGTGATACTCAAGTGACCCTTGGGCTACTTTGCTTCAAGCCATCACCAGGTCACATTACTCAGGATTAGTAAAATAGCAGAAGGTTGGAGTACAAGTAAAAAAAGTTGAGGCAGGAAGCTGAAAAGAGGGTGGTCAATAACCAGGCTGCAAATGGGACAAGTGGCAAAGAAGAGAGAGGTCAGTATCCACCCTGAGATTGAGGCAGGCGACAGGCAAGAAGGCTGATCAATGTCAAGGCTGAGGTCAAGAAAGGCTGCTACCAAGCTGATATCGGGAACAAGCAGAGTCAGCAATAAGGAAAGGAGGCACAAGAAAGGTCAGGCAGTGCAGTTTTGGCAACAGGAGAATCAGAAACAACAGGAATCTAGCATATAAGGTAGCTGGTAAGAAGACATAGCACCAGCCACCAGGTAGGAAAGTGTTTATATATGTCCTGGTATTCAAGGTGTTAAAACAAACTCATGGCTGCTGCAGCCATGAGCTTGGAATATTTTTATTCCAGCCAGCTCCCAGATTTCATATAAAATTGATTTGTGTGGCTGTAGAATCACCTGATTACTTTCACAGCACTGTGAACATATTGCTATGGCTAACCGTGGTAAATCGCTAATAGCTCCAGAATGGAGATGTTTCCCCCCTCACTTCTGAACCCTGAATAGACAAGCATTTTATCACTAGGTTCAGAGAAGTTATTCTTATGCTGCTATAGCCAGGGAAGCATCTGATCAAGCACAATCTGTGCTTGATTAGCTACAGTGGAGAGCAGGGGAGACTTTAATAGACGACCACTGCCTCCATAGAGAACATGCCACTTGCCAATGCTATCACATAGAGGGCTTGATAGCAATAAAGTGAAATAAAAAAAATGTTAAAAAAGTAAATTATAATAAAAGATTTAAATGGAACCATGTCAATCTGTGCACACACCTCATATAAATACACACATGTGTATGTAAACAGCAACAGCCACACATTTAACGAAACAAAGTACCGCTCTAATACTTCTATCACTGATATCAAGCTCCTCATTCACTCCCTTGTTATCTCTCGCCTGGACTATTGCAACTCCCTTCTCATTGGCCTACCTCTGCATAGGCTATCCCCTCTTCAGTCTATCATGAACGCTGCTGCCAGACTTATCCACCTTACCAACCGCTCAGCGTCTGATAACCCTCTCCTCCAATCCCTACACTGGCTCCCAATCGCACAGCAAATTAAATTCAAAATACTAACCACAACAAACAAAGCCATTCACAACTCTGCCCTGAGCTACATCACCAATCTTGTCTCCAAATTTCACCCAAATTGTCCCCTCCGCTCTTCTCAAGGCCTCCTACTCTGAAGCTCTCTCGTCTCCTCCTCCCATGCTCTTCTCCAGGATTTCTCCAGAGCTCTCCCATCCTTTGGAACTCACTACCTCCACTGGTCCGACTATACCCTATTTTCGCTACCTTCAGGCGATCCCTAAAAACGAATCTCTTCAGGGAAGCCTACCATGTCTCCAAATAATCTCCTACCACTTCCATCAGCTCATTCCCCACAGTTACAACCTTTTGTACCACCTGCCCCACCTTATTAGATTGTAAGCTCTTCTGAGCAGGACCCTCTTAATCATCTTGTATTTTATTGTATTATAACTGTATTGTCTCCTTTTATATTGTAAAGCGCTGCGTAAACTGTTGGCGCTATATAAATCCTGTATAATAATCATAATAATAATATCAGCCAACATGATCTGTAATGAACTGGTGCAGGTCATGTAAAACAGCTTGTCACGCTACAATATGCTACAGAAAAATGGCAACCGATCACACACAGGGCACCCACTTACTGTGACCAAAACTAAACCAGATATTGTAGGATGGCTTCAACTCTGCTCTCCACCCACAGAAGAGGTCCCTCAGACAACTGCCTCAATGATTAAGCCCATTAGGGGCAAAACACATCTGAGGCATCTCTTCTGCAGGGGGGAGCAAATCTAAAGCCATCTTACATTATCTGGTTTATTTTTGGTCATAGTGAGCCGGCATCCCGTGGGCAATTGGTTCCCATTTTTCTGTAGCCACACATTTGAGGTATTATGCCACGTATACACGATCGGATTATCCGGCGGACTTGGTCCAGCGGACCAGAGTCCGCCGGACAATCTGCTCGTGTGTGGGCTCTGGAAAACATTTTCTTCCCAAAAGTCCGGCGGACTTAGAAAGACGTTTTGACTCAAAATTGTCCACTGGACTCGGCAGTCCGGCGGACAATCCGCCCGTCTGTGTGCTAGTTCGCTGGACTTTTGAAATGAGCGGACTTGCCCACACATGGAGAAAAGTCCGTTCATTTTGAACGTGGCTCCAGGTAGATGGAACTAGCGAAGGAAGTGAATGTCACCGCCTCCATCGGCGAGATTGACACCTCGCTAGCCCCGTCACCTGGTATGGATTTAAAGGGGAAGCCCTACGCTGAAAAAACGGCGTGGGGGTCCCCCAAAGTCCATAGCAGACCCTTAACTGAGCACGTAGCCCGGCCGGTCGGGAAAGGGGGTGGGGATGAGCGAGCACCCCCCCTGAGCCGTACCAGGCCATGTGCCCTCAACATGGCCCCCCCACCCCAAAGCACCTTGTCCCCATATAGTTGAGGACAAGGGCCTCTTCCCAACAACCCTGGTTGTTGGTTGTCGGGGTCTGTGGGCGGGGGACTTATCAGAATCAATCAATCAATTAATAAGTGGGGCCCCAGATTCCGGCCCCCTACCTGGGGGAAAAAGTGTACATAAAAAACACAACACAGGTTTTTAAAATACTTTATTAGACAGCTCCGGGGTCTTCTCTTCTTCTGTCTTCGGGGGTCTTCTTGCCGGACTCCTCCACTATCTTCTGATAGCTTGTTTACTACGAGTTCAGGGGTCTTGTCCCGCTCTTCGGGGGTCTTGTCCCACTCTTCGGAGGTCTTGTCCCGCTCTTCGGTTCTTCTTGCCGGGCCTTCGCTTTCTTCTTCCAGCTCTTTTACTAGTGTTGGCCCGGTCTTCTGTCACTGTCACCATCGCTGTTGCCGTCGCCACCGCCTTCTGCTTCTTCTGTTTCTTCTGCTTCTTCCTTCTTCCAATGTTGACACGACGCTCTCTCCAGCCTTAATGCATTGTGCGGCAACTTATATAGGGACAAGGGGCGGGGTCACCAGGTGATGTCACATGGTGACCCCGCCCCTTATGATGTGACGGCCCCATCATCCGCCGGGACTGTGACATAATAAGGGGTGGAGTCACCATGTCCAAGTTGTCGCGGAACGTGCCCCTGCCATTAAGGCTGGAGAGAGCGTCATGTCAATATCGGAAGAAGAAGAAGAAGCAGAAGGCGGCAGCGACAGAAGACCAGGCCAACGCTAGTAAAAGAGCTGGAAGAAGAAAACAGAGGCCCAGCAAGAAGAATTGAAGAGCGGGACAAGACCCCCGAAGAGCGAGACAAGACCCCCGAAGTCAGAAGAAGACCCCCGGATGGCGGCAGCGACAAAGGAGAAAGCCAGGCTCCTCCGCTAGTAAAAGAGCTAGCAGAAGATAGCGGAGGAGTCCAGCGAGAAGACCCCTGAAGACGGAAGAAGAGAAGACCTCCAGAGCTGTCTAATAAAGTATTTTAGAAACCTGTTTTGTGTTTTGTTTCTGTACACTTTTTTTCCCCCAGGTGAATGGGTAGGAGTACAACGTACCCCATACTCATTCACGTAGGGTAGGGGCCAGAATCTGGGGGCCCCCTTATTAAAGGGGGCTCCCGGATTCTGATAAGCCTCCCGCCCGCAGACCCCGACAACCAACAGCCAGGGTTGTCGGGAAGAGGCCCTTGTCCTCATCAACATGGGGACAAGGTGCTTTGGGGTGGGGGCCAGCAGGGCCCCCCTTCCCCAAAACACCCCCCCATGTTGAGGGCACGTGGCCTGGTACGGCTCAGAGGGGGGGCGCCCGCTCATCCCCACCCCCTTTCCTGACCGGCCAGGCTGTGTGCTTGGATAAGGGTCTGCTATGAACTTTGGGGGGACCCCACACCGTTTTTTCGCCGTAGGGCTTCCCCTTTCAATCCATACCAGGTGACGGGGCTAGCGAGGTATCAATCTCGCCAATGGAGGTGGCGACATTCACTTCCTTCGCTAGTTCTGTCTACCTGGAGCCACGTTCAAAATGAACGGACTTTACTCTGTGTGTGGGCAAGTCCGTTCATTTCAAAAGTCTGCCATAAAAGTCCGGTCGTGTGTGGGCAGGTCCGCTCGTTCTGACCTCCGCTGCAAATTCCAGCATGTGTACGTGGCATAACTGTGAATGTTAGGTGAGAACAAAAAATCTAGAGCCATAATTCATGGTTAACGCTAAACTGATAACCTGTAAAGGCTTTTAAATCATTGCCTACGGCCAGTTATTAGTAATATAGTTTTTTGCCATTTCATGCAACTGTTAGCCCTTGTAAACACGGTCGGACATTACGACAACCAAATCTGTCGGATTTTGTCCAACGGATTTTGTCCGACGGCTTTTGTCCGAAACTGTTGTATACACACAGTCGGACAAAGTTGTCAGAAAATCCGATCGTACTTAACGTGATGACGTTATTTCGTTAGGACAGGACTACGTTCAGGCTAGTAGCCAATAGCTTTGGTCTAGGAATTTGATCTGAGCATGTGTGGCACTTTGTCCGATCGGAATTCTCTACACATGATCGGACAAAGTCCGATCGGATCATGTTGTCGGAAAATTTTATAGCCCAGCCTGAAAACTTGGTCTGTCGGATACTCCGATGGAAACAGACCGATGGAGCCCACACACTGTCGGATTATCCGACAACACGGTCCGATCGGACATTGTTCATCGGAATGTCCAACCGAGTGTACAAGGGCTAAGGCTTGCTGAGTATGGTATCTCTTTACTCAACACAACCTAATGTTTAAATTTTACAAAACAATTGGTATTGTGTCTAAGTGTATTCATTCATTTTAGTGTATTTTTTCTAAAAATATGTATTTGTTAAATAGTTTCACAAATGCTGTGTAATATAAAAACTTGCTACTGCCACCATTTTATTCTACAGGAATTCTTCTTTCAGAAAATGTATAATTGTTTAAAGGTTTAAAGAATTTTTTTAGCACAAAATTCAGGCTTTAATGGGTTTTGCAAAAAAAAATTGCCTCGGGTGAATACTCTCTGAGGCATCTAAGCACGTCCAGCATCAGAGACTCGCACCACTGTGCTCCAACACACGGATGCTAGCACATGCATGCCAAGATATGTATTGCAACTGACACTGGGGGACACTATTAATTTGGCTTGTCACAATCACCCATTTCTAATTCCAGTGCCGGGTGTTCCTCTTTGTGTGGCTGCCAGTTTACTGAGTTGCTCAGTGTTTGAGCAATGCATCCACACACTATCAGCCAGACCAGTCTGTGTTCCCTTGTGATCTCTATTGTGATTCCCAGTGCCTCCTCACATTGCCTCACTGACCCCAGTATTCCTTATGCCGCTTACACACGACCGGAGTTTTCGACAGACTAGGTCCGACGGTCTTCCCGATGGACTTTCGGCGGAGGATACGACTGGACTAAGTCCGCTCGAAAGTCCATTCATTTTGAATGTGATGTCGTAAACGGGACTAAACAAGGAAGTTCAATAGCCAGTAGCCAATAGCTGCCCTTGCGTCGTATTTGGTCCATCGGACTAGCACACAGATGAACGGTTTTCCGGATTTTTAGTCCATCGGACTTGAGTCCGTCGGATAGATTTGAAACATGTTTTATTTCTAGGTCCGTCTGACTTTTGGGAAAAAAAGTCAGCTGGAGCCCACACACGATGAAATTGTCTGACGGATTCTGGTCCACCGGACCAAGTCTGCCGGAAAGTCTGATCGTGTGTACGCGGCATTAGTCCTCCATTGATCCCTGTACACTCCAATCTGTACCTTGAACCTGTGATACTAATGTGTCCTATTGTGCATCTTGCTTCAATGACTCATGCACCCCTGCTAGCATCCAGTCTCCCATCATCACTATGGGGTTGATTTACTAAAGGCAAATAGACTGTGTACATTGCAAAGTGCAGTTGCTCCAGAGCCTAGTAAACGAGCAGAAGCTCTACTGAATTCCATCGTCCATTCATGTGCAAGCAAAAATGCAGTTTTTTTTTTAAATCTCCCTTGCATGGTTATTCTTTGCAAAGTTAAGCTTTATTTCATTTACTATGCTCTGGAGCAACTGCACTTGCAGAGTGCAACTGCATAGCGCACAGTCTATTTGCCTTTAGTAAATCAACCCCTATGTCTCTCGGTTCTCAGTAGCTGCCTTCACAGGTGAGTTAGAGGGCTGCAACCAGGGGCGGACTGACAAATCATGGGGCCCCCAGGCAATAGGAGATTATGGGGCCCCCAGGCAATCAGAGATTATGGGGCCACACAGTATACACACACACAGTATACAATCACACAGTATACACAGACATGTTTCTATTGGCTGAGAAGGTACTGGAGAAGTGGGGCAGCTATAATCTCGGAATTTGTAGACCAAAAAGATGTCGGTAAGGGACATTTCAGAGAGAGATGTAAAAAAAAAACAGATATTTACACTAGGGGGCAACCCTGATGGGGCCCCCTAGTGGCCCGGGGGCCCTCGAGCAGTGACCGAATGGTCAGTCCGCCCCTAGCTGCAACCTAAGTGTTGCATACAGCAAAACCCATCTCAACCCTCAGGAGAGTGGATAAAGATGAGGTGGCTCCATAGATACAATGCCTTGATCCTTCTTAGTGCTCTTGCCATCGCTTTCCCTGTGGACATACCTAACTTGTCTCTGGTGCCAATACCGTAAATATTCTGCTTCTCCAAGTCTCCTTGCCATTCTCTATATCACCTCCTTGGCCACTTTTACTATGTAGCCCCAACTGAACTAATTTCTGGTGAGCCAGTCCAACCCTTAGTGGGAACAGACACCAGTTCGACACACTTTGCTTGGACCACCATGTCTGAGGCTTCAGAGCAACCAGCAGATTCAAATGAGAATCTCTTACAAAGACTTTTTGCCTTTATCTCTTGCTACAATACCTAAACAGTTGGCTCGCCCTCCCCCACCTTCTATCTAGTTACCAATTCCCCCAGGTAGCATCTTGGACTTAGCATTCTGGACTGGTCTGCACCACTTTTGGAAAACCTGGATCCCATCACTAACAGTATAGTAGCATTTCTGTCTCTTCCCAGAAAGTCTTTGATGGGCCCACCCGAGCCTCCTCCTCAGTAGGGATGAGCTTCGTGTTCGAGTCGAACGTACATTCGACTCGAACATTGGCTGTTTGGCCGTTCGGCGAATTCCGAACGTTTGGGCCGTTCGCGTCAAAATTCGAGTGGCGCGCGCGGACCACAATGCACTGCGGTGGCGCAGTGCATTGCTGGCTCATGATTGGCCAAGCATGCACTGTGATCCGCATGCTTGGCCAATCGTAGCACCAGCAGCGAGGAGAGCCATGATTGGCCACAGGCATCCTGCCTGTGGCCAATCATAGCTCAGGCTGTGTAGTGCACGCCCCACACTATATAAGGCCGCCTTTGAGGCTGCCTCGTGTAGTGTGTTAGCATCTGAAGCAGTGGGTGTTCTGTGTACCTTCAACACAGTACACACCGATCGTTTTTGGCTGATTTCCTATCTTGCTGCTGTGTAGTGGTTGTTGTCTGTGCCCTGACCGCAGTATAGACCACTATATTCACCTCACCTATATAGCTAGTGATCTAGCTTTAACCACTTAACAACTGCCCATTGCCGATTAACGGCTTCAGGGCGGTTGTTTAACTCTGAGAGGCCGTTAATTAACGGCCTCCCAGAATTCTGCTCTCGCGCGCCCCCTGGGGCGCGCACTCGAGAGCATCCGTGACCGCCGGGTCCACAGGACCCGGCGCATCACGGATCACAGTAAACGGCCGCTCGTCGCGGCCGTTTACCACGTGATCGCTCCGTCAAATGACAGAGTGATCACTTGTAAACAAACCGGCGTCATGTTATGACGCCGGTTCCTCCCTCCCCTCTCTGTACCGATCGGTACAGCGGAGGGGAAAGAGATCGGTGTCAGCAGCGTTGTGGGCTGCATCTGCAGTGCCCACATCGCTGCTCACCGAATTTAACCCCTCAATTCCCTGCCAATACTCTGCAATACCAGTGCATACTCTGCAGTACCCTGCCATTACTCTGCAGTACCCCGCCATTACTCTGCAGTACCCCGCCATTACTCTGCAGTGCAGTACCCTGCCATTACTCTGCAGTACCCTGCCATTACTCTGCAGTACCCCCCATTACTCTGCAGTACCCTGCCATTACTCTGCAGTACCCCCCATTACTCTGCAGTACCCCCCAATACTCTGCAGTACCCCCCAATACTCTGCAGTACCCGCCATTACTCTGCAGTACCCCGCCATTACTCTGCAGTGCAGTACCCTGCCATTACTCTGCAGTACCCTGCCATTACTCTGCAGTACCCCCATTACTCTGCAGTAACCCCCATTACTCTGCAGTACCCTGCCATTACTCTGGAGTACCCCCCAATACTCTGCAGTACCCTGCTATTACTCTGTAGTACCCCGCCAATACCCCGCCAATACTCTGCAATACCCTGCCATAAATTGCCATACCCAGCCATACTCGGAGATACCCAGCCATACTCGGTGATACCCTGAAATACCCAGCCATAGACGCCCCCCACCCCTCACCGCCCTCCGGTGCTTCTACCAACTCGCCAGTACGATCAAAGCCAGAATCTTTTTTTTATTTTTTATTTCAGGCTTCCCAGCCTAGAGGTGAGATGTGGGGTCATATTGACCCCCAGATTTCACTGTAAAGAGGACCTGTCACCCCATATTCCTATTACAAGGGATGTTTACATTCCTTGTAATAGGAATAAAAGTGATCAAAAATATATTTTTGGGGAAAAAAATGTCAAACTAAAATAAATAAAGTAAAATAAACAATAAAAAAAAAAAAATTTTTTTAAAGCGCCCATGTCCATGTGCTCGCATGCAGAAGCGAACGCATGCGTAAGCCCCGCCCACATATGAAAACGGTGTTCAAACCACACATGTGAGGTATCGCCGAGAACGTTAGAGCGAGAGCAATAATTCTAGTCCTAGACCTCCTCTGCAACTCAAAACATGTAACCAGTAAAAAAAAATTTAAGCGTCGCCTATGGGGATTTTTTAAGTAGCGACGTTTGGCGCCATTCCACGGGCATGTGCAATTTTGAAGAGTGACATGTTTGATATCTATTTACTCAGCATAACTTCATCTTTCACTTTATGCAAA
This sequence comes from Lithobates pipiens, assembly GCF_037356315.1. NCBI lineage: Eukaryota > Metazoa > Chordata > Amphibia > Anura > Ranidae > Lithobates > Lithobates pipiens. Next base: position 3,229,856 of record NW_027507718.1, read on the forward strand.
CATTGGGCTAACTTTACTGTTTTTTTTGTTTGTTTTTTAAGCACAGAACTGTTTTTTCCCCCAAAAAAACGCGTTTGAAAAATTGCTGTGCAAATACCGTGTGAGATAAAAATTTGCAACGACCACCATTGTATTCTCCAGGGTCTTTTGGTATGCATATGCTGTGTGTGTGAAATAACCTGATAATATGACAATTTTGTGGAAAAAAAAAAAAAAAGGAAATAGGCCGTCAGTACTTCAGGTGTGATCAATTTTCAGATATTGGCACCATAGCTTGTGGACTCTATAACTTTCACAAAGACCAAATAATATCCACCAATTTGTACTTATTTTTACCAAAGATATGTAGTAGTATGAATTTTGGCCAAAATTTATGAAGAAAAAATTACTAATCTGCTAAATTTTATAACAGAAACGAAGAAAAATTCATTTTTTCGCAGAATTTTCGGTCTTTTTTCTTTTATAGCACAAAAAATAAAAAACTGAGAGGTGATTAAATACCACCAAAAGAAAGCTCTATTTGTGTGAAAAAAAGGACAAACATTTCCTATAGGTCCAGTGTTGCATGACTGAGTAATTATCATTCAAAATGTGAGGGCACCGAAAGCTGAAAATTGGTCTGGTTATTAAGGGTGTTTAAGTGCCCAGTGGTCAAGTGGTTAATAATAGAGCTTGCAGTCAGTAGTGTTAGGAGATAGTGCGTGCTGTCTGCGTGCTCTGTACCCAGTACATACCGCTATAATATAGGGCAGGCCCCTACTTTCAAACATCCAACTTACAAACATCTCCTACTTGCAAACGCAAGGAGACAGCAGCAAGTGAGATGAAAAAAGATGGACGACAAAACAAATTATACAGGGGTGATAACCCTTCCCTATGTTTTCCAAAAAGCTTAAAAATAGTTTGTTTGACTGGAGCTACACTTTAAAAATGTACCGGTTGAAAATTACAAACAGATTCAACTTAACACAACAAACCTACACAGTCCCTGTCTTGTTTGCACCGCCTGTATACTGCTGTTCTGAGTATATAGGGCCTGGGGGCCACACGCATTTCCTTTTTTTAATATGGGTACGGGGTTCCCCTTAATATGCGTACAAGACCCAAATAGGCTGGTAATGGGCAGGGAGGGCTACCCATGCCATTTTTCTCAATGATTTTCAACCATATTGCAGGAACCAGATATAACATTAAAACCGCAAGCAGTTTTAAATGGTGTTATTTCCGTTTAATGTCATTTTGTGCAGGCACTGTTCCAAACACGGGAAACACGTGGCACTTCACAGGCATACTACAGACACCCCCCAGGCACCATATTTAAAGGAATATTTCACCTTTTTTTTCACTTTAATCGTCATTAAAATCAGTGCTCCCGACAAAACGGCAGTTTTCAAAACTTTTTTTTGCAGTGACCCATGTCCCCTGAGGCAGGAGGCAGGTCCCCAAACCCTTTTTAGGACACTATCTTGCATATTAGCCGTTAAAATTAGCACTTTCCATTTCGAACGTTCGAGTCCCATAGACTTCAATGGGGTTCGAACGTTCGTAACGAACGCGGGGGTCATTCGCAAGTTCTGGTGCGAACCTAACCGGGGGGTGTTCGGCTCATCCCTACTCCTCAGCAAGTGCTCTTCTCGGATTCCTTCAAGGCACTCTTACAATAGGGCAGTATGCCATCCTGTTTCACATAGTAGCTGCAGAACTGGCCAGCAATAATGAAGCCCTCTCAGCTACCTCTTGGCAAGGCTTAGCAAATCACATTAAATATGAACTGGCAGATTTAGAAATTCCTTGCAATAAAGATGACCTTATTTCTCTGGCTATCCATTTCCAAGAGCAAACCCAGGAAAGTGTCACGAGTGCAAAGCTTTCAAGCCTTGTCTAGCACCAAACTTCCAATGTCCCCTTGAACTGCATAAGGTCATCTTCTCCTTCTCAGGATACACCCATTTAACTGCCTTCTCTCTAAAGGAAAGAATGTAAATGCTTTTTTTCGGGTCAAATGAAAACCAGATAAAAGTTTTGGGTGCTTCCGGCACATTTGGCACAGGTACCAGCACCTCAAGAAGGCACACATCCTGGATATATACAGTATATGTACTAGCAGTGAGGGCAGTTGCATATCTAGGGCAACTAGGCCCTGAGCACCAATTGAGAGGGGTGCCATGCCCCTCAGGGACAGAGACAGTGCTTGCCCCTTTAGTCTTCTGTTCCCTTTTAGACCTCCGCTCAGTGTAGATCCACAAAAAGTGTCAGCACAATTGAGCACTAGAAATACAAGATCAGATAACAGCCACATAAGACACACTGAGTGAATTTAGACTGGCTCTTAAGGAACCAGCTAAAATGCAATCAGTGGGTGTTCCTCACTTACAAAAAAAGAAGAAGCCAGGGGGAAAATATTTGGCCAAACAGCATCTGCATACAAATGGAGTATGGGTACAGGAATGCAATAGTTGCAAAGAAAGATTCATTCATCCATGTGATTTATTGTTGACAGATAAATCTAATAGACTTCTTTCATTCAGAGTTCAGAACAAAATAAATCTGTGTGTTTATGGCCAGCTTAAGGCAGGGGCAGAAAAACTGAAAGAGAAAGCCTGATTACTCTGCATCAATATATCTAAATCCAAGTTTTGGGTGCTTCCGGCACATTTGGCACAGGTACCAGCACCTCAAGAAGGCACACATCCTGGATATATACAGTATATGTACTAGCAGTGAGGGCAGTTGCATATCTAGGGCAACTAGGCCCTGAGCACCAATTGAGAGGGGTGCCATGCCCCTCAGGGACAGAGACAGTGCTTGCCCCTTTAGTCTTCTGTTCCCTTTTAGACCTCCGCTCAGTGTAGATCCACAAAAAGTGTCAGCACAATTGAGCACTAGAAATACAAGATCAGATAACAGCCACATAAGACACACTGAGTGAATTTAGACTGGCTCTTAAGGAACCAGCTGAAATGCAATCAGTGGGTGTTCCTCACTTACAAAAAAAGAAGAAGCCAGGGGGAAAATATTTGGCCAAACAGCATCTGCATACAAATGGAGTATGGGTACAGGAATGCAATAGTTGCAAAGAAAGATTCATTCATCCATGTGATTTATTGTTGACAGATAAATCTAATAGACTTCTTTCATTCAGAGTTCAGAACAAAATAATTCTGTGTGTTTATGGCCAGCTTAAGGCAGGGGCAGAAAAACTGAAAGAGAAAGCCTGATTACTCTGCATCAATATATCTAAATCCAACACATAGATGTGTGGGGTAAACTTTCACCCCATTCTGCTAACAGCTTAGATTTAGGTGAATGGACCCAATCAGCAACATGATATATGGATGGTTGTCTGTCACCCCTGGTAGCCTTGTTATTCTAAGCTAAACAGACTTAGCCCCTGTACACACGGTCGGACATTCTGCCAACCAAATCCATTGGATTTTGTTCGATGGGTTTTGTCCGACGGATTGTGTCCGAAACTGTTGCATACACACGGTCGGACCAAGTTGTCGGAAAATTTGATCGTTCAGAACGTGATGACGTTACTTCGTTACGACTGGACTACGTTCAGGCTAGTAGCCAATAGCTTTGGTGTAGGAATTTGATCTGAGCATGCGTGGCACTTTGTCCGATCGGAATTCTCTACACATGATCGGAGTATGTCCGATCAGACCAGTTTGTCATAAAATATTTCCAACAAGTTGGAAAATTGGGTCCGACGGATATTCCGACGGAATCAGTCCGATGCATATCACACACAGTCAGATTATCCGACAACATGGTCCGATAGGACACATTCCGACGGATTTTCCGACCGTGTGTACAAGGGCTAAATGTGGCTAATCCTGGCTCTGCCAAACACTTCAGCATGTGAGTCACCTTACTACATTATCATTCTTAAAATGTTAAAATATCTAGATAGAGGTGAGCATGCGCGGGGCTTGGAAAATGGCCGTTTGAGCCGCGAGCTCCTCACCATCCCAGCACAGCGCCACCCACAGCAGCCTCTATGGCCACCTGTTAACGGCAAAACTGGCAGTCATAGCACTCGAAAATCCCCCCCATATGCCCAAACTCTCAGCCAGGAGAGATCTTTGGCCACAATTCAGCAGCAGCCCGCACCTCAGCGAATCCAAGATGGCGGCCGCGACTCAGCCACATGCTGCCATCACAGATCCATCTAGAATCACAGGCACACAATCATGCCTGCAACGCTGCAGTACTCTCTGATGACATATGTGAGTACACTGCAGGACATGACTCACTCCCCAGCCTCCACAGAGTCCCTGCTCAGCTGCACCATAGAGGACTATGCATTATCCCCTATGGGGCCTAACACAGCCTCCAAATATTGCATCCCATCCACTGAACACCAGCCCAAAGTCTCTGACGTCCCTGCTGATGAGCTCTACCAGAGGCTATCAGAGCAACTAGAAAGGGGCTTAGCTCACACAGCATCCAAAATTACAAGGGATTTGAAATCCGACTTTCAGAACCTGGGAGCCAGGATGGAAACAATTGAGAGCAAGCTTGACAAGACTGTTGAAGCTACAAACCAAAACTCTGCTCTCATCCAGACAATACAGCACCAACTAGATGTCGCCCTATCCAGAAACGATAAATTAGAGAACAGGTCCAAGAGGTATAATATCAGATTTCGAGGCCTCCCAGAAACCGTCACTAATGTTACCACAGCAGTGCAGGAGGTAATCAGGAACCTGATTCCAAACATTCCTCGATATCGCCTGGAGCTGGACAGAGAGCACAGAGCCCTGGGTCCCCCTAGGAAAGACGGCACACCAAGAGACATCATAGCCAAACCTCACTACTACGCAGTGAAGGATGAAGCATCTGATCTCCCAGGAAGCTGAAATGGACACGTCTCACCTCACTCCCGGAGCAGCCAAAAGACCCAGTCCCACTAGCCCCCATTCCCCACTATGGAACAAGAAGACGAACAAGAAGGCTAAAGACAACGGTCCTTCCTGACCGATCACTAACTACTCTACTATGTTTCTACTAAACACCCCAGAATAGGGTGTCGGGTTCTGGTTCCCACTGAACCCAATGTTTAGAGAATTCCCTGATTCCACTACGGGGCAGACTCCAAGCTTGTTCCCCAGCCTCCCAACTGTTTGCTTGTAAATTTTTTCCAAAGTTTTTACTGCTTTATCTTCAAAAGTGATCCCGATTGCCCTTGAGATCAAACTACAAATGTGCTGAGTGATCCTCAACCCCCTACTCCTGAGCAATTCTCCTACCAAAAAGGACAGACTTGGACTTGATTTTTCCTCAGGGACTCTAAGTAACTGTTCAATTTTTGACTCTTCCCCCTCTCCCGGGTGGGATTCCTTATGTTTCTCCCTTGTCTGGGGAATCCCCACCCGAGTAGTAGTATCCGAGAAGTGATGCAGAGGGTCTTATTCCATTCCGTTCCCCTCCGGGGGGGTTTGGCCATCCAAATCGCTCTTGACCTCTCCTCACCCCTTCCCTAAGGTCGTGGTTACACACTTCTAAAGCTTTACCAGGGGTGCCCTTGTTTGGGGTGGTCCCCATGCGCCTCCACCTAACCCTCAGATACCAGTCGGCCTCTGGGGGCTAGGTTGTCTGATCCTATTCTGGACAGACCCTTGTTATTTTACCTATGAGAGGATCTTGAGGGGTCTCTCCCCCCCGAGATCCAGCCTACTCATGCTAGGAGAATCTATTCCTCTCATTCTTTCCCCTACTACTCTCTACTTGCTACTTTCACTTTCCTCTCCTATCTCGAGCTTGATCTGTCCATTTCTTGCAGATCATCTAGGTACACTTCCAACATCCCCAACTGAGATGCCAGTAGATCCGACCAGAAATTCCATGTGAGGAGGTCAGAGGAAGACGACTAAGGGTGAGTGACGATGGACACAGCTACCTTGAACCCCCTTGGGCTCCATGGCTGACCCTACAGTAAGAGTCCTTAAATTAGCCACCCACAATGTCCAGGGCTAAATTCCTCTCTCAAATGACGGAAAGCCTTTGACAGCTACAAATCCCTGACCCTGGACATTGTTATGCTGCAAGAAACTAATTTTCATATACGTTAACGCATAAACCAAAACTAAAGGAGTGGCAATACTCTTCTCTATATCCTGAAAATTTTACAGCATCTTTACCTTTAAAGATCCACAAGGCAGGTTTCTTCTACGGTAGTGAAGGGCACAATAGAGGGGTACCTGTACTCCCTAGTTTCCTACTATTCCCCCAACAGAGGACAGGATAAATTCTTTCAACACCTAATGGACTCCCTGAACTCCCACTTGGAAGGCACAGTAATATGAGGGGGGGATGATTCAAATGTATCCTACCACCAGGGGTTTGACAAAACCAAACCTCCCAAAGCCCAATTGACCCAACCTACTAAAATGAGTCATAAAATAGTGAAACTTCTCCATAATCCGGGACTAGCGGACGTGTGGCGGGAAATTAACCCCTCAAAATTGGATTTTACTCACTACCCCTACCCACACAACACTTACTCTAGAATCGATCACATCTTGATCCCAGCACTCCTTCTCTCCATGGTCCAACGTGCGCAAATTAGAGACACGGCTCTATCGGATCATGTATATCCATTCTGCTGCCCACAATAAAAAGAGGGGACACTGGCAATTGAACGTATACATTCTCTCAGACCCTATTAGAGTCACAGAAATAAACACTGCACTTCAGGAATACTTCAAACTAAACAATGTGGAAAATATTTCGGCTGAAACTCTCTGGGCAGCCCATAACGCCTTTATTAGGGGAAAGATAATCCAGATAGCATCTCAGTGCAAACGCGAAAAGAAGGCTGATATTGAACGATTAGAGAAGGCTTATTTAACACTGAAGGCACAGCACAAACAGAACCCTTCAGGTGCCCAAATAGCCTAACTTAATATGGCCCTGACGACCAAAGTAGAGAAACCTATCCACTGGAGTGGTACCAAATTCTATACACAGAAAGATAGATTGGCCCGCTACTAGCTACCAAATTATCTCCCCAAGTAAAGATCCCCACCATTCCCAAGATTCGAACCCCTGGTGAGGAACCTATCTCCAACCCCACCAAAATATTGGATGCATTCCAAGATTACTACTCCAAACTTTACAGCTCCTCCAATCAGACAAGCAGGGAATCTACAACTAGATTCCTAGATAATCTCCCCATTCCTAACTTCTCGGACGAACACAAGAACCTCATGGAAGCTTCCATCACAATGGAGGAGGTGACAGAAGTCATTAAGGGCCTCAAAAGGGGATCTGCACCTGGCCCTGATGGCCTCTCTGTCCCCTATCATAAAGCCTTTGGGGATACCCTAGCTCCCCACATGACAAAATTCTTTAACTCCAAAACACAGGGCGACCCCTTAGGTGCCCAACTCATCACAGCTTACATTATTGTCATACTCATGAACTCGGAGGTAGTCAACAACTACCGCCTGATTTCCTTAATCAACAATGACCTAAAAACACTAACAAAAATATTAGCCAACCGCCTCACCTCCTTTATTAACTTTTACATTCATAAGGACCATGTAGGCTTCATACCTGGTAGACAAGTACATCGAGCAATAGACATTGTGTCGATTCTACAAACTGGCTGGGAAAGGGGCCCCAAACAACAGGGTCTACTCCTGGCTCTTGATATACAAAAAGCCTTTGACAAAGTGTCTTGGTCCTACATATTCTCCCTCATAGAGCTCTGGGGCTTTGGACAATGCTTCATGGGACTCTTGCATGGCATATGCAAGGCTACTGCTCAATAGACATTGCTCGAGGAACCAGACAGGGATGCCCTCTCTCCCCAATCATATTTGCCATTGCCATTGAATCCCTAGCAATCGTAATACGGCAAAAAAAAAATATTAAAGGGGTAAAATGTGGTGACCAAACTCACAAATGTGGCCTTTTTCGCTGATGACATTCTCCTATTTCTAACCTCCCCTGTAACCTCACTTCCTAATCTATGTATAGTCCTATCAGAATTGATCTGGTCACCAGATCAATTACTCCAAGTCACAAGCAATCAATATCTCTCTACCAACAACGACAGTCTCCCTACTCTGGCAATCATTTAGGTTTCCTGGAGTGATTCCACTATTAAATATTTAGGCACAACCTTAACAGCCTGCGCTGAAAACCTGTACACCCACAATTAGCCGCCCTCCTACTGAAAACTAGAAGCAGACCTACAGAAATGGGCCAAACATGAACTCTCCTGTCTAGGAAGAATAAACTCCATCAAAATGACCTTACTTCCTAAAATACTGTATCTTTTCTGCTCCCTCCCCATCCCCATCAGGAAAGACCACCTATTGTCGCTCCAAATCAAGGTTATTCAATTTATATGGGGAAACTCAGGCTTTAGGATCCCACAACATACCCTATACCTACAGACGAAAGGGAGGTCTGGGACTACCGAACTTACACAAATACTACTTGGTGGCTAGACTGGCCCAACTCTCCACTATTTACTCAAGATTGGAAAAAACGGACTGGATCCGTATGGAAAGACAAGCTGTCCCTAATTTTACCCTGGAATTCTTGCTCTGGTGCCCCTTGAAAAGCAAACCCCTAATTCTATCCCAAACTCTATCCCATTCTTGTGCCCTTTGGGACTTCCTAAGAAACCGTTCTGACCTAGTATCTCAAACCCACCGAAAAGTGGAAAAAATACTGCGCTCTTAATCTAAAAAATATAAAATCATCTAAATTTCTAAAGCTGCAGCTACTAAGATGTGACACACATCAGAATAACAGTACGCAAAAAATATGTAGCTGCGCTATCTAATTGCTCCCACCCAGCTGTGTGTGGATGACTAATGTTACTGCAACATACAGACTATCACCGTATAAATAATGTGATCAATAAAGTGAATGCTTTTCCAAATAATTCATCAACATAAGGAAAAAAGTATAAATAAATACTGAATAAATAAATAAATATTATACAGAATTCATAAATGTTCTTACAAAATATCATTAGACAAAAAGGGTGAAAAAGAAAATATTGATACATTTTACTAAATAGTACACAAATTAATAAACAATGAAATAAATGAAATAGTGAATAAATATAAATTATTCAAATTCATAAATAATACTAATGTAAGGCAGTGAGCAGGCAAGGTGAGAAATTAAGTTAAACACTTGTACAAACAAAAAGTGACAAAGTGCCCAAAGCCCAAAAAGAAATAGTCCACATAGAAGTCCTTTTAATAAGAAGGGTGACTCCTTAAATTGATGTCAAAACTACGTTCGATCCTCCTTCACCAACACACTGTGCTGATCACCAGTAAAAATGCCCGCTAACCAGAAGGAAGCATGTAAATGCTCACAAATTATATGTCACTTAGTCTGCCGGATGGATCACAGATTCCCCACCAACTTTGTCTGGAACTTCTCCCGGAAAAACTCTCAATTATGCAGACAACTGTGTGGTTGGAGGTAGAAGAACGCCGATGGTGGCTGTGTCTTCTGGATAGAGACTGATAATGTGTCCACCATGTGGATGGAGACTGTCTTTAATTTATTTAATTATTTATTAATTTGTGTACTATTTAGTAAAATGTATCAATATTTTCTTTTTCACCCTTTTTGTCTAATGATATTTTGTAAGAACATTTATGAATTCTGTATAATATTTATTTATTTATTCAGTATTTATTTATTTATAATTTTTTCCACATGTTGATAAATTATTTGGAAAAGCATTCACTTTATTGATTACAGTGATGGTTTGTATGTTGCAGTAACATTAGTCATCTACACACAGCTGGGTGGGAGCATTTAGATAGCGCAGCTACATATTTTTTGCGTATCTCAAACCCACTCTTTGGCCCACATGTTCCACAATCCTGATTTCCCACCCGGAATGGATATTTGATCCTTCAAGTGGTGGCTAGACAAAGGTCTGTACCGTATAGGACACTTCTTCATCTCCAAGGACCCCCTCACACTTAGCCACTGCATCAATAAACTCAAACTCCCGGATTCCGAGAGTTTCAGATTCGGACAGATTGCAAACTACCTGCACAAAAATATGGAAAGATAAATCAATTCCACCCAGGTTTACCATTTATGAGCCATGGTGTTGACAAGCTGTGGAGCAAAGCAGGGGAATATCTGTAATCTATTCGTCACTCTCTCTACCAATAGCTAAATCCTCCTACACGATTTAATGGGAGGCTGACCTTCAGTTCGAGTGGGACCTGGAGGTCTGCCAAATGGCCTGCACCAAAGCTTTTAAAGGGATTCTTAACACCTCCCTGATGGAAGCCGGTTTAAAGGTTCTAACTAGATGGTACTTAAACCCCACTAAACTCGCAGCTATATACCCAACAACAGATCCACAATGCTTCAGGGGCTGCCAACTCCAGGGCACAATGGCACATAGAGTATCTAACAAAGGTGAGTACACCCCTCACATTTTTGTAAATATTTTATTATATATTTTCACGTGACAAAACTGAAGAAATTACACTTTGCTACAATGTAACGTAGTGAGTTTACAGCTTGTATAACAGTGTAAATTTGCTGTCCCCTAAAAATAACTCAACACACAGCCATTAATCAGTGGCGGCCCATCCATAGGGGGTGCATGGGTGCCGCCCCCACTCCAGGCAGTCACAAACAAAAATAATGTAAAACTGTGCCATTAAAAAAAATACAAAATAAGGTCCTTAAGTGCACTGTGTTCGGACGCAGTGCGACGCCGGACAAAGTGCACTTATGGGAAGCACCACGTCTATGCAATCACGAGATTACAGACAGGGCGCTTCATTTGCGGGCTTTTATTTTGCCTTGCTCCACTTTCCGTAGTGCCGAGTAGCTTATGGTATCTATTACTACGGCCGGGTGCTTTTATTGACATCCGAGTTTGATATCAATTCCTGTTTTCTCTCTCCCATTGCGCCCAGGAGAGAGGAAACAGGAAGTACGAGGAGCGGAATCGCCGCTGCCAGTGGAAGAAGACATCATAGGAGAGGGCACCACAGCAAGGAAAGTACACAGGCGGGACACAGAGACACAGGCTGGCTGCATTTCATATGACACAGGCTGGACACAGGGACACAGGGACACAGGCTGGCTGCATTTCATGTGACACAGGCTGGACATAGGGACACAGGCTGGCTGCATTTCATGTGACACAGGCTGGCTGTATTTCATGTGACACAGGCTGGCTGTATTTCATGTGACACAGGCTGGCTGCATTTCATGTGACACAGGCTGGCTGCATTTCATGTGGCACAGGCTGGCTGCATTTCATGTGACACAGGCTGGACACAGGGACACAGGCTGGCTGCATTTCATGTGACACAGGCTGGACACAGGGACACAGGCTGGCTGCATTTCATGTGGCACAGGCTGGCTGCATTTCATGTGACACGGGCTGGCTGCATTTCATGTGATACGGGCTGGCTGCATTTCATGTGACACGGGCTGGCTGCATTTCATGTGACACGGTCTGGCTGCATTTCATGTGACACAGGCTGGCTGCATTTTTTGGGACACAGGCTGCATTTTATGTGACACAAGCTGCATTTGATGTGACACAGGCTGCATGTAAGGAGGGATTCTGCTGGGGGGCACCTGATGTAAGGACGGACTCTGTTGGGGACACCTGATGGCATCTGGTGGCAGGCAACATGGCTAGTGACAAGCTCAGGGCTCCCACTGATTCTGCATTATGGTGAGTTGAATGATTTCATTTTATATTACAATGTAATAATAGAAATAATGCACTTCAATCATGCTGACACCACAACAACCATGGTGCCGAGATGATTGAAGTGCTAACACCAGGTGTTTGGAGTATCTTTATCTGCTGATTGTTAAACTTTCTAGAATATACATATTTCTATTGTTGTGTAGGATCTGGGCCTGCTGTCCCTCCCTCTCCTTCCATCCCTCGTTCATCTCAGACACTACCACACCACCTTAGAGTCATGCTCACTATTTCACTGAAGCCACGCCAATTTTCACCAAGTGGGGGGGGGGGGGTAAAAAGGGAAGGGTGGGGTCTGGCGCCCCCATTCTAAAACTTTACCAGCCACCACTTCCATTAATGTCTAAACCACTGGCAACAAAAGTGAGTACACACCAAAGTGAAAATGTCCAAATTGGGCCCAATTAGCGATTTTCCCTCCCCAGTGTCATGTGACTCGTTAGTGTTACAAGGTCTCAGGTGTGAATGGGGAGCAGGAGTGTTAAATTTGGTGTTATCGCTCTCACTCTCTCATACTGGTCACTTTTAAGTTCAACATGCCACATCATGGCAAAGAACTCTCTGAAAAAAAGAATTGTTGCTCTACACAGAGATGGCCTAGGCTATAAGAAGATTGCAAAGACTCTAAAACTGAGCTGCAGCACAGTGGTCAAGACCATACAGAGGTTTAACAGGACATGTTCCACTCAGAAAAGGCCTCGCCATGGTCGACCAAAGAAGTTGAGTGCACATGCTCAGTGTCATATCCAGAGGTTGACTTTGGTAAATAGATGTATGAGTGCTGCCAGCATTGCTGCAGAGGTTAAAGAGGTGGGGGGTCAGCCTGTCAGTGCTCAGATCATATGTCGCACACTACATCAAATTGGTCTATGTGTCTGTCGTCCCAGAAAGAAGCTCTTCTAAAGATGATGTACAAGAAAGCCCACAAACATTTTGTTGAAGACAAGCAGACTAAGGACATGGATTACTGGAATCCTGTCCTGTGGTCTGATGAGACCAAGATAAACTTATTTGGTTCAGATAGTGTCAATCGTGTGTGATGGCAACCAGGTGAGGAGTACAAAGGCAAGTGTGTCTTGCTTATAGTCAAGCATGGTGGTGGGAGTGTCAGGGTTTGGGGATGAGTGAGTGCTGCCGGCACTGAGAAGCTATAGTTCATTGAGGGAACCATGAATGCCAACATGTACTGTAAAATACTGAAGCAGAGCATAATCCCCTTTGGAGACTGGGCCGCAGGACAGTATTCCAACATGATAACGACCCCAAACACACCTCCAAGATGACCACTGCCTTGCTAAAGAAGCTGAGGGTAAACGTAATGGACTGGCCAAGCATGTCTCTCTCCAGACCTAAACCCTATTGAGCATCTGTGAGGCATCCTCAAACAGGCATCCTCAAACAGAAGGTGGAGGAGCGCAAGGTCTCTAACATCCACCAGCTCTGTGATGTCATCATGGAGCAGTGGAAGAGGACTCTGGTGGCAACCTGTGAAGCTCTCTTGAACTCCATGCCCAAGAGGGTTAAAGCAGTACTGGAAAATAATGGTGGCCACACAAAATATTGACACTTTGGGCCCAATTTGGACATTTTCACTTAGTGGTGTACCCACTTTTGTTGCCAGCGGTTTAGACATTAATGGCTTTGTGTTGAGTCATTTTGAGGGGACAGCAAATTTACACTGTTATACAAGCTGTACACTCACTACTTTACATTGCAGCAAAGTGTAATTTCTTCAGTGTTGTCACATTAAATGATATAATAAAACATTTACAAAAATGTGAGGAGTGTACTCACTTTTGCAAGATGCTGTATCTGGTGGTTACCGACTGCGCGGCTCCCAAGTCCCCCTTAGTCGCCCTGCTCAACGCCCATATTCCCCAGACACTCAAATCCAAACAAAAGCTAATACACTTTATCCTTCTCGGAGCCAAACGGATGGTAGCGAGGGCTTGGAAACAACCCTACGTCTCTCTAGCAGCAGCTAGATGCAAGATCTCCTGGGTAATGTCACAAGAAAAATTTGCAAGGGTCCTCACTGACACAACCCAAAAATTCAAAAGTGTCTGGGAATCATTTATAGGTATCTCGCTTATTACCGGAATTACCCTTCTCCAACCTTGACTCACTAACTAGGAACAGGCTCATCCTCTCCCTCCCTCTTCTTCTATCCTTTCTTCGCCTTTCTTTTCTTTACTGTTCTCACCTCTCTAAAGGTTTGATTTGAGAAGAAGCAATAACTGGCACTAAGAAACCAATCCTATAGACACGCTATCATTCACAGACAAAGACCCCTATACAGAGGACACCTTGAAAGTAGATGCCCACAGTGAAAGCTTTCCGTGATAGGGTGTGGGGGGGGGTTTCCCCCTGGCACAGTATGAGCCCAGATGGGGTGTCGGGGGTAGGGACATCCCCTCCCCTTTCGGCTGCTGTTTCCCCCTTGTCCCTGGACCAAACCCGAGAAAACTGTGGAGTTTCCGACACTGATTAGAACTGATAGTACTGCCCCCAGGGGCTAGCCTAGGTTACATTGCTACTAACAATCTCTTCTGCATTTTCATTATTGTTTCAGTTATTGTATTATACGTTGTTTTTGAGCAATGTGTTGATCTTTCTTTGTTATGCAAAATAAAAACTTTTGAATGTAAAATATCTAGATAGATTTGTATTTGTAACTTTTGCAGTTAGCCATAATTAAACTGAACAAAGCTTTTAAAACTGTATTTGGTTTGTTTACAAAATGCCACAGCATTATGTGAACCAATGAGTGGTCAGTAATTACTGTGCATTTTTTACTTTGTACATTGCCTTTTGTCAAGATATGTGCATCAGATGATTCAACATCTAGAGTTTGTAGAAAACCTGCATGAACTACTTTCTATATTGATCATTCTTCTTCACTGAAGATGCTTCTGTCTAACTGATTCAGCTAATGCCTGATGCCTGCAGGTCTTAGTCCCTTATCTTCTGGGTCAAAGAACATACAATGTTATCTGCTTCCATGGATGTGTGTAATTGCTTCTTTGTGAGTTGAAGGCTTGAATTGTAAAACAAACCTTTTGCTGCATATAGTTTATACAGGTTTAAAGACTTTTTTTTTCCCCTTGATTTTTGTGTCATCGAGAAAATTTACTTTTCTGTGGCAGTTCTAAGACTGATTGACAGATAAACAAGTTCAAACGTTCTATTTCAACATGTGAGTTTTGAGTAGTTGCTGGCAAGATAAATCACATACTAACTTTTCATCTCTCTCAGGAACTACTAATTTTAGACATTCAAAATTCAACTTCAAAATTCCATGATACTTTTTATTTGTACTAAAACTTAAAGCAGACCTTGCAAGGTCCACTTATTTAAGGTCCAAAGGGTAGTGGTAGAGCGGCACCAGGCATAGATTTTAACAGCTTACCAAAATATGGACAAAGTCATTACTTGAGCCTGTATTCAGTAACTTACCACAAAGACTAGGGATCCCCTAAAAGAGGAAAATCATCTGAATTGAGAAATCCAAGTGTAATGGTCAAAGTGCCCTGGAAATCTTAAGCTTCGCCTATAAGCAAATAATTTATTTGCACTTAAAATCTCAAATACAGCTACAGCTATAATGCTGGGAAAAGCACACTTGTATATATCCAAGACATAGATGCTGGAATCACGGTGAGCTTAGCAGAATCCTCCCTAGGATGTGCAGCTCCTTTTATTTATACTGTAAACATGAATAACAAAGGATGGTGGTGGCTTCAGAATCAGCCAATCAGACACTTGTATTCTGTCAAAAGAACCAATAACACACATGTATATATTCAAATGAATTCCAGTAGTGACGTGTGCAGATGGTCATGTGCAGAGCCATGTGGCAAGCGTCTTGTGAGACACAATTTGAATACTACTTACATGGCTTTGAACACGACCGTGTGCACACTCCCACTGCTACCAATGACGTGAGCTGTACTCATGGCTCAGTGGGCCATAATTTTGTATGGGAATGCTATGGTTCCCATGTATGCAGATCTGCTTACTAGGAGCGTTAATGCAGTAGCCATGAGGTGGCCAGTCTCTTGGTGAGGCATGAACAAACATCCTTAAATGAGCAAACACATCTGCCATGTCTATGGGAAGTTTTCCACAGTATGTGCGAATATGCTTGCATAAGTGTATTAAAGCAAAACTGACACTGGGGGACATCTGACAACATACATTAATAAAAATGTCCACAACAAAAGAGAGTCCCAAATGAAAAATCTTTAGGAGTCCAGCTTAATTGTTCAATTGGCAACAACAAGCTCAACTGTCTTTGAACTATTACATTCATTCACAGTGTCACCCCTTCCTAAAATTCTAAATAAAACTGGGAAGGGGAAGTAGATAAGATGTTTAACTTTCCCCAGCACCCTCTTGCAGTGCCTAATTACTCAACATTCTCTAAGATTTGACTAAAAGAAGAACTATTCAGCATTCCCAGGGATTTTGTTGGCAGGAGGATGACGTCAAACCCTGCACTATGGAAGTCGAGAAAAGGTAAAGGATATTATGTAACCCCCCCCACCGCCCACCACATAGGATCTTTTTAGAAATTTTATGCAGCAGAGGAAGGCCAAACTAAAAAAGGTCTTAACGGAAGTGCAAGGCCCACTTTATTTTTTATTTACTATTTTTTTAGGACAAGCTTTCAAGGGTCTAGCAGTACTAGGTTGTGCAAAATGTTAAGACATATTAGGACATTTTAACAGTTTAGATAAACCTTTGCATTTTAGAACTGTTTAGACCTTAAAGAAGGGTGTACACCACAGTTACCTTGTTCTTAAAAAAATAACTGTTAGTACAAATAAAAAAGTCATCACGTACAGCATTCAAGTTTGTTGATATAGGTGCACTAATACAGTTACAATCACCTTACACCTGTTTCTACCAAATATCAGGCCATTGCATAGCCAAATGATAATACTTTTACAAAAGAAAAAAAAAAATTTCAGTAGTTGTTTTTCATATCCTCTTATGTAAAAAATAATTCTACATATTGCAGCTTTAGATCTAGCTCTTTCATTATGTTTCTTTTTTCAGGCTTTTTTTCACCTGGTAATCTTGTGAATAACACACTTCCTGTCTCTGATTGGCTACACTTAAGCCTGATAAACACGATAAGATTATCTAATGAATTTTGGTCCATTTTTTGTTGCGTGGTAGTCTCATATCGAAAGTGAAGAGGTTACTCAACATTAAGGATGAGCTTGATGTTCGGGTCGAACATAAGTTTGACTCGAACATCCAGTGTTTGCCCATTCGCCGAACATTATGGGGCGTTTGCGGCAAATTTCCAGTGCCGCAGAACATGCCATAATGCACTGTGAGATCGCAGTGCATTTCTGTATGATGATTGGCCAAAGCATGCACCTAACCTGCATGCTTTGGCCAATCACAGCATCCTCTGCTAAGAGAGCCACACTATATAAGGCTGCTTACACAGTGGCCGTGTGTAGTGTTGTTAGTGTGGACAGAAAGGTATCTTGATTTAGATTAATTTTAAAGGAAAAAGCTTGAATGGGAATACCGGGTAGTCGCTCACACCAACCCCATACGTAGTTCCATTCAGCCATATAATAAATTGGACTATACCGGTACTTGGTAATGGACAAACACTAATGAAATTTAAAATCAATATAATTTTAATAAAGGTATAAAACAAAACAATAATAGAATATCACTTGAAGAAATACAATAATATGCACATCACAGTTAGAGTATTCCTGACGGGTTCTCCACAGGAAACATTCAACCATAAAAGGTGCACAAAAATTTCCTCGACTAGTTTCGTGGGAAAAGGCCTGCTTCTTCAGGAGGATATCTATATAAAAATATCACAAACATTAGTATAATGCTGGGAAAAGCACACTTGTATATATCCAAGACATAGATGCTGGAATCACGGTGAGCTTAGCAGAATCCTCCCTAGGATGTGCAGCTCCTTTTATTTATACTGTAAACATGAATAACAAAGGATGGTGGTGGCTTCAGAATCAGCCAATCAGACACTTGTATTCTGTCAAAAGAACCAATAACACACATTCCAAACCAAAAAGAAGAAAAAAAAAGAGATTGCAGTAGGAGCAAGTCGGCTTACCACAAAGCCAATCAAAAATCACATAGAAACAGGGTGCCAAGGTTGAGATGGTTTAATCAAACTTGTAAGGATATTGTACTGTTTGCTGAGTATCAGATACCAGGTCCACTGTTAGATAGCTTAATGGCCATCGATGCTGCAAAGGGTACATAAAACATTTGAATGTATAGAGGATAAGAGGCAGACATGCATCATAAAGCCAGGACGCCAAGGAAATAGTTAAACAAGTTTATAATTAGATAGCATCAAATGTGGTGGTTACCTGTCAGCCAAGACAATATCCTGTTAAGAGCCCTGGAGGAGTGCCGTGCAAACCCGTCTATTCAGCGGTCAAATAGACCGCTAAATAGGCTCCCCAACACACACCACGTCTGACGTCCGCCGGAGGTCGGCGGCGTCTGACGTCATGTGGTCCGCTTCTCCGCATTGCGCAGGCGCACTAACAAGTCGCTACTGCGCAAGTGCGTCTGTTTGGCGGTCAGATAGATCGCCAAACAGGTTTCTTAGCAACCACCACGTCAGACGTACACCAGACCCCGGCGGCGTCAGAACGTCATGTGGTCTGTTCCCCCACACTGCGCAGGTGCAGTACCATACTGTTACTGCGTCAGTGCGCAGGGGAGACAACGCTAATGGATCGAATGATCCAGACGTTAACCCCTGCAAGTCAGGTGAAATTATCATCCGGACCAGGGGGAACACATGTCCACCGGGGGGAAAAAAGGGGACACTCAAATCCACCCACAAGCCATTGTCCCTCAAATATAGGGATCAAAGCACATCTCCCCATATAGAAGGAACATAGTATACATAACATCAAAAAACAAAAACATATCCATAAAACACAATTTACATACATGTTTTTTTGTACATAAAATATATATATATATATATATATATAGCAAGGGGGTATAGTCCCCCAGAAAAAGGGAAATGTACACCAGGGAATTATTCAGGTAGCCATAAACAGAAATCATATAGAAAGGGGGAAAGGGGGGGGAGAAAAAAGGGGGGGTGAAAGAAAAGGATTAAAGAGGGGGGTAGCATATTAAACGATACCTACTATAAAAACGGTTTGTAGGAAATTGTCTCATTAAGGCCTGGTGGTAGGGTGGCATTGAGTCGTTCGATCCACAAAGTTTCTCTCTGTAAGATCGTTCGATCCCAATTTCCACCCCTGGGGTTTGGAAAGACTACTTCGAGGGCAAAGAATTGGACCACTGTGGTGTGAAAACGATGATGAAGACCAATATGTCTACCAATTGTGGTAAGTTTACCACTTTCTGAATAATATAGGTGGTCACCAATCCTCTGTCTAAACTCTCGGATAGTCTTTCCAATATAGAAAGCTCCACATCTACAAGTCATTATATATATAACACCCTTGGTGCTACAATCAGAGAATGTACGGGGTAGGAATATTTCTCCATTGGGTAAAGTAAATTGTTTACCCTCCAAAATCCATGGGCAACGGGGGCAGTTATTACATCTAAATGTACCTCTAGAAGAACTAAAACTGGTAGATGTATAATGGCTATGCATTAGGCGATCCCGAAGGGAACATGCTCTTCGGAAAACTAGTTCAGGAGTAGGCCGTACATATTTAGCTAGAATATGATGCTCCGTAAGTAGATGCCAGTTTTTAGTAAGGATATTACGGAGAGTCTTATGATGGGCAGAGTATGTTGTAATGAATCTCAATGATTCATTACTTGTCGTTTTAGGTTGTTTATGTAATAATGTGTCTCTTGGGCGAGACACGGCCTTATTAAAGGCTTTTCTCAAACTAGTAGGGGAGTAGCCCCTGGCTAGTAGGCGACCACGTAAAGCATCGGCCTGAATTTTGAAGTCAGCGTCCCAGCTACAGTTTCTGCGTAATCGCAGAAACTGTGCGAACGGGATGCTGCACACCAAAGGTTCCGGGTGGGCACTGGTAGCAAACAATAAAGCATTGCCTGCAGTGGTGTTGCACTACCTGAAAAGGTTAAGCTAAACTATACTAAACTAAAAATAAAGTGCCTTATGCTTATATAAATAATACCAGTGTTACTAAGTGACACACTCCCAAGAGCGATGTCTCCTTCTGTTAGGTGATATCTCCTCCTTTTAGGTAAATGTAATAAAAAACTTCCAATATTATACAATTAGGTATTATACACGGTAAATATAAAACTGATCCAAATATGTGAAGTGTCTCCAGCAG
Source organism: Lithobates pipiens (assembly GCF_037356315.1). NCBI lineage: Eukaryota > Metazoa > Chordata > Amphibia > Anura > Ranidae > Lithobates > Lithobates pipiens. Next base: position 3,249,920 of record NW_027507718.1, read on the forward strand.
ATTAACCCGTGAATAATCAATGAAATAAAGTGTCCAATATGTTACAGATAGTAAAACAATAAAGTGTCATGTGCTTTAAATATTCAAGTGAATATCTCCAAGATAATAAACTCATAGAATTCTTCTTATATTAAAACGTGCAACACACAATGCATGCTTAAGCAAAAGAACTAAATAATAAAGTCTTTATGTGAAATTAAATGGAATAAAGTGACCAGTGGCTATTTTTCAGTGCTCCTCTTAGTAAGAAGAATAAAATGGTAAAGTCTTTATGTGAGCTGAAATGGGTAAAGTGACCAGTGGCTTATTCAGTGCTTCTCAAAAACAGGTGCCAGCAACCGTGTCTTTAATTCTTATATCTCCAGTGTTCACGGCACACCAGGTAGAGTGGCCCCTTACCTTACTGCTGTAAGGTAAACAGCAAAACAACCAAACGGCAAGGTCCAGGGGTTGTGACCTAATTCCTGGCAGGTGAGTACTGGCCCCCTCGGCTGGAATTTTGCACCTCAAATAGTTTCCACATGGATCTTAAGCCTCAATATTATCCACAAAGGTCTTCCAACACATTCATCCCAATGAACAGACACCTTGATCAGACACCTTGATCATTGAAGGTAAAGTAATTCTTTGTTAGTATGAATTCCAAAAGTGCTAAAATAAAGTTATTGAATGGCCACGTAGTTGTCTCCTGTTCATGCAAGAAGGATCCAGCCGTCAGTAAAGAGCCTCGATATCGATCACCACGAGCAGGGCATCCGGAGGGATCTGGATCCCCACAAGATGTTGCAACAAATCCACAGTATCCTTAATATAGGAAGGTACTCTTCGTACATGTGGCATTAAACAGACATCCACAAGTTTACTAGCATTATCTGTCAATGAGTCAATCCCTGAGACAATTGGCCTTCCAGGGGGTAATGGTAGGTTTTTATGCGTCTTCGGAAGGGCATAAAAAGTAGGAACCATCTGGAATTTAGGAATCAAGAAATCTAATGTATCTCTGTCAATAAGGCCTGCCATAAATGCCTCAGTACAGAGAACACAGAGTTCCTGATCAAATGAAGTAGGTACTGATTGGTCAATCGGACAATACCAAGTATGGTTGTTAAGGATGGTCATACACATGGTTTGGTACTGGTGTGTGTCATGAGGACAATATTCCCACCTTTGTCCGACTGCTTGATGACCAGGTCAGGATGTCTTTGTAAAGTTTTCAATGCTTGAGTCTGTCGAGAGTCAAGGTTAGGGGTAACATCATGCCAATGCTGTCGTTTCAGGTCTCTGATCGTAATTTGGAGAAAGGTCCAGATAGTAGGGCATGTCATAAGATCAGGGAATCTACGAGAACGTAATTTAAATTTCTTAGAGACCGGATCTAAATGTTGTATATGCATAGATGAAGATGTGTTAGAAGGTATAGTTTGTGAATTAGGATCTTCCGTAGCTCCTTCATCATAGAGGAGCATAAGATCCCGTAATGCCCGAAATTCAGCCATACTAAAATGTTTGGTACGTTCTGTAAGTTCACGTTCCAGGTTCAGGTTAGTGCGATCTTTATCAAACAAAAATGTAAATGTGAGGTTCCGTGCAAACAAATATAAATCTTTTATGGTTTCATTAACTTTGAATCTATCTAATGGGCAGAAACCTAAGCCCAAGTGAAGTACTGACACCTCTTCATCTGTCAAACGGTAGGGGCTCAGATTTAAGATATTGCGGTTGGTGTCGGGTTGGGGATAAGTGGTATGGCTAGTGTTGGTTTGAGGATATAAGAATCCAGGTTCCCTTGTTGCTTTTTTAGATCTAAAAAAGTCAAGTCCTCATTTATTTTTGTGTATTTATTAGTCATTAGTGTTGAATTCAAAACTTTTGGAATAGTACCATGAAGAGTAGGATGGCCTATAGCCCCCTCTGTTGAGGGAGTAGCCTCAGTGGGTGTTTGTGTAACAGGTGTACGTGCAGGTTTGGGGGGTTTTGAACCTTTCTTACCGCCATAACGTAATCTTTTGCGAGCAGAGTTTACTGTTGGGGTAGCCGAAGGTCTAAGGTTACTTTGTAGGGAATAAGTTGATGATTAGAGAGGAGTCAGATTCTATTTCCATTGTTGGATTTCTAGAGGTATTAGTCTGAGAGGAAGGCTTTCTCCCCAGATTCCTACTTGACCAGCAGTATGCAAAGCCTTCAGTGAGGCAGATTTATCTTTACTAAATTTAATCTGTTTCTTTACAATAATAGATTTATTTAAAGTTTCTAATCTGTCTCTTATATAGTTAACATTCAGTCGTTCGATCTCTTTATCTAATAAAGTCATATCCAAACTATATTGGTCGATCAAGACTTTCATTAGGTCAAGACTACAATTGGTCAAGATGTTCTCCCAAGTTTTCTTAAGATCCGGTGAGGGGTCTTTAAAGTTGGGAAGATTTGGTTTCGCAAGCCAATAGGGCAGATACGATCGGTAACATACATCTTAAAATATTCAATATGCCAATGTAAATGGGATTTACGCTTCAATAGTCCATAGATCTTATGAAAGTAGGTCTTCAAATCGTCCTCAACTTTATGCTCATTGAGACAAGTGGTTTTCAAATTTGTCATAAACCCTATCCAGACATAAAGAGGGGGGAAGGGGAAATTGGGACTTTATATGAGGCAACGAATGTATAGATTCATCTACCGCCATCCCTGATCAAGTATTGTAGGAAAAATAGGGTGGGACTTTAAATGAAGCATAGCTGCAAGGTAGGTATGTAAGGACATATCTGAAATTCATTGGCTAGGTATAAGATTTGAGGGTAAACGATAATAACATGGGTAACAATAATATGAATTGATTATATTTTATATATGTGTATACACAAGTACATATTATAACAAGATTTACAATGATAATCAACATCTCAAAAAAATGCATGATTAAAAAAGACAGAAATAATCTTCAATAGATTGAAGCATGAGACATTATAAATAAAGTCAGGGAGAATTTCAGACACATGCTTGCAAATGGTAGCATAAAAGCGCTCTACGCGTTTCGTGGAGTTCATCCACTCATCAGGAGCAGTTCCAAGGTTAAAATTATCTACAAAGAGATAAGTGAATGCATGAAGATCAGACAAAATCAGCACAAAGGGCATAGGAACAGAGAGAGGGAGGGAGACTCAGCTCCCCCAAACACTCTTACTTACAATAAGATTATTTCTTAGGAAAGAAACTGTTGACAAATGGAGGCGCTGTGAAAAACAAATCTCCACCGGAGCTGAGGCAAAAATCTCAATGACCACAGCGCACCACAGTTGATTGGGAGTGACACATCTAGGGCCCTTTAATCCCAGAATGACCATATATAAAAAGTTTTTCCAAAGAACCTCTGTAGAGGAATAGATTAAATAAGTGTATAATTATATCTGTACAGGGACAGGTGAAATGAAGTTACAGTCCAAGAAGTAGTGAAGCCAGTGAATAAAATCATTAAGATGAATAAAGAGATATATAAAAATTATATATCTCTTTATTCATCATTCACACCAATTATATCCAACCTACTTGGCTTAGCTATATGCCTCTTTCATCTTAATGATTTTATTCACTGGCTTCACTACCTCTTGGACTGTAACTTCATTTCACTTGTCCCTGTACAGATATAATTATACACTTATTTAATCTATTCCTCTACAGAGGTTCTTTGGAAAAACTTTTTATATATGGTTATTCTGGGATTACAGGGCCCTAGATGTGTCACTCCCAATCAACTGTGGTGCGCTGTGGTCATTGAGATTTTTGCCTCAGCTCCGGTGGAGATTTGTTTTTCACAGCGCCTCTATTTGTCAACAGTTTCTTTCCTAAGAAATAATCTTATTGTAAGTAAGAGTGTTTGGGGGAGCTGAGTCTCCCTCCCGCTCTCTGTTCCTTTGCCCTTTGTGCTGATTTTGTCTGATCTTCATGCATTCACTTATCTCTTTGTAGATAATTTTAACCTTGGAACTGCTCCTGATGAGTGGATGAACTCCACGAAACGCGTAGAGCGCTTTTATGCTACCATTTGCAAGCATGTTTCTGAAATTCTCCCTGACTTTATTTATAATGTCTCATGCTTCAATATATTGAAGATTATTTCTGTCTTTTTTAATCATGCATTTTTTTGAGATGTTGATTGTCATTGTAAATCTTGTTATAATATGTACTTGTGTATACACATATATGAAATATAATCAATTCATATTATTGTTACCCATGTTATTATCGTTTACCCTCAAATCTTATACCAAGCCAATGAATTTCAGATATGTCCTTACATACAGTACCTACCTTGCAGCTATGCTTCATTCAAAGTCCCACCCTATTTTTCCTACAATACTTGATCAGGGATGGAGGTAGATGAATCTATACATTCTTTGCCTCATATAAAGTCCCAATTTCCCCTTCCCCCCTCTTTATGTCTAGATATTAGGGATGGAAGCATAATACTGTGGTAGCAATCAATTATTACCTTTAGTATTTTTGACTGCATTTGTGATCGGGTCAGCACCCTGGGTTTTTCATTTTATACATTATATACTTTTTTCTGTTTTGGCTGCTGATGTACATCTCTAGTTCCGGAGCTGTGATGCGCCCTGGGGCCCTCCCTCTTCCCTCCGCCCTTTTGGATGCATCATCGGGGGCAGGTCCTCCATCGCATCAACGCCACGCTGTGCGCCGTGCGCATGACGTCACTTGTTGACGCCATGCGGCGGCTTGCCGAGTGTCCATCTGCGTTCATTAGGAGGTGGTTTGGGCGCCGGCTGCCGAACGCTATCAGCTGTTCGGACGCTGACACCGCCACCCCTCAGATCTTGCAGCGTGACGTAGGTGGTCTCTGCGGGTATATACCGTACCACTAGTTGACACACGCCGGTTGAACTATGTTCCTCACAATTTTAATGTATCATGTTTGACACTCACTCACCTCAGTTATGGTAATTATAGAATTTTTGGATTATTTTTTGTTTTTCACTGTTCACACTATAAATCTCTTTATTCATCATTCACACCAATTATATCCAACCTACTTGGCTTAGCTATATGCCTCCTTTCATCTTAATGATTTTATTCACTGGCTTCACTACCTCTTGGACTGTAACTTCATTTCACTTGTCCCTGTACAGATATAATTATACACTTATTTAATCTATTCCTCTACAGAGGTTCTTTGGAAAAACTTTTTATATATGGTTATTCTGGGATTACAGGGCCCTAGATGTGTCACTCCCAATCAACTGTGGTGCGCTGTGGTCGTTGAGATTTTTGCCTCAGCTTCGGTGGAGATTTGTTTTTCATAGCGCCTCTATTTGTCAACAGTTTCTTTCCAAAAAAAATAATCTTATTGTAAGTAAGAGTGTTTGGGGGAGCTGAGTCTCCCTCCCTCTCTCTGTTCCTTTGCCCTTTGTGCCGATTTTGTCTAATCTTCATGCATTCACTTATCTCTTTATAGATAATTTTAACCTTGGAACTGCTCCTGATGAGTGGATGAACTCCACGAAACGTGTAGAGCGCTTTTATGCTACCATTTGCAAGCATGTGTCTGAAATTCTCCCTGACTTTATTTATAATGTCTCATGCTTCAATCTATTGAAGATTATTTCTGTCTTTTTTAATCATGCATTTTTTTGAGATGTTGATTATCATTGTAAATCTTGTTATAATATGTACTTGTGTATACACATATATAAAATATAATCAATTCATATTATTGTTACCCATGTTATTATCGTTTACCCTCAAATCTTATACCTAGCCAATGAATTTCAGATATGTCCTTACATACCTACCTTGCAGCTATGCTTCATTCAAAGTCCCACCCTACTTTTCCTACAATAAACCCTATCCAATCAGTATTCAGTGTCCATGATAAGGAAAAAAGGGGAGAAAAACCAAAGGGGAGGGGATCAGAAAAGAGAGAGACAAGGAAGGAAAAAAAAAAAAAGGAGGAGGAGGGGGAGGGAAGGGGGAGAAGATTATTTCTTAGGAAAGAAACTGTTGACAAATAGAGGCGCTGTGAAAAACAAATCTCCACCGGAGCTGAGGCAAAAATCTCAACGACCACAGCGCACCACAGTTGATTGGGAGTGACACATCTAGAGCCCTTTAATCCCAGAATAACCATATATAAAAAGTTTTTCCAAAGAACCTCTGTAGAGGAATAGATTAAATAAGTGTATAATTATATCTGTACAGGGACAAGTGAAATGAAGTTACAGTCCAAGAGGTAGTGAAGCCAGTGAATAAAATCATTAAGATGAATAAAGAGATATATAAAAATTATATATCTCTTTATTCATCATTCACACCAATTATATCCAACCTACTTGGCTTAGCTATATGCCTCCTTTCATCTTAATGATTTTATTCACTGTATTCACTACCTCTTGGACTGTAACTTCATTTCACTTGTCCCTGTACAGATATAATTATACACTTATTTAATCTATTCCTCTACAGAGGTTCTTTGGAAAAACTTTTTATATATGGTTATTCTGGGATTACTTGGCCCTAGATGTGTCACTCCCAATCAACTGTGGTGCGCTGTGGTCATTGAGATTTTTGCCTCAGCTCCGGTGGAGATTTGTTTTTCACAGCGCCTCTATTTGTCAACAGTTTCTTTCCAAAAAAAATAATCTTATTGTAAGTAAGAGTGTTTGGGGGAGCTGAGTCTCCCTCCCTCTCTCTGTTCCTTTGCCCTTGTGCTGATTTTGTCTGATCTTCATGCATTCACTTATCTCTTTGTAGATAATTTTAACCTTGGAACTGCTCTTGATGAGTGGACGAACTCCACGAAACGCGTAGAGCGCTTTTATGCTACCATTTGCAAGCATGTGTCTGAAATTCTCCCTGACTTTATTTATAATGTCTCATGCTTCAATCTATTGAAGATTATTTCTGTCTTTTTTAATCATGCATTTTTTTGAGATGTTGATTGTCATTGTAAATCTTGTTATAATATGTACTTGTGTATACACATATATGAAATATAATCAATTCATATTATTGTTACCCATGTTATTATCGTTTACCCTCAAATCTTATACCTAGCCAATGAATTTCAGATATGTCCTTACTAGGGATGAGCTTTGTGTTCGAGTCGAACATACGTTCGACTCGAACATCGGCTGTTCGCCCGTTCGGCGAATTCCGAACGTTATGGGCCGTTCGCGCCAAATTCGCGTGGCGCTCACGGCCCACAATGCACTGCGTCATCGCAGTGCATTGCTGGCTCATGATTGGCCAAGCATGCACTGTGACCCCGCATGCTTGGCCAATCACAGCGCCAGCAGCGAGGAGAGCCATGATTGGCCACAGGCAGGATGCCTGTGGCCAATCATAGCTCAGGCTGTGTAGTACACGCCCCACACTATATAAGGCTGCCAGCGCGGCGGCCTAGTGTAGTGTGTTGGCGTCTGAAGCAGTTAGTGGGTGTTCTGTGTACCTTCAACACAGTACACACCGATCGTTTTCGGCCGATTTTCGATCTTGCTGTTGTGTAGTGGTTGTTGTCTGTGTGCCCTGACCGCAGTATACACCGCTATATTCACCTCACCTATATAGCTAGTGATCTATCTTTTATAATAGAGCTTGCAGTCAGTAGTGTTAGGAGCTTGTGCGTGCTGTCTGCGTGCTCTGTACCCAGTACACACCGCTATATCCACCTACATAGCTCTTATCTATTTGAGCCCACTTGCCATCTGCAGGAGTTATTGGAAGTTGTGTGTGTCTCCAGCACATCACTGTATACATCTGTATATACCCCTTTATCTCTGGTGTTCTATAAAAAAGGCATCTGCAGGAGTTAGTGGGTTTTTTGTGCCTCCAGCACAATATACATCTGTATCTACCCTTTATTGCTGTTCTCTAATAGAGCCATCTGCAGGGCTTAGTGGGTGTTGTGTGACTCAATTACAGTATACCCCTTTATCTCTGGTGTTCTATAATAAAGGCATCTGCAGGAGTTAGTGGGTGTTGTGTGACTCCAGCACAATATACACCTGTATCTACCGTTTATTGCTGTTCTCTAATAGAGCAATCTGCAGGGCTTAGTGGGTGTTGTGGGACTCCATTACACTGCTGTTTTACCCAACTCCCTTCAGGCCATTACCATGTCTGGAAGGCCAGCAAGGAGAGGCAGACAGGCGCGAGCCGATAAAAGAGGGCAAGCAGGCTCTGTGTCTGGAGACAACAGTGCTGGTCGTGGACGCGGTGCATTGTCATCAGCACGTGGCCATGGGACACGCTTGTCCTTCTTTTCGGCAGCTGGACATGTTGAACCGCAACATGCCAACGACTTGGTAGAGTGGATGACCAAGCCCTCTTCATCCTCCTCATCCTCTCTCACCCAGTCTCAGGGTACTAGCAAAGCAGCTGCCAACGCATCGTCTTCCCTCCTCTCAATGTCATCATCAGTGACTCCTTCCCTAGACCCACCACGTCCTCTTGAGGTGTCTCCTGAACTCTTTGAGCACAGTGTTGGGTACATGCTCCAGGAGGATGCCCAGTGTTTTGTGGGCTCTGATGATGACACTCAGCTAGAGGAAGGCAGTAGCGTGAGCGCAGAGAGAGGGGATGCTCAAGAAGGACAGCAATCTGGCAGTCATGTTCCACAAGCTGCAGCATACTGCCAGGTTTGCTACAGCGATGAAGAGGGAGGGGATGATGAGGGCACTGACTCCACGTGGGTGCCTGGAAGGAGAGAGGAGGAGGAGGAGGAGGCACATGTCCAATGAGGCAGGATGCCCTCCGGGGGCCAGCTTAGGGGCAGCACACCGACTGAATCACACCACAGAGCTCCGCCTGTGCAGGGCGCTGCCTCTGCGCGTTATTCTAAAAGTTCTTTGGTGTGGGCATATGTAACATATGTCTCAAGCGTATCTCGCGTGGCCAAAACATCAGCCGCTTGGGCACCACATGCTTGACCACTTTATCCACTTTATCTGTGGTGGGGGTCTTGATTGTTACCCATGATGCTCTCCTGTTTAAGACTTCAGACACATAGGGATTGATTTACTAAAGCGAAATAGTCTGTGCACTGCAAATGTAGTTGCTCTAGTTGTGAGGGGAACTTGCAAGGAGAATAAAAAACTGAATTTTTGCTTGCGCATGATGGGATAATAGAAATTAGCAGAGCTTCCCCTCATTTCAGAGCTTGCCCTCAGATCTAGAGTAACTGCCCTTGCAGTGCACTTCTAGTTCACAGTATATTTTGCCTTTAGTAAATCAACCTCAGAGTCCTCCATTAATCTATATTACACAAGGGCAAGGGGACTTGCAGTTTAAAGAAAACAGTAGGGAAATAATATAACGTGCTTTTAGTTCATCTTACTGGAAGTGACAAGGATACTTAATTTGTGGCAAGATCAACAAACATTTCATTTTTGTTACTCACTGGGAAATTTTCTTAGCTTGAAAAAAAGAAAACGAATGCAGCCAACACAAAAACTGGTAAGCTGCAATATAGTACTTTTATTTCTTGGGTTTAGATATCATTTAAAGAAGCATTTAATCAGTCCTTAGCTTAGCTGCCCTTTACAATATAAAGGGCAGTGAAAGCACTCAAGTTTTGAGTTTTTTATATTGCTATTTTTGAATTCCCTCTGCATTAGGTTGGAAAACTCTAACTCTCCTATTAGAACTATATGAAATGGCACAGATATATTGCAGTGACAGCTACCAGTGAATCATAAAAAAACAAATCATGAAAATATATTATTCTCTTTAAAAATATATAAAGTGCGATTCTGGTCAATCAAACCTGACAGCAAACTTGATTCATAACTGAGGTGACTAAAATATTACCTCAAAATATAGAATGCTATTATCGCAACAGACTGAAACTCCAAGTGGATTTAGAAACAAATATAACTATCAAACAAGAATGTCACTAAAAAGGATTTATCATGCATAAGTGCTGCTATTTCATCTCTTTTTTCTTTAATCCTTCATTTCAACGAGTTTTTCAATATTTCCCTGTTGTTTTCGCCTTGAATACAATTTATAGTAAGTATAATCAGACCCCGTAACATCCAATATTGTAAAGATTTTTTTTCAGGTGTTTTTAGTAGATTTTCTGTTGAGCATCATTATACCTTACAAAACGCTTGCTGCTTAAGGAGCTATAATTGACAAAATTCATTATCCAAACAATTTAAATGAAAATATAGCTTTGTTATTCGGGGTCAATATCAAATCACAGTGATGCTTTAAATTTAATGTGTTAACTTGAGGAGATAGAACACGTTTACGTTCCTGCAGATTGAAAGAATAAAGCTAAATTCCCTTGGAGTATTGTATCTTCATTCAAGTTATTTGGTGAAACAAATAAGGTATTATAAACATCACTGATGAGAAAATAGAATGACCCTGCGGCCAAACCAGCGTATTTGACAATTTGCTTTCAAATAGGTATCTTCAAATTTGCATTTAGCCTTTCTATTTGTCTTCCGTCTGTAAACAATGCCTAAGAAGCATATAACACAGCAAACAAACAACAAAAGGCAGAACTGCTCATCGGCAGTTCATTTCACTGAAGAGAACTCCTTATTCAAGGCCAACAATATAGGCAACATAAAAGTTTCAAGTTTGTATTTTTCACAAACTTGTCTATTATGTCAAGGACATTGATGGCTATGAAATACCAGTGGCAAGATAGCAAAACAATATACAGCAAGAAAATTGTTTTTCTATTCTTTTGACAAAAAAAGAAGAGTGACTGCAGGCATCAGGCTATTTTAAAAATGATAGAGTTGGCATCACGTATACCGAGAGAAGGTAAAAACGGTAAATACTATGACAGTGATGAAAAAGGTAGAAATATATAAATAAAAAAATACTTAGAATACAACAATTAATAAAATAACAATAAAAATCTATACCATATTCATTATACTAAAAAGTAGGAATGAAATTCACAACTAGTTACCCACGTTACTAACATAATTGTGTAGAAATGGAGATATTTAATATTTATATCACTCATTTTTCAGTGTTAGCTGCCATATTAGGTAAAAAGATGCAGAATATGGTTGCTGAAAGTGTTCTCTAATTGAATTTCTAGATAGGAAATCAGATTATTGCTGTCTGCTATGGAACTTTATTTTAAATATATTTTGTTCTCATTATCTCCTGAAGCACTTCACAATTGTCCTCTTTTACATAATGATATTTATGAATATGGTATATTATATATATATATATATATATATATATATATATATATATATATATATATATATATATTTTTTTTTTTTATTTTATTTTTTTTTTTTTTTTTTTTGACAACCCCTATTTAAAAAAAAATATATGTTTTCTTGTCAAAAAGTTTGTCTGAAAATTAACAGAAATATGGAAATGTTGCAATTTGATGTCTCTTAGGGTTGATTACAAAATCTAAATGATTCATAGAAAAAAAATATTAATTAACTGGCAGAAATCAGTAATTTAGTATATACTTTACTAATAGTCCCTAGTAGGAGAGAGGAACTGTACACGTTTCAGTGTGAAAAATAAAGAAGAATGAAAAAGAAATGAATACAAAAACAAATCTAAATTTATCCCCCTTAGGGAGCAGGCCCTTGCTGGGGTCCTAACAACTAGCGACTTATTCTTGCCTTGCACATTAAGCTGGGGGTTCCCGACTGACAGGTAGATGTAAACAAAAATAGTGTAAAAAGCAAAGAATCGAGGGGGCATTGCCAAGACCCAGACCAAAATGAACGCTTTACTATCTTGCTCCTACACACAAGGTTCCTTACTACAAATTATAGGAGGGTACCATCAAATTTACCATGGGAAAACCAATCAGGAGCTCCTCGACACCACGCTTCCACTCACCCCGTGAGCTGCAACATTCCGGAAATTTTCCATACGAGAGGTCATGGCTTCTTCTCAGGCCTCTGAGCACTCCTCGTGCTCGCCTATCACACTTCTGATGGACTCTCCCTCCTCTAAACCTGCAGCTGCCACACCACAGCCCACCATACAGCTAAGCCTGCATGATATTTAGGCTGTAGCAGCCTACATAAAGGACACTCTCTCTGCTGCTATCTCGGACCTCTGCCTCTGCCTCTGCCTCGGTGACCCGGCGCCTTGAAGAGGTAGAGGAAGCGACTGCCTGACATGACACCACCATCCACCATGTCCAAACAATTACAGCTGCCCACACCATTCAGCTAGTAGAATTAGGTCACCATTTGGAGGACCTGGACAACTGAGGACACCGGCATAACCTGTGTGTCTGAGGTCCACCAGAGTCCGTAGAGCCTACTCAGCTAATGCCAGCCATCCTTACTAACTTCAACCTGCTGGAGAAACCTCACTCAACACCCGTTCATATGGAGCGCATACATAGGGCACTCTGGCCTCAAAGCAGAGACACAGATCCCCCAAGAAATGTGGTCTGCTGTGTGATAAATTATCGTGTGAAAAAATAAATTCTCAGAAGGGCCATAAATCAGGGCTGCATTATGTTCCATGATACAGAAATCAAACTCTAATATGACCTCTCACACTACAGCTGCTATAGCACAGGAAGGATGTACTCCGAGACCCCAGAATTCCATATGGAAGTTCCCTTTTTGCTTATTCGCTACCACCATGGGCCGCACAGCTAACTTTCAGGTTCCAGAAGATTTGAAATCCTTCTACGAGAGCCTTGTTATACCTGCAGTTGAGCTACCAGATTGGTACAGCACCTTCCATCTGCCTTCCTCACTACAGTCAATATCAATGAAAGACCTTCATCTACAAGGTCCCTCTAATCTTAGGCATTGCAGGTCTGCCTCATCATTGCAGACCGATCATCAACTCCCAGGAGGGGCAAGTCTCCCTGCATCCCTAGCTCGTCGTAGACCAAGACGGAACTGAAGCTGCAGTGTGTTCTCTTCCTCCTGATCTCCTTTTCTCAAGACCCTTCTGCTCACTTAACCAAGGGACTTAAAGTTTTTCATTCTTTGCTTAGTTAATCTCTCTTCACTAGGCCCACACTACACAGCTATGTGGTCAGTCGTTTCTACCCTTGCCTTGCTTTACCTTCAGGATCCACCATTACAATATTATATATAACTTTGGCTTTCCCCATTGATGTTTTCATTGTTTATAGCCATGACCTAGGACTATTATTAATATTATTATTCTCAACATACATTCCAGGAACTGCTACCACATTAGCCTATTTATCCCCACTCAATGTTCAGACACTACCTCAGAAATCAAGGATAGGGGGTTTTACTGAAATTTCTACCCTGTCCCCCCTGTTTCCCATCAGGCCTACCCACCCATTCTTTTACAACTCCTCTCCCCTCTGACAGACATAAGATCAGCTTTATAAGATAATGGAGCAACCCTTCCTCTCAGATGGGGGATTATGCCCTTCAACTCTTATCAAGAGAGATGTGTTGCCTCCTTGTGAGTCTGCCTTACTATGCCACTTAGAATTATTTTAAGCCTGGCTTAACTTTCCCCCTTCCCTTTTCCCTCTATTTCTAAATGTCAAATCTATACACTCTCTTAACCGAGTGCCTGAAGAGATGCCCCCGGAAAATCCAATACACAATCTACTTCTACTTTGCTTTATTTTCAAATCATTCATTCAGTTCAAAGACGTTTATATAGGACTCTGGGCAGACTCACAGGTAGAATGATTGCCCAATTTAGCTATATAAGCTTGCTTTTGTGGATACAACATTATTGTGCCTGCAATTGATTATAATGACCCCTACTTATGATATCTGTTATTGTTACATCTACCCCAACACAGCTGGTCAGACACTATGGCTGACTACTGTGTTCCTCACCTATACCAGCCCCCTTTCCCAAAAGGCAAGCAGGTCTACCGGTACTGGTTTGCCCCCAGGTCTTATAAACAATGTTATAGTGCCTGGCTATCATGCCAGGGCAGGTGCGAACTGAACAAAGCAAACAGGTACTTGCAGGTTGATTCTATGACAGTCCAGGTGTAAGGAAAGGTCCTCTTTTGTGTGCACAGGCTAAAACATGTTCCTTTTCATGCTCGCAAGAATTGGGCACTGGCTAATAAATATGAACATGCACAAACTCACACAGATGAGCCATTGCGCATTCTCATGTTTGAAAATGCACATGTGCACCTGTGACAGATGTGGGTGCCAAACAAGCTATTTAAACTCAGCCAATGCTCAGAATCAGTGCTACTTTGTCTTTTAGCCTTCCCTGCATCCTGTGTTTCAGTTATCTTATATCCTGATTCCAGTTGCTGGCCCAGCTTGTCTGACCACATTCTGAACACTGTTGCACTGACTCCGGCTTGTCCTTGACCTCCGCTTCTGCCTGCTCCATTGGCTTGTATTGACCTGATTGGCTCCTGACCCAGCTTGTAACCAGACATGCTATTGCCTGCTCATCTGTACCTTATCTGTCCTGCCAGTGTATGACCGAGCTTGCCTGACCCTGCTTCCTGTCTCATCCTGCTGTACCTGCAGTTTTACAATCTGCTACCAGCACATGCCTCACCGCCCGCTGTCGCCAGTACCAGCCTGCTTCAGTCTGCCATCCTCCAGCTGGTTACCAGCCGTCTGCTGCACTGAAGTCTACTGATGACATCTCCTGGCTGGTGTGGTGGAGATTTTGAAATATAATATTTATAGCAAGGAGCTCCACGGGAGCCATTGTGAGGACTTTCTAATTAACTAACCATGCCCAGTTTTGGGCATATATATATATATATATATATATATATATATATATATATATATGTAACATATATACTAGAATAGAAGCTATTTACTGTTTTTGGTATCTCAAACACACCAACATGTTGGTTTGCTGTCTGCATAGTAACTAAGTTACCCTATTGCTCGTAGAGATGGCCATTTCAGATATAGTGCCTCTTCCCGATCACACTCCTTGAAATGCTAATTTATGTTATATCAAAGAGGTCTGATGGTTGTAAATCAAGAGATGATTAAAAATGTACTTAGATTTTCAGACACAGAGGCAACAGCGTTGGTCACTTGCGGGTGTGGGAAGCATGCTTCTTTAATTGGGCCTGACAGTACAACCAATCAGAATTTGAGGCAACTCAACCAATAAACATTAGGCTGCAAGGGTAGCCAATCCGGATTCAATGCCACTTCTGAACCAATGAGGTGACCCTGAGTTCGGATTGGTAGGAGTGGGGTATTCTAACAACATAAAATTCAGATCTCTAGAGATGCTAGAGCTCTTAAGCTCTCATGGACTGGACACATAAGATTCCTGTTTAATGTATTCCCTTATCTCTCTTCATCCCGGTGTGCCCCCCTTTGAAAAAATGGTAACTTAGGGGAGAAACTAGATACTATGTCTGTATTATTATTATGTCTCTTTTTTTTCTGTAACCCTTTCTACCAGAGGACTTTGCCTTAATATAATATTAATCTCTTGAAAGGATGTGTATGACCATTATAGCAATATTTGGTAACATCGTTGTTTGTAAGGTTGTATCCTCCACATTATATGAGGTAATCTCTAAAGTTTCTTTTCTGTACAATAGTAAGTTTAAATGAATTAGATTGTTACCCTTTTTGCACAGGTATCATTCGTTCTTAATTTCATGGTTTGATCATATAGATAAAAGGTTTTTAATCACTTATTTTATGTATAGGTAAGTATATAAGTGAGGTAGGCAACTTAGCCTTAACAGATGGTGCCTCCTTGTGTGAGGAAGCTTAACATTTTGGGTGAATGCAATTTCTTGTATGGAAGACAGTGCTTGTTTTGTTCACCTGTCTCTCATTTGAAAAACCAGACTGGCAAACTTCTCAGAACTAACCTTTGTAACCTTTTGTCTGTATTAATACTTTAATGAGACTGATTTTGAATAATGTGTATATATAAAATGAAATTGTACGTGCGAATAAGGGCTCTAATGGTGAAATTTGGAATCTTTGAGACAGTGGAAAAGGATATGTGCCTCTGCCAAAAAGCTATTTCAGTTGACCCTTTGAATGAGATTAGGACAACCATTGTGATGGGGACACACATCGGTGGGCATAGAGCTGTGTTTCCACTTGTGCAACTCCAAAGTCGCATGATTTAGAGTGTGACTGTGCAGTGCGACTTTGGGGTGGCTGTGAATGCGACTTTGATCCAAATTTACACTCTGGATCAGAGTTGCATCCGGAGTCACATAGGAGTGGTGCAGGTACCTTTTCATTGCAGCTTTGAGTCGCATAGATTGGGACTGGTGCTATTGAAATCAATGGGCTGCGACTTGTAATGCAACTTTGTGTCAAAAGTCGCATAGCAAATTGCATTAGTGGAAACGGAGCCTAGGTCGCACGGAATGATCTTGTGTGTATAAATTGGGGCTGCAACTGATGATTATTTTCATAATTGATTGGTTGGCCAATTGTTTTTTCGATTAATCGGTTGATAGCCTTGGGGAAAACGTGGTGTATGATTTGGTTAATATGTGGGGTTTGAAGAAAGAGGCGGTTTGTTCTTAGATATCTCTATGCAGTGGTGAATGTAAATGACCATCTATATGGTTAGGGAACAGAGTGTCTGGTCCACTCTGGGAGTGGCAGTCAGAATATGCCGTGTGTACTGTTGGAGGAAGAATGCTGTGTTTACTTTTGGGGGGGGTGAGTCTGGTGGATATCAAACTCAGAGATCAAATTTCAAATATAAAAAAATTCTTCCTTCAAGAAGGATGTAATTTTGGGAGTGTTCGTTTAATTTTTTCGATCGTTGGTGGGGTCGGATCGATGTCTATTTTCAACTACAGTGATGGGAAGATTTGGAGATAATAGGGAACTTCCACGTGGTATTAATATGTACTAAGTAATACATATTAATAATAAGTTGAGCTCAACAATTTTTGGTATTTTAAAAAAGTGCACTATTTATGTAATGTAATGTATATTTGTTTCACACGCTAATGTCTTGTCACAGGTATATAGCCAGTGTTTTTTTCAAGCGAAAAATTGAATGTTTATTACTAAATTGTATTGGTGTTTTATCCCTCAGATTCAATTATTGGGTTCCGTGGCTTACAGAACAAAGAATATCACCGCCTCCATAGACAATTTTTTCTTTGGTTTCAGCACCATTATCTAGTGGGTGCTTCTATTTGTCAGCCCAATCAACTGTGTTTTGGACTACCTAAGTGTGTGTGGTATGTTCTGATCCAACATGTATGAAGCTCTAGTATGAATGAGTTTCTTTGCTCCACTGATTAGCCATGTTGATACTTGTAGTTCCATGGATTTAACTGGTAAGGGTCGGCAATTACATGTTATCTCACAAGACTTGTCTTTAAGACTGCTTCACCCCCCTGCTGTTATTGTAATTAGTTACATGCCCAGCCATGCCTGGCTGTTCCAGCTCTGCTCATTGCCTTATGATAAGGTATGTTAATGTTCCTTAGCAGTCTGTGTGTCCCCAAGTGTAGTTCCAGTCTACTTCCTGCCCAGTTTCACTGTTTCTACATGGCTTTTTGTTACAAATTGTCTAATGTGTCTGTGGCGTATCTGTCACTAATATCTGGGGGTTTCAAGGCATGCCGATCAGCTGTTGGCCAGTTGTGTCTGGTAGCAGCAGTTCCTCAAGCCGGATACACATTATACCATTTTTTGTTCTTCACCTTCCTTTAGATTTACCTTCAGATGTGAAGTACGAGGACCTGCCGGATTGCATACCAGTTGAAAGTGTATATATCTGGCCTCATATTGTATAGTTTTGGTTGAGTCTGGAGAAAAGTTGTGCAGATATCGTGGTCAATCTGGGTGCTATCCTATCCGATTCTAATGTGTTACACCCTGGAGTCCATCTTGTTCTGATGGTTTGAGTCTGGACAGCCTCAGATGACTGGTACTGATGAGTGCTGGAGAAAGGAAGGTGTTGTGCTATGGGAAAAGACAACAATACTGGCACAGGAGGGGCTCATGTCCAATGGATGCCGGGGTAGTGTCCCAACTGGTCCTACACAAAGTTAAAAATAATCAAGACCTGAGACAAGGGTATTGGTGCTGGTATCGAAAGTCCAGTGATGCCCTATATTCTGCATACGGGTACTGTTCTCAGCGTGGTACACTACCTCAGGGAGTCTATTGCACATCGTCCCCTGTCCTGGTAATAGATATAGCAGGGACACAAGGGCAGACCCCTATTACCCCAGAGAAACCTGACATCCCACATTGAAACTTCCATTGGGATTTGGGAGGAGTTAAAATTTGGGTAGTTGGGTAGTTTGTGCAACATAATTTAGTTAGTGCCAACAGTCTGTGCAGGGCATAAATAGAAGGGCCCTGCCCAAGGGGTTTATGATCTAAGGAGAGGAGGGTGGTACAAAAATAATAGTGGCTGGGAATATGGAGCTTCCCGGAATAAAATATATTTTTTAGGGATCACCTAGTGGTGGTCAGGGTAGGAGCTGGCTGGACGTATGGGGGTGGGGGAGTTCCAGAGGTTCTGGAGTAGTCCTGATGTTGAGCATGGGAGGAGGTAACAGGAGAGCTGGAAATCAGGATGTCTTAGGAGGACTGAAGTGAACGATTTGGGTGAGCTCACAATCAAAAGAGGTCAATCTAAATATCTCCAATTAAGGTTTCTTAATGGGAAAAGTTTATTCAGGTACCGTCTTAGGGCCACAACTTTTAGTAAACTCCACCCTATTGCTGTCCTGATGTGGGTAGCTATTAAGAGACTGATGTAGAGTATTGTGTGCATTTAAAAGAGGACCCTAGGGAGGCGCATGCACGGCAGCTCAATGGAAGGTCACATGTCCTGAGAGCTCCGTTCACTCCGGCCGAGAAACCCCGCCATCGCGCCATCCGGAGAGGAAATCACCAGCGGAAATTCGCCCCAACACCGCAGCGGACCAGAGCCATCCGCTCGGCTGACAGGCAGCATGGCGAAATGCAGCTTATCCCGGCAACTAGATCCGGTGATCCAGGCCGAGACCGCCGCCATGATGGCGGACGCCGTCTCCTCCGCACAAGGCCTGACACACAATCCGGAGCAATCCATCGCGGATCGTGGCCCATCCGATCCTCACATCAAGGATCCATCTCATCACACAGTGAGTTACCCACAGATGACACTATTATCCCCAGCATCCACAGAATCTTTGCTGGGGAGATATCATGGGGGCTCTCCACTCACTCCTATGGAGGATTATCTTTCCTCACCAGTGGTTCACGGGGCTGTTTCATCTACCCCCACTGATCTCTCTTCCCTAATGGAGACATTCTCCAAAATGCTTTCTAGAGGCCTAGCACAGAATGCCTCCCATATCACCTCTATTATTCAAGCTGACTTACACCAGCTGGGGGCCAGGATTGAGGCGATTGAAGCTAAAACTGATCAGACTGTTGCCAGAACCATACAGAATACTGATAGAATAAATGAGCTACAGGAGCAGCTGGACACTGCTTACTCCAAGTTAGATGACCTTGAAAACAGGAATCGCAGGTATAATTTTAGGCTCAGAGGCCTGCCCGAATCATTTAAAGATACAGATACAGTGGTACGCGCTTTCATTTCTTCCCTGCTACCAGATCTTCCAGACCATCGCCTAGAGCTTGATCGTGCACACAGAGCACTTTAACCCCCCCCGCCAGGATGGTCTGCCTAGAGACATTGTGGTCAAACCCCATTTCTTCAAGACTAAGGAAGAGGTCATGCGCATGGCCAGAGAGACGGAAAACCTCTCCTTCCAGGGCCACCCAGTCCAAGTCTTTTCGGACTTATCCCCATACACGATCCAACTGAGGAGATCCTTGAAACCTCTCTTACAAGTTCTCACGCAATACTCCATTGCATACCATTGGGCCTTCCCATTTGGATTGAACTTCACGTACTCTAACAAACCGTATGGTTTCTCTAACTTCAATGATGGCGAACGCCTCCTTCTACAATTAGGCCTCATCTCACAATCTCCGAGTAACCCCGCAGACTCCAAGTCCTCAGGTTCCACAAAGAGGCCGCGACAAGCCCCAACAAACCTCTATGGCAAAAGCAGAAAGCGAAGCGCCCTAAGGACAGGCGTCTACCTTAAGAGGAAGATTTTTCTAAAAAAAAAAAATTATCTCTCTTGTTGCTAGCCCCTTAACCTGCTCTCAACAGAGATAGTGCATAATCTGCGCATTTTTACATTTTTGGGTTCATCCCACTCCTGAAGGGTGCTGTCCGCACCGCCACGGACATCTCCAAAGACTCTCTACACGAGCCTTTTGGCCTATCTGTTTTTTCTCCCCCCCTTTTTTTTTTTGCTTTTCCCCGTCCCCATCACTGCAAACGCCTGGCGTAGATACTGTGATTTGACGTTCTTCTCCGTTTGGCTAATGATAGCCATCGCAAGCTTATGGCTCTCCATATGTGAACTTTTTTTTATGCTTATGTTTGATGTTTGTTGTTGTTGGTTTTTATTGCATTACTCTACTTTTAAATGGGTATTGGGCCCTGGGTGGGGTCTGGTCGAAGTGGTTTGCACTGCGCCTCCACCAGTCTCGGAGTGACGTTTTTTTTCCCCTCACTCAGAGACTCCCACACTTCCCCTTTGGTTGGGGATTTTTCCTCAGATGCTGAGTCTCAGGTTATGCCTGTTGGGGACTGACTTGTGTCTCCCTCCCCTGCAGGCAGTTAATTCTGTTACACAAGTTTATATTGGTTTTCTTAGAAAGCTAACCAGAGCTCCCAGGTGGATTTTACGTCATCTTCTTTTTCTCTACAGGATCAGTCAACTCATCACCCCTCCCTTTTCTACTCTTTTTCTTTTCTGGGTCTTCCAGGGTCCCTCTCTCCTGCCTGCTACAGTCCCTCATACTGCGACACCTCCTGCCAGGGACGAGCCCTGCTTTCGTAAGGCTACGGTAAGATCTCCCTCTATGAAGTGTTTGCTAATGCCTCTGACTCGTGATGTCTGACCACAAGACCCCTCCAGCCCTCTGTGTGGCGACACATAATGTGCAGGGTATAAACGCTCCTATCAAAAGGAGAAAACTGTTTCAACTTTACCACTCTCACATGATAGATGTTGTTCTCATGCAGGAAACACTTTAAGGCCTCTTACAATCCCTCCTTCCTGCATAGTCGTTTCCCTCAGTTCTTCCTTTACAATGCCAAAAACAAAACGAAGGGGGTAGCAATATGTCTCTCCAGGAACCTTAGATTTGCGTCCACAGACGTGGTTAGAGATAAGGAAGGCAGGTTTATTTTGGTTAAGGGATCCCTAGAAGGAATCACTTATTCGTTTGTATCCTATTACGCCCCTAATAAGGGCCAATCAACTTTCTTTCGCTCCATGATGTCCACGCTGAGCCCTTTATTGGAGGGTAAGGTAATAATGGGAGGAGACACAAACCTTCCTTTTGATCATTCTCTGGATAAAGCAGGGAAGGGTTCCGCACGCAATAGGAAACCTCCTAAACAGAGCACTAAAATTGCAGGTACTTTGCACTCAATGGGTTTGGTGGACATCTGGAGGGAAAAGAACCCCACATGTAAAGACTTCACACACTACTCAGCCCCTCACCAAGTACATGCCAGGATTGATCACATTTTTGTCCAGTCACACTCCATTCCCCTGGCCCTAAGGTCGGAAATCAGGGACACCTCATTATCTGACCACTCCATGGTGCTCCTATATTTTCAATGCGCACACAACCCAAGCACACAATTTACTTGGCGACTTAATGAGGGTCTTCTTAGTGACCCCGCTCATTGTGCTGCTCTCTCTACTGACATACAAGAGTATTTCACCTTAAACAAAAACACCTTCACCTCCCCAGAAGTTTTATGGGCCGCACATAAAGCAGTTATTAGGGGGAAGATCATCCAAATTTCTTCTCAACTCAAGAAGGGACGGAAGGTGAACATAGATACGCTTTCCATGGAATTCCGATTGCTAAGCAAAGCCCACAAAAGTAATCCCACTAGAGAATCTTTAGAAGCCCTGCACTCGGCCAGAACTGCCCTCAATTTAGCTCTCACTACTGAGGCTGAAAAGCACTTGAGATGGTCGGGCGCACGGTTTTACTATCAGAGAGACAAGATAGGGGCAAAACTAGCAGCTAAACTATCCCCGAAGCTCCGTTCCTCCGCTTTCCTGAAAATCAGGGACCGGGCCGGTGTTCTGACACAGAATCCCCTCCGCATAATGTCTTCCTTCCACAAGTTTTACACCTCGCTTTATAAACATGATAAGGCTGACCCACGGACTTCAGTAGATGAATTCCTCCCGAAATTATCTCCAGACCACGCTAGTCTACTGGAGGAACCGATCTCGGTTCCCAAAGTTCTTGAGGTGATCAAACGACTCAAACCTAACTCTGCTCCAGGCCCTGACAGATTTTCTGTGGGTTATTACAAGAAATTTGCCTCGGTCATTGCCCCATTTATGGTTGACTTCTTCAACTCTACCCGGTCCGGTTCTCCCCTGGATAAAGCCCTAAACTTAGCCTATGTTTCTGTTATCCCCAAACCCGGCAAGGATGCATCCTTGGTACAAAACTATCGTCCGATTTCGCTCATAAATAATGATCTTAAAAAGGTGCTTTCCAATAGGATTTCAACATTTATTGCACGGTATGTACACAAGGATCAGGTGGGCTTTATCCCGGGGAGACAAGGACCGGATCAGATACGGAGAGCAATTGACATAATCTCCATCCTTAACTCACGTTGGGATGGCGGTCCCTCCCAAGAAGGCTTTTTACTGTCTATCGATTTACAAAAGGCATTCGATACGCTTACATGGCCTTTCTTATTTAGTGTCCTGGAGAGATGGATAATGGATAATTCGACTGTGTGTGGTATGCATCGGACTGAACATGTTGGAAATATTTCCCGACCAACTGGGCCGATCGGACATACTCCGATCATGTGTAGAGAATTTTGATCGGACCAAGTGCCACGCATGCTCACATCAAATTCCTACATCAAAGCTATTGGCTACTAGCCTGAATGTAGTCCCATCGTAACGAAATTACGTCCTCACGTTCTGAAAGATCGGATTTTTCGCCAACTTTGTCCGACCATGTGTATGCAACAGTTTCGGACAAGATCCGACGGACAAAATCCGATGGGCAAAATCCGACAGATTTGGTTGTGGAAATCTCCGACCGTGTGTACAGGGGCTTAGACACATTCGGACAAGTCTTGGGCTTAAAAGTGAATGCCTCGAAATCCCTAGCCTTAAATGTTTCGGTACCCCTGAATTTAGTAACTACCCTACAAACCACTTCCCATTCACGTGGTGCTCCGCTACTTTGCCTTACCTGGGCATTAATCTAACATCTAGTGTGGACACTCTGTACTCTGCCAATTATCCCACCGCCCTCTCTAAACTATCTGAAGAATTATTAATCTGGTTACGACTTGGCCTTTCTTGGCTAGGCCGCGTTTTTGCGATCAAAATGACCTTCCTTCCCCGTCTCCTGTACCTTTTTAGATCCCTCCCTATCCCACTGAAGAAATCACAAATCCAACCGCTTCAATCCAAAATCCTGCAATTTATCTGGGGTTCCAAGGGCTGTAGAGGTTCAAAACATCATTTATATAGACTTAAAACGCAAGTAGGTTTAGCATTACCGAACATTTGGTGGTACTATCAGGCAGCACAATTGGCCCAGATTTCAGTGGTCTATGCCCGGGGTTTCAAACCTGACTGGGTATCTATGGAAAGACAGGCTACTCTCCATCACACCATTGACTACCTCATTTGGTCCCCCCCTAAAAGCAGACCCCCTATCATGTCACCCACCCTCTCTCATTCGTTAGCCCTGTGTAATCAGCTACACAAAAATCCTGTACTGATCTCGGATCTCCGACCCTTAACACACATCTTCCATAACCCGGATTTCCCACCAGGTATGAACATCCTTGCTTTCAGTTGGTGGCTCAACAAAGGATTATTCAGGATTGGCAACTTTTTTACCGCCTCAGGCCCTATCTCTCTTGCTTTTTGCTTGAAAAAACTTGAGATGCCCCCTGCCGAAAAATTTAGATTCTCCCAACTCACCCATTTCCTGCACTCGAGATGGCCCAATAAGCCTGATCCCCCTGTTATCACGACATATGAGTCTTGGTGTGCAGACATCGCGAGTCAAAGGGGAGGGATATCAACAATTTATACATCCTTAGCTTCTTCAGTGGCTAAACCACCCTATACTTTAGCATGGGAAAATGATCTTAATATTTCCTGGGATAGTGACTTATGGTTTACCGGCTTCCAAAGATCCTTCACTGGGATCCTCAACGTATCCCTGATTGAAACTAGCCTTAAATTAATCACTAGGTGGTACAGGGTTCCCGCTCGGCTGGCTCAGATCTATCCCGAGGTGTCCCCGCTTTGTTTCTGCGGTTGTGGTCATGTAGGATCATTAATCCACACATGGTGGACATGCCCACACATTAGGGGCCTTTGGAATAGGGTATTTGCCCTAATTCGTAAGCTTGTGCCGGTTCCGGTGCCCCAAAGCCCTGAGGTGACGCTACTTAACCTCAAAGTGGAAAAAGCCAATAAGCCCTCTCAGGCACTCCTGTTTTTTATCCTCCTGGGCACCAAAATCACCATAGCATCACACTGGAAACAAAATACAGTCTCATTCGCTGCAGTGGAACGAAAAATCTCTTGGATTATGACACAAGAGAAGATTGTTAGTCACATTCAGGCCAGGTCCCGCTTCTTTGAGAGGGTTTGGGAACCTTGGGCCACCTTCCACAAAATTTCCCTTTTTCTGGGCTTATAAACTTGATTACGGTGTCCAGCCCTTGTTGACCCCCCTCCCTCCCTTCTGACTCCTCTCCTTGTCTTTATCCTTTTTCTCTTTCTATCCCCCTCCCCCTCTTTTACTCCTCTTTATTTGACCTATATTCACAGAGTTTTGAGTTGACTGATCCCATCTCTTCTATGATTCATGCACAATCTGCAATACTTATTACCCACCTCTCAGACTGCCCTGTTTTTAAGGCATCATAGCCGGAACATAGCGCTACTATAGACCTACTTGGGATTTTGGGAACTAAGACCCTAGTGGGTCCAGCTCCGCGTTGGAGTACCTGTTTCAATTGTGGTATTTAGTTTTCCATACTTTTTGTGTTTAACTAGTTTTGCCTCCGATGGTCCCATATTCGTCTGGACACTGAATGGTTAACTGGGACTGGGACGGATGGGGGGGGTCTCCTGCCACAGCAAGTGCCCTTTTCGGGGTGGTGGGAGACCTTCTGTCATTCCTCCCCTGTCCTCACGCAATAGGGTGTAGGTGTGAGATACACCCTCAGCAATATATGTGATTTTGGACGGGTAGTTACTTAGGCCCTCTCTACTTCGCCAATTTATCTTGATTAAGGTTCTCCACTCCCGGTATTTTGCCTCTATGTTTTTTTGTGATCTAATTAGATCCCGGCCGCATCTAATAACACGGTCTGAAACATTTTTTTCCCTTTGTTTTTTCTCTGAACTATGTTGTCTGTTCCTATCTGCTGTTTTACCGCATGTTGATGTTTGATTGATGTACCTTGATTTTCTCTACTTAAAACCAATAAAAATTTATTGAAAATAAAAGAGGACCCTAGAACTATATTTTTTCTCTTTTTGTTAGTTTGGGAAAAAGCCTCTTAAAAAATTTGAGCAATAAAGTGCAATCGGGTTTGACTAAATTCTAAAAGTCTTTGGCAACCATTGTTTTATTCTCTCTTTTTCTTTTTTTTTACCCAACTTGTACATTTTTTGTGACAGTGATCCGGTTCACCTGTTGATCACTAATATGGGAGAGGAGTTACCTATTTTTATTTTTTGTTCCTCTTTATTTTTTTTCTAAGTTGCTGCAGGGGTAGCCAATCAGGATTCAATGCCACTTCTGAACCAATGAGGTGACCCTGAGTTCGGATTGGTAGGAGTGGGGTATTCTATCAACATAAAACCAATATCTCTAGAGATGCTAGAGCTCTTAAGCTCTCATGGACTGGACACATAAGATTCCTGTGTAATGTATTCCCTTATCTCTCTTCATCCCGGTGTATTCCCCCCCCCCCCCTTTGCAAAAATGGTAACTTAGGGGAGAAACTAGATACTGTGTCTGTATTATTATTATGTCTCTTTTCTTTTGTGTAAACCTTTCTTCCATAGGACTTTGCCTTAATATAATATTAATCTCTTGAAAGGATGTGTATGACCATTATAGTAATATTTGGTAACATTGTTGTTTGTAAGGTTGTATCCTCCACAATATATGGGGTAATCTCTAACGTTTCTTTTCTGTACAATAGTAAGTTTAAATAAATTAGATTGTCTCCCTTTTTGCACAGGTATCATTCGTTCTTAATATCATGGGTTGATTCATATAGATAAAAGGTTTTTAATCACTTATTTTATGTATAGGTAAGTATATAAGTGAGGTAGGCAAATTAGCCTTAACACTGGCATGGATACCCACTCTGCTACTGGCAAGACCCATAGGCTCTCCTGCCACCCTGCACTTCTGTACCTTCTGTTCACACTACCAGGGGTCCGGAGTCAGAGGTGTAAAAGAGACCTTCCTCATCATTTCAGGCTCTGCTAACAGGTACTTGATACCATATAACTAGGCAGGCTGAGTTCAGGGAATAGTCCAAAATTCTGTCCAAGGTCATACACAGGGAAATCCAATCTAGCAGAGCAGGGCAGACAGACAGGGGGCTTGATCAGGAATAACACACATATCACTCTCTATCACAAGCATGCAAGTGAGGGTTTGGCTGGCTTATAAAAGGTTTCCACCCAGAGACTGAGCACAATCATCACCTTGCAGGTGGACAGACAGACAAGGAGAGTGCCAAAGCCAAAACCCGGATGCTGGAATGAGGAGCAGGAGCAGTAGGTTCTCCTGACATTACCACCCCCCCTGCAGTGTGCACACACAAACAAAAAAGAGTGTCCGACCACCGTAGCTGTAGATTCTGCTTACCAGATGGCAAGCATAAAGAGCAAGGGGCTTTAGCCCAGCCTAGGCCTTTAAGCTTGCAGAAGACCACAATAGAAACAGTAAATCGGATGGTGTAAATTGCTTCCTCTGTCCCACTAAGATGTCCATATACACTTAAAAAGGTGCTCAGAGAAAAGAAAACAAAGTATTGCACTTACATTTGAAAGATAGTAGTATTGCGTAAAAAAGTGCCTGCCAGCACAAACAAATGGAGCCCGTCCTCCTACCCCAATTGTGTGGTGATGCCACTAAGTGCCTTCCTCCAGACGCGTTGCGTCATCAGCAGACGATGTCAGTGGGGAATGTGTTAGCATGAACAGATGCAGCTGGGACCCAAGAATTTTCTTCAGGACCAAAGCCTTTCCAGGTAAATAGATACTAGACAAAATTCTTTACTTTCCTGGACTCCAAAATATGTTCTACCTCATATTCTTTCTGTGCATTGACCATGAGTGGAGGCTGAGATGAAACAATGGTATCCCTCTGAAGAGGTTTTAGAAGAGAAACATGGAAAACATTAGGGATTCTCATGGAGGCAGGAAGTTGTAATCTAAAAGATACTGGGTTTACCTGGTGATTAACTGTGTAAGGCCTAATATACCTAGGAGCCAGTTTCTGTGAGGGAACTTTGAGAGATACTCTTCTTGTGGACAGCCAGACCCAATCCCCGACCTTAACCAGAGGAGAGCGGAGATGATCCACAAAGTGTTTTTGGGCAGCGGAGCTAGAGGACAAGTTAGCCTGGGCTTTACTCCAAATCTGAGAAAATGTGTGAACTGTGGTGTTAGCATCAGGAATGTCAGAAGAAATGTCAGAGAACTAACAGGATTTAGAGGATTGGTTCATCCTCTCAGCTTACTCATTCGTTTGAGGATGATAGGCAGATGAAAAAGAGAGGTTGGTTCCCAAAAGGTCACAGAAGGCTTTCCAGAACCTGGAAACAAACTGTGTACCCCTGTTGGAGACAATGTTCTGGGGGTACCCTGTGAAGCCTAAATATTTCTTGGACAAACAATGAAGCCAGGAGTTTTTGAGAAGGGAGTTTGGCAAGTGGAATGAAATGAGACATTTTACTAAAGTAGTCCACTACCACCCAGATGGCTGTGAGCCCATTTGTGGGGGG
The DNA here is from genome assembly GCF_037356315.1 of Lithobates pipiens. Lineage (NCBI taxonomy): Eukaryota > Metazoa > Chordata > Amphibia > Anura > Ranidae > Lithobates > Lithobates pipiens. The sequence goes on from NW_027507718.1 coordinate 3,277,988, forward strand.
AAGTTCTACAATAAAGTCCATTTTATTATTCCTCACAAATCTCCATATCACATTGCCTAATTTACTGAAAGACTTTGAATCCTTTCACTACCTCTCAAATTTAAAAATTAACTTTAGCAAATCCCAGGCTCTTATCATTACTCTGCCCACCTCCATTGTTACACAATGTCGAACAAACTTCCCTTTTTCCTGGAAACAAGATGATGTTACTTGCCTGGGAATTCCCACATCTGGGTTTTGGCTATGGCACTTAGACACCTCCCTACTCATGGACCCTGGCAATGCAGCCCAAGAACACGACACTATTCAAAATTAGTTTAGGGAAAATGATACTCCAGACACCTCCCCACTAGTACATAATAAATAAAATATTTTATTATTATATTATATATTATATAAACATATAAATATGTGCTCAGAGACACCCTACTCATTATGGCTATGGTGAGAAAACATGCTACTCAGGCCTCGGTTACCTATCTCCTGGACAGAATCTGAACCCTTGGAACAAAACAAAAACAATCCCTAGTCTAGCAAACCCATCAGGAGCTTACACAGGTCCAATCACTACTACTAGAGGAGCTAGGGTGAAAGGTCAAACGTAAATTTATGTTATCCAAAAACCTCTTTTATGAATGTGGGAATAAGAGCGGCAAATTTCTAGCAAGAGTTTTACAAACAAGAAAGCAGCAGCTACGATTCATAGCATTCGATTCCCCCAAACCAAATCTTAGTAGCTTCCACAGATATAGCAACTCAATTTCGTAACTATTGTAAGAACTTACAATATGCCCACAGTTACTTGCACTCCTACGGAATTGACTCCAACCATGCGAGGCAACAAATACGGATTTCCTAAACCTATACTGCCCTAAACCCATCACTCCAGCCACTGCCCTTAAAATAGACAAGCCACTAACCCTAGAAGAACTAAAACTATCTGTCAAACAACCAAAATCAGGTAAAAGCTCCAAGCCTAATGGGTTCACAGCCCCTTATTATAAAAAATTTCTAGATGATTTAACGAGCCCATTCCTTCAAGCATTCAACTCCATCTCTGCACTACCTCAATGCATGACTTTCTAGAAGCCCACATTGCGGTTGTCCCTAAAGCTGGAAATGATCCAACATTGGTAACAAATTATCAACCAATTTCACTTTTAAACGTCTAAATTTTCTCAAAGATCTTAGCCAATCGCTTGCTCCCGTTGCTCTATTCCCTTGTCATCAAAGATGAAGTAGGGTTCAAGTGAGAGGCTCGGGACACTATCACCAAAGCCCTCATCCTTCACCATTGGCTCACTACTTTGAAACAACAGGGGAGGCATTTAACAGGTTGGCTTGGGATTACATGGCGGCAGTTCTGCGCAAACTAGGCATTCGGGATCATAGTTACATAGTTAGTCAGGTTGAAAAAAGACATAAGTCCATCCAGTTCAACCTTAAAAACAAATAAATAAAATAAAAAATAAATAAATAAAATAAAAAATAAATAAATAAAATAAAAAATAGGGATCGCCTATTCCAGTTCATCATTGCCCTATATGTCAAACCAATAGCACATGTTTGAGTCAATGGCCATCTGTCAAACACTTTCTCAACACTTTGTCCCAATGTTGATGAGAACAAGGGCTTTATCCCCACATCCCTGGCCTAGTGGTTGTGTGTCTCCATAGATTATTGAAATCTGCAATTGATTAAATATGGCCATGTCCATATATGGTAAATGATGTCACCCAGAGACCCCACCCCTTATTTATATTGAGGCTGTGGGGAATGCGAGATGCCATTCAGAGGGTCTATGGCAAGTTACCCCCCACATTCAGGGCATGTAGCCCTGAATTCATGCATATTCAGGGCATCTAGTAAGGTTTAGGGGGTGCACACCCATTTCCCTCTTTTTTGGCCACAGGCTGCATGATCATATAAGAGTCTTATATGTATTTTGGGGGGGGGGTACTACTTTTTTCTATTTTTTTAAATCCCCCCAAAATCAATACCAGATTCAGTGGGTTGGGTATAGAATTTGGGGACACATGTATTTTTTTTTTCATATGGTCCCCCTTAAATTCCATACCAGACCTAAAGGGCTTGGTATAAATTTTACAGGGGTCCCCTTCCCACACTTTTTTTTATACAACAGCTGATGTCCATTTACATTCACTTTTCAAAAGGAAATTCCTAGCTGAAAGCTATATATTCCAGGTGAGGTGAGACACTGTTTCTTAGGATACCAGTGCAGGCGCTGTTGTGCTTAGCAGTGGTAATAATACCACTGCTAAACTTTTAATTACACACTGCAGCTGGAGGTTCACTTGGTTGACTACCATCTGCCCAGGTTCCTCCATAGATGTACACAGTGCAGACGCCTCCCTCATATTATTTTCCCTGCAGGTTAAATGTTCTTAGCTTATACTATTTTCTTTTTGAGTGAATGTTAACTCTCATGATCGAGTGTTCTTAGTGATATTTTTCTTTTAGAATTTAATGATTCTTAGATTGAATGACTCAATTCTGCATCATATTGCTACCCTTTGATCCTGCTGCTTATATATTGCTGTGCCCTAGTATGATACCACTAATCATATCCTTTTTTCTGCATACTATTTCCATTCTATAACCCTGCTTTTTCTTTCTGGCTCTACTATACTGTTTTTATGCAATCCTGGACTTAAAAGAGAAGTATGTTTTTGTTTTTTTTGAGATTCATACTTACCTAGGTGGATGCAGCATCAGACCGATGCTGCATCTGTCCCCCGCCGCCCCTGCACTGAGAACCAAGCCACAGAACACCACCGATGGCTCGGTTCTCTCCCCTCCATCAGCAGAGAGATGCTGCTTGTTAGTCAGTAGGGATGAGCCGAACACCCCACAGTTTGGTTCGCATTTGAATGGACCGAATGTTTGCGCGAACATTTGAACACCGTTAAAATCTATGGAATCCAAACGTGAAAAATCAAAAGTGCAAATTTTAAAGGCTAATATGCAATTTATTGTCCTAAAAAGTGTTTGGGGACCCGGGTCCTACCCTATGGGACATGTATCAGTGCAGTTTTTTCGGGAGCAGTGATTTTAATAATGCTTAAAGAGAAAAAAATAAAAGTGAAATATTCATTTAAATATCGTACCTGGGGGTGACTATAGTATGCCTGTAAAGGGGCGCAGGTTTCCCGTGTTTAGAACAGTCTGACAGAAAAATAACATTTCTAAATGTCTAAAGACATTTCTGTAGAAAAAAAGTCATTAAAAACTGCTCGCGGCTATAATGAATTGTCGGTCCAACAATACACATAATTTTTTTTTTTAATGCATGGGGGTCCCCCTAAATCCCACACCAGGCCCTTCATTAAAAAAATAAAAGTGAAATATTCCTTTAAATATCGTACCTGGGGGTGACTATAGTATGCCTGTAAAGTGGCGCATGTTTCCTGTTTTTAGAACAGTCCCTGCATAAAATGACATTTCTAAAGGAATTAAAGGAATTAAAGTAATTTAAAACTGCTTGCGGCTGTAATGTAATGTTGGGTCCCGGCAATATGGATGAAAATTATTGAGAAAAACGGCATGGGTACCCCCCAGCCCATTAAAAGGCCCTTTGGGTTTGTATGGATATTAAGGGGAACCCTGCTGTCAGGAAAGGCTGGCTGGGGACAGTGGTCCGTCGCCTGTCTGTGCACGCCTGCGGGTGCCTGGTGCGCCTGATCGCACAGGGTTACCGGCGCCAGGCGGGCTATTTAAACCCAGTTCTCCCTTCAGATCTTGCTGCTTGATCTACAGCGTTCCTGAGACTATTACCTGAATCTGATCTGTTTGTGTATTGACCCGGCCTGACCTGTGACCTTCCCTGCCTTCTGCCTGCCTTTGACCTCCGGCTTGTCTACGACTCTGCACCTGTCTCATCCTCTGGTCCATCCGTGCTCATCCGTTACCGACCCGGCCTGTCCCACGTTCCTGCCTCTGCCTGCTGCATCTGTTCCTGTACTGACTGTCTGGTTTGACCCGGCTTGCCTGACTCTTCTGCGTGCCTGCCCCTGAGTGATCCACCTGTTCCTGTTGGTCTCCTGCTGTCTACTGGTTCCTGTCCGTTGCCACTGGGGCCTGCTTGTCCAGCTACAGTTCCTGAAGTCAGCCTGATCCATCCATCGGCTGTTGATCCTGCCAGGCACTCATGTTACCTTTGACTCCCGTGCCTCCTGTCACCATCATCAGGGGCCGTGAGTCAAGGACGCAAGAGAGGTCTCCTTCTGCATTCCGGGCTCACCACTAGGTACGTGACACCTGCACCTAAATTAAAAAAAATAAAAGGTGTGGGGCCCCCAGGCCCTATATACTCTGAACAGCAGTATACAGGTGGTCCAAACAAGACAGGGACTGTAGGTTTGTTCTTAAGTTGAATCTGTTTTTAATTTGGAACAGGTACATTTTGTAAGTGTAGCTCCAGCCAAAAAAATCTATTTTTAAGCTTTTTGGAAAACATAGGGAAGGGTTATAGGGTTATCACCACTGTAACATTTGTTTTGCTGTCTGTGCCCCTGTTCAGAAGATTTCACCTCACTTTCTGTTCCAATGACAATTGGATTTTGAAAATTTGGGATTATTAGGGAAACAAGGATTGGTGATAAAGCATCGGTGGGGACACCTTTATCCCATATTAATTCTTACAGGAGAGAATTTCCCTTCCTAGGGGTAGATTTCCTCTCACTTCCTGTTGTTTCCCTCCAATTGTAAGTAGGAGTTGTTTGTAAGTCAGATGTTTGAAAGTAGGGGACCGCCTGTATATACTATACGGCTCGCACTATGTACTCTGCAGAAAATTGAAATATTAGAGCACATATTGTAATTACATGCCCCTGTTAAACAGGGACAGAAAAATTGGGCCAATCCATTGGCCTGATGAAAGAGCACGGCCGTCCTTCCATCTCGACCCGAACGCTCAGGAAACGTGTCGCCAGGAAATGACGTCATAGCCCCGCGTCCTGCTTGCCATAGTATACCAAGCCTCGTTTTGAGACTACACCCTCTGCATCCACTATAGCCGGCATATTTGAAACATCTACCAGTGGAAACGTTCGGAGATGCAAGAGGACACATGCGGACTGGACTATAACAGATGACGGATTGAATCAGATGATCCCTATGATTTTTAACGCTCGTTTTATTTACGGAATATGTGAGTGCAAACCTTTTCATTATTAATAAATTGTGAAAAAACTTTTTAAAAAATCTGCACCCAGATTTTTCTCCTTTTCTTCTTTCTTCTTTTTGTATCTTCTAGCAACTTGGGAGCTCAGGTTCAGTTCCTTGACGGTGGCAGCCCTGTATGTGGAATTTCTCTTTATAAAGAACTAAGACATTTCTTTTGGACCTGACCATATTTAGATACAGAGTAATCCTGTATTTGCAAATGCCTTTTATGTAGACAGCCCCCCCCCCCCCCCCGTTTGGGTATACTATTATATGATTTTTTGCGCCTCAACTTGTCTTGTGTGAAATATTAGAGCACATATTGTAATTACATGACCCTATTGAACAGGGTCAGAAAAATTGGGCCTTAGGCGGTGGTGGTGAGTGGTGGTGGCACAACACTGCAAAGTCTCACAGATACTCTTGTTGAGTGCAGGAACAGTCCCTGCTGTTAAATATTTGATCAAAAATTGTAATATTGAAATATTAGAGCACATATTGTAATTACATGACCCTATTAAACAGGGGCAGAAAAATTGGGCCTTAGGCACTGATAGTGGTGCCACAATGCTGCAAACCCTCACAGATACTCTAGTTGAGTGAAGGAACGAGCCCTGCTGTTAAATATTTGACCAAAATTTTTAATTACACGCCCCTGTTAAACAGGGGAAGAAAAATTGGATCTTAGGCAGTGATGGTGGTGCCACAACACTGTAACCCCTCAAATATTCTGTTGTTGAGCATAGGAACGAGCCCTGCTGCAAATATTGTAATTACATGCCCCTGTTACACAGAGGCAGAAAAATTGGGTCTTAGGCAGGGATGTTGGTGGTGGTGGTGGCACAACACTGTAAAGCCTCACAGATACTCTAGTTGAGAGCAAGAATAAGCCCCGCTGTGAGATATTACAGCAAAAATGATAATTTTATGCCCCTGTTAAACAGGGGCAGAAAAATTGGGCCTTAGGCACTGGTGGTCGTGCCCTGAAAAAAAATATTCTTATGCCCCGTACACACGAGAGGGATTAAGTCTGACAGACCTCCAAAGGAGTTCCGCCGGAGTTCCGACGGAGTTCTGGCGGACTTTTCGACCGAACGGACTTGACCACACACCATCACACCAAACTCCGACGGAGTCGAACGTGATGACGTACGACTGGATTCGACGTAGGAAGTTCATAGACAGTAGCCAATAGCTGCCCTAGCGTCGGTTTTAGTCCGTCGGAGTAGCACACACACGAGCGAATTATTCGAAGGGGACCGGGTCCGGCGGAGTTCCGTCGGGAAAATTTGAAGCATGCTTTATTTCTAAAGTCCGTCAGACTTTAGCGAAGCTAAAGTCCGTTGCAGCCCACACACGATCGGATAGTCTGACGGACTCAGTCCGTCGGAGTTTGGATGTCGAAAAGTCCGCTCGTGTGTACGGGGCATTAGAAGATATCATCATGAACATTGAGGAGGAATAGGATAGTCACTCAGCATAACAGGATAGTCACTCAGCATAGGCAGTCTTCAAGGGATCTCACATTCATAGAAAAATTAATTGGTTACATCATCATCAGGTGCTTGGTAGTTGGTAAACCAAGACTGATTCATTTTTATGAAGGTGAGCCGATCAACTGAGTCTGTGGACAGGTGCACTCTGTGATTGGTTACAAAGCCTCCAGCAGCACTGAATGTGCGTTCAGAAAGAACGCTGGATGCAGGACAGGCCAGTAACTCAATTGCATATTGTACAAGCTCTGGCCAGTGATCCATCCTCAAGACCCAGTAACCCAGTGGATTTGGCTATACTGCAATGCATATGCAGTCTTCAAGGGATCTCACATTCATAGAAAAATTAATTGGTTACATCATCATCAGGTGCTTGGTAGCTGGTAAACCAAGACTGATTCATTTTTATGAAGGTGAGCCGATCAACTGAGTCTGTGGACAGGTACACTCTGTGATTGGTTACAAAGCCTCCAGCAGCACTGAATGTGCGTTCAGAAAGAACACTGGATGCAGGACAGGCCAGTAGCTCAATTGCATATTGTACAAGCTCTGGCCAGTGATCCATCCTCAAGACCCAGTAACCCAGTGGATTTGGCTATACTGCATTACCAGGGATGGCCTGTAGTCAGATATAGGCTTGGCTAGACTGGAATGCAGTGGATATATATATATATATATATATATATATATATATATATATATATATATATATATATATATGTAGGAGGCTGTATACATATATATAGATAGATAGATAGATAGATAGATAGATAGATAGATAGATAGATAGATAGATAGATAGATATGCACTGCAGATCACTGAATCAGCTGCCTGAAAGTGTATTTGAAAACTTACAGCAGGGATGTCCTGGGTCAGATATAGGCATAGCTAGACTGGAATGCAGTGGATATATATATATATATATATATATATATATATATATATATATATATATATATGTAGGAGACAGTATATATATATATTTATTGCACTGCAGATCACTGAATCACCTGCCTACCTGCATGAAAGTGTGTTTGAAAACATACACAGGAATGGCCTGCAGTTGTATATAGGCTTGGCTAGACTAGAATGCAGTGGATATATATGTAGAAGACTGTATATATATATATATATATACAGTGGTGTGAAAAAGTGTTTGCCCCCTTCCTCATTTCCTGTTCCTTTGCATGTTTGTCACACTTAAGTGTTTCGGAACATCAAACCAATTTAAACAATAGTCAAGGACAACACAAGTAAACATAAAATGCAATTTGTAAATGAAGGTGTTTATTATAAAAGGTGAAAAAAAATCCAAACCATCATGGCCCTGTGTGAAAAAGTGATTGCCCCCTAAACCTAATAACTGGTTGGGCCACCCTTAGCAGCAACAACTGCAACCAAGCGTTTGCGATAATGTGCAATGAGGCTTTTACAGCGTCCTGGAGGAATTTTGGCCCACTCATCTTTGCAGAATTGTCCTAATTCAGTTACATTAGAGGGTTTTTGAGCATGAACGGCCTTTTTAAGGTCATACCACAACATCTCAATAGGATTCAGGTCAGGACTTTGGCTAGGCCACTCCAAAGTCTTCATTTTGTTTTTCTTCAGCCATTCGGTGGTGGACTTGCTGGTGTGTTTAGGATCATTGTCCTGCTGCAGAACCCAAGTTCGTTTCAGCTTGAGTACACGAACAGATGGTCGGACATTCTCCTTCAGGATCTCTTGGTAGACAGCAGAATTCATAGTTCCTTTTATCACAGCAAGTCTTCCAGTCCTGAAGCAGCAAAACAGCCCCAGACCATCACACTACCACCACCATATTTTACTGTTGGTATAATGTTCTTTTTATGAAATGCAGTGTTCCTTCTACGCCAGATATACTTGGACACACACCTTCCAAAGAGTTCCACTTTTGTCTCATCGGTCCACAGAATGTTGTCCCAAAAGTCTTGGGGATCATCAAGATGTGTTGTGGAGAAATTGAGACGAGCTTTGATGTTCTTTTTGCTCAGCAGTGGTTTTCTCCTTGGAACTCTGCCATGCAGGCCATTTTTGCCCAGTCTTTTCCTGATGGTGGAGGCATGAACGCTGACCTTAACTGAGGCAAGTGAGGCCTGCAGTTCCTTGGACGTTGTTGTGGGGTCTTTTGTGACCTCTTGGATGAGTCGTCGCTGCGCTCTTGGGGTAATTTTGGGCGGCCGGCCACTCCTTGGAAGGTTCACCACTGTTCCATGTCTTCGCCATTTGTGGATAATGGCTCTCACTGTGGTTCGCTGGATTCCCAAAGCTTTGGAAATGGCTTTATAACCCTTTCCAGACTGATAGATCTCAATTACTTTCTTTTTCAATTGTTCCTGAATTTCTTTGGGTCTCGGCATGATGTGTAGTTTTTAAGGATCTTCTGGTGGACCTTACTGTGTCAAGCAGCTCCTATTTAAGTGATGCCTTGATTGTGAACAGGTGTGGCAATAATCAGGCCTGGGTGTGGCTAGAGAAATTGAACTCAGGTGTGGACAACCACAGTTATAGTATGTTTTAACAAGGGGGGCAATCACTTTTTCACACAGGGCCATGATGGTTTGGATTTTTTTCACCTTTAATAATAAACACCTTCATTTACAAATTGCATTTTGTGTTTACTTGTGTTGTCCTTGACTATTGTTTAAATTGGTTTGATGTTCCGAAACACTTAAGTGTGACAAACATGCAAAGGAACAGGAAATGAGGAAGGGGGCAAACACTTTTTCACACCACTGTATATATATATATATATATATATATATATATATATATATATATATATATATTTGATGCACTGCAGATCACTGAATCACCTGCCTGCCTGCCTGCCTGCCTGCCTGCCTGCCTGCCTGCATGAAAGTGTATTTGAAAATTTACACCAGGAATGGCCTGCATTCAGATATAGGCTTGGCTAGACTGGAATGCACTGTATATATATATATATATATATATATATACTGGAATGCAGTGAATACACTGCAGCTAACGGAATCACCTGCCTACCTGAAGTATATTACCTTCTAATATACCTGAAGTATATTAGAAACAGTACACCGGGAACCGACTGCAGTCTGATCTAGCTAAACAGGATACAGTATATATATATATATATATATATATATATATATATATATATATATATATATATATGTAGGAAGGCCAGTATGGTGGCCTGAATTTATGGGAGGAGCCCGGGGGGTATATAACCAGCCCGCTCGCCTGTGGTCTTTGTCGGTTTCCGGTGCGCGGCACGACATCACTAGGGCGACTCTTCGAAACTCGTTAGCGTCCGTGAGTTACCACTTCGTAGTTGTTCGAGGTCCTCGTTCCCGTTCGCAACTTACGTACTAACGCGTCGATTCGGCTGTCGCAGGTAGGGTTTTTTCGGTTGACTTGTCTTTTCATACATTGTAAATGTCTCGTCACTAAACCTCGATATCAAACTTACGAATTCGTAAAACCCTACACACAGCCGCGATGTCTGTCTACTACTCGTTATGTTATCATACCAAACATTTCTTTGTTTTTGTGTACCTCACACCGACGCAAAGACACAGCTTCGTTTAGGCGTGTCTCACTGTTTTATGCTCCACAGACTAGTCGATGTTTCTCGTGGATTTGATGGGCACTGGTCAGTGCCATGTCAAGGCCGAACCATTTCAAACCATGTCAGATCATTTCAAATCATTTCACTCTCACCTACCGCGCTCCGATTCGAATCCAGTCGCATCCACAATGCCCCGATCCGTCCCGGTGCTCCCCAGTTGTTTTTCGGCCTCATTTCAGTACATGCTCCAGAGTCCCATTTGTTGAGTCCCTGACTCATGCCTCTGTCATGGTAAATCATTTCACTGTCACGTATCACGTTTCGATACGAATCCAGTCGCATCTACGATGCACCAATTCGTCCGGCGTGCCCCAGGTATTTTTCGGCCTCATTTCAGTACATGCTCCAGAGTCCCGTTTGTTGTCAGTCGCAGGTTGCGGCGCACCGATTCGTGCCTCTGTCATGGGAAATCATTTCACTGTCACGTATCACGTTCCGATACGAATCCAGTCGCATCTACGATGCACCAATTCGTTCCGGCGTGCCCCAGGTATTTTTCGGCCTCATTTCAGTACATGCTCCAGAGTCCCGTTCGTGGTCCGTCGCAATCGTGGCACGACCGATTCGGGCCTCTGTCATGGCAAACTTTGTCACTCATTTCACTGTCACTCACCGCGCTCCGATTCTAATCTAGTCGCATCCGTGATGCACCGATTCGTTACGATGTGCCCCAGTTGTTTACGGCCTCATTTCAGTACATGCTCCAGAGTCAGGATTCATTGTCGGTTGCAGGTTTCGGTTCTCTGATTCATGTCTCTGTCATGGGAAATCATTTCACTGTCACGTATCACGCTTCGATACAAATCCAGTCGCATCGTGCGCTAATTCGTCTCGGCGCACCCCAGGTATTTCAGCCACATTTCAGTACATGCTCCAGAGCATACACGATTAACGGTCAGTCGCAACAGCGACATGATCGATTCGTGCCTCTGTCATGGCAATCAAAATAATTTCACTGCCACGTACCGCGCTCCATTTCGAATCCAGTGGCATGCGTGATGCACCGATTTGTTACGGTGTGCCCCAGTGCTTTAGCCTCATTTCAGTGCATGCTCCAGAGTCCGGTTCATCATCAGTCGCAGTCGCGGCACGACCGACTTATGCCTCTGTCATAACAGATATTTCATTAATTTAACCGTCATATACCGTGCCCCGATTCGAATCGGTCGCATCCGAGATGCACCGATTCGTTCTGGTGTGCTCCAGTTGTTTTGTTCCCAATTGGCTCGGTCGCATTTCATTACATGCTCCACAGTTCAACTCGTCACTTATCGTCTGAAACGTTGTTTATCGCAGTCAGCCTATGTCACGGCAAACATTTCACTCATTCACTTCACACACTTGTCACTTGAGTCTAATCCACTCATACCAACAATACATTGGTTCGCACCCGTCATTTCAGCATTTCAGGTATCGTTCGCATGTTGCCTGTCATTCCTCCAAGTCCGACACTCACTATAGATCGATCCTTCGTGCTTTGAAGTTCAGCCAAGGGTCTCGATTCGTTCGTTAAAACCTTCGCCTCACTGCTACTCCCCCTGTTAGTCGCACAATCCAATGCATGTTGGTTTCCTTTCATACACCTTATGACCGGTTCCCATCAGGATTCGTTACATATAGTTACAAAGATTCGTCTCAGTTTCATTTTCATACACACTACAACCTGTTTCAATTCCATTCGCCTCAGCGGCAAATCGATTCGTACCGGGTTCATTTCGTACTCTCCACGGTCTGATCTATATTAGATTAAATTCATACACTCTAAAACTGGTTCTTATCAGATTAATTTCATGCGATCGACTCATATAGGATTCGTTTCATTCTTACGACCGATTCATATCGGATTCATTCCATACACATCCAAGAAACAACTCCTTGCAAATTGCTGCTAGCACGCACCCAAGCATACACTCCCTGCAATCATTGCAAACACATTTCCAGGCACAGACTTCTTGCAATCATTGCAAGCACGCATTTAAGCATAGTCTTCTTGCAATCGTTGCAAGCACGTATTCAAGCATGGACGTCTTGCAGTCGTTGCAAACACGCATTCAAGTGTAGACTTCTTGCATTAGTTGCAAACACGCATCCAAGCGTAGACTTCTTGCAATCGTTGCAAGCACGCATTCAAGCATAGACCTCTTGCAATCATTGCAAGCACGCATTCGAGCATAGACCTCTTGCAATCGTTGCAAGCAGACGTCCAGGCACAAACTTATTGCAATCATTGCTAACAGGCAGTTCTGGCTAGCTCAAATAGATTGCTTTAGGAAAAAGCCTGGATACTTTCCTAAATGTACATAATATAACGGGGTACTTATATTTATAGGTAAAGTTGATCCAGGGAAAAATCTGATTGCCTCTCGAGGGATCAGGAAGGAATTTTTTCCCCTGCTGTAGCAAATTGGACTATGCTCTGCTGGGGTTTTTTGCCTTCCTCTGGATCAGCTTTGGGTGTAGAATTGGGTATGTTGGGTTGTGCGATACTTTATTTATTTGATTTGTGGTTGGACTGGATGGACTTCTGTCTTTTTCGACCTGGCTACCCATGTATCCTACCATAACTCCTTGCAATCATTGCAAGCACGCATCCTGGCATAACTCCTTACAATCGTTACAGGCACGCATCCTGGCATAACTCCTTGCAATCGTTGCAGGCACGCATCCTGGCATAACTCCTTACAATCATGGCAAGCACGCATCCTGGTGAAACTCCTTGCAATCGTTGCAAGCACGCATCTTGGCATAACATCTTGCAATCGTTGCAAGCATGCATCCAAACACACGTTCAAGCACAACTCCTGCAGTCTTCGCAAGCACATGCGGTAACACAAATTTCTCACAGTCACTACGAACACATCTCCAGTGACAAACTCCCGTGCAATTGTCGCAAGCACACGTTTAAACACAACTTTTGCAATCATGCCAAGGCACGTGACTTAGCATAACTTCTTGCAATCATTCTTTTGCAAGCACATTCTCAGTGGCACACAAACTGGCTACACGTCATTTTCAGCAGCACTTAATTGGCCACTTGTCTCCTGTGGCTTTTTCTTACAAGCCACTCACCGTTTCCTATCTGCCATCTCTCCCTTAGGACAGTTGAGTTCAACTTCCGTCCTGCACCAGGATCGTGTTGACACACGCAACTGGCTTCTTCTTGTAACGCGATCAGGCTATACCTAGCCAGCGTTCAGCATTTCTTATCCTTACAGGACCCGGAGAGCCATCTGTCTTTACGGCCCATACAGTAAGATCCCCACTACGAGGCATCCAGAGGCATCAGCCCATAGCCAACGGCAAACGCTCGCCCATCACAACTGCCGTCTTTAGGGACATATAAAATCCTCGCACATTCCCCAGTCTAGTCATCCAAGCGGCCATCTACCTGGCCCTTTGTGGTTTTCCACGGCCTAGCCAATTTATCATTAGTAGCACTGGCAGCCAGGTTCTACACAGACACCACCTGACGAATGCTCAAATCTCGAAAACGGGCCATTCCCCAGGGTCGATCTTTATGTCACGCCTCCTGATCTTCCTCTCACGGACACAGGACCTCTCTCAGATCCTTAATTTAGATGCCGTGGCAATAGCAGACCTATCTATGTCGGAAGGTTCCTTACTGCATGGATTGGTATAGCGATGTTTATACCATCTACGATGCCCCTGTCACCCCTGGTAGTGACAGATGCCGCAGCCTCCACAGGCTTCACTGCAATTTTTGGCCACCACTGGTTTACAGAACCATGGCATCAGGGATACTCCTAAACCCCGGGTTTACCTGGACTTCCTCCCTCTTCAAGCTATACCCGGTCATGACAGCCTCTCGACTCTGGGGTCATGTCAGGACAGGACAGGCCATGGCTTTCACCACCGACAACTGGGCCGAGGTTGATCTTGTTGATGAAGCCAGGTCTGAACCGCTCTCGGTTATGTCCTTCCTGCGCAGACTGCTGCAGTTATCTTGGCGGCACCAGTTTAATGTCCGTTGTATGTTCATTCCAGGCTGTCATCTTCTGGGACAGGTCTACTATCTTCACTAGTTCGCAATTTGGCCTTCTGCTCAGCCTGCTCATACAAACAGCCAGTTACTTAGCCTACTACAGGTTCTGATGGCCCAGCAAGTTCACCTTCAGCAATCCAGCAGGCCAAGTTCTGCGTAGTCGTCACTTGGCTCGCTACCAACACCATTTCATCCTCCACCTTGCAGTGTCTAAAACCCAGCAATCTGGCTCCAGGATAGACATCCATTTCTATGGAACAAACAGTGCCTGGTGTCGAGTAACCATACTCGACCACCTACTGTCACTCCTACCGGAACGCGTAAACTCTAGTCCCCTGTTGCCTTTTCCTGCTAACACTTGTGTACCTGCCAGTTTTCCAAACACATGGGGTTCTTCTACGCAGCCTACACCTCGACCCCGGTCCGTACCGTGGTCACTCTTTAGTATTGGAGCACCCTTGGCAGCATCTTGGCATGGGTCCCAAGTCACGTCATTGAGAGACTAAGCAGTTGGAACCCTGCCTACCTTGCCTGGTACATCCCCAATCCTCGGGTGGAAATGGCACAAGCATTCACCAAACTTGCTCAACTAATTAAGCTAAAACTAATAAAACTACACCCCTACCTGAATGTTTTTGCCCCCTTATTTTGGTATACCGACCATCAGACCAGGGCACACTTCAGGTCCATTTCATGTTGTAAATCTTATGGTAAGTCTATTTGTTCATATCCGTATCGGCCATAGGGCTTCGACCATAAGTAGGAAGGCCAGTATGGTGGCCTGAATTTATGGGAGGAGCCTGGGGGGTATTTAACCAGCCCGCTCGCCTGTGGTCTTTGTCGGTTTCCGGTGCGTGGCACCCACCCTCCCATCCCCTTTTCAGGGCATTTCTCAAATTAATTTCTCTTCACAAAATATTAATTTCTAATCTAGGGTATGCCCCCTTATTTTGGTATACCGACCATCAGACCAGGGCACACTTCAGGTCCATTTCATGTTGTAAATCTTATGGTAAGTCTATTTGTTCATATCTGTATCAGCCATAGGGCTTCGACCATAAATATATATATGTATGTATATATGAAATCAATGGGACATGGGGATAGATCAGTTCAGGCAGAAGGCAGAGGCATAGTGAGCAAACTATTGGTCCAGACAGCAAGCAGGAACATGGTCAATAAATAGGCAAGGGTCAGTAAAGACAGCAGACAGAGGCAACAATCTGCACTGCATTTTTTTTTAAATGCAATGCAATATGCCAACCTGGAGGCTTTCTGTACACACATTGTGTACAGAATGCCCCCCAGAAATGTAATTACCTACTTGTGTGATTGGCTCACTGATTTTCTGCATTATGATGCAAGTCTACACTAAAGTCTAGTACAGTGTTTCTCAACTCCAGTGCTCAAGGCGCCTCAACAGGTTATGTTTTCAGGATTTCCCTCAGATGAAACGGCTGTTGTAAATACTAAGGAGTTGAAACTGATCAAATCACTGTCGAAAGCTCATGACCGAAAAAGGTCTGCCAACCAACTTCCAATCAGTGCTCTCAGCCAATGGTGATGGAATGTTTTGGTGGGGAGGGAACACAATAGCTCAGCAGGGAAGATCACTGTACTAATATTGCATTGTTAGTACAGTGGCTCTGGCAGCTGTCAGTTTTTTAGTAGTGTGTACAAGGCTTAAGATACAAGTCAGATTTTTGGCATCCCCTGCAACAAAATGTCATTTTTGGGGAGATACTCCCATAGAGAAACCATGTCTAAAGGAATGCAGAGTCTGCAATTTTCCTCATTAGTGCCCTGCAAGTTCAGCAGCTGATTGATAATTATGAAATCACTACCATGCACATTTGATTTGCACATGGATACAGGCAATCAAATAGTTACTTATTCAGAATAACAAAAGGTTGGAATCTGCAACAAAATGTGTTAAAACCCTTGCAGCGTACATAGATCACCCAGAGGGGAATGTTTTTTTTTTCAAATCTAAAGTTTAGCAGAATATAATATGCAACCTATTTTTTCACTTGTCAGTTTGCAAATTCCGTATTAATCACTGCAGCCTAAGGCAGCCCATCTACAGTTCGAATCTCCTTCAAGCTCCTGCTTAACCAGCTGAGATTCCAACCATGTATGTGCAGGCTGAATGTACCAAGTTGATTGATCGATCAACTTGGGTTAAACCAGCATGCCGGGTTTTACTTGTGATTATTGCCATCAGCTGCTATAGCCGCTAGCAATACTTACTGTCTTCTTCTAGTGGGGATAGCTTCCCTTGCCCTCCCACCAGGAGAAGACAATAGCCCAGCAGGAGGTATTCCTACATCAACACTGTCTGCGCCATTGGGGGAACAGCTGGTTGCAGGAAAGAAATTCGCTCTGTGCATGGCCAGTCTAAGGGTCTTTGTCAATGGGCTTTTGTTTGAGACAAAGGGAGTTTGCATTCCTATATAAATCTATAGGAAGGATAGACCCACATGAAGGTCAAACACAGGTCAAAAGAAGGGTAGCTGAAGGTCAAATGCACCTGTCAATGAATTCTGAATGGTCTCAGACTAATATCAAATTGATGCTATTGACACAAGCCCAAAGCCTATTGATTGACTGGTATGAGCAACACATTTCTCTCAGGCACTTTCAAGAAATTAAGCAAACTGTTGTTTTTGAGGCCGGGTTCACACTATAGCGATGCGGGAACGCCGCGAATCCGCGGCGTTTACCCGCATCGCACACCTCCCGCCGGCAGTTCACACTGCCCTATGCGGACGGCTGGGAGTGTCAATGTTATGTTAATGACACCCCCAGATCCGTCGGCATATCGCAGTGCGATCTGCCGACTCGCACAGGAATCGGATCGCATGGTGTGAACCCCCATGCGATCCGATTCTGTTGCGGACCCAAAAAAGGGTCCCGTGCGAATTTGCTGCGGGAGCGATGCGAATTCAGCCATACTATCTGTATGGCTGAACTCGCATCGCTACAGAGATCGGATGTGATTTGCTGTGCGAATCACATCCGGATCTCCCCCCGCAGCGGTGTGAACCTAGCCTGAAGGTTAATAGCCACCGCCGTCCTTTTAACCACTTCAATACTGGGCACATACACACCTTCCTGCCCAGACCAATTTTCAGCTTTCAGCGCTGTCGCACTTTGAATGACAATTGTGCGGTCATGCTACACTGTACCCAAATGAAATTTTTATCATTTTTTTTCCACAAATAGAGCTTTCTTTTGGTGGTATTTGATCACCTCTACGGTTTTTATTTTTTGCTAAACAAATAAAAAAAGACAGAAAATTTTGAAAAAATATATGTTTTTTTTTGTTTCAGTTTTAAACTTTGTAAATAAGTAAGTTTTCTCCTTCACTGATGGGCACTGATGGGGCTGCACTGATGGGCACCGATAAGGCGGCACTGATGGGCACTGATGAGCTGGCACCAATGAAGTGGTACTGATGACGTGGCATTGATGGGCACTGATATGTGGCACTGAGAGGTGGCACTGATGGGCACTGATACGTGGCACTTATGGGTGACACGGAGGGACACTGATAGGTGGCACAAATTGGCACTGATAGCTGGCACGGATTGGCATAGATAGTCGGCATGAATGGGCATGGATAGGCAGCACAGATGGGCTTGGATAGGCGGCACAGATGGGCATGGATGGGCTCTGATAGTTGGCATGGATGGGCACTGATAGGTGGCACGGATGGGCACTGATAGGTGGCATGGATGGGCACTGATAGGCGACATTGTATTGTATGGTTTTGTGCTGATGGATGCCAATCAGTGCCAAACAATAATGCATGCCAATCAGTGATGTCCATTGTGGGCACTGATTGGCATCCATTGTGGGCACTGATTGGCATCCATTGTGGCACTGACTGGCATCCCTGGTGGTCTAGGGTGGCCTACCTGGTGCTGGGCATCCCTGGTGGTCTGGTGGCATCCCTGGTGGTCCAGTGTGGGCATCCTCGGAGGGGCTGTGCTGATAATTGATCAGCACAGACCCCCCCTGTCAGGGGAGCAGCCGATCGGCTCTCCTCTACTCGCGTCTAACAGACGCGAGTGAGGAAAATCTGATCACCGACTCTTCCTATTTACACTATGATCAGCTGTAATTGGACACGGCTGATCATGTGGTAAAGAGTCTCGGTCGGACTGACACCCCGCAATAATGATCGCCGCGATACGCGCCCCCGGGCGCACGCAACAGCTCAAAATCCTGAGGACGGTCTATGAAATCCAGTCAGGATTTTGAAACCACTTTGCAGCCGTCATTTGACAATTGGCGGGCGGCACGTGGTTAATCATCACTTATACAAATAAGCTTTAAAAACAAAAATTTAATGAAAAGGAAACGTCAACCACATAACAGATAAATAAAAAGCTTGTCATTTCTCATAGCCTTAAAAAAAATGTTAGTTGCTTGGCTATTTCTGACTTTGAGGCTGGGGACAAACTAGCTGCGGACGTGGCTCGCAGCAGGGGGTCCGGTGCATCCATGTTCTCCGTTTTACGGTTGAATCAAATCTGGATTTTTCCCTGAATTCGGACCTAAAACTGAGCCAAAGACGCACACTACCATTTTCCAGTGCAGACCAGGCCGTGGCCGCCCCGGAGATGTGTGAACCGGCTTCATAGAGAGCCAGTCACAGTCTTCTGTCATGCAAAAAGGATGTGGAGAAACCCCCACATCCAATTCGCATAAGCCTGAATCCAGCCTAGTACTTTGAGTCATGGGAAGTAAATTTTATTAATGTCGAATAGGCTTGAAAGTCACTTTTTACAAGTGGATTCTCCCCAGGGCTTAGTGAGTGTAGTGAATTAAACATTGCAAAAAAAAAATAAAAAATACCCAGTCACAGTCAAGGAGAGAAAAAAAAAAACAGTATTTTGCTTGCACATGGTTAAAACATGGAAGTCAGCAGGGCTTCACCGCATTCACCAAGCTCTGGAGGAAATTCCCTTGAAAACATCCCTTACCTATGCAACCCAAAAGCACCAGAATAGACATGTAGAAAGTGAAGTCAGAGTGAGGTAAGACCCAGAAGAGAAAAGAACAAATTCACTTTTTGGTTTCATATGTATCGAAATATGTTATTTTTCCTAATGCCTTTTTAAATATATACATTTATCAAAGTATATGAAAGGAGCACTTTATATGAATGGAAAGATGTTATTTCTCATAATGGAATTTAAAATATATACATTTATCACACTATAAAAAGTAAAAGGGTATAAAAATAAATCATACTTTTGATTGGACCATAAAAATATAGAGATAAAATAAATCTGGGACTACTGCATACAAAAAAAAGAATAAGGAAATGTTGCCATGTCTTCCTAACAATTCAGATTTTACAGCTTATCAAAATTCATGAGCCAGCAGATGCCAATGTAAACTTTTATACAGTTTCATACTCACAATCAAAATTTACATATCACATTTAAGAAAAAAAAGTAAAAGATAAAAATACCAAGTAAACATACCACATGAAGGGTTTAATGAATATAGCAAGATTTGTATTCAAGCCATATTGCCATCTGGCAGTTAGTGCTGTTCATGAACCTAAAGCTGTTTCTAGCACTTTTGTTTACTTAATTTATGTGCAAGATTACAAAATGCAGACTGGTGTAAATCTGAAAACAGACAGAACTCATTAAAATAGTTTTGACATTCCGTAGTCTGTTTCAAGCAATTCCAATCATTTATACATTTAGAGTAAATCTTCACATATAAGCTTATTTAGGGTGGTGCAGAGTGCAATGACTGTGCGCAAACTGAAGTAAGCCATAGCAATCATAGCCATCAATCAGATTTTAGTTAAAGCAAGATGTCTACTTCATCCTTATGATGATACATGTGTGGGCAAGCTATGCTGTGTTTAGCGACTGAAAAGCATACTTTGCTGCACCAAACCGTTTCATGGGCCGTTTTACAGTAGTATGTCTTGGGTTTCACATTAATGGCAAGTTACAAATTCACCTGAATGGTTTTTATTTTTTCAATTAAAGAACGTAGAGTTATGAAGGTATTTTAGATTTTTGACATCTTATTAAAGGGGGCATTTTTGTTCTCTAAATTGTGTGGATGATTGTATCTACATTTTGGAAAAGTAAAAAAAAAAAGAGACTATCCTTTAATATATCCTGAACTGTCACAACCAGTGTCACAAAGTTGTACTATACGTTCACCATCTGCACTTTCACCTACTGGGTATTTTTTTAATCTTCCCCACATTATCAGTGTTTAGCATACCTTTGTGGCATCAATTCTACTATGTTTTAACTAGATTAAATAAAGTCATGACACCACTCTATTGAAGCAATGCTATCATGGTTCTTCAGTTGATTATGCACAGGAACACACTGTTTAGTTGGGTTGTTTAGTTTTAGTTTAGTTTAGACAGTTTCAATACAAAAACAAAGAGATATTGATTGGTAAACAGTAAGAGGGTTTATCTCTTACAAACCAGCAATCTAACTAGCTAACCACTTGACTTTCAGGACATTTACCCCACTTCCTGACCTGGCCATTTTTTGCGATCGGCACTGCGTTACTTTAACTGACAATTGCACGGTCGTGCAACACCGTGCCGTACCCAAATTAAATGTATGTCCTTTTTTCCCACAAATAGAGCTTTCTTTTAGTGGCATTTGATCAACTCAGTGTTTTTTCTTTTTTTTTCTTGTGCTATAAACAAAAACACTACCGAAGAAAAATTTAAAAAATATTTTTTTACTTTCTGCTATAAAACAGAGAAAAAAAAAGAAAAATCAAATGTCTTCATAAATTCAGGCCAATATGTATTCTGCTACATATTTTTTGGTAAATAAATCCCAATAAGTGTATATTGATTGGTTTGTGCAAAAGTTATAGCATCTACATACGATAGTTTTTTTTTTATTATTTATTTTGTTTTGCTAGTAAGAGAGAGATCAGTGACTTATAGAGGGACTGGGATATTGCAGCGAACATTCGTACACTAATTGATATTTTTGACACTTTTTTGGGACCAGTAACACTAATACAGTGATCAGTGCTAAATATATGCACTCTCATTGTACTAATGACACTGGCTGGGAAGGGGTTAACATCAGGGGTGATCAAAGGATTAACTGGATGCCTAGCCTGTGTTTTATTACAGTGTGTGAAGTGCTTTTATTAGGGGAATACGTGGATCCCTGCCCCTGCTGTCAGAACGACGATATGCCTTGCTTACATAGGCAGACTGCCATTCTGCCTCTCTGCTGGATCATCGGTGGGAATCTGCTGTGTGTGATCACAGTGGGAGCAAGCCGACAGCGGCACGAATGCACATCTCCTACCCAAAAGAGGCGGATCACACACACACATACACACACACACACACACACACATATATATATATAAAATGATGGAGCACATAGGTTCCACCTTGCAGCAGTAAAACTGCTGTGGACAGACCTGAAGTGGTTAAAAAAAATTATTAAGTAAAAAATGTTTAAACATGCTCTAACACTAACAGTAGTATTAATATACAAAACTAAGATAGACAAAACATAACACAAATGTGTATATGTAAGTATCAATGAAAATCCAATATTTACCAGGTGTTTTGCATGGAGATGCAAAGAAAAGAAAACAAGCCAAGCAGGCTTGTACAGGGGCTTCGAGAACTTATCAGTAAAATTCATAATCCATAGAAATCAACTCACAGCAGCATAGATGCAAAGTTTATTAATAGAAAAAATACACAATTCCAATAATGTATGGCTATTAGCCACAATAACAGTAAAACCTTCACCAATAATAAAAAATCATGACAACATTGTCACAATAAAAGTGGCCCATTTTCTCTACATTAAGTACCCCTTTATGGCATCACAGAATGAATTAATTCTAGAGCTGTTGAAATTTGCCTTCACACATAACTGTTTCCGGTTTTTGGGGGCAAATTACCAGCAAACAAGAGGAACTTCAATGGGGGCACCTTGGGCACCCGCATACGCATACCTCCATCTTGGGTGGTGGGAACAGTCCATTGTCTATCATTTGTTGATGTACCTTGGCCACACCTTTTATGTGGCTAAGGTACATCAATGATATTTTGATGATTTGGAATGGTGGGGTACAGGGGCTGCAGAAATTTCTGTCTGAACCCAATACTAATGATAAAAATATCAGGCTCACCTACACCTATGATCCCAACTCCTTGCCTTTCCTTGATCTTTTGATTACCATCATAGGTGGTAGATTGGAGACTAAAACTTATAGGAAGATCACTGCAGCCAATACCCCTCTTCAAGCCTCCACTCACCATCCATCGTCACTCAGTAAAGGGATCCAAATAGGGTAGTTCCTTCGAATTAGAATTCGAAGACACTGTTCAAGCCAAACTACATATCAATCTGAGTCAAATTAATTCTAGAACATATTTAGGCAACAAGGCTACTCCCACAAAAACATTAATTTGCATGCAGGCGAGCCTCTTCAACTGAACGTAGGGACCTCCTTGTCCCTAAACAGATACAAGACTCTCATTCCCAAATCACAATATCCCTTCTCCTGTACGTATAATCACTTTCTATGGGGTCCAATGAGAGGAAGTTCAGTCAATTTTGACCAAACATTGGTCTATTCTGACAAGGTCTCCTGGCCTCTCTAATATCGTGGAACAAAAAAACCCTACTACTTTCCAGGAGAGCAAGCAACCTCAAAGATAATCTGGTACATTCTGATTACACACACACTCATCCAAAAGTTGGCCTAAGGGTATGTTTCCATGTGGTCATTGCCACATTTGCCACCATGTTGAGTGTACAGATAAATTTACTGACATAGTTGGTGAAAGAACCAGATGAAAAGGTTCATTAACTGTGGCAGAGAAAAGGTTTAATACCTTTGGAATGCCCCTTTCAAAAGCTCTATTTGGGCAAAATGAAGCGACAACTATGTGCACGTATAGGGGAGCACCTTTGTAGCATTATAAACATTCAAAAAAGTAAGAATTAAGATAATCCAAAATGGGGCCTGCACAGCACTTTGAGATGATTCATAAATCCTCTATTGAGGGATTAAATGTAAAAGACTTCTTTGCCCTATGTTTACCTAAACACAGAGATGATTATGATACTATCCTTCTGTGAAAAGAAAAGGAATGTATATTTTGTTTGCAAAGATGATTTTGTTTGCAGAGATGATTACGATACTATCCTTCTGTGAAAAGAAAAGGAATGGATATTTTGCTTGCAAACTATGATCCTGAATGGGGTTAAATACAGAATTAGGCTTACAACCTTTTCTTGAACCATAACTATGATCTTCTCTTCTTGCTTAGGAGAAGTATACTATCTTAATTTCTCCCATATTATCTGGTACTTGATCAATCTGCATTTTAATACCCTTGATGAGATATATACTTTATCGTAACCCATTAAAAATAATGTTTATGATCTATTATCTCTCTTCACCTTCTAAAAATTCCCATCTATTTTCAAACTTCTGTTACCTTATACTTAATGATAGGTGTTTGTAATGATTTTTTTTTTACTTATCAACTACTAGGGATGGGCCGAACGGACCCCTGTTTGGTTCACAGCAGAACTTTCAAACAAAGTGAAAGTTCGGACCGGAATAACGAACCTCATTAAAGTCAATGGGACCCAAACGTCAAAAATCAAAAGGGCCCATTTTGAAGGCTTATATGAAAATAATTGGGCATACAATGGTTATAGGGATCTGAGTCCTGCCCTGGGGGACATGTATCAATATTTTTTTGTGAAAAACATCATTTTTAAATGAACAGTGATTTTTGGATTTTTAAGGTGAAAACATAAAAAATAAAAATTCCTTCCAATATAGTACCTGGGGGTTCCCTTAGTCTACCTAAAAGTGGCAGATCTGTACCATGACTAGAATATGCTGCAGCAATAATTGCATTTATAAAGCCAAAAAAAATTACTTGTAAGCTGCCTTTATTTTGCTTAGCAACAGCTGGGGAGCCAGTGTGTACGATGAGGCCCCAATGTAGTGCACTGGGAACAAGATTATAGATTTTTTGGATACAATCTGGTGTCACTTTGAGTTTGGATAGAAGTAATGGGTGCAGAAAAATTGGTCTTTGGGTGTTGGGGGTGCCTTCTCACCGTAACTCTATACAGGTACTCTTGATGAAAGCAAGAATTGGCCTTGCTGTAACAAATTGCAATGATATGCACCTGTCAAACAGGTGCTGGAAAATTATTGGTAATTGGGTGTTAATTGTGCCGATGAAACCTATACCCAAAACATTCTTCAAGATGAAATGATTGAACCCCCTCAAAGCTAGCAGCCTTGAAGTCCTGCAGAGATTCCACATTCCAAAAAACTGGGAGTAACGCACAAAAAACCATATGACATTAAACTGGCAGTAACGCATACCAAACAAAATGGTGTTAAACTGGCAGTAACACACACATAAGTAAATGGTGTTAAACTTGCAGTAACGCACACAGAAGTAAATGTCATTAAACTGGCAGTAACGTACACAAAACTATATGGCGTTAAACTGTCAGTAACGCACACAGAACTATATGGTTTAAAACTGGCAGTAACGCAAAAAAACTATATGATGTTAAACTGGCAGTAACGCACACAGAACTATATGGTGTTAAACTGGCAGTAAGATACAAAACGATATGGTGTTAAACTGACAGTACCACACACAGAACTATATGGCGTTAAACTGGCACTAATGCTCACAGAACAATATGATGTTAAACTGGCAGTAACCCACACAGAAGTAACTGGCGTTAAACTTGCAGTAAAGCACAAAACCATATGGCGTTAAACTGGCAGTAAAGCACACAGAACTATATGGACTTAAACTGGCACTAACGCACACAGAAGTAAATGGCGTTAAACTGGCAGTAACACTCATGGAAGTAAATGGCGTTAAACTGTCAGTAACACAATCAAATAGATGGTATTCAACCGTCACTACACTGACACAATCCAGACTGTCCCTATGGCCCTGTTCTATCTCTCTCCATGCCAAAATCACACTTAAAATGGCTGCCATTGAAAGGATACTTTTAAACTGTGGAGCGAGAATGAACCATGATGTGCCATGATTGGATAAAGTCATGAGCAGGAATGAGCCTTGATTGGATAAAGTCATGATGGCAGTGTCCAATCATGACTCGATCTGCTTGTTCAGATGTTCACCGAACGTCCGAACAATGAAAGTTTAGCCCAAACTTATGATCGGGCCGAACTGTACACTCATCCCTATCAACTAGCCAAAAATGTATCAATTATTATTATAATTATATTTTGTAAGATTGAAACACCTAAAAAGAAAGGCAGTGGCACTTTAAGGGCATAATCTTGAAAAGGGATGAGCATCCCCATTATAAGCCCACTGACCAGTGTATTGCATGGTTCTGAGGAAGCTCACACAGCTGAGTGAAATGCATAAACACCACGGTGTTTAGCAGCCCGGTCTTGGAGCCACACACATGTAGCTTCACTCCATTGCTTCACATGTTTCAGCACTAGGTAAGGCATCTAAGATAAAGCATTCACTCATATTTTTTGCATTTTATTTCAAGTCTTTATTTTTGATTTGGTTAGTACACACCATATTTGATTCAATGGTTCCTTTTTTCATTGACACCATCGCTGATACAGGTCTACTACTCTGCTTTTATTTGAGTACACTTTTATACCATTATTTTTTTTTTCCTCTTTCTCCCACGTCATCTCATTTACCCTCACATTTTTTCTAGAAACCCCTTAAGCCCTTGTACACACGGTCGGAGAATCTGTTGGAATGTGTCCTATCGGACCGTGTCGTCGGATAATCTGACTGTGTGTGGTATGCATCAGACTGATTCCGTCGGAATATCCGTCGGACCCAATTTTCCAACATGTTGGAAATATTTCCCGACCAACTGGGCCGATCGGACATACTCCGATCATGTGTAGAGAATTTTGATCGGACCAAGTGCCACGCATGCTCAGATCAAATTCCTACATCAAAGCTATTGGCTACTAGCCTGAATGTAGTCCCATCGTAATGAAATTGCGTCATCACGTTCTGAAAGATCGGATTTTTTCGCCAACTTTGTCCAACCGTGTGTATGCAATAGTTTCGGACAAGATCCGACGGACAAAATCCGATAGGCAAAATCCGACAGATTTGGTTGTGGAAATCTCCAACCGTGTGTACAGGGGCTTAGACGTTTCCAATTGCATACACAACTATTCCTAGGGACCACCACCCTTTGGAGTTCTGTCCGCCCCCGTTGTTGTCATGTGGGGGTCCTGTGTGCACTGTATGCCGCCACAGGTCCCGGAAAAGATGCCCTTTCGGGAGCCACCAGCGTTCATTGTTGCACTTTCACTGCACAGTAGCTGTGAGTATTTTTATAACCAGTGTTAATTCCAAAGTTTTATATTTTTATATATTTTTTTATTTTCCTTCAAAAGCATTGACCTTGAAACTTACTATGTTTCATATCAGATACACACATTGTTGCTCCTGCTTCATTTAAAGTCCCAACTTTTTTCCCTTTTTTCAAACACCACAGTGTTTAGCAGCCCGGTCTTGGAGCCACACACATGTAGCTTATATTCGCTCCATTCATCACCAATCATGGAGATTTCCCCCATACAGCAATAGTTACCACTTGTAAGAACTAAAGTTTATTAAATCAATCTGTGCTGCCAAAATGATATACAGTATTACACAATTCAAAACCACATAATTATTGTAAATATAAGTGAATATAAAATATAATGTAAGAAAATCAAGAAAGAACTCTCATGTGTTGCCAGCTATAATACTAAATACCTCCCTGGTGGTAATCCTGAGTGTGGCTCGAGGTGAATTTTCATTACCAAAAGCGGTAACCCCCCAAGCCACACTGGGGATTACATTGCAGTATCCTGGGAAAGTTACTTACCTTGTCCCCAGGATCTAACGATGTCCCCCCGCTGTGTCTGCGGGCGGTGTATTCTGCTCGATCTATCAATGTTCCGGGCTCCATTCCCTGCAAGCGACGTTCCGTGTGAGGACGGAGCCCAGCGGCAAATTCAAAAAGTGAACAAAAACATAACACATACAGTACACTGTTATCTTACAGATTGCATTACTGTATCAAATCATTTCACCTCCATTTTGTCCCTCATGCTTTGTCCCGTGCCCTGCATGCAGTTTCATATTATATATGCTGTTCTTTCTGCCTGGAAACTTGAGAATGTCCATGGTAACCAAAAAGCCTCCCTTTACGTCAAAAGTGGTTTTAGACCAGATAGAAAACAGCAATAGTGAATTAGAATCACTTGCAGAATTGAGCGATAGTGATTAGTGGGGGAATTCTTCATCAGACACTGAAAGTGAAGACAGTGACTTCTGCAACTGAGCAAATTTCAGTGTTTTTGATTTAATTACATACATTGAATACATGTTATTATTATTATTATTATATTATTATT
Source organism: Lithobates pipiens (assembly GCF_037356315.1). Taxonomy (NCBI): domain Eukaryota; kingdom Metazoa; phylum Chordata; class Amphibia; order Anura; family Ranidae; genus Lithobates; species Lithobates pipiens. The sequence continues at coordinate 3,305,767 of NW_027507718.1, forward strand.
TGTTATAATTATTTATAGTTATCTATTATATTATAATTTATGATTTAGTGTTTCAAACTTTAACATACCCGGGATGAAGAATTACAGGCCTACAATATAAAATGCCAAATTTCCATGAAAATTTCCATGAAAAACAATGTACCACCTTTAGATGAAAAAATCTAACATAATCATACCGCCAGGGAGGCTAAAGTGTTTTAACCCTCAGAATAGATACAATACAGTGAAGCGCAATACTTTCTATATGAAAAATTAACATAAAGTCCATGCATAAACTGGATTCAAATAAATAAATCAATCAAAATGAATAGTGCAGAACCCAGTGCTCTGTGTCTCCACAAATAGCCTCTCCAAATCTACTTGTGACTAGTGCTTACCCACCACCAAATGCAATGCCTGCTCACCTGCCACATAATAATCAAATGCTCATCACCACTGATGTCAATCTCTCTTGGAAGAGACTAGCTCACTCCCTTATTACACTCTGTAAATTGAGTCTGTCTCTTTTTGTAGACTCCACCATATATTACAAAGAACAAAAAGGGCAACACCACAGTGCTCTCCATTTAAAATATGTTTATTTTCCCCTGTAATTAAAAACACTTATAGGAATCTTTATTTCAATGTACTTTAAACAATTGGTCAGCCAGCTACCACTACAATCTCCACTGTGGCGGTGGCATGACAATCCTATCTCTTCCCAGGTCCTAATGGTAACCAAATTAACCCCCTCCATCATGTAAAAGCTCATTCCATTGTTTTATAACCTTGAGCATGTTGTTGCTAATTTATATCATATGTATGTCCTTCCTTGTAAAACAGATTATAAAGATTTAGGCAGGCCATACATGGTGCAAATTTCTTTCCTGCAACCACGATTCCCAAATCAACACAGACAGTGTTGACAGGGGAATCCCTCCCACTGAGCAACTGTTTTCTCCCCGCAGGGGGGGGTGGGAGAAGCCACCCCGGCAGGGAGATGACTGTGATTATTGCTAGCAGCTATAGCAGCCACTAGCGATAATCGCAAAAGAATCCAGCAGGCTGGTTGTACCCAAGTTGATCAATCAATCAACTTAGTACATTCAGCCTGCCCATTAATTGTTCAAATCTTGGCCAGATCCTGCTGACCTGAGGGAGATTTGAACCGTGTATGGTCCTCCTTAGTGAATTGATTTTAATATCAAACTGTGGTATACAGTGGGTATTGAAAAGAATCACCCTCTCCCCTTTAAATAAATCAAATTGTGTTGCTGAAATGAAGACAGACACAGGATTTGTTTGATACAGCTGCATGTACTCAGTGCAACTTATAACATTCAAGTGAAAGATATAACACCAACATGTCAGAAAAAAAACAGAATCACTGAGAAGGACAAAGGATCCTCCCCTCCTAAAAATGACTTTTAAACTCAATCAGCTAATCACCTTCTCAATGGCACACAAAGTAATTTGACTTTCAGTTGTGATCAGCTGTGGGCAGTTTGCTTCCATCTCACTGAGATCAGTTTTTTTGTGCACTTGGCATGGACTTTTAGGTTGGGACTTGAGAGTGGCAAACGTTCTTACTCATCCAGGGTGTACATTCCTTTCACCACTAGTATTAGTATGAGTTCAGTACCATTGGGGCAAATCTTTATCCCTTAAAATGTCAGGTATTTTACCAAATTGGATATTCTGTATAACATTTGTGATTTTAGGTAAAATAAAATTCTTATATGCAGTGCCCATTACCTCTTTACCCACTGTATTCTCACTGTTCCTCTTATAGTTTACTGTGATGATTTCAATAATTTTCTCCTGTCCTGTCAAACAATTGCACAATATATTTTTATTATACACGGTAAACCTTTCCTCCTCTGTGAGCCCCACAATACCCTGTAGGATCAGTTTCAAAACTGCAGTCTCTCTCTCTGCTCAAAATCACCAACATGTCTGTGAATAGTCACCAAATGCACATACAGGATCCAGTAAGTCCTGGAATACACACGACTATACTGTCTAAACCATTTTACTTACTGCATCTGAAAATGCCCCTTTGGGAAAGGATATTCAGTTCTGTAAATGGGTTTTGATTTCAATTTGCATGGAAGGCAATCAAATCTACTAGCAAGGAAGAATAAAATAGCAAAACACGTGTCCAGGCGCAAAAGCCAAATCCAGCCATGTTCCATCTAGGCAAATTGAAGTATTGGTAAATGAATTAACATTACAATGATGGTTTCCAGGGATTGATGTGGCAGTTAATCCACTAGTTGGTCTCTCTTACACTGATGGGCATTCCAATGTCTCTTTCCCAGACACACAGAGGATTTAAGCAGTGACTTTTATCATTGTTGTGGTAGCAAGAGTCTTTATCTTTGGACACATGTAATGTAATTTTACCAGAGACATACTAGAGAGTAGAGTCTTTTGAGTTGCTGAAAGAGAGAACCAATGTAACAAAGGCATAGTTCCACTCCTTAGCATAAACTAAACATGTTTTATGAATTATTAATGATCCATGTTAAAAGACCACCACTCTATCCCTGTAGTCTGTGGGAATCCTTAAAAAGTTATTAACTGAAATCTGGTCATTATTTCAGGACCCCACAAGCACACCTGTTTTCCCTAAAATCCCTATGGGTAACAAGACAGATTCCCTCTTCTGACAATATTACAAATGTATTTCAGTGGAGAGTCTGGTGAGTAGCCAGTCTTCCTCTCCATTTGTATGTCTTATAAGAGGGAGCTTCATAATGACACACTTTGACTTCATGGCTCTAAAAAGAAAGAAAACAAAACATTTTAATTGACCTTCTTGGCTCCACAAAATAGTTTCAGTTGGTTTGCATGTACCCATTTATCTTGGGTCTTTTGACCCTCGTCTATTCTGATCCTCTAAACTGAAATACTTAATTTGTCAATAATTAGGAATGGGCCTCTTCACCTTAGTAATTGTCCAAGAACATAAATCTGTCCCCTACAGCCCAAGTACATTCTCAAACCTCTTTGTCAAACATTTGTGCAGCTGAAAACACATGGACAACTTTCGCAGCTTTCACCAGTTTTAGCAGATATTGATGTATTGAAAGTCATACTGATGGTAGGGATATGCATTTCTAGCAATAGGTGTTCAGGGAGTCTCATCCTCCTACCTGTCAACAATTCAAAATGTGTCAAACATGTAGCAGATGCGGTGGGTGTCTTCTACGGCTATGGCTAATAACGGCAATAGAATATCCCAGTTTTTACCATTGATGTGCACAAATTTCTTTTTCATTATCTTATTCTGCTGATTGTCTCTTTTCACCCGATCTGAAGACTCTGTGTGGTATGGAATGTGAAATTTGCTCCATTTCTAACATCTCTAGCCAAGCTTTCGTCACCTTTCCAGTAAAGTGGGACCCTGATCTGACTCTACAGCTAATGGGAATCCCCATCTACTGAACACCTGTTTTACCAATACCTTTTCTGTACTTTGTGCATTGTTGCTTTTTGTTGGGAAGTTCTCTACCCATTTAGAAAACAGATCTGTGACTACAAATATGTACAGTATCTAACAAAAGTGAGTACATCCCTCACATTTTTGTAAATATTTTATTATATCTTTTCATGTGACAACACTGAAGAAATGATACTTTGCTACAATGTAAAGTAGTGAGTGTATAGCTTGCATAATGTATTTGTTGTCCCCTCAAAATAACTGATTAATGTCTAAACTGTTGGCAACCAAAGTGGGTACACCCCTAAGTGAAAATCTCCAAATTATTTTCCAGCACTGCCTTAACCCTCTTGGGCATGGAGTTCACCAGAGCTTCACAGGGTGCCACTGGAGTGCTCTTCCACTCCTCCACGACAACATCACAGAGCTTGTGAATGTTAGAAACCTTGTGCTCCTCCACCTTCCGTTTGAGGATGCCCTACAGATGCTCAATAGGGTTTAGGTCTGGAGACATGCTTGGCCAGTCCATCACCTTTACTCTCAGCTTCTTTAGCAAGGCAGTGGTCGTCTTGGAGGTGTGTTTGTGCTCGTTATCATGTTGGAATAGTGCCGTGGGGGCCCAGTCTCCGAATGGGGAGGGGATCATGCTCTGCTTCAGTATGTCACAGTACATGTTGGTATTCATGGTTCCCTCAATGAACTGTAGCTCCCAAGTACCGGCAGAACTCATCCAGCCCCAGGCCATGACGCTCCCACCACCATGCTTGTCTATAGGCAAGATACACTTGTCTTTGTACTCCTCACCTGGTTGCCGCCTCACACGCTTGACACCATCTGAACCAAATAAGTGTCATAAGATGCGCACGGGTAAGGCACTCTGGCACACAGTTGTGCGCAATAGGAATGCGCTAAAGCGACGAGAACACGCACACAGGGTGTGACCCCTCGCTGACCTATAAAGGAAGTCATCCAAACACACTGCTGGTTCATCTTCAGCTTCCTGTGATTCCCACGTCTACTCTTGTGATCTATATTACCTGTTGTGACCCGGATTGCCTCATCGTCCTTGCTGATCTTCTCCTGACCCGACCTCTGGCTTGACCTTGGACTCCCGCTTTCTGAACGTGTTTGACCCTCAGCCTGCATCTAGCTTTACCTGCTATCTCCTGTGATCGACCCCTAGCTTGTCTTTGGATTACCCTTCTATCTCAGTGTTCCTGGTACTTGGTCTTCTGATCTGGACTGTGTTTGACCCCTGGCCTGCCTCCTGTATTCTGCCTTTGCCTTAGGGACTTGCTACCATTGCTTCTGGACCTTCCCACGGGACATTACCTTTCAGCTCTGCTCAAGCTACCTGCTGATCTACTAGCAAGTGACTGTCCTACTGGTAGCTTGTGCCTCTTGGAGCAACCACCCTCTGTGCCACCTTCAGGGGTGATCCGTGCCGAGTCACAACAGCGACCGCTTTTGGCATCTTGGCCTCGGTGAGTATATTTATATGATAGTACGAACCAGCCATGACAGAGGCCAACAGAGCGGGTTCTCCATTAGAAGTCCTGTGCCAGCAAGTCTTGGCACTCACAGAAGCAGTACAGAAACTACAGGATGGCTATGCACAGATCGACAGCAGGCTTCAGCAACTATATATTAAGCAAAGGTACTAGTGCGCACAAACCAGCTATCTAATAATCCCTCAAATCAGGAAGCTGCCGCATAAACAAAGTGATCTCTACACTTATACGGAGAATAATCAACAAAAAAGGGGGGTAATGTGGCGCTACCTAGGGGATAGGGATGAGCTTCGTGTTCGAGTTGAACATACGTTCGACTCAAACATCGGCTGTTCGCCCGTCGGCGAATTCCGAACGTTATGGGCCGTTCGCGCCAAATTCGTGTGGCGCTCACGGCCCACAATGCACTGCGTCATCGCAGTGCATTGCTGGCTCATGATTGGCCAAGCATGCACTGTGACCCTGCATGCTTGGCCAATCACAGCGCCAGCAGCGAGGAGAGACATGATTGGCCACAGGCAGGATGCCTGGGGCCAATCATAGCTCAGGCTGTGTAGTACACGCCCCACACTATATAAGGCCGCCAGCGCTGCGGCCTTGTGTAGTGTGTTGGCGTCTGAAGCAGTTAGTGGGTGTTCTGTGTACCTTCAACACAGTACACACCGATCGTTATAGGCCGATTTTCGATCTTGCTCTTCTGTAGTGGTTGTTGTCTGCTTGCCCTGACCGCAGTATACACCGCTATATTCACCTCACCTATATAGCTAGTGATCTATCTTTTATAATAGAGCTTGCAGTCAGTAGTGTTAGGAGCTTGTGCGTGCTGTCTGCGTGTTCTGTGCCCAGTACACACCGCTATATCCACCTACATAGCTCTTCTCTATTTGAGCCCACTTGCCATCTGCAGGAGTTATTGGAAGTTGTGTGTGCCTCCAGCACAGCACAGTATACATCTGTATATACCCCTTTATCTCTGGTGTTCTATAATAAAGGCATCTGCAGGAGTTAGTGTTTTTTTTGTGCCTCCAGCACAATATACACCTGTATCTACCCTTTATTGCTGTTCTCTAATAGAGCCATCTGCAGGGCTTAGTGGGTGTTGTGTGACTCCATTACAGTATACCCCTTTATCTCTGGTGTTCTATAATAAAGGCATCTGCAGGAGTTAGTGGGTGTTGTGTGCCTCCAGCACAATATACACTACCCAACTGCTGTTTTACCCAACCCCCTTCAGGCCATTACCATGTCTGGAAGGCCAACAAGGAGAGGCAGACAGGCGCGAGCCGATAAAAGAGGGCAAGCAGGCTCTGTGTCTAGAGAAAACAGTGCTGGTTGTGGACGCGGTGCATTGTCATCAGCACATGGCCATGGGACACGCTTGTCCTTCTTTTCGGCAGCTGGACATGTTGAACCGCAACATGCCAATGACTTGGTAGAGTGGATGACCAAGCCCTCTTCATCCTCCTCATCCTCTCTCACCCAGTCTCAGGGTACTAGCAAAGCAGCTGCCAACGCATCGTCTTCCCTCCTCTCAATGTCATTATCAGTGACTCCTTCCCTAGACCCACCACGTCCTCCTGAGGAGTCTCCTGAACTCTTTGAGCACAGTGTTGGGTACATGCTCCAGGAGGATGCCCAGTGTTTTGTAGGCTCTGATGATGACACTCAGCTAGAGGAAGGCAGTAGCATGAGCGCAGAGAGAGGGGATGCTCAAGAAGGACAGCAATCTGGCAGTCATGTTCGACAAGCTGCAGCATACTGCCAGGTTTGCTACAGCGATGAAGAGGGAGGGGATGATGAGGGCACTGACTCCACGTGGGTGCCTGGTAGGAGAGAGAAGGAGGAGGAGGAGGAGGCACATGTCCAACAAGGCAGGATGCCCTCCGGGGGCCAGCTTAGGGGCAGCACACCGACTGAATCACACCTGGGAAGGATGCAGGACAAGGTGCAGTAGTGTTGGAGGTTATTCCACTATCACGCCTCCAAAATGCTACTATTGGTTGTGACACACCTCTCTCCTCCACCCCCTCCTCTTCTTCTTCCTCCATGGCCTCTTCCAGTGCTCTGTCCTCAGAACCAGCGGTGCTCCGTATGGGTTCCAGGGGCTACGCAAGTACGCAGGCAAAACGATGCCATGCCGTGCTTGCGCTGGTTTGTTTGGTGGACAGGAGCCACACTGGGGCGGATGTTTTGTCAGCTCTGCAGGGGCAGGCCGAGAGGTGGTTGACGTCATGCCAGCTTAAGCCAGGAATGGTGGTTTGTGACAATGGCACCAACCTCCTCTCCGGGGGGCTACACGCATTAAAAAAAGGAAATGCGTGTAGCCCCCAGGCCCTATATACTCAGAACAGCAGTATACAGGCGGTGCAAACAAGACAGGGACTGTGTAGGTTTGTTGTGTTAAGTTGAATCGGTTTGTAATTTTCAACTGGTACATTTTTAAAGTGTAGCTCCAGTCAAAAAAACGATTTTTAAGCTTTTTGGAAAACATAGGGAAGGGTTATCACCCCTGTATATTTTGTTTTGTCGTACATCTTTTTTCATCTCACTTGCTGTTGTCTCCTTCCGTTTGCAAGTAGGAGATGTTTGTAAGTTGGATGTTTGAAAGTAGGGGCCTGCCCTATATGCTCTGCAGAAATGGCGAAACAAGGTGTTGGTTTTGCCACAACATTGTAAGCCCTCAAAGTGACTCTTGGTGGGTGCTGGAGCGCCCTGCTGTGAACGATTATATCAAGAATTGTAATTACATGCCATTGTTGAACAGTGGTAGAAAAATTGACCTTTGGTGGTTGTGGTGCTGGTGCCACAACGCTATAAGTCCTCACAGTTACTCTGGGTGGGCACAGGAACGGGCCCTCCTGTGAAATATTATATCAAGAATTGTAATTACATGTCCCTGTTAAACAGGGGCAGAAAAATTGGGCCTTAGGCACTGGTGCTGGTGCCACGACACTGCAACCTCTCCCATATACTCTAGTTTTATTGCAGGAATTAGCCCTGCTGCAAAGCATTGCATCAAAAATTGTAATTAAACACCCCTGTTAAACAGGGGCAGAAAAATTGGGCCTTAGGCACTGGTGCTGGTGCCACCACACTGCAACCTCTCCCATATACTCTAGTTTTACTGCAGGAATTAACCCTGCTGCAAAGCATTGCATCAAAAATTGTAATTAAACGCCCCTGTTAAACAGGGGCAGAAAAATTGGGCCTTAGGCACTGGTGCTGGTGCCACGACACTGCAACCTCTCCCATATACTCTTGTTTTATTGCAGGAATTAGCCCTGCTGCAAAGCATTGCATCAAAAATTGTAATTAAACGCCCCTGTTAAACAGGGGCAGAAAAATTGGGCCTTAGGCACTGGTGCTGGTGCCACCACACTGCAACCTCTCCCATATACTCTATTTTTATTGCAGGAATTAGCCCTGCTGCAAAGCATTGCATCAAAAATTGTAATTAAACGCCGCTGTTAAACAGGGACAGAAAAATTGGGCCTTAGGCACTGGTGCTGGTGCCACGACACTGCAACCTCTCCCATATACTCTATTTTTATTGCAGGAATTAGCCCTGCTGCAAAGCATTGCATCAACAATTGTAATTAAACGCCCCTGTTAAACAGGGGCAGAAAAATTGGGCTGATGGCATCACCCAGAACCAGAAATGTTCTTCCAACATATCAGCGGAGGAGGAAGAGGATAGACAATCAACATAACAGGACAGTCACTCAGCATCAGCATAGGCAGTCTTGAAGGGATGTGATATTTCAAAAAAATTATTCGGTTACATCAGCTTCAGGTGCTTGGTAGCTGTGGGTGATCCAAGACTGATTCATCTTGATGAAGGTCAGTCGATCAACTGATTCGGTGGACAGGCGCACCCTGTGATCGGTAACAAAGCCACCAGCAGCACTGAAGGTGCGTTCCGAAAGAACGCTGGATGCAGGACAGGCCAGTAGCTCAATTGCATACTGTGCAAGCTCTGGCCAGTGATCCATCCTCAAGACCCAGTAAGCCAGAGGATTTTCGTTGGGAAAGGTGTTCAAGTCTGACCTTGCCCCTAGGTATTCCTGCACCATGTAAATCAGACGCTGGCGATGGTTGCTGGAACCGATCATACCTTGGGGCTGCGGACTAAAAAATTGTCTGAAAGCATCAGTCAGACGGCCACCTTCTCCACCGCTCCTTCTGACCGATGCCTCAGCAACACGTTGTCCAGGACCAGGAATTTGTAACCTCCCAGTCTCTGGGAACGCGTTGCACAGACCTTTCTGCAAGGCCTCCCGGAGATGTCTCATCCTCTGCTCCCTCTGCGATGGCAAGATAAGGTCGGCAACTTTACCCTTGTACCGTGGATCAAGGAGAGTGGCCAGCCAGTAATGGTCCCTCTCCTTGATCCGAAGAATACGAGGATCCTTCCGCAGGCTTTGCAGGATCAGGGAGGCCATGCAGCGTAGGTTAGCTGAGGCATTCGGTCCGGAGTCCTCTAGGTCACTAAGGACAACATGATCCGCAGCTACCTCCTCCCAGCCACGTACAAGTCCACGTGTTTCTTGGGACTGTAAATCATCCCTACAAGACTGCTGCTGCTGCTGCTGATGCTGAGTGCCAGCCTCCACCTCCATGCTGATACAATCATCCTCCTCCTCCTCTTCCTCCTCCTCATCCTCTTCCTGTGTGATGGGTGGCACAGCAGGAACACTGTCTGGATAAAGGGGGCCTTGAGAGGCAAGGAAGTCCTCCTCTTCCTGCCTCTGTTCTGCCTCAAGTGCCCTGTCCATTATTCCACGCAGCGTATGCTCCAAGAGGTGGACAAGAGGTACAGTGTCACTGATGCATGCACTGTCACTGCTCACCATCCTTGTGGCCTCCTCAAACGGTGACAGGACAGTGCATGCATCCCTGATCATGCCCCACTGGCGTGGTGAGAAAAAACCGAGCTCCCCTGACCCTGTCCTGGTGCCGTAGTCGCACAGGTACTCATTGATGGCCCTCTGTTGCATGTGCAGCCGCTGCAGCATGGCCAACGTTGAGTTCCACCTGGTGGGCATGTCACATATAAGGCGGTTCTTGGGCAGGTTCAACTCCTTTTGGAGCTCAGCCAGCCGAGCACAGGCATTAAATGATCGGCGGAAATGCACACAGACTTTCCTGGCCTGCTTCAGGACATCCTGTAAGCCCGGGTACCTGCCAAAGAACCGCTGCACCACCAGGTTAAGGACGTGAGCTACACAGGGCACATGGGTCAGTTGTCCCTGTTGGAGGGCGGAGAGGAGGTTGGTGCCATTGTCGCAAACCACCATTCCTGGCTTAAGCTGGCGTGGCGTCAACCACCTCTCGGCCTGCCCCTGCAGAGCTGACAAAACATCCGCCCCAGTGTGGTTCCTGTCCCCCAAACAAACCAGCGCAAGCACGGCATGGCATTGTTTTGCCTGCGTACTTGCGTAGCCCCTGGAACGCCTACGGAGCACCGCTGGTTCTGAGGACAGAGCACTGGAAGATGCCATGGAGGAAGAAGAAGAGAAGGGGGTGGAGGAGAGAGGTGTGTCACAACCAATAGTAGCATTTTGGAGGCGTGGTGGCGGAACAACCTCCAACACTACTGCACCTTGTCCTGCATCCTTCCCAGCTGCCAGAAGAGTGACCCAATGGGCCGTGAAAGACAGGTAACGTCCCTGTCCATGCCTGCTGGACCATGAGTCAGCGGTAATATGCACCTTACCGCTGACCGCCCTGTCCAGCGAGGAAGGACATTGCCTTCCACATGCCGGTAGAGAGCCGGAATCGCCTTCCGTGAGAAAAAGTGGCGTTTGGGGACCTGCCACTGAGGAACCGCACAAGGGGGCCGAGTCTACCAACTGAAAAGGCAGCAGTTGAAGTGCTAGCAATTTAGCCAAGCTATCACCGCTGGGAATGTGGATGGCTGGGAGTGAACTTCTTTCGCCGGTCCAGCAGCTGGGGCAGGGACATTTGCCTGCTATAATCGGACGTGGGTGTACTGCTAGCAGAGTGCCCGGAAGCACTTGGCTGTGACACACCTAATTCTACACCTTCATTCCTCTCAGAGCAGGTTTCAGAGAGGACTGAAGGTCTAGTGGGGTTGGAGATGCCAGCTGATGAGGAGCAAGGAGAGGTCCGCTTTGTTCTTTGGTGTGGGTCTTTGAGGTGCGCTTGCCAACGAGCTGCATGGCAGGTCAACATATGTCTGGTCAAGCATGTGGTGCCCAAGCGGCTGATGTTTTGGCCACGCGAGATACGCTTGAGACATATGTTGCAAATAGCAGCGGTGCGATCTGATGCACTCATCTCAAAAAAGGCCCACACCAAAGAACTTTTAGAATAACACGCAGAGGCAGCGCCCTGCACAGGCGGAGCTTTGCGGTGTGATTCAGTCGGTGTGCTGCCCCTAAGCTGGCCCCCGGAGGGCATCCTGCCTCATTGGACATGTGCCTCCTTCTCCTCCTCCTCCTCCTCTCTCCTACCAGGCACCCACGTGGAGTCAGTACCCTCATCATCCCCTCCCTTTTCATCGCTGTAGCAAACCTGGCAGTATGCTGCAGCTTGTGGAACATGACTGCCAGATTGCTGTCCTTCTTGAGCATCCCCTCTCTCTGCATTCACGCTACTGCCTTCCTCTAGCTGAGTGTCATCATCAGAGGCTACAAAACACTGGGCATCCTCCTGGAGCATGTACCCAACACTGTGCTCAAAGAGTTCAGGAGACTCCTCAGGAGGACGTGGTGGGTCTAGGGAAGGAGTCACTGATGATGACATTGAGACGAGGGAAGACGATGCGTTGGCAGCTGCTTTGCTAGTACCCTGAGACTGGGTGAGAGAGGATGAGGAGGATGAAGAGGGCTTGGTCATCCACTCTACCAAGTCGTTGGCATGTTGCGGCTCAACATGTCCAGCTGCCGAAAAGAAGGACAAGCGTGTCCCATGGCCACGTGCTGATGACAATGCACCGCGTCCACGACCAGCACTGTTGTCTCTAGACACAGAGCCTGCTTGCTCTCTTTTATCAGCTCGCGCCTGTCTGCCTCTCCTTGCTTGCCTTCCAGACATGGTAATGGCCTGAAGGGAGTTGGGTAAAACAGCAGTTGGGTAGTGTATAGTGTGCTGGAGGCACACAACACCCACTAACTCCTGCAGATGCCTTTATTATAGAACACCAGAGATAAAGGGGTATACTGTACTGGAGGCACACAACACCCACTAAGCCCTGCAGATGGCTCTATTAGAGAACAGCAATAAAGGGTAGATACAGGTGTATATTGTGCTGGAGGCACACAATACCCACTAACTCCTGCAGATGCCTTTATTATAGAACACCAGAGATAAAGGGGTATACTGTACTGGAGGCACACAACACCCACTAAGCCCTGCAGATGGCTCTATTAATGAACAGCAATAAAGGGTAGATACAGGTGTATATTGTGCTGGAGGCACACAACACCCACTAACTCCTGCAGATGCCTTTATTATAGAACACCAGAGATAAATGGTTATACTGTAATGGAGTCACACAACACCCACTAAGCCCTGCAGATGGCTCTATTAGAGAACAGCAATAAAGGGTAGATACAGGTGTATATTGTGCTGGAGGCACAAAACACCCACTAACTCCTGCAGATGCCTTTATTATAGAACACCAGAGATAAAGGGGTATATACAGATGTATACTGTGCTGTGCTGGAGGCACACACAACTTCCAATAACCCCTGCAGATGGCTCAAATAGAGAAGAGCTATGTAGGTGGATATAGCGGTGTGTACTGGGTACAGAGCACGCAGACAGCACGCACAAGCTCCTAACACTACTGACTGCAAGCTCTATTATAAAAGAGAGATCACTAGCTATATAGGTGAGGTGAATATAGCGGTGTATACTACGGTCAGGGCACGCAGACAACAACCACTACAGAAGAGCAAGATCGAAAATCGGCCGATAACGATCGGTGTATACTGTGTTGAAGGTACACAGAACACCCACTAACTGCTTCAGACGCCAACATACTACACAAGGCCGCCGCGCTGGCGGCCTTATATAGTGTGGGGCGTGTACTACACAGCCTGAGCTATGATTGGCCACAGGCATCCTGCCTGTGGCCAATCATGGCTCTCCTCGCTGCTGGCGCTGTGATTGGCCAAGCATGCGGGGTCACAGTGCATGCTTGGCCAATCATGAGCCAGCAATGCACTGCGATGACGCAGTGCATTGTGGGCCGTGAGCGCCACACGAATTTGCCGCGAACGGGCCATAATGTTCGGAATTCGCCGAACGGGCGAACAGCCGATGTTCAAGTCGAACGTATGTTCGACTCGAACACGAAGCTCATCCCTATTCAGGATTTCAAAATGATTATTCAGCCCTGTTGCCATATGCAGAATTTGCCTACAACAATTCAGTACATACAACTACCAACCAGACTCCCTTTTGGATCAACTGTGGGTTTCACCCTTCTTTCCTCCCCAACTCCATCCCAGAATCTACTGTTCCTGCGGTCCAAGATCGGATAACCGCCATCCAATCTAATTTCCAAAGGATACAGGAGACCATACAGAAACCCCAGGACGATTACAAGAAATACCATGATATGGGAAGGAAGGAGAACCCTACCTTTAAAATTGGTGAGAAAGTCTGGCTATCTGCCACTAATCTTAAACTTCCTTGTCCCAAACGCAAGCTGGGTCCCAGATTCATAGGACCGTTCAAAATCAAGAGAGTAATAAATCCTGTAGCCTTTAAACTAGCTCTCCCTGGATCATACAGGATACACCCTGTTTTCCATGCCTCCCTTTTGAAGCCATCGGTCCCTAGTCCTTTTCCTGGAAGAGAAGTGCCTCCTCCTCCACCCATCAAGATCGATGGAGAAGATGAGTTCAAAGTGGGAGCTTTACTAGGATGCAGGAAAGTCGGTAGGCAAATACAATACCTGGTAAAATGGAAGGGGTATCCTTCAGAAGATAACTCCTGGGAACCATCCAAGAATCTTCATGCTCCCAGATTAATGAAGACATTCCATCGGCAACATCCGGAATTGATGGCCAGCTTGGGCATCTGGAGGCCGCCCCCCGGGGGGGGGGGCACTGTCATAAGATGCGCACGGGTAAGGCTCTCTGGTGCACAGTTGTGCGCAATAGGAATGCGCTAAAGTGACGAGCACATGCACACAGGGTGTGACCCCTCGCTGACCTATAAAGGAAGTGAGGTCATCCAAACACACTGCTGGTTCGCCTTCAGCTTCTTGTGATTCCCACATCTGCTCTTGTGATCTGTATTACCCGTTGTGATTGCCTCATCGACCTCGCTGATCTTCTCCTGACCCGACCTCTGGCTTGACCTTGGACTCCCGCTTTCTGAACGTGTTTGACCCACAGCCTGCATCTGAACTTACCTGCTATCTCCTGTGATCGACTCCTGGCTTATTTTTGGATTACCCTTCTGTCTCAGCGTTCCTGGTACCTTCCCACGGGACATCACCTTTGAGCTCTGCTCAAGCTACCTGTTGATCTACTAGCAAGCAAGTGACTATCCTACTGGTAGCTTGTGCCTCTTGGTGCAACCACCCTCTGTGCCACATTCAGGGGTGGTCTGCGGCGAGTCGCAACAGCGGCCGCTCTCGGCATCTTAGTCAGTGAGCACATTTGTATGATAATAAGGTTATCTTGGTCTCATCAGACCACAGGACATGGTTCCAGTAATCTATGTCTTTAGTAAGCTTGTCTTCAGCAAACTGTTTGCGATCGGAATTTCTGACAATATAATCCAATCTGACCTTTTCCGTCGGAATTTCAGACTGTGTGTACAAGGCAAGAAGCATTTTCCTCTGTGTTAGGGAACTTTGGGAATTGTACTGCCATCAATAATATCATATTTTTCTCCAGCACTCTTTCACCGGACATGGGAAATCAATGCATGCATAAAAATGCCTGTGTATGCACAGATTTAAGTACCCATTCACACTTGAGTGCTTTCCTGTTTGTTTCCCTATGACTGACTACATCTGACTATGCTCAAAATTAGGGATGAGCCGAACACCCGCCTGTTCGGTTCGCATCCTTAACATGCGAACAGGCAAAAAATTTGTTCGAACACGCAAACACCGTTAAAGTCTATGGGACACGAACATGTCTTAGAAACAGATACTGATTACACTGGCCTCAAGACAGTGTGTCTGCAAGTTTGTTATGTACTATAAGTTATTGTTATGAATTATATGTCTGAAACATAATTGTTTTGCATAACTAGGAAAAGTCCCATGACACACATGGGGTATTGTATAGCATTGTATGATAAACTGTTTCCTATATAAGTGTTAGAAGAATAAAAGCTGATCAGATTTACTCTGACCAAACCACAGTACTGTCTGTGCCATTGTTTGTAATGAGTATATCTCCAGGGCTATCGATATAGGATGAAGGAAAGTCAGGACTACGGTCTATAAATAGTTAACCCTTACAAATAATGCTTAAAGTAAAATAATAAAATTGTAATATTCCTTTACATTTCATACCTGGGGGGTGTCTATAGGTATGCCTGTAAAGGGGTGCATGTCTCCAGTGTTTAGAACAGTCTGACAGCAAGATGACATTTCTAAAGGAAAAAAAGTCATTTAAAACTACTTGCGGCTATAATGATTTAAAAAAAATGGGTGAGGGTCCCCCTAAATTCCATACCAGGCCCTTCAGGTCTGATATGGATATTAAGAGGAACCCCGTGACAAAATGTAAAAAAAATGGCATGGGGTCCACCTCAAAATCCATACCTGAGCCTTATCTGAGCACACAACCTGGCAGGTTGCAGGAAAAGAGGGGGGGGCAAGAGAGTGCCCCCTTCCTGAACTGTACAAGGTCACATGCCCTCAACATTGGGAGGGTGCTTTGGGGTAGCCCCAAAGCACCTTGTCCCCATGTTGATGAGGAGAAGGGCCTCATCCCCACAACCCTTGCCCGGTGGTTGTGGGGGTCTGCAGGCAGGGGGCTTATTGGAATCTGGAAGACCCCTTTAACAAGGGGACCCCCAGATCCCGGCCCCCTCCCTGTGTGAATTGGTAATAGGGTACAAATGTACCCCTACCATTTAACAAAAAAATGTCAAAAAGGTTAAAAAACACAAGAGGTGATTTTTGACAAGTCCTTTTTTAATTTCTTCTTCTTTCCACTTCCTCTTCCATCTTCTTTCTTCTGGTCTTACTTTTATGTTCTTCTTCCTCCATCTCCTTCTTCTCCATTCTTTGGTTCTCTGTGTTCTCGACATATTGGTTCTAGATTTTAATAGGTTCTATATGTTTATAATAAAGTTATGTGTATAGTGAGTATATGGATATTATCAGCAGCAGGCATTAGCACTTTACAGCATCAAAATAACATAATGACCATCACCATAGAAACCAGGATGCCAGTAAGATATAAAGATGGAGGTCCTGGTGTCACATAGCTATTCCTTGAAAAAGGCATGTGACGTGTGACGCAACACATAGGAGGAGCCAGTGACGAGGATCAGTGAGGCTGGTGTTAGCATCAGATGAGCGGTGTGTGTTTGTAACACGCGCGAGCCAGCTGATTATTTTTACCTGGAAGTGCAGATTACCCTGAGGTTTTGTGAGTGGAACCTTTGCCTTTATACATTCATTGTTGCATTGTATACACATTGCGCAATGATATGTGTCTTTGTTTTATTGCATAAATCCACATACAGGAACGGCTGCCAGTGTTAATTTGGGATTCCAGCATATCACAAAGATTGGTCATAAACAATAGTGTTTTTGAGAGATTGTAAATTTTGTGTGATGGAATGAGCTGAAAAGGTCAAAATTGGAAGCTACACCATGAGATTGGACATTTTATATTATCTGCAACCATAATCTGTGATCTAGATGTTTCATAGTTTCATAGTTTCATAGTTTGTAAGGTTGAATAAAGACACCAGTCCATCCAGTTCAACCTGAGTGAGTGTCTACAATTGTCCCTATCCCTGTACATTGCACACTCACATTGGCCCCTACCCTCAAGGAGCCTAAATTCCAAGGTCCCCTTTCATATACTAGGGCCAATTTTGGACAGAAGCCAATTAACCTACCTGCATGTCTTTGGAGTGTGGGAGGAAACCGGAGTACCCGGAGGAAACCCACGCAAGCACAGGGAGAACATGCAAACTCCACGCAGGTAGTGTCATGGTTGTATCAGACAGTATCTGTATATTGTAGATTTTGGAGTAACACATATATGAGTTTATGTATTATCTAGTTTCTGCTCATCACGTTATCAATTTAACCTAGTGGTGATTAACTCAATTTTATTTATTTATTTATTTTTTGACGTATGAATTTTTGCTTTTTTGGAGCACGCTGATTGGAGTATAATTAGCACATCAGCACTTTATGATTAAGTACATATTTGATTAATTATTAAGCACTTAGCACTTTATTATTAATTTCATTTTCATTGTAGTACATTATTTCTGGTACTAATAACAAGCACATAGCACTTTTGTAGGCAATTGGGCAGAGTGTGTATTGGATTACTACTGGCACTTTTAAGCACTTAGTACTTTATGTTAGCAATTTGGGCACATTGTTTTTAATTATTGCTACATCGTTTATATAACACTACTGATGCACTGGGTGGGAAGTTAATTAGAGCACATCATCTGTATTTTTCAATCTTACGGGGGTAGCGCCACATGTGCAAAAAAGCTTTTAAAACACCTGTAAAATCTCTAAAATATTCCTAAAAATCCCTGAAAGAACACTTCATAATCACCAGGAATATGTTTTGCTTGTGCTCTGCTTGGTTGTGAATTCGGGCTAAAGTGCTACTCCAGGAAAGGAGTCGTTTATGTAGTTCTCAAAGGAGGTAGGAAGGGTTTATTAAAATGTTGCATTTGCCTCCAAAAGAACTGGAATAAAGAAGAATCTCTCAAGTAGGGACATAGACAGCAATACAAGTATATTTGGCAGAGTTGTAAAGGGTAAAGCCCCATGCACACTATCAGATTTTCTGCTGATTTTTTTTCTTCAGATTTACCAAAACCATATAATATGAGGTCAAACCTTAGGAGTTTCAATTTGTATGCAATCAGTCAGGCCCTTGCACTACATGGTTTTGTGTGTATGGGGCTTTAGAATCTTTTCTTTACTTCCCATGTCATCAGTGGGAATACAGCAATAGGACCTGGTAGAAAGAAGAATATCTCAAGTAGGGACATGGACAGCAATAGAAGAATATTTAGTGGAGTTGTGAAGGGTTAGAATCTTTTCTTTACTTCCTATGTTGTTAGTTGGAACACAGCAATAAATATTAACACCCCCTTATTCTACACCAGAACTCTTGCCTCTAGTTATACTTTCATTGTAAGTGCAATCTTTTTTTACAAAAACATCAGCAATTTATAACACAATTCCACCTAATTCCCCTACTTATATTACACAGTTCTATAACAAAATAAATCTAAATGATCTGTCATCTTACATATACCACACTGACATAGCTATAGAAAAAAAAAAAGTTTAAATCTGTCTTAAACTTGGTAAATACAAAATAGCAACTAGAAAAACAATTGCTGCATTACAAATGGAAAATACACTGTCTCTGATGGCTCTTTGCAAACATGTAAGATTAATATCTGCAGTTTGAAAGAAATAGCAAATGCAATAACAAAATCCTTTCTTCATACTGTCAACAGGGAATTCACCTCAAATGGAATCATCAGAAGCAACACAATAAAATGAATTCTGACATCATGAGAAATGTGAATGAGCCAGACTCATCTTAACATAAATCTTGCTTTATACTCCCAAAAAATAATACATCATTCTACGGTATTAATCACCGCATGATAGAATTGTCAACAATCTTCTTAGATAGTAAAGAAGAATATAAATTGCTCAGTGCTAAAATGTAAAGATGACACAATATCAATTACATATGGTAGGAAGTTACAGTCTATCTTTTTTGTTGGCATATATTTGTTTTCTATGATCATTAACTCACACTGCTGGCACCTCTTCTTAAAGTAGAAATCAACTGTGGGGCCATTATTAAAAGACATATTTAGCTTTATCAAAAAAACAAAAAAACAAAAAACAATTTCTATTTACAATGGAATCCTAGACATAATAATTACAATCTAATGAATATGATGCAGTCTGTAAATAGCATTTTCTTTTTCTTAGTTTCCTCTGTGACACAGTTTTAGTATCTGTTGATCCTGCCAGAAGAGGCATAGTTTTCCACTTCCTTTACCAGGTGAAGATTTTCAGCAAAAGTGGCAGTTACAAAGGTTGGCACAAACCATACTGACAAAGGTGCTTACAATAGTCAGACTTGATTTGTGTGGTTTAAAGGGGTTGTTGTAAACCCTTGTGTTTTTTCAACTTAATGCATCCTATGTCCCCAGCTTCCCCCCCTTCTCCCTCCCTTCCTTCCCCACTCCTTATCCTCCCTCCTCTCCCCCTTCTTTCTCATCCCCCACATCCTTCCGACTTTTCCCTCTCCTTATCCACATCTTTATTATTTTTTAATCAACTAAATTTTCATGTATTCATTTATAACTTTATGTTCCTCTAACAGTGTGCACTTTAATGTACTATTGATGCACTATGTATGTTTGAATCTATTGATTATATTCATTGTTTAATGTATTTAACTGCACAATTTTGTCTGTATTGATTTATATTTTATATTTTGTATGGCTTATGTCTGTTGCTCGCCGTGCCGCTGCCTCATCGCTGTTTACCATCAGCCAATTGTGACCCCCCTGTATGCCCTGGCACTTTTTGTTTTGTTTATTTGTTTCTAATTTTCATCTCTGACCCAAATGCCAGGAACAAGCGTGGCATGCATAATTGCTGCCCCCTCCATTAGAGCCCAGCAAGGCTACCAGCTGATGATGACCTTAAATTGAATTTTGTTATTTTCACTTTTAATGTCACCCGCTGTCCCTCGAGCAGAGGAAGGCTAGATGTGTGCCCACTGATTGTGGCATGTCAGCTGCATCTGTGGTAATCGTAGCCTTTTACCTAGTGCTCGAATCCACACTTCCGCATCATGTAATGCCAGACGTGAGGTGCACGGCGTTGTGCACACATAAAAACACTCCCCTCACTACACCACATTGGTAGACACTCATTTCTGAACTTCTTTAGTGCTGTTGCATCTGTTAGTTCTGTTTTTAACTACAATGTACTTTACTTGCGGGTTCACCATTTTCTTACCTGTTGCCTACAAACAGGGACTGGGTTTTCTTCCATATATTGGATAACCTAATATTTATCTGTATTATCTATAATGTAAACCCTCTGGTTGGTTGAAACGCATTTCTGAAGACTGACTCATGCATTATGCATTCAATCTTGATTTTCATAATTTCATAATTTCTTTACCGTTTAATTTTAGATAGATACTCATTACCATATATACTTTTTTAAACAGACAACATTACATAATCTAGGCACCCCTGGCTTCCTTGCAGACTTAGCTTGGCTAAATGTAAGTATGCTACGCCAAGCCATTTTTTTCACTTATTTTATACTTCACACCTTTACACTGTTAGTATACACCTTTTTACTTTTGGTTTTCATGTCACTTTTATTCATTATCACCCCTACTGGGACTTCTCACTATACCTTCTAATTTACCCTTTTCCATCTCTTTCTTCCCCTTTCAAATCCTCTATCCTTCCCCCTCCCCCTTCCTCTTCCTCCACTTCCCCTTCCTTTCCCCTTCTTTCTGTCCCCCATAAGGTACTCCATGTTATTGTTGAGTGACCACTCTTTCCATCAATTGTTTAGATGTGTATGTGTATGTGTATCTGTGTACCATATGTACAGCCAATTTTTCTAAATTTGTCTTCTGTTTTATACATTTTGTTATACTTTTTTACATTTTGGAGTATTGTAAGCATTTCTTTGCTTGGCACTAGGGATGAGCTTCGTGTTCGAGTCGAACATACTTCGACTCGAACATCGGCTGTTCGCCCGTTCGGCGAATTCCGAACGTTATGGGCCGTTCGCACCAAATTTGTGTGGCGCTCACGGCCCACAATGCACTGCGATGGCGCAGTGCATTGCTGGCTCATGATTGGCCAAGCATGCACTGTGACCCCGCATGCTTGGCCAATCACAGCGCCGGCAGCGAGGAGAGCCATGATTGGCCACAGGCAGGATGCCTGTGGCCAATCATAGCTCAGGCTGTGTAGTACACCCCCCCATACTATATAAGGCCGCCAGCGCGGCGGCCTTGTGTAGTGTGTTGGCATCTGTAGCAGTTAATGGGTGTTCTGTGTACCTTCAACACAGTATACACCGATCGTTATCGGACGATTTTTCGTTCTTGCTCTTCTGTAGTGGTTGTTGTCTGCGTGCCCTGACCGCAGTATACATCGCTATATTCACCTATATATCTAGCGATATATCTATCTTTTATAATAGAGCTGTCAGTCAGTGTTAGGAGATTGTGCGTGCTGTCTGCATGCTCTGAACGCAGTATACACCGCTATATCCACCTATCTAGCTAAATATCTTGCTCGTTTTAAATAGAGCTCTCAGTCAGTGTTAGGAGATTGTGCATACTGTCTGCGTGCTCTGAACGCAGTATACACCGCTATATCCACCTATCTAGCTAAATATCTTGCTTGTTTTAAATAGAGCTCTCAGTCAGTGTTAGGAGATTGTGCATGCTGTCTGCGTGCTCTGAACGCAGTATACACCGCTATATCCACCTATCTAGCTAAATATCTTGCTCCTTTTAAATAGAGCTTTCAGTCAGTGTTAGGAGATTGTGCATGCTGTCTGCGTGCTCTGAGCGCAGTATACACCGCTATATCCACCTATCTAGCTAAATATCTTGCTCGTTTTAAATAGTTGTGCGTGCTGTCTGCGTGCTCTGAAAAAGACGGACGGCAAAACAAATTATACAGGGGTGATAACCCTTCCCTATGTTTTCCAAAAAGCTTAAAAATAGTTTTTTTGACTGGAGCTACACTTTAAAAATGTACCAGTTGAAAATTACAAACCGATTCAACTTAACACAACAAACCTACACAGTCCCTGTCTTGTTTGCACCGCCTGTATACTGCTGTTCTGAGTATATAGGGCCTGGGGGCCACACGTATTTCCTTTTTTTAATATGGGTACGGGGTTCCCCTTAATATGCGTACAAGACCCAAAGGGGCTGGTAATGGGCAGAGAGGGCTACCCATGTCATTTTTCTCAATGATTTTCAACCATATTGCAGGAACCAGATATAACATTAAAACCGCAAGCAGCTTTAAATGACGTTATTTCCGTTAAATGTCATTTTGTGCAGGGACTGTTCTAAACACCGGAAACACGTGGCACTTCACAGGCATACTACAGACACCCCCAGGCACCATATTTAAAGGAATATTTCACTTTTTTTTTTCATTTTATTCGTCATTAAAATCAGTGCTCCCACCAAAACGGCCGTTTTTAAAAGTTTTTTTTTAAGTGACCCATGTCCCCTGGGGCAGGAGTCAGCTCCCCAAACCCTTTTTAGGACAGTATCTTGCATATTAGCCGTTAAAATTAACACTTTTCATTTCGAACGTTCGAGTCCCATAGACTTCAATGGGGTTCTAACGTTCGTACGAATTTGGGGTCCGCTCGAAAGTTCTGGTGCGAACCGAACCGGGGGGGTGTTTGGCTCATCCCTACCTGGCACCTTTAAAATTCCAACAAAAACTTTCCCTTTAAATACTTCTGCCCTAGGATGACACTTGGTGGTTAAAAGAGGCAATGCCTGATCAAACAAGGAAGGTAATTTTTATCTGCATTAACCAATGGAAAGAAGTTCCATCTTCTTGGCTATGCTTATTATAATTGTTATGAGCGGAATGCACTGCACCCAGCAGTTGACATCTCAGCCTCTGAAAGCACTATCAAAGCAATGCTGCTCTCTTTGCAAGCTGGTCTCCAGTCTGAGCTACTCTCCGTATCTCACCTCAGTAATAGAATGGAGGATATTGAAGACCGCACAGATCATCTAGAATCCCAGCAAGGGGCAGTCATACAGGCACACGATGAAACAGTGGATGAACATGAAGAACAGGCAGACATAATCCGCAAATTACAGCTAAAAGTCGCAGATTTAGAAGATAAATCTCACCACAATAATATAAAGATAAGGGGAATACCCGAAGTTGTTAAACCGCAGGAACTCATACCTTATGTGCAACAATTAGGGATGGGCGAATGGGTGAACTTATGCTCGGGCTGAACTTTCATTGTTCGGTTGTTCGGTAAACAGTCTAACAAACGGGTCATTCGACCCCCCCCCGAATCTACCACAATGCATTGTGGCACTGAACAGTGCAGTGCAAGCCCTGATTGGCTGAAGCAGTGAAAGCTTCAGCCGATCAGGGCACAGAGCACTGTCAGAGTCATGATCGGACACTGTCCTCATGGCTTTATCCAATCATGGCTCATTCCCACCCCACAGTATAAAAGTATTCTTTCAATGGCAGCCATTTTCAGTGTGATTTTGCCATGGAGAGAGATAGAACAGTGCTCTGTTCAGTGCTATTAGTTAGTGTGCTACACTGTGCTATTTTGCTTCAATTGTGTCAGTGTAGAATATTAGTTTAGTGTCAGTCTAGGGATAGTGTGAGTGTAGTGAGAACTGGAGGAGGAGTTGTTCAGCTTTGCATAGTGTGCAGCAGTGAGTAGGGACAGCACAGATCGTTTCACTGTAGTGTAGTAAGACCGTGTCATTTATACATACATTAGTGTAGAGTAGGGACAGTTCAGTTTCAGTGTAGTGTAGTGAGAGTAATCTTGACATTAGTGTACAGCTAGAGTAGGGACAGTTCAGATAGCTTCAGTATAGTGACGGTTGAACACCGTCTATTTGATTGCGTTACTGCCAGTTTAACGCCATATCGTATTGCGTGTGTTACTGCCAGTTTAACGCCATATAGTTTTGTGGGCGTTACTGTCAGTTTAATGCCATATAGTTTTGCGTGCGTTACTGCCAGTTTAACGCCATATAGTTTTGCGTGCATTACTGCGAGTTTAACACAATATAGTTTTGCGTGCGTTACTGCCAGTTTAACGCCATATTGATTTGCGTGCGTTACTGCCAGTTTAACACCATATAGTTTTGCGTGCGTTACTGCCAGTTTAAATCCATATAGTTTTGCATGTGTTACTGCCAGTTTAACGCCATATAGTTTTCGTGCGTTAATGCCTATTTAACGCCATATAGTTTTCCGTGCGTTACTGCCAGTTTAACGCCATATTGTTTTGGTTGCGTTACTGCCATTTTAACGCCATATCATTTTTGCATGCATTACTGCCAGTTTAACGCCGTATCATCTTTCATGCGTTACTGCCAGGTTAACGGCATATAGTTTTGCGTGCGTTACTGCGTACTTTCCTGCAAGTTTAACGCCATATTGATTTGCGTGCGTTACTGCCAGTTTAACACCATATAGTTTTGCGTGCGTTACTGCCAGTTTAAATCCATATAGTTTTGCATGCGTTACTGCCAGTTTAACGCCATATAGTTTTGTGTGCGTTACTGTCAGTTTAACGCCATATAGTTTTCATGCGTTGCTGCCTGTTTAACAACATATAGCTTTGCGTGCGTTACTGCCTGTTTAACGCCATATAGTTTTCATGCGTTGCTGCCTGTTTAACAACATATAGCTTTGCGTGCGTTACTGCCTGTTTAACGCCATATAGTTTTGCGTGCATTACTGCCAGTTTAACGCCATATTGTTTTGCATACGTTAGTGCCAGTTTAATGCCATATCATTTTGCATGCGTTACTGCCAGGTTAATGGCATATTGTTTTGTGTGCATTACTGGCAGTTTAATGCCATATAGTTTTGTGTGCATTACTGCCAGGTTAACAGCATATCGTTTTGCATGTGTTACTGCCAGTTTAATGCCATATCATTTTGCATCCGTTACTGCCAGATTAACGGCATATAGTTTTGTGTGCGTAACTGGCAGTTTAATGCCATATCGCTTTACGTGCGTTACTGCCAGTTTAACGGCATATCGTTTTCCGTGCATTACTGCCTGTTTAACGCCATATAGTTTTCCGTGCGTTACTGCCAGTTTAACGTCATATCATTTTGCGTGTGTTACTGCCAGTTTAACGCCATATCGTTTTGTGTGCATTACTGCCAGTTTAACGCCATATCATTTTGTCTGCATTACTGGCAGTTTAACGCCATATAGTTTTGCATGCATTACTGCCAGTTTAATGCCATATCATTTTGCGTGCGCTACTGCCAGTTTAACGCCTTATAGTTTTGCGTGTGTTACTGCCAGTTTAATGCAATTTAGTTCTGTGGGTGTTACTGCCAGTTTAACGCCATATAGTTCTGTGTGCATTACTACAAGTTTCAAGCCATATAGTTTTGTGCGTTATTGCCAGCTTAACGCCATATCGTTTTGCGTTTGTTACTGCCAGTTTAACGCCATATCGTTTTGCGTGCTTACTGCCAGTTTAACGCCATATAGTTTTGCCTGTTGAACTGCCAGATTAATGCCATATAGTTCTGTGTGTGCGTTACTGCCAGTTTAAAGACATTTAGTTCTGTGTGTGTTACTGCCAGTTTAACACCATATAGTTCTGTGCATCACTGTATGTTTGGCACATTATATTGCAGTGTATTATATTGTATCTGTAGAGTGTGTCTGTGTAGTGCGAGTACTCAAATTAAAGGGCACCAAACACCTCTTTACATTGATTAAAGTGCATCTACGTACAGATTTCAACTTCTCCTTTACATTTGCTTATAAGCACTGCCCCCTCCCTCCCAATAATGTCTGGGAGGACAACAAGGAGAGGCAGACATTACCTTGGCACTGTAAAGGGGCCAGCAACAAATGTGACCACAGACAAAGGTGGACATGGTGGTCAGTCTTCAGGCAAGGCTTCATTTCCTCCATTTAGTGAGTTTGCCCATGCTATCCAACTACAGCATGCAGAGGAGGTGGTGGACTAGCTTACTAAACCTTCCTCATCCTCCTCGTCCTATGTCACACAAGCAAAGACAAGTGTGCAGTCCACTGCAGTTGCCAGAGTGAATAAACCTGCCTCCTTGTCCACATCTATTCCTGTCATATCCCTAACATCAGCCATTGAGGAGTCAGCTGAGTTATTTGACCACAGCATCAGCCACTTGCACCTTGATGATGCCCAGTCATTACTGGATTCAGATGCTGGTTCTGAGGTTGGGGATGACAGGAAAATGAGCCTAGAAAGAGGGAGGAACACTGGTAGACAAATTAGCATTCATATTTCCCAAGCCACAGCGTATTGCCAAGTTGTCTCCAGTGGTAATGATGAAGATGGAGGAGATGGAGATGATGATGATGATGATGATGTCACTGATGCGACTCGGGTGGCAGAGGAGGAAACTGAAGGTGAGGCGGCACAACCACAAGGAGGTCGACATCAAGAAAGAGTAGAGAGCAGCCACCCTATTCCATTGCATTCTGTAGCTGTTACCTCCCGGCCCACTCCCCACAGCTCAGTTGTCTGGGCCTTTTTCTGCACATCTGCCATAGATCGCACTGTTGCAAACTGTGTCACAAACTGTGTTGCAAACTGTGTCACAAGCACATCAAACGTTGCAAAAACACCAACCATTTGGGTACCACATGCCTAACAAGGCATTTAACCACGTACAGACCGGACCATTTTGCTGGTCAAAGACCAGACCACTTTTTGCAATTCGGCACTGCGTCGCTTTAACTGACAATTGCGCGGTCATGTGACGTGGCTCCCAAACAAAATTGACGTCCTTTTTTCCCACAAATAGAGCTTTCTTTTGATGGTATTTGATCACCCCTGCGGTTTTTATTTTTTGTGCTATAAACAAAAATAGAGCGACAATTTTGAAAAAACGCATTCTTTTTTACTTTTTGTTATAATAAATATTCCCCAAAAATATACAAAAAAACATTTTTTTCCCTCAGTTTAGGCTGATACGTATTCTTCTACATATTTTTGGTAAAAAAATTGCAATAAGCGATTATTGATTGGTTGGCACAAAAGTTATAGTGTTTACAAAATAGGGGTAGTTTTATGGCATTTTTATTAATAATGTTTTATTATTTTTTTTTTTTTACTAGTAATGGCGGCGATCAGCGATTTTTATTGTGACTGCGACATTATGGCGGACACATCGGACATTTTTGACACATTTTTGGGACCATTGTCAGTTATACAACAATCACTGCTATATAAATGCAGTGATTCCTGTGTAAATGGCATTGGCAGTGAAGGGGTTAACCAGTGGGTGACAGTGTAGGGGTTAAGTGTTCCTAGGGGTGTTTTACTAACTGTGGGGGGTTGGGCTTTCATTTAGTGAACACTGATCTCTGCTCCAATCACATGGAGCAGAGATCAGCGTCACTAGTTGCTAGGCAGAATGGAGAAATGCTGTTTACACTGGCATTTCTCCATTCAGCCGTCCCGTGAGACGATCGTAGGTATGCCTGCAGCGATCGAGTCCGTGGGACCCACGTCCGGACTCACGGGGGTCCCGACCGGCACATGAGCGCGGCGCCGCCGGTGCGTTAGCGATGGCAGGGCGGCATTGAAGATTGGATGTACCTGTACACCAATATGCCTACCCGTGCCATTCTGCCGACGTACATCAGCGCGCGCTGGTCGGAACCGGTTAACATCCTACCACTCAACCCAATGGCAAGAGCACCTAAAAGCCACACAAAAGGGGCACAAATCTGTCCCTCCTCCTCCTTACCCACTTCATTCTGCCCCTGCGATACTGAGTCATTACTAGACATGTGCAGAGTGAAATATTTTGTTTTGGAATTTCGTTTTCGTCCGAAAAATAAATTAATTTAGTTACTCCCGAAATTCGTTTTTATTTATTTAGTTTTTTTATTTTGCATTCGTCCGAAAATCCACATGAATTACGGTTGAATCTGTCTTTGAAGGCTTATGGTGTCTGTTGAATGTATAAAGAAGATTAGACAGAGCTGCTAAACTCTATATAGCCTATAGGTGGAGCATTTGACTCCAGAAATGTACGATTGCAGCGTCGTACAGTTTAGATGATCCGTCGAATATTATTATAAACATGTGTGTTTTTCGTTGCTTTGTCGAACCTTCGTCGTTCATGTTGAATGAATGGTCTGTCTCACAGTGTCAGGTGTCAGATAGTGAGTGACTGATAATAACGAACGGCAACCCATTGTGAGAGTGACATGGAGACATTGGAGGACGTTCCTGGGCCATCCACAAGTGTTTCTGTATATATATTATATACAAACAAGCAGGACAAAACTCTGGATAGCCGCACACTGGAAAAAGACTTGAAATCCCATCTTTAATTGAAACAACATGGGTCACATCAAAACATAATCAAAAAATCC
Source organism: Lithobates pipiens (assembly GCF_037356315.1). Lineage (NCBI taxonomy): Eukaryota > Metazoa > Chordata > Amphibia > Anura > Ranidae > Lithobates > Lithobates pipiens. Next base: position 3,334,079 of record NW_027507718.1, read on the forward strand.
ACAGCAAAAGAATAACAGGGTACAGGAAAAACTGACGAGTTTCGCACCGTAATCAGTGCTTACTCATAGCTAACCATCTTTCAAGCAAATATCAAATATATAGCATAAAACATAAAAAGAGGCAAGGCATATCACATCATTGAAAGATTGAAGGCAATTACATACAGCTGAATCACACTTGCAATTATATCTTAGCATGTGCTGCCAAGCAGTGAAAATACTCAAGAAAACTTGAAAGAAAGCAAAAAGAAATTTTTTTTTTTTTTTTTAACAAAAATCTAACCAAAATTTAACTCTTAGTGAAAATAGAAATGATGTAAAAGATGCTGCAGGCATACACCACCTTATACAGGTGTGTATGTCTGTATGAAATAAGTGAGATAAGTGAAAAAATGGACCAATAGGCCTTAGAAAGTGAAAGGAAAATATTCCATTTTATCCAGGATGAAAAATTATTAAATCCCGTGCAAGAAAAAGAGCAAAAATAAAATAAAAATTAGAGTAAATTAGAGTGGGTGGAGGATATAAACGTAATGATAAAAAATCAAACACATACACAGAGGGACCTGTGGAAACGTTAAATATATGTACAGTATAAATAACACAGGTGCCACATGTATAATCAGTATATGGTGTCCTGTGAAAAAGCTCATTGGGAATCACCCGGTGACCCCACCCCCTCTGACGCATGGGGACTTCTCGATGACTTTCCCCATGATGTCAGAGGGGGCGGGGTCACCCCGTTTATGTAAAGGCCAAAATAGGCTTAATAACTTAGTCGGACCATGCAGCAGTTACGGTCAATAATTGTTGAGCTGAGGTATTTCCACCATGCAAAGCTGTATCATCTGCGGGATGGGGGAATGGTTAAAATGTCAAAATTCTGAACATATAGTCCAAAGTTCCAAAGGTACCGATGATGGGCCTGATGGCGGTACTGATAGCGGGCCTGTGTGGTGGGCCTATGTGGTGGTATAGATGGTGGGCCTGATGGCAGTACCAATGGCGATACTAATGGTGGGCCTGGTGGCAGAAATGGCGGTGGTATCCCGCCCCCCTCCCTATCCCCTCTAGGCTGCAGATGGGCATTGATCAAGCTGCACTGATGGCAATGGTGAGGCTGCTGCATTGAGGCAATGGTGAGGCTGCTGCATTGATGTGGACTGATGAGGCCGCATTGATGGCACTTGTGAGTCTGCAGATGGGCATTGATGGCAATGGTGAGGCTGCAGATGGGCACTGACCCTTATTTTGCTTCAAAGTTCCTTATTTAAAATGTACGTTTTTTTTCCTGAAACTTCCTTCTTAAAATGAATGTGCGTGTTATATGACTGTGCATGTTATACGCCGATAAATATGGTAGTTTATCATTTGCCAATAAAAAAAAAAATATGTCCCGGGATTTCATTTTGAAAATTTTGTCACCTTAACCACTTAAGGACCACCGCATGGCAATGTACATCGGCAGAATGGCACGGACAGGCACAGCTGGCTGTGGCGGTCCGTTTCGCTTCAGGAGCGATCCGGGATGAGGGGATGGCTGTTGGTTTCTGGCCATCCCCTCTCGTTCGCTCCTGGCAAATGAGAAGCTTCCCCCGCCTGTGTAGTGTAAACACAGACAGGGAGGAAGTGATGTCATTCTCCTCGGGGCGGTCTTTTTGACCGGACTGCGAGGAGAACGCATAGTAAGTGCACCAAACACTACACTGACATGTAGGTACACATGGGCACACAAATCACCCCCCGATCACCCCCCCGATCACCCCCCCGATCCCCCCCCCTCCCAATCACAGTGTCACTGATTGCAGTGATCATTTATTTACTGATCACTGCATTTAGTGTCAGTTGTGACAGTAAAAACTGTCAGGGCAGTTAGTGTTAGGTCCAGGGTAGCCCCCTGCCCCCCCAATAAAGGTTTAACCCCCTGATTGCCCCTAGAGTTAACCCTTTCACCCCATTTTGCCAGTGTCACTAAGCGATCGTTTTTCTGATCGCTGCATTAGTGTCACTGGTGCCGCTAGGTAGCTAGTTATTTTTTTAGGTTCACCGCCAGGTTTTTATAGCGCTAGGTACCCCCATATACTACCCAATAAAGGTTTTAACCCCCTGATTGCCGCTAGTTAACCCTTTAACCCCCTTTTGCCAGTGTCACTAAGCGATCGTTTTTCTGATCGCTGCATTAGTGTCACTGGTGCCGCTAGGTAGCTAGTTATTTTTTTAGGTTCACCGCCAGATTTTTATAGCGCTAGGTACCCCCATATACTACCCAATAAAGGTTTTAACCCCCTGATTGCCCCTAGTTAACCCTTTCACCCCCTTTTGCCAGTGTCACTAAGCGATCATTTTTCCGATCGATGCATTAGTGTCACTGGTGCCGCTAGGTAGCTAGTTATTTTTTTAGGTTCACCGCCAGGTTTTTATAGCGCTAGGTACCCCCATATACTACCCAATAAATGTTTTAACCCCCTGATTGCCCCTAGTTAACCCTTTCACCCCCTTTTGCCAGTGTTACTAAGCAATAGTTTTTCTGATCGCTGCATTAGTGTCACTGGTGCCGCTAGGTAGCTAGTTATTTTTTAAGGTTCCCCGCCAGGTTTTTATAGTGTTAGGTACCCCCATATACTACCTAATAAGATTTTAACCCCCTGATTGCCCCTAGAGTTAACCCTTTCACCAGCGATCACCGTATAAGTGCCACTGGTGATGCTGGTTAGCCAGTTAGTTATTTAGGTTCCCCGTCAGGTTTTTATATAGCGCCAGGGACCCCCTAGTTAACCCTTTCATCAGTGATCACCGTATAAGTGTTACGGGTGACTCTGGTTAGTTAGTTCGCTTTTTATAGCATCAGGGCACCCACCATTTATTACCCAATAAAGGTTTAACCCCCTGATCACCCGGCGGGTGATATCAATTTAGGGTCAGGGTCTGCGTCGCCCCAGGCAGCGCTAGGTTAGTGCCAGTACCGATAACACCCACGCACAAAGTATACACCTCCTGTACTGGTATAGTATCTGAACAGATCAATATCTGATCTGATCAGATCTATACTAGCGTCCCCAGCAGTTTAGGGTTCCAAAAAAACGCATTGTTAGCGGGATCAGCCCAGATACCTGCTAACACCTGCGTTTTGCCCCTCTGCCCAGCCCACCCAAGTGCAGTATCGATCGATCACTGTCACTTACAAAACACTAAACACATAACTGCAGCGTTCGCAGAGTCAGCCCTGATCCCTGCCATCGCTAACAGTTTTTTTTGGTAGCGTTTTATATTTAAATCCTGAAGGCGGTGCTTGGTTTTCGGGGTCCCGTACAGGCTATGCTCCCAAAAAGTCCCCCATGTGGTATCCCCGTACTCAGGAGAAGTAGCAGAATTTATTTTGGCGTGTAATTTCACTTATGCCCATAGCATGTGTGAGCAATATATCATTTAGTGACAACTTTGTGCAAAATACATTTTTTTTTTAATATTCCTGCAACTTGTGGCAAAATATAAAATATTTCATGGACTCAACATGCCTCTCAGTAAATAGCTTGGGGTGTCTACTTTCCAAAATGGGGTCATTTGAGGGGGTTTTGTGCTATTTTGGCATTTTATGGCCTTCGAAACTGTGATAGGTAGTGAGGAGTGAAATCAAAAATTTGCACCCTTAGGAATCCTGAAGGCAGTGATTGGTTATTGGGGTCCCGTACACAGCTAGACTCCCAAAAAGTCCCACATATGTGGATCCCCGTACTTAGGAGAAGCAGCAGAATATATTTTGGGGTGCAATTCCACATATAACTATGGCATGTGTGAGCAATATATCATTTAGTGACAACTTTTTGTAAACTTATTTTTTTTTGTCATTATTCAATCACTTGGGACAAAAAAAAATATTCAATGGACTCAACATGCCCCTCAGCAATTTCCTTGGGGTGTCTACTTTCCAAAATGGGGTCATTTGGGGAGGTTTGTACTGCCCTGCCATTTTAGCACCTCAAGAAATCAGATAGGCAGTCATAAATTAAAAGCTGTGTAAATTCCAGAGAATGTACTCTAGTTTGTAGACGCTATAACTTTTGCGCAAACCAATAAATATATGCTTATTGACATTTTTTTTTTACTAAAGACATGTGGCTGAATACATTTTGGCCTAAATGTATGACTAAAATTTAATTCATTCGATTTTTCTTATAACAAAAAGTAGAAAATATCTTTTTTTTTTTAAATTTTCAGTCTTTTTCCTTTTATATCGTAAAAAATAAAAATCGCAGAGGCAATCAAATACCATCAAAAGAAAGCTCTATTTGTGGGAAGAAAAGGACGCAAATTTTGTTTGGGTACAACATTGCATGACCGCGCAATTACCAGTTAAAGCAGTGCAGTTCGAAATTGTAAAAAGACCTCTGGTCCTTAGGCTGACAATTGGTCCGGGCTGAAGTGGTTAATCTAGACTGGCCATAGTATTATTATTCACATTGCAGTTAATGGTTGTATGCACTGTTTATTGTTGACTTTGCTGACTCATGAGTTAATCCTAGTCTGGTGGTACAGAACTCTAGTCTTAATTACCTTGGCATAGTGATTATACTGTATAGTAGAGTGTGTCTAAGGGCCGGTTCACACAGGGGGCGATGCGAGGCGACACCGACTTGCCTCGCCGCGACCTGCCGCGACCTCAGCGGCGACTTGCAAATGACTTCTGTATAGAAGTCAATGCAAGTCGCCCCGAGGTCGCCCAAAAGTAGTACAGGAACCTTTTTTCTGAGTCGGAGCGACTCGAGTCGCTCCTCTCAGAACGGTTCCATTGTACAGAACGGGGGCGACTTGTCAGATCGCGGCACGGCAAGTCGTGTCGCCTCGTGTCGCCCCCTGTGTGAACCGGCCCTAAACCTACAGTACCTTCTTTGGGTTCATTAATGCTCAAACCACCGTTTAGTCTAACCCATACCAATACACTGAGTTCATTTACCATTGTTCTTGCAGTAGCTTTCACTCAACCATGTGAGGGGCTGAGGTTGTTCCTGGAGTCAAGTTTCAGAACATAGAACCCAAATTACCAAGTGGTGCCTGAAAGGGCAGCACTACATATAAATAAAATGTAGCCTGGTGCACCTGCTGATAAGGGGAGTGCTATAATATCTTCATATATGGGTGTGTTTTTTTCTTTACCTTTTCAAAATTCTGCATTCGAAAAGTTTTATTACTCTGATCCATACATTCATTCATGCTGTTAGCTGTATTTTGTATAATCACTAATATTTTACAAAGGAACCCTAGAGTGTATTTCAACATTCTGCTATTTTGTGGCTGATTAGTGCTTTCTGTAATTAACTTTTTATTAAAAAGATAGTGCTATTAATGGCTGGAGGAACATTTACATAAACAACATTTACAAATACAAATGCAAGATGAGAAACGGTTGTATTAACACACCACATATAAAAAGCTAGTTATATTAGTGCTGAAATAGCACATTGGTTTAAGTAAATATGTTGAACAGCATAAAATATTTTTTAATATGGATAAAGACACATATATACTGTATCTTTTACTTTGGCAAAAATAGGCATGTTTACTTTAGTCTTAAGAGTGTATGTTTTATTTGTGGTCATTTTGTCAGTGACTGGCATTTTCAGTGTGGCAGATATCAAAATATCCACTGATATATTAAAGCACATACTGTATTCTGTATTATGTAATAAAATACATATTTTAAGAAAAATAAAACAAATCCTCAGACAATAGCACAGGGGAAGCTTGAGTGGGTGGTCTAGACAGTTCCAGATTTTTATCTGCTTGTATAATTGTGGGTCTTATGAGAGGGGGAGCTAACACTAGGTTGTTTGTTATTGGTCGGTTTAGATTTGGGGGGAAGAGCGTTAATGGTAAAACTGGCAATAACCTAAGGCCCCTTTCAGACACGTATCAGTTTTGACAAACTCTGCTTGCTCAGCAGGGATCACTCCGTTGATCCCCGCTGTGCCGGTGGATGACAGGTCGATCTCTGATTACTGTGGAAAGACAGATCTGTCAGAGCTCCACTCTCCTCCATGGGGGATCGGATGAAAACGGACTGCCTGTCCGTTTTCATCCGACCTGCCAGACAGATGGAAAATAGGGTTTCCATCGTCTGGACTCAGTGGATCGGATGTCAGTGGACATGTCACTGCTGACATCTGTCGCTCCATAGACCTACACGGAGCGTCCATTCAGGTCCGTCTAAAAAACTGACAGGCAGACCTGAATGGTCCGCATGTATGAAAGGGGCCTTAGATAAAATTTAAAACAAAAATTTGTAGGAAAATCTTAGGAATATAGTTACATAGTTACATAGCTAGTCGGGTTGAAAAAGTCCATTCAGTTCAACCAATATTAAAAAAAAAAAAAAAAATGAGATCATACAATCCCATATACACAATCCTTTCACCCATAGTTGATCTGGAGGAAAGCGAAAAACCCCAGCAAAGCATGATCCAATTTGCTACAGCAGGAGAAAATATTCCTTCCTGATCTCCCAAGAGGCAATTGGATTGCCCTTGGATAAACTTTACCTATAAATGTCAGTATCCAGTTATATTATGTACATTAAGGAAATAATCCAGGCCTTTTTCAAAGCAATCTACTGAGCTGGACAGAGCCCCCTCTGAAGGGAGTCTATTCCACATTTTCCCAGCTCTTACTGTGAAGAAACCTTTCCGTATTTGGAGATTAAATATTTTTTCATCTAGACATGAAGAGTGCCCCCTTGTCCTCTGTGATGACCTTAAATTGAATAACTTAACACCAATTTCACTATATGGACCACTTACGTATTTTTGCATATTGATCATATATCCCCCTTAGGCTCGGTTCACACAGGGTCGGCACGACTTGCAGTGTCGCGACCTGCACACGATCAGCAGTGACTTGCAAAACGACTTCTGTATACTTGAGTCGCTCCTATTAGAACGGTTCCATAGTACAGAACGGAGGGCGACTTGTCAGGCGGCGAAGTCGCCTGGACAAGTCGCCCCTGTGTGAACCGAGCCTTAATCTCCTCTTCTCAAGAGAGAATACATTCAGTTCCTCTAATATTTCCTCATAGCTGAACTCCTCCATGCCTCTTATCAGTTTTGTTGCTCTTCTCTGCGCTTTCTCCAGTTCCCCAATATCCTTTTTGAGAACTGGTGCCCAAAACTGAACTGCATATTCCAGATGAGGTCTTACTAGTGATTTGTACAGGGGTAAAATGATATCTCTCTCTCTGGAGTCCATACCTCTCTTAATACAAAAAATGACTTTACTCGCTGTGGAAACTGCAGATTGACATTGCATGCTATTACTAAGCTTATGATCTACCAAACCCTCAGATGCTTCTCCACTATGGAATCCCCCAGTTGTACCCCCCCCCCCTAGTATGTATGATGCATGAATATTCTTAGCCCCCAAGTGCATAACTTTACATTGATTAACATTAAACGTCATTTGCCATACAGTTGCCCAATTAAACAGTGCATTGAGGTCGGCTTGTAAGTTGGAGACATCCTGTAAGGACGTTATTCCACTGCATAGCTTGGTGTCATATGCAAACACTGAAATGCTATGTTCAATCCCAGGCCCTATATCATTTATAAAGGTATTAAAAAGTAAGGGTCCCCACACTGAACATTAGGGTACACCACTGATAGACCAGAGTAAGAATCATTAACAACTGCTCTCTGAATTTTTTATTTTTTTAGCCAGTTTTCTATCCATTTACAAACTGAACTTTCTAAGCCTGTAGTCTTTACCTTACACATTAGCGGTGTGTGGGGAACTGTGTCAAACGCTTTTGCAAAATCCAAGTATACCACGTCCACAGCCACCCCTCTGTCCAAGGTTTTATTTACCCCCTCATAAAAACAAATCAGGTTTGGTTGACAACTTACAGAAATAAGGGGGGAAAAAAACAAGTAGGCTTGTAAAAATGCTTCAATGTGGAACTCTCAGCAGTTTAGATACAAAATGTATTTATTGCAAAGCTAAATAAATAACATGTGGCTAATTGCCAGTAAACAATTGAAACCTTCACCAATATTGTTAAAACATCATGACAACATTGTCACAATTAAAATGAAGATAGAACAGCGCGGCTTCACTTGCACAGACACAAACACTCTTCACACATATGGGGTAGGGATGGGTATAAGACTCGATGTTAAAAGTCTAAAGACAGCATCCGGTGACACCAGGTATAGATATGCAGGAAGTTCAAGAATCCCCTGAATCAAATTAGGAAGTGGTGGCGTTACAGTTTGAAAACCAGGGATAACAGTCTGGAAATTCAGCAATATGGTTAAATCAGCATTAAGGGAAGAGTGAGGGTATTCCTCAAAACATGACCTGTTGGGGTGCCTTGAGGACTGGAGTTGAAAAACACTGACCTAGACAATAGAAGTTGCTGCCATAATATCGGAATCAGGGGACTCCCTGAATCGGTTTATCAAGATCACCTCACACAAGCCATTAAAAGCATCTTTAATGACCTCATAGGATGACCACCCGACACACCAATAGAAATGGAATGCTTGCATCTGGCACTCCATCCCAGAGGCAGAGACACAGACCCCCCAAGAGCTGTCCCAGGATGCCTGGTTAACTTCAAACTTAAAGAAGAAATCATGCAACAAGCCAGACATAGGGGGCGCATCCTATACCGGGGCACAGAGATCAAACTCTACCATAATCTCTCACAGATCACCCTGCAAAAATTCAAATCGCTTTGCCCACTCTTAGACATCCTGAGAGACATGAAATATCCCATATAGATGGAAATTTCCCTTTTGTATACAAGCAGGCTCCGGCAGAAGAATTGCATACATGTGACATTCTGATGACGCACATTCATTCTTCGAAAACCTTGGTATCCCCCAGTCGAAATACCAGACTGGCATCGTGACCCACTTGTCTCAGATCAGCAACAGGAGGAACCAATGGATGTCCATCATCGGGATAACCCATCCACAAGCAGAAGATGCCAACTTTCTCCTCGCTCCTCACCACCACCAGCTAACCGTCGCTCCTCAGGAGAAGGAAGTGTGCCAGCATCTCCAGCATAAAGAAAAGCCAGAAAAGACTAACCACTCTCCCGCCAGCTCTACTAGAATCTTCATATTTCAATAGAGACAAGAACAATTGTACCCTGCATCTGCATAACACCAGTGAGTAGACCTGATGCCGCTTACTCTGCCTTTATCGTTATATTAATATATACTTCTCTCTGAACATAGATTGCCACAAACTGAACTTCTTTTTAAGGAAACCCTCTCTTGTAACCCAACATGATCTGATGGGATCTCTCCTAGTTGTACAAGAGACAAAATCTTATAAAACCCACAATGTAACAAATGACTTGTGCCCTGAAGCTGCTTCACTAAAATATCTTCACCGAAGGCCTCAACCTATATCAAATTCTTAAGCTCCCAATCATAATATTTGACACCAGCTCACCCCACTATAAAACCCCCTTATCCCCACTACACAGTTTGTATATGGTTTGTTGCTGCCTTCTGCTTGCTGGCAAAAACTGCATTGTGCATCACCTAGCTTCTCACTCACGCAAAGCTGAAAAGGACGCACCCATCACTGTGACAGGCAAGGAAACTATGTCTGTTCTAGATTTGCTTACTCCCTGCCCTGGCTTTTCATAACTGCACTGAAGAACAGATCCCACGCACGTCACATGCGTTTATTTTGGGAACAACAACGATCCTAAAATGCATACTGAGTTAGTATTTCAGGTATTGGATTTGTAAGCTATCACTAACAACTTTGTGAATGACATCTCCCATAGGATACAGCTACTCAAACTCCTTTGGGCACTATTTTAGCAATGCACTAACCACACATGCATCAACCTTATAATAACTACCAACTGAGATTTGGTTAAAGCGGAGGTCCACCCTAAAATGGACCTCCGCTCATCGGAATCCCCCCCCCCTCCGGCGCCACGATTGGCACCTTTCAGGGGGGAGGGGGGTGCAGTTACCTGGATAATCCAGGTAACTGCACCCACTTCCGGGACAGCTCTCTGCGGAAAGGGGCGTAACTTACGCCCCTTTCCGCAAGTGCCCGCCCCTTCCCGCAAGTGCCCCGCTGCCTGCTGGGAAACACACAGCTCCCAGAGGCAGCGGGGAGCGTCCTTATTGCGCAGCAAGATGGCGGCGGCAGGACCCGACAGACGACCTAGCGATCGGCTTCGGGTGCCGACATCGCGGGCGCGCTGGACAGGTAAGTGTCACTATTTTAAAAGTCAGCAGCTGCAGTATTTGTAGCTGCTGGCTTTTAAAAAAAAAAAAAAACGCGGAGTCCCGGTGGACTCCCGCTTTAAGAGGTTGAGACATGATAATGAAAAATAAGAACTCTCACCATAGGCTGGTTTATCTTATCCTTTCATAAAACATTTGGAAAACCTAGTCAGAACAGTATCTCCCCCAAACACATATACGCTTACTGACGTTAGCGTAACAAAACCTTGGAATGTTTGCTTGAGACACCTAAAAATATCCAGGGTCAGTTAGCTCATTTTAGTTCATTTTATTACAGGTTGTTTACATTTATGCTAGATCTGTTTACATGTTTTATAACAAGGAACGAATCCTATCCTCGCTCTAACCCACAAATATGATTTCTCTTCACCTCATTAACTGCTCACAAAGCTCAGATCCCTGCAAGCAAACTTGCAACACAGGATGATTTGATTATTTCATTAAGTACAAACAGATGGATAGGATATACCTTGAAAATAAAGTTTATTTTATAAATAAGTTTAAGCCATGGTTTAACAAAGGATTTCTGTATATAGATGTTTGTAGTCTATAACTATACTCAAGCAGCTCAATGGGTGATACACTCAATTTATCTAGCATGGACTGATAAGGCATTTCTTCAAATTTCTCCCTGTTCGAGTTAAACTTTTTTTTTTTCTTTAATTCAGTCATTTTTATTATTTTCATTAATTGTAAAATACAAAAGAAAGCATACAAAACCGTACATTTTTTACACAGAAATTAATACATACAGTTTTATATGTTTTTACTATCCACTCCCAGCCTCCTCCCTACCACCCCCCCCCCCCCCCCCCACATATAAAATGTGAATTTACAATATGCACACTAATCTTTACTTTCCACCTCATATCCTTCTATCTTCCCTCTTTTGGTGTTCATTTTAATTGGGGTTTATATACTACACATACTGCATCACTCACAAGGGAACATTCATCCTCTGCAGTCAGGGTTTCCACATCTTGACAAATTTACTATAGTTGCCTTGTCTAGTTAGGGTTACTTTTTCCGTCCATACTAACATGATGGTTCTAATCCATTCTTCTGGGGCCGGAGGATTCTGTGATTGCCAGTTCTGTGCGATTCATTTCCTAGTCTCGTATAAGCATCTTGCAATTACTGTTATGGTACTTACCACCTTAATATCTTTTTCTATGTGGCCCAAGACACATACTCTAGGTTCTAATTCTAATGTGACCCTAAATGTGATATTAATAGTTTTTAATACCTCTGTCCAATATCTAAACAGCTTTGGGCATTTCAATACCATGTGTATGAGATCCCCCATCTCAGTACACTTAGGACATTTGTCATCCGAATGATGACCAAAAGTATAAGGTTTCTTAGGAGTATAATAAGCTCTGTGCAGTAAAAGCAGGTGTGATGCTTTTTGAAAGGGGGAGACCAACACCAACGGACCAAATTCTAAAATCCTTGCCCATTGCTCTACTGTAATTTCTCCTACATCCTCCTCCCATCTTGTCTTATTCTTTAAAGTCCCTACCTTGCTGTTATATTTGCCCATTATTCCTGATATTAGGCCTTTGGTGGTATCCACCTTAATAATTTTTTGAAGAAGGGGGATCTCACACCATTCTGGTATGTAGTTGTTAAACTGGTTACCCAAAGCATGCCTAATCTGTAAATAACTATAAAATTATTTATTTGGTATCCCGTATTCTTGTCTCAACTCTGCAAATTATTTTAAAGTGTCGCCCTCGTACAATTGAATCACCTGACTTATTCCATGTCTTTCCCATTCCCTATACTGAGTAGTTCTTGCAGATTTTTATTGTTCCAAATGTGCGAGTATTCTGTAACTCCCCTATACCACATAATTCTCTTAACTGTTTGCCAGATTTTAATTATCAACTTTAGTGTTGGATGCTCTCTATAAAGAGACTCTGCCTCTAGCGCTTCCATTACAGATTTATGTAGGGAATCCAGTAACATCATTTTGTCACTGGCATTCCACCCTCCCGAAATAGCACATGCCCCTAAATGCTGCAATTGAGCTGCCAGGTAGTAGCTATACGGTTGGGGAGTAGCCAATCCCCCTTTGTTTATTGGGCGCTGCAGTGTTTGCAGACTAAGGCCGCGTACACACGGGCGGACTGTCTGACGGACTTGGTCCGCTGAAACGTGTTTCAGCGGACAGTCCACTCGTGTGTGGGCTTCAGCGGACTTTTTCAGAGGACAGTCTGGAGGACTAAGTCTTTCGGAATTTCCGGAATATTGTCCGTCCAACTTTGGTTTCAGCGGACAGTCCGCTCGTGTGTAGGCAAGTTGGACGGACTAAGTATGGCGCATGCTCAGAAAGGATTTACACGGCCGAAGGTTGCATTGCAGTGTATTGGACGTCGTATTTCTAGTCCCGTCGTACGTGCTGTACACATCATCGCGCAAGCTATCAGCGGACTGTCTGTTCATCGTGTGTGGTCAAGTCCGTTCATTCAAAAGTAGGACGGACTGTCTGTCGGATTGTCTGACGGACTTAGTTGGCCAGACAGTCCGCCCGTGTGTACGCGGCCTAATTCTGGCCTGGCCTTTCTTCCATATTAGCTCCCTAAAAATTGTCTGTATTTTTTTAAACCATTTTTCCTCAATCCATGTTGGAGAATTATGGAGCATATATAGCAACTGTGGCATCCAGATCATTTTGACCAAGTTGGCACATCCTGCCATCGACAAGGGTGTCTACTCCAGATGTCACATTTCCACTTAAACTTTAACAAAAGTGGGACTAGATTATCAGGTATATATTGGTTAGGGTCTTTTAACAACACTATACCAAGGCATTTTATTTTTTCTACTATTTTAACCTGGGATATTTCCTTTGGAATGGAGTTAATGAGTGGATCCGCCGGCAAAAGAGATGACTTCTCCCAGTTGATGACTAAACCCGAATATCTACCGAAATCCTCCATTATATGCATTAATTAAATTAATGAGGACTCTGTGTCCCCCCAAAAAAATACAACATTGTCTGCATAAAGTGCAATCCTTTCTTCCCCACAATTCCTTTGGAATCCGTGCAGCTTGGTTGATGATTTAACCGCATTTGCTAGGGGTTCCATCGCCAAGGCGAACAACAGGGGTGATGAGGGGCATCCCTGCCTGTTCCCTCTCTCAAGCAAGATCTTTTCTGAGTATTCATTATTCATTTTTAATTTGGCGTTTGGGTAATTATATAACATTTTCAACAGTCCTATAAATATCGGGCTGAATCTGAACTTCTCCAATACCTGCCAAAGATAAACCCACTCGAGGCTATCAAAGGCCTTGGCTGTATCCAAGGACAAAATAGCCCTCGAGCCCATATTCCCTGTCGGGACTCGGAGGTTCATGTATAGCCTTCTTATATTAACACTTGTAGATCTGTCAGGGATAAACCCTGACTGATCTGTATGAATACGTTTTGATATACATTTATTCAATCTGGATTCCAGCACCTTTGCCACAATTTTGACATCAGAGCACAATAAAGATATTGGTCTATATGCAGATGCTTCAAGTGGATCTTTCCCCTCCTTCTGTATTATTACTATGGTAGCTTCTGTCATCGAGGGAAGCAAACTTCCCCTCTCGGCTACCCATCTCAATGTCTTTAAAAGTTCTGAGAGCAGCACCTCCCCATAGTATTTATAGGTCTCCAATGGCAACCCATCTGGGCCAGAGGACTTTCCGTTAGCCATACCGATTACTGCTTGAAGAAACTCCTCTAAAACTATTGGGGAGTCAAGCTTGTTCCTATCACTCTCTGAAAGAGTGGGCAATTCCCCAGAAACCTGTCCAGTTCTCCACATTCTGTCCCCTGCCTCGACTTGTACAATGCCCTGTAGAACTCAGAGAATGTATCCATTATCACTGCAGGCTCAGACGAGATTTCTCCAACTGGCGTCCTAATCAAAGGTATAAACAAGGAGGGGGAATTGGTTTTAGATAGAAGCGCCAACATGCGCCCCATTTTTTCCCCTTCTCCAAAGGAGTTCTGTCTCTTAAATAGTTGCTTCTTTTCAGTTTTCCTAATCATAGCCTCTTTATATTCCTGTTGCATATCAAGCCACATCCTTTGCTTCTCTGGAGTTGGATTTGCCACATACTGTCTCTCTGACTCATTACATCCTTCCTGATATTCTCCTCCCATTCCCTTGATTTTTTCTTTATTTTTGCCACCTGTGCTATCAACAGCCCCCTAAGGAAAGCCTTTAGGGTATCCCATACCACCCCTGCCGATGCTGTGCCTTCATTAATTTTGACAAACTCTTTTAATCTCATAGTTATTTCTTCTGGGTTCTCCATTAATTCCATCCATAGTGGGTTTATTGCCCATTTTCTTGGGGTACTTCTATCTTTTAAATGTATGGTTAGGACCAGGAGTGAGTGGTCTAATACTCCCCTTGGCCAATACCGTATTTATTTTATTGACAGAGATGCTTCGCTGATAACTATTGCCAAATCTATGCGTGAAAGTGCGTCCCTGAAAAACAGGAATATTGCCGGATATTCAGATTACGAGCTCTCCAAAGATCACACCATCCTACCAATTCAAAAAATTTACCTAGACAACCCTCTGATGGCCTATCTGTCCGGACCCCTGGTAGAAATCTATCCAAGGTGCTATTAAGTAATAAGTACTACATTAAAATCCCCAGGGGTATCTACCTTATCCTTTACAAATTTTTGTAGTCTATATAAGATCTCAAGTTTAAACAGAGGAGGAATGTACACGTTTGCCAAGATATATGGCTTGTTTTCTATTAAATAGTTCAAAAAAATATAGTAAAACAATGTGTCTATACTGACCTCCCTGTAGGAGAATAACACCCCTCTCTTTACCAACACACTCACCTCTCTAGAATAAGAAGAGTGGACTGAGTGATATTGATTTTCACATTTCTTATTACTAAATTGTAATTTAGTATCCTTTGTGAGGTGCGTCTCCTGCAGGCATATCAGCCCAATCTTATGGGTTTCCAATAAAGAAAACAAGGTAGCCTTTTTACCAGGATCACCCATCCCTCGTATATTCCAAGAGCCTATGTTTAAGGTTCTAGACATCTTCTAGTAAAAAAAGAAATAAAAAACTCAAAAAAAGTCCTAAATTACATACACAGAAAAAGACAAAGCAGAAAGGAAATAAGGAAAAAAAAAAAAAGCATATAACCAGGAACAATATATGTAAAAAAAATAAAAGGACCAATGAAGTAGCCCCTTTTGCTTAAGTATTGACCATACCTCCCCCCTAAGCCATTTTATTAAATTGATTATATCCCTCAAAAAGGCAAATGGTGCATAATTTGTATCAAGACAAAGAAAAACAAACCCATCTTTATAAACTTTTCCCTCTGTGATTACACTTACAAAGTTTTTTTACCCTAAACAAGAGTAGTGTGTGCGTGAATAATGCTTTGTTATCTGTCCTTCCCTTCTTAGTGTCTTACTATACTTTCCGTCCTATCCTTCCCCTCCCTCCCCTCTTAAGATGCCCCCTTAACCCCCCTAAATAGTCCCCCTCCTCCCTTGAGCCTGCCTAGGCTAACCCAGGAGGCCTTAATTATGACCACTTCTTTCATTCTACTCCCACCCCCCTTTCACCATAACCCACTGTATAGCTTAGTTTCAGTTTCACACTTTTTCCATACATGTCGTCCCCCCGCTAATTCTCAAAATTACCCAACATAAGACCATTAAACCCAAAGCCCACCAAGCGCCTTCCTTTTTTAAAAATAAATATCAAACAAAAAACAATTGTCATGGTTATGCAATAGAGTTCATCTGCTTACCTGTCTCCATGTGTTCATCTCTAGAGACCAGCTGTCAGGGCTCCGTCCGTTCCGTGTGAGCAGATCGCCGCTCGCGCATGCGTACTCGCGCCGGGCGCCTCAGGCGCGTGTGTGCACGCCGTTCGCGTGCGCGTGTGGCGCGCGCGCACACGTGTGCACGCTAACGCGATTGGCGCCAGTGGCCCTTTTTAAAGGTACAGCTGCAGATGTTCTGTGCTGTTCGTCTGCAGCTAGTACCTGAAGCAACCCGTTTTTCTGCCTAAAGTCTACCTGATTACCCGACCCGGCTCCTGTCTGACTCCGCTGATCTCTCCTGCCCCGACCCCGGCTTGCCTGACCTTATCTCGGACTGATAACCATTGCTGAACCTCCGCTTGTTGACGTTTCTTCTTTCCTTTCCCCTGCTGGTTCCTGTTTATTGTCGGTCCTGTTTAGTCCCCTGCTCAGAGACCTTCCTGAACCTGCTACTGCCTCTCAAGGTCCGTGGACCATCCACCCAGCCGCCACAGTCAGCTTGCCAACCATCACCTGCTGCCCTCTGCTGCTGAGGTTCCTGCATCTGGAAGATCTCCACCTCATCTGCATCCGCTGCATCTGGCCAGACGCTCCTACCCCGCTGTGCTCTTGTCCCACTGTTCCCACTTCAGGGGGACTTGAACCAGAGCCGTAAGAGAGGTCTCCTTCCACCAAGTCAGGCTCACCACCCAGGTACCTAACACCAGCCGACCCTCACCTGACTGCTTTTGTAATCCATCCTCTGGCATGGCTCCACCCTAGCTCCTATCAGAGAACTCTATATTAACCTGTGCACTGCAGGCCAACCCTGCTGATCAACCTTTGTGTGTTTAGCTTCCTGTTACCTGCCGTGTGCTCTTCTGTTGTTCCGTTACCGACTTTAGCGTGTCCTTGACTATCCCTGTTTGCCTGTGATCCTGACCTTTTGGCGTGTCCCTAACTATTCCTGTCTGCTTGTGGCCCCGACCTTGGCTTTATCCCTCACTATCCCTATCCTCCTGTTGCCTACTGTGGGTGTGAGCTGGGGGACCCTGGGGGTCGCGACCTGGAGCCAGTTGCAGCCAAGTCCATCCTCACCACTAGAGGCTCTGGTGAACACCTGCTGGCTCTTTGACTCCGCGTTCTCAAAGTGACCTGACAACAATTTACCCATTACAGCCTATAACCCTATAAGTTATTTTTATTGTCTTCCAGCCATTTTGTTACCCCTACAACTGAATCAAAAAAAAAGTTGTGCCTTAAGCCATTATCTGTAGGCGTGCTGGGTAAATTAATGCATATGTGATTTTATGGCTCTGTAGACTACGCTTGATTTCTGTAAATTCCACCCTATGCTTTTGTAAGTCTGGTGAGAAATCTGGGTATAATGAAATTCTGGCACAATTATATTTAATGTCCCCCATTTCAATAGCCTTTTGCAACAGTGCCACCTTGTCCTTGTAGTTCAGCATTTTCAAAATTACTGATCTAGGATGTCCTCCCAGTGATGGTACTCTAGACGGAACTCTGTGAGCTCTCTCAATCACAAACAAATGCGAAAATATCTCTGCCCCAAATATTTCCCTAAGCCAATTTTCCATAAAGTCTGTAGGGTAGGTCCCCTCGCTCCATTTCGGGAGGCCCACCACCCTCACATTGTTCCTATGGAGCCTATTTTCCATTTCGTCCATTTTAGCTTTATACAAGCCCAGTTGTTCTTGCATAATTTTAAACTCCTGCTTCATCGTATATAGACTATCCTCCACCTGGGGTTTGTCAGGGGTTTTGGCCAAAGAGGGTGGTAAAGATAGAAACTAGATATAATTATGAATGAGCTTGTTCACTCCTGCTGTGATCAAAATAAAAATGTATAAAATGTGGGTGAATAAAAAATGTGTTAGACCATCTGTGTCAACTCAAAAATAAACATAAAAAATCAATATTAGAAAGAAGTTATAAGCAGTAATGGAAGAGAATACAAAGTCTACAATTGAATGGTAAAAAAATATATAGTGATGATGGTATTCCCCTACTCCTGTGTTAGACCCTCAGTGTTGGACCTAATATTAATTGACCGACAATAAAAGACAAAGTGATAAAGTGTGGGATCTATGTGGTGTCTAAAGTATTATGAAGAAAAAATAAATTAAATCTGTCAGTTGCTATATAATGTGTTGAAATGTGTTAGACCCCCTAAATGAATTAATGAAGTAATTTTTAGTGTTGTTGCCTAAAGAAATTTGTAATGCAATCCAAAAACCAAAGTAGTGCTAAATAAACTTAGTGCATATATGTGGGTTTGATCCCTTACAAAAAATGCAATATTTAAAGGTGATGTTAAAATAAATCATACAATGTGTATCCCAGTGAGGGAAAAAAAAAAAAAAATATATATATATATATATATATATATATATATATATATATATATATATATATAATTTAAATACTATATAGTACATAAATATGATGAAAAAAGAAAATGACTCGTGCTCAGCGGACGGTTTCTAGTGATTATAAAGAGTGCTGCAATCAATCCTTGATGTGCTGGGAGAAGGTGCCAGTGCACTTTTCCATGCTGATAATAGTTTTGCACTTAGCAGATGCCCTACCCCCCTGGGGTGTTTGCGCTTTCACAGTGTAAACCCCTGTGTAGCTATGAGGATTCCCCTGGAACCTTTCTCCTTTGGCATATTCTAGCACTCTGTCCAGTTATTCCATGTAGAAGAGAGGAATGTCCATAGTGTAATATTGTTTAAAAAACAGATTTATTGCAACTAGAGCTGTACTCACATTTACCAATGGAATTACATGCAACAGTAGCAAAATTGTAGCAGACACTGACATGAACGAGCTGAAACTCCCTGATCGAGAGTGTGTGAAGACGTTCTATGGCCACGCCCCACCACCCTCACATTGTTCCTACGGAGCCTATTTTCCATTTCATCCATTTTAGCTTTATACAAGCCCAGTTGCTCTTGCATAATTTTAAACTCCTGCTTCATCGGATATAGACTATCCTCCACCTGGCTTAATCTTTCCTCAAATATGGCTGTCCTCTCCACTGTTTTTTGTAATTCTTGACTCATTAAAGATAGCTCTTCCTTAATGTCCTTTAATTGGTCGCACAAGCTACTTGATGATCCTTTACAACTGTTAACTGCGCACAGTACATCTTTTGATGTTGGTTCAACTTCAGCTGATTCAACTTCAGCAATTTCAACCACATTTCCCTGAGTATCCCCCTCTAGAGCTTTTTTACTTACAGTCTTTGTAGTAGATGATGCCACCAACATTTGGCCCTGGCTCTTTTTATCCCCGGGACCTCCTGTCTGGGATTTCATCTGATTTTGTTGATTACCTTTAGCTGGCGACTGTGTAGGAGTATGTGCAAAGTTTGGCTGCTGCTTCTACCACCTGGTTCCCCTTCTCCTTTACTGAGCATGTATTTTGGGAGCTTGGATTCTCCTGGTGCGATTGTCCCTCCCCTTTTTCCTTGTCATGGCGAGGTATAGTGGAATACCGAGCGCTGTTGAGTGAAGGAGGATTGCGGGGGAATTCAAATCCCTTCTTGCGAGGGTCTGCTAACAGGTGCTGGTCCCCTCTCTTACACTGCCCAGCCCCACAAGGGTACAGAGCAGCCATTCCCAGAGCGATCAAGCGGTCAGACTCACGTCCTGCCGCTTCTCACCTCTCACGGGAACTCGTGGGATCTCAAGGGGTTGCCAGGGCTACTGAAGTCACAATGAGAACCGCTCTTGTCTCGCCACAGCGGGGCGGCCAAGACACACACATGGCTGCACTCTGCACTGACCAGCCCGGCAGCTCCACCTCCTCACGACAGTCCACGGCAAGTACTCAGAGGTAGTCCAGGGCAGATCGGGCAAGCACCAGCACCGCTGCAACGGGCACCAGATTAGGCTGCTCTCGAGTTAGCCAGGATAGCCACAGAATCGGAGCTGGGAGAGACCTTACACACCTCCACTCACTCCAACATCCGGTCACGCCCCCGGAGGAATACTTTACCCCAAATATACCAAATACTGAAGCAAATCTCTATTGCTCTATTGAACCATGCGCATTCCACTGTAAAAAATGTCTCATAAGCCCATACACCTTTCACAGTTTAAGAACTTGATATGCATTCTGGCTTATATTATATTACTCAATGTATCATTAATATAATTGTTTTTACTTAACCCCCTATAATGAGACGTTACCCTAAAGCAGGCAAGTCCGGCCCATGGGCCAATTGCGACCCGCGTTCTGGTTTCAAATGGCCCCATTGGTAAATTGGCTATATATATATATATATATATATATATATATATATATAATCTTCTGTGGCCCCCAATGAATCCCCGAGCACCGTGGGGGCCACAAAAGATTTATATGTGTGTGCATGTTATATGTAGATTCCTGGTGTCTCTGAGTGGAAGGAAGGGGGGGGGGGCGCTGCTGGATTACACAGACTGGCGATCTCCTGTGTACCTGGCATAAGTCACACACAGTCCTGCTCCCTGGCCCGGGATTGGACCAATGTTCTGTATATCATAGACAGAACTGTGTGTGACTGATCACCGAGTACACAGGAGATTGCGGTGCTGTGTAATCCAGCACTGACGAGGCTGCAGATGAGCAAGGATGTGCAGGCTGCATTAATTTACAATGGTGAGGCTGCATTAATGGGTAATGGGGATGATGCTGATGCGCACTGTGCAGGCTGCATTCATTTACAATGGTGAAGCTGCATTAATTGACTGCATTAATTGGTAATGGGGAGGCTGCTGATGGGCACTGTGCAGGCTGCATTAATTTGCAATGGTGAGGCTGCATTAATGGGCTGCATTTATGGGTAATGGGGAGGAGAAAAAATCTTGTTGGGCAGTATATTAGTGCTTGGACAAACACACTTAGACCGAATTTTAATAGTTCAAAGAATGTCGGTCAAAATGGTCGGCCCTTGTGCATGTTCACTTCATCAAATCTAGCTCTCTTTGAAAAAATATTGGACACCCCTGCCCTAAAGCATGACATCATCATGTAGGCAGCACATTACTGGCATTCTGACACAGGTAAATATGCTCTATTATCCACACTAACACTCGAAAACTGAACAATGCATTGTAAAAATATATCCAGCACACACCTCAGCAGAACCTCTCCCTGGTTTGTAAAATGTCATACACACCTCCATACAACATACTCATACTAGACCCAAACAACACAAATTTGGGTGATGCCTCTCTACCTCACCCACCAAATGAATACCCCCCAAATACGCATCTGCCTCATCACCTCTTGGGCTCCCGTATACTCTCCTGCTCATAGAGACCAAGTGAGTAGCGATGCTAAACGACACACACACTCACCGCACCATATAATATTTGAAATCATTTTCTCCAGTCCTACCAGACCCTGCAACAGTGCAGTCAGTAGGTCTGTGCTGACCCAATCTGACTCTCCTCCTATAAGGCAGGTTAGTAGGTCTTTCCTAGTCTTCGGACCACCTCCCAACCCCCGACACCTATCTTCTTCTCACTAGTATCTCCCCCCCATCTCTTGACCCTCCCCCCTCCCCCACTCCTCCTATTTACACAACCAACCGAACTGCACTTTCACATCGTTGCATACTTAAAACTAAAAACAACATTCAAAAATGCCCACCTCGAAACTAAACTCCACGCAAGCTAAAATTAAAATAGTATCTCTTAATATGAAAGGGCTTAACCTACCTGAAAAAAGAAAACAACTCTTACCATACATGCGAAAAATCAAAGCGGACATAATTCTCCTCCAAGAATCACACTTCAAAACTGACCAGATCACTAAACTGTCAAAAAAAGATTACCTAAAAATGTATCACACAACCAACCCAGTAGCTAAAACGAAAGGGGTCTCCATCTTAATATCTAAACGTCTATCCATAGAAATATTTGACTTGCTACTAGATGACAAGGGCCGCTATGCATTTGTCAAAGGCTCAAATTGGGGAAAACCAATAACAGTAGCAAACATATACAGCCCTAACTCAGGTCAAGTTAGTTTCTTTAGCGATATAATATTGACCTTAACATACTTTCAGCCTGGTATCCACCTACTCAGATGGGATTTTAATGTTACCTTAAACCCACTTGAAGACACATCCTCAGGGACATCCTCCCTTTCATACAACGCCCTCAAACAGATCAAAACTCAAATACAGGACATCCTGGAGAAAGACACTATACCTTTTACTCCCCACCCCACAACCGTTACTCTAGAATAGACTACCTCTTCCTCACACAAAAGGACCTCCCTCTCCTATCTGAGGCAACCATCAAACCTATGCTCCTATCTGACTGTCACGTACCTTACAGCGGAGTCAGACTGTTGAGGGTGGCCTCTCGCACGGTTCCGGTCTCCAAGCCCCTGGAGGTGGTAACAGGGAGCATGAAGACAACGAAAGGGTGCAGGTGCCTGCAGGTGGAAGTTGAAGACCTGGAGACGCTGGGTCCTCACGGAGGAAGAGGTGTAGACTGGTCACGGAGGTAGGCAGCGGAAGTTCAGCAGGTATGCAGGAAGCACTGCGCGTCTATAACAGGCAAGGTCGGCAACTGGCGGGCAATGCGGTACAGGAACAAGAGGCAGGTGCGTAGTCAAGGACGAGCAAGGGTCTGGTAACGTGATAGCAAATGAGGTACAGAATCAGGAAGCAAGCCAAAGTCCAAAGTCCAAGCCGAGGTCAGTGGTAGTCCAGGAGATCGTAACAAGGGGTATCCAAGGAATGGGTATCAGGAACAAGGTCAGAGGAACAAGGTCACAGGAACAACGATCAGGTCTCTCAGGAGTAGCTGCAGACGATCCAGCACTGGTGTCAGGCCAGGATCCTGTTTATATAGAGGGGAGTGAGCCAGGATTGGTGGAAGTGGCCATCCGTGCGTGAATACGTACATACGTTCAGTTTGCACGGGTGCCTCCGCGTGTTCGGATTGGTGTACGTCCACATGTTCGGATTAGCGTGCGTCCGTTCGTCCCGGAACTCGTACGCCTCTGACGGGGACACCGCGCATGGCGCCTAGAACGAAGATGAGCTGCTGGTATACGGGAACGGGCATACATACGGTGAGTTCCCTGACAGTGCCCCCCCCTTAAGGGCAGCCTCCGGGTGCCCCTTTGAACCGACCTTTGAGAGTGATGAAAAGCCCGTATAAGCCTCTGGGCATGAAGATTTGCTTCGGGTTCCCAGGAATTTTCTTCAGGACCAAAGCCTTTCCACTTAATCAAGTATTGGTTTTGTCCTTGACGTTTCCTGTAGTCCAAAATGGCTTCGATCTCGAACTCCTCCTCCCCATCTATCAATATAGTTTCTGGAGGGCCTAACTCCCGATCTGGAAAGGAATTCGGTACATCAGGCTTAAGTAGAAAAGTATGGAATACAGGATGGATTTTGAATGAGCCGGGAAGTTCAAGTTCATAGGCCACTGAATTCATTTCCTTTTTAATTGGAAAAGGTCCCAAATATCTGGGTCCCAATTTTTTAGAGGGACACGCCAGTTTCAGGTTTGCGGTTGAAAGCCATACACGATCACTGACCTTTAAATCCAATTCCCCCCTTCTTTTCCTGTCAAAATTTTTTTTATCGTCCTCCTGTGCCTTGGAAAGGGTTTCTTTAAGTACCTGATTGTTGGTAACAAAGAAATTCAGCCTATCCTGGACGGCTGGTACAGGAGAATCCAGTATGGATGTTGGCAGGAAAGAGGGATGAAAACCATAGTTAGAATAGAATGGTGACTGGCTTGTGGCAGAGTGAGTAGAGTTATTGAATGCAAATTCTGCCAAGGGTAATAATGAGGCCCAATCCTCCTGAGAAAAAGAAGTAAAACAACGTAAATATTGTTCCAACGTCTGATTAGTGCGTTCGGTCTGCCCGTTTGTTTGGGGATGGTAGGCTGAAGAGAAATTTAATTTGATACCCAGAGCTTCACACAATGACTTCCAAAATTTTGACGTAAACTGGACTCCACGATCAGAGACAATATCACTGGGAATTCCATGAAGTCTAACAATTTCTCTAATGAATATTCTGGCTGTCTCAGTTGCAGATGGAGTTCCCTTCATGGGAATGAAGTGTGCCATTTTGGAAAAGCGATCCACCACCACGAAGATAGAGGAGAATCCTTCAGAGGGAGGAAGCTCAACAATAAAGTCCATTGCAATCTTATCCCATGGTCTTTCAGGGATAGGTAATGGTCTCAACAATCCCCAGGCTTTATTTTTGCTATTTTTATTCCGGAGACAGGTTGAACAAGAGCTAACATAGTTTCTGCAGTCCTTTGCAAGGTGTGGCCACCAGAAATGTCTTTGAACTAAATTTATAGTCTTGTGACCCCCAAAGTGACCTGCCAGGGGATAGTCATGACAAGCCTGTAGAACGGAGGTGCGAAGGTTTTGAGGGATGAATAGTTTACTCCCTCGCCAGAGGAGACCATCTTTTTCTTGGAGGTTAGTATCTGGAGGGACTGATGCTCCTCGAGATGACTGCCGAACCTGTGATAGAAAACTGGTTTGTGTTAGTAAAAAGTTCCCAGCTTGCAAAATTGTGTCTGGAGGGGATGAGGCTTCAGTTTCAGAGAACATACGGGATAATGTGTCAGGTTTACTGTTCTTGGATCCTGGTCTGTAGGTTATATGAAAATTAAAGCGGGAGAAGAAAAGAGCCCATCTTGCTTGCCGGGGCCTGAGACGTTTGGCTGTTCTGAGGTATTCCAAATTTTTATGATCTGTATAGATCAATATTGGATGTGTTGCCCCCTCCAGAAGATACCGCCATTCTTCTAAAGCCAATTTGATTGCCAGAAGTTCCCGATCTCCCACATCATAGTTCCTTTCCGACGTACTTAGTTTTTTGGAAAAGAACGCTACAGGGTGCATTAATAACTTAGGCCCTTGGCGTTGGGACAGAATGGCGCCTACAGCATTCTCTGAAGCGTCCACTTCCAGAGTGTAAGGTAGAGCAGGGTCAGGGTGTTTGAGTATTGGGGCAGATGTGAATAGTCCTTTCAGTTTATCGAACGCAGCTTGAGCCTCAACAGACCATTGGAAATGGTTTTGTTTGCTGGTGAGTTGCGTGATGGGTGCTATAACACTGGAAAAGTTTTTGATAAATTTCCTGTAAAAAATTGGAGAATCCAATGAAGCGTTGTACCCCTTTTTTGTCAGTTGGAGGTGGCCAGGATAAAATGGCTGAAACCTTCTGAGGATCCATTTCTACTCCCTCTGTTGATATCACCAGACCAAGAAAGTGAATGGTCTGACGTTCGAACTCGCACTTCTCGGCTTTAGCATAGAGCCCATTTTGCCTTAATCTCAGAAGAACTTGTTTTACATGGTCACGATGGGTTTCTAGAGAGTTTGAGAATACCAAAATGTCATCCAAATAAACAATTACGAACAAATCCAAAAAGTCCCTGAAAATATCATTAACAAAATGTTGAAAAGTAGCTGGTGCGTTGCAGAGTCCGAATGGCATGACCAGATACTCAAAGTGGCCAAAGCGTGTCCGAAAAGCCGTTTTCCATTCATCCCCCTTACGGATTCTGATTAGGTTATAGGCCCCTCGTAAATCCAGCTTTGTAAATATTTTTGCTGATCGAAGTCTCTGGAATAATTCCGGAATCAATGGAAGGGGATAGCCATTTTTAATCGTCACTTTATTCAAATCCCTGTAATCGACACATGGGCGGAGCGAATGGTCCTTCTTTTCAACGAAGAATATTCCAGCACCGGCTGGAGAAGAGGAATGTCGGATAAATTCTTTCTTGAGGTTCTCATCGATGTATTCTTTGAGGACCAGAAGTCCAGGTTCCGATAAGGGAAATATCCTTCCGAACGGAATTTCGGCTCCAGGCAATAACTCGATTGGGCAATCGTAGACCCGGTGAGGAGGGAGCGTGTCCGCCTTTCGTTTGTCAAACACGTCTAGGAAATTATGATATGTGGTTGGGACCAGTCTCTGGACCTCAGATGTAGGGCCTGAACAGGCAATGACCGGGACCAGGTGGTGTGAGATTTTGATACAATTCTGGAGGCAGTAAGTGGACCGAAACACTACCTCACCAGTTATCCAGTTTATTTGGGGATTATGAGCTTGTAACCAGGGCATTCCCAAAATGATTGGGAATAGTGGTGAAGAAATGACATCCAGGCGGAGTAGTTCTTGGTGATCGGATAGGATGTTGGCGGACAATGGTTGAGTCTCATGGGTAATGGGACCCGATCTGATGTTGGATCCATCCGCTAACCGTATGGAGAGTTGGCGTTGCTTGAGTGTCAATGGAATGTTGTGTTGCAGAACGAGAGCATGGTCAATGAAGCAGCTACAGGCGCCAGAATCAATTATAGCTTGAACCTGGAGTGTTCCTTCTGGAAGCTGTAAGGAAAGGGGAACAGCAATATGAATTGATCTTGTCAGAGGTAATGCATTGGGTACAAGAGATGAGTTTTTGAACTTACGAATCTTATTTGGACATGTATTTGCATAATGACCAGCTTCCCCACAATAAAGGCAGAGATTGTTCTGGCGTCGGCGTAGCTTTTTCTCTGAAGACAACGGTGAACGAAGCAATCCTAATTGCATTGGCTCTGGAGCTTCGGAGATGGGAGCAGGTGTGGAAATGGGAGGATGATTCGGGACCTTGGGTAACATCCAAGTGGGACGAATCTTGCCAATTCTCTCAGATCTCCGTTCCCTGAGACGGCGGTCGTTTTGGATTGATACCTGTATGAGGTCCTCTAAAGAACTGGGAACTCCGATACGGGCCAAACTCGTCTTTTAATGGCTCGGAAAGTCCAATGCGGAATTGGTAACATAGGGCGGCATCGTTCCATTGAGTATCAGAACTCCACCGCCTAAAGTCCGTCACATAATCCTCTACAGGTCTGCGACCCTGTTGCAGAGCATGGAGACTAAAATAAAGTGGGGGTGTGTGCGCTTAACTTTTAAAACCAAAAATATGAAAGAGGAAAAGAACACCCTAAATAGCAACCAGGTGTAAATGTACACAAAATTTGTGAACCAACACAAATAATTAAATATAAATGAAAAGTGACTTAGTGCATAATTTAAATAGAATTTTGCTGCATGCAAGAAAAACGCATATATCTGTGTAAAAATGACATAAATAATTCAAATAAAATTCAAATAGCAGCAAATAAGTGAATTATATGAAAATAGCAGCAAATGGTGAAATACGATGTGATATAAACCATATAAGTGGATCACAGTGACATCAGTGCATCAAACTAAAGTGTCCCATATAGGATACAAACATGCAACTCAAATGATCGCAAAAAAAAAGTTTTTAAAGTGCAATGTGCCAAAAGAGACGATCCTCTGGTGATGATCCGTGCCAGTAGTGTTAGCGCTAGGTAATTACCTCCCCGCTGCAAGATAAGCAGCGAAAAAATCACACAGGGCAACCAGGTAGCAGAGGATGATCCAGAGGATGGCTGTACTGCAGATTCTTGGAAATAACGCAAATGCCTCCAATTTCTCCGTTAGTGGTAGATGATCAACAGGCTCAAGGGGATAAACCAGAAAA
This sequence comes from Lithobates pipiens, assembly GCF_037356315.1. NCBI lineage: Eukaryota > Metazoa > Chordata > Amphibia > Anura > Ranidae > Lithobates > Lithobates pipiens. The sequence continues at coordinate 3,361,727 of NW_027507718.1, forward strand.
ACCCGCCATGGTGTAGTAATTTCAACACAAAGTTTTATTAAAAATAAAATATCTACTCACAGGGGAAATGTAAACAGTACACAGCAGACCGCCGAGCGTCTTGCCCGGATGTAAACGTCACTTCCGGTTCCTATGCGTTACGTCATCAATAAGACTTCAACTGGGATGGTTCAATGGTGACAGGAAGTGACTTTTGAGAGTACTGGGCAGATAAGTACCGCCCTCTATTTGCATAACATTACTGCATGCAAACACGTAGGAGCGGACCAATCAAAACAAGGAGGTGTGTCACACACTTGGTCCTTCTCCCACCGCAATCACAGCCTATAGTGTAATATACCGATCAGGCGCATATAAAAGGAATGAGGGGCGAATAAAAACACCAAACGAAAATGGACAAAAATATATATAAAGCCCATTAGATGACCACCAGCCCGAGCCAATATATATATATGGGGAATGTGGAGCCAATATAGACATAAAGAAAAAACGAACGGAAAGATTACTATTAATATAGCAGATTAGGTAGTAATCAGATAAACATAGACTCCAAGGAAATATCTCGCCAGTATTCCTATTAACAAATATGTGCAGAGCTAGTTTTTAGATTATAATATTCAGGCGGTGGCCATTTTCTTGGAGCCTATTTCAGAAGAAGGTTAGACTAGCAATTGGGATTCACAAGAACTAGCCTAGAGGCAGCCATTAATATGGCAGTAAACGAAAAACAGTCTTTTACAAATAAAACTGGTAATTAATATTGGCAATCAAAAATCTATAGATAAAAAAGTTAAAAATAGTGACCATAAAGCAAAGGTCTAGCTTAATAATAAGACCATGGGGGGAGACTATCATTTGTATATATAAAAAATTGTATGGTTAAAAAACGCATAAAAGTATATATATATAGTTTGTATATCCATAAGTCACCTAAACGCACATAAAAGCACGTGCTTTAGCTAAAAAGGCTTAGGGTGACTTGGAAAACTAAAATACAAAAAACGCTTGTATTTAAAATATTTTAAACCAGAAATTTTAGGGGCGGAATGCAGAAATGACGTATACATTACAAAGATCAGCAAATAAAAACATCACGTTGTTCTTAATACAATTGAAATAGTCAAATTAACTACCAAGGTGAGAAATATTCAATAAAGCCTAGCATGGTCAGTTTGCAGTAAAGAGGGGAATGGCAAATAAATATAAATAAAACGTGTCCAAATTAAAAATCGCTAATAAAGCAGTTTAAGTCGAACTCCACGTTTAAACCCCTAGGGGTAAAAGTGTCAAGGGAAAATATCCACTTAGACTCTATTTGACTTAAAGTCCTCACTTTATGTCCCCCTCTCCAGTGTTTAGCATAAGGGACAATACCCCAAAATTTTAGATGCTTAGGGTCTCTATTGTGATGAATAGCGAAATGTTTGGAGACGTTGTGTTTATCGTATCCCTTTTGGATATTTTGTATATGTTCCTTGAGTCTAATTCTCAAAGGTCTTTTGGTGCAGCCTACATATTGTAGGCCGCAACTACATTCAAGGACATATACGGCTCCTACTGTATTGCAACAGATAAAATCTTTTATTTTATGTGTATTGCCAGTGCTAGTAGATAGAAATTGGAAAACTTTATTAGGTGTGCTAGCTCGTGTGCACGCAAAGCACCTCTTGCAGGGATAAAATCCTTTCCCCGTGAAGAACGTGAAGTTGTTCACGGGGGGACCGGGTATGTTTTTTACTAGCATATCTCTTAGACTGGGGGCACGTCTGTATATAAATTTAGGTTTAGGTGGTAAAACCTCATACAGATCTTTGTCGTTCAGAAGGATGTGCCAATGTCTCTTAATTATTTTTTCTATACTTTTATATTGATTATTGTAGTCAAGAACTATAGCTCCTTCTTTGTATTTTTTATTTTCAATTCCATTCGATTGTATATCCTTATCCTTGAGGAGGTCTTGACGATCCATTTTTTCTACTTCCAGTATTTTCTCTTTGATTGTACTCTTGCCGTATCCTTTCTCATGGAATCTCTCTCCCATTGAGCTTGCTTGTTCGAGAAAGACTTCCTTTTTGCTGCAGTTTCTGCGCAGTCTCATGAATTGTCCTTTAGGAATATTAAAGAGCCAATTCTGATGGTGGCAACTTGTTAATGGGAGGTAACTATTTTTATCCACGCTTTTAAAATGCGTTTTTGTATACAAATTCTCATCTTCTTGTGTAATTACCAAATCCAGGAAGACTATTTCTTTATCATCTGTATTCCATGTCAATGTGATGTTCCTATCATTCACATTCAATCTGTGTTGGAACTGGTTGAGGCTAGTACGGCATCCTTTCCAAAGAATTATGATGTCATCAATATATCGCCTATACATCACTAATTCTTTGGGTGTGTCCGAAAAAACAGCTTCTTCTTCCCACCTAGCCATAAATAATCCAGCGACGCTAGGGGCAAATTTGGCCCCCATTGTGACGCCCGTTGTTTGGTGGTAGAATGCCCGGTTAAACCAGAAGTAGTTGTTTTTTAAACAAAAATCAAGACATTTGACTAAGTATTTCCTTTGTGAACAGACTAGTTGAGAGTATTCCCTCAAACCCCACTTGACGGCGTCACAAGCCTCATGATGAGGAATAATAGTGTATAATGAGGTTACGTCAGCCGTTGCGAGAATAAACGGTCCACCGAGTGTAAACTCGTCTAGAATCTGCAAGATATGCTTTGTGTCTCGGAGGTAAGCTTTCGTTTTTTGCACTGTAGGTTGTAAGAAATTATCTATATAGGATCCTATCCTTGAGGTAAGTGAATCTATGCCGTTTACTATAGGCCTGGGAGGCGGGTTGGTTTTGTCCTTATGAATTTTCGGTAGATAGTAGATAATAGGTGTCCTTACTGATTCTGGTATAAGAAATTGGGCTTCTTTTTTATTCAGGACTGATTTCTTTAAACCTAAATGTACTATCAATTCAAGCTCTTTTCTTCCTCTGAAGACCGGGTTTTTTGGCAATAGTTGATAGGTTTTGGTATCATTCAACAATTTTGCCATATTTTCGTTATATTGAGTCTTGGACAATATCACAATTCCCCCTCCTTTGTCGGCTGGGCGGATCACTATATCTTTACGCTCCCTTAGACGCTTCATTCCGCATTTCATATAATTCGGTTCTCTTTGCTTCTTGGTATCTAGATTTTTCAAATCTTCCACAACAATTTTTTTTAAAACATCTACAAACTTATTATTATTAATTTGAGGGTTAAAAACTGATTTATTTTTTAAAGTGCTATGTATAATGTCATTCGGCGTGGGAATATGAGTGTTTCTGGGGTTATTCATGAAATATTTTTTCATATTCAAACCCCTTATATATTTCTGGATATTTATATAGGTATGGAATTTGTCCAAATTCTTTTTAGGGGCAAACTTCAGACCTCTATCGAGTACCGCTGTTTCCTCTGTTGTTAAGGGGGTACCGCTCAGATTAAACACTCCTTCTCCTTTTATTCTCTTTTTCGCTTGTTCTCGCGCTCCCGCTCTTCTGCCTCTCTTCTTTTTGGGCTTAGTTCTCTTTCCCCCTGTACATCCCTCCCCCTTGGAGGATGATGATCCTGGCCTCTTCCTAAAAAAGCTCTATTTTCATAGGGGTCAGGGTAGTAGGTCTGATAGTACTTTTTTCTGGTTTATCCCCTTGAGCCTGTTGATCATCTACCACTAACGGAGAAATTGGAGGCATTTGCGTTATTTCCAAGAATCTGCAGTACAGCCATCCTCTGGATCATCCTCTGCTACCTGGTTGCCCTGTGTGATTTTTTCGCTGCTTATCTTGCAGCGGGGAGGTAATTACCTAGCGCTAACACTACTGGCACGGATCATCACCAGAGGATCGTCTCTTTTGGCACATTGCACTTTAAAAACTTTTTTTTTGCGATCATTTGAGTTGCATGTTTGTATCCTATATGGGACACTTTAGTTTGATGCACTGATGTCACTGTGATCCACTTATATGGTTTATATCACATCGTATTTCACCATTTGCTGCTATTTTCATATAATTCACTTATTTGCTGCTATTTGAATTTTATTTGAATTATTTATGTCATTTTTACACAGATATATGCGTTTTTCTTGCATGCAGCAAAATTCCATTTAAATTATGCACTAAGTCACTTTTCATTTATATTTAATTATTTGTGTTGGTTCACAAATTTTGTGTACATTTACACCTGGTTGCTATTTAGGGTGTTAAAAGTTAAGCGCACACACCCCCACTTTATTTTAATCTATACATTGAGAGTCAACTCATACAGTGATTGCTGCTTCTTTTTCATCCACCTTTCCCCATTTTTCATAGAGCGCGGAAGCCCATTGATATACATGGAGACTGGCCTCAGCAGTTGTGGCACGCTGAGGATCGTCATATAATTTAGCCATCTCGTTCAGGAAAGAGTCCATTGTATCAAGTAGAGGGCTGGCCTGTTCCAATATGCGGTGGGCCCAGGTCTGAGGTTCCCCCTGAAGCAAGGAGACGATGAACCCCACTTTTGTGCTTTCCAAGGAGAAGGTGCGAGGCTGTAGCAGAAAGTACAATTGGCATGCATTACGAAAGGCACGGAATTTGCTGCGATCTCCGGAAAACCGCTCTGGAGTAGGAACTCGAGGCTCAGGGGATGGCACCACTACTGCAGGTATAGATGCTGAAGTTGCCGGACTGGCGGACCGGGATGCTGTAGCCCCTTGGGAAGCAGCAGTGTTTGGCGTTAATGACTCCACTCTCTGCTCAAGTTGATGGTAACCATCTTGCAGGCCCTGAACTGCCTGGGTAAGGGCAGAGATCTGTTGGCACAAGGCTTCCAAAGGTGAGGCCCCCCTGTCTGACTCCATTTTTCTGGCTGGATCGTACTATCACATACCTTACAGTGGAGTCAGACTATTGAGGGTGGCCTCTCGCACGGTTCCGGTCTCCACGCCCCTTGGAGGTGGTAACAGGGAGCGTGAAGACAACGAAAGGGTGCAGGTGCCTGCAGGTGGAAGTTGAAGACCTGGAGACGCTGGGTCCTCACGGAGGAAGAGGTGTAGACTGGTCACGGAGGTAGGCAGCGGAAGTTCAGCAGGTATGCAGGAAGCACTGCGCGTCTATAACAGGCAAAGTCGGCAACTGGCGGGCAATGCGGTACAGGAACAAGAGGCAGGTGCGTAGTCAAGGACGAGCAAGGGTCTGGTAACGTGATAGCAAATGAGGTACAGAATCAGGAAGCAAGCCAAAGTCAAAAGTCCAAGCCGAGGTCAGTGGTAGTCCAGGAGATCGTAACAAGGGGTATCCAAGGAATGGGTATCAGGAACAAGGTCACAGGAACAAGGTCAGAGGAACAAGGTCACAGGAACAACGATCAGGTCTCTCAGGAGTAGCTGAAGACGATCCAGCACTGGTGTCAGGCCAGGATCCTGTTTATATAGAGGGGAGTGAGCCAGAATTGGGGGAAGTGGCCGTCCATGCGTGAATATGTACATACGTTCAGTTTGCGCGGGTGCCTCCGCGTGTTCGGATTGGTGTACGTCCACATGTTCGGATTAGCGTGCGTCCGTTCGTACCGGAACTCGTACGCCTCTGACAGGGGCACCGCGCATGGCGCCTATAATGAAGATGAACTGCTGCTATACGGGGACGGGCATACATACGGTGAGTTCCCTGACACTGACCACCACCCTATCACTGCAACTTTAACATTCCCAAATCGCTTATACTTCTCCAAAATCTGGAAACTGGATTCATTACTACTCACAGACCCCTCACACACTCAATGGGAAACCCATAAATGCGTTGTCAGGAGAAAATTTATTAAAATGGCAGCAACATGCAAACGTGTCAAACAAGATTCTATTAACGCCCTTTTAAACGTAAGAAAAATTGTATTTCCACTCTATGGGGCACACCCAGAGTACCCTACATTTCAGAGAAACTCATCTCAATTTCTCTGAATTCTCTATATAAATTTACTACCTTATGGGCTTGCTGGACCCACTTCCACTCGTCCTCTACACACAAATGAATCTAAGATACAATTATAATTTACCAGACGATAAACATTATACCTGTAAAAGCACTGTTGGGCATTGATGGGTGGCACTGATGGGCAACACTGATGGGCATTGATGGACAGCAGTGATGGGCATTGATGGGCAGCACTGATAGGCTGCACTAATTGCCAGCACTGACTGGCATGGCTAATGGGCACTGATTGGTGGAATTTGTGGGCACTGGTTGCTGTCACTGGTGGGATCTGTAGTCTGGCATTGGTGGGCAACGGTGGGCACTGTATTGTGACACTGTATTTCACCATTGCATTCAGGGCACTGATGATCAGTGCCCTGATTACATTCCTACATGTCCCCATGTGAGGAGACAGAGTGTGTGGCGAGGAGAGCCGATTATGGCATCTCCGTATTTACATGTGAACAGCTGTGATTGGACACAGCCGATCACATTGTTAAAGAGCCATGGACATGAGCATGCGAGATCGGCCGTTCTGGGATGCTGTCATATGACGGCATCCCAAAACAAGAGCTGCACTGCTCCGCCGTCATTTGACAGTGGGCGGGCGGCAAGTAGTTAATGTCACACTTGTCACCTATAATTTTATTTTTTTCTGATAAGATCTGGTTGTGTTTCTGTGACTGTAGCACACCTATCTGATTTTCTTGTAACCTTTAACTCAATAAAAGGAGTTTGGGAAAAAAAAATATATGTTATTTTCCATCAAATACTCATCTATGTGGTCTAAACTGTCCAGTATCTTCCCTACTATAGAAGTTAAACTAACAGGTCTATAGTTACTTGGTAAAGACTTTGATCTCCTTTTAAATATGGACACCACATTGGCCCTACATCAGTCCAGTGGTACCATTCCAGTCATTAGCGAGTCCCTAAAAATTAGAAACAATGGATTTGAAATCACAGCTCAATTCTTTTCTTTTACGTTCCATTCGTTTAGATACGCCATTCGTTATTTCAGATAATTCATAACTTCGGATAACTTTGTACTCGTTACATTCACTAACAGCCAAATTTGAAAATAAATTCCAATACCTAGAATTTAATATTTATTATTAGTTAGTTATTACTTCAGATTTTTGGGTTTTTGAATTTTCAGATTAGCATTCTTTTGAATTTTCAGATTTTCATTCTTATTTTTGGATTTTCAAACTTCCAATTTTTTGAGTTTTCAAATTTATGAAATTTAGAATTTTTGAGTTTCCTAATTTTGAATTTTCAAAGTTCCTAATTTAAATTTTTTTTGAAATTCCACATTTCAGAAATTTCTAATTTCCAAACTTTCGAATTTCTGAAATGTAGAATTTCCAAAATTTAGAATTTTCGGAAAATCAAAATTCGGAAACTCCAAATTTCGGAAATGAGAGAGTGAGAGCAATAACACCAAATTTAACACACCTGCTCCCCATTCACACGTGAGACTTTGTAACACTAATGAATCACATGACACCGGGGAAGGAAAATGGCTAACTGGGCCCAATTTGGACATTTTCACTGGGAAAATTTTATCTCCCTCAAATCGCCTCCTTTGCCCAGCGCAGCCTACCATCCTGGACGTATACCCAAATAAAACATTTCCTGTGTTCTCAAGGCACGCCCGAAACCTGGTCTAGACCAGGTCTCCACTTGAGACCCACTGTATCAGGAAACAACCACAAAGACATATTATTTCGACCCTGTACTCCTGATCATTCGGTGACCTTTCAGCTCACCAGAGTAGCTCCAACATAGCATTGGACCATGATCTGGTCATCACGCTCTCGCCAGAGGAATGGGAATCGGTGTGCACCCACATTCACAAAGGTTCTGTGAATGTTGCTTGGTAAGAATGCGGATACAAACTTTATACGTGATGTTACAGGACTCTCTCTTGCCTTCACAAGTGTTACCCCACTGTCTCTAACCTCTGCTGGAGATGTGAGCAGGAGGAGGGGTCACTGATTCATATTTGGTGGGTATGTTCCAGAGTTCTGCCCTTCTGGAAAAAGTACATTAATTAATTATCACGATTACGGGGGCAGCGCTGGAATTTTCACCAGAACAGTATCTTCTACACCATTCATCTAATCACAGGAACACCTGCAATAAATTTCTTTAGATGTTTTTGATCACTGCAGTGAGACACTGCATCCCCTATCACTGAGGCTCTGACAAAATTCCGACATTGATAGAGTTGTTCCGGAGAATAGATAGAACAGAAGAGATTGAGTAGCTGATCACGATCTCCCCAGAATAATTGTCGACATTTACTTCAATTTGGTACAGTTAGACTCATTTTAAGATGACCCCCCGTTTTTAACAGCGTTTTACCGTTGGATTTGTGGCACATTTCGGCAAGAATGGGTTAAAACCGCCCGCAATACGCTGCAATAGCTGAGTTTTGCCGGCGGTATTGCAGCCCTGTCCCATTAATTTCAATGGGAAGCAGTGGTGGAGGAGCGGTAAACACACCGCTCCTTCACCGCTCCAAAGAAGCTGCTGGCAGGACGTTTCCTGACGTCCTGCCAGCGCACCGGTCCGGTGTGAAAGCCCTCGGGCTTTCATACTGGAGACAATGGAGCAGCAGTTTGAGGGCGGATTGCAGGCACTATTTCTAATGCTATAGCGCCTGCAAAATGCCCTCGGTGTGAAAGGGGTCTTAGTGTCAGTGTTTTTTAGGAAGGATTAAAAAAATCCAAAATGCGCACCATTGTTTCTGGGCTGTATAATGGGTACAAACAACAACTAACCTACACATATGGGATATCGTTGCAATCAACAGGTGGAGAATTTATTTTAGGTTGTTCTTTGGTGGTAAATTATGATAATAGCAAGAAATATACAGCTAAATTAAAACAAATGTTTTTTTTACTATTTTGAGACAGTTTTCCTTTGATAATAATCAGGAGATATCCATTACCATTTACCACCAAAAGAAAACCCAATTTGTCATGAAAAACAATGTACTATAATCCACCTGGATACACAAATTAGTTATGATGATATGTAAAATTCTACTAACACATGACAAAGTTGCTAAATTATGTATTAACACATGTTTTACTCTTATGCCGCATACACATGATCGGAATTCTCGTTGGAAAAAGCTTTGATGGTTTTCCCGACGGAATTCCACTCAAGCTGTCTTGCCTACACACTGTCACACCAAATTCCGATAGTTTAGAACGTGGTGACGTACAACACATACGATGGGACTAGAAAAGGAGGTTCAATAGCCAGTAGCCAATAGCTTCCGTCTCAAAGTTGAATCTGAGCATACGTGATTTTTGCCGTGTCGGAATTGCATATACACGATCAGAATTTCCAAAAGTTTTCAGTCGGGAAAATTGAGAACATGCTATCAATTTTTGGCTGGCGGAAATTTGGACAGCTAAATTCCGATGAAGCATAAACAGGGTCGCATTTTCTGATGAAAAGCTCTCATCGGTCTTTTTCCGACCGGAATTCCGATCGTGTGTAGGCGTGAAGAGGTTAACCACTTCAGCTCCGGACCAATAAACACCTTAAGGACCAGAGGTCTTTTTGCAATTTCGCACTGCGCTGCTTTAACTGGTAATTGCGCGGTCATGCAATATTGCACCCAAACGAAATTTGCGTCCTTTTCTTCCCACAAATAGAGCTTTCTTTTGATGGTATTTGATTGCCTCTGCGATTTTTTTTTTTTTGCGATATAAATGGAAAAAGAGCGAAAATTTTGAAAAAAAAAGATATTTTCTTCTTTTTGTTATAAGAAAAATCGAATAAACTAAATTTTAGTCATACATTGAGGGCAAAATTTATTCAGCCACATGTCTTTAGTAAAAAAAATGTCAATAAGCGTATATTTTTTGGTTTGCGCAAAAGTTATAGCGTCTACAAACTAGAGTACATTTTCTGGAATTTACACAGCTTTTAATTTATGACTGCCGATCTCATTTCTTGAGGTGCTAAAATGGCAGGGCAGTACAAATCCCCCCCAAATGACCCCATTTTGGAAAGTAGACACCCCAAGGAAATTGCTGATGGGTATGTTGAGCCCATTGAATATTTATTTTTTTTGTCCTAAGGGATTGAATAATGACAAAAAAAAAAAAAAAAATTTTTTTACAAAAAGTTGTCACTAAATGATATATTGCTCACACATGCCATGGTTATATGTGGAATTGCACCCCAAAATATATTCCGCTACTTCTCCCGAGTATGGCGATACCACGTGTGTGGGACTTTTTGGGAGTCTATTCGCGCACGGCACCCCGAAAACCAATCACCACCTTCAGGATTTCTAAGGGTGCAAATTTTTGATTTAACTCCTCACTACCTATCACAGTTTCGAAGGCCATAAAATGCCAAAATAGCACAAAACCCCCCAAAATGACCCCATTTTGGAAAGTAGACACCCCAAGCTATTTACTGAGAGGCATGTTGAGTCCATGGAATATTTTATATTTTGCCACAAGTTGCGGGAATATTACAAACTTTTTTTTTTTTGCACCAAGTTGTCACTAAATGATATATTGCTCACACATGCTATGGGCATATGTGAAATGACACCCCAAAATACATTCTGCTGCTTCTCCCGAGTACGGGGATACCACATGTGTGGGACTTTTTGGGAGTCTAGTCGCGCACGGCACCCCGAAAACCAATCACCACCTTCAGGATTTCTAAGGGTGCAAATTTTTGATTTAACTCCTCACTACCTATCACAGTTTCGAAGGCCATAAAATGCCAAAATAGCACAAAACCCCCCCAAATGACCCCATTTTGGAAAGTAGACACCCCAAGCTATTTACTGAGAGGCATGTTGAGTCCATGGAATATTTTATATTTTGCCAAAAGTTGCGGGAATATTACAAACTTTTTTTTTTTTGCACAAAGTTGTCACTAAATGATATATTGCTCACACATGCTATGGGCAGAAGTCAAATTACACCCCAAAATAAATTCTGCTGCTTCTCCCGAGTACGGGGATACCACATGTGGGGGACTTTTTGGGAGCCTAGCCACGTACGGGACCCCGAAAACCAAGCACTGCCTTCCGGATTTGAATATAAAATGCTATAAAAAACAAACTAACCAGAGTCACCCGTAACACTTATACGGTGTTCAGTGGTGAAAGGGTTAACTAGGGGCAATCAGGGGGTTCAAATTTTTATTAGGTAGTATATGGGGGTCCCTGGCGCTATATAAAAACCTGACGGGGAACCTAAATAACTAACTGGCTAACCAGCATCACCAGTGACACTTATACTGTGATCGCTGGTGAAAGGGGGTGAAAGGGTTAACTAGCAGCAATCAGGGGGTTAAAACCATTATTGGGTAGTATATCGGGGTACCTAGCACTATAAAAACCTGGCGGTGAACCTAAAAAAATAACTAGCTACCTAGCGACACTAGCGACACTGATGCAGCGTTCAGAAAAATTATCGCTTAGTGACACTGGCAAAAGGGGGTGAAAGGGTTAACTAGCGGAAATCAGGGGGTTAAAACCATTATTGGGTAGTATATCGGGGTACCTAGCGCTATAAAAACCTGGCGGTGAACCTAAAAAAATAACTAGCTACCTAGCGACTGTAGCGACACTAATGCAGCGATCAGAAAAACGATCGCTTAGTGACACTGGCAAAAGGGGGTGAAAGGGTTAGCTAGCGGCAATCAGGGGGTTAAAAACATTATTGGATAGTATATCGGGGTACCTAGCGATATAAAAACCTGGCGGTGAACCTAAAAAAATAACTAGCTACCTAGCGACACATGCAGCGATCAGAAAAATGATCGCTTAGTGACACTGGCAAAAGGGGGTGAAAGGGTTAACTAGCGGCAATCAGGGGGTTAAAAACATTATTGGGTAGTATATATCGGGGTACCTAGCGCTATAAAAACCTGGCGGTGAACCTAAAAAAATAACTAGCTACCTAGCGACTGTAGCGAAAACTAATGCAGCGATCAGAAAAACGATCGCTTAGTGACACTGGCAAAAGGGGGTGAAAGGGTTAACTAGCGGCAATCAGGGGGTTAAAAACATTATTGGGTAGTATATCGGGGTACCTAGCGATATAAAAACCTGGCGGTGAACCTAAAAAAATAACTAGCTACCTAGCGACACTAGCGACACATGCAGCGATCAGAAAAATGATCGCTTAGTGACACTGGCAAAAGGGGGTGAAAGGGTTAACTCTAGGGGCAATCAGGGGGTTAAATCTTTATTGGGGGGTGATAGGGGGCTACCCTGGACCTAACACTAACTGTCCTGACAGTTTTTACTGTCACAACTGACACTGAATGCATTGATCAGTAAAGAAATGATCAATGCAATCAGTGACACTGTGACTGGGGGGGGAGGGGGGGCGGGGGGGGGGATCGGGGGGCGATCGGGGGGGGGATCGGGGGGGGTTTGTGTGCCTGTGTGTACCTACATGTCAGTGTAGTGTTGGTGCACACTTACTTTTACTCTTCTCCTCGTAGTCCGGTCAAAAAGACCGCCCCGAGGAGAATGACATCACTTCCTCCTTCCTGTGTAAACAATACACAGGGGAGGAAGCTTCTCATTGGCCAGGAGCGATCCAGAGGGGGTGGCCGAAAACCAACGGCCATCCCCTCATCACGGAGCGCTCCTGGACCGAATCGGACCGCCGTAACCAGCGGGAGGGGGTCCGATCGGACCCCCCACCCGCTGGACGGCAATCACGTAGATGTACGTGATTGTGCCTGCCTGTGCCATTGTGCTGACGTACATTGGCAATACGGCGATCCTCAAGTGGTTAAGGAAACATTACATGTGATTTGAAAAAAGCTACAGATATGTAATTATTATATTTTATATGAACATTAAAACAAATACTGAATATTTTTGAGACACTACAGAATTTATATTTCTCTAATGTTCAGTTAGTACATTTTACATAATCTGATTGGAGGTGGATTAGAAGGAAATAATTGTGTTTCAGAAGAATGTAAAGCGTTTAGTAATTCATTTACAAACTGCATACTTGAAATATTAATATGCATGTAGTTGCAGGGGCAATGTGTCTTTATTTTTCAAATCCAAATGAAATTGTGAAATTGAAAAGAAAAAGTAATATGAGCTATTTGTCACTATAGAAACCATGAAACATAATTAGTCAATTTACCATGCTTATTTATTTCCGGACACCGTATTTGAAATGCCATTTTTTTCTGCTGTATCTGAAATAGAACTGTGTCATTTTTAGTCATTCCATCTCTCGTGTGACATTAATATAATAATTTTGCTTCCACTATCTACCGACTATCTACCTGCAAAATGATAACATGTTCATGACAAATGTATAGACATAAAAAAGAAAACAGTAATATTTGAATTGAAGGAAACATATTAAGCAGTGCTCACTCCAAATGTAGATTTCTCTCACACAACCTAGAAAGTATTGGACTCATTCCTGGGCCATTGTGTATGTTACTAATGTCCTCTACCATGTGGGTTCTCTACCCCATGCTCATGCTAAGCTATTCTTTCTATTAATTATTTGCTGACTTATTGGATGGTGTTTTGCTTAATTTTGCCCTCATTGTAACTATCTGGGTTATAGTTCCTTCTTCATAGAAGCCATGGTTTCCATACACTGTACCAATGATGGCCAAAAAGCCTGAAATAGCTGTATGCAATTTGGAATAAAATACTTTGTAATATTAGCCTGCATTTGTACTATACACCAGCAGTTTTTGGATGTTCAGTTAGCTATTGGGGAAACAGAATTCTGCATAGCTCCATTCACTATTCTACCATGAGGAATAAGTCCTTCATTTTTAGGATGAATAAGATGTGAAAGCTTTCACCTACAAGCTTACAAGCTCGTTTGGTGTGTTTAGTTCCTTTTATCCCATCTCACCCTAACTTTTTTGGTTATACTTTTTATCAATTCAATACTAATGAGAAACAAAAGGCATAGAAACTTAGTTTATAGAGGTAAGATTGGGTAGAGGGCACTGCACTACTGCTCTGTATTGTCCAATACTCTACTTACATGCGTACTCCTTCGGACACAGCTGATCACAGATTGGGGTAAAGGGCCAATCAGAGTGTGATCAACTGTGTCAATGACAGCTGATCACAATGAAAACACAATCCAGTTATCAGCATTCCAGCATCAAGACGAGGAGAGGAGAGCCAATAACTGGATGATGTGAAAGGGACATCTGCACTCATAATCTGAGCACTGATTATCAGTGTCCTGATTATCAGTGCTGTCCCAACAGTGCCCACCAATACTGCCTATCAGTGCCCATCCGTACTGTCAATCAGTGCCCATAAGTGCTGCCAATCATTGCTCATCAGTGCTGCCAGCCAGTGCCCAACAGTGCTGCCAATCAATGCCCATCAATGCCTCCTCATCATTGTCACCTATCAGTGTATTTGGGGGTAGTATAAAAATCTGTACTAGAGAGGGATTTGGGGGTGGAGGATTTGTGCTAGGAAGGAGGGGGGATTTTGTGGAAAGGGGCATTTGTGCTAGAAGAGGGTTTGGGATTTGTGCTAGATGGGGAGGGTAGGTTGTTAAGGAAGGGGGGGGGGGGTCTGTGCTAAAAAAGGGGATTTAGTGTGTGGATACATATTGTGCTAGAACATTTGTGCTACTAGCAGAGAAGGTTTGGTGGGGGGAATTGTGCTAGAAGGGAGATTGGATTTATGCTAGGGTAAGGGATTTGGGCTGAGAACTGATTTATATTAGAGGAGGCATTTGGGGAGAAGATTTGTGAGGGGGGTTGGAGGGGATTAGATTTGTGCTAGGTGGGGGGATTTGGGGGAGAGCAGATTTGTGATAGGCAGGGGGGATTGATTTGTACTAGGAGGGGGATTTGGTGGGGTGAGAATTTGTGTTGTGCTAGCAGGGGGGTTTGGAGAGGGATAATCATTGTGCTTTGTGTTGTGGAGAGAGGTTGTACTGGAAAGGGGGATTTGGGGTGGAGAATTTTTGTGTTTGGAGGAGGGATCGGGGGGATCTGTGATAGGAGAGGAGATTAGGTGAGGGGGGTTGTGCTGGGAGGAGGGGCTGTGGGAAATTTGTGTTAAATGGTATTTGAGGAAAGAGGATCTGTGTTAGGATGAGGAATTTGGAGTAGAAGTTGATTTTTGTTAGGAAGTATATTTGTGCTTGAAGGGGGGGATTTGAAGGGATAGAGGGTTTGTGCTAAAAGGGGGTTTCGAAAAACAGGATTTGCACTAGGAGGGGGAATTTTCAAAAATGGTGAAAGTGAGAGAGTATTGCTTATGAAGTGGGGTTACCCTCTTCTGACCCCTGGGTGATACTGTGGATACACAAGTAACAGTGTGCCAATGTCCCGATATTGTTTGAAAGAAATTAGAGTAGAAACATGGACTTTATAGGCACACATGTATATTAGGTAAAAAATTTAAAGTTTTTAATAGGATAAAGTTAAAACCATTGTATATAAACACATTATAACATATAATTGAGTGACTATATATATATAGATATATATATAGATATACCCCATGTAACAAACACAAAGGTATGGAGTGCGTAGAATGATATAAATCCAATGGTTGTTTGGATACATGGAGAGGCTGAGTTGTGTTCGGAGGTCTCTCAGAAAATTGCTCTTGATTTTACGCGCATTGATACGCTTCTTTAGGAGCTTGTGTATCTAATAAACATGTAGGAAGGTATTATAAGAATACATCAAAATATCCATGAAAAACATGATTATATATAAATAAAAAAAACAGATGATCACTCTGGGTAAGGCCCAACAGTGCATGCAGCCCAGAACAGGAAGCCAAAGAGGGGACAAGAAACAGGGCCCCTAAATTTGGGGACATATATATATATATATATATATATATATATATATATATATATATATAGCAAGATAGAACAGAAAAAGACAGAAAAATATATAGTTGAACATATGGCCAATATATATTGTATTATTGTACTCTAGCAAAAATAAGCAAATAAGATATATAGATTTATGAATAAGCACAGGCCAAGAGAATTGTCCCATAGTTTCAAAGTAAAAAAATCTATAAAAGAAAAAAAAAAGGGAGACATAATGGCAGCATGCGTATATATACACATATAACACCCACAAAAAAGCATACTTAGCAGGACGCACATACTAGAGTCAAACCTACATGGCCATTTAGTTTAAAAATTTTCAAATAAATTACATAGACAGATGTTAAAGGGTGGCTTACCATAGGCTTAAGTACAGGCGTAAGTGGTAGAGATGGGCCAAACACCCCCCCCCCCCTCCCGGTTTGGGTCGCTCCAGAACTTTCAAACACAGCAAAAGTTCATACTCGAACTGTGAACCCCAAAACCCTATTGAAGTCTATGGGACCCGAACTTGAAAAATCAAAACCCCCATTTTGAAGGCTTATTTGCAAGTTATTGGCCATAAAATGGCATGGGGGCCCAGGTACTGCCCTGGGGGACATGTACAGTGCCTTGAAAAAGTAGTCATACCTCCTTGAATTTTTTTACATTTTGTCATGTTACAACCAAAAATGTAAATGCATTTTATTGGGATTTTATGTGATAGACCGACACAAAGTGGCACATAATTGTGAAGTAAAAGGAAAATGATAAATGTTTTTCAACATTTTTTACAAATTAATATCTGAAAAGTGTGAATTTGTTTTCAGCCCCCTTTCCTCTGATACCCCAAACTAAAATCTATTTCCTTCAGAAGTCACCTTATTAGTAGAGTCCTCCTGTGTGTATTTTAATCTCAGTATAACTACAGCTGTTATGTGAAACCCTCAGAGGTTTGTTAGAGAACCATCGTGAAGAAACAGCATCATGAAGGCCAAGGAACACACCAGACAGGTCAAAGATAAAGTTGTGGAGAAGTTTTAAACAGTATTAGGTTATAAAAAAATATCCTAAGCTTGGAACATCTCAGGGAGCACTGTTCAATCCATCATCCGAAAATGAAAAGAGTATGGCACAACTGCAAACCTACCAAGACATGGCCGTCCACCTAAACTGACAGGCCAGACAAGGAGAGCATGAATCAGAGAAGCAGCCAAGAGGCCCATGATAACTCTGGAAGATCTGCAGAGATCCACAGCTCAGGCAGGAGAATCTGTCCACAGGACAACTATTAGTCATACACACCACAAATCTGGCCTTTAGGGAAGAGTGGCAAGAAGAAAGCCATTGTTGAAAGAAAGCCAAAAGAAGCCCCGTTTGCAGTTTTTTGTGAAAAGACAAGTGGGGGACACAGCAAACATGTGGAAGAAAGTGCTCTGGTTAGAGGAGACCAAAATTGAACTTTTTGGCTTAAAAATCAAAATGCTATGTGTGGGGGAAAACTAACACTGCACATGACCCTGAACATCGTCCCCACCGTTAAAAATGTTGGTGGCAGCATCATTTTGTGGGCATGATTTTCTTCAGCAGGGACAGGGAAGCTGGTCAGAATTGATGGGAGCCAAGTACAGGGCAATCTTATGCCGCGTACACATGACCGGACTTTCCATCAGAATAAACTGATGGTCTTTCGGACAAAGTTTTCGACGGACTTCCGACCAAACGGATTTGCCTACACACAATCACACCACGATCAGTTTGTTTCAAATGCAATGACGTACGATGGGACTAGAAAAGGAAGTTCAATAGCCAGTAGCCAATAGCTGTCCTTCATCGCCGTATTCGGTCCGTCCGATTAGCATACAGACAAACGGTTTTCCAGATAGGAATTGATTCCCTCGTAAAGATTTAAAACATTTTCTATTTCTAGGTCCATCTGACTTTTTGAAAAAAAAAGTCTGTTGAAGCCCACACACGATCGGAATATCTGATGAAATGATTCCGTCTGACCTTTTCTGCTGGAAAGTCTGGTTCTGTGTATGCGGCATTAGAAGAAAACCTGTTAGAGCAGGGGTTTCAAACTGGTGGCCCTCCAGATGTTGCAAAACTACAAGTCCCATCATGGCATTTCCTTTGGGAGTCTTGCTCTTAACTGTCAGCCTTGCAATGCCTCATGGGACTTGTAGTTTTTCAACAGCTGGAGGGCCACCAGTTTGAGACCTCTGTGTTAGAGTCTACAAAAGACTTGAGACTGGACCTTCCAGCAGGACAATGACCCTAAACATACAGCCAGAGCTACAAGGGAATGGTTTAGATCAAAGCATATAGATCACCAGATCTAAATCCAATTGAGAATCTGTGGCAAGACTTGAAAATTGTTGTTCATAGAAGCTCTCCATCCAATCTGACAGAGCTTGAGCTATTTTTCAAAGAAGAATGGGCAAAAATGTCACTCTCTAGATGTGCAAAGTTGGTAGAGATTTACCCAAAAAGACTTGCAGCTGCATTTGCAGCGAAAGGTGGTTCTACAAAGTATTGACTCAGGGGGGTTGAATACAAATGCAAGCCATAGTTTTCAGATATTTATGTGTAAAAGAATTTGAAAACCAATTATCATTTTCCCTCCACTTCACAATTATGTGCCACTTTGTGTTTGTCTATCACATAAAATCCCAATAAAATAAATGCACCTTAATGGTTGTAACATGACAAAATGTGGCAAATTTCAAGGGGTATGAATACCTTTTTCAAGGCACTTTACCAATGCAGAAAAAAATGTTTAAAAAATATTTTTTAAAGGAGCAATACTTTTAATGATGCTTAAAGTAAAACAGTAAAAATAAAAAAATCCTTTAACAGCTTGCCATCCGCCATATAGCACAATGACGGCGGCAAAATGGTTGTGATATCCTGACCAAATGCCATATGACCTGCCCAGTATAACACAGCCGGCGTGGTAACAACTCCGATCATGGTATGACAGAAGCCTCTGGCAGAGGCTTCTTACCACGTGATCAGCTGTGATCAATCACAGCTGATTATTGTGTGAACCAGGAAGTGCCGCTAAACGGCTTGGTTCACGCTGACAAGGAGAGCCGATTGGCGGCTCTCCCTGTTAGAGGGGGGGTCTGTGCTGATAATCAGCACATTGATTATCAGCACAGCTCCATCAAAATGTGCCCATCAGCTGCCAATCAGTGCCCAACACCTGCCAGCCTATCCCCATAATAAATGCCTGTCAGTTCCCATAAAAGTGCCAATCAGTGTCCACAACAGTGATCAAATACCATCAAAAGAAAGCTATATTTGTGGGAATAAAATGATAAAATTTAGTTTGCATACAGTGTTGCATGACCGTGCAATTGTCATTCAAAGTGCGACAGTGCTGAAAACTAAAAATTGTCCTGGGCAGGAAGGGAAGAAATATCTGGTATAGAAGTGGTTAAATATATTGCCTGTAAAGTGGCACATCTACATTAAAAAAATGGCATGGGCTCCACCTCAAAATCCATACCAGACCCTTATCCAAGCATGCAGCCAGGCAAGTCAGGAAAAGAAGGAGAGGGCGAGCGAGCCATACCAGGCCACATGCCCTCAACATGGGGGATGTGATAGCAATGTTGATGGGGGGCCTCTTCCCGACAACTCTGGGCTGTGCTTGTGGGGGTCTGCAGGCAGGGGGCTTATTGAAATATGGAAGCCCTCTTTAACAAGAAGGGCCCCCTAATTTCAGACCTCATGAATGAGTATGGGGTACATAGTAGCTTTACCCATTTACCAAAAAAGTGTCAAAAAGATATAAAAACACACACACACAGTTTTTTGACAATTCCTTTATTAAAGTGTTACTAAACCCAGGACCCTGCATTCACTATATCTGGTCCCCCACAGTACACAGAACATGGACATGCAATTATTTTAGTAAATATAAACTGCTAAATACCTTTTCTCATCAGTAGTATATAGCTGTCTTGTGTTTTCTATCAGTTCTTGGTGAAGCTTGTAGGAGGAGTTTTCATACTGCACTAAATTGTCCTATGAGGCTGAAGGGCTCCTGACCCTCTGTCCAGATATGTCTGGACAGTGCTGATTAGCCCTGTGTTGATCGCATGCACTCTCCCAAGAAAAAAAAAAAAACCTCAAAAGCAATGCACACCAAACTAAGCATGTGCAGCCTGACTTCAAAGGCTCTGTCTTATCCAGACTTATCCAGGGGGACAGTGCAGGGATGGGAGGATCTGTGCATACAAGATCAAGCAGCGTTTTTACACAATGCAGAGGATTAACCCCTTAGGTTCCATGATGAGTATAATAAGCATGCTTTACTGCATATACAGACTTATTTTACTGTTGTGGGTTTAGTAACACTTTAAGACAAAAAAAACAAAACAATGTCTGCCCGATGTAGATCTATCATCAATGACACTGCCACCGCCGTAGAAAGAACACTCCACCCACAATGAAGGCTAACCCCACTGCAGGCTCCGCCATTTGATAGACATGTGCGCCGTCAATAAATTTATTTTGTTTCGTTCTGTTCTGTTTCATATTAGTCGTTAATTCGTATTTCATAATTCGTGTCTGAAATTCCATTTGGATTTGTATGAAATATGAATTTTCGTTAGGTTCGTTAACTTTTCGTAACAATTACAAAATTCGTTATGATGAATTTAAAAAGCAAAAAATACCTTTCGCAATATGGCAGTCGTCAACTCATTATGCTCATTATGAGGGGTTCCCACCATCCCTGTGCTGTGATGACTTCCTTCTGGGGCTGTACCCCTGCTGTGCTCATTATGAGGAGCTCCCACCATCCCTGTGCTGACTTCCTGGGTTTGTACCCCTGCTGTGCTTATTATGGGGGGCTCCCACCATCCCTGTGCTGTGCTGACTTCCTGGGTTTGTACCCCTGCTGTGCTCATTATGAGGGGCTCCCACTATCCCTGTGCTGTGCTGACTTCCTTCTGGGACTGTACCCCTGCTGTGCTCATTATGAGGGGCTCCCACCATCCCTGTGCTGTGCTGGCTTAATCATAATCAATAATCACAATTATTATGACAATAATAAAATGATATTAACGAACATTCTTATTTTGTCCAATTCTGAATCTCCCATTGACTACTAGTACCAGTCTCCCACTCCCATATTAAAAAAGGTAATTTTCCCAACCCTCACTCAGCAGCAGAAGAAAACCTCTGATTGGTCAACAAAACACCAGTCACGTTTCCGTTGTAATGGAATTTGGATCCAAAAATTGTCAACAAAATTTTGTATTTCATATACAATTCGGAATAGAAATTCATATTTCGGATGCTTCTGAATGTACGAATTTTTGGAAATTCTTACGAATTTTCGATTCATACGAAACAAACCCCACATGTCTACCATTTGATAGTTCTTTTATAGGTAAGGGGTGGAGCCACTTGGAAACATCACCTGGTGGCACCTCCCCTTGTGACATCATCGATCCAGCACAGCATGTAACGGTCTGGGTTGTCACAATGGGCAGTGCCACCAGGTGATGTCACCAGGTGGCACTGCCCCTATCTATATAAGAACAGTCAGCCCTATGGAACCTCCCACCCATGGGACTAGGCACGAGAACCCCTGGCTCCTTGCCCTCTCCCCCTCCTTTCACCCCCTTTTGCCTCTTCATGTATGTGTCCCCCTCTCCCCTCCCCCCCCCCCCTTTTTCTCTCTTTTTTTTTCCTTATTATTTCTCTTCCCTACATTCAATTGCTTTCCCTGACCCTATGATAGGTTTCTTTACTTAATCTTGGGGAATGACGTTTTCCTGGTTAACTATATATTGCTATCGCAACAAACTCTTGTCTCAGGATCCAGCCAGTTACTGTCAGATTGATGCTCTGATTTACTTGATTCATTACATTCTTTATGGTTCTTCTATTTCAGTATGTGATATACGTTTAATATGTTGCAGCCACAATCTGCTCTCATTTCTCTTTGCGCACCTCATCTGTGATGCTGGTCCTACTGTACTGTACTTATCTTTGTTGCATATGTAATGTTATGTCTGCTTCATTTCTCAATAAATACTCTTTAAAAAAAAAAAAAAAAAAAGAACAGTCAAACAGCAGAGCAGATAGATGGCGGTTAGCCTTCATCAAGACTGAAGCGTTTTCTTTTTCCCTTTTCAGGTCAGGCGGTGGCGGCAGCATTGTGATTGACGGTGAATCTACATTGGGGGACATTGTGTTTTATTTTTAGTAAAGGAATTGTCAAAAACTGTGTGGATTTCCCCCGAAGCACCCCTCCATGTTGAGGGCATGTGACCTGGTATGGTTCAGGAGGGGGTCCTTCGCTAGCCCCCTGTCAGGAACCGTGAAATCAGACCAAGACAGAAATAGTTAAATCACACTTGTTTAATAATGAAAGTAAATAGAACAAACGTAGTCAAAACATAGCCAGAGTTCAGGAACCAGAACAGATAGTCAGAGAAGCCAAATGTCAGGGGGCTGGAGATGAGCATAGTAAAACAGCAAGCAGGATCTGGAGCCAGAAGGGATGTCAGCCAAGCAAGTCTTTTAACAGGAATAAAGGAGAGTGTCTCTGTGATGTTGATTAAGGTGAAGGCAGAGATCCTCTGGGCTGGACGGCTTAAGTAGGCAGGACTGATGAGCAGGATATCATCAACAGCTGAGTACCTGTGGAGAGATAGGAGCTGACAATTAGCCGTCAGCTGAGCGGCCAACTCAAAGAAGGAAAGGCTGAGCCCAGCCCTGATGCCCCCACTTTTCTGGACTGCATGGGGAAGACCTCACTCCGTTTTTTTATTTTATTTTACCATGGTGTTCCCCTTAAAATCCATACCAGACCTAAAGGATCTGGTATTCAGGTCTGGTATGGATTGGGGGGGGACCCACATGCCATTTTTTTTTTTTTGCTAGGTATTTTTTATTTATTCAGCTGTCAGCTGGCAAGCCCCTTGACAGCTTATGACTCATCCGTTGTTAAGGATGCAGTGGCTGGAATCCCGGCCCCGCTCCTTAACACCAACTATTCACTGTGCTCTGATTGGGCAAAGCTTTGACCAATTAGGGCTTAGACTGCACCGTGCAGCATGCAGTGCATTGTGGGGTACAAGGTGGGTGAAAATCCCACCGAGCACCCAGTGAATTTGGTTGTTCGCTGAGAGGGCGAAAAAGCAATGTTCAGGCTGATTTTGCTCTGCCCGAACTGTTCGTCCAGCAATCTCAGCATATTTTATGGGTACAAAGGAGCTCAGATTGTATTTACCATGTCCCTTTATGCACCTCCTACTGTTAACACAATTTGGTCATGCCCACAGTTCACCATTTACTGCACTCCTTGGGGTACCCAAAGATGCCTACATCTTCTTTCAATCCTAACAACACCCCCAGTTTATATAGTTGGACGGATGCTAGAGTAGCCTACAGCACTGGTTCAGCACGACTATAGTTTCCATGGTTCTTTTTTCAAAACATTTAATTTACTTATTTTTACTAGCTTACAGAACAACATGACCAGTTTGATTGGTTTCCAAGGACAGCTTTTCAGGTTTTTCTGTATTTCTTTGACAGTATATGATTTTCGTTCATCTGTAGTGTAAACACAGAAGCAACATACCAAGCTTCCCATACTGAAATGTCATTAGACATTGATGCTTAAATCCTTGGTGAAAGACTGATTGTAACGGCAGATTCAATCTGTATCACACAATGAAGTGCATTTTCCAAGCCTCATGTTTCCCAATAACATAGTTAATTGATTGTCAAGGACGGTTCTTTGAAAAGAGACAGACATTTTAATAAGTGGTCTCTCTTTCTAATAAAGAAAGAAAAAAAAAACTGTTGTTTACTTAGTGCTTGCTAAAATGGATCAGAGTGTTTTTCCAGCTCCAGGCATTTTCTACGCTTCCTATAGTGCCTTGACATACTTCAAAAGATTTACAAATCAGTTAATTTACTTAGATGATGAAGTATGCTTCAATATCACCCTCAAAACTGTCTAACTTGGGCAATTACAAAGGAACTGTAAGTTAAATAACACTAATAAACAAAGAGAAAATGTTTTGGTGTTGCCAGTGACACACCTCCATCCCTAAATTGAATACAACAAAAAAGAATTACGCCCATGGAACTTTAAATTAGGTGAGCACAAAATGTTCAATACGAGCATATGCAGTAAACATAGTTTAGAAAATGTATTAAAATTGTATAACAATCATATATGAAATGCATTACCAGAGGTGTCAAACACAGTGCTAGATGCAGAATACCAAGCGGCTACATACATATATATTTTAAATTGTTGATGTACAGTAATACACAGGCATCATAAAACGCAACGCGTTTCACGAGACACTGCTCGCTTCTTCAGGAGTAGATGTATATGTAGTGTATCTACAGAAAAAATATGAATGAGAAACATATAACAAAGATAAATGCCATAAAGCAGATATGGGGGACCTTACACAAAGATCCCATACTCACATGTTATATATTTCTCATTGATATTTTTTCCTGTTTACATCTACTCCTTAAGAAGAGAGCAATGACTTTCACAGTGGTTTGACACCCCTGTTTATACATGTCATATATGGTGAATGTTATACAATTTAATTACATTTCCAAACTATGTTTACTCTGAATACTCTTATTGACCGTTTTGTGCTCACCTCATTTAAAGTCTCACAAGCTTAATTATTTTTTGTTAATAACACTAATAAGGTCTAACTAATTTATAGCATATTTTCCCCAGCGCTTCCTCTATTAACTGTAGCTATGGTGGCATATTAACTGGTTCCCAACCACCTTTACGCAGATATACTGCAGCAGAATCCCGTATGGGTACGTCCCTGCTTTTTTCAGCCACCAGAGGGCACACACATATGCCTGCTGCATGGCGTGGGACCCGATGCACGTAGCCGAGCACCAGCATGGGGATTTGTGTGTGTGTAATTGCACAAGTCCCTGTGCTTTTAGGGAAGAGAACACATATTGTTTGTTCCTACTAAGTAGGAAAAATGATATGTCTTCCCTCCTAGTCCTCCCATCCCCACACAGTTATAACACACTGAGGGAACACACAGTTAACCCCTTGATCATCCCCTAGTGCTAACCTTTTCCCTGCCAGTGACATTTACACAGTGATCAGTGCATTTTATAGCACTGATCGCTGTATAAATGTCAATGGTCCCAAAAAAGTGTCAAAAATGTCCAATCTGTCCATCGCAATGTCACGGTACTGCTAAAAATCTCAGGTCACTGCAATTTCTAGTAAAAAAATAAATAAATAATAAAAATGCCATAAAAATGCCTTTAAATCTTTCCCATAAATTGTAGATGCTATAACTTTTGCTCAAATCAATCAATATACGGTTATTGCGATTTTTTTACCAAAAATATGTAGAAGAATATATATTGACCTAAACTGATGAAGAAATGTATTTATTTATTTTTAAATTGCAGGGATTTTTATTATAGCAAAAAGTAAAAAATATAGCTTTTTTGTTTGTTTATAGCGTAAAAATTAAAAACCACAGAGGTGATCAAATATCACCAAAAGAAAGCTCTATTTGTGGGGAAAAAAGAACGCAAATTTAATTTGGGTACAGCATTGCATGACCGTGAAATTGTAAAAAGTGCTCTGGTGAGGAAGGGGGTAAAATCTTCCGGGGCTGAAGTGGTTAAAGAAATATCTGAAAATGAAATTCTTGATACTCTTTTTATCAGAATTTCTTATCATGACAATGAAAAGAGCTCATACAATGCATTTTGAGATTTTTGGCATTGAAAAAAAAAAACATTCAAAAAAGATTACCGCATGCCAGTGGACTGAAAATGAAAATTGAATACCAAAGTGTCTAACAACAAGGCAATCTTGAAGAAGTTTATAATAGTATCAGTTGAAAAAATGCCATGTATAACCTGTTACCCCTTATGCTTTCATTTTCTTTATTATCTTTATTATTTCTTTATTATCAATCCTTTTGAAAAGGTTAATATAGTTTATATATTATATATTGTAAGCTCTATTGGAATCAGGGCCCTCTGATTCCTCCTTTATTGAATTGTATTGTACCTGTATTGTTTACCCTCAAGTTCTAAAGCAGTGTTCAAACTGTTAGCGCTATAGAAATCCTGTATAATAAAACTAATTTGAATGTACTGTCTGCATGTTCTCCTTTAGTCAATTGTTTTATAAGAAATGCATGGTAAAATCTTTGAAGAATCAAAATGTCAAGATAGATAATCTTACACATTAGGATAAAATAGTTTCATTCAAATAATAAAAGTAATATGGTGGCTTTTTGCCCAACAATGGCCTATACCAGTGATGGCGAACCTTGGCACCCCAGATGTTTTGGAACTACATTTCCCAGTATGCTCATGCACTCTGCAGTGTAGTGGAGCATCATGGGAAATGTAGTTCCAAAACATCTGGGGTGCCAAGGTTCGCCATCACTGGCCTATACTCACACCAAAAAGGGGGAATATGCAGCCTAGGGCTAAATAACGGGTACTCTTCTTGTCAGCTAAAATATCAGACATAGCAAGAAAAAAAATTGGACTAATTAATCCCTTTGTGCACAGATAGGCTCATATATTGGTCCTCATAGTGGCTATCTGCCCAGATGACCATTATCTGAGAGATATGACTTTCATTGTGGATAGTCAAATCTGGAATCTAGAATACATGCATGCTGTACTAAAGCTTCTGTAATTGGAAAGCGATCTATGAATGAAGGATTGGTGGATGATTAACAGGTCTGACCCATATATTTATAGATCCTGTTTCATTCATAGAAGTTGAAGTACAGTATCTCACAAAAGTGAGTACACCCCTCACATTTTTGTAAATATTTTACTATATCTTTTCATGTGACAACTGACACTTTGCTAATATGTGATGTAGTGAGTGTACAGCTTGTATAGCAGTGTAAATTTGCTGCCCCCCTCAAAATAACTCAACACACAGCCATTAATGTCTAAACCCCTGGCAACAAAAGTGAGTACACCTCTAAGTGAAAATGTCCAAACTGGGCCCAAAGTGTCAATATTTTGTATGGGCACCATTATTTTCCAGCACTGCCTTAACCCTCTTGGGCATGGAGTTCACCAGAGCTTCACAGGTTGCCACTGAAGTCCTCTTCCACTCCTCCATAACGACATCACAGAGCTGATGGATGTTAGAGACCTTGCGCTTCTCCACCTTGTATTTGAGGATACCCCTCAGATGTCCAATAGAATTTAGGTCTGGAGACATGCTTGGCCAGTCCATCATCTTTATCCTCAGCATCTTTAGAATGACAGTGGTTCTTGGAGGTGTGTTTGGGATCATTATCATGTTGGAATACTGCCCTGCGGCCCAGTCTTCGAAGGGAGGGGACCATGCTTTGCTTCAGTATGTCACAGTACATGTTGGCATTCATGGTTCCCTCAATTATCTTGGTCTCATCAGACCACAGGACATGGTTCCAGTAATCCATGTCCTTAGTCTGCTTGTCTTCAGCAAACTGTTTGTGGGCTTTCTTGTGCATTATCTTTAGAAGATGCTTCCTTCAGGGATGACAGCCATTCAGACCAATTTGATGCAGTGTGTGGCGTATGGTTTGAGCACTGACAGACTGACCCCCCACCCCTTCAACCTCTGCAGCAATGCTGGCAGCGCTCATACGTCTATTTCCCAAAGACAACTTCTGGATATGACGCTGAGTACAGTAGGTGCCCGCGATATTGTGTCACCACTTTTATCAGCGAGATTGACACCCTGCGAGCCCCTTCGCGGGAGCCAGCGCTGAGCCAGCTCGCATCGGGAAAGGAAAATGTTTTATTTTCCTTTCCCAATGAGTGAAAAGCATTGCTGACATTGAGGCCGGGTTCACACTGGTGCAGGGATCCGACTTGGATTCCCACCAATACCAGGCACTGTGTTTGGTATGAATCTTGAGGGAGAACTCAACGCCAAATTTTAAATAAAAAACCGGCATGGGTTCCCCCTCCAAGAATATACCAGGCCCTTAGGTCTGGTATGGATTTTAAGGGGAACCCCCTACGCCAAAAAAACGCATGGGGGTCCCCCCAAAATCCATACGAGACCCCTATACGAGCACATAGTTACATAGTTAGCCAGGTTGAAAAAAAACACAAGTCCATCCAGTTCAACCACAAAAAAAAAAATTATATCATAAAATCCCATATACCCAAGTCTATACCCACAGTCAATCCAGAGGAAGGCAAAAAAAAAACAGCAGAGCATGATCCAATTTGCTAAACCAGGGGAAAAATTCCTTTCTGATCCCCCGAGAGGCAATCAGATTTTCCCTAGATCAACTTTACGTATACATTTTAGCACCCAGTTATATTATGTACACTTAAGAAATAATCCAGACCTTTCTTAAAGCAATCTACTGAGCTGGCCAGAACCACCTCTGCAGGGAGTCTATTCCACATTTTCACATCTCTTACTGTGAAGAAAGCTTTCTGTATTTGGAGATTAAATCTCTTTTCCTCTAGATGTAAAGAGTGCCCCCTTGTCCTCTTTGTTTACTGTAAAGTGAATAACTCAACACCAAGTTAACTATATGGACCCCTTATATATTTGTACATGTTGACCATATCCCCCCTTAATCTCCTCTTATCAAGAGTGAATAAATTCAGTTCCTCTAATCTTTCCTCATAGCTGAGCTCCTCCATGCCTCTTATCAGTTTGGTTGCCCTTCTCTACACTTTCTCCAGTTCCCCAAAATCCTTTTTGAGAACTGGTGCCCAAAACTGAACTGCATATTCCAGATGAGGTCTTACTAATGATTTGAACAGGGGCAAAATGATATCTCTCTCTCTGGAGTCCATACCTCGCTTAATACAAGAAAGGACTTTGCTCGCTTTGGAAACCGCAGCTTGGCATTGCATGCTATTATTGAGCTTATGATCTACCAAAACCCCCAGATCCTTATCCACTATGGATCCCCCCAGTTGTACTCCCCCTAGAATGTATGATGCATGCATATTCTTAGCCCCCAAGTGCATAAATTTACATTTCTCAACATTAAACCTCATCTGGAACATAGTCGTCCAATTAGACAGAGCATTGAAGTTGGATTGTAAAATGGAGACATCTCGCTCGCTCATCCCCACCCCCTTTCCTGACCAGCCAGGCTGGTATGGATTTCGGGGGACCCTCACGCTGTTTTTTTTCGGCGTAGGGGGGTTCCCCTTAGAATCCATACCAGACCTAAGGGCCTGGTAGGCCCCTGGAGGGGAAGCCATGCCAGCTCTATTAGAGAGGCGACATTGTCGCTTCTCTCTCGCGCTGGCTGCAATAAGGAAATATGACATTTTCCTATTGCGGCCAGCGTGAGATGCACAGTGCACTCTCACCGAGAACCAGCGCGATGAGGTCACGCTGGAAACACAATCTCGCGTATGGGTATTGTATGTGCACTAAACTTCTTTGTTCGAACATGACGACGCCTGTTCTGAGTGGAACCTGTCCTGTTAAACTGCTGTATGGTCTTGGCCACCGTT
The DNA here is from genome assembly GCF_037356315.1 of Lithobates pipiens. Taxonomy (NCBI): domain Eukaryota; kingdom Metazoa; phylum Chordata; class Amphibia; order Anura; family Ranidae; genus Lithobates; species Lithobates pipiens. Next base: position 3,391,083 of record NW_027507718.1, read on the forward strand.
CTGCAGGCCATCTTTATGTAGAGCAACAATTCGTTTTTTCAGATCCTCAGAGAGTTCTTTGCCATGTGGTGCCATGTTTAACTTCTAGTGACCAGTATGAGAGAGTGAGGAGAGCGATAACACCAAACTAAGACACCTGCACCCCATACACACCTGAGACCTTGTAACACTAATGAGTCACATGACACTGGGGAGGTAAAATTTCTAATTGGGCCCAATTTTGACATTTTCACGAATGCCCTGTACACATGACCGGTTCTCCTGTCGGAATAGACTCTGAAGGTTTTTCCGACGGAGTTCCAAAGGAATTCCACTGAAACTGTCCTGCGTACACACAATCATGTCAAAGTCCAATCATCGAGAACATGGTGACGTACAGCACGTACGACGGGACTAGAAAAAGGAAGTTCATGACCCAGTGCGCCGCCCTTTGGGCTCCTTCTGCTAAGTTTGGTTAGTGATGATTCGCGCTTTTCAGGCTCAGATCTTCAGATATTTTTCGTGCTTTTCAGTTTGTGCTTGTGGGTTTCTATCTGGTCTTCAGTGCGTGCAGTCAGTTCGTATCTCTTTTTCAGTGTGTTCTTGCCCACTTGTTGCTGATTTTCAGCTCGCTCTTCACAGGCCTTGCTGTTCTTCAGTGCATTCTATTAAGTTCGTTCTGACCAGCCAACCGTTTTGAAACCATGTTGCAGTTACGTACTCCTCGTACAGTTCGTGCTGTGTGGGGGCTTGGTGTTGGGGTTTATACTTTGACCCAAGCCCTGTCCATGAACAGGGCGAGGAGGAGTTCATGGACCAAGAATTGGTTACTCCAGCGTGACCAATTGTCGCACATGCCTCTGCTGCGTGAGATCCAGGAGAATAATTCTAATGATTTCAGGAACTTTCCCCGGATGACAGACCCTTATATCAGCAGGTAGGATACCTGCATGAGGTAAGGCATCACTCCGGAGCAGAGGTTTAGTCACCACCCTGGGGTACTTGGTGACTGGAAGAAGCCTGCAGGACCTCAAGTTCTCAACAGGCATCTCCCCCTAGGCTCTGGGGATCATTATTCCAGAGACCTGTTCTGCCATCATTCAGGTCCTGCAGAAGGACTATATTGTGGTAAGTTGTATCCTTTAACATCACATTATATGTATTTAATGTTTGCTAATGTATTGTATTTCTTTCATCACTCTCTAATTACCATGATTGGAATATGCTGTGAATGCCCCCTTTATCCTTATGCATGCTGTAAGCTTTTAATGCTCCTTTTTTGGCTTACATGCATATTTGCCTTCACTAACCTCCCCAGCATGCTATCCTGGGCCCATATGCATCTATAGCCTTGTCCCTTAACAATGTATTTTGTCAGCTCCATTGTAGTGCTTTACCCAAAACACCCCCCTAAAATGTGTACAAATATTATGTGTGTCCTTAAATTCAGGCAGAGTGCTGGAGGCTTTTTTATTTTTGGCTCCCAAAGTCACCTCAAACCCTCCCCCCTCCCCCTAAAATTTTATCAATAGGCCATCAGAAGGGGTGAGGAATCTGATAAGTTGGTCTTATATTTTTGTCTTTAAATGCTCCTTAAAATAAATCTTATACTGATGTTGTGCAAGAATGCTTTTTTATGTAATCTGCTTGCAATGTTATGTGCAAAAGTACTTATATTTTTTTTCTTGTTTGACTCCACAGTTTCCTTCAACGCCACAGGAATGGCAGACTGTGGCCTCCCATTCTGCTGACCGTTGGGACTTTCCCAACTGTGGAGGGGCGATAGATGGGAAGCATATCCACATTGTGCCACCACCCTATTCGGGCTCTTACTATTATAACTATAAGGGGTTTAATAGTGTAGTGTTAATGGCGGTGGTGTCAGCACAATATGAGTTCCTCTATGTGGACATGGGGAAGAATGGCTGGATGTTGGATGGAGGAGTCTTTGCCCAGACAGAGTTTTACCAGGGTCTCCAGACTGGTGGCCTGGAATTGCCACCTGATGCGGATAACATGGAAGGACTCCCCTTCGTCTTTATTGCAGATAAAACCTTCGGTCTAGGTGAGCACCTGATGAGGCCATTCCCCCAAAGGACCCTCAGCTGGAGAGGAGGGTTTTTAACTACCGGCTGGCCAGAGCGAGAAGAGTTGTTGACGGACTACAAAATCAACCATATCATCCTATGCTGCTGCATACTGCACAATTATTTAAGAAAAAATACCCACAATTATATAGCCTCAGTTGGGCCTGAGGCCGAACTTATTATAGAGAATCCCCTGACGGGCCTGGATACTGGCCATCCTGGCTTGGCCCCCCAAAGCAAGAAGTTCAGAAGAAATATGTAAATTATTTTATGGGTAGGAGGGCCATTTCTATGCCAGACAATGTCTAAAAAAATGTAAATAAAAAAAATATTATGTGATAAAATCTTGATTTTTCTTTATTGCTTGTGTTTGTTTTTGGCTGTATCCTAGGTTCTCCTAGCACACTTGTAGTGCCAAGTGGAGTTTCCTTTAGTAAATAAGGCTCATTGTCACTGTAAACACAAATTTTCTTAAAAAACTGGTATTGAGCATTGAAAGAAGAAGCCACACATTGTTGATTAGCAAATTGTTTACTGTGTGCACATTCACACATGTGCGTTATTGAATTTTTGTTGACCACAATTTTTGTTATTTTTTTTTTACAGACCGTTTTTACCTACAGGTAAGCCTAGATTAAAGCTTAGGCCCCTTTCAGACGGGGTGGATCAGTAATGATCCACCCAGCGATGATACGCTTGCTCAGCGGGGATCGCTCCGTTGTCCCCGCTGAGCCGGTGGCGGACAGGGCGGTCTCCGCACACTGTGCAGGGACCGCCCTGTCAGCTCTCCGCTCTCCTCTATGGGGATCGGATGAGCACGGACCGTCTGTCCGTGTTCATCCAATCCGCTCTGCAGACGGATAGAAAAATAGGATTTTCCTCCGTCTGCAGAATCGGACCATAGTGGAGGCGGACAATAGCGGGTGTCTGCGGTTGTTTATCAGCAGACACCCGCTATCCCATAGGGATGCATGTATGTCCTTATTTCATCCGCAAACGGATGGATGAAATACGGACATACTGTCCGCATGTGTGAAAGGGGCCTTACCTGTAAGTGCAAAAAATATCCAAACGGTTTAGGAGATATTTGCAAAAGACAGGCACCGTTATTAGGACACTGGGGTTATTTACTAAAGGAAAATCCACTTTGCACTGCAAGTGCACTTGAAAGTGCACTGAAAGTGCACTTGGAAGTAAAGACACTGTAGATCCGAGGGGGACATGCAAGGAAAATAAAAAAACAGCATTTTAGCTTGCACATGATTGGATGATAAAATCAGCAGAGCTTCCAATCATTTCAGATCTACCCCTTAGGCCGCGTACACACGGGCGGACTGTCTGGCCAACTAAGTCCGTCAGACAATCCGACAGACAGTCCGTCCTACTTTTGAATGAACGGACTTGACCACACACGATAAACAGACAGTCCGTTGAAAGCTTGCGCGATGGCGTGTACAGCACGTACGACGGGACTAGAAATACGACGTCCAATACACTGCAATGCAACCTTCGGCCGTGTAAATCCTTTCTGAGCATGCGCCATACTTAGTCCGTCCAACTTGCCTACACACGAGCGGACTGTCCGCTGAAACCAAAGTTGGACGGACAATATTACGGAAATTCCGAAAGACTGAGGCCGCGTACACACGGGCGGACTGTCTGTCCAACTTAGTCCGCTGAAACACATTTCAGCGGACAGTCCGCTCGTGTGTGGGCTTGAGCGGACTTTTTCAGCGGACAGTCTGGCGGACTAAGTCTTTCGGAATGTTGGAAAGACTGTCCGCTGGACTCGCCCAACTTTTGAAATGAGCGGACTTTTCCCGCCCGGAGAAAAGTCCGCTCATTTCGAGCGGGTATCCAGGTAGGCGGGGCCCGCGACGGAGACGTCGCTGGCCCCGCCGCCTGGTATGGACTTAAAGGGGAACCCCCAACGTCGAAAAAAATCGGCTTGGGGGTCCCCCCAAAGTCCACAACAGACCCTCGTCCGAGCACGCTACCTGGCCGGCCAGGAAAGGGGGGCGAGCGAGCGTATCAGGCCGCGTGCCCTCAACATGGGGGGGTGCCTTGGGGAAGGGGAGGCCGCGCGGCCCCCCCACCCCAAAGCACCTTGTCCCCATGTTGATGAGGACAAGGGCCTCTTCCCGACAACCCTGGCCGTTGGTTGTCGGGGTCTGCGGGCGGGGGGCTTATCGGAATCCGGGAGCCCCCTTTAATAAGGGGGCCCCCGGATACCGGCCCCACACCCTATGTGAATGAGTATGGGGTACAATGTACCCCTACCCATTCACCTGTAAAATAAAAGTACCAAAAAAAACACAACACACGAGATAAAATATTTTATTGCACAGCTCCGGGGGTCTTCCGTCTTCGGGGGTCTTCTCGCCGGACTCCTCCGCTATCTTCTTGTAGCTCTTTTGCTAGTGGAGGAGTCCGGCTTTCTTCCTCGCCGCGGCCTCTTCTCCCGACTTCGGGGGTCTTGTCCCCCTCTTCGGTTCTTCTGCCGGGCCACCGCGCCTTCTTATAGCTCTTTTGCAGGCGGTGGCCCGGTCTTCTGTCGTCGCCGCCGCCGTCGCCGCCACCCGTTCTTCTTCTTCTTCTTCTTCTTCTTCTTCTTCTTCTTCTCCAGGAGATGTTGACACGACGCTCTCTCCGGCCGGAATGCCAGGGACGCACTGCGCGGCCACTTATATAAGGACAATGGGGCGGTGTCACATGGCTTTATGTCACATGGGTTGGTCACATGGGTTGATGTCACATGGGGACTATGACATCATAAGGGGGCGGGGTCACCATGTGACCAACCCATGTGACATAAAGCCATGTGACACCGCCCCATTGTCCCTATATAAGTGGCCGCGGAGCGCGGCCCTGGCATTGTGGCCGGAGAGATCGTCGAGGCAACATCTCCTGGAGAAGAAGAGGAAGAAGAAGAAGAAGAAGAACGGAAGGCGGCGGCGGCGGCGACAGAAGACCGGGCCATCGCCTGCAAAAGAGCTATAAGAAGGCGCGGTGGCCCGGCAGAAGAACCGAAGAGGGGGACAAGACCCCCGAAGTCGGGAGAAGAGGCCGCGGCGAGGAAGAAAGCCGGACTCCTCCGCTAGCAAAAGAGCTACAAGAAGATAGCGGAGGAGTCCGGCGAGAAGACCCCCGAAGACGGAAGACCCCCGGAGCTGTGCAATAAAATATTTTATCTCGTGTGTTGTGTTTTTTTTTGGTACTTTTATTTTACAGGTGAATGGGTAGGGGTACATTGTACCCCATACTCATTCACATAGGGTGGGGGGCCGGTATCCGGGGGCCCCTTATTAAAGGGGGCTCCCGGATTCCGATAAGCCCCCCGCCCGCAGACCCCGACAACCAACGGCCAGGGTTGTCGGGAAGAGGCCCTTGTCCTCATCAACATGGGGACAAGGTGCTTTGGGGTGGGGGGGCTGCGCGGCCCCCCCTTCCCCAAGGCACCCCCCATGTTGAGGGCACGCGGCCTGGTACGGCTCAGGAGGGGGGCGCTCGCTCGCCCCCCTTTCCTGGCCGGCCGGGTAGCGTGCTCGGACGAGGGTCTGTTGTGGACTTTGGGGGGACCCCCAAGCCGATTTTTTTCGGTGTTGGGGTTCCCCTTTAAGTCCATTCCAGGCGGCAGGGTCAGCGACGTCTCCGTCGCGGGCCCCGCCTACCTGGAGACGCGCTCGAAATGAGCGGACTTTCCTCCGCGTGTGTGGGCGAATCCGTTCATTTCAAAAGTAGGGCGGACTTAGTACGGCGAACTTAGTCTGCCGTATTAGTCCGCTCAAAAAGTGCCGTGTGTGGTCAAGTCCATTCATTCAAAAGTTGGACGGACTGTCTGTCGGATTGTCTGACGAACTTAGTTGGGCAGACAATCCGCCCGTGTGTACGCGGCTTTAGTCCGCCAGACTGTCCACTGAAAAAGTCCGCTGAAGCCCACACACGAGCGGACTGTCCGCTGAAACACGTTTCAGCGGACCAAGTCCGTCAGACAGTCCGCCCGTGTGTACGTGGCCTTAGATTTAGAGTGACTGCACTTGAAAGTGCGCTTTCAGTGCACTTTCAAGTGCACTTACAGTGCAAAGTGGATTTGCCTTTCGTAAATAACCCCCACTGTGTTAATTAATAACGGAATGCGACAAGGGTGTCCTCTGTCACCTTTACTCTTCATCCTTACCCTTAGACCATTCATTTGAAAGGAAAATAATTGCCCATCAATACAGGCTTTTCAAGTAGGAACCAAATTATATAAATCTGCGACATTTACCGATGATCTCCGGTTTTTTACCACTCAACCAAATATCTCACTGCCTAACCTGTGTAAAATCTTCAGACTGTTCTCACAAACAGATTTCTGGATTATTTCTCCTGATCTCATAAATAATATTGTATTTTTTAAAAGCCCGATCTCCATAATAATGTTTACAATTTTTTTTTAGAGTCATCTTTTATAATATTTGATTTCATCAAAATATTTTTTTAGGATTCTTTAAAAATTATTATTTACAGAAAATGATTAAAAATACAGGATTGATTGCATCACCGGGTCCATTGACTCCAATAAGTAAAAACTCCCACCAGGTCTAAAAATGCGAACAGGAAAGATAAAAGATGAGATAAAACCCTTGATAGTAATACCCTGTTTTGAGAAGGACAGAGTGAAATCACTCCTAGAATTTAATCAGGCAAGCGGACAAGAAGCATTATCTCACTGGGAATATCCCCAATTTTTTTAGCTTCATCTCCAACCCCAATAAACGTAAATACTGTACTAGGCCCTTATCACCACTTGAACAGGTGTGCCTACAGGCTGAAAAAAGTAAAATAAACATGTCTTTGGTATATACATAGCTGCAATCATCAGGATCCACAGAACTAAACAAACACAAAAGGTTATGGGAAGATGCTCTAAACATTGCTTTTAGCGATGACCAATGGCTAGACGCATGTGTGTTTGCGCACAAATGCTCAATTAGCACATGCAACCAAGAAACTTCCTACAAACTTTTGACAAATTAGTACAATACACCATCTAAAATTCATAAATGGTTCCCCATGGCTTCAGATTTATTCTGGAGATGCAAGGGGTCAAAAGGAACTGCGTACCATATGGTGGGATTGCGACCTCATACGTCCATTTTGGCAAAAGGTTTGTGACATAATTGAGCACATTACAGATACTTCAGTTCCACGAACGGCAGCTTGCTGCCTATTACACATTTCTAACGGCTCAATGAAAAGATATAAATGATTATTGACTAGATTTTTAATACAGATGCAAAAACCCTAATTCCCAGATATTGGAAAACAACAAAAACACCCACTATTAACACTTAGCAACCACTTGACTGCCGGGGATCACGGATCACTTGTAAACCAACTGTCTTTATGACATGATGCTGGTTCCTCTCTCCTCACTGTACCAATTGGTACAGTGTGAGAGGAGAGGGGGAGAGATTGGATGGCTGCAGCGCTGTGGGCTGGATCTGTAGTGCCCACAGCGCTGCTCTGTGATACCCAGCTGTACCCAGCCATACTCGGCGATACCCAGCCGTACTCAGCCATGCTCAGCCATACTCGGCCATACTCGGCCATGCTCAGCCATACTCGGCCTCTGTATGTGGCCAGGCCGTGGAAGTCTCACACATGTGGTATCGTTGTACTCAGGAGGAGTAGGAGAATCTATTTTGGGATGTCATTTTTGGTATGTACATGCTATGTGTTAGAAATATTGTATAAATGGACAACTTAGTGTTAAAAAAAAAAGAGTTTTAACCACTTCCAGCCCACCGGCTCTCATATGACGTCCTTGACTTTGTGCAGGGATATCTGAATGATGGGTGCAGCTACAAGCATCATTCAGATATCAGATTTTTCAGCCAGTGATCCCCTACCCCATAAGAATGATCATAGCAGCTGTTCCACTGCTTAAACGTTCTTACGGGAGGCGAGAAGGGAAGTCCCCCCTCCCGTCGCCCTCCGGTGCTCACTGCTACAATCGAAGCCAGGATCTTTTTTATTTTTTATTTCAGGCTTCCCAGCCTAGAGATGAGATGTGGGGTCTTATTGACCCCATATCTCACTGTAAAGAGGGCCTGTCATGCCATATTCCTATTATAAGGGATGTTTATATTCCTTGTAATAGGAATAAAAGTGATCAAAAAAAAATTTGGGGGGGGAAAAAGTGTCGAAACAAAGTAAATACAGTAAAATGAACAATAAAAAAAGCACCCCTGTGCCCGTGTGCTCGCATGCAGAAGCAAAAGCACATGTAAGTCCCGCCCACATATGAAAACAATGTTCAAACCCCACATGTGAGGTATCGCTGCGAACGTTAGAGCGAGAGCAATAATTTTGGCCCTAGAACTCCTCTGTAACTCAAAACATGTAACCAGTAAAAAATGTTAAAGCATCGGCTATGGGGAATTTTAAGTAGCGAAGTTTGGTGCCATTCCACGAGTGTGTGCAATTTTGAAGGGTGACATGTTAGGTGTCTATTTACTCGGCATAACTTCTTCTTTCACATTACGTAAAAACATTGGGCTAACTTTACTGTTTTTTTTTAAAGCACAAAACATTTTTCCCCCCCCCAAAAAAACGCATTTGAATAATTGCTGCGCAAAGGTTGCAACATCGCCATTGTATTCTCTAGGGTCTTTGCTAAAAAAATATATATAATGTTTTGGGGTTCTATGTAATTTTCTAGCAAATAAATGATGATTTTTACATGAAGGAGAGAAATGTCAGAATTGGTCTGTGTGCTCCAGAACGCCTGAAGGGGCTCCCTGCATGTTGGGCCTCTGTATGTGACCACGCTGTGTAAAAGTCTCACATGTGGTATCGCCATACTCGGGAGCAATAGCAGAATGTGTTTTTGGGTGTAATTTGTGGTATGCATATGCTGTGTGTGAGAAATAACCTGCTACTATGACAATTTTGTAAAATAAAAAAATAAAAAATAAATATTGATATTGCAAAGAATTATGGGAAGAAATTACAACTTCAAAAAACTCACCATGCATCTATCTAAATACCTTGCAATATCTTCTTTCTAAAAAGGGGTCATTTGGGGGGTATTTGTACTTTTCTGGCATGTTAGGGTCTCAAGTAATGAGATAGGCTGTCAGTACATCAGGTGTGATAAATTTTTAGATATTGGCACCATAGCTTGTGGACTCTATAACCTTCACAAAGACCAAATAATATATACCAATTTGGGTTATTTTTACAAAAGATATGTAGCAGTATACATTTTGTCCAAAATTTATGAAGAAAAATTACTAATTTGCTAGATTTTATAACAGAAACGAAGAAAAAATATTTTTTTTACAGAATTTTCAGTCTTTTTTCTTTTATAACGCAAAAAATAAAAAACCCATCGGTTATTAAATACCACCAAAAGAAAGCTCTATTTGTGTGAAAAAGAGGACGAAGATTTCATATGAGTACAGCGTTGTATGACTGAGTAATTGTCATTCAAAATGTGAGAGCACCGAAAGCTGAAAATTGGTCTGGTTAGGAAGGGGGTTTAAGTGCCCAGTGGTCAAGTGGTTAAATTCATGAAAGCAATTTATTAACTTACATTTTGTTTTTGTTTTTTATGTTAATCATGCTTGCCTTCCCCTTTTACCTTATAGGGTATAAAAAATAATAGGCATTCAAAATTTCTAGCACACTAGCTGTCTGCTTGAATTTTGGCTCGATCAACTGAGTTAATAGGCATGGCCACTGGCTACTAACAAAAATATAAAAGCTGTAAAAGTGCATGGATTCAGAGCATTTCTATGCCTGGCACCAATATCATTGCAGCAAATGTTTAGCCTGTTTCTGTTTGTCCACCATACGTTCCTTGTCAATCATTTGTTGTCTGTCCCATGTGCTCTCACCTTACCTGCTCTCCATACAGTCAGTTGGGTATTTATGCCCTTGCATTTTACAGAGAAAATTACTAAAATATTCTGCCTGCTTCTTCAATTGTTTGACATGCTTGACCTCTAACCCAGTGGTCATCAACCCTGTCCTCGGGACCCACTAACAGGCCAGGTTTGCAAGATAACTGAAATACATGACAGGTGATCTCATTTTCTGCTCAGTGATTGCAGTATTCTAGTCTGCATCTCCCCAAGGTAATACATAAAACCTGGCCTGTTAGTGGTCCCTGAGGACAGGGTTGATGACCATTGCTCTAACCCACTTTGATTTGTGTCTTGTTTATGTGTGTTTTACTTGTAGCTGTCTGATCCTTAGCTGTGTCCTTTTTATTGTCATTATATTTTTGTTTATCTGCTTCTCTTACATTTGTTGACAGTGTGTTTCAAGTACTCATACCAATGTCTTTGCCCAAATATGTACTAAATACCTTTATTATGTCACAATCCCCAATTTAGCATGCATGGGAGAGGGGAGAGGGCTCCTCTTTCCCCCTACCCCTCTGTGTCTGCCTACCCACATTCTAATCCCCAGCATAATGTTCCTTAGAATAGGGATGTATGGCCAGAAAATTTTGAGGCCCAGCAGCCGGCAGATACAACATGGATGAAAGGTGTTGATGCCTGAGCCTCCATCCTTGGGTGAGTGAGCTCACCCTCCACAGTCTTTGACTGAGTAAGGAAACTAAGGTAAGGGGGATTCAGATGCAAAGGGTGCTCCGTGGACTCTGATGTAAGGGGAGCTTTGGGAGCCCTGATTAAAGGGGGAATGCTTGGAACTCTGATAATAGTTTTGGTGAGCAGAACCCCCCTTTTATTAAAGTTCTCCTTTACCCTAGAGTCCACGGCACTCCCCCTCAAAAAAAAATAATAATCACTGTACACCAAAGTGTTTGGGTTAGGTTGAAGAAAAGGTGGCAACCCTATTCAGTCATGACCTAGCACTTCACTCATTATGACACCAGCAATACTGGATGTGCACATGCTTTCAACCAAACGCTACATATTATTTTTGGGATTGGACCCACATAAGGTGGCAAAGTGGTGTAGGGGGAAGCACTCTTGCCTAGCAGTAAACAGGGTCACTGGTTCAAATCCCAACCATGACACTACCTGCCTGGAGTTTGCATGGTTTCCCTGTGCCAAAGACATGTTGGTAGATTAATTGGCTTCTATCTAAATTGGCCAGAGTATATGAATGTGAGTTAGGGACATTAGATTGTAAGCTCCTTGAGGGTAGGGTCTGATGTATATAAGTGCTTCATAAATTGACAGCAATATATAAGTACCTGAAATAACAATAATAAAACATCTAAACCATAGTGTCATGGTTATACAATAGAGTTTGTCTGTCAGCTTACCTCTCACCATGTGTTCATCTCTAGAGACCAGCCACTCTCACCTGACTGCCTTTATAATCTCTCCTCTAAGCATGGCTACACCCTAGCTCCTATCAGAGTACTCTATATTAACCTGTGCACTGCAGGCCAGCCGTGCTGATCAACATTGTGTGTTTGGCTTCCTGTTTCCTGCTTGCTGTGTACTCTTTGTTAGTCTCTGTTACTGAACTTGGCGTGTTCGCAACTATTCCTGTCTGCTTGTGACCCTGACATTTTGGCCTGTCCCCGACTATTCCTGTTTGCCTGTGACTCTGTACCATTGGCGTGTACTCTGTTGTCCTTGTCTGCTAGTGGCCCCAACCTTGGCTTATTCCCTTACTATCCCCATTCTCCTGTTGCCTACTGTGGGCGTGAGCTAGGGGACCCTGGGGGTCGCGATCTGGAGCCAGTTGCAGCTCAGTCCATCCTCACCACTAGAGGCTCTGGTGAACACCTGCTGGCTCTTAGACTCCGCGTCCTAGGGAATCTTACGCTCTAACCCGGGTGGGATACATGTTGGTGTTCCAGCGGCCCTGCCTTCCTTTACCACCCAGACTCCCATCCATAGCAGTCAGCTGTAGGGTGCACTACCTTGCAGTGCACTCCTAATCCCAATGGTGTGCATCTGTCACCTGGCCTCAGGTGGAATGACACATAGCCAATAAATAATGCAATAAAATTAAAGCATCCATCCCTTTTCTGTTATGGCTTTACCATTGCATTTTGCTATAGTTTTATGACAAGAGTGTAAAACATGAAAATAATTTAATATGTGAATAATATACTGTATTTTTGTATTAGATTGGCATTCACTTTAAATGTTATGCTTGTATTGTTTCAAGTTGCAATATATCAAGGTAATGTTCCAAAGCATGTTAATTTTTATCACCAAAGGGATTCTAATTTTGCCATTTCTTCTGGATTAAGATGCCGTAACAAACTTCTTTTCAAGTGCTATAAAATATTTTCACTATATAAATTTAAACACTGCAGCAATTTTAAACTTGTCATGATACTGCCATTTACGAAATAAGACAGTACTGAATGGTAAAATAGTTACATTTCTGAGATTATATTGTTTAAAACCAATTGTACAAGGCACTAATCTGTGCTTGAAAGGGTGATTTTATGGCTTCATAACATCCAAACAATGTAAATGTAATATTTAAACCACTAATGCATAGTGTGAAGTATTGTTAGTACTTTAGTCTTGGCAGTTTGCACATTTTACCTCCATAAGGGTACCAAGGGAAAGCTTAAAAGCCTTATACAGCTCTATAAAGGTGGTGAAATTAATGTATTGTTTGCCAGAAGGATGAACAGCAGTAAATTATGTTTTTATATATTTCTAAATATAAATCTAATTAAAAAATGTATCACAGGTTATGGGGCTTTTTAACTTATTTCAAATAATATTACAATGTATCAAGTATGGTTATAATTAAAGCATCCCTTTGGTATGTATTGATTATGTTAATGAAACAATAACTTCCTGGGGATTAGTACAAAGCTCTTTTAATTCTATGGATTTGTTTAATAAGTTAAAGGTATTTTAACCTTTAAATTTATTTATTCAGACACTACTAACAAGTCATTAGGTATAATATATATCCAAAATAACTGACTTCCAGATTATTTAATAGCTCACACTCGAACAGGTCACATTGCAGCCCATATTTTTCCACACCTTGCTTTAAAAGAGAAGTATGGGATTCATGAGAAAAAAAATGATACTCACCTAGATCGGTGCTTGGACCGATGCTTCATGTGTCCACCACCGACTCTAAGCCCTTGTACACACGGTCGGAGATTCCGACGGAATGTGTGTGGTCTACATTGGACTGTTTCCGTCGGAATATCTGACGGACCAAGTTTTCCAACATGTCGGTAAAATTTTCAGACAAAATGCTTCGATCAGACATACTCCAATCATGTGTAGAGAATTCCGATCAGACAAAGTGCCACGCATGCTCAGATCAAATTCCTACATCAAAGCTATTGGCTACTAGCGTGAACGTAGTCCCGTCGTAACGAAATAAAGTCATCACATCGGATTTTCCGACAACTTTGTCCGACCGTGTGTATACAACAGTTTTGGACAAAATCCGTCTGACAAAATCCGATGGACAAAATCCGACGGATTTGGTTGTCGGAATCTCCGACCGTGTGTACAAGGGCTAAGACCCGAAAACTGAACGATCAAAGACGACTGACTGCTCAGCTCTCAGTCTTCAGCCTGTAGAGAGTTGGTGACTGTCAGTCTCTGTGCTTTGCGCCCCAGTGCTCACTTGAATGCTGGGATGCAGAGGGTGTGGAAGCAGCTGGCTCCGGCTCTCAGCGGCTCGCTAAGAGGCTGAGCCAGCTGCCAGTCCAGGCATCTGTGTGGATCCTGACCGTATATTCAGGATCTTTTCAGGGCCTGGATTGGCTCTGTGATGTCAGCGAACAGCAGGGTTTAGCAGGAGGATCACATGAGCGCAGAACAAACTGCACCACTGTGATCTATAGAAGTACAGCCAAAAAAAGTTGGCTATACTTCTCCTTTAAAGAGTAACTCCATCTTTTTTTTTATAAAAAAAAAACATGAAACTACATCAGGGCCTGTGCCATTTGGCCTCAATGCCTCCACTGTCAGCATGCCTATCTATACCTGTCAGCTTGCTCACTGACAGAAGTCCATGTGGAGAGTTGCAAGAACTAGAGGGACATCTTGGGAGATCTTTGCCTAGGAGACATCCCTAAGCCCTTCTGCTACTCTACTACATGGCCATGTTATTCTTGTGTTAACTCCTGCATACTGCAAACCCCTGGACTGGTGCCCATGTTCTTCGTTCCAGGTCAGGATCTGCTGAAATCAACACTGTGCCAATCTTAGGTTCTCCCCTTTCAGTTATAGTGCTTTCAGAGGATATTTGACATTTGGTGAGGAGGTGTTATATCATCTCCTCACTGCTTGATGTAAACATATAATGTGGCAATCGCGCTACAATCGCTGGCATTACACTTGGTTGTGGTGCAGCCTCATTCAACTCAGTGGTGCAAATGATGCCGTTTGTCAAATTTTGCAGCCGAAAAAAAAACACGGCTGCAGCATGCGAACGGCCCCATCTGGCTGTTATTTTTATAGTTCAAGTGGGCCATTGGGGAGGGCAGTAAAACCACAGATCAGTCAGTCACTCATTTCTACCACCCCCAACCACTCATTTGAATGAGACCCATTTCATGAGTAATTGTACCTAGTGCCAGGTGTTTGTTTTCTACATGTTTATGTACTTACAAACTTTCCCAGGTTCAAAATTATTGAGTAGAATTAAGTTCAGCACTGCACAACAGTCCCAGTTTCTCATGTGGCCCCTTGGGAACCTTTAATTGCTCACCCCTGCACTAGGTGATCTATGTACATTGCAAGGACTTTAACAAAGTTTGTTGTAGATTCCTACCTTTTGTTATTCTGAAGAAATAGCCATTTGTTTCTGCAAAATGAATATGAATGGGAGTGATTTTTTTTATTATTGATCAGCTGCTGCACTTGCAGGGTTCTAATGAAGAAAAGTGACAGGGTCTGAATCCCTATAGACATGATCAACTCTTTGAAAGTATGCTACCAAAAATTACATTTGTGTTGCAGAGAATGTGAGGATGCCTAAAATCTGATTTGTATCTTAGTATAGATGTTTGGGAAAATCAGTGTACAGAATCTGTCGACTGTGTACAGAACATCTTCAGGTTTATTGCATTTCACAGAAAATTACATCACTGCAGATTGAAAAGGACAGCTACTTTTTAATAATGTTATATTACAGTATTGCTTGTGTCGCAATTGAATATGCTATTTTTTTTTATCTGCTGTACTTTTTCCCATGAAAGTGGAGTTACCCTTTAAGGCAGTCCATTCACTTTGAACAGGCCCTTAACCTCTTCCCATCTCGCGTATAGTCAAATGACAGCCGCAAGGTGACTCTCTCATCCTGGGCAGCCCTCATATGACGTCTTCGGCCGCTAGGGGGCGCACGCACGCCCGATACATCACTCGGTAGCCGATGCGCATGCCTTAGCGGGTGCGATGTCCATCAGGCACCCGTGATTGCCAGTCACAGAGCAGAGACGCGGATCTGTGTGTGTAAACACACAGATCCATGTCTGGTGAGGGGAGAGGAGAACGATCGTGTGTGTTCCCTGTACAGAGGAACACCAATCGGTCACCTCCCCCAGCCGGTCCCCTCCCCCCACAGTTACAATCACTTCCTAGGTAACACATTTAACCCCTTGATCACCCCCTAGTGTTAACCCCTTCTTTGCCAGTGACATTTATAAAGTAATCGGTGCATTTTTATAGCACTGTTCGCTGTATAAATGTGAATGGTCCCAAAATAGTGTCAAAACTGTCCGCTGTCTGATCTGTCTGCACCAATATTGCAGTCCTGACAAAAATGGCAGATTGCCTCCATTACTAGTAAGAAAAAAATGAAAAATAAAAATGCCATAAATCTATCCCCTATTTTGTAGTTGCTATATCTTTTGCACAAACCAATCAATATACGCTTATTGCGATTTATTATATTTTTTACTAAAAATATGTAGAAGAATACATATCGGCCTATACTGAGAATGAAATATGTTTTTTTTTTAATTGGGATATTTATTATAGCAAAAACTAAAAAATATAGGGGGTTAATTCCAAAAGACAAATCCACTTGAAAGTGCACTTGGAAGTGCAGTCGCTCTAAATCTGAAAGGTAGATCTGAACTGAGGGGAAGCACTGCTGATTTTATCATCCAATCATGTGCAAGCTAAAATGCTGTTTTTTGTTTTGATTTCATGTCCCCCTCGGATCTACAGTGACTTTACTTCAAAGTGCACTTTCATGTGCACTTGCAGTGCAAAGTGGATTTGCCTTTGGTAAATAACCCCCATTGTGGGTTTTTTTTTTCAAAATTGTTGATCTTTTTTTGTTTATAGCTCAAAAAATAAAAACCGCAGAGGTGATCAAATACCACCAAAAGAAAGCTCTATTTGTGAGAAAAAAATTATCAAAATGTCATATGGGTACAGTGTTGTATGACTGCGGAATTGTCATTCAATTGACAGCTCAATTGGCCTGGGCAGGAAGGGGGTGAAAATGCCCTCTATTGAAGTGGTTAATGAGCCTCAACACATTTAAAATACACTTGAACAATTTTTGGTCAATGTAGCAAACCACAAAACGCATTGTTTTCATATCTGTGCATTGGGATGTTATTCAGAATCAATATAATGCACAAATATAGTATATCACAATATGTGCACTGTGGTAACAGGCATTAAAACAGGGGTTTTAAAATGTATGTCCACCCAAATGCATTTATTTAAATTTGGACAGAGTAAAGAAAAAGCTAAACTGAAATGCCACATCACTGCTAACTGTTCCAGATACTACTTTATCCCAAGTCAGGGGGACAACACAAAGAGTAGTCAGAGAATATCATGGGGGCCAAAGATGCCTCATTCATCAGGACTTGAGATTGAAAACAGTTGTGCTAATAAGTTTACATACCCTGGCATTGAAAACAATGTAAATTGACTAACCCATAAGTGAACCAGACCTTAAATGGTATGTATTTCAGTGCGATTACAAGCATACAGTAGATCTTTTCAGCAGCTGGCTTGGCAGCCTTGGCAGCCAGTTGCTGACAAGACCTTTGTTTGAGTCACACTGGAAATACCAATAAAAAGTAACTCCACTTTTGTTAAGAAAAAAACAATAAAAGCTGCAAATCAATGTACATTGTAGGGATTTTGTTGCAAATTCTTACTTGTCTCTGCTCTGAAGAAAAAACTGTTTCACTACGTGCTTTGGATATCGATTCTGAATGAGAGTGACTAATTTATTTAATAATCTGGTGCACTTTCTGTTTCCCAATGAGAAGTTGTAGTGTCTCTATCCCTTTAGGAAGTTTCTCACCAAAAATAAAATTTTTGTTGCAGAGGGTGACTAAAACTTAAGGATGCCTTGTATCTTATTGCAGATTCCTTCACACAAGCAGGACATTATATGTCTGGAGTTGTTCTGTACACCAAATGTGCACAGAATATATATAAAATCATAGTGCTGCAGTTTGAAAAAGAAAGGTAGTTTTTTTTACTAACATTAAGTTACAATATGGTTTGTGTAGCAAATGTAAATGCTATAATATATAGAGCCAGAGACAGAGCTAAAGGCAAAGCTAGAGATAGAGATAGTTGTGCTCATAAGTTTACATACCCTGGCAGAATTTATGATTTCCTGGCCATTTTTCAGTGAATATGAATAACACAAAAATGTTTCTTTCATTCATGGTTAGTGTTTGGCTTTTATTATCAATCCACTGTGTTTACTCTTTTTAAATAATAATCACAACAGAAACTACCCAAATGACCCTGATCAAAAGTTTACATACCCTGGTGATTTTGCCCTGATGACATGCACACAAGTTGACACAAAGGGGTTTGAATGGCTATTAAAGGTAACCATCATCACCTGTGATCTGTTTGCTTCTAATTAGTATTTATGTGTATAAAAGGTCAATTCATTTCTGGACTCCTGACAGATCCTTGCATCTCTCATCCAGTGCTGCACTGACATTTCTGGATTCTGAGTCATGGGAAAAGCAAAAGAATTGTCAAAGGATCTGCGGGAAAAGGTAGTTGAACTGTATAAAATGGGAAAGGGATATAACAAGATATCCAAGGAACTGAGAATGGCAATCAGCAGTTTTCAAACCCTAATCAAAAATTGTTCAGGATGCAAAGAAAAACCCACAAATAACTTCAGGTGAAATACAGGACTCTCTGAAAACATGTGGTGTGGCTGTTTCAAGATGCACAATACAGAGGCACTTGAAGAAAGATGGGCTGCATGGTCGAGTCGTCAGAAGAAAGCCATTACTACGCAAATGCCACAAAGTATCCAACTTACAATACGCCAAACAGCACAGCCTCAAACCTTCTGGCACAAAGTCATTTGGAGTGATGAGACCAAAATTTAGCTTTTTGACCACAACCATAAACGCTACATTTTTTAAGGTACACCATTCCTACTGTGAAACACCGAGGTGGATCACTGATGTTTTGGGGATGTGTGAGCTAGAAAGGCACAGGAAATTTGGTCAAAATTAATGGCAAGATGAATGCAGAGTGTTATCAAAAAATACCGGAGGAACATTTGCATTCATCAGACAGGAAGATGCGCATGGGATGTACTTGGACATTCCAATATGACGATGATCCAAAACACAAGACCAAGTCGACCTGCCATTGGCTACAGCAGAATAAAGTGAAGGTTCTGAAGTGGCCATCTTAGTCTCTTGACCTCAATATCATTGAGCCACTTTGGCGAGATCTCAAACATGCAGTTCATGCGCGACAGCCCAAGAATTTACAGGAACTGGGGGCTTTTTGCCAAGAGGAATAGGCAGCTTTACCATCTGAGAAGATAAAGTAGGTGAGACTGAAAAAAAACACAAGTCCATCAAATCCAACCTATGTGTGTGATTATATGTCAGTATTACATTGCATATCCCTGTATGTTGTGGTCATTTGGGTGCTTATCTAATAGTTTTTTTTAAACTATCGATGCCCCCCCGCTGAGACCACCTCCTGTGGAAGGGAATTCCACATCCTTGCTGCTCTTACAGTAAAGAACCCTCTAGATAGTTTAAGGTTAAACCTCTTTTCTTCTAACTTTATTGACTGGTCACGTGTCTTGTTAAACTACCTTCTGAAAAAAAGGTTTATCCCTATTGTGGGGTCACCAGTATGATATTTGTAAATTGAAATCATATCCCCTCTCAAGCGTCTCTTCTCCAGATAGAAAAAGTTCAGAGCTTCCTTCATATCTAATGTCCTCCAGACCCTTTATTGGCTTTGTTGCCCTTCTTTGTACTCGCTCCATTTCCAGTACATCCTTCCTGAGGACTGGTGCCCAGAACTTGACAGCATACTCCAGGTGTGGCCAGACCAGAGTCTTGACGAGTGGGAGAATAATCGCTTTATCCCTGGAGTTAATCCCTTTTTTAATGCATGCCAATATTCTGTTTGCTTTGTCATGCATGCCATTGCTGAACCTATCATCTAATAGGACTCCCAGGTCCTTTTGCATCCTAGATTCCCCCAAAGGTTCTCCCCCTAGTGTATAGATTGCATTCATATATTTGCCACCCAAATGCATTATTTTACATTTTTCTACATTAATCCTCATTTGCCATGTAGTTACCCACCCCATTAATTTGTTCAGATCTTTTTGTTGTCTTTTTGCAAGGTTTCCACATCCTGCAAAGAAGTTATTGCCCTGCTTAGCTTAGTATCCTCTGCAAATACAGAGATTGAACTGTTTACCCCATCCTCCAGGTCGTTTATAAACAAATTAAATAGTATTGGTCCCAGCACAGAACCCTGTGTGACCCCACTACCCACCCCTGACCAGGGGCGGATCCAGAGTCCAGTCTCGGGAGGGGCACTGCTATAAAATATGTTTTTTGGGGGGCAATTTATATGGGAAATGGCTGGTATTGGCGCTTCAATCATTACGGCACCATGGTTGTTATGGTGTCAGGATGAAGCGCATTATTTCTATTAATACATTGTAATATAAAATTAAATGGTTCAACTCACCATAATGCAGAATCAGTGGGAGCCCTGAGGGTGTCATTTGCCATGTCGCCTGCCACCAAATGCGGATTGTCACTTGCCACTTCACTTGTCACACATTGCGGATTGTCACTTGCCACGTCGCCTGCCACCAGATGCGGATTGCCACTTGCCACGTCACCTGCCACACATTGCGGATTGTCACTTGCCACGTTGCCTGCCACACATTGCGGATTGCCACGTCACCTGCCACACATTGCGGATTGTCACTTGCCACGTTGCCTGCCACACATTGCGGATTGTCACTTGCCACGTCACCTGCCACACATTGCGGATTGTCACTTGCCACGTCGCCTGCCACCAGATGCGGATTGCCACGTAGCCTGCCACACATTGCGGATTGCCACGTCACCTGCCACACATTGCGGATTGTCACTTGCCACGTTGCCTGCCACACATTGCGGATTGTCACTTGCCACGTCACCTGCCACCAAATGCGGATTGCCACGTAGCCTGCCACACATTGCGGATTGTCACTTGCCACGTCACCTGCCACACATTGCTGATTGTCACTTGCCACGTCGTCTGCCACACATTGCGGATTGCCACTTGCCATGTAGTCTGCCACACATTGCGGATTGTCACTTGCCACGTCGCTAGGGGCGGATCCAGAGTCCAGTCTCGGGAGGGGCACTGCTATAAAATATGTTTTTTGGGGGGCAATTTATATGGGAAATGGCTGGTATTGGCGCTTCAATCATTACGGCACCATGGTTGTTATGGTGTCAGGATGAAGCACATTATTTCTATTAATACATTGTAATATAAAATTAAATGGTTCAACTCACCATAATGCAGAATCAGTGGGAGCCCTGAGGGTGTCATTTGCCATGTCGCCTGCCACCAAATGCGGATTGTCACTTGCCAGATCACTTGTCACCAAATGCGGATTGTTACTTGCCACGCCACCTGCCACACATTGCGGATTGCCATGTCACCTGCCACACATTGCGGATTGTCACTTGCCACGTTGCCTGCCACACATTGCGGATTGCCATGTCACCTGCCACCAAATGCGGATTGTCACTTGCCACTTCACTTGTCACACATTGCGGATTGTCACTTGCCACATCGCCTGCCACCAGATGCGGATTGCCACTTGCCACGTCACCTGCCACACATTGCGGATTGTCACTTGCCACGTTGCCTGCCACACATTGCGAATTGCCACGTCACCTGCCACACATTGCGGATTGTCACTTGCCACGTTGCCTGCCACACATTGCGGATTGTCACTTGCCACGTCACCTGCCACACATTGCGGATTGTCACTTGCCACGTCGCCTGCCACCAGATGCGGATTGCCACGTAGCCTGCCACACATTGCGGATTGCCACGTCACCTGCCACACATTGCGGATTGTCACTTGCCACGTTGCCTGCCACACATTGCGGATTGTCACTTGCCACGTCACCTGCCACCAGATGCGGATTGCCACGTAGCCTGCCACACATTGCGGATTGTCACTTGCCACGTCACCTGCCACACATTGCTGATTGTCATTTGCCACGTCGTCTGCCACACATTGCGGATTGCCACTTGCCATGTAGTCTGCCACACATTGCGGATTGTCACTTGCCACGTCGCTAGGGGCGGATCCAGAGTCCAGTCTCGGGAGGGGCACTGCTATAAAATATGTTTGTTGGGGG
The DNA here is from genome assembly GCF_037356315.1 of Lithobates pipiens. NCBI lineage: Eukaryota > Metazoa > Chordata > Amphibia > Anura > Ranidae > Lithobates > Lithobates pipiens. Next base: position 3,412,770 of record NW_027507718.1, read on the forward strand.
GCAATTTATATGTGAAATGGCTGGTATTGGCGCTTCAATCATTACGGCACCATGGTTGTTATGGTGTCAGGATGAAGCACATTATTTCTATTAATACATTGTAATATAAAATGAAATGGTTCAACTCACCATAATGCAGAATCAGTGGGAGCCCTGAGGGTGTCATTTGCCATGTCGCCTGCCACCAAATGCGGATTGTCACTTGCCAGGTCACTTGTCACCAAATGCGGATTGTTACTTGCCACGCCACCTGCCACACATTGCGGATTGCCATGTCACCTGCCACACATTTCGGATTGTCACTTGCCACGTTGCCTGCCACACATTGCGGATTGCCACGTCACCTGCCACACATTGCGGATTGTCACTTGCCACGTTGCCTGCCACACATTGCGGATTGTCACTTGCCACGTCACCTGCCACACATTGCGGATTGTCACTTGCCACGTCGCCTGCCACCAGATGCGGATTGCCACGTAGCCTGCCACACATTGCGGATTGCCATGTCACCTGCCACACATTGCGGATTGTCACTTGCCACGTTGCCTGCCACACATTGCGGATTGTCACTTGCCACGTCACCTGCCACCAAATGCGGATTGCCACGTAGCCTGCCACACATTGCGGATTGTCACTTGCCACGTCACCTGCCACACATTGCTGATTTTCACTTGCCACGTAGTCTGCCACACATTGCGGATTGTCACTTGCCACGTCGCCTGCCACCAGATGCGGATTGCCACGTAGCCTGCCACACATTTCAGATTGTCACTTGCCACGTCGCCTGCCACACATTGCGGATTGCCACACATTACGGATTGCCACTTGCCACGTAGTCTGCCACCCATTGCGGATTGCCACTTGCCATGTAGTCTGCCACACATTGCGGTTTGCCACCTACTGTGTCACATTTTTTTGCTAAGGTGTTCTTTTGTTGAGTCCAGAGTGAAGATAGGCAGCAGAGAGATGATGTAATCTCTCTGCTGCACACAGCTTCCTGCACAGTGAGGGCGGAACTGGAGGGATGCAGAGCAGTGAGAGATGATGTCATCTCCCTGCTCCCCTGCCTGTTGGCTTCCTGATTGGCCAGCAGCCCTCCTAAGCAGCCCAGCTGCCCCCCCTCACCCGTCCACTCACCGGAACCGGTCGTGCTGGCACCCGTGGAACCGGGCGCGAAACCGGGCTCGCTGGTACCTGTGGAACCGGGCGCGCTGGTACCCGCGGAACCGGCCGCGGAACCGGTTGCGCTGGTACCTGCGGAACCGGCCACGCTGGTACCCGCGGAACCAGCCACGGGTGTCATCAGCTGGCGGTATTCTCGGAGGGGGCAATTGACCCATTCCCCCCCCTGGATCCGCCCCTGCCCCTGACCATTCCAAGTATTCCCCATTTATCACCACCCTCTGAACTCGACCTTGTAGCCAGTTTTTAATCCATGTACTCACCCTATGGTCCATGCACCATGGATCTAATTTTGTACAGTAAACGTTTATGGGGAACTGTGTCAAATGCTTTTGCAAAATCCAGATACACCACGTCTATGGACCTTCCTTTATATAGATGGCAACTCACCTCCTCATAGAAAATTAATAGATTAGTTTTGCAAAAACAATTATTTATGAATCCATGCTGATTACTGATACCTTTCTCATTACTAAAATCTTGTATATAGTCTCTTATCATCCCCTCCAAGAGCTTGCATAATATTGACGTTAGGTTAACTGGTCTGTAATTCCCAGGGGTATATTTTGGAACCTTTTTTAATATTGGCGCTACATTGGCTTGTCTCCAATCACCTGGTATTATTCCAGTTCATAGACTGTCAGTAAAAATTAGGAACAATGGTCTGGCAATTACTTGACTAAGTGCCCTAAGTACCCTCGGGTGAAAGCCATCTGGTCCCGGTGATTTATTAATGTTAGGTTTCCTAAGTCTAATTCTAATTCTGTCCTCTGTTAGCAATGAGGTTGCTTTTTGTGATGTGTCACGAGGATGAACACTGCAGATTTGGTTACTGAAGCCCCCCTCGTGAAGACTGACGAGAAGAATAAATACAATACCTTCGCCATCTCCCCATCCTTTGTAACCAGATGTCTTGCCTCATATGGGGCCAATGTGGTCTGTCCTCTCTTTTTTACTGTTTACATGCTTATAGAATTTCTTGGGATTTTTTTTGCTCTCTTTCGCTATGTGTCTTTCATGTTCTATCTTAGCCACCCTAATTGCACCCTCCCCTGCATCTCCCGTGCTGTTAAATTAAGTTCTGAGAGTGGGAAATCCCCCACCCAAACCCCGACCAGAACACTGCGGTGAACATTCTCAGTCGTTGGCTGAGAGCACTGATTGGAAGGCAGTCAACAGACCTTTTTCAATCAGGACCCTTTAACAGAAACTGGCTAAACATAGGCCGGTTTCTTTTGAGCCAGCCCTTGCCACCCGACATTTGGCCTGTATGTACTAGACTTTAAGCTGGTCATGTTTCTGCACACAATGGGGGTTATTTACTAAAGGAAAATCCACTTTGCACTGCAAGTGCACTTGGAAGTAAAATCGCTGTAGATGCGATGTGGACATGCAAGGAAAATAAAAAACAGCATTTTAGCTTGGACATAATTGGATGATAAAATCAGCAGTGCATACCCTCATTTCAGATCTACCCCTTAGATTTAGAGTGACTGCACTTCCAAGTGCACTTGCATTTACAGTAAGATCAACTGGTCAACTACTACAGCAGTGGTTCTCAACCTGGGGGTTGAATGACAATTTGCCAGAGGTCACCAAATCCAGGTCTGTTCCTGAATCTTGCACTGCTCTCCCAGCCTTTTTGCAGCCACCCAGCAGGGCTGTCTCTAGAGCCTGTGGTCGCCCAGCCGGGCTGTTCCTGGAGCCCGCAGCCATCCACTCAGCCTCTTTGCAGCCGCCCATTCTGTTCACGGCATGGCTGGGGGGCAGAGACTATAGGTCAGCTGACTATTGAGGAATGTTAAGTGGGAGGGGCTGGAGGAGACCCTATCTCCTGATTTTCGCATAGTTGTCACTGCTGCAAGACACCATAAAGTCAGAGACACAGTGAAGCCAGAGACACAGTGAGTAACGCTACCTGTGATTATAGTTGCCATTAAAAGTCCCCACTACAATTCTCAGATCAGCAGATGACCTTGATCAAGAGCACCTTAGTTGGCTGATCAGAACTTCCCCCAGCACTCCCACTGATCCCACCTCCCACCACCACTGCCACCGATCTCACCCCCTCACCAGCACTGCCACTCATCCCAACTCCCCGCTAGCACTGCCACTCATCCCATTCCCCCCACCAAGGAGTAAGAGAAGGAATAAAAATAGAGATTACATAGAAAGGAGAGGAAAAGAGGGGGAGAAACAAAGAAAAAGGGAGAGAAAGAAGAGAAAAAACAATTAAGATAGCTTGAAGAGAGGGATGGGGAAAAAAACAAGACATTAGGATAGAGAGAGATAAAAGGGAAATAAAGGAGAACAAAGAGAAAGAGTTGTACATCCTAAAATGTACTATAAGTGGTTTTAATACTGTACGAGTGGAAGGGTCTCAGGGAGCCCTAAATGTCTTTGGGTTAGGGGCGCAAATTACTTGTCTTGCCTTGGGTGCTGACAACCCCCGCTACGAAAATAATGTCATACTGTCACAGCATGCTATCATATCCTACTAAAACAAGCCAAAGATCTACTTAGTTTAACGTGAAACATTAACAAATAAAAAATTTAATAAAATGAAAAGTTTTAATGCATTGTAAAATCATTGCTTTTGGAATGGTTGGGTTACAGCAAATTGCAGATTTCTAAGTGGTTTGCATACAGTTTACTAAAAATAGCATTGTCATAGAATAACATACACAAGGAGATCATTAGCTCTCCACAACCAACAGTTTTCAAGACAGGTATTGGGGATACTAGGCAAATTGTATTTTATAGTACCGTTAAAAGCTTCTTTTACAACTGCATAGGAGTATAATAGGTCACCATTTTTACTTTGAAGTTAAATCACAATGCCAGAAATGTTTACAGTGAAAAGCCAAATAAAAAGTCACTCTTAATAGATGGATTGTGTTATGTAAGCCTGTAGATACAGTAACTACCATTACAATAACTGCTACACTTTATTTTGTTTTCTTTGGTTACATAGCAATAAGTAGCCTACTTTTAATGACATGGCCTTCAATTGAGTGAGATTTTCTTTTTTCTCATAACAAATGGAGATGCTGAAACAGATTCTGAGAATAAACATAAACTATTCAAAACCGACAGCATGATCTACAAAGCTTTGCATTTGCTTTTAATGTCTACAACAAAAACAGTGCAATCACACCTCTGCCAGAATGAGCATCTGTTTTACACTTTTTATCCATAAATATCTATTTTATGTGAATAAAAGTACTTGGTATAGACTGCAACTGAAAATGAGTAACTCAAGTGTATAATTGTCATCTACAGCAATAAGCACTGTTCCATTCCGGTAATATTTCCTAAGAGACAAAGATGATCTTCTTTTTCTGGAAACTCAGGTTAAGAGGAGCAATGTATGTTTTTACTGTCAAAGAGAAGAAAAGAAAATGATTGTAGAATAATAATAATAATAATAACAATAATAATAATAATAATATCCTGTTTAGAATTAACCAAAACCAAAAGTGGAAGCTCCATTTGTTCTCACCCCAACCCTCACCCCTCCCCCGCTGCCACATTTGGCACCTTTCAGGAGGGAGGGGAGAGCAGATAACTGTCAAAATTTGCTCCCACTTCCATGTACTTCCGTGTGCAACGATCAATGAAACATTGAAGTATGATGTACAGGCACTCTGCCTGTCCCTGTACGCCAATTAAAGAGGAACACCAGGCTCCCTCAGCAACTACAAACCTTGTAGCTGCTGACTTTTAGTATAAGGACACTTACCTCTTTAGGGATCCAATCATGTCCTCACCTGAGCTGATTCTTCATTAGGCTTCGGGTGCAGGTGCCAGCATCTGAAGTGAGGGAAGCAGAAAGCAAAGCCTTGTGGCTTCACATCTGGTTTCCTACTCTGCATGTGCGAGTTGCGCTGTGTCTTGGAATAGTCCTGTAGTCTTCTGGGACCTTTGATATGTCCCAGAAGACTGCAAGGGAGGGAAGGGGGCCGAACTTAGCTGAGGCCATCTGAGCCAGAAATGGGAGCAGATACCTGTCAAAACCAGGTACCCGTTCCCCACCCAAAAAAAAGTGCAAAAGGTGGCAGTGGGGGGGGGGTGGGTGCAAACAAGCATAGCTTCCCCTTTTGGTGGGAGTTCCGCTTTAAGATTATCTCTAAATACAATAAGTGCTGCGCTTGAAGGCACCTATTTAAATAGGTGCCTTCAAGCGCAGCACTTATTGTATTTATGTTATGTGAACTTGGTTTGTTTGTGTGCTAGCAGCTGGGCTGTGTTCTTCACAGAATATTTTGTAGTTTTATCACTTTTCCTTTCACTTGTTTTTGTTTGAATTAGCGCGGTGTTTTCCTTTTGTTTTGCATTAATTATCTCTAGTTTCATTATCTATGAACTGGAGGCAATACATTTTTAATTTGGTGCATTAATAGCACCACTTTGTAAAAATGCACTATTAAGAACTACCTGAATCTTCTGCACGTGTCAGTCAAAGGCACCAAAACAGGCAGTAGAGATTTTTTTATTCAGTGGCCATTTTAAGGGCCAAAGCACAATAAAAGTCCTAATTTTTTTATTGAATTCCCCCCATTATGCTTAAAACCGAGCACCAGGAAAACTGCTTATTACGCAAATTAAAGCGGTTCTTCACCCTAAAGGGGAAGTTCCGCTAATCTGATCCCCCCCCCTCCGGTGCCACAATCGGCACCTTTCAGGGGGGAGGGGGTGCAGTTACCTGGATAATCCAGGTATCTGCACCCACTTCCGGGCAGACCACCGCAGACCCCCGCAGACGTCCCGCCCCCCCGTTGTGTTCTGGGAAACACACAGTTCCCAGGACACAGCGGGGGACCCGAAGAGACACGCAGCGCGACTCATGCATGCGCAGTAGGGAACCGGGCAGTGAAGCCGCGATGCTTCACTTCCCGATTCCCTGACAGAGGATGGCGGCGGGCGCAGCAGCGAGACGAGCTGTCGCTCGTCATCTGCCACCGACATCGCTGGACCCTGAGACAGGTAAGTGTGATTGTATTAAAAGTCAGCAGCTGCAATATTAGTAGCTGCTGGCTTTTAATATTTTTTTTTTTAGGTGCAGAACCACTTTAAATAGCTATATTTCTGCCCATTAATTCATTAGCTTCACACAGTTCTGCCCTACAGCACAGCCCTGTCTAGCTTGGCAGAGTACCTCATCTTTTTCTGATACGGGTTTATTTTCATTAAAGTGTTACTAAATGAAATGAGTCTGTATATGCAGTAAAGCATGCTTGTTATACTCACTGTGGAACGTAAAGGGTTAATCCTCTGCATTGTGTAAATAGGCTGATCCTGTCTTCTCAGATCCTTCCCTTCTTTCACTGTCCCCAATCTATCTCCTGATAGTACAGAGCCTTGGGGGCACTCTGCACATGTTTAGTTTGGTGTGTATTGCTAAAGAGTTTTTTTTTTCTTGGAAGGGTGCATGTAATCAGCATAGGGCCAATCAGCATGGTCCTGACAGAGGGTCAGGGGTCCTGCAGCCTCTTGGAACAATCAGGGGAGAATGAAAACTCCTCCTACAAGCTTTAACCAGTGCTCGGCTAGACACTGATAGAAGTCACACAACTGCTATATACTGCTGATGAGAAAAGGTGTGAAAGATAAAGCTGTACACTAATGAGCTCCTTTCTTTCTCTCATCAGCATTCACCTTGCAATGCAGTAACCTGATTAAGTTCTTGTGCAGGTGAATAATGTATTTTATATCTGGCTGGAATTCAGCTTTGAGACAAAGATGCCTCAACTCTTATTACAGTGAGGCTGGTTTGATTAGAGTGGCTGTCCAGGTTACAAGGTCTTATTTTTATGGGACATATACAAGTGTGCAAAAAGTTCCAATCCTTATTTACAAGAGGTGAATAGCCCTTTTATTTAAAGTGTAAGATAAGGATACTATTAGCAATTCTTACAAATGTTCCCTCCCCCTCCTCCTACTTATCCTGTATACCCTGTATAAAAAAGATATGCCTGCAGCTCTACAGTATCTCCCCTGTGTCAGTGAGTAGTTGCTGCAGGGCAGAGGAGGGAGCACCGACTATGACATGGGCCATGGGAACCTGTGGGTAATGTCACGGCTCTGGGAATTCACAACCATTGTCAAGCATTCCTCTATACAAGGAAGCCAGAGCTGCTGAATCACGTGATTGTATCAGACCAGATTAAAAGGTAAGTATACAGATCTTTTTATACAGTAATGAGTGATGGTAGAAGGAGTGGGGCAGGAACTTAAAGAATAGTTTGATGTAGCCATTACTATCTGTGACGGGAGTCACTTTGGGTGGGGGGGTTGGTGCGTCGCTTTAAGCATCACAACCATAAACTACAGAGTTTGGGGTGTAGTGTGTCAAATGATCTATACAAAAAAAATATATATATATATATATATATATATATATATATATATATTCTGAAGGTCTTGAGAGAACGAGTGCCTGATGCATAAGCTGTACACTCCAAGCACAGGGTACATTATTGACCATACAGATCTACAGTGTATAAAATGCTATAAAAATGTAGATGTAAAATGTATGCATATTGCCCAGAAAAAGGCCAAACCACTAGTCAGTATTTCAGATAGGTAATAAAGAATCCAAAACAATGGGGGTTATTTTCTAAAGGAAAATCCACTTTGCACTACAAGTGCACTTGAAAGTGCACATGTACGTGCAGTTGCTGTAGATCACTGTAGATCTGAGGGCTGAGACTTGTAGTGCAAAGTAGATTTGCCTTTAGTAAATAGACCCCAATGTTTCTACTTACAGCAAACTACAATACTAGTAAGATTTATAGCGTACTTTGCATGATTTATAAGGATTTATTTAATGTTATAAACACTTTATAATATATATAAAATAAAATAAACTTTTTTTGCTCAGAGGTTACACTAGGATAAAAAAAAGAAAGAAAAATGAATAAAACAGATCATGCAGAAAAAAAGCATCTAACGAAAGAGGTATAGTGTAAATTACATTCAGCTCAGTGCAGCAGATCAATACAGTAAGCAGAGAAGGAAATATGATATTACATTACAGAGTTTGGGAGTCTATGCACTACAGGCAGAAAATGATTGCTGCTGGATGACAATGTGGTGAATGCTGAAGTATAGGAGACATCAACTGTGAGTGTCATAAACCAGATCAAGATAGCAATGATTTACCTGCAAAACCATTTGTTTTTATGCTGCCAAACCTGAAAACTTCCAAATATAAACTGAATTAATGCTGCTTGCTTGAAGTCTCCATGGACCAAGGTTTTCTTGGTTTATTGATTTGGTAGCAAAATCCTGTTCTATAATCACCTCAAAAGTGTCTGCCTGAGCAGAATACAAATGCGTATTTTGTTGCCGGATAATATAAAAGAATGATTCTTAGTGTCATTCATAATTTAAAACTAATGTAACACATATATCCACTTTCTCATTACTTTGCATTTTTTATCACATTTGCTCACACAACTATATCCGCTATAGCCCTCATTAGCTATATGGAGGGTAAATAAAAATGTATGCATTATTATAACACCTTACATATGGTATTGGCTTGTGTTTTAAGTTGAAGCCGCCCAAGTGGTACAAGAAGACGGGTCGCAGCAGTTGCTGGACTCCAGCATACAGAGCACTTCTATGCATGCAAATAAATGCATAATTCCAATGGGAAGAGAGAGACTGATTATATGCTGTCAATAAATGAGGAATTTGTGTTGATTGGTGTAGAGGTTGTTTACTTAGCAAAGTGAATATTTACTTTACAAAGTGTATACTCAGGTATGCCTGGTACACACTGTAAGGAGCTGTAAACTGAGGAGCTTGCTGTACTTACTATTTAATGTTTTGCTATTGTGTTCTGACAAGGGAACTGCCCCCAAGCCCCCCTCCCCACACCCCACCAGAACACACCGATCAGTGCTTGCAGCCATTGGTTGCAAGTGATGATTGGGTGTTGATTGGCTGCTAGTTTTCCAGCATGTCCATTAGGACGTTAGGTTGGCTTCTGTCAAACAGGCTGCTGTACACACTGGCCAAATCAACAGAAACAGTTCAACAGAAACCGGCCGATATTTGGCCCATATGTACAGTATCAGCCTTTAGTGTAATGAATAAGGTGAAGCTGTGTTTTTAATACCCAAATAAAAAATAAATAAAAAAACAATAAAAACAAGATTTTTACGTGCTCATGATTTATTAATTGAAGTGCACGCGGCTTCACCTCATTTACTAAGTTAAGTGAACATGCGCTTCACCTATTGAACATGCTCAATTCCTTAAAGTCTAAGTTCACCTTTGTTCACTATTTTTTTCTAAATTCAAGCATCCCTATGCACCAATATAGCAATAATGTACAGTACTTCTTTTGCAGAAATAACAAAGCCATATACTATGCAATATGACTGTACAATCTCTATATAATTTCCTTTAGATTAACCAAAACTTTTGAATAGGACAGCCCCCGTATCGGTCCATTCACTCTGCATCAAATCAGGCAGGCCCCTGCACTATATAGTTGATGGTAGATCTAAAGGAGAAGTCAGAACATACTTCTCCTGATTTCATTACTACAGCTCTATCCACACAGGGTGTTATCTTATCTCGCAGCACACCGACAAATAAACAAATATATGCAAAATCAATGCCTGTGTACATATTTAGTAACAACAGTGATTACTGATTAAACATGCAACTGGAGATGGGTGGGTAGGTAGGTAGAATGTAAGGATGAGCCGAACACCCCTCCCGGTTCAGTTCGCACTAGAACAGGCAAAAAATCCAGACGAATACACGAACACCGTTAAAGTCTATGGGACATGAACATGAAAAATCAAAAGTGCTAATTTTAAAGGCTTATATGCAAGTTATTGTCATAAAAAGTGTTTAGGGACCCAGGTCCTGTCCCAGGGGACATGTATCAATGCAAGAACAATGCAAAAACAAGTTTTTAAAATGGCAGTTTTTCGGGAGCAGTGATTTTAATAATGCTTAAAGTGAAACAATAAAAATGAAATATTTACTTAAATATCATGCCTGGGGGGTGTCTATAGTATGTATTTAAAGTGGCACAGTTTAAACGTGTTTAGAACAATACCACAACAAAATTACATTTGTAGAGGAAAAAAAAGTAATTTAAAACTAATCGCCGCTGTAATGAATTGTCGGATCTTGCCAATATAGATAAAACTCATTGAGAAAAACGGCATGGGGAACCCCCAGTCCATTACCAGGATCTTTGGGTATGGTATGAATATTAAGGGGAACCTCGAGCCAATTATTATTTTTTAAATGCATGGGGAGCCCCCAAAATCCGTACCAGACCCTTAACTGAGCATGCAACCTTGCAGGCCACAGGAAAAGAGGGGGGGAAGAGAGAGTACCCCCCTGCTGAACTATACCAAGCCACATGCCCTCAACATGGGGAGGATGCTTTGGGGTCCCCAAAGCACCTTTTCCCCATTTTTATGGGGACAAAGGCTACATCCCCATGACCCTTGCCCAATGGTTGTGGGGGTATGCGGGCAGGGGGCTTATCGGAGTCTGGAATCTGAACCCCCAGATCCCAGCCTCCCCCCTATGTGAATTGGTAACAGGTACATTGTACCCTTACCATTTCACAAAAAAGTGTCAAAAAAAGAAGAAAAAAGCTGCAACAGCTCCGCCTCCATGGGAGGCTCTTGCCGAGTGATGCTTCTTCTCGGTGACAACTGTTATATAGCTGAGGGCGGGGCCACTCGGTGACGTAAATGGGTGACCCTGCCCCCCTGAAGCCATGTGACATCAGAGTAAGGCGGACCTTTTACATCATCAAGTTCCCTCCTCAGCTATATAACAGCTGTCATTGAGAAGAAGCGTCACTCAGCGGGAGCCTCACATGGAGGCGGAGCTGTTGTGGCTTTTTTTTCTTTTTTCAGCTCGTCAGGCGGCATGAGATGGATCTACATCATGGGAGATTTTATTTTTTAATAAAGGACTTGTCCTAAAGTGTCTTTTTTACTATTTTTGACACTTTTTTTGTGAAATGGTAGGGGTACAATGTACCAGTTACAATTTACATAGGGGGGAGGCTGGGATCTGGGGTCCCCTTTTTCTGATGAGCCCCCCGCCCACAGACCCCCACAACCACCAGGCAAGGGTTGTGGAGATGAGGCCCTTGTCTCCATCAACATGGGAACAAGGTGTTTTGGGGACCCCAAAGCATCCTCCCCATGTTGAAGGCATGTGGCCTTGTACGGTTCGAGGGGGCACTCTCTCACCCCCCCTTTTCCTGTGGCCTGCCAGATTGCGTGCTTGGATAAGGGTCTTGTTTGGATTTTGGGGGGACCCCTATGCTACTTTTCTTTATTCTGGCACAGAGTTGAACCATTGGGCCATCCTTAGTAGGGTGGTAGAGGATGCAGGGTGTATGCTAATGAGGTCAGCTGGTCAACTCCTTCCTGTGTCATAACCTATAGTCTGTACAGGAAGTAAAGAAGAAGTAGTGGAGAAGTGTTTTTTTCAAACAGCCATGATGACAGTGAGGTAAGAGTGTGTAGAATAAATGGAAAGCTTTGCTATTTCTGCAAAAGAAGTACATGAATGCTATATTGGTACATAGGGGAGCTGAAATTTAGAAGAAAAAAAGGGACAGAGAAGGTAAAAAAGGGGGAGCGGTATGACTATATATCAAGAATAATGTACAAGTAAATGTGAGAGATGACATCACTAAGGGAGCTAGGGAGGAGGTGGAATCCTTATGGGTAGAGCTTCAAAGAGATGAAGCTAAGGGGGGAAATAATACTGGGTGTATGCTATAGGCCCCCTAACCTGAGGGAGGAGGGGGAGATGGCTCTCCTATCACAATTTGGATTAGCAGCAAGAATGGGAAGTGTTACCATAATGGGGGGTTTTAATTATCCAGACATTCGTCTAAGGCTCGCCCGTTTCTAAATGTCTTGCAGGACAATTTCATGGTTCAGATGGTAGGCGCACCAACTAGAAATGAAGCATTACGGATGTGGAAATACAGAGCAATTTAGGAAACAGCGATTATAGGTCAATTGACTTCAGTATAAATCACACAAATAGGAAACATAAGGGGACTACAAAGACATTGAATTTCAAAAGAGCCAAATTCCCTAAACTATGACCCTTGTTAGAAGGCATGAATTGGGATAAAATTTTAGGAACAAAGAACAGAGAAGGTGGGTTTGCTTTAAGAGCATATTAAATAAGGGCATTAGCCAATGCATCCCATTGGGTAATAAATTTAAAAGAACAAACAAAAGTCCTGGATGGCTTAACTCCAATGTACAAATGCATATAAAAGCAAAGGAGAAGGCCTTCAAAAAATACAAGGTTGAGGGATCATCATCAGCATTCAGATGTTATAAAAAATGCAACAAGAAATGTAAGGGTACAATTAGGGTGGCTAAGATAAAACACAAAAGACACATAGCAGAGGAAAGCATAAAAAAGTCCCAAGAAATTAGAAGTATTTAAACAGTAAAAAAGGGAGGACACACCATATTAGCCCGATAAAGAATGCTGAAGGACATCTGGTTACAAAGGATGGGGAGATGGCGAAGGTATTGAATTTAATTTTCTCCTCAGTCTTCACGAGGGAATTGGGTGGCTTCAGTAACCAAAACTGCAGTGCTTATCCTCATGACACATCACAGGAAGCACCTTCATGGTTATCAGATGGCTTGCACCCGATGGTACTTAGGGAAGTCAAGTAATTGCCAGACCATTGTTCCTAATTGATTGGAGAAAAGCCAATGTAGCACCAATATTTAAAAAGGGCCCCAAATACATCCTTGGGAGTTACAGACCAGTTAGCCTAACATCAATAGTATGCAAGCTGTTGGAGGGGATGATAAGGGACTATATACAAGATTTTAGTAATGAGAACAGTATAATTAGCAGTAATCAGCATGGATTCATGAAGAGTCATTCTTGCCAAACCAATCTAGAAACCTTCTATGAGAAGGTGAGTTGCCATCAAGATAAAGGAAGGTCCGTAGATGTGGTGTATCTGGAGTTTGCAAAAGCAAGTTCCCCATATATGTTTACTGTACAACATAAGGTCCTTTGGCATCGACCATAGGGTGAGTACCTGGATTGAAAACTGGCTACAAGGGCGAATTCAGAGGGTGGTAATAAATGCAGAGTACTCTAAATAGTCAGGGGTGGGTAGTGGGGTTGCACAGGGTTCTGTGCTGGGACCAATCCTATTTAATTTGTTCATAAACGACTTGGAGAATGGGTAAACAGTTCAAACTCTGTATTTACGGAGGATTTTAAGCTAAGCAAGGCAATAACTTCTCTGCAGGAAGTGGAAACCTTGCAAAAAGATCTGAACAAATTAATGGGGTGGACAACTACATGGAAAATTAGGTTTTTAATGTAGAAAAATGTAAAATAATGCATTTGGGTGGCAAAAATATTAATGCAATCTATACACTGGGGGAAGAACCTCTGGGAGAATCTAGGACGGAAAAGGACCTTGGGGTCCTAGCAGATGATAGGCTCAGCAATGGCATTCAATGTCAAGCTGTTGCTAACAATGCAACAGAATATTGGCATGCATTAAAAAGGGGTTCAACTACAGAGATAAAACGCTAATTTTCCCACGCTACAAGACTCTGGTCTGACTGCACCTAGAGTTTTCTACCCAATTCTGGGCACCAGTCCTCAGGAAGGATGTACTGGAAATGGAGCGAGTACAAAGATGGGCAACAAAGCTAATAAAGGGCCTGGAGGATATTAGATATTAGGAAAGGTTGTGAGCACTGAACTTATTCTCTCTGGAGAAGAGACGCTTGAGAGGGGATATGATTTCAATTTACAAATACCGTACTGGTGACCCCACAATAGGGATAATATTTTTTCATGGAAGGGAGTTTAACAAGACACGTGGCCACTCATTAAAATTAGAAGAAAAGAGGTGTAACCTTAACCTACCTAGAGGGTTCTTTACTGTAAGAGCGGCAAGGATGTGGTATTCCCTTCCACAGGCGGTGGTATCAGCGGGGAGCAGGGACAGTTTCAAAAAACTATTAAATAAGCACCTGAACGACCACAACGTACATAGATATACAATGTAATACTGACTTATAATCACACACATAGGTTGGACTTGATGGACTTGTGTCTTTTTTCAACCTCACCAACTATAAAATTTTGTGAACAAAGGTGAACTTAGCTTTTAATCAACCGTATTGCGCATTAACTTTGCTAAAGATTACAAAGTCTCTCAGTTCCTGCCAGAATGCCAGAAAAAGCCAGGACCCAACTGCACACTAAGGTCCCAAGGAATTATAAGGCTGGCCTGGAAAAAAAAGTGCTGAGGCTTTTTTTCCCCTTCTTTTAACCATTTAATCAAATAAGTCTACTGTTTGGGCTCTGATCAAAGAGCTGTTCATAACAATTGCAGTGATTATAGACTCAGAGTTATGTAGCTCCATCAACATTTCTGCAGTTTAAAACATTCATACAGCAGCTGCCAAGGACCACAGATGATGGGAAAAGCTTGAAGAAAGGCATGAAATGGGTGGCACAATATTTCCATTGATAGGGCAGAGGGAGCCCACACCTGACCTGTACTTAATTTAGTTTCACCGTTTCATTCTCATGGCTACATTTGACACTATTAATGATATGTAGCCAACGTAACTTAGTGCATGGGAAGCACAAAAACTAATTTCCTTACCTACATACATTTATTTAATTCTCTATTTTTTTATAGCAATAAACATGACAAAGGAGAATATAGAAAATGTAGATTGACAAATGGTGTGTTAGAAAAAAAAAGTGTCAAAATGCACTTCCACATTTTACCTTTTATCAATTATTCTGGACAGCAAACTCTTACATTCATGATTTTAATTACTTTGACTAAAATACCATTAAATAGGATATACATATTAAAGGTAGTGGTATGTGTACTAAGAACAGTGTTCTTTGTATATGAAACTATTTGCAAGATTTCTCAAACAATATATTTAACAGTTTGGACTTGTGAAAAATTGCCAAATGACTACTGACTTACTAGTCTACTTACGAGTATTGGGACACCTGCCTTTACACACACCCCAAACTCACTCATGCATGTCTTTATGGACCTTGCTTTGTGCACTGGTCCAAATCATTTGCTGGATGGGGATTATGGTGTGGGGTTGTTTTTCAGGGGTTAGGCTTGGCCCCTTAGTTACAGTGAAGGGAACTCTTAAGTCATCAGCATACCAAGACATTTTGGACAATTTCATGATCCCAACTTTGCGGGAAACAGTTTGGGGGTGGCCCCTTCCTATTAAAGCAAGACTGCACACCAGTGCACAAACAAGCTCCATAAAGACATGGATCAGTGAGTTTGGGGTGGAAGAACTTGACTGGCCAACTTCAACCTGATAGAACAACTTTGAGATGAATTAGAGCAGAGACTGCAAGTCAGGCCTTCTTATCCAACATCAGTGCCTGACCTCACAAATGTGTTTCTGGAAGAATGGTCAAACGTCCCCATAGACACACTCCTAAACCTTGTGGAAAGCCTTCCTAGAAGAGTTGAAGCTGTTATAGCTGCAAAGGGTAGGCCAACTCAACATTGAACCCTAAAGACTGGGATGCCATTAAAGTTCATGTGCATGTAAAGGCAGGCATTCCAATACTTTTAACAATCTATTGTATGAATAAATAAAGCTCATAGGGCAGTATATCAGTATAAAGTGGTATTTAGTAAGCTAAAATAGTGCACGCACAATATATTTGACGTACAATTATATATCAAGAAGCTGCAGTGCAATAAAATAAACTGTGCAAGCCTTCTAGCCAGTGGCCCCTGTGCATCATACATTTATGATTAACTCTAAATTAATAACCTGCAAAGGCTTTGAGTACCATAGTTTTTGTGCAATTTTACAGACATGTACAATTTTAGTCTTCACATGTTTGGTATTTATTTACTGTATATAACATATCTTTTATATTTTACAAAAAAATGTGTATTATATTGTGTTTGTGTGCAATAATATGTATTTTAGTGTATTTTTCCTGAAAAAAATATTTTGACAAACAGTTGCACAAATATTGTGCAACAAAAAAAAAATACAATTTCCACCATTTTTATTTAATTTAATAAAATATATGGTTGGCAGTTCTATGTAAGTCATTTTCATTTTCTCAAAAATTAAGATTTTAACATCTCAACTAGAAATTAAAAGAAAACAGCAGAGAGAATCTGCAAGGCATATATGAAATCCAGGAAGTTGTGGAATGAGCCAGTTGACAGGCAGCATTCACGCAACATGAAAGAGGAAATTTCAAGTAAGCATATATTGGATTGTGAATAATAACTTTTGTTTATATTTTATTTCAGTGCTAATGTTATCAAATTAAGTGTATGCAGAAGAGGTGTAGCAGACTTGAGAGGAAAGAGACAAACCTGCAAACAGCACAAATGAACTACAGGAGGCGAAAGAGCAAGGTAAAGGACTCGTCTAGGTCAGCAACAGGAATCAGGAGCAAATCCAAAACATCAAGCAATCAAGGACAAAGCATCAAGTCAATAATGATCACAACAGGAACTAAACATGTCAGAGGACAACTGTAAGAGAAGCTCAGTTGAACCATAAGGCCATTATATGCACATGCTTATAATTCTGAGCAAAGGCTCAATACAGAACAGGCATTAGCACACATGTGCATACATATTAGCATGTGCACAAGACAGACCGTGCATATGCATGAGCACGCGCACACACATACTGAACTATGGCATGAACAGATTGCTGAGTGGTCTTCAGACAATTCCAGTTTAACCTGCCCCTTGACTTGCCTACCCGTGCTTGATCCGACTTACTCTTGACCAATCTCTAGATTCCTGCGTGGCTATGGTGACCTCTACTTGTGCTCTGACCCTGCTCCTATCTTGTGCTTCTGTGCATTGCTGCCCAGCTATGCCTTCATCTTAAAATCCATCTCCATCTTATCTTCCTGTACCTTTTGTTGATGACCTTTTGGTGTTTGTCCTGGCTACTCTTCTGCCTGCTGATCAAGCTTCACTGTGTTCCAGTTCCTGGTTCCTGTCTGGTTATCCATAGTCATCTGCTTCCTGCAAACCTCAGCTGGTGCTGCCTGTTATACTGGCCCTTGTGTCACTCTGTGTACTCACACCTCCCGTCATCACTACCATGGGTGTTGGACAAGAGGTGCAAGAGAAGCCCCCTCTACAGCATGATCTCCACCAGGTGCATGACAACAACACACCAGGCCTTTAAAAGGTGTTTTAATGTGTGATAAAATCCAGGTGTGTAGGGGTCATATATTCAAGCTTTTCACATGCGTGCATGGCCATGCTAGTACCCATTTGATGGTGGCATGTATGTGGAAACATTGTTTGTGCAACTTTCATTATTCTGCAGTGTATGCATGTTTTTCTATTTCAAACCATTTTAAGTTATTGCTTCTAACTTTGCACCTGTTTAGTAAATTGCAAGTTAAAGTTGCTCTCTGTCTGGTCATTTATTGTAATGCATTATAGTACATTGCAACCTGCTGTCCAAAAATGCAAGATTACCTACTTTTTTCAGCACACACCAACACAGCAGAATGGTATAAACGGAAAGAATAAGATATTAGGCAAATTGCCTTGAGGCTGGGGTGATTGAGCCATAAAAGGTTATAGTTTAAAGATGTAGAGGAAAAACACTAAGATATCAATGACCTACACGGAATTCCATGTAATGAGTACAAAGAATGTACACTAGTTATACTAATAATTTTTCAGATTGTTTATACCAGCAACTAAGATATTGCTGAATTGGCAACTTAAAATTTGTATGCAACTCTTCTGTTTCTGGCAGTGTTAATTGTTGTTGTTTTTCAGTTATGGTTTGGCTGCTTCTATTTGTCTCTTGGCTGTAAGCAAATCAGAATCTGCCAAAATCTTTCAGGATATTGTGGATTTTTCCAGATAGCTGTAAGTGGCTGCCCGCTTTTAGTTCAGTCCAGGTGGTTTAAAAAAAAAAGTACTTGAAAAATTGCTAACAGTTAACATTTTCCACAATGAGGGATTAACAAAGCAACATCCTTAAAGTGTTTATAATGGAAAAAACATTTTTTTTATAGATTTGATACAGTAGATACAACAATGTAAAAAAGAGCTTCAGGTGTCCTCCAGAATCCTTTAAAATCTAAAAAAAAAAAAAAAATCATATATCAAAAATATCTTTATTCAAATTATTGCACCCAGAACCCTAACCCAATTAAAACCAATAAAATACCATAAATTTCCCTCATCTCTTGGAAAAGAAACAATGTGATCTAAACCCAACAGTGAATAAATGGCCGAAATAACCTAAAAATCAACAATCTAAGTTGTCACAGTCACATGTGGACTGCATGGCAAGCACTCAACATAACAACCTATGCTGAGCAAAGTTGTATACAATCAAATTCTCAAAAATAATGATGTAAACTGGCCAATCATTGGGTCCTGTCCAGGTACAATATAAAACACCACTGCATTAATGCAAAATTGTTGATCTAACTTGAACATGAACAGAGTTAGTCTCTCAAAATACAACAGTATCCCAGTAGATGCAGAGTACATACTATATATGGACTCAAATATATAATATCACAGGGTCACTCAGGGTGAAGGTAGACTGTAAATCAGTAACAGGGCAGCAAAACGGTAATTCAGGACAAATTCAGCTAGCATACACTGGTGAGTTTTGGTCATACAGGACAGTTCCAAAGATAAATTTAGCACTTTCACATTGCACATCCTTTATTTATTTTTTTGATAGGTCATGAGCACATGAAGACAGTCCAGCAGGTGTACTACAGAAAGCACCCAATACAGGTACACAATAAAAAACCTCCAAATGAATTATTGCTTACACTTACTGTACTATTGGTAAAAATGGTAAAATAAATATTATTGTACCTTGTATGTATTAACTTGTCTAATCCCCTAGTTAGCTAGTCTATTTAAACTCTGACCACATGTTACTATTGATATCACAATAATACAAGGTTAGCTATGAAACCAAGCACACGGCTTAATAACAAAGTCTTATTTATTTCCTAAGAAAATAGGAATACGCTAACACAAAAGTATTAAAATAATATTTCATAAACATATATCAACAAAACACATCATATCAGAATATCAAAGATACTTATCCCAAGGCTCTCCGTGAGGCTTTGTATCATCGGGCTAGGCTCAGATGTTAAAGAGATAGCCATGTGGCTGAGGCACAAGCCAGGAGCGACAAGGGTCAAACTGCTTCCTGTGTGCCCTTTTTACACATTCCTTCAGACCCATTTGTATCCACCCCCACCATCCTCCTGTCCAATGAGGTATTGCCAAGAAGTAGTCTTTATAACATCTGTCCATTCTCAGGAAGCCTGCTGTATTGTCCATTAGGGGGCGGCGTTTGTCCATGAATCACCATCTGGGTCAAATCTTCATAGACGTCTTGGTCTTTGATCTTCTGTAGCTCAACCCATCAGTCATCTTGGCCGAAGTGGCTCTCTTTGAAGCTTTGTTAATCAAGCACTTCAATCTTTATCACACCAGGTGTTCTGCAGCCAGGCTCTACTTCCCTGCCAGGGGGGCAGGAATCAACACCCTGCTGGGTCAACTTGCAACTTGCAACTCTCAACTTAGGCCACCTGGCTGTATC
The DNA here is from genome assembly GCF_037356315.1 of Lithobates pipiens. Lineage (NCBI taxonomy): Eukaryota > Metazoa > Chordata > Amphibia > Anura > Ranidae > Lithobates > Lithobates pipiens. The sequence goes on from NW_027507718.1 coordinate 3,432,614, forward strand.
ATCCAGGAAGTAAACCTCCAGAAATATGACATTAGTTCATGTTGCTATCCAACAACTATGCTTATACTGTCCATATTGGACTGTAGAAGCCATATAAGCCAGCAAGGTTAAAACCTCCTCAATCGGTTAAAGCAGTAGTTAAACACAATAACGAAAAAAATATTGGGCCCCAGGCAGTTTACATCTTAACATGCTAGCATGAACCTCGATCAGCTGTACTAAACTGCAGCAAAAAAATAAAAAATGGGCCCGTGTAGTTCAAGTCAAAATGTGCTAGTATGCAAACATTGTTTTTGTGTACACTTCTGTGCTATCTGGTAAGTATGTGAAATTCTGTGTGTAAGGTGGGTGCTGCTCACATACATATGCATTCCCGTATGTGTGTTAAACTGTTAAAATTATAGTTATGCGGCGCTCCCTCCAAATGTGGTAAAGTGGTTTAAAATAATACAAATGATGCTCTTGCTGCGTATCGTGAATTTGTATACACCAATCAAATAATAAATGTAAAAGACCATCCACATCAATATATAATGAAATCATCTGTGATATGTGATATGGGAAAAAAAATTAGAAAAAAAAGTCTAATGCCACGTACACATGATCGGATATTCCGACAGGAAATGTTGGATGTGAGCTTGTTGGCTGAAAGTACGATCGCGTGTATGCTTCATCGGACATTTGTTGTCAGACATTCCACCAACAAATGTTGGCTAGCAGGTTCTCAAATTTTCCTCCAACAAAACTTTGTTGTCGGACTTTCTGATCGTGTGTACACAAGTCCGAAGCACAAAATTTCACGCATGCTCGGAATCAAGTACGAGCCAGAAGCGCTCGGTCTTGTAAAACTAGCGTTCTTAATGGAGATATCACATACGTCTTGTACGTCACTACATTGGTAGTTGTTGGCCAACATTTGTGTGACAGTGTGCATGCAAGACAAGTTGGAGCCAACACCCTTCAAACAAAAACTCACGGTTTTGTTGTCGGAAAGTCCGAACGTGCGTACGGGGCATAAGGATTGTATCAACAATATAATTAGAGATCAGTCCCAAAGTGTAAAAACGACATACACTCCTTTTTCATCGTGTGCACAGTTGCTGTAGTGTGTTATCACTGTCATGCAAACGTGGTCCCACCACCTTCACTCCAATGTGCTTACCTCTAGGTATGGACCTAAGAATCGTCAATATATGCTTAATCCCCCTGGGATATGGATATGCTGGTGTCTTGTGTCTCTGGTAACCTCAAAGTACCTTGGTGGTTATATGTGGCTGGTGTCCCTTTAGGAAGCCTCCGGTCTCTTATCCTCTGTGGAACAAGACACCAACATATCCATATCCCAGGGGGGATTAAGCGTATTGGACCTCGTTTGCATGACGGTGACAACATACTACAACAACTGTGCACACAGTGAAAAAGGAGTGTATGTAGTTTCTACACTTTTAGGAGATATTAGGAGATATGCACATTTAGGAGGTATTTACTGTACCTACAGGTAAGTCTTATTACTGTATACAGTAGGCTTACCTATAGGTAAAATTCAACCAAGGGACATTACTCCCACTTTAAAACTACCCATAGTAGTAAGCAACAGTCAGGCTTTCTGTGAGAAGGCTATAATGGAGGAGTTTGTACCTTACTGGAACTGAAACAGAAAAAAGTTCAGTCCAAATAGGATGCACTAGAAAGGTCACACGATGTAATCCAAAGATTGGATTTTCCTGTAGAGCAATTTACATCCCATTTAGTTGTATTGCTGTCTGTGTGCTTACTGGGAAGATTCACCATATCTATCCATCCTGGTAACCACGTCACAGAGCGCTTTAGCCTCCAGGACACAGCAGTGAGATAGGGGTCATAGTATGAAGTGACTGCACTCTGTGAAGGATACAGGCTTCTGACACTCCCAAAAGTGTTTATTGCTGAAGAGATACAATTTGCCAGAGAGGTGAGCATAATACCTCTACTATTGCGGGGGGGGGGGGGGGGGGTTGTTTTGTGTAGAGACTGATAAGGTTTGTTTAAATTTCAGGATCTGGGATGTCTCAAAGCAATGAGTTTGAAAATAAACAGTGGCTGAATCCAGGAATGATTGCAGGGGTATGTTTTCCCATTTAGTCTAAAGCTTTTACCCAACTTCTACTCGATTAACTTTTACATAATGCCATTCTTATATTAATAATCCATCTACATTTGGTCCTTGGTCACTCTACCCACTGGATCAATGACACAGTATGCATTCTATGCATGAAGGTAAAAAAACCTTCTGTGTGCGTCGCCGCCAGCCCCCCCCCCCCCCAATACTCCCCTGAGATCCCTCTCGATCCAGCAATGTGCACGAGAGCTGAAATTCTCTCGATTCTCTCATTCCTCATTGGCTGAGACAGCAGCAGAAGCCATGGGCTTCTACTACTGTCAATCACAGCCAGTGAGGCAATGAGGAGAGAGCGGGGGGCGGGGCCAAGCCGTGACCGTGTGTTTCATGAATGCATAGAGCAGGGCTTAGGAGTGAGCACGCATCAGTGCTCCCAGAGCAAGTGGCTTGTTATTGGGAGCACTGGCTGCAGAGGGGGAGCCAGGAGCGCCGGTGGGGGACACGAAAAGAGGAGGATCGAGGCGGCTCTGTGCAAAACCACTGCACAGAGCAGGTAAGTCTGACATGTTTGTTATTTTAAAAAAAATAACCTTGTAACATATTTCTGTGTCACTCAAAAAAACTGTACAAGCCGATGATGATGGCAAGGGAAAAACTATAGAATGTACCGCTGCACACTTACAACTGTAAACATTTTTGCAATTAGAACTTTTAATAGTAATTTGTATTGAATATAACAGTGACCCCACACAGTCTGCTTCAATTTTCATCTGGCCATTATTACAATTACACATTTAATAAGTTCATGCAGCATAATACCATTTTTTTGAAAAGATCATATTAATTTTAAATTGAACACATTGAAATTTAAACCAGGGTAAAGTTGATCTAACATAAGTGATTTTTCTGTCTGTTTTTTTAAGTACATGCATGCTAAGTTTCGTGTAAATGTAACGATTATAAATATTCATTACACTTTAAAGGCTTCATGCACAGGAACCCTGACAGGCGCCTTTATCTTTCCAAAGGACAGAGCAGCCTCTGATCATGCATTATCCAGGATCAGTACCTATTCCCAGGACTCAGATGACAGAATCATGTAATTCCTGGTGCCTGTGCAGTTCCTGGATGTGTTCGGGAATATCTAGCAGAGATCATATCCTGCTGAGGCCTCCTACCTTGTGCTTGCCACAAAGTTACAATGTTCTAGTTTGATCACTTGAGTAAAGGAGACTGAGGGAATGCTTCCTTCTGCCTCCAGCAGAATGTAGATATCTTTCAGCCTAGGCAAAGTCACTTGCTTGTAGCACAATAACCCCTTTTTAATGATAAAAGGTGGACAATTTCTGGAAAATTATGCTGTTCCTTTATACTGTAACATGTGAGGAATTTAATCATGCAGACTAGTATGGATACTAAAAAGTTCCACTTTAAGGCTGGACTCACACTTACAGTATGTGTCTCCATTTTCAGGTGTTGACAAATGGAAAAAAAAACAACAAATGTTTAACGTATATCAGCACACCTCATATATGTAACGAATATATTACAAATGGCAAACCTGTGTACATTAAATAATGCGCATTGAAAGTCATAGGTGTGAATGGGCCCTATGACTTATTAAATGGCTATGAGTGGTCATTATAGCCAAAAAAGCTTTTTCTTATGCTGACAAATTCACTGTAGACTGTGGACCTCTAAGCCAATGAGTGTTTTCCAGTGTTTTTCCTAGCACGTGCATTCATCATTTTTTTTCATTCACACAGAAGGAATTTGCAAGCAGTTTTGATAGATGAACAGCTATGACAGTTTTTTTTATAAGTAGATAGTGATATTTGCTACACCTACATCAAGAAAGTTTATTGTCTTCATTGATGATGGTTTTGAAAAGGGCATGATTACAAAAAATTAGGAAACTTTTTGATATTAAGAAATTGCTATCTCAATTTTTTTTATTACAGGTATTTATATAGTACCAACAATTTATGTAGCACTTTACATACTGTACCATTGACATTAGTCCCTGCCGTCAAAGAGCTATGGTTCTGATCGCCCACATACTTGGGCCAATTTAGACAGGTGCCAATTGTCCTACCAATATGCCGTGGCATTTGGGAGGTAACCCGAAGTGCCCGGGGGAAACCCAGGCAAGCACAATCCAAGAAAATAGTGTCCTGGCCAGAATTCAAACAGAGGACCTTAGTGATACAAGGCAGAAGTGCTAACCACTAAGCCAATGTGCTACCCCAGTCATTTCAGATATTAAGTCTCCAACTTAAAATTTATCTCACTATATACAGGTGCATCTCAAAAAATTTGAATATCATCAAAAAAGTTAATTTATTTCAGTAATTCAATTCAAAAAGTGCAACTCATATATTTTAAATAGATGCATTACACACAGAGTGATATATTTTAAGCATTTCTTTTTTTTTCAGAAAATTATAAAATGACATAAGACCAATAAAAAAGGGATTTTTAATACAGAAATGTTGGCTTACTGTATGTTCATGTACAGTATAGTATGCACTATACCAATACTTGGTCGGGCTCCTTTTGCATGAATTACTGCAAATGAACTACACATGAATCAATGTGGCGTGACATGGAGATGATCAACCTGTGGCACTGCTGAGGCGTTATGGAAGCCCAGGTTGCTTTGATAGTGGTCTTCAGCTTGTCTGCATTTTTGGGTCTAGTGTCTCTCATTTTCCTCTTGACAATACCCCACAGATTCTCTATGGGGTTTAGGTCAGGTGAGTTTGCTGAGCAATCAAGCACAGTGATACCATGGTTGTTAAAACAGGTATTGGTACTTTTGGCAGTGTGGGCAGGTGTCAAGTCCTTCTGGAAAATTAAATAAGCATCTCCATAAAGCAGACCAGCAGAGGGAAGGATGAAGTGCTCTAGAATTTCCTGGTAGAGAGCTATGCTGATTTTGAACTTAATAAAACACAGTGGACCAACACAAGCAGTTGACATGGCTCCCCAAATCATCACTGACTGTGGAAACTTCACACTGGATCTCATGCAACTTGGACACTCTTCCTCCAGACTCTGGGACCTTGATTTCCAAATGAAATGCAACATTTTCCACAGCCTGTGATGATTTGGGGAGCCATGTCATCTGCCATGTCACCTGTTGGTGTTGGTCCACTGTGTTTTATCCCCTTGACAAAGCCCCTCTACCCCCATGTTGAGGGAATGTGGCTACATGCTCACCCCCTTTTTCCTGGCTTGCTGGGCTGCATGGTTGGAAAAGTGTCTGGCATAGATTTTGGGGGAGAGGGCTAACACCATTTTTGTTATGGGCCCTCCTGGAAATCCATATGGAGAGACCTCCATGCCTTTCTTTTTCATTTGTTTACATTCTGATGAGGCACTGGTTGTTAGGATGACAGTGTGTGTCGGCTCTTTAACCACTTGCCGCCCGCCCTATTACAAATTGACGGCGGCAAAGTGGTTTCATTATCCTAACCGGACGTCATATGACGTGATTAGGATAATAAGCCGCTGCGCGCCCCCGGGGGCGCGCATCGCGGTGATCGTTGTTGCGGGGTGTCAGTCTGACACCCGGCAACTACGATCTCGGTAAAGAGTCTCCGACGGAGACTCTTTACCATGTGATCAGCCGTGTCCAATCACGGCTGATCACAGTGTAAATGGGAAGAGCCGGTGATCGGCTTTCCCTCACTCGCGTCTGTCAGACGCGAGTAGAGGAGAGCCGATCGGCTGCTCCTCTGACAGGGGGGGTCTGTGCTGATCGATTATCAGCACAGCCCCCCCGAGGATGCCCACACTGGACCACCAGGGACACCACTAGACCACCAGGGAAAAGGTAATAACAATCCATAATCCTCCCTAGACCACCAGGGTGCCAGTCAGCACAATGGGTGCCAATCAGTGCCCATAATGGATGCCAATCAGTGGCCACAATGGGCATCACTGATTGGCATGCATTATTGTTTGGCACTGATTGGCATCCATTACTATAACACCGATGCCGCCTATGAGTGCCCACCTGTGCCGCCTATGAGTGCCCACCTGTGCTGCCTGAGTGCCCACCTGTGCCGCCTGAGTGCCCACCTGTGCCGCCTATGAGTGCCCACCTGTGCCGCCTATGAGTGCCCACCTGTGCCGCCTATGAGTGCCCACCTGTGCCGCCTATCTATGCCCACCTGTGCCGCCTATCTATGCCCACCTGTGCCGCCTATCCATGCCCACCTGTGCCGCCTATCCATGCCCATCCGTGCCGCCCATCCGTGCCAGCTATCAGTGCCAATTTGTGCCACCTATCAGTGTCCGTCCGTGTCGCCCATCCGTGTCGCCCATCCGTGTCGCCCATCCGTGTCGCTCATCAGTGCCGCCTATCAGTGCCACTTCATTGGTGCCACATTGGTGCCCATCAGTGCCACCTTATCAGTGCCCATCAGTGTAGCCCCATCAGTGCCCATCAGTGAAGGAGAAAACATACTTATTTACAAAGTTTTGAAACTGAAACAAAAAAAAAACATTTTTTTTTTCAAAATTTTCGGTACTTTTTTATTTGTAGCGCAAAAAATAAAAACCGTAGAGGTGATCAAATACCACCAAAAGAAAGCTCTATTTGTGGGAAAAAAATGATAAAAATTTCATTTGGGTACAGTGTAGCATGACCGCGCAATTGTCATTCAAAGTGCGACAGCGCTGAAAGCTCAAAATTGGTCTGGGCAGGAAGGTGTTTAAGTTCCCTGTATTGAAGTGGTTAATAACCAACACCAAACATAGGCAAACATGCACATACGTATACATGTATTTTTGGTGTATTTCCATTAAAGTCTGTGGGGTCCAAATGCATGCTGCATCACACCAAAGTAGTACAGAGCCCTTTTCTAAAATCATTCTTTGCTTAGTTGCATTGAAGTGAAGAGGACACCATTTAAAACAATGTGATTTCCACTGTCATGTTATTCTTTACAACTAAAATCGCATCTGAAATTACACTTATATGAACCTTGAAACTTTTATGATTTTATTTACCTCATTTGAAATGGATACCAATTCATTCTTGTATGTGCATTGAAAGTACCCTTCACACTTTTGTTCTAGATATGTTCCATACACTCAGATCAGGGTAGAGATTTTGACAGCAGCTAATTAAAGAGTTACTTTAAAGTGGCAGGCAAAAAAACCCCCGTCGGTAGCGGAGTGGAGACAACTAATAACAGAGACGATCTGGAAGGAAAAAGTAGTATATGTAAGGAGAGGGAATTTTAGGGAATTTAATAAAATGTGGAAACCATGGTTAGATAAGTTGGGATACACAGTATAAAGATTTGGAGTGAATGGGGACTGGAGGGAGGAAGGAGAGAGAGAACATGTGGTATAGGTGATAAGAAGTTAGAGGTATAGAGAGTAACACGGTCACAGTTTGTGCATGAGGGGCCCACTGCATCTTCCTGTTATGTACGTGAAGGGGGGGGGGGGGGGTGGGGGGGGAGAGGGGGAGGGAAATGTCAATGTGGAAAACGGAGTGTTTAACTGTATAAAGTTTGTGAATGGAAAAATTATTATGAAAATAAATAAAGATTATGTAAATTAAAAAAAAAAGAGTTACTTCTGCTGCTGAACATTCACAAAAGTTAAACCACCCTCAATCACCCTAAAGGTGATGCTCTCCCTGAGAGATTCAACAGGACCTTATCTGGGGATGCAGGGTTGAAGCCATTGTCCATGCTTATATCAGCACCAGGCATGACATGAGAGTACAGTAATCTCCCCCTATTTCCTGATGTTCAGAAGGAAGTCCAGATTGCCCAGTGACCTCCTGTTAGGAGTCTCTGTATTATGACTGTATTAGTCATCAAAACCCTTACCAATATGTGTCTTGTCTAAAAGATACTCTCAAGTCTGCTTACTGTTTAGCTGAAGAAAATACAGCTAAAATAAATGAAGGAAACAAAAGAGGTTTGATCTCTATGTGAGAGATCTGAAACCAAGTGACTGAGTCTTGCTATGGGCATCTGGAATAAGCTGGCTAACTAATGGTGGGAAAGGATTTTTACAGTGTTGAACAAATTGTCGGGGATTTCAGTATGCAAAACAAAGGGACCAGAAGGGAAGAGCAAAGCCTAGCATAGAAATTATTTTGCTGCCTATTCCTCAAGTCAGTGATGAAGATAGCTCAGATGACACTTCAGAGAGTCAGGGCCGGATTAAGAACATCATGGGCCTGGTGCTGAGGATTATGGTGGGGCTTTTTATTAAAAAAATTAAAAATTTAAAAAAATAATAGTTAAAAATGCAAACAATGTTTTGTTATAACAAATGAAATTAAATAGAGAGAGGGAGGATGAGAGAGAGAGGAAGGGGATGAGAGAGAGGTGAGGGGTAAGGGAGGGAGGATGAGACAAAAAAGGGGGATTAGAGAGAGGTTTTTCCTAAAACAGTCAGTGCTGCCAGCTATAATTAGCAACACTGATCATTGTATTCTGTGGGTTGGGAAGGCTCCCCACTGGCAGAACACAATAACACTCAGGGATTGATTCACCATCCACAGGTCAGTAAGTGAGAAGGTGTATGGGGACAGGCTGGGGAAAGAGGTCTGTCAGCAGGGGGGTGTGAGGTGGTCATGGAGGGATATCAATCAGCGGATGGGGGGAGTAACTAGGAGTGATATTTTTTGGAGCAGGGTCTGTCATTTGCAGGTTGGGAAATGGTCACCTGTGATATAAGTTGAAGGGAACTGGCTAACATGGAAAGTGCCTGAGGGGTGACCCGGTTGGAGGTGTGAAATGGATGATGTGTTTTAAGTTCCTTTCACATTTGTAGTAATTCTTACTGCCCTCTGAAAAGTGATCTGTGGTGTATTGCTTTTCAACAAGTGGTATAGCAGCAGCTGACAGGCATGAGGTGCTACTGCCGCCTCCTTTTTTTTTTTTTGTACATTGCTGAATGGCAGTTTTATATAGTTGGACTATGCTGCTACTGTGAGCGAGTTTGATAGGCAGTATTGCCTGTAAAACTCTGCAGACTCCAAGATATCCATTGAGCTCAGTGCCTCTGGCAAGAAGTGAGGAGAGGCACTGTGAGCTCATTCTCTCAGTCTGCTGCAGGGTGTGCCAGCTTGTATTTAAACTGGCTGCTCCGTATGTAGCTTCTAACAGGCTGTGCAAGGAGGCCTGTATCTCCAGGACAAGTAGTGGGGTAGACCTTGAGCTCCGCACCCCCTAAATGTGGGCTCTATGTGACCCCTGTTTTTTTTTTTAAATGGGCCTATCTTAAGGTAAGGGGCCTGGAGCTGCAGCTCCAATAGCCCCTATGTTAATATAGCCCTGCAGAGAGTAACCAAAAGTGAAAACAATATTACCAGCACTATAACCAAATCTCATGTATCACAACACTAAAAACAGAAAGTAAATGCGGATGCAGCTATAAACATGACCAATGTGAAAAAGAGTCAGGGCCTTGAAGTGCATCAAATGGCTGCTGGTTGCTTTGTGATAATACTGAGGCTTTGGTTCTGAGAGAGGTGGAAAACTGATGTGGCTCCCTCTCCGGCTGAATTTCAGTCAGCGGTCCTGGTTTCTCACCTCTCCTCTCTCTAGCCAAGAGTAGGGCAGCGGGATTGCATATCATCCGCCTGGGACCTCCACCCCAGGCACATACAATTGATTTTATATGTAAGTGTACATTACTTTGTATTAAAGTCTGTTGGTCACTCTTGATTGGAGTTACATAGTTACATAGTAGGTGAGGTTGAAAAAAGACACAAGTACATCAAGTCCAACCTATGTGTGTGGTTACATGTCAGTATTACATTTTATATCCCTGTATGTTGCGGTTGTTCAGGTAGTTATCTAATAGTTTCTTGAAACTATCAATGCCCCCGCTGAGACCACTGCCTGTGGAAGGGAATTTCACATCCTTGCTGCTCTTACAGTAAAGAACCCTCTACGTAGTTTAAGGTTAAACCTCTTTTCTTCTAATTTTAATGAATGGCCATGAGTCTTGTTAAACCCCATTTTGTGAAAAAGTTTTATCCCTATTGTGGGATCACCAGTATGGTATTTGTATATTGAAATCATATCCCCTCTCAAGTGTCTCTTCTCCAGAGAGAATAAGTTCAGTGCTCACAACCTTTCCTCATAACTAATATCCTCAAGGGCCTTTATAAGCTTTGTTGCCCTTCTTTGTGCTCGCTCCATTTCCAGTACATCCTTCCTGAGGACTAGTGCCCAGAACTGGACAGCATACTCCAGGTGCGGGTGGACCAGAGTCTTGTAGAGTGAGAGAATTATCATTTTATCTCTGGAGGTGATCCCCTTTTTAATGCATGACAATATTCTGTTTGCCTATCATCTACTAGGACCCCAAGGTCCTTTTCCATCCTGGATTCCCTCAAAGGTTCTCCACCCAGCATATAGATTGCATTCATATTTTTGACAACAAAATGCATTATTTTATATTTTTCTACATTGAACCTCATTTGCCATGTAGTTGCCCACCCCATTAATTTGTTCAGATCTTTTTGCAAGGTTTCCACATCCTGCAGAGAAGTTATTGCCCTGCTTAGCTTAGTATTGTCCGCAAATACAGAGATTGAACTGTTTACCCCATCCTCCAGGTCGTTTATGAACAAATTAATAGGATTGGTCCCAGCACAGAACCCTGGGGGATCCCACTACCCACCCCTGACCAGTCCGAGTACTCCCCATTTATCACCACCCTCTGAACTTGTCCTTGTAGCCAGTTTTCAATCCATGTACTCACCCTATGGTCCATGCCAACAGACCTTATTTTGTACAGTAAACGTTTATGGGGAACTGTGTCAATAGCTTTTGCAAAATCCAGATACACCACGTCTACGGGCTTTCCTTTATCTAGCTGGCAACTCACCTCCCCATTGAAGGTTAGTAGATTTTGGCAAGAACAATTCTTCGTGAATCCATGCTGATTACTGCTAATGATACCGTTCTCATTACTAAAATTTTGTATATAGTCCCTTATCTTCCCCTCCAAGAGTTTACATACTATTGATGTTAGGCTAACTGGTCTGTAATTCCCAGGGATGTATTTTGGACCCTTTTTAAATATTGGTACTACATTGGCTTTTCTCCAATCAGCTGGTACCTTTCCAGTCAGTGGACTGTCAGTAAAAATTAGGAACAATGGTCTGGCAATTACTTGACGAGTTCCCTAAGTACCTCGGGTGCAAGCCATCTGGTCCTGGTGATTTATTAGTGCTAAGTTTCCCAAGTCTAATTTTAATTCTGTCCTCTGTTAACCATGGAGGTGCTTCCTGTGATGTGTCATGAGGATAAACCCTGCAGTTTTGGTTACTGAAGACCCCCGATTCCCTCGTGAAGACTGAGGAGAAGAATAAATTCAATACCTTCACCATTTCCCCATCCTTTGTAACCAGATGCCCTTCCTCATTCTTTATGGGGCCAATATGGTCTGTCTCTCTTTTTTACTGTTTATATACTTAAATAATTTCTTGGGATTTTGTTTGCTCTCCTCCGCTATGTATCTTTCATGTTTTATCTTAGCCGTCCTTATTGCACCCTTACATTTCTTGTTGCATTCTTTATAAAGTCTGAATGCTGATGATGATCCCTCAACCTTGTATTTTTTGAAGGCCTCCTCTTTTGCTTTTATATGCATTTTTACATTGGAGTTAAGCCATCCAGGACTTTTGTCTATTACCCAATGGGATGCATTGGTTAATGCCCTTATTTAATATGCTCTTAAAGCAAACCCATCTCTCCTCCTTGTTCTTTGTTCCTAAGATTTTATCCCTATTTATGCCTTCTAGTAAGGTTCATAGTTTAGGGAAGTTGGCTCTTTTGAAATTCAGTGTCTTTGTATTCCCTTTATGTTTCCTATTTGTATGATTTATATGGAAGCCAATTGACCTGTAATCGCTGTTCCCTAAATTGCCCCTTATTTCCACATCCGTGATCCGGTCTGTATTATTGGTAATCAGTAGCTCCAGTAACACATTATTTCTAGTTGGTGCGTCTACCATCTGATCCATAAAATTGTCCTGCAAGACATTTAGGAACTGGCGAGCCTTAGATGAATGTGCGGTTCCCTTTGCCCAGTCTATGTCCGGATAATTAAATTCCCCCATTATAATAACACTTCCCATCCTTGCTGCTAAAATAAATTGTGATAGGAGATCTGTCTCCTCTTCCTCCCTCAGGTTAGGGGGTCAATAGCATACTCCCAGTATTATTTTTCCCCTTAGCGTCATCCCTTTGAAGCTCTACCCATAAGGATTCCACCTGCTCCCTAGCTCCCTTAGCGATGTCTTCTCTCACATTCACTTGCACATTATTCTTGATATATAGGCATACCCCTCCCCCCTTTTTATCCTCTCTATCCTTGCGATAAAGGGTATAACCTTGAATTTTTACCAGCCAATCATGAGAGCTGTTGAACCAGGTCTCTGAAATTCCCACAAAATCCAAATCCTCCTTGTACAATAGTATCTCTAGTTCACCCATCTTGTCCGCCAGGCTCCTGGCATTGGTGAACATGTCACGTAGTTTAGACCAATTGCATATTATCCTTTTATTGGGTGTTTTGATATTGCAACTAGGACTTGCTACTATACTTACCTTGGGTTTATGTGCTTTGGTCAACCTACCCCTAATGCCCCCAATACTACCCTCTGGAATATGTTCCACGCTGACTATCTCTACCTCTGGACCCTCCCACCCTTCACCTGGTTTAAAAACCCCTCTACCTTTTCGGCCATCTTCATTCCCAGCTGATCTGCACCCTCCTCATTTAGGTGCAGTCTGTCCCTTCTATAGTACCGGTTATCGACTGAGAAGTCATCCCAGTCCTCCAGGAACCCAAACCCCAATGGCTCCTGCTGCTATCAGTCTGTCCAATGAGGAGAGAGACAGTGGCTGGAGCCGCTGCGCTTGTGCACATCGCTGGCTCAGGTAAGAAAAAGGGGGGGGGGGGTGGGGGGGCTGCAGCACAGAAGGTTTTTCACCTTAAAGCATAGAATGCATTAAGGTGAAAAACCTTAAAGCTTTAGAACTGCTTTAATTGCAGCTGCCCATAGCTTCTTGAGTGTGTTTCTGAATCCTTGGGACAGACATATCCCTGCCCAATTGTTATTATCTCACATGCACAATGTCAGATAGACTTATACGTCTGATTTCGGAGCAGGAATGCCTCTGCCGCCTATGTTTGGCTGTCCATTTGACAGCTTTCCAACAGCATGGGTTCAGACTCTTGTCATACTCTGACTATCATCACTAGTCAGGACAACAAAGGAAATATAAAACTTAAAAAAAAAAAGCCTGTTTCTTTCAGGAATGAACGTTTAAGTGTATTCTGGAAAGATCTACTTTAGTACTATATGCTCCATGTTGTTTGTAGTATGTCATGAGGGATTATTATTTGCCAACAAAATAGTTATTTAACGCCTCAGAATAGCACAATATGCAACACAATACTTAATGTGACATTATTATACTGCCATGGCATTATACGGAGAGGCTTATTGATATGGTAGGGGGTTAACACCACCTCTCAAAATCCATAATTCCATAACAAAAAATAAAGATAATGCCTATATTCTCTACCCTCCTCCTTTTTATCATAATCCTTTTAACAAAACAACAGGTGCATTATTGATTGAAGGAGAGAGGATAGACCACTTAACAATTCCTTAGCAGCTGCCACAGTTAAGCCATCTTAATGCTGCCTCAAAAGTACTCTACTATAACTGTAGCATTCAATGGATCCACATTTATTTGAGCATGCCTTTAGGACTCTGTCTTTAGTAAAATTTACTTTTCAACTGATTCAGGCATATTTGTATTGCTGCCGTGCATTCACAGCTGCATCTCAAGAATCTTTCAATAAACAGTACATTAAACATAAAAAAAAAACTAAATCCAAAAGATGCATTTTTGTTGTTTTTCATAAAAAAATCTAATTGCAGGATGCATTGTTAGATAACATTTCTAATAAATGTCTGAAGTTTATCACAGGCAAGTCACAAATGTGCTTTTACTGGACACAGAAAGCAACAGAGAAAATGGTGACCTGTTTAGGCAGGCAGCAAAACAGACACAGAAGTCTTTAGAGTTATAGAAAAATAATGCCTGCGGGGATAGCAGATGTGTACCAAGAGAGACTTGTGGTAGTTAGAGAGGGCTTCTTTTGCAGCTTCGGAAGAAAGGTCATGAAATAAATTAGCAAAGAAAATGCCAGAGTAATAACTTGTCAGTCTGTAAAATGTGGATATAAAAAGACTGTTTAGATTTCAGAATTTTTGTAAGTTTGTAGCTGTGGAGCAAACAAAAGTATTTGTCTGATACCTGCTTTTAAATCAGTAAAAAATCCAAACGCTGCCGTTTCCTTTCTGTCATTTAAATGATAGTGTAAGTTACAGCATAAGTATAAAACATAACATTTCCAAGTACAGATGTAGGAGGTATGTTTTCTGATGAGAGAAGCTCATCTTCTTTTCAAAAGGCAAAACTAGTCAGAAGATGTCTTATGGGATGTAAACATCTAATCAACGACCCTAGTGCCTTTATTTGCAGTCTGCAATTTGAAATCTTATAGACATTCCTAACCATGGTTGTTGTCAATATTTTAAAATAAATAGGACACACACTTTAAAGGGTTTGTTGGAAAAATGCAGTGCACAAAGTGTGCTACCTGGCATATGAAGTGTAGGCAAAAATTGGGTATAGCTTTGTTACTGGTAGTGTCACACTTTTCCTCCTATGCTTTGCTATGTTTTGGGGGAAAAAAATGGGTAAAAATTGTATAATGATGTAAAATGTGACATGGGTGTTTTAACAGAATGAGTGCTATGCCTTCCTCTAGCGTTGATGGGCAGGTACAATAGCTGTCTTTGTGTTCTTCACCTATAGTGCCCCTTTTCTCATAAGCCAAGTAGGCCTACTGTTACCCTGCATAATGCTAAAGTGCCTGGCTCCCACACCGGAGCAGGCACAAGCTAAGCACAGCAAACAGGTACTTGCAGTTGGCAGATAGGTGGAGTGGTACAAAGGAAGTCTGGGTTCAGAGCAGGCAATGTTCAGAGTACAGTCAGGATCAAATCCGTGGTCAAAATGCAGGATGAGTTCAGAGAGTATTCCAAAGTCCAATCCAAGGTCAATAAAAAGGGAATCCAAACTAGCTGGCAAGGCAGGGATTTGGGCAAAGGTAAAGGTCAAGGCATGGGAACAAGGCAGGCAAACAGGAAGCTTGAGGCATGTGCTGCAAACACTATCACAAGAATGACACTATGGGCTTGGCAGGCTTAAAACAGGTTTGGTCTCCACCCAGAGGCTGTGTCTAGATCAATTACCCTGCAGGTGGACAGTTAGACAGGGAAAGTGCAGCTCAACCAAAATCAAGATGCTGGAATGAGACCAGCAGCTGTCAAGGAACAGGAGCATTACATGCTCATGGGGCCTTTCCGCCACTGTAACCAAGCTGCACACACACAGCATAGTGTATAGTTTTGGCAATGCCAACCTCACTGTACTACATATGGGTGAGAGTGATGTCATCTTAGCCCAGCCAATTAAAACAGTCAAGGATCGATGCCCGGAAGCTGCTGGGCTCAGTGGCCAATGAGTAGCCCTGGGAGATTGCTACGCTGGAGTATAGGTGAGTATAGTTCAACTTCCATTTACTTACTAAATGACATTTTTAGGAAGGAATGAGTAACACTAGACCCTATGTACACCATACTCATTTCCACGGGAGACTGAATATCTGGGGTCCCTTTTTTTTTTAAAGGGGCTTGCAGATTCTGATAAGTCATCCTGCCCCCAAAACCCCCACTTCACTCAGGTACAGGATGTGGCGATGAAGCCCTTTGACCCTATCAACATGGAGGAAGGATGCTTTGCATAGGAAGGAACTTTGCTGCCCACCCTTGTAACTTATCTTCCCAAAGTTAAAGACACCTTTTTGAAAGGGGCTTCCAGATTCTGATGTCATCCTGCTCCCCAAAACCCCCACTTCACTCAGGTACAGGATGGGGTGACGAAGCCCTTTGTCCCTATCAACATGGAGGAAGGATGCTTTGCATAGGAGAGAACTTTGCTGCCCACCCTTGTAACTTATCTTCCCAAAGTTAAAGACACCTTTTTGAAAGGGGCTTCCAGATTCTGATGTCATCCTGCTCCCCAAAACCCCCACTTCACTCAGGTACAGGATGTGGTGATGAAGCCCTTTGTCCCTATCAACATGGAGGAAGGATGCTTTGCATAGGAGGGAACTTTGCTGCCCACCCTTGCAACTTATCTTCCCAAAGTTAAAGACATGTGGCTTGGTATGAATGAATGAATGAAATACTTGTATAGCGCACAATGCGAACTGAATCGCCTCTAGGCGCTGACTGTTGCTGCTTTGGGGTCTATGTAACAATTCTGCTTTTCCTCATCACCAACTGTTCTTCATTATCAATTAGACCTCAAACTAAAAAAATATATAGATTCCTGGCAGGTTGGTTTAGTAGACCAGTTCAGCCTCTTCACACCTGGTGAGGAAGGAGAGTCATCAACTATGACATCCTGAAGCTGTGCAACTTGCACTGATTGGTGTTGATTTACTAAAGGCAAATAGACTGATTCATTTCAAAGGGAATTTTACCTTAGTATAGTAACTGGTGAAAATTCACTTTGCAAAGAATACCCAATTACATATAAAGAAAATTAAAATAAATGTATATATTTTTGCTTGCCTGGCCAGACAGGGTACATGATCAACCTAAGACTGTGGGGTTAATTTTCTAAAACCGGAGAATGCTAAATCTGCTGCAGCTCTGCATAGAAACAAATCATTTTTTTTTGTCAAAGCTTAATTGAACAAGCCAAAGTTAGAATCTGACTGGCTATTGTGTACAGCTACACCAGATTTTGCACTCTCCCATTTTAGTAAATCAACCCTTATGTCTTTTCATCAGAGGGGATACCACAAATGTATCATGGCTTGTCTTATTGATCCAACACTCCATCAACAATATGATAGCCTCTGCTTTTGTGTTACTTACCATTTATGTGAGCAACATTTTACAACAATACAGTGGTTGTGCGAGTGCCACTTCCATCACCTTGCTCCTCTTGTGATCATTAGAGTATGGGATTTTAAAGGGCTCTTACACCAGTGTATTGATGAATAACATCCTTTGATAATATTATTATGGACTCTCACCTCACTCGGACAGAAGCATTAAGCGAAACACATAGAGTTTTGGCCATATCCATACTGGTCTATTATAAATATTGTAGACCTACACTGAGCCCTGATCTGTGTGGGTTTAAATTATGATGTGTAAAGAGTACCAGAGTTGTTAATGGTTATGGGTTAGAAACTGTGGGGTCTTGATATTATTTTTTTTAAATTGTAATTTTTATTGAAAAGAAAACATTTTTGCACATAAACAGAAATATGCGTATAAACATTCAGGTTTTGTATACATTATTTAACATATCTGGGGGAAAAAAGGTTGTTCAAAACAGTCACATCACTACCAATAGAGTAAAAATCTAGACTATTGGCTATATATTACAATGAAGATATAGGTAGAGGAAGAGGGTCAGGTAAAAAGAGGACAAGGAATCAAATCAACAATAACAAATAAAGGGGCATCAGGCAGATAAATAGATAGCTTCAGGGATGTGATATTTCAGTGGATGGAATGGAACTGATACCAGGATTAAGGTCTGAATGATCCCATAGATCCCATGTTTTGGAAAATTGCGGGAGGGTATCATGTATTAATGTGGTAAGACGCTCCATTCTACATATCTGTTTCAACGTTTGTAGGACTTGTGAAAGAGAAGGCTGGGAGGAGGAGAGCCACCGTAAGGGTATAGCCCTTTTTGCAGCAAGTAGAATAAAGGTAGCCAATTTTTGGGTATGCTTGGAGAGTCCAGGGATTAGCAGACCTAATAGAAAGTGGACAGGGTCCAATGGAAGGGAAATACTGAACAAATCCTGTATAAAGGTCTGAATAGCTATCCAGAATGGGCATATCAAGGGGCAGTCCCAAAAGATGTGGAAATGCGAGCCAATGTCACCCCGGCATCTCCAACACACCCGAGGAGTCTTGGGGTCGTATTTGTGTATCATTTCGGGGGTTTTATACCAGAAGAGTAATATCTTATAAGCTGTCTCTTTTTGTTCTATACATTGTGATAACTTGGAAATAGCTTCCCAAATCTTCTGCCATTGAAGGAGGGAGATAGAGCGGTTTGACACCTGAGACCATTTTTGCATATTAGAATGGAATGTGTCAGTAATAGGGGTTGCGTTATGTAGGAACCTATAGATGTCAGTAATGAGTTGAGTCTGGTATGGTCCTTGAGCACATAAGTGTTTGAACGGGGTAGGTTTATCAAGGCTTAAAGTAGGGGATTTAGAGGTGAAGTAGTGTCTAATTTGAAGGTAGGAGTAGGATAATTGTTTAGGGATCTGGAATTTCTTTTGCAATTCTTCAAAGGGTAAAAGCGTTCTGGTAAGGTGCACAATGTTTCGAAGCTGGAATATACCTGCCTGTATCCATGGAAGCATTCTTTCGTATGATAGACTGTCAGGAATATTGGGGTTAAACAGTACATTTAACAGCGGGGGACATGGGGAAGCAAGAGAGAACTGACGTGAACATTTCTTCCATGTGTCAAGGGAGAATAGCATTGGGCTTAGGCATATGCTTCTGAGTTGACACAAGAAAGAGCTTAGATCTGTCCAGACCATGGCACATATATGTACTGGTCTAGTGATGCTCATCTCAATCTCTGCCCAGATGTTGGGTGCCATTCTGGATGACCAAGTGATAATTGTTTTAAGATGCGTAGCAAAATAATATTTAATGAGGGCTGAGGCTCCCAACCCGCCTCATGACTTGGGGGCCAATATTACCGAACTTGCGATCCTATGTGTTTTGTAGTGCCAGATAAAGTTAAGAAATGTTCTTTGCATGCCCTTTAGTTGTGACGTGGGAATAGAAATCGGGAGTGTGTCGAGAGAGTGGGGGGTAGTTAACTTGATACAAGGTTGAGTATGAGGAGGTTATGTTTATATCTAAATATTTGAGAGAGTCCGTACACCAATGAAAAGAATAGTTTTGTTTGAGGCTGGTGAGGTCTGAAGGTCGGATATGTAAAGATAGAGCTTCTGTTTTACTTGTAATGATTTTATATCCAGATATAGAGCTGAAGTCCTTCAACAAGGCTGTAAGATTAGGAAGAGAGATATGAGGCCTCGTCAGAGTTAGAAGGACATTGTCTGCAAACAGGGACAGCTTATATTCTTTTTGGCGTAGTAGAACTCCCCTAACATCAGGGTGCATACAGATAGCTGCCGCTAGCGGGTCTAGACAGAGAATGAAAAGGAGGGGGGATAGGGGGCATCGTTGTCTGGTTCCATTACTTAAAGAGAAAGGTGACGATAAATAAGAGGCTAATTGAAGGACAGGAATAAAGAGCACTTAGGGCTGCTATGAAAGGGCCTTCAAATACGTAACTGGAAAGGGTAGCGAACATATATGGCCAACTAAGCAGGTCAAAGGCTTTTTGCTCATCGAGACTTAAGAGTAGGGCCGGGCAGGATTTCTTGTTTAATAAATCTATGAGGTCCACTGTACGTCTTGTATTGTCTCCTGCATGTCTAGCCTGTACAAAGCCTACCTGGTCTTTATGTATAAGTCTAGGGATTATATGAGACAACCTGTTAGCCAGTACTTTTGTGAAAATCTTGTAGTCCAAATTTAGTAATGCAATGGGCCTATAGTTGTCGGGAAGGGAGGGCTCTTTGCCAGGTTTTAGGATCACCGAAATATGGGCATGAAGAAATTGTGTATGTGGTATAGTCCCTTTGAATACTGAAGCATATAAACAGATCATATGGGGGCTTAGAATTGGTAGGAAAGTTCTATAATAAGAGTAGGGTAAACCGTCCGGGCCAGGGGCTTTCTGGGTAGGGAGCTGTTTAACCACCTCCTCCAACTCTTCGGGTGTAATTGCTGAATTCAAGGTTGTAAGGTGTTCAGGTGAAAGTTTGGGTAACTGTAGGTGTTCAAAGAATAGATCGAATTTCTCTTGTGTGAAACTATAGTTAGGATCTGTCTGTAGGCAGTTATATAACTGTCAATAAAATTCTCCAAAGAGTTTAGACATAGTAAGGGGGCAATAGGTGGGAGTTCCGTCAGGTTGTCTAAGGAATTCAGGAGAGGATTGAAAAGGACGAGGTTTCAATTTGTTTACTAGCATGTTATGGGGCTTGTTTGAATATTCATAGAATTTCTACTTGGACCATAGAAGGGATTTGTCAATTTTGCTCATATTCAGGATCTAAGTTGGTTTCATAATGATACTACAGTCCAGAGTCCAGCCACCTTGGGGGAAGCTAACAATAGTTTCTCAGCCAAGCGTAGTTTAGTCATGATAGACGAGTATTGAAATGCATCGTCTTTTTTAAGACGAGAGCCTATTGCTATACATTGTCCTAAAACGGCTTTATGTGCCTCCCACAGAGTGGAAGGCTCCGTGGCTGTGCCCATGTTAAGTTGAAAATATTCCATTTGGCCATTAGATAGGAGTTCTTTAGGTTCAGGGGAGTAGAGAAACGTCTCATTAAAGAGGAGTTCCCCTTAAAAAAAAATGAAAGTCAGCAGCTACAAATACTGCAGCTGCTGACTTTTAATAATCAGACACTTACCTGTCCCAGGGTCCAGCAATGTGGGGAAACGAAGCCCCGCTCATTCCCCCCTCCGGTCGGCGTTCCGGCATTCTAACTGTTGGCACCCAGCTATGGCTTCACAGCCGGGCACCCACTGCGCATGCACGATTGGCGCCACACGCCGTGATTGGCCACGCAGTCATCTGGGACCTGTCACGTGTCCCAAATTACTAACAGAAGAGAGGGGGCAGAGCTGAGTCCTTCCTGCACCAAGGGGAAGTGATGTCACCAGCCCAGGCACTGAAAGAGGCAGACTACGAGGGACCCCCTAGCAACAGGCATTTAGAGGTGAGTTCTCTATCTTCTACAGCTTCAGGAATACCTCTGAATCTCAAGTTTTTCCTGCGTTCTCTGTTTTCCAGGTCTTCCTGCTGGGCTTGGCGCTGAGTGATAGTGTTTTTTATGGTGGCGTTGTCTTTCTCCAGCACCTGTACATACTGCACCATCTCATCAAATTTATATTCTAGGGAGTCAGTGCGTTCCCCCAGTTGGTCAATTACCCCTCTCAATTCTTTGGCTACTTTTCCTACCTCTTGTGCGATGTTGTGGGTAATAGCCTGGAGCAAAGAGTGTAATTTAGCATCTAATACCTCCACTGTCCGCAGGGGGAAGGTCCCGATGTAGGAGTGGGGGTGATATCAAAAAGTGTACTTGTGTTCAGTTCTGATTGTTCCAATGTGGTCTGCGTGCTTTCGAGGGCTCCCGAGGCCGTGGATGATGGTCTGCTTAAAAAGCGTTCCATCGCAGAAGAGGTCTGAGGCTTAATGGTTGCAGAGTGTCATTAAATCAAATTGCAATTGTGGCTATAGGGGGAGGGATGTCCCTTTAAATGCTTGATTCCGGTTTACCAGAGAGTATGCTGCAAGGCCAACAGGTACTCGAGCCTTGTGTAATAGCTTTGAGAAGTGAGTGAATATTCAGGTAGCACACCAAGGTGTGTGGGATCTGCTTTATTAAGGCCAGGAGACTGTGCTGTGTAGGGTAGGGATAGGGTCTTGGACAGGCAGCCACCCCTGAGGGACTCAACCGTGGAAAGGTATATTTATTAAATTATTCACTGCGTCCTGGAGGAGTATCAGCAGCCGGTCATGGTATGTAAGCCAAATGGCCGGGTATGAACAGCAGCTCAGCAGAATGTAAGTCAGGCCTGTAAGGAACAGAGCAGCCTCAGCCTCACTGTTGCTGGGTGTAGGAAGATGGCCGCCACATGTAAATGTAAGGATAAGGCCTCTCTCTTATCCCAAATATGCCCCCCCCCCCGTAAGCAGGTTGTTTTAAAAGTTCAGTGGTGTTTAAATCTGGAGCAGGAGGGATGAGGAGGCAACTAGTGGGCCTGAGGTATAGCAAGATGGCTGCCTCTCACCTGTGTCTTTGAAGCTCCGATCACAGCAGGCCTTCCCCAGCGTCCGTCCGATAGCCTGTGCACCATCCTGCCCGACTGAGGAAGCTGTCGGAGGTGCACCCAGAGAAGGTTGTCCTGTAGAGCTCTGTATGCGAGTGCGGAGGGTGAGGAGGTGGTGTAGGCCGCAAGATGGCGGCAGTGTGTCTGTGAATGGAGCCGGCCGTGGGCCGGATTTCAGGGTGGAAAGCCGTCCGGGACACCCGATACCGGTATCGGTCTGTAACAGGTGTGCCCAGGATTAAGGATGGGCATCTAGGAGGTCTCTTATGAAAGCACCGGCTCCGGATGGCTGTGGATTTTGGGAGGCTCGGCAGAGCCCCACAGCAGCGCGTCTTTCCTCCTTTGCTTCCGGCCGCGCCTCCTTGTCTTGATATTATTATATGAGGATGCTGATATCTGTTTTTATAGGTGTGATTTTAACATCTTTATTGCTTTGGCCAAAATTAAATGGATAATTTTGTAACAGCTGTTTGCTCATTTCTAGAGAGGTAACACCTTTCTTGCTGTTGTACAATTTTATGGGATGGGGTGCTGTTGTTATCCACTGATATACCTATATATGTCCCTTGCAATGTAAGCAGCCTATTTGCCTTTATTTAATCAGCTGCATATGTTCTTCAAGGGGTTGTAAAGGTAAAAGTTTTTTCACCTTAATGCATTCTATGCATTAAAGTGAAAAAACATCTGACAATACTGGCCCCCCCAGCCCCCCGTTTTACTTACCTGACTCCCACTAAAGTCCCACTTTCGTCCCCGACATCATCTTTGCCGATCAGCCTGGCCACTTATTGGTTACAGTGGATGGATTTAAAGCAGCGCAGCCATTGGCTCACGCTGCTGTCAATCACATTCAATGACACAGTGCGAGGGAGCTCGCATGAGGTTGTGGAGTCCTTGCGGGAGGGAGCCGAGACAGCCGCCAAGGGGCCCCAGAAGAGCAGGTTCGGGGCCACTCTGTGCAAAACGAGCTGCACAGTGGAGGTAAGTATAACATGTTTGTTATTTAAAAAAAAAAAATTCATTTACAACCCCTTTAAGAAAACATGTGAGTATATGAATGGATGGTTAATTTGACAAATGGATGATTTTCTTTGAAGAATAAATATTTAAAAAAATGAATAAATAAACAATGTATTTATAGCTATGTAAAAAAAACTTTTTTTAAGACCCAAAAGTTATGGAGTTGCAGCACAGAGATTTTACAGCAAGAATAACCTATGAATAGCCTAACCACTGCACTGTTTTTGCTTAAAATGTGTTTAATTTGATATATTATTGTATAGATTACGAATAAACAAAATCTTTTTTGAATTTACACTTGTATAACTTATTAGAGATTTTATCTGTTCTTAATTTAGATAAAATGCCTTATTTTTGAATTTTTCCACACCTAGAGCCCTAGCATCTTTCCCCTGCATTGCAGCCATTCTGGTCTGTGTTGTATGCATGGGTTGATGTACTTTGGATATCTACCCAGAAGTTTTACCCCCTTCTTCCCCGTTCCTGTTGGTAGCCTCGCTTAACGTGTGACTCTCCCTTGTTCCTCTGGAGGGTGATTTGTGGCATAATTTAGAGAGGTCATACGGACACCCGAGGCGTCTCTGTCAGGGTTAATTCCTGCAGAGCGCCGTGTACTGTGGCGACAACTCTGCGTGTACTCTCGGGGGAATAATGTGGGAACGAGCGTACTATTCAGGCTGTTTCCACTCTAGCCTATGTTGCCATATGACTCTGTGATTGGATAACACAGAGTCACATGGTGTTCACTGATAACACAGTGGCCCCATGGGTAGCGTAGTTCCCTCTCATCCTGTTTTTCCTTCGGGGCATGCGCAGTGTCATCCTGAGTGTCCGCGTTGAGCCAGTGACATCAGACGCCGGCTCAATGGACGGGGACATAAATAAGGCTGGCTCTATCCTGTCAGTGTAGCTGACGGAGTTATCCGATGTATCTGACATGCTATCGGATTTTATATGTAAGTACAGGCGCTCAGAGATCGTTCGTTTCATATTTTAATACACTAAATACGTTCATATGTCAATATTGACTATGGTCCGTATATATAAATATATTTTTTCAGCCATCAAACTAAAAGAGCCGTGAGCAGAGGGAGGCTAGTATGCACCGCAGTGATAGCATGTTTAAATCTGGACTTATATGATCTCCAACAGCAATCTAAGCAATTTAGACACACTACCTGGCTTTACTCACATCAGTAAGTATTAACTTGATTATTAACCACGGTTATTATTCGCCTTTTCTTGTCTATTTAATCCTCAATAATATTAAACAATATCATATCACTGGCACTCTATCTATTTTTAATTTTTTGGATTGCCTACCTAACTAAACTTGAAGAAGGAGATTATTTAATCCCTGTTTCTCCCACTATTGTCTTAAGGTATTCCTGGACAATATTGGAAAAGACAAAATTGAATCTTTTATTTCAGTATGACCAGATAATGAATAGTTTGGTAGTGTATCATATTTTTTCTTCTTTACTGTCCAGACTGGTCCCTGTCTATGCCCTCTTGAGCCACTATACCCACCGTTGAACGTGTGACTGTGCACACCTTTTCCATCCTAAGTTTGGGGCACCTGCGTGGGATTGTGGACATGGGGGAAGGGTAAGCACCAATTTGAGGTCCTGGGTGTGGAAACTATAATTATATGATGTATATTATATATGTTATAAATTGTATCATGTTTGTAATTAATATTTGTCATTGTTATTACTAGCTAGTGTATCCCCTGAAGAAGCTTACTGCGAAACATGTTGGGATAATCAAGCACAAGCAGTCTTGTATCTGTTACCATATGAACCAGTTGTTATGTGTTACTTTGTACAAGTAGATATTAACCCAACACGTCATGTGCTGGTATTTTTTTTTAAATATTTTTTTAATAATAAAAATATGGTTTTTATAACCTTAAGGCCTCTTTCACACTAACGTCCCGTTCAGGCCCGCCTGTCAGTTTTTCAGGCGGACCTGAACGGGTGCTCCATAGAGCTCTATGGAGCGTCGGATGTCAGCGGTGACATGTCCGCTGACATCCGACCTGCTCCGATCCGAAAAAGTGTAACGGAGGAAAAAGCTATTTTTCCATCCGGCTGCGGATCGGATCGGGTGACGACGGGCACTGCGGTCCGTCGTCATCCGATCTCCCATAGGGGAGAGCGGCGCTGTGACAGGTCCGTCCCTGCGCAGTGTGCAGAGACAGACCTGTCATCTCCCTGCTCAGCGGGGATTGGCGGAGTGATCCCCGCTGAGCAAACGGATATCCACGGGGCGGATCAGAACTGATCCGCCCTGTGTGAAAGGACCCTTATGTTCTTTTTTTCTTTTCCCTGGACTACTATTGTCTAAAATATTTATGCACCGTAAAAATCCCCTTTTTCCCTTTTGAGTTCTCTCATTATTTAAAATATTGCAACTGGGATGAGGTGCCTTTTCTTTTGGTGTTGATGGAGGTTAGAATCAAAAATAACTTAATACATTAGAAATAATGTTACACAAACTAGTGGATGGTGAGGGTGAACACCTAGGGTGACTATGAAGAGCATCAATAAACAACATAAAAAGGAATGCAATCATATTGCTCTTCTCCAATTTTAGTAACTGCATTGACTGGAGTAAAGGAAGTAAAAAAAAGGAAACACAAATCATAAGTGAACTAACTGGACCATGTTTGGCATATGATAGTTACACCTCCATGTCCAAAAAATATGTAAAGGATTGTTTGCCATATTAAAAATAAAACTGGTATAAGCCTCAGGCCGCGTACACACGGGCGGACTGTTCGCCCAACTTTGTCCTCTGAACAGTGTTTCAGCGGACAGTCCGCTCATGTGTGGGCTTCAGCGGACAGTTTCAGCGGACAGTCTGACGAACAAAGTTTTTCGGAAATCCCGTAAAACTGTCCGCTGAAACTTGGTTTGAGCGGACAGTCCGCCCGTGTGTAGGCTTGTTCGTCAAACTAAGTTCCGCGCATGCTCAGAAAGGATTTACACGGCGAAGGTTGCATTGCAGTGTATTGGACGTCGTATTTCTCGTCCCGTCGTACGTGCCGTTCACGTCATCGCGCAAGTTTCAGCGGACTGTTCGTTCGTCGTGTGTGGTCAAGTCCGTCCATGCTAATTTTGAGCGGACTGTCCGCTCAAACTGTTTGACGAACAAGGTTGGGCGAACAGTCCGCGCGTGTGTACGCGGCCTCACTGTTTTAAAAACAGTTTTCTTGAGATATTCACAAGCCTGTATGCAAATGCTGAAAATACTGCATTCAATTTTAAATAACAATTTGCAGGCAATGTAACTGCTACTTCAGGACTTCCACGACCAAATAACCATTGGAAATCAGGATTTTTTTGCACTAAATCCCTTTTTTAATTTTCATTAAAGGATAAAGCATTGTTTTAGAATTTGGATCATCACTAACTGGGTATATTGCCATCCTCAGGCGTTGGGTCAAACAGCTGTGGCACAGCAGTGCAAACAACACGAACAAAGGTATTTACACATGTGGCAGCAGTAAGCCATAGGGACAGGTTGTTGTGAATTCATGAAGAAATACATTTAATATTCGCTGGCCGAGATGAGGGATTTCAGTATTTTATTGAACTGTGACCTCTTGGAGACCTTTAAAGCAAAGTACAAGATCTCGCAGGTTTTTTTTTTCCAAATGTTGAAAGGATTAGTTCTTGTTAAACTTTTACAAAAACTGTGTTTAAAAAAGAAACTCGCTGAAACAATGGTATCTTCTGTCACCAAATAAAAAGCTGTTTACTTATTTTGTTGGTTAGAGTGAGAAGGCCAAACTTGCATAAGTATTTATCACATGGAAATAACCCTTAACTAGAGAACCCCATTGTACGTAAGTAAAAGACTATTTGGACAATATACAACCGTGCAAATAGCTGACGCCTCATCCAAAAACATATTGAAGGACACAGCTAACCCATTTAATCATTTATTGGAAGCTCAGAGTTCATCCCAAAACATGCTGTAAGATTCATCTACCAGTATCATCTATATTTTTCTAAGCCATTCAATTTATACATAGGTCACAACTGAGATTATAAATTTAGTATCTAATGATCTAAAGAACTTTGTCATAAAGAGATTATATATGAAAGTGTGATCATAAGTAGAAGTGTTTTAGCAACAAATTAGTATTATAAAAAAACATATAATCATGATTAGAATTGTATAAGAATTTAACCTATGTTTAGATAAACAAATATTGATTGGATACCCAAATTATACATGGATCCATATAGATAATAATTGTATGTGATATTGTTTGTGATATATCTAACCTGTGTCCTTTCTAAACGGACTAAAGATTAACAGATATACAGTGATATGCATATATATCACCAATTTATGCAAGTAATTATTGGAAATTTATGTTAAAGCGTATTCTACATTATGCCATAATTCTTGAACACTCGAATATATTCGTTAGAACATATAAATAACGAACACATATTACAGAATTAGAAAAATATTCACTTAAAGAAATAAAACACCAAACATAGGTGAGACACCTGGTGGTGGAAGGTGCTATTACCTTAAAATCACGAGACTCCCGGGAAAGCTAACCATTAAGTCTGCCGGCCAATGAGGGGGGAACACATACCCTCTGGGCAGAACTTAGTATAATTTTATAATCCTTTTGTTAAAAAGGATATTTAAGAAACTAGAAGGAGGAAGAAAGGAAAAGGAAGCTCGGAGGAGAGCTGGGGGGAGAGAGTCAGGGGGAAGCTTAGGGACCCCCCCCTGAGAAGGGACACTGGAAGACATGCATGAATACACATTTTACATTCATGAAGATCCCTGCTCCTTGGAATGTTGAAGCCACGGCAGCCATCTTAAAATTCCTGGTAACTAATACTCCACACTAATAGCCATATTGGAAATGGGTAAATATATGTTTATTATCTATTTTATGTTCTCTTAAATATTGATGTTTTTGAATATTCTATTATTGAAATACTTCTCCCGAATCAATAACCGCCTTTTAGATTTTTCTCTAAATTAAATTTTTCATACATTTCTTTTTGCATAGATGCCAATATTATTGACAAACAAATGTCTAATTTATTTCACATTGTTAACCACTTACTTACCTGCAGTATAGTAACGGTTGGATGTGTGAAATACAGACATTCTGTTTAATTGTCAAATATCAAAAGGTTATTGATTCTACCGAGAAATGATAATGGTGATAATTGTGTCCAAGGTACTACTACGCCCAGTTTGAGGGTGTTCACAGAAATTGTCAAAATGATCAAGTAATGTAATCTGTATTTTAATATTTCATGTAAATGTTTGTTTTCTGTCAACCAATAAAAGTAGCTATTTTGTATGATCACTCGTCTCCGTGAATAAGTTTCACATATATAGACTGTGTCATATAGACTAATTCTGTATCTTAAAAATATCTTCGTTAAAAATTACTTAGTAAATATTGTGCGGGAAAATGTCCTTAAAAGCACAACATATATAAATGGAGGCACTGCGTGAGATAACGTCGATATTTTGTACAGGATCAATCATAGTTACAGTGGTGACAGAAATAATATTTCGCATGAAATTATTAATTATTAACTTTAAAAAAAAAAAATGTTGCCAAGAAAAATGTCTGGTCAAAGTGAATTTTATTTTGATGGGGATTATCAAGAGTTAGCCCTTAGTGGTAATATGAGTACTCAGACAAAATGGATACAAGAACAGGAAATGTGGGATATAATGTCAAAAAGTAACATGATAAATCATGCCGAAAAAAGTTTGTCTAATGAGAATGGTCTAGAAGCACTCATTGAAGACCTTATAAACCACACCCGTCAATCAATAAAAGACGTAGGGAACGTGGAAGGTCAAAGCATTGAACTCACAGACAGCTCATCTGAGACAAAGGAAATAGAAAGGCCTGATCACATGCATTTTGAACCAAGCACTAACCTGATGTATCTTTATAGTGAGTTTAAACGTCAATATACCCAACTAGAGAGTGATATCTTAGAATCCCAGTCCCAGTTAATAGGAGGGGAATGTGAGCTCACAAAAAAGCTAAAGGAGATTAAAGACAAGGCAGATTATTTTGATGAGGCTATAGCGAAAATGGTGAAATATGAAACAGAACAGTTACAAAATGATGTAATAATGCTGGACGAATTTCACCAATTAAATAAAAAGTATAAACAATCAAAAGAGAAGGAGAGGTTCTTGATTAAAGCAGAACAGATGCACAATAATACAATAATAATGCTGTACAAATGTTATCAATTAAATAAAGAAATAATAAACAATACAAGAGAGGAGAAGGAAAATTTTCTGCAGGAAAACGAGTCTCCTGAAGAAAGTTGCCGAGTAATATGCAGTGGAAATTTAAAAGAAGAAACAAATCAGCTTAGGTCAGGACAGGAATCCCTAATTAAGCAACCAGAAGAATTAAAAGAACAAGGGGAGTTTATGCCTCAGGATAATGCTCAGATGCTTAAACCTGAAAGTATAGAGTCTGACAATACTCCAAAATATGACTCTCAACCTAAAATTTGGGAGTTACATAATGAAAAAGAATTAGAAAAAGAAACTATATTCTACCCCAAGCCATCTGTAGAGCAAAGGGGGGTAAAAATTGAACCACCACATGAAGGTATGCCTAATCAGTTTTCTTTGGGATCAGAGAAAAATACAGGCACCCCTAAACAGGACGCCTCAGAAATAATAAAATTTTTAAAAGATGCTGTCCCGGTGTTTAAGGAAGAGGGATCCATGCACATTATTGACCACATTGAAATCTATGAAAATGCTTTATCAGTTTTAGGCCTAAATGATGACCAATCTAAGATTAATTTCTTACCGTGGGTATTTGAACCCAAACTTCGTTCATTCTGCGAAGATGTAATAAGTCTGTGGGGTACTGCCTGGCAAACAATTAAAAACATCTGTCATCTAGGATTTGTCCCACATAAAAATGTTAACGCAGCTAGAGTGGATATACACAATATCACACGCACCAGTGATCAAAGCCCCACCGAAGTTATGGCTGTGCTCAAGGGTGCTGTCCACTTAGCAGAAAAGGAGCCAAGTTATAATGAACTTGAGTTTGAACCCATGTTCTTCAAGGCCCCGCCTACCCACATAAAAGTGAATTTGGCGAAAGACTACAAAGGGGGGTGTTCACTGGAGTCTTTGGTAAAAGAGAGTAACAATTTGTACTCTATCCAACAAACTGGTGAAAACAATGGAAGGCCTGAAAGCCCTATAATGAAACTTGTGGATGAATTTTATGTATCTCCTCAATCATTACAGCCCAAAACCAAGAGAAAGAGATACGCTGATATAGTCAGAGAGATGCTACCGAGTCTCCCCAGCGGGAAACCAATGTCCCCACCCATCAGAAGGGGGGAGCAGAGACCACCCTTTAGAGGGGGAGTTAAAAGACCACCTCAGGAGTCTCATCCAAAGGATCCAGACCCAAGGTTTAGGAGAAACTATAGGGTATATCTCCAACGGGTCAGATTTAAAACTAAGGGTAGACACCCTCACCTTTACCGGTGTAATGGACTTCGGGGGCCTACACAGGTAAATAGGGAGAAATTACAGGGTAAGACACCCCAAAATCCCCAGAACAATAGGGAACAACTAAGGCCCAGACCACTATCCCAGAATCAAGACAATGTTTCTGATGTGGATATGTCTGATAAAATTGAGCCAGTAGTCCCCAGAAAGTATAGAAACCGGGTCCCACGAACAAATTCTGATCAGCCTGTAAGCAATACGGAAACCAAAATAGACAAAATTATGGATATGTTACACGGTTTCATTGCTATACGGAACGTGAATAACACTTCTTCCAGGGACAAATCCTGTGGCCAGCCCAAGGGCCACAGAGCCTTTTAAGCGCCTATGTTAAAATAAATCAGAGGAATGCACTGAATAAAGATATAGGAAGCAGAGGTTCTAACACCATGTTTTTCCCCAGGTTACAGTAATGAGGATCCTGAAATCCCTACCGAGGGATTGTGGTTGTTAGATATTAACTATTCTCCTATTTTTCAGTGGTCACTTCATTCCTCTGACATAAACAGGTCGCTCCAAACAGCCCAATTTCAAGAAGTCCCGAAGACGGTAATTCCAGAGGAAGACCAAATCCTAAAGACATAAATATCAGGAGGCCTAAATGGTTTGATATTTTGGTAAAAGATGAGGAGTCACCCGTATAAGGTAGTTTGATTGCCTCAAATGAGTTGTATTGACACCCCAAAGGGGGAAGATTTTATCTGTTTTATTCCTCCCAAGTAGAAGGTTGACTATGATGTCAAATATTTTGATACTGACAGTAAGTGTCACATGTCAAACTGAAATGTTTTTAATTGTTATTATTCCAGAACCGCTACAATTAAGCTAAAAAAAAAATGGTTCTGAAGAACATAAGTCAGTCAGAATTGTCTGGTATCCACAGATATTAATAAATGGCCTCATGATAATGAGCCC
Organism: Lithobates pipiens; assembly: GCF_037356315.1. Lineage (NCBI taxonomy): Eukaryota > Metazoa > Chordata > Amphibia > Anura > Ranidae > Lithobates > Lithobates pipiens. The sequence continues at coordinate 3,464,335 of NW_027507718.1, forward strand.
TGGAGCTTGGTCTCCCATAGCCAATGTGTCATACATGGTCTTGATTCCAGAGTGTTTAGTTAAAGGACTGATAACATAATGGGAAAGAGGAGGGCTCTGAGGAAGCCCAGGATACCAACTTGACACTGAGATCTCAAACACAGATCATGTTAAAAAAAAAAAACTTATATATCTTTTCTCATGGAATCCATTTTCATTTACAGGACTAAGATGTCCATGAGCCGGTCAACAGAACCGAGAGTCCAACATGTGTGAACATCCAGAGAAGGAACCGTATGGGGGATCCAGGGATACCACTGATGGCCAGTCTACATGGACGGAACCCACCAGGACGGCCAGGACTAAAGGTGCCCGGAATGGTCCATTTCCTGCCAATCAACAGATGACGGTCCTGAGATGCACACATCGATCACAAACCCATTTTGTTTTTCAAAGAGTTACACTCATCTGCAAGTGTCTATACCTCTTAATTATATATATCCATAATCCGGATCCATCGTCACAACTCAACTTACAAGGCCCGAGCAAAGCCATATTTCTTCAAACTGTTGCATTGGTGAAGTCTTTCAAACGACTTCCGGCATTTGAACACTTCACAAGGGGGGCTTTGTTGTGAATTCATGAAGAAATACATTTAATATTCGCTGGCCGAGATGAGGGATTTCAGTATTTTATTGAACTGTGACCTCTTGGAGACCTTTAAAGCAAAGTACAAGATCTCGCAGGTTTTTTTTTCCAAATGTTGAAAGGATTAGTTCTTGTTAAACTTTTACAAAAACTGTGTTTAAAAAAGAAACTCGCTGAAACAATGGTATCTTCTGTCACCAAATAAAAAGCTGTTTACTTATTTTGTTGGTTAGAGTGAGAAGGCCAAACTTGCATAAGTATTTATCACATGGAAATAACCCTTAACTAGAGAACCCCATTGTACGTAAGTAAAAGACTATTTGGACAATATACAACCGTGCAAATAGCTGACGCCTCATCCAAAAACATATTGAAGGACACAGCTAACCCATTTAATCATTTATTGGAAGCTCAGAGTTCATCCCAAAACATGCTGTAAGATTCATCTACCAGTATCATCTATATTTTTCTAAGCCATTCAATTTATACATAGGTCACAACTGAGATTATAAATTTAGTATCTAATGATCTAAAGAACTTTGTCATAAAGAGATTATATATGAAAGTGTGATCATAAGTAGAAGTGTTTTAGCAACAAATTAGTATTATAAAAAAACATATAATCATGATTAGAATTGTATAAGAATTTAACCTATGTTTAGATAAACAAATATTGATTGGATACCCAAATTATACATGGATCCATATAGATAATAATTGTATGTGATATTGTTTGTGATATATCTAACCTGTGTCCTTTCTAAACGGACTAAAGATTAACAGATATACAGTGATATGCATATATATCACCAATTTATGCAAGTAATTATTGGAAATTTATGTTAAAGCGTATTCTACATTATGCCATAATTCTTGAACACTCGAATATATTCGTTAGAACATATAAATAACGAACACATATTACAGAATTAGAAAAATATTCACTTAAAGAAATAAAACACCAAACATAGGTGAGACACCTGGTGGTGGAAGGTGCTATTACCTTAAAATCACGAGACTCCCGGGAAAGCTAACCATTAAGTCTGCCGGCCAATGAGGGGGGAACACATACCCTCTGGGCAGAACTTAGTATAATTTTATAATCCTTTTGTTAAAAAGGATATTTAAGAAACTAGAAGGAGGAAGAAAGGAAAAGGAAGCTCGGAGGAGAGCTGGGGGGAGAGAGTCAGGGGGAAGCTTAGGGACCCCCCCCTGAGAAGGGACACTGGAAGACATGCATGAATACACATTTTACATTCATGAAGATCCCTGCTCCTTGGAATGTTGAAGCCACGGCAGCCATCTTAAAATTCCTGGTAACTAATACTCCACACTAATAGCCATATTGGAAATGGGTAAATATATGTTTATCATCTATTTTATGTTCTCTTAAATATTGATGTTTTTGAATATTCTATTATTGAAATACTTCTCCCGAATCAATAACCGCCTTTTAGATTTTTCTCTAAATTAAATTTTTCATACATTTCTTTTTGCATAGATGCCAATATTATTGACAAACAAATGTCTAATTTATTTCACATTGTTAACCACTTACTTACCTGCAGTATAGTAACGGTTGGATGTGTGAAATACAGACATTCTGTTTAATTGTCAAATATCAAAAGGTTATTGATTCTACCGAGAAATGATAATGGTGATAATTGTGTCCAAGGTACTACTACGCCCAGTTTGAGGGTGTTCACAGAAATTGTCAAAATGATCAAGTAATGTAATCTGTATTTTAATATTTCATGTAAATGTTTGTTTTCTGTCAACCAATAAATGTAGCTATTTTGTATGATCACTCGTCTCCGTGAATAAGTTTCACATATATAGACTGTGTCATATAGACTGATTCTGTATCTTAAAAATATCTTCGTTAAAAATTACTTAGTAAATATTGTGCGGGAAAATGTCCTTAAAAGCACAACAAGGTACTGTGTCCTCCAATGAATACAAAAACAAGGATTTCATGGTGAGTAAAAACAATATCATCTTCTCTTTTGTTCACTGGAAGACACGGCTCTGCTTTAGATTATCCTTGACTAGGCTGTCCCAATACAGTGGCACAATGGGCCAGACAAACAATAGAAGCAAAAATATAGACACATTGTCTTAAAGAAAAAAATGACACAGGCCAGTCAAACTGCTGTCCTGTAAAACATTATGCCCAAAGTTGGCTTTGGCTGATGCTGCAGCATTCACCTTGTAAATTTGGTGAAGGTATGACTGGATGACTAAGCTGCCAGCTTATCTGGTGCTTGATGACATATGCTTTCCCAATGCTTTGCTGGATCCAATGTTTAGATTGTAATAGTCAATGTTATAAGACACTTATGTGGGCCCTCTACAACCATAAATATAGAGTGCATCCTATAAAAACCCAGCTGTCGCATTCAGGTACAACCTAATTGCCCTGACTACATCCTGTGCTCAAGTGTGGTGCTTAGGACGAAAGTGAACTTTTCTTTTCGCATTGATCTTGCAAGTACAGAGCATACACGTCTTGCTGCCCTCTTAGGACTTCCGGTATCCTTGCACAAACTAGAAAACAAGAAAAAAAGAGGATGCACTGACCTAGTGCATTATCATAACTAAATCCTTATTAAGAAAATAAAACAAGTGGGTACACTACTTACAAATGTGTTTGACACAGGCATGTCTACAGACTAGACTGCCTCCAATACATCATACTCAGGCATGCCATAAGCTGAGTATGGAGGCCGGGATCTGTGGACATGAGGCCCTTGTTTCCATCAACATGGGGACAATGTGTTTTGGGGGGACCCCAAAGCACCCTCCCCATGCTAAGGGGATGTGGCCTGGTATGGTTCAGGGGGCACTCTCTTGCCCCCCCCTTTTCCTGCAGCCTGCCAGGTTGCATGCTCAGATGTCTGTTTTTTATTTTGGGGGACCCTCAAGCAATTTTTTTATTTTGGTGCAGGGTTCCCCTTAACCACTTCAATAAACTGTGTTACATAAACTACACTGCCTGCTTTGACTGAATATAGAGTCTACACTGAATATATAGGCTACACTGAATACAGAGTATATAGAGTCTACACTGAATATCTAGTCTACGCTGAATGCAGAGTATATATACTGTATATATGCACAGTCATGGCTGACATTTTTCCAGAAAATCAAGTATTTTTCACAGAAAAGTATTTCAGTAACACATGTTTTGCTATACACATGTTTATTCCCTCTGTATGTGTAACGGCCATAACCCTTGGCAGGGCGGCCTTAACTTTTGGGCTTACCGGTTACCTCCACTTGGCTGGTTCTTCCACGTCTAGGGGTTCCCAGAGTTAGTACCCAACAACTTTGGAGGCTGACACCATAAAAGTCCTTTAGAAAAGGTTTTTATTTGCAGGGGTAACATCCAACAACACAGTCTCTTATGGGAACAAAGGGCAAGGTTGAAGAAACTCAGGCACCTTGAACTGCTAATATCAGAAAGTCTCTAATACCACCCAGAGAGTAGCCACTCACAGCTGGGTGCTTCAAGGCTGAACAAATCTCTAGCCATAGATTATGGCAGTCAGCACTTTGATCCAGAAGTTTTGAATTCTTTAACCTTGAGTAACTGGTAACAGAAGTGAACAGGAACCTTTTTCCTCAGTACCTGAAACGTTCTCTGTTTCCTTGACAGGACTGGAAAAAGCCTGAATTCGTCAGTGTCCTTCACAACTCAGCAACCAGGCACTTCTCAGGATGCCAGCTTGTTGGCCCTCCTCTGAAGAGTCCTCCCCAGTCACTTACACTTGCTGCAGTGCCCCTCCAAGCCGAGAGCACACCCGGATGCCTTGAATCCTCCCTCAGTTACTGTGCCTCGGACCAGCCGTTTCCGAGACTCGGAAACAGACGGATCCCTACCCCAGACCAGGTGGGTCTATTGGGGTTAGCAAACCGAAGCATGTTGTGGAGCGACGAATGCTCCCATGACCGGGACCCCTCACGGGGCTACCCCGGTCCAGAAACAGGAACAGACTGCCAAGGCCTCATGAAAGAACCTGGAACACGTGACTTCAACATCTTAGTACCCTTCCCAGACTCCTCAGCGGGGCCCGGCGCACCCTCTGATTGGCTCCGGGGAAGCTGATACCCAAAACGTCCAACCAGGCCTGGTTCTGAGCCTGTCATGTGCACCTAACTGTACTCATGACCAGGCAGAACTCTAACACAGCACAGCCAAACTGATGTCAAAGTTAAACCTACACAACTAACCCTCAGAACCCCTTTACTGTTCTGAGGCAAAAACTAAATTTATACATGACAGACACTTTGTCCAAAGTGTCATCGCTACATGTGTATTGGAACAAAACAAAAAAAGGGAGGAAAAAAAACAAATTGGACATAATGTCCCTCAAAACTCCAAAAATGGGCTGGTCAAAATTCTTGGCACCCTTAACTTAATATTTGTTTGCACACCCTTTGGAAAAAATAACTGAAATCAGTTGCTTCCTATAACCATCAATAAGCTTCTTACACCCCTCATCTGGAATTTTGGACCACTCTTCCTTTGCAATCTGCTCCAGGTCTCTCTTATTTTAAGGGTGTCTTTTCCCAACAGCAATGTTAAGATCTCTCCACAGGTGTTCAATGGGATTTAGATCTAGACTAATTCCTGGCCACTTTGGAACTCTCCAGCCCTTTGTTGCCATCCATTTCTGGGTGCTTTTTGACGTATGTTTGGGGTCATTGTCCTGCTGGAAGACCCAAGATCTCAGACGCAAACCCAGCTTTCTGACACTGGGCTCTACAGTGCAACCCAAAATCCTTTGGCAATCCTCAAATTTCATGATTCCTTGCACACATTCAAGGTACCCAGTGCCAGATGCAGCAAAACAAACTCAAAACATCAATGAACCGCTACCATATTTCACTGTAGGTACTGTGTTCTTTTCTTTGTAGGTCTCATTCCATTTTTGGCAAACAGTAGAATGATGTGCTTTACCAAAAAGCTCTATCTTGGTCTCATCTGTCCACAAGACATTTTCCCAGAAGGATTTTGGCTTACTCAAGTACATTTTGGCAAACTGTAGTCTTGCTTTTTTTATGTCTCTGTGTCAGCAGTGGGGTCCTCCTGGGTCTCCTGCCATAGCGTTTCATTTCATTTAAATTTTGACGGTTAGTTCACGCTGACACTGTTGCTCCCTGAGCCTGCAAGACAGCTTGAATTTATTTGGAACTTGTTTGAGGCTGCTTATCCACCATCCAGACTATCCTGTGTTGCAACCTTTCATCAATTTTTCTCTTCCGTCCATACCCAGAGAGATTACCTACAGTGCCATGGGTTGCACATTTCTTGATAATGTTGCACACTGTGGACAAAGGCAAATCTAGATCTCTGGAGATATACTTGTAGCCTTGAGATTGTTGATATTTTTCTATAATTTTGTCCTCAGACAGTTCTCTTCTCCTCTTTCTGTTGTCCATGCTTAGTGCGACACACACAGACACACAATGCAAAGACTAAGGCCGCGTACACACGGGCGGATTGTCTGCCCAACTTAGTCCGCTGAACCGTGTTTCAGCGGACAATCCGCTCGTGTGTGGGCTTCAGCTGACTTTTTCAGCGGACAGTCTGACGGACTAAGTCTTTCAGAATTTCCGTAATTTTGTCCGTCCAAACTTGGTTTTGTCCGTCCAAACTTGGTTTCAGCGGACAGTCTGCTCGTGTGTAGGCAAGTTGGACGGACTAAGTATGGCGCATGCTCAGAAAGGATTTACACGGCCGAAGGTTGCATTGCAGTGTATTGGACGTCGTATTTCTAGTCCCGTCGTACGTGCTGTATACGTCATCGCGCAAAATTTCAGCGGACTGTCTGTTCATCGTGTGTGGTCAAGTCCGTTCATTCAAAAGTTGAACGGACTGTCTGTCGGATTGTCTGACGAACTTAGTTGGGCAGACAATCCGCCCGTGTGTACGCGGCCTAAGTGAACTTCTGTCCCTTTTATCTGCTTTCAGGTGTGATTTTTATATTGCCCACACCTGTTACTTGCCCCAGGTGAGTTTAAAGGAGCATCACATGCTTGAAACAATCTTATTTATCCACAATTTTGAAAGGGTGCCAAGAATTTTGACCAGCTCATTTTTGGAGTTTTGTGTGACATTATGTCCAATTTGCTTTTTTTCCTCCTTTTTTGTTTTGTTCCAAAACACAAAGGCAATAAACATGTGTATAGCAAAATATGTGTTACTGCAATACTTTTGTGTGAGAAATACTTGATTTTCTGGAAACATTTCTGGGGTGTCAACAAATTTCGGCCATGACTGTATATTAGACCGTAATATATATATATATATATATATATATATATATATATATATATTACGGTCTAATAAACAGTCGTGGCTGAAATTTGTTGACACCCCAGAAATGTTTCCAGAAAATCAAGTATTTATGTATATATATATATATATATATATATATATATATATATATATATATATATGTATATATCTCAAATCTCAAATACACTGCCACTAACTAACCTGCCTGCCTAATCTAGCTCAAACGATCTCCATCCACACACTATACACGCCCGCTATATAAGCAGCCTTATATAGTGTGGGGTGTAGACTTAGTACCCCTGAGCCATGATTGGCCAAAGGCAACCTGACTTTGGCTATCTCAGCAGAGCGCACTGTGATTGGCCAAAGCATGCAGGTCAGGTGCTTGTGTTGGCCAATCATCATACAGCAATGTGCTGTGATCTCAAACCCCATATGCTTGGTTCATTTTAGAACAAACGAACACTCAATGTTTGAGTTGAACTTGCGGTCAACTCAAACCGCAGGTTCATCCCTAGTCAGGATATGAGGGGAAACAGGCATCCTCAACACAGATCTTTACACTTAAAATGATTTCAATTTTTGCAGCTAAGTCTGGATAAAAACTGTTTTATTTATGTGACATGTTGCCATTCACAAAATATAATTTAAAAATAATATTTAAAAATGCAGATTACCTTTTTTGGATGCTCTATTGTTAGTCTTCCAGCACTGTAAAATCCTACATAGTTCTCTTTCTTTATGAGAAAGTAGGACAGCTGTGTTTGCCATAATTAATCCTGTCTGTACTATGCAGGTAGATCTTCAAAAAAAAAGGTAGGAGGAGAGAAAAAGAAACACACCATCACCCACAACCATAAACACACTACAGCCATACTAACCCTCATAGAAGCTCCACACTGTGGGGGGTGGGATGACCAAAGAGTAAATAGGCAGACAAGCCTCTCATCCACTAGAAGCAATACAACTGCTTAACACAGATCAGTCTTCCACCTTGCTATTAGGGTTAGTATGGCTGTAGTGTATTTAGGGTTGTGGGTGTTTTTGCATTTTTTTTTCTCCCCATATCCTTTTTTCTACCCCCTTCCTATTTTCCATTACCCAACTGCACATTTGCCTCATGTTTGTATATGCATATATTTTTGTTCTTGGGGTTGCATGGTATGTTTTTAATGATTTTGATGTATATAATTGTGATGAATATAATGGATTACCTTTATAGTATGTATATGTATGAATGTGAGTCAGGGACCTTAGATTGTAAGCTCCTGGAGACTAGGGACAGATGTGAACATATAATACATACCCGTATATATATATATATATATATATATATATATATATATATATATATATATATGTGTGTGTGTGTGTAAAGCGCTCCGTAAAATTGACAGAGCTATATAAGTACCTGAAATAATAATAATAATACTTTATCCATAAATGTAGTATTAAGTGGCATGGATCCTGAGGAAGCAACTTGTTCACGAAACATGTTGATCCATTTATACGACCATTGATAGATATATCCGTGAAGATACAGTATGTACATGGCACCTGTTATGCACCATATGATGTGTTTTTTGTAAATACAAAAATATTGTTTTATATATATATATTGTTTGCACGCTGTCTTCTTCCACATTTAAAGTCCCATTGTGTTCCTCTGGATGGAGTTGTGGGGGGGAGTTTTTTGGCTGGTTTGACTTTTTGAAGGCTATCGTTCAGTTGTCTTTTTTTTTTTATTTTCAATACATCTATTCCAATCTAACATCCAACAAGCAACACTGTACACTTTAGTTGGAGCTCCAGCAAGAATAATGTATACAGTGAAATATATATTATCTATGTTACACTGCATAGTCAACTAACTGGTTCAACTTTAACACTTTCTGCTTTTTTCTAAGATAACTGGTAGAGGTGACATTGCTCTGGTTGCATAACAGCAGCACCACAGCATGTGACGCTGGATTCTCTAGCACACAGTCCAGGCACAACATCCAACAGCTACATGTGCAGCTCTCAGCTCAGGCAGCACAAAGTATTCTGCCAGGCAGTACAACAACAGCACTAGTCTTTTTGCTGCCTTGCCGAGCAGCTCCGAGTTCTCTCTCCATGCCCTTTTCTAGGACTACCAGCCATTCTCACAGCAGCCCCAAGCCCCTGTTCCTGGGCTCACTGTGTCCTCCCTTTGGGCTGTGGGTGATACATAACTCTCCAGCTATGGATTTACCCAATGGAAATCCCCCCTGTGCCACTGCTAGGGGAAGACTTGCTCCTAGGCTGAGGTGGCTGCAACAAGAGGATACGTTCTACTGAGTGGCTTATGTGGGGTTAATGACAAGTACTACTATAATATATAAAATTATTATAATTAGCAAAAGCATACAAATGACTTAACCAAAACTACAACCTGATGCTATGGATAATATAATCAATATATATTTAAATATAATCAAAATGATAAACAGGCAGAGATGTAGAAACAATGTATTTAAAGTCGTGTTTCTATATGAGTAGGCACAAGACCTGTTAAAGCTAATACAAAATCCATGAGGGTAGAGAAATTCATCTAGTTTTCACATGTTGCAGGATGGTAATGATATGTGACTATTCTTGACTACAAAGCTAGGAAGCATTCTTTTAAATGACCTGTGGGCCACCATTTCATTGCATCTGCCAAATGAGAAAACACACAATTTGGATAATCTGTAAATTATCTGAATATCAGGTTTTCAATATAAACAGAAATGTAATTTGTTGGTAAGAAAACTATTTCACACATTTCAGGATTGTACTTCAGGCCCATTGTGTGCAATTATTGGACTCGGGTTCAGTCAACATAGTATGGAATATGAAAATTTTATTGGATTACTTCACCCATGACATTTTGATAAGTAAACAGAGACTGCAAATTCAATATGGCTCAAATTGTAAATAAAGTTGTATATTACTAAAACATGGGGCACTATTAAAGAATAGCTAATACTTATTTCTAAGACCCTTTTCACACTGAGGGCATTTTACAGGTGTTTTTTGCGCTAAAAATAGTACCTGAAAAGCGCCTGTAAACTGCCTCTTCTGCAGCCCCAGTGTGAAAGCCCGAGGAAAAAAAGTCCTGCAAGCAGCATTTTTGGGGCTTTGCGGGAGCGATGTATACACTGCTCCTCCAACTCCCCTGCCCATTGAAATTAATGGGCATTGCAAAGTGCTTCAGCAGTGGTGCTTTAGGGGCGCTAATGAAGAAAAATCATCTGGACAGCCACACTCCAATAAAAGCCTTTATTGTAGCAGAAAATCAAAGTTCATGTGAAAACAGAAGCAGGGGAAGATAACTTTTCAGGCGCTATTAACCCTTTCCTTGGCCTCTAGCGGGGGTTAAAAGCACCCCACTAGCGGCCGAATAGCGCTGCTATAACAGCGGTAAAGCGCTGCTAAAACTAGCTGATAGTGTGAAAGGTGTCTAAGGCAGCAATGGAGAAATAAAAGTAGGTTGAAAGCTTACAACACCTGTCTTAGCCTAGAAAAAACATAACATTCTTCAAAACAATTAAACCATGCCATATAACATATTCTTTAATCCGTTTTATGTTTTGTTCCTTAAAAAAAAAATCACACCTCATTCATATAAGGCCAGGTGCTAACTTAAAACCAGTCACTGACACAAAGTCTATGAAGAACAGAGGAATCCAGGAGGGTTGGTAAAAAGCATTATCATAAATTGAGCTTGTAAATTTGATCCTATATATTTCAAGGCTTTCCCAAAATGTCAGCCTGTCTTGAAAATAATATTGAATACTAGCCAACTCCTATATAAACCAGGTAAACATAAATTTTAGTATTCACTTGCTGGTACAGATTTTCTATCTAAGTATGTTTATCCCTCATGCAGAGACATGCAGACTTGAAAAACATTGCAATGCAGAAAACCTTTTATCTTTTATAAAAGTGCCATGTATTGCAAAGTTGTGTTTGGTCAATATTACTCACCCGCTTCAAATGATTTCTCATTATTTTACCCTTCAAAACTGTTTCTGGTTGTGACCTAATTTCAAAGAATAGCGATAGGCATCCAAGAAATAGATAAAACGTAAAAAACTAAAATAATTTTTGTGAAAAAAACTATAGAAAAAAATAGAAAGCACAAAGACAGGGAGACTGTAGTCTTTTGCTCCCACTGATAAACCATACATTGTCCTGGATGAAAAGATTTTGAAACAAGGGATGGGTACTTTCACAAAACTTAACCACTATTCAACTTTTATAGTAGTTTTTTATAGCTACGTTTTAATATTTTTCTCTACCTTTTAAAACTCCATAGCAACTATATTTTTTTGCTACTCTTACAGCTTAGCTTTAAGGTCCATAAATTGGCGTTTGCATGTTTTAAAGAGTATCCACAAATTCTTACATGTAAATGAAATGGTATGCTATACTTAATGACGTGTTTTTATCTATTACCCCTGCAGCAGTGTTCATAAATGTTCCCCATTTATTTTTTAGAAAAATCAGTATCAAGCATTCTAAGGTTATAATTTAATGGCTGCATTTTCATATTTTAAATCTTGTGTTTTGGACATGAATTTAGTAGTTTGTGTCAGCCATAATTGCCTAGCATGCTGATTTAGAGAACAACAAATGAAAAGTATACAAATGCTGCACCTTTTCGTGTCATTAAACTTTGCATACAGCTTGATAGCTAATGGTTTTATCAATTATGAGCTCACAAAGAACAGTCTGTCGGCAGCTAAAATTTTGGAGTAATGAAAATGTATGGGAAGGAAAGAATATAAAATCCATGACATTAGCTGTCCGTATAGAAAACACCTGTTTACGAGCAGTTAGAAGAGCTATTTGAGTGAAATCCCTCATAAAAATAGCACAGTATTCATAAAAACAACACATACTGATTTTTATGTGTAAACGCAGCCTTAGGTAGTGTATAATATTTCCTTTCATATACACAAACATTTCACAAACTTCTACATTTTATTATGCGCTTTTAGAGTTTGCCACTTCAAAAACCCGTTTCAAAGTGTTTACATTGGTGTCCACATTAAAGAAAAATTCCAGGAATGGCAAATATTTACGGTTTCATTGTTCTAGCTTGTAACTATACATATGCCATACCCATGGGATCCTCCTGGAAGCTGGAAGTCAGTGAAGTAGACACAGCTAATCAAATGATCTCCACTAGCTCCTGGGTCCCATGCCCAGTGGCTGCTCTATTGCATTCTGAACACTAGAGGGTGCCATGCAGAGAATGTTTTGCATTTTCTCAATGAAGTGGTTCTGAAGACTGAAGGTTTTTTACCTTCATTCATTCTATACATGAAGGTAAAAAAATGTATGTGTGCAGCTCCCCTCCTAGCCCCCCCCCAATACTTACCTGAGCCAATCTCAATCCAGCAATATGCACAAGAGAAGCTGTTCTCCCAGCTCTCTCCCTCCTCATTGACTCAGACATAGTAGCACGGGCCATTGGCTTCTGCTGCTGTCAATCACAGCCAGTGAGGAGGGAGTGGGGGGCAGGGCTGAGCCCTGTTCTGTGTGGACACACAGAGCAGGGCTCGGTAGTGAGAACATACTACTTCCTCCGTAGCAAGCGGCTTGCTATGGGGCACTCAGCAAGGGGGGGAGCCAGGAGCACTGGTGGGGGACCCAAGAAGAAGAGGATCAGGGCTGTACAGTACTCACTGTAGGCCATTTCATTTATAAATGTGCACATTAATGTTCTGACCAAAATCATGACTGATTGGTTGAAACCATTTTTGAGAGATATTGTCCATAAAACCCAGATGTGGTTTATCACATAAAGAGATTGTAGAGATACCCCCTAAAGAGCCATACTCCCTACTCACTGGGTAAGACACCAGACCATCCCATGCCTGATCTTATCAACAGACACAGAAAAGGATAAACTGGCCCTTTAAAAAAGCCTTACACCAGCTGGGCCTGGGCCTGAGTGACAAAAACCTTGCATGGATTATGGAATTCCACCCTGTATATGAATTTCCACCTGTATGGCAAACCTCCAGCCAGAACTAATGGTAACAGTATACTTTACTTGGACTTTTCAATTAAAAATAGAATGCAGCTATTATGCTATCAGGAAGGCTTTTTAGTCGAAACCCGTCTGCATGCTATTTGCTGTATCTCACTATGCATTCAATAAAGATTTATACAAATGGATGACACCAAGTAGCCAACTCAATTGTATTGCTGGATCGTTATTGGAGTGTACCGGCGCTTGAGTCACAGCACCGGTTTCTCAGTCCCAAGAAGTTTGTGCAGTTGAGCATAGCTGCTGTATTTCTTTGTTGATAAGCCCTTCTTTGTGCCTCATTAATTAACTGCCACAATATGCCCTCCACATCACGAGGAACACTTTTGTCACAACATGCTAATGTCGCACAGCATCAGTGCATAGTGATGTTATACCACAATAGTGGTAGTGTCATCCCAGCAGAGTGACTGATCCTTGACAGGCCAAAGCAGTACCACCTAGGGAGGAGGATCAAAAATGTGCCATAGTGCAATCCTCTGAGTGGCTGGATGGAGTAAACCCCAAATGCTAACCCTACCCAGAAAAACAGACTCAAAGGAAAGAACTACTGTTTGAATATACAGTATAATAGTGGACTACATACAATATTAATAATATTATTTGCACTTACTGGTATACATTGCTTTCCTATGTTACAAAAACAATAGTGATTTACCCTAGGACATAATATATGTGTTAAATGGACATATTCATGACAAGGCAGGAGATTCCATCTCATAGAAACTGTTTAAATGAGATAGACTTATTTAACCCAAGGAAATTAATCCACCTCAACTCAGCTTGCAAGATCTTTTGGCCCCAGTCCCCCCTCTTGGGCCAGGGAGCACCCGATTCAAAGCAAGAATCTTTGATGCTGTTTTAGCAAATGTCTACTTATTGGGGAATTTAGATCTCCAATCTCTATAGCATGGATATGATCACATATTCTTGTCCAGAGCTCATGCATGGTTTTTCCAATGTATAATGCCCCACATTGGCAACTAAACAAATAACTGATGCCTGCTGTTTTCAATTGGATAGAGTGCTTTGTACAAAACACATTACCATTCGACAAAATTATATTTTTGAAACTGTTCATGAACTTACAGCGTGGACAGTACTCAAATCCTTTATTGTACATGAATCCTATGTGATATTTCTAATATACTGGCTGTGGACAAGTTTATCTTTAAGAGATGTTTCCCTTCAGATAACTTTTTCAGGTGTTTGTCTAATAAAATGCTACCTGAGGATCTGCTGTGAGTTGGTGTCAATGTTTTTGAAATACTTAAAGCGGGATTCCACCCTAAAGTGGAACCTCCGCTGATCGGAACCCCCCCCCCCCCTCCGGTGTCACAATTGACACCTTTCAGGGGGGAGGGGGGTGGAGATACCTGTCAAAGACAGGTATTTTCACCCACTCCTGGGCATAGACTCCCACGGGAGTCTATGCCATTTCCTGCCCTGCCGCGCTGTCTGCTGGGACACACAGTGACAGCGCGGAGATTTCCTATTGCGCGGCGCAGCTCGCGCATGCGCAGTAGGGAACCGGGAAGTGAAGCCGGTTTGCTTTACTTCCTGATTCCCTCACCTCGAATGGCGGCGGCAGCAGCCGAGGCCCGAGCGGTGAGTGTCCATTTATTAAAAGTCAGCAGCTGTAGTATTTATAGCTGCTGGCTTTTAATATTTTTTTTTTGGGTGGAATCCCTCTTTAAGGATGTAACATATTCAGCTATTTCTTTGATTGCTTTTAAGAATGTGCCTTTTAGGCCTATATATCAATAAAATGATATCTTAGCTTGTAAATTTGGTTATTTTATACAGTATATATACCTAAAGTGTCTCACAAAATAGTTTTCATTACATTCTTAGCTTTTCAAATGGGATGTGGGTGTACCCCAGATGCGAATCAAACATTATAGTAATTATAGTTTATTACTGTTCAGAATTCTGTTCTTTATCCAAATACTTCCCATAACAATACCAAAAACCTACTTTCTTAAAATTCATAAACTTTTAGTCCAAACTGTATGGAGATTAAAAAAACAATATTTTCTGACTCATTACTGAAAAGAACGAAGGATGGGGTGAAATTGGCCTTCCATATCTCCAACACCTTATGAAGAACTATTACCAAGAATTGTGACGGAGAATTGATGGTTATCTTTGGAAAAATCATTGACAAAGTGCAACTTAGCATATGCTCCATGGCTCCTAAAATACCATAGGGGCCTGGCGGACACAACCTCCTCCCAGTTCTTAACACCTTAAAAACTTGGGACTTCCTAAAAAGAGATGGAGTATGGGCCTTCTTCTACTCTCTTTTGAATTTTTGCTCTGAGAGAGCAGGTAGGCTTTTTCAATTAATGGGAAGGGGGCACAAGGAAATTGGATACTTTATATGGAGGGTACATACCTGTAATCATTAGCAAAACTCAACAAGGATTGAGGACCCATAGATTCTTGGAAACATGCAACGTTTTTTTAACGTTCTCGTAAGTTTGGAGTGTACAGTTAGTTTAAGTTGCGCATTATCTCCATTTAAATCCATGCGAAAACAGAGAGGAGACCCATCTCTTAAATCACTTTCCACCACATACACAATGCTCCTGGAAATTGATTCCCAGTCCACCCCCTACTATATAAAAGAGATCACAGGAAACCCATTATATACAGTATTACTTTCAAGATGGCAAGCAGTGCCTGAAAAACTATATAACATTTATTTTAGGGTCCCTAAAAAGATTGCAGCCAAAGAAGTACCATTTCCCCTATCTAGATACCCCACTCCTCTCTTCCTATTCCAGTTTAAACATAGTTAATGTATGAGAACAGACACTGGGCATGTACCTGCCATAGACTTGGGATTTTTTTTTTGTTTTGTGATTATGGTCACAAGTGTTCACTGTCTGTGGAAATGATCTGTAATGCTTATGTTGTTTTATGTTCTATTTGTGCATTTGATTTGTATGAAAATAAAAAAATTATGATTAAAATAAAGATTTCCTAAAGAAAAAGTGTGCATGATTTATGGTGCAATACAGCAATGTCTTGAGCATTGCTCATCAGATAAGCTGTACTCTTAAAATAATATGTGACTATGTAAAATTTTAGATGATCAGAACAAAAGCTATTTGAAATAAAGATAGTACATATGCAGGTGATGTTTACCTACATAAATGTGACTTCCTGTCTAATAATCCTATAACATAATTCTACCCCTTTTACAAGTCAGTTTTCGCCTAAATAACAGATAATAGAATCATATGACAGAAAAAGTTTAATACAATTTCAGAAATCTCATTTCTACAAAAGACATTTACGTTTGTACCTGTGCATTTTACTTAGTCTTATCTATTATTTAAGTTTTTTTGCACTTTTTGTGCAGACTGTAATTCTGTCTACATCTGCATAGTTACTTTCTCATTCTTTTCCTGATGTGAAAATGAGCTCTTTGTAGTGATGGCATGACACCTGCATACCTATGTACTATTATAATACTAACACGTTCCCAAGCATTTCTGTCTTTGGAAATAAAACACTGATTTATATGTTTCTGTTGTGAAGTAGTGACCCCCATTATGCAAAAATAATGTGTTTTTATTTGTCTAACAGGTGATACCTATTTTCTTTCCGAAGTTAATTCATCCTTCAATAATTATATGGTAAGCATGAAGCATTAAAGCCCAAATTAAAGTCCCGTGCCGTGCTCGTGTCGTGCTCCCTCCTCACAGCATTTGATTGACAGCAGCAGGATTGAATGGCAGAGATTGACTTTCTGTAATTCATGGACATAGGTTGGACAATTAAATTAAATACCTCTTTAAAATCTCCTGAAAAGGTTGCTAAAATCATACCCAGGAGTATAATTGTTCTGGAGAAGAAGACCAGATTGTTTGTCACATTTACAGTAGGTACATAAGAACATACTGAACATCTCACCTAGTTTTGGAACAATCATTAACTGAAGGGGTTAACGCATGGGAGGGCGAAAGTGACATCAAAGGTCACTTCTGTCCAAAACTCTTAAAGGGGAATTCTATTTTTTTTAAGTGACATTTTTTTTTTGTATTGATGCATTTTAGTGTAAATATGAGATTTGAGGTCTTTTTGACTCCAGATCTCATATTTAACAGGTCCTGTCATGCTTTTTTTCTATTACAAGGGATGCTTACATTCCTTGTAATAGAAATAAAAGTGACCCAAAATTTTTTTTTTCAAAAAGACAGTGTCAAAAAAAATAAAGGAAAATAAATAAGAAGCAAAACATTTTTTTAAAGCTCCCCTTCTCAACGAGCTTGCACACAGAAACAGACGCATACATGAGTAGCGCCTGCATATGAAAACGGTGTTCAAACCACACATGTGAGGTATCGCCGCGATTGTTAGAGCAAAAGCGCTTGTAAGACCGCTGCACAAATAAGGTGTGACAGAAAGTATTGCAGCGACCACCATTTTATTCTCTAGGGTGTTAGAAAAATATATTTGTAATGTTAGGGGGTTCTAAGTAATTTTCTATAAAAAAAAAAAAAAAAATATTATTTTAACTTGTAAACAACAAGTATCAAAAAGAGGCTCGGGGCTGAAGTGGTTAAAGGAAATTATGGCACCCATAATGGATACAACTGAATATAAAGAAAGATCAAAAATAGTTCAGAATTATATTACAAACATCGATAAAGAGACCAAAAATAGGAAAGTAAAAAACACAAGAGGAATAAAGAGGATTACAAATCCAGTAAATGGCAGGAGGATTAATTTATTGAAGGATGTGACTCAAAGGAGTCCACCCCTGAAAGAGTAGTGAAAGCTAAAGAACGACCACAGAGAGACAATGCACCCAAAGGAGTCTTTCCCAAGACCCCATCTAAAGACGCAACAAGGGTTAAATAAAAAAAAGAAGAGAAATCATGCCCCGAATAAAGAAAATATGTTCCAGGAGAGTGGAGGAATATATGCCAACAGGAGATCAGTATGGGTATTATGAATCACTAAGAGGGGCTTTAAACTACAGAACCCCCCACCATCCCAGAGTTGGCTGGTCAAACAGGGGAAATACCAAGGTTACAACCAAAGAAGGGTAAATATGGCCCCACAGAGATGGAGAGGGTTTGTCCCTCATAGGGGGAATCAGATGGGATATCATTACAGTGGGGGACCCAAGGGACCCTACAGAGGAGGTCAGAGTCAGAATTGGGAACACAGAACCCAGGAGAGCGAATATGTGGATTATAGGATGGAAGACAGAGAATTAGGAAACATAGAAGAAGAGGAACTAGAGGAGGAAGGAGGAAGAGAAAGAAAGAGAGAATAATGGGCACAGGCATTTTTAATCTTAGTAGTGTTGTTTTAACAGAAACTGAAATAAAATTGTTAGCTTTAGAATCAAATTATATTACATAGTTACATAGTTAGTCAGGTTGAAAAAAGACACATGTTCATCAAGTTCAACCACAAAAAAAAATAAAAAAAAATAATAATAATAATAATATCATAAAATCCCATATACCCAATTCTATACCCACAGTTGATCCAGAGGAAGGCAAAAAAAACAGCAGAGCATGATCCAATTTGCTAAAGCAGGGGAAAAAATTCCTTCCTGATCCCCCGAGAGGCAATCGGATTTTCCCCGGATCAACTTTACCTATAAATGTTAGTACCCAGTTATATTATGTACACTTAGGAAATAATCCAGGCCCTTCTTAAAGCAATCCACTGAGCTGGCCAGAACCACCCCTGCAGGGAGTCTATTCCACATTTTCACAGCTCTTACTGTGAAGAAACCTTTCCGTATTTGGGGATGAAATCTCTTTTCCTCTAGACGTAAAGAGTGCCCCCTTGTCCTCTTTGTTTCCTATAAAGTGAATAACTCAACACCAAGTTCACTATATGGACCCCTTATATATTTGTACATGTTTATCATATCCCCCTTAATCTCCTCTTATCAAGAGTGAATAAATTCAGTTCCTCTAATCTCTCTTCATAGCTGAGTTCCTCCATGCCTCTTATCAGTTTGGTTGCCCTTCTCTGCACTTTCTCCAGTTCCCGATATCCTTTTTGAGAACTGGTGTCCAAAACTGAACAGCATATTCCAGATGAGGTCTTACTAATGATTTTAACAGGGGCAAAATGATATCTCTCTCCCTGGAGTCCATACCTCTCTTAATACTGGAAAGGGCTTTGCTCGCTTTGGAAACCGCAGCTTGGCATTGCATGCTATTATTGAGCTTATGATCTACCAAAACCCCCAGATCCTTCTCCACTATGGATTCCCCCAGTTGTACTCCCCCTAGCATGTATGATGCATGCATATTCTTAGCCCCCTTATTCCCCATGTTAATGTTAATAAATTTAATACTTATATTGATCTGCAAAAATGTGTGCAAAAATAAAAATGATTCCATAGCACAGGAAACAAATGAGATGAAATATGAGCACAGTGGTTTAAGAAATGCTTCAGTTTTTAATCCCAGGACTAAAAGAAGTGAATTCTTGGATGTATTTAAAGCCATGGTAGAAAAATATATTAAAGGGGTAAACACCAAAAAATAAAAAATAAAAACACCAAAATATATTAAGGAAGGAATTTTGCACTAGAAAAAAGGAAAGACATCATAGTAAGGGCAGCAAATAAAGGAGGGGCCATTGTGTCACAAACATTGAACCAGACCGAGACAGAAGTACAATTAAATCACACTTGTTTATTAAAAAAAAAAAAAAAATTAATAGAGTAAGCGCAGTCAAGCATTGCCAAAGTCCAGTAACCGGATCGAGTAGTCAGCCAGTCCAGAGTTCAATAACCAGATCAGGTAATCAGACAGGCCAGAAGTCAGGGATCCAAGTGGAGCAACAGCAAGCAGTATAAGGAGTCAGAAGGGATGTCAGAAAGCCAGTCTTAAAACAGAACCGCAGGAGATGGTTTCTTGTGATGTGAGCATGGCGAAAGCAGAGATGAAGTGAGCTGGACAGCTTTAAGTAGGCCGGTCAGACGAGCAGAACAAGGAACAGCTGGGTAACTGTGGAGAGAGATGAGAGCTGGCAATTAGCCAACAGCTCAGAAGCCAGCCCAGAGAAGGAAGGGCTGAGGCAGCCCTGACAGTACCCCCTCCACAATGACCCCTCTCCCTCGGAGGACCACCGGGCTTGAAGGGAAAATGTCTATGGAAATTGCGGAGAAGGACAGGGGCATGTACGTCCCAGGATGAAACCTGGGAGTGTTCCTCCGGACCGTACACCTTCCAATGCACCAAGTACTGTATGCGCCCACGGAAGCTACGGGAGTCAACAATGGATTGTACCTCATACTCCTCATGGTTCTCAACCTGTATAGGGTGAGGACATGGCACTGAGGTGGTAAATCAGTTACAGACCAATGGTTTCAATAAGGAGACATGAAACACATTTGAGATGCGCATACTAGGAGGAAGGTCCAACGCGTAAGCCACTGGGTTAATCCTGCGAAGGATACGGTAATTCCCAATAAACTGAGGTGCAAACTTCAGTGAGGGAACACAAAGTTGGAGGTTGCGAGATGACAACCAGACCCTGTCCCCAACCAGGTAGGAAGGCGCAGGCAGGCGTCTGCGGTCAGCATGGAGTCTGTACCTATCATTAGCATGACGCAAAGCCTCCTGGACTTGTAGCCAAGTGGAAGGAAGACCACGGAGATGCTCCTCTAATGCAGGAATACTCTGCGGAACAAACGAGTCAGGCAACATGGAAGGTTGGAAACCATAATTCGCCATAAATAGAGACAATCGGGAGGCAGAATTCAAGGCACTGTTGTGAGCAAACTCTGCCCATGGTAATAGGTCTGACCAGTTGTTATGGTGGTCAGAAATATAGCAACTCACTCTGTGGCCCCATTGGACTGCGCGTGATATGCAGAAGAGAAAGCAAACTGAATTCCCAACTGTGCACAAAAGGCTCACCAGAACCAGGAGACAAACTGACTGCCCCTGTCCGAGACAATCACCTTGGGTAGCCCATGTAAGCGAAAGATCTCCTGAGCAAAAATGGAAGCCAGTTCCTTAGAAGTAGGCAACTTCTTAAGTGGAATACAATGACACATCTTAGAGAACTGGTCAACCACCATAAGGATAACAGTGTTGCCTTAAGAGTTGGGCAACTTCATAATAAAATCCATTGACAGGTGGGTCCCTGGCCTCTCTCCATTGGGTATGGGTTGTAGGAGACCCACTGGAAGGTGTCGAGGAGTCTTACAATGAGCACACATGGAACAGGCAGCTACAAAGGCAGTTATATCAGCCCGTAGACTAAGCCACCAGAATTGTTGGGAAATGGCCCAAATGAGTTGATTCTTCCCAGGATGGCCAGCTGCCTTGGGAGAATGGTAAGTCTGGAGCATGGCAGTACGGAGACTCTCTGGGACAAAGCAGCAGTCACAAGGTTTATCAGGAGGAGCATGGACCTGAGCAGCAAGAATTTTGTCACCCAAAGGAGAAGTAAGACTGGTATGAACCTTAGACAAGATACGATCAGGAGGAATCCCAGGAACCGGAACCGACTCCGACTTGGAAGTGGAGGAAAATTGTTGTGACAAGGCATCAGCCCTTACATTCTTAGTACCGGGTAAGAATGAGACAATGTAATTAAAACTCAACAAGAAAGGGGGTGTGGCTTGGCCGCTGACCGGAATGGCCGCATAAGTGCTGAGCTCCTCTCATCCACTTAGCTACACACAGCATCCAGCGCCATCCGACATCGCGATTCCTTCCACGGAGCTCCAGGGATCACCCCGCACCTCCGGGGACATGACCCGAGGCAGATCCGCCGTCCACGGGGCGAAGAAGCTCACAGACTTCTACATGAAGCCGGCCGGCGCGCAGGCCCAAGATGGCGCCGTTCGGGACGAAGGCCTCACTCCTCAGCAGAAACCAGCGGCCTCCGCAGCACCTGCACCCACAGAGGATCATCTCTCTGACATGGAGGACTCTGGAGAGCAGCAGCGTTCGCCCTCCATGTCACCGGCTGACAGAGGTAAGAGAGCAGCAATCTCCCCAGCACACTCTCCCTCTAAGCCTCCATTAATGAAGAAGCAATATGGCGCTGGCACTTGTAGTTCCACAGCAGCGCTGACTGACACTAGCTCCTCACTGGCCGCTTACAGCACATCAGATAGCCCTGCATCTGAACATACTTTGAAAGCCATGCTTCTTTCACTACAAGCTGACATGCAGAAGGAGCTCAGATCCTCCATTAACCATTTGATGGACAGAATGGAAGACATGGAAGAGCGCATAGATCATATAGAGCACCATCTCTCTGCTGCTACTAGCTCTCACAACACTGTAGTTGACATTCAGGATGAACATACTTCTGCGATTCACCAACTGCGTCTTAAAGTCGCAGACCTCGAAGACCGCTCAAGGCGGAATAATATCAAGATCAGGGGAGTCCCAGAGACTGTATCACCCCCCGATATTGTCCCTTACTTGCACCAGCTGTTTCACAAGCTTATACCGGCTCTTACACCGCAGGAACTCCTTATTGACAGAGCACACAGAATCCATAAGCCGCAGCACCTCCCAGACACAGTACCCAGAGATATCCTGGCTAGGATACACTTCTTTAACACTAAGGAGCAGATTATGAGGGCCGCAAGAACCATACGCAACCTCCCTGATCCCTTCGCTAAGATTCAGCTATACAATGATATCTCAGCCGCCACCTCACAGGCACGCAAGGCCTTCTCTCAAATCACTGCGATACTTATAGAACATAAAATCGCATACAAATGGGGTTTCCCCACCAAGCTTCTTGTAAACTACCAGCAACAACAAGTCGCATTTCTGACCCCCAAGGACGGTTTCAAACAACTACACAACTGGGGCATTGCCCCTCATGCCCCCCCGGCTCCGCCTCTGAACACTAGATCTGCAAAGATCCCCTATAGATGGGATACGAAACCTAAATCCTGAACCTCCAAACATAGGGGGCCGCCCCCTTGGGCAACCCCCCCTTTTTGGCAAGGCGCTTGACTTCTCAGGTTAAGGTGGATGACTGTCTCTCTCTCCTCTTTTGAACCCCCACACACCGAACTGCCACTGTGTGCTAAGCACATGGCATTATTCTCTTCCCATATATACCAGCGTACCTTATCCAAAGCCACCTTCTGCTCCTTCAGGAACCAATTGGATCCTTGACTCACGTCTCTATATCTCCCGGTCATAGATATAGGCACATTACTACTGTTTGTTTGATTTATTGCAACTTTGTTTTTGTATTTTTTTTTCTTTTTTAAAGTTACTGTTTGGTTACTTGTACGCCTTGACTTACAATCAACGGTTGTTGTGTTCATTCTCTGCTCGCAGAGTTAGTATTTGTACTTAGTTCTGTTGTAAAGGTCCGTCAATTCCAGTACCATCTTGACAACTGACCCTATCTGCTAATGTCCCTTACAATCACGTCCCTTAATGTTAAGGGACTGAATAGTCCTTTCAAGCGCTCCCTATTATGGAGGGAAGCTGCGACTTCTCATTCTGATATCTTATGCATACAGGAGACCCATCTCTCTTCCCGGAACCCACCACAATGTACCAATAAACGCTACCCACATATCTTTCATTCCCGCACAGATAAAAAAGTTAGAGGTGTTTTGATTGCAGTGCGCTCTACGGTGGCACTTACAGTTTCCAATGTAGAGCAAGACCCCGAAGGGAGGTTCTTGATCCTTTCCGCTTCTTTCAATAACAAACCCATGGTGATTGTGAACATCTATGCTCCCAACACTCACCTAAAGCCCTTTCTTAAGTCCATTCTCGCCAAAATACAACACTATCCGAAAGATCAAATCATTTTATGTGGAGATTTCAATGCGGTACCAGATCACGCATTGGACTCCTCATCCCCCCAAAGGAGAAGGTCCTCTACCCTCTCCTCCTTTTTACATCTGGAAGAATTTTATGACCCCTGGAGGTGTCAACATGGTACTGAAAGAGACTATACGTTTTATTCCACTGCTCAGAGGTCATATTCCAGGATTGACCTGTTCCTGACATCCAAAGTGCTACTGCAAGCAGTTGCATCCACTAAAATTGGTGTAATATCGTGGTCTGATCATGCCGTCTCTATGGTTCTCAATCTCTCCCCTCCTACCTCCCCATTCACAATTTGGCGACTAAATCCCAACTTGATCAGCACCAAGGACATTAGGGAACAGGTCAAGACTGCCATAAAAGATTATTTCGATGTAAACCAGCACTCTGTCCCCAAGCCCACCACGTGCTGGAACGCACACAAAGCAGTTCTACGGGGAATTCTGCTACGACTAGGGGCTCAGGAGAAGAAAAAGCGCTCAGCGACCCTTAACACTTATCTAGATAAGATAAAATCTCTAGAGAAGAGTAATATGAAATCGCCCTCTGCCTCCACGCACGCAGAACTCAGCAAACTGAGATCTGAATTGAGTACTTATCTTCAGAATAAACATGAATTCTATCTCCGAAAACTTAAACTAACCTGGTACTCTCAGGGTAACAAGTCAGGGAAAGCTCTAGCCCAACAATACAAACACAGGACTGCCCAATCCACAATCTCCCACCTAATAGATTCTAAAGGCAACAGACTGACTAATCCCAGAGACATAGCCAACTGCTTCTGCGCATTTTATCAACAATTGTATAACTTAAAAGACTCCACGACGGATACGCAGCCCACGACAGAGAATATCCAGACATTTCTCTCCAACGTTGCCCTCCCCTCCCTCTCCCCTTCTCAAGCTGCTGACCTAGCCTTACCTTTCTCACAGCTGGAAATTAAAAACGCAATTAAAAGTCTCCCCCTACATAAAGCCCCGGGTCCAGACGGTTTTGGAAACGAATATTATAAGACGTTTGTAGATGAACTGACCCCGCATTTATGCAACTCCTTTAATCACATGCTGGCCACAGGGGAGATCCCCTCGGAATCCCTAGAAGCAACCATCTCCACCATACATAAACCAGGGAAGGCCTCGTATGACCCGGCTAACTATCGCCCTATCTCACTACTTAACACCGATCTAAAAATGTATGCCAAGCTTCTTGCCACCAGACTTTCACAACACATGACTTCCCTTATACACCCGGACCAGGTGGGCTTTATTCCCCGCCGCCAAGCCTCAGATGGCACCCGCAGGTTTGTAGACCTTATCCACTGGGCAGAGCACAGTCGAACGCCTTCTCTGCTGATATCACTGGATGCAGAGAAGGCGTTCGACAGAGTCCATTGGGGTTATCTTGAGGCAGTTCTCCGGAAATTTGGCATAGAGGGCGAGTTCTTAAAAGCTATTCTAGGTCTATATACCTCACCTACTGCGAGGGTCCGCACTTCCGGCATTCTCTCAAATCCCTTTAGAATCACTAATGGTACACGCCAGGGCTGCCCACTCTCACCTTTGATTTTCGCTTTAGTCATGGAGCCTCTGGCGCAGACCATCCGTGCGCACCCCCATATACATGGTATTAATGTGAAAGATACCTGTCATAAGATAGGTCTCTATGCAGACGATGTCATCATTGCTGTCTCTGATCCAGTGAAATCCCTTCCTACCCTGACTGACGTCCTCCATAAATTTAGTGAAGCTTCCCTTTACAAATTAAACCACTCAAAATCAGCCATGCTTGGCATAGAGATCTCGCCAGCTCTCAAAGCAGAAATTACTAAAATAGCACCCTTCTCCTGGGCCCCCGGCTCATCCCTGCAATATCTAGGCATTCAACTGGTCTCTCCCTCCTCTGGTTTGTTACGAAGTAATCTTGTCTCTTTATTCACGAAACTGAACAATTTATCCTCAAATATGACCTCCTTGAAAGCTTCATGGGCTGGTAGGATAGCCCTAACCAAAATGTTTCTCCTTCCACATGTTCTTTATTTCTTTCGGACCCTCCCGCTTCCGATTCTCTCAGCAGACCTAGCTAAACTGCAGCGTACCTTAGATTCGTTCATATGGGCAGGACGTAAACCCCGCTTGAAATCTTCTGTTCTAAGCACTCCCTCTACCTCAGGAGGGATGGGCTCGCCGGACGTTAAAAAGTACTACAAGGCAATCATACTAGACCAGGGGAGACAACTTTGGTCGCAAGACCCCAACACGAGATGGCACCAAATAGAAGCAGCAACTCTCCCAGCTGACCCACAACTGACCCTAGCTGCAATCTGGTTGTCTCTTCCGATCACACGATCCATCCTTCCCACAGTAAGGGCCTGCCTATCTCAATGGAGTGCAATACGCAAAGATCATCTGGGCATACACAGAGCTGCATTGAACAATCTCCCCTTACTAGCGCTCCAACTTCTCTCTCCGGACCTATCAATTAAGCACTGGCATGATGCCGGAATCAACACCATTGGAGCCCTGTTTCTTGGTCCGGATCTAAAAAGTTTCCAACAACTGATTTCGGAATTTAGTCTCTCACATAAGGACTTTTATATCTACTTAAGGCTTCGACATATCTTCTCTCAAAGCTTGACGACTCCAGACCCCACCTCCAAGGAGCTTCTCCATTTCTATAACCGCCCTCTTACTGTTTTAAAGGGCATATCCTTCATCTACAAAATCCTTTCCAGATCCACCTCATCCTCAAAATCTTCGAGCATACTCTACTGGGAATCCCTGCTACATTGCTCTTTCCCCATGGAAGATTGGCATCGAGTACTTCGCACCCCACTAGTCATCTCCAAAAACATTACACATTGGGAAGCGGTCATGAAACTGTTTCATAGGTGGTACTATACACCGCAAAAGTTAGCGACCATCTTCCCCACCCACTCCCCACAGTGCTGGAGAAATTGCAACTCCACCGGGGACTTATTTCACATCTGGTGGAGCTGCCCGGCTATTAGATCCTTTTGGCTACAAGTTTCCTCTCTGGTTCAGACCTTAACCAACTCTCCCCAACAGCTGACCTCGCGAATGGCTCTCTTTGGTCTGGATTCCCAATATTGGCCCTCCTCCTGTCTACCCGTGGTACACCACGTCTTAATCTCAGCGCGCCTGCTCATAGCTCGTGCGTGGAAAAACCCCCTTCCTCCAACCCTAACTGAGCTTATTAACACACTCAATGTTCATTGTCGCATGGAATTTCTTTTCTCCAGAGTACACATGACAGAATCTAGATTCAACAAACAATGGTCTTCCTGGTTATCACACCCAAAATGTGTTAAGCTTGTCTAACTAGTAATCCATCATCCCCAGACCAAGTAGAGCCGGCAGCGAAAGTCACTGGTTCAGTGTACTATTTCTCATACAGTATTTGTAAGTTAGCTCTGATTATCCTGCAGCTCAGGTTATTTGACTCAAGCATTTCCATTAATTTCCTCCTCTATCTTACCTGTTTCTCTTCCCTTCTCTTCTTCCTGATCCTTTTTTCATCCGCATTGGGACTAAATTGCACTCTCACTCTACCTTACCTTGCACTGTTTTATCTGGCGTGGCGTCCCCACTCGACACAGCCCACTGAGGTGTCGAGAGGGGACGGGATGCCCCCGGACCTACCGGACCTAGCGATACGGAATGTATAGTATGCAGCAACTGGGCCCCAGGCCCATAGGCCTTCTCCTTTTTCTTTTCCTTTCCTCTGTTAGTAACGCATGTTTTTCAATTTATCCGGGCACTTCCTGCTTGTCTTATTTTTCTTTGGCCCGTCAACTCTCTGTATCTTATATACAATGGTTGTTATCAATATCTGTTATTGTATTATACTACAATAAAATCTTTTGAAAAAAAAAAAAAAAAACTCAACAAGAAAAAGAGCCCATTGCGCCCTTCTGGGAGAGAGGCGCTTAACCTCAGACAAGAATGTGAGGTTCTTATGGACCGTAAGAATAAGAACAGGCACAGTGGTACTTTCAAGGAGATGTCTCCATTCTTTCAGGGCTAAAATGATTGCCAACAGCTCTCTGTCACCAATCTCGTAATTGCACTCAGCAGGTGACAATTTCTTGGAAAAGTAGCTACACGGATGCATAGCACTTTCAGAGTTAGGACCTTGAGACAGAAGTGCGCCAACTCCAGTCTCAGAAGCATAAACTTCTAGGATAAAAGGCAACGTAGGGTCAGGATGTGCCAACACAGGAGCAGAAACAAAGGCAGCCTTGAAAGTCTGAAAGGCCTTAATGGACTCCGGAGACCAACTCTGTGCGTTACTGTCCTTTCTGGTCATATCAGTCAGGGGCTTGACCAGAGGCGAGAAGTTGCGAATAAACTTCTGATAGTAGTTGGTAAAGCCCAGGAAATGCTGCAGAGGACGTAAACCCACGGGTCGAGGCCACTGTAGGACTGACGAAAGTTTCTCTGGGTCCATCGAAAATCCAGCAGTGGAAATATAACCTGTTTGCGATGGAACTCGCACTTCTCCAGTTTACAATAGAGATTGTTCTCTCTTAGTTTCTGAAGCACATGACAGACATCTGTGTGGTGGCTCTCCAGGGACTTGGAAAATATGAGGATATCATCAAGATAAACCACCACACATAACTGCAATAAATCTCGGAGGACATCGTTAATAAATTTCTGGAAAACTGCTGAGGTGTTACAAAGGCCAAAAGGCATTACCAGGTACTTATAATGGCCTGTTCTGGTATTAAAACGCAGTTTTTCACTCGTCGCCCTCCTTAATCCATACGAGATTGTATGCCCCTCTCAAATCAAGCTTTGTGAAAACCATTGCTCCCTTGAGGCGATGAAATAACTCTGTAATCAATGGAATCGGGTAGGCATTCTTAAAGTGGTTGTATACCCACATTTTTAACTTTTACCTACAGGAAAGCCTATAATAAGGCTTACCTGTAGGTAAAAAAAATATCTCCTAAACCTGTACGGTTTAGGAGATATTCCCCTCGGTATGCGCCGCTGACTGCAGCGACGCATGCGCACAAGGGGTTTCTCGCCGTCAAAATCCGGCAGCAGCCGAGCGGCCGGACTGGAGCCGCGATACCCGGAAGAAACGCAGAGGGAGCATGTCAGCTCCCTCGACGTGGATCGGGCGAGATGTCGGGGCCTCGTTCTAAGGTAAGTATTTCATAATGAGCTAGTATGCGGTGCATACTAGCTCATTATGCCTTTTGCTTTGCAGGTTTAAAAAAAAATGTGCGGGTTTACTACCGCTTTAATCATGACACGATTGAGACCTCTATAATCAATACAAGGTCTCAGTTCACTGCTCTTCTTCTTCAGAAAGAAGAAACCAGCACCAGCAGGAAACAAGGATTCGCAGATGAAACCTTGAGAAAGTGCGTCAGCAACATATTCCTTCATGGCCTTATCCTTCAAGACCGACAAAGGGTAAACCTGGCCACGAGGGGGTATGGCACCAGATTGAAGTTCAATTGGGCAATCATAAGACCGGTGTGGAGGCAAACTACCGGCTTGACCTTTGTCAAAGACATAGAAAAGACACTAAAATCGCGGTACTCCTCCGGCAGGGAGGAGAGTGAAGAGGTGCATAGGACCTTGGATACCTTCAGGAAGCATGTCTCACTGCATTGTGGTGACCAGGAGAGAACCTCAGCACGGAGCCAATCAAAAGAAGGGTTGTGCCTCTGTAACCAAGGATAACCAATCACCAGTGGAAACCTGGGTGAGGAAATAACTTGGAATTGGATTATCTCATGGTGAAGAGCCCCTATGGCCATGGATAATGAACTGTCTCATGAGTCACATGGGCAGGCTGTAGAGGTCTCCCGTCAAGAGCCTCAATGGCAAGTGGATTGTCACGCAACTGCAGTGAAATCGAGTGCTTTGATACAAAGGCAGCATCAATGAACAGGCCTGCAGCCCGAGTCGATTAGAGCCTGTATCTCGATGGACGACTCAGTCAAAGAAAGGGTAACCGAAACCAGGGGCTTATCTTTCTGGATAACTGGGGATGAAACAACGCCACCTAAGGTCTGTCCATGACAGGGCCTCAAGGTTCGGGTGTTCCCGAGACAGCTAGGACAAGACTTTAAAAAGTGACCTGCCTGGCCACAATAAAGGCACAAGCTCTCTCTCCTCCTAAAGGCTCTCTCATCCGCAGAGAGACACGTGAAGCCCAAGTGCATGGGTTCATCTTCACTGACAGACTCGGTACCAGGAGGCATGGGAGGTGTGGGAGGCACGGGTGGGACTGCAAAGCTCGGAGGCAAACGTACAGGAGGCTTCCGCAAGATTTCAAAGAAGATCTTTCTCTTAGTCTGGAGTCAATGAGGATGGCAAACGAGATCAAGCTCTCCAGATCAGTGGGTATATCTCGGGCTGCTATCTCATCCTTGATGGAATCCCAGAGACCATGAGAAAAAGCAGCCACGAGGGCCTCATTGTTCCAAGCAACCTCTGCTGCCAGAGTATGGAGTTCAATGGTATAGTCAGCAACAGTTCTCGTACTCTGTTTGATAGACATGAGGCACTTGGCAGCAGAAGCGGACCGTGCGTGAACATCAAATTCACTTTTAAAGGAGGCCACAAAGTCAGGGTAACTCAAGACAACAGGTTTTTTCGTCTCTCATAGAGGATTTGCCCAGGCCAAGGCTCTCTCAGAAAACAAAGATATCATGAAACCTACTTTTCTTCTGTCCGTGGGAAACACCTGGGGCAGCATTCCAAAGTAAATCTCAACCTGGTTGAGAAACCCTCTGCATTGAACAGGATCACCCCCAAATCGCTGGGGAAGTGGAGCGGAACCAGACATGCCTCTTATAGAGGGAATACTTGAGGTGGGTGCCTGCACAGAGACTGGTGCAGCAGCAGGGACGGCCTGTGACTCAGGTTGTACCGGAACAGCCAGAGTGGGGGATTTCAGGTTGGCTGTGCGACTCATTTGTAACACCAAGGCAAACTGATCCATGCGGTGATCTTGCTCATCCAATCTGGAAAAAATATTACCAACAAGTGGATTGACTGTATCATCTGAATTCATGGCCTTTGCATACTGTCAGAAACCATGAACCAGACCGAGACAGAAGTACAATTAAATCACACTTGTTTATTAATAAAAAATAAAAAGGTAAATAGAGTGAGCGTAGTCAAGCATAGCCAGAGTCCAGTAACCAGATCGAGTAGTCAGCCAGTCCAGACTTCAATAACCAGATCAGCCATGCCAGAAGTCAGGGATCCAAGTGGATCAACAGCAAGCAGAATAAGGAGCCAGAAGGGAGGTCAGCAAGCCAGTCTTAAAACAGAACCGCAGGAGATGGTTTCTTGTGATGTGACCAAGGCGAAGGCAGAGATGAAGCTAGCTGGACAGCTTTAACCACTTCCCGACCGGCGCACGCCGATATACGTTGGCAGAATGGCACAGGCAGGCAAATGGGCGTATCTGTACGTCCCTTTAAATTTGCCACCCTGCCATGATCGCGTGCCGGTGGGACCCCTGTGAGTCCGGTCGCGGGTCCCGCAGCTCGATTATCGTGGGCATACCAGCGTTCATCTCACGGGGCGGCTGAACTAGGAGATGCCGTTGTAAACAGCATCTCCCAGTTCTGCCTAGCAACAAGTGACGATGATCTCTGCACCATGTGATTGGAGTAGAGATCAGTGTTCACTAAAAGAAAGCCCAGCCCCTACAGTTAGTAAAACGCCCCTAGGAACACTTAAGCCCTACTCTGCCACCCACTGGTTAACCCCTTCACTGCCAGTGTCATTTACACAGGAATCACTGCATTTGTATAGCAGTGATTGCTGTATAAATGACAATGGTCCCAAAAATGTGTCAAAAATGTCCGATGTGTCCGCCATAATGCCGCAGTCACAATAAAAATCGCTGATCGCCGCCATTACTAGTAATAAAAAATGATTAATAAAAATGGCATAAAACTATCCCCTATTCTGTAAACGCTATAACTTTTGCGCAAACCAATCAATGATCGCTTATTGCAATTTTTTTTACCAAAAATATGTAAAAGAATACGTATCAGCCTAAACTGAGGGAAAAAATGTTTTTTTATATATTTTTGGGGGATATTTATTGTAACAAAAAGTAAAAAATAATGCATTTTTTTCAAAATTGTCGCTCTATTTTTGTTTATAGCGCAAAAAATAAAAACCGCAGGGGTGATCAAATACCGCCAAAAGAAAGCTCTATTTGTGGGTAAAAAAGGACGTCAATTTTGTTTGGGAGCCACGTTGCACGACCGCGCAATTGTCAGTTAAAGCGACGCAGTGCCGAATTGCAAAAAGTGGTCGGGTCTTAAGCCAGTAAAATGGTCCGGGGCTGAAGTGGTTAAGTAGGCCGGTCAGACCAGCAGAATTAGGAACAGCTGGGTAACTGTGGAGAGAGATGAGAGCTGGCAATTAGCCGACAGCTGAGCAGCCAGCCCAGAGAAGGAAGATCTAAGCCAGTCCTGACACATTGTCATTTTAGACAAGAAAGATTACAAAGTTGCCCACAACTAAGATGGCTTTATTTGCCAGACCTCTATGTCTCAGAACGAGGTTTGGCTCTATTTAATGGTGGTGCGTTACGGCGGGCCCGTTCCCCATTGAAAACGTCACGTATGACGAAACGCGTATGGGAGGGCACGCTGTGACGTCACCACGTGTTACGAGAGGAGGACGGGCTCTCGTTTTTTTCCGGCCGGCTTGATTTTACATGCTGAAAACGTTCGTTTTTATGTAAGTGTATTTCTATTAATTAAAAAAGCATTGAAGTTTTTTACACTATGGGAGGCTTCTTTTCTTTTTATATTACGAACGTGAAACTTGGTTACTTATGAGAATGTGGAGCGGCTACAGTGTATGGACCGTTCGTTCCTGAAGGATTAAGGATAAAGTGTTCGGTGGAAGCGAGGAGCTGCCGGTGGCTTGGTACTCTAAACGCTCCTTGTGCTTTTACCATCTGGTAAGCACACTGTTTTGTCGGTGGTGGGACACTATAGCGATAAGGAAGTGTGGAATCACTGTGGTGCGATCGTCTTCCTTTTTTGGATATCATTAAGTTTTCATGGACTTTTTTTACTAATTGTTTCTTTTGATTTATATATATTTTGGATTTATATTATTTGGCGCAGCTCTTTTGTTCATTTTTTATCTATGGTTATGTGTGTGTATCCCACTGTGGAGCAGCAGCCTTATATCTTGTGAGACATTCATTTGTAATTTTTGAACTATTTGTATTTCTCTCAAAGATTAATTTGTTTGGGATATTCATTTGAGAAAAACACCTATTTTTTTCTTGCTTGATATTTTTTCCTCTTGCATGATAAAGTAAGAAAGAGGAATTGTTTCCTATTTTTTGCGGTTTTCAGCGTGGTTTTATTTTCTTTTTGTTCATTTATTCTGGAGTTACTTAATTTCGCCATGTCCAACAATTATTTCTGGCATGATAAAGATTTTTTTCAACAACTCAAAGGAGTAGCCATGGGAGCTAGGTATGCTCCAAGTGTTGCAAATGGGCGAAATGGGAAAGTGAAAGACTATGTCATCAATGTCCACGGATGAAGCTATACAAACGCTACATAGATGACATTATAATGACTTGGGAGGGATCTTTAAAGGATAAAAAAACTGTTTACGTTACTTCGATGATAATGAATATGGTTTGAAGTTCACTGCAGAATAGAGTGGGGACAAAATCAATTTTTTGGACCTCACTTTATTCAAGAATAATGGAGCAATTAACACCAAGACGTTCTTTAAAGAAATTAATAGAAACAGCTATATACTCACCTCCTGGAAGTCAGTTTACCAGAATCAGACAAAATTGTAACTCGGAATATAATTTTATGCAACAGTCAAATATATTAATTGAGAGGTTTTGGGATAAGGGATATGAATATTCATTTTTGATATCAGAAAGGAATAGGATATTAAGAAAAAATAGACAAGATTTGCTGCATCCAAAAAAGAAATATGAGGGCAGTTGTAACTTTATTACTAATGTTAATAAGCAATCAAAAGAAATAGAAAATATCATAAAGAGTTACTGGCCAATATTGCTAAAAGATGAGGTGCTAAGAAAGTTACTCCCAGAGGGTACATGGACATAGGCTCAAAGATGGCCACCTAAGCCTGGAGTTACGCATCACCCCAGCTGAACAGCTCACCATACATGCCTGCGATTTGTTAGACAGCATACGGCCACATCACAGTACTGGAGAACCCCCCCCCCCTCCCCCGGGAGTCCCCACATGCAAAAATCTTCTGCCAGGAGGGGTCTACGGCTGAGATTTGACACCTAGTGGGGTCCGCTCATATTCAACATGGTGGCCGCGGCACAAACATGTGCTCACATGGCAGAAGAGCTCTCTATGCTCACGATCCGGGATCCCCTGCAAGCCTTACCGGGCCCTTCTATGAGTAACCACCATGCAGTGGCACCTTTCCCAGCCTCCATGGAGTCACTCATAGGGCATACTATGGAGGATTTCATGCATTCCCCCATGGGATCTGCTGATGCCTATCTGGCCTGCTCACACCTGCCAGGGCATGTCAGCTCAGACACCATGATTAATACAGATGATTTATTTCTACATTTTTTGGAACTGCTTGACAGAAGCCTAACCACCACAGCAGCTAAAATTACTGGGGACATTAAGGCAGACTTCCAGAACCTGGGAGACAGAATGGAAGCAATCGAACACAAACTGGACTCTACAGTTGCTAGGGCTAACAAAAATTCTGATCAAGTCCAAGTTTTACACCCGGAGTCCATCACAGACATTATATCAGCAGTACAGGATTTTATCAGGGAGGTTATCTTGGACATCCCATTGCATAAGCTGGAAGTGTATCGTGCTAATAGAGCATTGGGCCCCCCATGCAGAGATGGTGCCCCCAAAAATGTGGTGGTCAAGCCTCACTTTTTTTCGGTTAAAGAGGAGGTCATGAAAAAGTCACGTACGTAAACGCCACTTATCTGTCACAATGATCCTGTCCAATTCTTCGCAGACATATCCCCATCGACCATACAAAAAAGACAGTCCCTGAAACCCCTGTTCACAATCCTATCACAAAGGGACATCAAGTATTGGTGAACCTTTTCTTTTGCAATCAAGTTCATCTTCAAATCCAAAACCTATTCTTTTTCCAGTCTATATGAAGGAGAAAAGCTATTTTTGAGCCTGAGATTCATTACACATGATTACACCCATTTTTCATGCCCTCACTAGTCCTATGCAAGGATAGACCACATTTTAATTTCCACCTCTAAAATCCTGAACATAGTTAAGTCATCCATTAGAGACACGGTTTGGTCAGACCACTGTATAGTCCTTCTCACACTAAATAGGAGCTATAATTGCCCAAATCTCCAACACTGGAGACTTAATGAATCCATACTCAGTGACCTGGTTAGGGTTTGAGAAATCGAAAAAGCTATAAAGGAATACTTCCTTATACAGTATCTCACAAAAGTGAGTACACCCCTCACATTTTTGTAAATATTTTATTATATCTTTTAATGTGACAACACTGAAGAAATAACACTTCGCTACAATGTAATGTAGTGATTGTACAGCTTGTATAGCAGTGTAAATTTGCTGTCATCTCAAAATAACTGAACACATATCCATTAATGTCTAAACTGTTGGCAACAAAAGTGAGTACACCCCTAAGTGAAAATGTCCAAATTGGGCACAAAGTGTCAATATTTTGTGTGGCCACCATTATTTGCCAGCATTGCCTTAACTCTCTTGGGCATGGAGTTCACCAGAGCTTCACAGGTTGCCACTGGAGTCCTCTTCCACTCCTCCATGACAATATCACGGAGTTGGTGGATGTTAGAGACATGCTTGGCCAGTCCATTACCTTTACCCTCAGCTTCTTTAGCAAGGCAGGTGGAGGTGTGTTTGGGGTCGTTATCATGTTGGAATACTGCCCTGTGGCCCAGTCTCCGAAGGGAGGGGATCATGCTCTGCTTCAGTACGTCACTGTTGGCATTCATAGTTCCCTCAATGAACTGTAGCTCCCCAGTGCCAGCAGCACTTATGCAGCCCCAGACCATGACATTCCCACCACCACGCTTGACTGTAGGCAAGACATACTTGTCTTTGTACTCCTCACCTGGTTGCCGCCACACATGCTTGACACTATCCAAACCAAATAAGTTTATCTTGGTCTCATTAGACCACAGGACATGGTTCCAGTAATCCATGTCCTTTGTCTGCTTGTCTTCAGCAAACTGTTTATGGTCTTTCTTGTGCTATCATCTTTAGAAGAAGCTTCCTTCTGGGACGACAGCCATGCAGACTAATTTGAGGCAGCGTGCGGCGTATGGTCTGAGCACTGAAAGGCTGGCCCCCCACCCCTTCAACCTCTGCAGCAATGCTGGCAGCACTCAAACGTCTATTTGCCCAAAGACAATCTCTGGATATGACGGTGAGCGCATCCACTCAACTTCTTTGGTCGACCATGGCTGTGAAGCTCTGCAAGTAAAATAAATCTGATAAAAGGTAGCCGAATGGATGAATCAGACTCATTGCAGACAGCACAACATGGGAAAAATGCAACAGTCAAAGAAAGAACAAAGTGCAGCTCTCTGAAAGAGTGATCAAATGTAATCCACAGTGGTGCTGTATGCATAAATAATACGATTAATAAAAAATAAAAATAACAATCAATTCAGAGCGCTGCACTTTGTTCTTTCTTTGACTGTTCTGAGTGGAACCTGTCCTGGTAAACTGCTGTATAGTCTTGGCCAATGTGCTCCAGCTCAGTTTCAGGGTCTTGGCAATCTTCCTTCAGCCTAGGCCATCTTAATGTAGAGCAACAATTCTTTTTTTCAGATCCTCAGAAAGTTCTTTGCCATGAGGTGCTATGTTGAACTTCCAGTGACCAATATGAGAGAGTAAGAACAATAACACCAAATTTAACATACCTGCCACCCATTCACACCTGAGACCTTGTAACACTAACGAGTCACATGACCTTGGGGAGGGAAAATGGCTAATTGGGCCCAATTTGGACATTTTCACTTAGGGGTGTACTCACTTTTGTTGCCAGCGGTTTAGACATTAATGGTTGTGTGTTGAGTTATTTTGAGGGGACAGCAAATTTACACTGTTATACAAGCTGTATACTCACTACTTTACATTGTATCAAAGTGTAATTTCTTTAGTGTTGTCATATGAAAATATATAATAAAATATTTTTAAAATGTGAAGGTTGTACTCACTTTTGTGAGATACTGTAAATAACGTAGCAAAAGTGTCACCAGAAATTTCCACACAGATCAAAAGGGAGAGATTGGTTGACATTGACAGATTTGAGAAGGAATTTACACGATTGCAACAGCTTCATAAATGTGACCTCAAGATGGTCACCATGGCTAAACTGGATGCTACTTATCCATCCCTCAATCTAGCTCTTACAGCCCAGTCTGAAAAGAGTATTAGATAGAATGGGGCCAAATTCTATCATCAGAGAGATAAAATTGGTTCCATGTTAGCCAAGCTTTACCTAAAATTAGAGGAGCAGGGTGCCCCACATGCTGAATCCACAAAGAATCATGGAAATGTTTCATACTTTCTATGAGCAATTATAACGTGCGGGGAGTAATAACAACATGGCCCTCATAAACAATTTTTTAGATTCCCTCCCTATTCCAACTCTGAAAGACCATCACATGGAGACCCAGATAATAGCAAAAGAAGTGTTTTCACTAATTAAGAACCTTAAACGGGGGTCTGCCCCTAGCCCAGATGGCTTTTTCACGCCTTATTACAAAGCTTAGCTCCGAAAACCTGGCACGCTTCTTTAACAAAAAAACTAAAGGGGAACCTTTAGAGAGACAACTCAGTTTGGCATTCATCTCGGTAATATCCAAATCAAACAAAGACCAGGGGGGAGGGGGGGTGTAGGGAACTATAGACCAATATCTCTGATCAATAATGACATGAAGATCCTGACCAGGATCCTGACCAAGATCCTAGCAAACTGCATGGCATCATTTATTAGTCAGTATATCCATAAGGATCAGGTAGGGTTTATTTCCGGCAGAAAGGGCCCGGATCAAATCAGGAGAGCAATCAACATCATATCTCTTCTACAGACGGGATGGGACATCGATCTCCAGAAAGTTTTTGATTTGGTATTCTGGCCCTATTTGTTTAATATCATGAATAGATGGGGTTTTGGTCAGAGGTTTATGGGTCTGCTGACAGTGCTCTATTCCTTTCCGGAAGCCTGAATACGCCTCCAAGGTTATTACTTTGAACCAATTATAATAGCCAGAAGGACCAGACAGGGAGGCCCCTTGTCCCCTTTAATATTTGCAATAGCAATACCATTGTGATAGCCATACATACATAACGCGTGCTCGTCACGGTCCCCTGATGAAGTCACGTGACCATGACGAATACGCGTCGGGACGCTACCAGAAGTGACGCAATCGAGCTCGAGGCTCGTTTATACACTGCATATGAAACTTGTCTGCTTGTGAGTACAAAACTGTTTTGCTGTAATAAATCATCATATGTGTTAAAAATTACTACACTATGGGGCTCCCTTCCTCCTTATTTCTTTAACCCCGTACATACGCACCAATTGCCGAGGTAAACCACCCCCCCCACGCTGAGTGCTGCTGAGCAAATACTTAAAGAGACCAACACAGCGTGATAGGCAGGAGACGCCAGGATCTGTGGATACCAGGATCTGTGGATATCGGGACAAGACCTCGAGGGATAAAGAACAGGAGTTCAGAGGAGATATATATCACATGCTGTTACCTTACAGCTGTAAGGTAAGGGGACACCCATACTCCAACCACACAGGACCACGTGGGATATACTCACCTCTCTCACTACCATCACCAATTATATTGCTCTGTGCACATATATATAGACACTGACACTATATGCGATTTGTTGATATATGCGACTTTTGACATAATCGCCACTGGTTATCGCACAAAGCAGAATGGACACACTCCGATAAATGTTATTGTTTAATTTTTTATATAATTTCTTGTAGGTATTGTACACAGTTTTTTGATTATTTTGAGGGATTTTCTTTACTCCCCTAACACCAACATTGCTTATGCGTTTACTTTGATTTTCTGTCATTTTTCTGCACAATTGAATTATTGAGCTGCTTACTGTCGCATGAATATTGTTCTGATTATTTTATGGTAGAGGACACCCGCACGGATCTTGTTCTACCACTTTTGTGGCACTAGCACTTTATGCGACTTTTGTCAGCTACAACCCACCACTTCCTGCACATATGTTTTATTGAGTTGGTGACTATTTTATATATATTATTTAATTTACCTTATAGTGTAGCAGAACATTTCACGTACCCATTCACCTTTTAGCACTGGCACTGTATGCGATTTTGTCAGCTTGAACAAATCGCATTGCGATTCACTATTCTTTGTGACTGCTTTAAGTATATTGTTTTATTTACTCTATGGTGTAGTAGATACCTCCATGATTCTATTTATCGTCTAGCACTGGCACTTTATGCGATTCTGTCAGTTTTAACAAATCGCATTAGGGATCACTAGTTCTAAGTATTGTGATTCTTTCCTTTTTTTATGCTTATTTATTACATTTGTCTCTTACCCTGAACATCATTATGCTATAGTGGTGAGAGTCTTCCACCACCCCCTCATAAAATACGCACAACTTTTTATATACCTTCTCTTACTTTATACGGGAATATATATATCACTCACAATCTTAGTGCCTATAGAATTTATTAGCCTCCTAGGCCAATTTCCTGTCACAGTACCGCGCATCACTACTTTTTTATCTTCATAAACCAACAAAGCTACCCAAAATCGAATGTTCTTTGTTCTCTTGTGAGCTAAACTAACCATAGCACGAGCCTGAAAAAAACAAAATGTCTCCATTGCCGCAGCTGGGCGAAAATCTTCCTGAAAGATGGCACAAGAGAAAATGGTTAGCTTCCTGACATTTTGACTGTGTGTAATGTGCAGGTGACTGGGGCACAACAGAACACACATTTCCAGAGAATGGCCCAGTAACAGATCCTGAGTGCAGTTTAAATGGACACTGACAGCCCATGGAACTACTTATGATTAAATGAGTGAGAATAACCTGATTTGGAGTGATTTATATGAAATAACCTGGGAGGTGATCCCTTGATTTTATTTGGGCATAACATATCCAAAGCGCGATTTGAAACACTCCTTGGGGAGTGGAATCACGTGGTGCGGTGAAGGTGGATTCTCCATACACCTGATGATTTTCCATGAACTGTCGCCCGAACATCTTGACCGAATTTGTCTCACTGGGTGTTTTGTACTATTGTCATCTAATGGTGTACAACATTATTTGGAAGCTCTTCTTAGCCTTAAGGACTTTTTTTCGAAATAAACTTTATAGCTTATGGACTATATGATCTACATTCTCTACCATTATCGTGTTACCCTTGACGACTTTGTTCATCATCTGTTTTCTGTTGTAATGTTGCGTATTATCAACAAAAAAATGTATTGAAAGTAGAAAGATACTCCCTACACATCCTAAATTCACATATAGAAAAGATAGATCTATAAGAAGTAAAGTAGTTAAGAACATTGTTGATCCGCCAATCAGACCAAAAAGGTTTTTGGATATGAAGAGTTTCTACAGATGCAATAAATGTAAGGTCTGCAAAACAACAGTCAGGGGGGAAAAGGAGGAGATTGGAGTTCAATTCCTTTACAGACAATAAGATCTATGATATAAAACATTTAATGTAATTCTTCCCATGTTATATATGTATTAGAGTGTCCATTTCAGATGCAGTACCTCAGAAGGACTACCAGACAGTTAAAAGTAATAACTGGCGAACACATAAAGAACATTAAAAAAAGGGATCAATACACATAGTGTGTCCAAAAATGTACATGGAAACATAACAAAGATCCAAGCCTGCTAACTGTATATGGAATTGAAAAAAATAGAAGGGCACTGGAGAGGCTTAGATAGATTAAATGCGGTATTGAGACGTGAAACCCCTTGGATCTATCGTGTGAATACTTTATATCCGAATGGGTTAAACATTGATATAGATTTGAATTGTTTCCTGACAAATTTTTAGTTAGTACATATTCTGTGAGTGATATGTGTCCATTGTAATTTTATTGTTGAGGGCAGAAGAATTTTATTTTTCGATAGAAATTAGAAGTGAGGAGTGCCCCTTTAGATTACCAAGGCAAATTTTTTCATATGGCCATTTGTCCACTAGGGGGCCCCTATAAGAAACAAAGAGTTTGTGCATTTAGATATGTTTTACTGATGAAAATATATTGTATAACATGACAAGTGGGAATATGTTTTAGATGTTTTATTGTTTTTGTAACTTATTTTAGAATGGAGATGTATTAAAAACTTGTTTAACCACTTCAATACCGGGCACTTAAACACCTTCCTGCCCAGACCAATTTTGAGCTTTCAGCGCTGTTGCACTTTGAATGACAATTGCGCGGTCATGCTACATTGTACCCGAATGAAATTTTTATAATTTTTTTCCCACAAATACAGCTTTCTTTTAGTGGCATTTGATCACCTCTACGGTTTTTATTTTTTGCTAAACAAATAAAAAAATACAGAAAATTTTGAAAAAAAAATATGTTTTTTTTTGTTTCAGTTTCAAAACTTTGTAAATAAGTAAGTTTTCTACTTCACTGATGGGCACTGATGGGGCAGTGATTCTGACTGTAGTTGGATGGGCTACCACTCACATGACAGCGATCACTGCTCCCGATGACAGGGAGCAATGATCTCTGCATGTCACTAGGCAGAACGGGGAAATGCCTTGTTTACATAGGCACCTCCCCATTCTGCGGCTCCGTGACACGATAGCAGGACACCGGCGGACATCGAGTCTGCGGATCCCGCGGGCACGGTCATGCTGCACACGGTGGGCATTCCCGCTAGCCCTGCCTATTAAAGGGGACATGCAGGTATGCCCATTTGCCCTCCGCTGACATTGTGATGATGTATATCAGCGTTCAGCGGTCAGCAAATGGTTAACCACTTGCTGCCCACCATATAACAGAAACACAGCGGCAAAGTGGTTTAAAAATCCTGACCAGACGTCATATGACGTGATCAGGATTTTGAGCCACTGCGCACCCCCGGGGGCGCGCATCACGGTGCTCGTTGTTGCGGGGTGTCAGTCTAGCCTGGAAACAGGGGGAGGAGGAGGAAGCCCAACAGTGATGTCAGGGGCTGTGTCGCAGACTCCCGGAAGTGGTAACAGGATACTTGTCTAATACAGGTATCCTGTCTCCACTCCCCCCCCCCCCAAAAGGTACCAATTGTGGCACTGGTGGGGGAGAGGAGACAAATGAGCAGATGTTCCACTTTTGGGTGGAACTCTGCTTTAATATATTTTAGAAGGCCTGGAGCCACAGCCAAGTAAACCTATAAAGATGTTCCATGTGTGTATATATACTGGGAAAAATAGATGAGCAATAAGTATTTAGAAAAATAAAAATACAAGGTTTAAGTGGTAAATTACAGTTAGTTCGTATTATAACTGAGATTTTTAAGAATAGAGCTAGCACAGTTTCTGTACCATATCTTCCAAACCAGCATACAGGTGCCACTGGCACATTCTCCTTTCTTGACTCTAGGTTATTTTTTCTTGTAAACTCTAAAAAACTCGTGATCAACACAGTCAGACATAGTGCAGCAACCTTAGTGCAATGTATTAGAAGACATCCCCTACCTGCATTGACTATCTTTGCTGAGAGTAAGAAAAGAATCTCATCAGGCAAAACATGACTGCTGAGTCTTAATGAAGGGAATGCACAAACAAGGCTCTTCTATAGACAGAATCGATTTGTACAACAGGAGTTCCAGATCAATAAACTTTAAAAAAAGAATGAACCTGCCACTTTTACCAGATGTAACACTGAAGCATATGACTCTGCTATATAGTTAAAACACATAACAAAGCATCAATGGTTTTGTGCTACAAAGACGGAAATGAAACAACACAAAATGTAAAGATTCCATATACTGAAGGGTCATAGCAATATTTTTCCTAGTAATTAATCTGAAACATCTCTAAAGCAAATCGAATATTTACATGCATTACACTGACCTTCTTTTAGGCTAGGTTCACGTTTGTTGATCCAGGCAAAAATGTGCATTCCTTTTGCAGGCAAGTGGTAGTGTGATTAATTCTGAATGGCTCCCCTATGCACCTTGCTAATGTATTTACGCCAAAACACATGGTGACAAAGTATTATATTATTGTTACAGAATTTAGATTACAAGATTGATATGCAAAAACAATTACACTTGCTCTTGATTACACTATGCATTATTTAGGTTTAGACTTAATGAGACTGCTTAGCAAAATAGGATTTTTGTACACATTGTAAAATCCTTTTCTTGGAGTTAATTTAGGGCATAAGATATATTGTCACCTAAAGGAGGAACTGGACACTGGCAAACAAAAAAGGAACTACCTTGGCATTACACTTCCTACTCCCAGGATACCTCATTTTAGAAACAAAACGTGCAAGACTAAAATTTCTATTTTCTCACTTCTTAAAAGACACCTGATTCAGGGGCATTCTGGACATTCAGTCCAAGCAACCCAAATGAGGAGAGGGCAACAGCAAACAAAATACTGACAGGCACACTAAAAGCATCAGAAGACAAAAAGGGACTGCTAAAGCTCAAACAGCTGCCTGAAGGACCTTGCACCCAAAGCTGTCATTGGCTGAGGCCTGAATATCCAACTGGTAGAACCTAGAAAAAGTGTGAACAGAAGACTGGTTGTCTGCCTTGCAAATCTGGGAAACAGATGCCTGATGCCAAAAAGACCAAAAAGCACATAAAGATCTATGAAATAAAATGTTCATGAATTATGCAAACATATAAAGTCCCATGGATAGGAAAGAGACACGACCGAAGAAATTGTCTTAAAATCCAAAAAACTGCTATATTGGTGCAGTTTGCCTAAACCACTCACCAGAGAGTAGATAATAACAAGAAGAAATACCTTGAACTGTTAATATGTAGCAATGTAACAGTTCAGATCTTTAAGGTGGTTAGGTGGACTCCAATAAGAGCAAACTCTGTGCAAAAAAAAGCGCTATTGGAGTCCGCTTCATATTAACAATTCAAGGCATTTCTACTTTTGCCATCTGGTGAGTGTACAGATTGGTGGGGAGTCTTGACAATGAAAGGGCACCTGGTAGAACTCTTGGTCCACTTATGTATTTCTACATGCTGGATATTATCTACTTTCTGGTGAGTGGTTTAGGCACACTGCACCAATATAGCAGTTATATGGATTTTAAGAAGATTTCTTTGATCAAGTCACTATCCTATCCATGGAACTTTACACGATTGCATAATTTATGGACATTTTATTTCACTGTTTTTCATTGGAAAGTGTTGCACTATATTTGATTTTATGTGATTATTTGGAAGTGACATATTCACCTTTTATGTGCCAGCTGCTATATATTTGATTTAGCGCTCACTTCTACTTTATTGATTCTATACATTACCAGAAAAGGATGCAAATTCATACACACTGCCTATGCCCTGTACACACGATCAGATTATCCGGCGGACTTAGTCCGGCAGACTTTGCAGCGGAAGTCCACTGGACTTTCCAAATGAACTGACTT
Source organism: Lithobates pipiens (assembly GCF_037356315.1). Classification (NCBI taxonomy): domain Eukaryota; kingdom Metazoa; phylum Chordata; class Amphibia; order Anura; family Ranidae; genus Lithobates; species Lithobates pipiens. The sequence continues at coordinate 3,508,835 of NW_027507718.1, forward strand.
GCCCACACACAGACTAAATTTCGTTCATTTTGAAGTGACTTCAGGTACGACGGGACTAGCAAAGGAAGTCAATGTCGCCGCTTCCATTGGCGAGATTGACACCTCCCGAGCCCCGTCACCTGGTATGGGTAACCGCTATGCCGAAAAATGGCGCGGGGGTCCCCCAAAGTCCATACCAGACCCTTATCCGAGCACGCAGCCCAGCCGGTCAGGAAAAGGGGTGGGGATGAGCAAACGCCCCCCCCTCCTGAACCATAACAGGCTGTGTGCCTTCAACATGTGGGCTGGTTGCTTTGGGGAAGGGGGGGCCCTGCAGCCCCCCCCACCCCAAAGCACCTTGTCCCCATGTTGATGAGGACAAGGGCCTCTTCCCGACAACCCTGGCCATTGGTTGGTGCTTTGGGCCCCCCTTCTCCAAAGCACCCACCCCCCATGTTGAGGGCACGCGGCCTGGTACGGTTCAGGAGGGGGGCGCTCACTCGTCACCACCCCCTTTCCTGACCTGCCGGGCTTCGTTCGCAGATAAGGGTCTGGTATGGACTTTGGGGGGACCCCACACTGTTTTTCGGTGTAGGGGTTACCCTTAAAACCCATACCAGGCGACTGGGCTTGTGAGGTGTCAATCTCGCCGATGGAGGTGTCGACATTGACTTCCTTCGCTAGTCCCGTTGTACCTAAAGCCACGTTCAAAATGAACGGATTTTAGTCGTGTGTGGGCAAGTCCATTAATTGAGAAAGTCTGGCAGACTAGCACACAGACGACCGGTGGACAATTTTGAGTCAAGTCTTCTTTCAAAGTCCACCGGACTTTTGGGAAGAAAAAGTCAGTATATGCAGTAAAGCATGCTTGGTATACTTATTGTGGAAGGGGTTAATCCCCCACATTGTGTAAAAAGGCTGTTTGATTGTGTCTTCTCTGATCCTCCTCTTCTTCCACTGTCCCCTAAACATCTCCTGATAAGACAGAGCCTTTGGAGGCACTCTGCACATGTTCAGTTTGGTGTGTATTGCTAGAGAGTTTATATTTTCTTGGAGGGGTGCATGTGATCGACACAGCGCCATTTAGCACTGTCCTGACAGAGGGTCAGGGGCCCTGCAGCCTCCTAGGACTGCCAGAGTAGTATAAAAGCTCCTGATACAAGCTTTAATAGACACTGACAGAAGTCACAAGAATGCTTTATACTGCTGATATAAAAAGCTATTTAACGGTTCATATTTATAAAAAATATTTGCATTTCATTTTCTGTTGGAGACCAGATATAGTGAATACATTGTTCTGAGTTTAGTAACACTTTTAAGCATGTATTGAGATGCATAACAGTAAAATGCATTGCAAGGAACATTGTGGTGTTATTCCCAGCTTCAGCTTTGCCAGTTCTAGGTCACCCCTTGCTGTCTCCACAGGTGCAATGAATGAGCAGATTGGTGGTGGAAAGGTTCAGAAAAGTCCAAAGCTGCACAAGTAAATGTGAATGTTTGGTTGTGAAATGTGGTGGGGATGTCTAAATTGCAAGAGTGATTAGATACTGTTACAGATCTTGTCAGGTAAAAATATACAAATTTGATTGGTCTATAAAGATAGATCGATGTGCAGTGATGTGCACAAGTGCAGCACCTTATGCCTATGTATCTCTATTCATTGGACAGATTGACAGCTTGGGGCGGGGCCGAGTCCCACTGTCTGTGTCAATTGGTGCATCAGTGGGACTCGGAAGCGCGCACGCACAAGTGCCCCCAGGGAAAGACACTTTGCCTAGGGGCACCCTATGCTACATGGAAGCTTCCATACTCTGACTTTGACCTGCTGAGTGAGCTGGCCTGCAACTGGGACTTTGTTTACTGTATCAGCTGTGGCTGGGATGAGGAAAGATTTATGTAAGCCTATGTTGTGTTGATGGGAGGATTTAGCTGTCGTGTGTAAACTGAATCTGAAGACAAAGACTGTAATTTTTTTCTGTCTGGTGCTGAATAAAGTGAATTTTAAGTTTAATGAATTGTCTCCCAGAAACCTGTTTACTCCTCTGATCCCAACACTGCATTTCTTATAAAGTGCCTTCACAGCTAAGCAATTCAACCTTTAAAGCAATTTACATAGTGTAGGCAGCACTACATAGATATCTTTGACGCTTTGTTTCATACAGCAATTTATAGGTACAATTAATTGATCGTATTACTATTACTCAATTATAATTGGCATCTCTTTTATCTAACAAAGAAAGATAAAAAGACAGTTACTTTGTGAAAGACCCTAATCTAAACTTTTATGTTTCCAACTCAGCTTTTTCTTTTCATCAAATGCAGCTATCAAGATTATTAGAACAGCGGTGAGTTTTAAATTCAATGTCCTGATTATACAGCATTCAAGAACTTCATTGTTTTGTGGTACAATTATATATGTCTGTTAATGACTCATTAATGGTAACATTCTATACCAGGTACGGTAGAAAGCCTTGTTATCTTTCTATATTTGTTGCTAAAGTGTTGGAGTTATAGTATGCTCTTAAATATCACTTGCTCCACCTAGTGGATTTATTAAGTTTATTTTAATGTTAACACATTGTCAAAATTAAATTTCAATTTTTATGCCTTTCTTCAGACATTATTCTGTTGAAAATCTAAGCATGAATAAATGTTTACCTCTGTATGAAAGACAACTCACTAAAGTGCTAGGCGCAGTGTGTATCTAAAGGACCAAATAACCTTATTAGGATTTTAAAAAGACCTTGTGGGACAAACTCAGGGGATCTGTTTCTCTAAAGTAAAGGAAAACAAGTTCTTCACAAAATAGAAAAATGTACCCTTAGTTAGTGATCATTCAATCTTATTTTTATATTCTCTTGGGAACATGAAACAATCTGACTTGGAACTATGGGCACATTCCACTTTGAGGAACCTTTTCACCTGTTCTGTTTACACATAACCCTATTATTTTTTTGTAAACAGAAAAACAAAATATGTTAAAAGATGCAGAGATTGAGCTAAGCAGGGAAAAAAATCAGCTCCCATTATGCAATAGCTGCTGCATTGACTTTGACGTTTATTCTAGCCACATATAGTCACAGATTTTTCTTTGATTCATTAGATCAATATATACTAACTTTGTTGTGTGATAGTCCACTTGATTGGATATCATTTTAATAAACTGTACATGCAGTCCCTGAGACTATATAATTGTCAATATACTGTTTGATCTGACAGATGAGACCTTAAAATCTATGTGGCCACCTTCACCTGTTTTATTAATATGCTTGGTGGTGAAGAGCTTGCCTTTAGAGGCAACATTTTCAAAGGTGTCAAGCCGTCGACTGCATTTTACATGACCTTCTACCGCATAGAAAAACTACTAAAACACTAGCTGCCTATCATGCTGATCTTCACTCGAGCAGTATACAGCAAATGAAACCAGAGATTCCAAACTGCACACATGTTCTAGGTCAGTAATAATGTCAATATTTAGGATAGTGGATCAGGATGACAGTCCAGAAACATTTTTAAAAAGGTCAGCAATGGTAGCCTACATCTTTACTTCAAGCCAACTTTCCTTTCAATTAGTTGTGACAATTAAAACTCTAAAAATATAGTAATCTTTTAGTTATTTGTTTTACATTCAGCTTTTAAAATACATTCCCATGCAGATGGAAAAACTCAAAGTTTTCTTATTTTAACTATATTTAGTAAATTTAAAATCTGATCTCCCTTTGCGTCATCTGACATGCAGCGACATTTTTGCCTCTTTATTTGCCCCTATGCAGTGAATGAATTGGAAGCAAGGGTGAGAAAAACCCAGCTTCAACGTTTTTTTTTTCTTTTTCTTGTAAAAGAGTGATTTAAGATAATTACATTTCTGGAAGGTTTATAATTGAATTGACATTTAATTGTAAAGGTAGGAAATGAGGACCAGGTGGTGGTCTTACACCGTTTGGCTACAGAGGTCTGCTGCCAAAATGAAACTCCCACCAATTTGGTAGAATGGGATTGTAAAAGTGCCAGAGGAGATTTGTCCTTGAGAGTGTAAACTCTCTATTGATCAGAGCTCTAATTCATCTTGCAGTGGTGGACTTAGAAACAGGGTGTTGTTGGTGAGGTTCTGAGAACAGGGCAAATAGGGAATCTGTCTGATCAGTGCTGTAGCTTTGAGGTAGACTCAAATGAATCGATGTTCAGACAATGAAGAGATTTCCTTAGGATGCTAGTATATTTAGTGATAGTTAACTTTAGGCTGATCGTCCACTTTAAAATCTGGGCTTAAAACAGCCATGCCATTAAAGCTTGAGATTGTGAAGCAGGATGGAATGGAAGGCCTTGAGACAGCAGATCTTGTGTCATGGTTATGCAATAGAGTTTGTCTGCTTACCTGTTTCCATGTGTTCATCTCTAGAGACCAGCCGACCCTCACCTGACTGCTTTTGTAATCCATCCTCTGGCATGACTCCACCCTAGCTCCTGTCAGAGAACTCTATATTAACCTGTGCACTGCAGGCCAACCCTGCTGATCAACCATTGTGTATTCCTTTGTGTGTTTAGCTTCCTGTTACCTGCCATGTGCTCTTCTGTTATTCCGTTACCGACTTAGGCTTGTCCTTGACTATCCCTGTTTGCCTGTGATCCTGACCTATTGGCGTGTCCCTGACTATTCCTGTCTGCTTGTGGCTCCGACCTTGGCTTTGTCCCTCACTATCCCTATCCTCCTGTTGCCTACTGTGGGTGCGAGCTGGGGGACCCTGGGGGTCGCGACCTGGAGCCAGCTACAGCCCAGTCCATCCTCACCTCTAGAGGCTCTGGTGAACACCTGCTGGCTCTTAGACTCCGCGCCCCAGGGAATCTTATGCTCTAACCCCGGTGGTATCTGTCTCCCATCCGCAGCAGTCAGCCGTAGGGTCCACAGCCTTGCGGCGCACTCCTGATCCCTACGGTGTGCATCTGTCACCTCGCCTCAAGGTGACCTGACATCTTGCTTGTTGGGAAGAGGCCAGGGATTGTCTGCCAGAGGTCTCAGTATGTGTACAAATTTTCTCTGGTCAGGTTCGGTGCAATTAGAATCACCATATTTTTCTCTCTTGCTCTTTCTTTTTGAGCAGACTGGGCAGAAATTCTGAACCTGAACTGAGACCAGGCAACTATCAAGGTATTCAAGGCTAGGGCGAGAGGACCCTTTGTCCTGACTACAAACAGAGGAAGATGGTTGTTGAATCTGGAGGCTAGAATGTCTACATTAGGAGTCCCCCATTTTTGATAGATCAGATTAAACATGTCTGAGTGAAGAGCATGTTCCTCTTGATTCAGTTAGTGTCAGTTGAGGTGGTCCACTTCCCAGATTTCCACTCCTGGGATGTGGACTGCAGAGATCCCTGGATAGCAAATTTCCATCCATGAGATTATCTGGCTTGCTTCCTTCAAGGCTGCATAACTCTTGGTGCCCAATAGATGGTTGATGTAGGCCACAGCCATGATATTTTATGACTGCACCCTGTTTAGGTGTCCTTATATATGGGTGTCCAATGTTGTAGAGCCATCTAAACTGCTCTGTGAGCTCTGAGGATGTTGATGGGAAGCTTGGCATCCATTAGTAAATTTGTTTCCTGAGCGATGGCAAACTGGAAAAATTCTCCTCAATCTGAAACCCAGACATCTGTTATCACTATTCAGTGAAGGAAAGACCTCCCTATTATTAGGGCTGGGCTTGAAATCCACCAAGAAAGGCTGGATAAGAGCATGGGTAGACCAAGAAAAGAAGCAGGCCTGTTACAGGTCAGCAGGATGTCATGTTTGAAAGCTCTTGAAGGAAATTAGGCAAATGGAACAGCATTCAAGGAGGTTACCATGAGGCTTAAAACTCTCTTGGAGAATCTCATTGTGTGATGTCTTTATTACCTCAAATCTCAAGTGTGGGCTCTGAGAGAAAGAATTTTCCTTTCTGGAAGGTAAATCTTTGCATGGGATGTGTCCAGAAACAAACCTAAGTATTCCAGTGAAGAGATGGCTTAAAAGTAGATTTGTTGAAAATGATCAGAAGAGGTACTAGGACCTTTGTGAAAACTCTGGGAGCAGAAGATAGGCCAAAGGGAAGTGCAATAATCTGAAAGTAACTGTCTGCCACTGCCAAGCACAGAAAGCACTGATGAGGTGGATAAATGGGAACATGTAGATAGGCATCTTGTAAATCTAGGGTCGTCTCAAAGAAGTAATTACCAACTTTGTGTATTCCATGTGAAATTTGGGAATTTTAAGTTATTTGTTAAGGGGTTTTATATCCAGAATAGGACGAATACTTCAGCTGGGCTGTATACAGGTTTAAATAGAATAGAATCCTTTGACCCTATCTTGTGGAGGTACTGGCACAGCTACTTACTGGAACATGAAATCGTTCAGGACATTCTGAAAATCTAACTTTGGGCACATTTTGGTTAAATTGAGAGGGAAGTGGTAAGAGGGTAGAGTTTTGAACTCTATTTTGTACTGCTTTCACACCAGTGATTGAACCCACAGGTCAGAGAGGCACAAACTGTAACACTTAGGCGTAAGAATGCCCCTCCATTGGAAAGAGGGCTTTGGAGAAGACTTGCTGGGCTTTGTGGCCCAAGTCTTGTGCTGAAATGAAGGGCTGAGCATAGGTATTGAAGGTGAAGCATAAGTAATTAGGTGCTCTGCATTTTGAAGAGGTATAGGCACCTTAGGAGGGTGGGATTGATAGATATTCTGCTGTGAAAGTAAAACATTCCCTCCAGTGACATCTTTAATTCACTGGTCAAGTGCCTCTCCAAATAGCTGTCTTCCTTGAAAAGGCATACAAGTGAGGCACTTTTTACAGTCAGTTTCAGCTGTACAGGCTTTTAGCCACAAGATTCTGTGCACATTAAATAGAGATCAAAGCCCTTCTGGAAACCTCATGAAGTGTTCTAGGGCATCCACACAAGAGTAGCGTGTGGAGGATAGTTGCTGTAGATACTCTGTTAAAGCATGATCCTAGGAAAAAGCAATGTTAGTTTATTGCTCTAGGCCAGTTAGCTACAGTTTGACTGAAATACCGAACTTACGAGTGATGGTTGCAGAGCTGGCCTGCAAGAGTAAGAAGTGTCTTTAAGAGTTTCTCAAACTTTCTATCTGCAATATCTTTGAAAGAAGAAAAATGCTCAATAGGCGCAGTGAGATGTTTGCTTAAGACTGAGATGGCAGAATCAACGACAGGAATAAACTACTTCTTAACTTTTTACCCCACTGGAAAGAGTTTATCAAACATTCTGTGGATAGTAACGATCCTGTCTGGAGTGATCTATTTGTATCCAAAGGGGCATTGTAAAATGGAGGAGAATCAAGCTGCACAATGCCAACCCTCATGTGGATGGCAGCAATGAGCCTTTCCATGTTAGCAAACATGTTGCATGCAGCTTCCTCTTCATCATAGCATCATTGTGACAAAGATAATCTTCTGCAGTGCAAAGATATAAAGAGACTGGCAAAATCTTTCTGCCACTGCTTCTCATCATTCCCTTCCATGACTACCTAGTCTAGTGCAATTTTTTCAGGATCCAATTCAGGTAGAGAAATGTGAGTAGAAAAGATTTGGTGTTTTTGAGCCCTGGAAAGGATGGCTTTATTAAGGTTGTTTGTGTCCAAGGAATTATGACATACAGTAGATGTAGAAACTTAAACTTGTGTCCAATAGGTGGCTTGCTGAGTGTCTAAGATAGAGCTAGAATTAGATGTAGAGATCAGTGTTAGAGTGTTGTAGGGGCTTTTGGCAGAGCAAATGCTGTCCACCAGGTTTTGCAATAGCTCCCTTTCTTCTAGTTTCTACCATAACTAAATTTAAGATTTTCCTGTGTGGTATTCATGAAGCAGGGTACAGAATATAGGGTAAGCATGTCCAGGAGGAACAGCAACACAGGTGTAAAATATCCTGTAGTGAATCCTCATGAAAAAAAGGGCAGAGGAAAGCACCTGAGTATCCTATAAGGGCTCTAGGCAGATATGTCAGTAAACTGCGCTACCTGTGGTGTAATGTCAAACCTGGCTATCCACCTGAGAGTAAGCTCAGAGTGGTTATGTTTTTTGAGCACCAAACTTTAAAAGTTTACACCATAGTGAATACAAATTAAATACAGCCTTGATTTTTAATAGTAGCGGTCAGAAGCATACAGTGAAATCCTGTCTATGATACTGGACTGTATATAAAGTCTAGGCTTTGCCCATCACAGTAGGCAAAGCCCAAAGGTGTCCTCAGGGACTAAGTTCCATAGGGATGGACCATGGATATGTATAGCACCCTGTCACTGCTGCAAAAGTGCCAAGGTTGTGCACCCATGATGGATCCAGTGGCCGGAGCAAAACTTTACAGGCTATTTCCACAGCTTGGGGGACTGAGTATGGCTCCCAAGGTTTGCCAAGGTTGCACAAACCTGGATGCACTGCTTTTATTCATGGAATTAGAAGGCAATGAGGAGGAGAGTGCACGCACACAGCCCAATGACGAATGTGCAGTGATTCAGCTCTGCATATCCAAGGCCCACAAAGGAAACTTTTAGTGGATCCAGAGATGACCTTGGTTCAAAGACAGTCTAACTTACCAACCAATAACCAGAAGCAGTGCAGAGTAGCTAGAACGAATAAGAAAAAGTCTCTCATACTGCGACTTCTCAGGCTGCGTACACACGCGGGGACTGTTCACTCAACTTTGTCCGCTGAACAGTGTTTCGGCGGACAGTCCGCTCGTGTGTGGGCTTTCAGCGGACAGTTTCAGCGGACAGTCTGCTGAACAAAGTTTTTCGGAAATTCCGAAAAACTGTCCGCTGAAACTCTGTTTCAGCGAACAGTCCCCTCGTGTGTAGGCTTGTTCGTCAAACTAAGTTCCGCGCATGCTCAGAAAGGATTTACACGCCGAAGTTTGCATTGCAGTGTATAGGACGTCGTATTTTTCGTCCCGTCGTACGTGCCGCTCACGTCATCGCGCACGGTTTCAGCGGACTGTTCGTTCGTCGTGTGTGGGCAAGTCCGTCCATGCTAATTTTGAGCGGACTGTCCGCTGAAACTGTTTGACGGACAAAGTTGAGCGAACAGTCCCCGCGTGTGTACGCGGCCTCAGCCACAAACAGCTTGCTCCAGACAAACATACAAGATGGAGCAGAGGCAAGCCGACAATGATTTTCCTGTGATCACAACAAAGCACAAATGTAGCACAAATTCAGATAAAAAAAATACAGAGGACCTCTTTGAGAGTAAGTGACACCATCCATCACCCTTATTAACCTCTCTACAAAACAACTTAGAATGTGACTTATCCCTGCTTTCTTCCATGGACAGTGTTGTGAATATGGTATGAAATCTTAATAATACATATGGGGAATTTAAATTAAGATCTGTGTTTTTTTTTTTTTCAGTGCCTCCAACCTTACGGTAAAATTGTGAACTTTGTTCAGATAATCAGTAACATACCACAATAATTTCCTGAGTTTATTAATCTATGGGGAATTCTTACCAATGTATAAATATCTCCCAATAAAATTAATAAGTAAATAATTAGATTTTATTCATTTAAAAGTATAGTTACACAATTTCATATAGAACCGGGATTTCTGGTGAGGGAAGGGAATTCCACATCCTTGCTGCTCTTCAAGTAAGGAACCCTCTACGTAGTTTAAGGTTAAACCTCTTTTCTTCTAATTTTAATGAGTGGCCACGAGTCTTGTTAAACTCCCTTTTTCGAAAAAGTTTTATCCCTATTGTGGGGTCACCAGTATGGTATTTGTATATTGAAATCATATCCCTTCTCAAGTGTCTCTTCTCCAGAGAGAATAGGTTCAGTGCTCGCAACCTTTCCTCATAACTAATATCCTCCAGACCCTTTATTAGCTTTGTTGCCCTTCTTTGTACTTGCTCCATTTCCAGTACATCCTTCCTGAGGACTGATGCCCAGAACTGGACAGCATACTCCAGGTGTGGCCGGACCAGAGTCTTGTAGAGCCAGAGAATTATCGTTTTATCTCTGGCGTTGATCCCCTTTTTAATGCATGCCAATATTCTGTTTGCTTTGTTAGCAGCAGCTTGACATTGCATGCCATTACTGAGCCTATTATCTACTAGAACCCCCAGGTGTGGAAAGAGGCACAACGACTGAACTGCAACATTTTCTGTCTGCAGGAAACGCACTTCAACTCACAACAGTTGCCTAAATTCCAAGATTTCCACATGTGTACCAAGCTCTAAGAAAAAGGGTGTCTTCATAGCGGTTGCATTTAATCTAGTCTCCCAGGAATCAGACCCGCAGGGGTGATATTTAGCTGTAGTGTGTCAGATTAATCATGTTCTTTATTCTATCATTAATGTTTACTTAACGAATGTCAGACCAATCTCTTCACCGAGAAAAATCTGGAGAAGGGTCAAAACCTCTTTGCCAGGGACATATCATAATGTGTGGCAATTTCAACGAAGGATGGATACATATATTTCTTCACCAAATCGCTCCCACAGAGCTACTTTGTCAAACTTTCTAGACAACTCCTCTGTTTGATTTTTGGCATTGTCAACACGCCACAGAAAAGGATTTCACTTTTTTTCTCATGCCCACAAAACCTATACCCATATTGACCGTTTCTTAACAGACAAGTTTCTTTTACAGAATGTGTATAAATCCGAAATTGGTAACATAACGTGGTTGGACCATGCATCGATGTCCATTACAGTGAGAAGGTGGAATCTGGGGACAAGGGCAAACAGATGGCGCAACAATGCTGTGTTGATGTCTCGCCCTGAGCACAGACACCAAATACAACAAACCTTACAAGAATTTTTTGATCTGAATGCCTTGTCCACAGATGAGCCCTTCATACTTTGGAACTCACACAAGTCCTTTATTGCTTCTCAGCATTTTGGCTAAGATCAAGTGTAGTATCAGTTGCCAGGAGGTGGCGCTTGCTTAAGTCCCTGCTCTACGGCGAGGTGGAGCAGGGGTGGTGGTTGCTATGCAAAACTTGCTGGCGTTAAGGTAACCTGGAGCTGTTCATAGCCGAAAGGGAAGCATTCTGATGGGGATGGAGAACCACTGGTCGGTGCTGAAGGGTTGGGACCCTGGCCTTCTGGCCTAGATTGGGGCAGCTCTAGTCAGTTTTTATCAGGAAAGAACGCTGGTTCCCCTTTCTCCCACTGGGGGAACGGCCAGTACTTCCCAAATGTAATTAGGTAGGAGTGACGGGAGCGAGGGTGGGGACTGATGGCAAAGGGCTCTCACTAAGCGCCCAGATCTTCATGGCTTTCTGCCTGGGGTGGGAGCTGCTGTGGTCTGGGCTATGGGTCAGGGTTGCTTTGAAACGCCTGTGGTGATGTGCCCCTGAAGTGGCAGTTCAGGGGTGCCTTATATTCACTGTGAGAAATCACTTTACCACAACACACGTTTTTCACACCTGCCTCTTGGGCCCAGCCTTTTGGCTAGGACCAGGGGAAATTTTTATTCCTGGCTGGAGGGCCGGCCATTGTATCTCACAATGGTCACTTTTCACTCACTCTCCCACTTCCTTATCCCCACTTTCTTTTTATTTATCCCCTGTGCTCGTCACTTTTTTGTATTTTTATGTTTGGTGTGTCACAGTTTTGTCTAGGGTGTCAGTCCTCGGGCCAACCCTGAAAGTCTTGGAAGGGGGTGGACATAGGCCTTCTGGCTTGGTTCGCCCTCTTTCAGGGGGTCTCCCTTCGGGGGAGCCCCAACCAAGTACTTGGGTGGGTCTGTTACGGCAGACCTTCCAGAGAAAGGTGGTCGTCTAGTTTCGGCCAGATGGACCAAGTATGGTACCTCAGTCCCCGTCTGGAGCCTAATGCCCCGGGGATCAGGGTAAGGTCCTTCCTCATGGAGGACAGTGGTACATCCGTTGCACGTTTTTGTGTTCACTCTTTATGTGTGTGCACATTTTTATGGCACCGAAGGGGCTTTTAAAAAAAAATAAATAAATAAAAAAAAGCTGTCCTTTATTCTAATAGATGAGTTTCTGAACTCAATATTCCTACCCTCCTTATCCCCAGAAGATAGGTCAATCCTTAACCAACCTTTTACACAAAAATAAATCAAGGCTATTCAAACACTCCCTCATGACAAAGCACCCGGCCCTGACGTATTCTCATCTGAATATTATCAACTGTTCCAAGGTACTTTATCCAAATACATGGAAGGGGTGTTCAATGCCGCTGTGTCCAGAGCTTCCTTCCCATCAGAAATTTTACCTGCAAACATCATTACTCTGCCAAAACTGGGGAAAGATTCTGCATATGTACACAACTTTAGGCCTATATCACTTTTAAGTGTAGACTTAAAGATCTATGCAAAAATTATCTCTACTAGACTCTAGATCTTTTTACCCACTCTAGTAAAACCTGATCAGGTGGGATTAGTGCCAGGCTGTCAAGCCCCAGATGCCACAAGGTGGGTCATAAATCTCATACACCAAGCTGAGGCTTCCCGAAGGCCTTCACTGCTGTTGATGTTGATGATGGACGCCGAGAAGGCCTTCAATAGGGTCCACTGGGGGTACCTATCCCTGTTTTAAAAAAAATGTAGTACTCTGGGTGAAATTTTCTCGGACATTACTGCTCTATATACAGTACCATCTGAATTTTTTATATTCGGAAAGGTCTGTTTTCAAAAAACTTCACAATCTCAAATGGTATGAGACAGGAATGCCCCCTGTCTCCACTCACTTTTGCATTGGTAATGGAGCCCCTAGCAGAGAAAATGAGATCTCACAAAGCCATTAAAGGAATATCTGCAGGAGGTGAGCCCCACACTAGAACACTTTTTGCAGTCGACATCATTTTGACATTAGACGACCCAACACATTCCTTACCAGCAGCACACCAGATCTTAAACAAATTCAACTTAATATCCTTCTACAAATTAAACGAAACCAAATCAAACATCTTAGGTATAAACAGACAATACCATGAAACAAAAGTTACACAGTCTCAGTTTTCATACCCATGGTCCCCCAACACATCATATCTGGGAATCACACTGACCTCCCCCATGTCCAATTTATATAAAGAAAACAATGCCCCGCTGCTCACAGAGACTCAAAAGGAAACAAATAAAATAGGTAAAACTCTACCTATCCTGGGCGGGAAGATCGGCAGCATTTAAAATGTCCATCCTCCTCAAGATTTTATATTCCTTTAGGACGCTGCCAATCCAAATCCCACTTACCTTTTTTAAAGCTATGCAAAAAATAATCTCTACCCTGTTATGGTCCAAAGGTAACTCCAGATGTACTCAAGATAACTTATGAAAACACAGAAGGGTGGGTGGCATGGGAGTACCAGATCTGCATGACTACTACACAGCCACATTACTAAACCAGCTTAGATTCTGGTTTATTCAACCCAATCTCAAATCATGTTTTTCTCTGGAACAAGACGTCGTAACGTTAGGCAGCCTACAGTCACTTTTAATAGCCCAATATCTTCCAGATTTGCCTTGCCAAAAAGGGAATTTCTAATCTACGCCCAACTACAATTCACATTACCACCCGACCAGGCCCCAGTAATGGGGGATTTCCCAAGAGGTTTGGCAGAACTGGACGTCTCCGAACCCCAAACAGAAAAGCATTTTTCTACAATTCCCTCCATGATGCACTTACTTTTAAAATCTCCAATCCCCTGCTCAAAAGGGCAAAAGCACTTAACGCTACCATCGTGGAATATCAATGAAAAAAGGCAATAGTAAACATGTCCACTTCAAAATGCACCACATATTGGGAAGTGGAACAGAAGATCTACCTTAGGTGGTACTACACACCATACATGCTGGCCAAATTCAAATCAGCACAATCCAACCAATGTCATATGCTGTGTTTATGCCCTAGTTTGCGTAGCTACTGGAACTCAGTATTTAGACTTATAATGAAATTGACAGGGTTTATAATCAGACCCAGCAGCAAGCTGGCTAACTTAAGTATTGAAATAGAAAAATGTCCTTAACTTTAAACATGTGGTCATGCACATACTACACGCCGCACATTTAATAATCATGAGGAAATGGAAGACAAACCTCACCCCTGATGTTGGTGAGGTAATTAATCTTGTTTCAGAGATATACACCCTAGAACAAATAATGACATACAAACAAGGCTCTTTCTAAATTTTTTACGAGCAATGGCTTATCTGGAGAGCATTCCACAGAGAAATATAAACTAAATACTCAAATCCATGGGTTAAGAGCTGAAATAATTTGGTGTCAAATTAAACCCTTTCCCTACAGTTTATCTTTATTCCTTTCCTTATTCTTCACCTTACCATAGGTGTTACACAAATTTTAAGCAGATGACAGAGGTAGTGTGAAACTCATAAAATACTACTAAGCCTGCATGGCGCATGATACAAGTAAAATAATGATGACTTTTCACAATATGTATGTACTGTTAACGCCTCAAATCACAAAATGTTATATGTAAGATCATGTTAAGTCTGATTTTATTGTTAACTGTTTTTATCATATAACTAAATAAAAAATATTTGAAATAAAAAGCCTACACTGTAGTTTTTTGTTCAACCCAGCAGGGCCGACGGGAAAAAAAAAAAAAGACGGACAGCTTAGGAGGAGCCACTGTACTAACTATCCAATGTCAGTATAGCGATCTCGCCTGCTGTGCTATTGTGTTCTGATCATGACCCATATTTGGCAGACCTTTTCGGTCAAGCAACTGACAGAAGCCAGTTGAATGGCCGCCTTTTGGTCGGACTGAGTGCAGTACACACGGGCCGAATGTCAGCTGTATCTATTGAATGTATTGAATGCTGAAATAATAAAAAAGGTGCAGCGCTTAGATTATGACTAGGGATGCACCGAAATTTCGGCCGCCGAAACATATCGGCCGAAAATGCCCTTTTCGGCAATTTGCCGTAAGAGAAAAACGGCCGATAATGGAGCCGAAAATGGGGCGGGGCCAGGGTAGGGGCGGGGCTTCGCCCCCCCGCCCCTGGTGCGCCCATCATGAAACGATATGTCATGCTATAGTGCAGGAGAGCCGTCTCCACCACCTGCTTGATCACAGCGTGGGAACATCACAGCTTTCAGTTCAATAGCTGTGTTCCCGGCCGCGCGCCGTCGCGTACAGCCCCTCCCCCTTGTCCGGGCACTTTGATAGACAGATCACCCATAGGATTGGACGGATGATCTGTCTATCAAAGTGCCCTGACAAGGGGGAGGGGCTGTACGTGACGGCGCGCGGCCGGGAACACACAGCTATTGAACTGAAAGCTGTGATGTTCCCCTGCTGTGATCAAACAGGCGACTCTCCTCTTCTCTTTACAGGTTAGCTGCTATGAGGGGACACACTGACTGCTATGAGGGGGACACACTGGCTGCTATGAGGGGACACACTGGCTGCTATGAGGGGACACACTGGCTGCTATGAGGGGACACTGGCTGGCTGCATTGTATCAATTGTCTCATGTGTCATGTATCATGTGTGCAATTTCTGACCATCTCCTGTACCACGTCCCCAGTCTCTGACCATCTCCTGTACCACGTCTGCAGTCTCTGACCATCTCCTGTACCACGTCCCCTGTCTCTGACCATCTCCTGTACCACGTCCCCTGTCTCTGACCATCTCCTGTACCACGTCCCCTGTCTCTGACCATCTCCTGTACCACGTCCCCAGTCTCTGACCATCTCCTGTACCACGTCCCCAGTCTCTGACCATCTCCTGTACCACGTCTGCAGTCTCTGACCATCTCCTGTACCACGTCCCCAGTCTCTGACCATCTCCTGTACCACGTCCCCAGTCTCTGACCATCTCCTGTACCACGTCCCCAGTCTCTGACCATCTCCTGTACCACGTCCCCAGTCTCTGACCATCTCCTGTACCATGTCCCCAGTCTCTGACCATCTCCTGTACCATGTCCCCAGTCTCTGACCATCTCCTGTACCATGTCCCCAGTCTCTGACCACCTCCTGTACCATGTCCCCAGTCTCTGACCACCTCCTGTACCATGTCCCCAGTCTCTGACCACCCCCTGTACCATGTCCCCAGTCTCTGACCACCTCCTGTACCATGTCCCCAGTCTCTGACCCCCTCCTGTACCATGTCCCCAGTCTCTGACCACCTCCTGTACCATGTCCCCAGTCTCAGACCACCTCCTGTACCATGTCCTCAGTCTGACCATCTCCTGTACCATGTCCCCAGTCTCTGACCATCTCCTGTACCATGTCCCCAGTCTCTGACCATCTCCTGTACCATGTCCCCAGTCTCCGACCATCTCCTGTACCATGTCCCCAGTCTCTGACCATCTCCTGTACCATGTCCCCAGTCTCTGACCATCTCCTGTACCATGTCCCCAGTCTCTGACCACCTCCTGTACCATGTCCCCAGTCTCTGACCACCTCCTGTACCATGTCCCCAGTCTCTGACCACCTCCTGTACCATGTCCCCAGTCTCTGACCACCTCCTGTACCATGTCCCCAGTCTCTGACCCCCTCCTGTACCATGTCCCCAGTCTCTGACCACCTCCTGTACCATGTTCCCAGTCTCTGACCACCTCCTGTACCATGTCCCCAGTCTCTGACCACCTCCTGTATAAAAATATTTTTTAAAAACAGTCATTTTCGGTATTGGTGCTGTTTCGGTATCTGTTTCGGTTTTCGGCCTAGTGTATTTTTCATTTTCGGTATCGGTTTCGGCACCAAAAAACCCATTCGGTGCATCCCTATGACAATATCTATATAATCTTTTACCAGTGTAAATAATATAATCAACTTTAATAGTGAAAAAAAAACTGCATAAATTAACACTATTAATGATTCTATGTTTTAGACAACACTATATCCAAATATACAAAAAAAATTTGAGAAATGTATATCCACCAAGGTGAACGTGTTAAGAGTCCATAAGTGAAACAATATGGTGACAAAGTGCAATATCTTGAGAAGTTATAGTGACTTCAGTGAATACTTTGCAGAAATCCACCACCACTTGAGAGGAGGCTTAACAGATGTAATGGACCCAGTTCGGTATATACCTAGTGAGTCACACGAGTTTACTGATGTAAATCCACACGAAAAAACAGCTGGAAAAACTTGTAACTCCCCATGGGTACCAGAGTAGACAGAGAGATGACCCAAAAATAGATGAAATGGCTATCCACCTTTTGGGGTGACTGAGGACAGAGATTCTTCCACGTATATCATAGGCCAAAAAGAAGAAAATACAGCCTCATAGTGAAATACCGTTTAAAACTTTTAAAATTAAAAGCGTAAATGGGTACTCACATATTACAGGCAAATACAAGCATGGAAATAAAATCTGGCAACGCAGTGGCATCAACTAGCCTTTCCCGGTGCGTTTCTCCTAAACAGGCATCATCTGGGGATGTTAGCACACTGCGGCCACCGCGTTTATATAGACTATGGGGTACTCACATTAGAAGGTCAGCTCCCCTATCAGCTAGGTCCTGGTATGAACTGTTTCCGGTATCATCAAAATGGCACCCATGGCTTGCTATCCAAGCCTCATTCTGATCAGTACTTCTGGTCAGAAAAATGGCACCCATGGCTTGCTGTCCAAGCCTCATTCTGATCAGTACTTCTGGTCAGAAAAATGGCACCCATGGCTTGCTGTCCAAGCCTCATTCTGATCAGTGCTTCTGGTCAGCAAAAACACTACGGAATCACAATCAGTTCAAAAAGCTTTGCACATCATTAAATAAAAACGGGCATGTAAATCAATATAGATTAACGAATAAAAACCGCTCATAATGTGAGTGACCACAAAAATGAAAAAAAAAAAAAAAAAGTTTTTATAATACATTCTAATAATTGACTATAGTAATTCTTGGGGGGCTGACCCCCATGTGAACCCCACAGTGTACATATAGATATAATAATAAATTAATACACACCATTCCAACAATAAAATGAACCCATATGATAAATAAATATCACAAATACAATCAAAATTAGAATTGGTAATTCGACTAAGACTTAAAATCAAAAAATATGAAAACTATAAAAACAGGAATGAGAGAAAAAAAAAATAATAATAATAACTGTGGGACCCTCACAGTGGTGCATACACACACATATATATATATATATATATATATATATATATATATATATATATATATATATATATATATATATATATATATATATATATATATATACACAAAGCAAATCCACATAACTGTTTACTAAAATCTGAATTTCTGCCGTGGGTACTGCATAACTTCACCTGCAATTTAGGTGGGTGTCCCCCCCCTCTCTCCGGTTTGGTAGGAGGGTGGGGCTACATAACATGTGACCTTTTGTAAGCTGTGCTGGTGGGCGCCATCCTGTTCCCGGTTTGCAATACCTGTGGAGTGCCTCAGGACCCCGAGCCTGCAACCAAGGGGCTTTTTCTTTTAAACAAAAAACCTTCCATATGGGAACAATAACTGAATCTATTATCTTTGTGGATACAGTGGATGGGACATTTTTCTCTGAAGAAGACCCCAGCGAGGGTTGAAACGTGTCAGATTACCAGCACTGTAAAAAAATGTATGTGTAATTGTACAGCGTTGACAGGACATAATTGACTCACATTGTATCCGCGTATTTCTTTTCTTTTTTACTATGCAATTCCCACTGGAGCTCATGTTTTAACTATTATGTTATAAAGTTTTTTTCTTATCTTAATAAATTATTATATCTATAGAGGTTATTCATCCTATCTGTTTGTGTTTGCTGCCTAAAAACCCCACCTGGGGGAGTTGTCCTTCCTTTTTTTTCTATGAATTAATTTCAGTGCAAAATGCATTTAAACGCATCACCAGTCTTTTCTGACAAAAGGCCTCTGCTCCTGGATTCCCTGGCGGTGTTTTTTTTATCTGCCTCTAAACGCCTGTGTGCGCACGAACACATAGGCTAACATGCAGAGATGTTTGGAGGCAGGAAAAAAACAAAACACTAGACACCCCTAGTAGCAGCTGAAAAAAACATATGCATGAGGCCTGATCATCCACTTTTCTTCAGGCTATGTAATATTACTACACAATGGGGTTGGTTTACTAAAACTGAAGTGTGCAAAATCTGGTGCAGCTCTGCATAGAGACCAATCCGCTCCCATTTTTTTTGTCAAAGCTTAATTGAACAACCCGAAGTTAGAAGCCGATTAGCTACCATACACAGCTGCATACTCGAGCAAAGTCATTTTGGATTTCCAAAAAAAAAAAAAAAAAAGTTGTAAGAACGCGTTATCAAAACGGTGCCTGAATTATATGAAAAATGGCTGGAATGTTGGTTTATTTTTATTTAGGTAGCTTCAAAGAAAATAATCCATATCTAAATCAAAATATATAAATACTTTATTATATTACAGACATTAAATACATATTTTAAATGCAGAAAGTGTATTTTTATACTGAGACGTGTAACACACTGCGTAAACTTTAAAATACAGTCTTAAACTTCATCAGACATGTACTGAACAAGATTTGGGGAAAAAAAAAAAAAAAAGCTAAAGCACTAGAAAATTAAGGCATTGCATACGTTTTTGATAATTACATTCTTCTTCAAAAAAAAAAAAGAAGCAATCTTTATTACAGGTCAGCCACTGAAAAAGCTAAATAGACACAAAAAGCTTAAGACGCATTGCAGAGAAGATCAGTTTAAAAGAATATGAATGAATACACTGCGAGGACACTATTTATTCTCATGGGTAAAAATCAGTTTACTAATACTGATACAAAAATATTATTTTTTTTTTAACTTTTAAAGCAGCAAATTAAATAAGAGGATTTTTATAACTGAAACGTGCAAAGAGTGTGCTTAGCATAATACAAAAAAAAAACAAAAAAACAAACAAAAAAAAAACAAAAAAAAAAAACATTATTGTAATCTGTATTATGCTATCTTGGATGGGCCTATACCACATACTTGTTTGCCAGCACTACAAATGAGTTAGACACATGCATTTTATCAGTAAAAAATGGTTGAGCAGCTAGACCACTATAGTTTCCTTTGGATTCAAATAACTATGAAATCAGCAAGTGCGCTATAAGACCACCGAGTTCAAATGTATTTTACAAATATTACATACAAAAAAAAAACCTCAAGACATAAAACGTGTTCCTTTCAACACATCTATTAGAAAGCACAAACAGGGATGAATGATTTTTGTGCGTTTAGGCCAAACCATCAAAACATACATATATTTTTAAATTATTTACAGTTATGCAAATTTTAGCACCAAGTATTACCACCATAATTTCACCCTGAACACCTTCAGCCAGTATGCCCCTTTTGGAATCTTAAAACATCTGTCTTTCTCAGGTACGATACAAAGTAATACCTTTTTTACTGTTTTATTTGGATACAGCTTAATGTGGCAGTTTAAACTGACCATACTCCTACCCGAAGTGGAGTGTTATGTGCAGTATTTGGTCAATGATGTATTCTGTACAATATCTAAGAAGCAGGAAGCCTTGCTTGCTGTCCTGGGAAGTAGGCTGACAGTATTGGTGAACTCCCAGACTTGGTTAAGGTCGGCCTAACTGGAGCTGGAAAAAAAAAAAAAAAAAGAGAAAGAAAAATTGCTTTCCTTTTTAATTAGAACAAGAATAAAAATATAGAACAGGTGTACATGGCTTTTTTTAAGCCCATCTGTATGCATACATGTTGAGCTTACCAGGGTTTGCGTTTTTCTGTGATTTGGTAGGTACACTTCCATTTCTTTTCAGGTACTTTAAATCTAAACCAGCAGTGTCACTGTAAAAAATGGAAAGGAACAAAACAAGGAATTTAATTTATGAAGTATGGACTAAATGCATCACCGCCATATCTGGCATGCCTACACTGACATTTTTAAATTAAAGTATCCAGAAATTAGAAAACCTTCCCTAAAGCAGAACTAAACCCTTCTATCCTTTGGAACAGAAGAAAGAACGGTCTTAGTTTCTCCTTAGATCTGCAATATTCATAGTGCTTTATATGTGATCACCTAGGACATCAGCAATTTGAGGGGTTGATGTTTGATTGAGATCTAACATAAGTACACTGGCAACAATGACAGTTACCACCAGAGGCATCATATCTGGAATGTAACGGTTTAGAGAAACCATTAAATCGCTGGGTTTATGTCTGCTTTAAAAGTGATTGGAAAACTTTGTTAAAAAAAAAAAAAAAACTGAAAAAAAAAAAAAAAAACACAACATGTCTATACTTACCTCCTCTGTGCAGTGATTTTGCACAGAATGGCCCAGATACTCCTCTTCTGGGGGTCCCCTGGCGGCTCTCCTGGCTCCACCTCTTCTCGAGTGCACCCATTGAGAGCCCTGCTGCTGCATCCATTGACACAGACAGCAGCACTCTGCCCCACCCTTCAGGTCCTGTGTCATTGGATTTGATTGACAGCAGTGGGAGCCAATGGCTTCTGCTGCTATCAATCTAGCCAATGAGGACCCGAGACCCGAGGGGCTGGTGTTGCTGTGCTTATCCCCATCGCTGGAACGATCGCGTTCAGGTAAGTAAAAGGGGGGCTCTGGGGGGCAGCTGCATCACAAAAGGCTTTTCATGCATAAAATAAATTAAGGTGAAAAACCCTGAGGGTTTACAACCCCTTTAACTAAATAACGAATGGTAAAAAAAACATGCAGCAATGTGCTGACCACCACCTAGTGCAAAAAAACAAAAAAACATAATGCAGTGGGATAGGGATAAGTGTCCAGCTTTCAAAACTTATGTTCAAGGCACCTAACAGTTCAAAACAAACATTTGATATTGCACCACTAAAATGCAGTGGCCACTGTTTTCAGAAGCCATTGAGTCAAAACAGTACAGCCACCTCCCCTGTTCCAGAGAGCGCATGAGAGAGAGATAAAGGCTAGAAAAGGCAAACCGCTTCTGCCAAACTCCCTTTTGCAAACCCATGTTCTGTGACATCAGCGGTATAGCTGTAATTTTTTTTTTGTGCAACCGAGTTTTCATATAAAACAGCAGTTTAAGAAATTGTAAACCATTCGTTAACCTTTAACCCTAAAAACTCTGCTTAAAGGACAAACACCAGGCAATGTATTATATCTGGTCCATGGCAGGTCTTTTTGCTTTTAACAGTTTAAAATTAAAAGTTTCACTTGGTAGGTTAATTGGCTTCTGTCCAAAAAAACTGGACCTAGTATATGAATGTGAGTAATGGACCTTGGATTGTGGGCTCCTTGAGGGTAGGGACCGATGTGACTGTGTGAAGTGCTGCATAAATTGATGGCGCTATATGGGTACCTTAAATTAATAATAGATGAGCATCTTGATGAGACACAATGTACAGGGATAGGGACAATTGTAGACACACACCAACACTCACGCAGGCTGAACTGGATGGACTGGTGTCTTTATTCAATCTAACTATGCAACTTTAAATAAGAAAATGCAGCCAGGCTATTGACATTCAATTGTTTACATATCCTGAACAAGCAGTAAATTAACTTTAGAATAGGTCCTTACTGACCTATGTAGCTGTAGGCAGAGTGTCACAGCAGAATGTGGAAAGGAACAATCAAGGCATTTGATTTTAGAAGTATGGACAAAATGCATAACCATCATATATGGAGTGCCTACACTGTCATGTGCAGATTAAGGTATCAGTAAGGGAGCAGCGTTAATTTTTATGTCAAATTTCGTTTCAGTCTTACTTCTAGTCTTTTGACTAAAATGCTATATTTTAGTTATTTGAATTGTTTTATTCTTAGCCGTATTGAAGTTAACTAAAACTTCCAATACATTTTAGTAGACTAAAATCGAATGGGTTTAGTTAGATTTTAATGCATTATTTTTGCCAAACTTTATATACTCCTGGAGTAAAAATCTAATAACATGTTATTTATGGTATTACATTTGACCATGCACTACAGACACAGATTTAGCCACTGTGACATAGAACATCTTTATAAATAAAAACAAGTTTCATCAATAACCAAAAACTGCTTTTTGACAAGAAGTACAACTTGTAAAAAAAAAAAAAAAAAAAAAAAAGTGTTAACTCTATTGGCTGTAATGTGTTGCACATATTACCTGACTATATTCCCAACATTAGATATTCAGAAAAATAAGAAAAGCCTTTTTCTACATATTCTTATGTGGCAGTATAGTGTTATTTTTGATGTCCAATTTAAATTTAGTTTTAGTCAGTCTTTTGACTAAAATATAAATTTTAATTTTAGTCATATTTTAGTCTTGACTAAAATGGAATTTTAATCATCTGAATTGTTTTAGTTTTAGTCGTATTTTAGTCGACTAAAAGTATATTAAATTTAGTCAAAGAAAATATTTTAGTCGACGAAATTAACACTGGTATACAGAGGATTAGTAGCCATTCCTAAAGCTAAACAAAACCCTCCTATTCTTTACAAAAAAGGACAGCACCATTTTAGCTTCTCTTTAGAGCTGCAGTTTGCACGGTGCTTTCCATCACTAGCCATTTGAGGTGTTGGAAATTTGGTTAAGAGCTAAGAGTTGAGACACCGAACGATGGTGTAGCTGTCGTGTTCTATCGAGAAGTGCCCAGTATGTACTGTGCATGTGTCGTACGGGACAGCACAACGGCCAATTTGCTGATCAGCTGACCTGACGTAACCAGGGCGCACATCATAGGAGGTATCTCTCGATGGGAGATACCATTTCATAGGCATAATTTTAACAGCGGGGGAGACCGTAGTTCTCAGATTGTGCATCGCTGCTGCTGGAAGGTGGCTAGTGGCTGTGTTGAAGAGCTGGTTTTGTCTATGTTGCAACCCGCCCTGCAACAAAGAAAAAACCGGACCATCAGCACACTGTAAAGCCGCCCCGCAACAGCAAGGCACAATGTGAGAACTACAGTCTCCCCCGCTATTTGTATAGGTTTCAAATGTGGCCTTGAAATGGTATCTCCCATCGATAGAGGCCTCCTATGTGTGCGTTTGCTCCCTGGTCATGTCACTCCAGCTGATTGGCAAATCAGCTGAAGTACGGCTCCATCTTGCGCATGCACCGGCACTATTCGATGGGGGGCACTTCGACAGAACACAGACACTGAAGTAATTCATACTAAAAAAAAAATAATAATAAAAAAAAAATTGCTTTCTCTTAGTAGCTTGTTTTGCTACACTCTCCACAAAGAGGCTTAGCAGCCTGCCAGCCTTCCAATCTCTTATGTAAACACAGAACAGCTAAACAAAAAAAGAGGGGGGACCAATGCACTGGGGCCCAGCAATCAACTTCACTGCATTTTTTGTAAGATTTGAGGGTGAATTGCTGTATAATGCCTGCAGCTAGAGGTTAGTCAGAAAGTGTTTTTTTAAGTTTATTTAGTGCTTTGTAGGAATATTTAAATAATTCAATACCCAATGCCTGGTCATTGACTATGTATGAATTAAAATCTATGTACCTTGAGGTAGGAGGCAAAATAGGAGTTGATGTTGTAGGTAAAGGCCTGGGCTCAGGGGCTGGACTACAATCAGTAGGGGTATTTACATTGAAACGTACCTGTAAAAGGAAAGATATCTGCTTTTAGAAGTGATGAATATGAATAAATTAAATATAAACCTAGAGCTCAACAGCATATAAATGAAAAAACAAAAAAAGCTAGACAAAACATAATTGCATTCTTATAAAACAGTTCAGGAAATGTAAAAAGGCAAAAGAGAAGATTAAACACCAGTGACTGGTTTAAAACAAAAAAAGTGCCCAAAGCCAATGAAAAATGTGGAATAGTAGATTAATTGTATGGTGCATGCCTGTGGGCCAAGTTTTGATGAACCTGAGGTCGCAGCTGGTACATTCATTCGCAAAGCTGGAGTACTGCTGTTGTAAAATTTGGAAGCTAGAGAAGGGCCGACTGGATTAAAGATTGTTGAAGCAAAGTAAGGATCATTAGCAGTAGAAAATGGTGGCTAGGAAAAAAGAACAACATTATTTAAGGATATGCCACATTCTAATACAGCTCTCAAAATGGGTGAGAAAAAACCTTCAGGAAGTACAGAGTAACCATTTTCAAATCAAGTTATTTTGCTTTTTTATACTTCATATATGACAATACCAACTTTATTTTAATGCTATCATTATCCTTTTGATCATACATTGACAGTTCTTTACAAGCCGTTACCTTTTAGTTGAGGGTTTTTGAGCAGTAAAATCTGGTTGGTTAGAGTATTTACTAGCAGCAAAGGAGGACAACCCTTCCATGCGTCCATAGCATTTTTTCAAGCCCCAATGTGAGCCTGTGCCTTCCACAATCATTCTGTTCTGCTGACCAAAGCGGGAAGAAGCCGCCCTTTCTAAGCTACATAAGCTGACATATGACTTTAGAAACTGGCTGCTTCACCAACTAGTGTGGTCACCTGTCCTTACACCAACATTATCAAGTGGGAAAGACGAGTCACATGCTCCTCTGTACCCAGGTGTACCAGGTATGGAACTCTATGCGGATGATCATCTTTCCATACTTGCATGCTGTTTGTCATACTGCTAGGTGCACTTATGAAATGTAGTCTCAACCAGTTTTTTTCTCCCCATAAGATAATGTTTAAAACACCAAGCTGCAGTGAGAACACAAAAAGGACACTAGGTGTAATTATAACATTTTCATACTGATATTACAATGCCATGTCTCCAACTATTTACTTATTTGGTGCATGCAGCTTTAGTTTCATCAGGGCTGTTGCATAAGGCCCCTTTCACACTGGGGCAGTGCGGGCGTCGGCAGTAAAGCGCTGCTATTTTTAGCAGTGCTTTCCCGCTGTTTTAGTGGCAGTATGCGGCCGCTAGCGGGCAGTTTTAAC
Source organism: Lithobates pipiens (assembly GCF_037356315.1). NCBI lineage: Eukaryota > Metazoa > Chordata > Amphibia > Anura > Ranidae > Lithobates > Lithobates pipiens. The sequence goes on from NW_027507718.1 coordinate 3,534,596, forward strand.
CACCACTAGCGGCCGAAAAAGGGTTAAAACTGCCCGCAAAGCGCCCCTTTGCCGTTGGTATAGCCGTGCTGCCCCATTGATGTCAATGGGTAGGAGCGGTTTAGGAGCTCCTTCACCGCTCCAAAGATGCACTTGCAGGACTTTTTTCACCATCCTGCCAGCGCACCGCTCCAGTGTGAAAGCCCTCTGGCTTTCACAATGGAATGAGAGGGACCTGTTTTTTCAGGTGCAACACAAACGCTATTTTTAGCGCTGTAGCGCCTGAAAACCACCTCAGTGTGAAAGGGGCCTTACTGTGTTTTTGTTTTTAATAAAGCAGTAGGACACTACTGGATTATGCTTTATGTTTAGATTTCTCCAACACAGGGAATTTATGATGATTGAGTTGGAATGATGTAAAAAAAAAATATCCTTTATGAAATAACTGGATATTCACATCTGGATGCTTGTTTCCTAGAAGTTATCTGGTGATAATGTTGAAAGTGTGCATCTGGCCTTTATAATTCTAGGTCTGTTGCATATGGCGAGTGAGCCCGTCTAAAAAAGGTAGCAGTGGAGATACTTGGAGCACATTTCATTTGTGCTTCAGAACACCTGCGGTGTTGTACAGAATATAACCGGGTAGAGGTGGCAAATCCATTTTCAAGGGTATTTTTGTGTAATAAATGAAAACACAGTTACATAGAAAAATTGCAGACATTCTATATAATTTTTATCACATTTTTTCATGGCCTCATAGGGATAGAAGGCTTATTTCTCAAGCTCTGATCCTGCAGAAATTGATATTTTAGCTTGTGTATATCAAAGATATTTGCCGTTACCATGTAATCACTATGACCAATCGCAACAGATAATATGACAATTGTAAACAATGGATGGCTTCCTTTCATGCCATGCATTGTGTACAATTGTGTTACTAGCTGTGATTACATGGTACAGACCGGGCCAACCACAGACCATCTGTACCATGTGATTATCAGTGGCCAATCACAAATAATCACAACACATACTGAACTAATCAGTTTCATTCAGTAAAAATGGTTGCTTATATCAATTAAATTCACTAGCATAAGCAATCATAATGTGTTTGAAAAATAATCCTGATCACTTCCCCAGAAAACAATTCATTGTTCTGGTCAGTGTGTTAAAAAAAATAAAAAAATAAAAGTATGATGATATATTTTTTTATATACAGTCACCAGTCAATGTCCCTGATCACCCGTTATATGATAACGCTGCACCGAACTGGTGGCGATATGTAAAAAAATGTATGCAATTTGTGGCGAACACCCCTTGGTGCGTGGTATAGCATCTAACAATGAGTAGGTGTGGAAATGTTTGTGGTTTCAACAAAAGTTTAATAAAAGGTTTTACACTATATTGATTCCCTTTGCTTTTCTATGTAACGGGATAACACGTGTTAAAAAAATAAAAAAATAAATAAAAATACAGATTAACAATATATAAAGGAATAGAACCCTGTGATGGAAACTGAAAGAGAATAAAACCAATGGGAACACTCTGATATAAAATCGGATTTTTGTACTCACCGTAAAATCCTTTTCTCTGACCTTCTTTTCTGACCTTAGGGTTATATCGCCACCTTTTAGGAGAGGACTAGGCAGAACACAACAACAAACAAGCACAGTATCGCCCAGGGGGCGGTCCTACTTGCTATAAACCCTTACTCTGCTCCCAGCAGTTTAGTTTGTCAAAAAGCAGTTCAAACATAAATAGGAGGGGTGGGTGCTATGCCCATCAATGAACATCAGAGAAAAGGATTTTACGGTGAGTACAAAAATCCTATTTTCTCTTTCGTACATTGACGGACACTGCACCTTAATCTTGATCTTATGGACGTCCCCAAGCAGTGCCAAAAACGAGGAGTGGGAACACAAAGAAAATAAACTTCACCAACAAAAAACTCCCCATCAGAGGAGTCGGAACCTCAGATGGCCACCTGCAAAACCTTTCGGCCGAAGCATGCATCCGAAGATGCGCCCACATCGACCTTGTAAAATTTGGTGAAAGTATGTACGGACAACCAGGTAGCCACCTTACACACCTGTGAAACGGATGCTTTATGCCGGAAAGCCCCTGGAAGCACCAATTGCCCTGGTAGAATGAGCCGTGATGGGAAAGGGAGACGCCTGCCCCCTTATGGCATAAGCCTGAACCACAATATGTCTGATCCATTGAGAAATGGCAGCCGACGAGACTGCCAGGCCCTTCTTCGGACCAACCACCGAAAAAAAAAAAAAAAAAAAAAAAAAAAAAAGAGCCCGACCTCCGGAAAGGATCCGTAACAGACAAATACACCAGCAGAGCTCGGACCACATCCAAAGAATGTAGAGCGACCTCCTTGGGATGCGACAGCCGAGGACATAAGGATGGTGTCAGGAACCATGAAACAGACAGACAGAAGTACAATCAAACCACCCTTGTTTATTAATAAAAATAAAAAGGTAAATAGGAAAAAGCGTAGTCATGCATAGCCAGAGTCCAGTAGCCAGATCGGGTAGTCAGCCAGTCCAAAGTTCATAAACCAGATTGGGTAATCAGCCAGTCCAGACGTCAGGGATCCAAGGAGAGCAACTGCAAGCAGGATAGAAGCCAGGAGGGATGTCCGCAAGCCAGTCTAGAAACAAACAGCAAGAGATGATGCCTAGTGATGTGACCAACGTGCAGGCAGAGGAGAAATGAGCTGGAAGGCTTTAAATAGGCAGATCAGATGAGCATCATCGGGAACAGTTGGTAACTGTGGAAAGAGAAGAGAGCTGGCAATTAGCCGACAGCTGAGCGGCCAGCCCAGAGGAGGAAGGGCTAAGCCAGCCCTGACAGACGGAAGCACAATGTTATCATTTAGATGAAAAGTTTAAACAACCTTCTGAAGAAAAGAGGGCTGCGGACAGCACTGCCTTATCCTTGGAGGATCAAGTAGGGAGACTTGCATGACAAGGCCGACTACTCAGAAGACAACTTGCAGATGTAATAGCTACTAGAAAGACTACTTTCTGAGAGAGCATCAATAAAGGGATCTCCCTAATGTTTTCAAACAGTGGTTTCTGAAGCACCGGGAGCAACAGATTCAGATCCCACAGGGGCACAAACGTACGCACCAATGAGTGAATCAAGAGTCGCTGAGAAAAAAAAAAAAAAAAAAAAAAAAAAAGGATAGCCAAAGCTGATATCTGCCGCTTAATGGTGCTTAATGCAAGCTTCTGATCCACTCCTCACGGCAGAAACAGCAGGATCCTGGAAACTGAATATGTACGCAGACGCCACCCCATCTCCTCACACAGGAAGATATAGGCCTACCACGTGCAATGATAAATTTTCCGGGAAGAAGACTTCCACACCCTCAGCATAGTGGAAATGACTGAAGCCATCAGCCCTCTCGGTCCCTCAGCACCTGGCTTTCAACAGCCATGCCGTTAAAGCTAGCGACAGTAAAGCAGGGTGGAGTATTGAACCTTGCGAGAGAAGGTCCCTCTGCATTGGCAGCCACCAAGGAACATCTGCTACCATACCAAGGACGAAAAGGACAGTCTGGGGCAATCAGAATCAACGGAATCACCTCGGCCTCCACTCTGCGTAGCAGACGAGGGGGGAGCTTGAGAGAGGGAAAGGCATAAAATTATCCGATGATGCCCCCATGGGGCCACCAATGTGCCTGACGCGTCCGCCCAGGGATCCTTTGACCTGGCCACAAACCTCTGCACCTTCCGATTGAACCGAGAGGCCAGGAGATCCACATCTGGCATGCCCCACCATAGGCAAACGAGCCAAACCACTTCCAGATGCAGTGACCATTCCCCTGGTCCAGCAACTGACGACTGAGGTAGTCCGCCTACCTGTTTTCTACGCCTGGAATGTACATGGCTGACAGAGCTGGCACGCGCCGCTCTGCCCACTGTAGAATGCGAGAGACCTTCAGCGCTGTCACTGAGCTCTTTGTTCCTCCCCGATGATTGACATACGCCACCGCCGTAGCGTTGTCCGACTGGATCCTGACCAGACGCCCCTGCAGCCTCCACAACCATGTGGAGAGGCACCGCCTGAAGCTCCAGCACATTGATTGGCAGGGCGGGATTCTTCCTGTGTCCAGTGACCCTGGGATGACTGGATGCCCAAAATCCCCCTCCCCAGCTGGTCAGGCTGGCGTCCGTCATGATCACCATCCAATGAAGAGGAAGGAACGATTTCCCGGACCAAAGGGCCAGGGACCTCAGCCACCAGAGAAGCAAAGCCCTGGTTAGCTGGCTCACTCGGATTTGACAATCCAGGGATGTTGGAGATTTGTCCCATTTGGACAGTATCTCTTTCTGCAAGACTCGAGTGTGGAATTGAGCATGCAGTACCGCTTCGAAAGTGGCTTCCATGAGGCCCAGAACTTGCATGCAAAAACGCAGCGACGACCACCTGTGGGACATCAGTAAATGCACCGTAGATTGGAGAGTCTGCTTGTTCGAAGGGAGAAAGACTTTCGCCTCTGAGGAGTCCAGAATCAAACCCAAGTACTCCAGGCAATGGAACGGCAACAAACACCGACTTCTGGAGATTCAATACCCAGCCAAACTCCTGAAGAGTCTGTATGGTGATCGCCACATCCTCCCTCGGTTCTGAGGCCAAAGTTGCTCTCAGGAGGAGGTCATCCAGGTAACCCACGATCACGATCCCTTATCTCAGCAACGGCAGAATTGGGCCAGGACCTTGGTGAAGACCCTTGGAACCGTCTCTAAGCCAAAGGGAAGAGCTACAAATTGGTAGTGCTCGTCCCTGACCGCAAATCTCAGGACCCTCTGGTGTCTGACGCATATGGGAACATGCAAGTATACATCCAAAGAAGCCAAGAAATCCCCTTGATGAAGTGCAGCGACCACTGAAAGGAACAGATTCCATCCTGAACCTCCGAACCTTCACGAAACAATTGAGGGCCTTGAGATCCAGGACCGGACGGACCCCTTCTTCAGGATTACAGATTGGAGTAAAATCCCTGACGTTGGTACAAGCGCTATCACCCCACGCAGTAGTAAGTCCTGTACTGCCCCAAACAGGGCCTCCTAACGAGTTGGAAGGAGATGCAGGTTGGAGGGAAAAAAAAAAATCTGTCTGGCGGACAAGAAAGAAACTATCTTGTAGCCTGACAAAACGAGCTCTCAGACCCACTGGTTGGAAAGAAGAGAGGTCCACCAGACTGTAAACCCCCGAAGATGAACCCCGCCCGAGAGTCGGGCAGGGGAGAACCTTCATGCAGCATCTGATTTGTTTGCAGGTTTGTGCGGCTTGCGATACCAGGGATGCTTTTGTCACTCAGCGGACCCCTTGTCGGACTGGGAATGCTTACCTGTGGATCTGGGCGGATGAAAAAGCTGCTTCTGAGCGGAAAAAGAGGGCCCCTGCCTATGGTGTGGCTCTTTAGCCTTTCTGGACTGTGGGAGCAAAGTACTCTTTCTCCCAGAAACATTCTTAATAATGTCATCCAGCGAGGCGCCAAACAGCCTCTCACCTTGGAAGGGCAAATCCGCCAGCGCTTTTTTAGATGCCTGGTCTGCAGACCAAAACTTGAGCCAAATCAGGCGATGCAGCACTACTGCTGATACTGAGGCTCTAGAAAGCAAAGGGACCATATCCAGGGCCACATCATAGACACACTTAAGGCCGATCACGAACTGGCTTGCCAGTTCCACAGACTGGGGAAACCTGTTCCTTCCCCAACTCAAGGCGCAACAACTTAGCCCATTCAGTAAGCATCTGTGACACCAGAGCCATGGCCAACACCGGCCAAAGCGCTGACCCCACCACCGTAAACATGGACCGAGCATCCACCTTGGACCTTCTGTCGGCAGGGTCCTTGAAAGAGGGGGACCCTTCCACCGGAATCGTGGTCACCTTATTTAACCTAGATACCGGGGGGGGGGGTCAACAACCGGAGATATAAATTTTTTCAGGAAACTCTCCTCAAAGGGGTAACGCACCGCCATTCGCCTCAGGCCTGAAAAGGCCCGCTGAGGGCTTTCCCACTCCTTGTAAATAAACTTATTTTGATAAGTTAGGTAGGGAAACACCTTAGCGGTGCGGACTGGCTTGTGGGGCCTAAAACGGACCAACACCTTTGCAGATGCCCTCGCCGTATCCTCTATCTTTAAGGTATCCCGCGCTGCTGTGATAAGTGCTCCTATTAGCGCTTTTTCCTGCGCTGAAACGGACGCGCAGTCTTCCTCCTCACTGCCTGAAGGGTCCTTGACCACAATCTTTGAAGCATCAGAACAGGGGCCACCTGCTACAGCGGGACCCGAATCTGAATCAGAGCTTTCCCCAGAAGACGGGGGGCATTTTTTACCCACCTTGCGTACACACGCCGCTTCCACCCTGGAAACAAATTATTCTAGGACCGCCTCCGGAGCGTTTATGTGCATCGCAGGTGAAGGGGAAACCGTTGCTATCACAGGGGTGTCTGGGGAAGAAGCACCAGCCTCTGACACCATACTGACCCACACTCACTTGTCACCCGGGACCTCCTCCTAGCCGACACAGACTGATGGGCCCCCCACAGGACTCACCACCCTGACTCAGGTGCTGCGCTGCCATGCTGCTGTCCGCTCTTCCCTCTGCCTGTGTACATCACGAGGTGTTCTGTGTCAGTTTTCGTGCTCTTCCTGGCTTAAACAGCCGCCCAGCGCTAGAGACTACTAACAGAAACCTTCCTGAAAACACTGGGAAAATGGTCGTTGCGCTCCAAGAAAATGGCTGCGATTCCTGCGGCGACCATTCCCCCTGCATGTCGGCAAATGGCAAAAATGAAGGAATTAAAGGAGCGGAACAAACGACCACCCAGCACAGCCCCCTGCCAGGACCCAGAGACCACTCAGAGGACCCCTGGGCCAGGTACGTGCTTTGCACCCCCTATGCCCAGCTACACAGCACCCCCTTAGAACTGGGAGGAGGGAAAGAGGCAGGGATAGAAGAAAAGGAGAGAGACCCCCAATCGACCTCCCAGAGAATGCCAAGCTGCTCCGACCTGCCTAAACAGGTAGAACCATACTTACCCCTCCTGTAAGGACTGCTGGACGCACTCCACAGACAGACAAATCACCCGAGCAGTACGGGGAGGCCGTCGGCCATGGCAACACTGACTCAGACAGCAGTAGCCCAGTCATATGTGTGCCCCAGAGCATATAGCTCACCGGCCACCCCTAGACCAGACCGGGGCCTGTCGCTGCCGACCCAGCACGGAGCTAAGGTCTGCACACGCTCAGTGGCCAGGCTGGGGAGACTACCAGGATCTATATTATCCAGCCTGTCACCCAGGCTGGCTGTTGATTGTAGATCACAGGAAGCAAAAACAGCAAAAAAAAAGAAAAAAAATATATAAAGACCACTTGCCCCCACAGGGAGCCAGGTACTTCTAGACTAGGCAGGAAAAAAACTGAGTGCTGGGAGCAGAGTGAGGGGTTATAGCCAGTAGGACTGCCCCCTGGGTGGTACTGTGCTTGTTTTTTTGTTGCGTTCTGCCTAGTCCTCTCCTAAAGGTGGCACTATAACCCTAAGGTTAAGATTAAGGTGCTGTGTCCGTCAATGAACGAAAGAGAAACATGCCTTATGTGACTTATCTGTTGTGGGTGATCATGGCAATCAGGTGAGTTCTGCAACTTGGAAAAGGTGTGCAACTTGTAAAATGTGGTGGAGCACTGAAGCACTTTTCTAAAGCACTCCTCCTGTCTGTATAGCACTTTATTTGCAGAGCACTTTGGCACATTGTTTGAAGGACCGTGGAGCTTAATTTGCACTTTTGTGTGGACTGTTTCTTTTTGAATAGTAATATTTTATATCTATTTGCACTTTTTCACTTAGTGATAGTACGAACAATTGCACTTATATGTAATAGAGCAGTATTTGAATAGTGCAGGTCAGCGCTGTTCATAGAGCAAAGCTATAAGGAGTATTCTCCTTAATTAGGGAGTATAGCACAGCTGCTTTAACCCATTATTCTCATTTATCCCAAGCGCTGGTGAAATTTATGTTATTTTTTTTTTTTTTTTTTTTTTTTTTTTTTTTTTTAGGACAAACAGGGCTTTTCTTTTTGTAAATATTGTCCTGCAACAAGGATTTTTTTTTTTGCAATCCTTAGATAATTAAACGTGATAATTAAACATAAAACTAAACAAAAAGGCAATTTTTCTTTTTTTGAACAGTGTTAATTTAAAAATAGTGTTACTGCACATAAAAAGTGTGCATTTTATTCCGTAATCTGTCCAGTTTAAAACACTAAAATTATGATTTTGGTACAAAGCATTGCAAGGTGATTTACAAACAGATAAAAGGTTAAATATTAGTTAATGCAGCTATGATTCTTCAGGGCTGAATTGCTGTGTACTGTGATAGGGGGGTCCTGACAGCAGGGCAGAAGGACTGGACATACTAGGCCTGTGTACAATGACGTATCTAGCATGCCCAGACTCTGCAATCGATTAAAAAATCTTCTGTATGCAGTTCCCCTTCAGCCCACCGTAATACTGAGCCCAATCTCAATCCTGCGATGTGACCAAGAGCATAAGCTCTCCAATGTCTCTTCCTCCTCAATGGCAGAGAGACGGTGGCAAGTAGTAGCCATTGACTCCTGTTTTCCAGGAATGTAATTAACTGCTTGCTGACCAGCCACCGCAGTTTTACTGCAGCAGAATGGTACTGCTGGGCGAAACTACGTTACGTCGATTCGCCTTTTGGCCACTAGAGGCACCCGCAGCGAGTGCCCGGCATGCGTGATGACTGGCGAGCACCCGCGAATGCTCTTGACAGAGCAAAAACTGGAAACTGTGTGTGTAAACACACAAATCCCAGTTTTCAGGGGAGTAGAGACAGATCGTGTATTCATACCAAGTAGTTACCATTACTAGTTATAAAAAAAAAAAAAAAAAGCCATAAATCTATCCCCTATTTTGGATAACTCTTGCGCAAACCAATCAATATACACTTACTGCGATTTTTTTTACCAAAAATATGTAGAGGTATAAATTGGTAATAATGGGTTATCCTCGCGCTACAATGGTAAATTCAAGAAGACTGGTATGGTTGCAGCAAAAACACCGGCAGAGGTGCAAACCCTCCCCTCAAGTGATAGTAAGTAAACAATAAATGGTGTTGCGCTCCACACAAAATTAATTAAATCTAATAACAAAATTTATAAATAATCGCATAAAATCTTAAAGACACACTCATGCGATTAAAATTACTTTAAATCATCAAGCTAATTACCCACCGTTATTCCACAAACTGGAGGAGGATCTAAACAGGTGGTCTGGGCTGTCCCTGGGCTGGCTAGGTAGAATCAACACCATTAAGATGACGCTGCTCCCTCGTATTCTGTATCATTTCAGAGCTCTTCCCATCCCAGTAGACAGGCTGCGCTTAGAACGTTTTCAAGCTAAAGTTGTTAAATTTGTTTGGGGAAAGGGAGGACATAGATTCTCTAAATCCATTTTGTTCAGATCCAAATCGGAAGGAGGCTTGGGTCTCCCAAATTTACGTCTATACTACCAAGCAGCCCAGCTGGCACAGTTATCAGCTATCTATTCTAGATGGGAGAAGCCTGACTGGATACAGATCGAGAGACAGGCGGTTCCCAGGCACACGCTGGACTTTCTTATGTGGTGCCCCAAAAAAATGAGGCCCCCGATACTGTCCCCAACTCTTTCCCACTCCTTTTCAGTTTGGGATGGTCTAAAAAATAATTGTTGCCTTATTTCCCCGTTAAAACCTTTGTCCCACCTCTTTCATAACCCAGAATTTCCTCCGGGACGGGACATTAAAGCCTTTCAATGGTGGCTGGACAAGGGGATGTATAGAATAGGTCACTTCCTTAGACCTTTGGGCCCTGTTTCTAAAGCCTATTGTATCAGCAAACTTGACATGCCCTCTACTGAACTCTTTCGTTTCACTCAGATTACGAATTTCCTGCACAAAAAATGTAGACATCTTCCTAGTGGTCCCCAAGTGACTCCATATGAAACATGGTGCGGTCAGTCCAGCGAGCAGAGGGGGGGGATTTCAGTTGTTTATAAGGCACTCTCTTCTACACGCTCCAAAACAACTTACATGCTAGCATGGGAAGAGGATCTTAACCAATCCTGGAGCATTGACTTATGGCAAGGGCTTTTTCTCAAATCCTTCAAAGGCATTCTTAACTCGAGTATGATAGAAGCCGGTGTCAAGGTGATAACAAGATGGTACTTGGTTCCTTCGAAATTAGCTAAAATGTTTCCATCCACTTCCCCTCTGTGTTTCTGGGGTTGCGGCCTACGGGGTGACATGATACATACCTGGTGGACTTGCCCTAGAATACGGCAGTTCTGGTACAGGATTTTTACCTGCATCTCCAAAATCTCTACCATACCGGTTCAGATGTCTCCTCTGGTGGCGCTCCTCAGTTTCCCTGTAGAGGGAGCCTCCAGGAATACGAAACGCCTGATCACTTTTATTTTACTAGGAGCTAAGCTTACTCTTGCCAAGGCCTGGAAACAACCCACTATTTCCACTGTATTGGCCAAGAGAAAAGTGTCCTGGATCATGCTCCAAGAAAAGTCGGCAAGCGTACTCCTGGACCGCTCGGACAAATTCAGGGCCATTTGGGAGCCCTGGGCGAGCTTCGTGGGAGTAGCCCTTTCCCCATAATTGCGCTAGGATTTGGACCCTGGATATGATTTTATCCCCCCACGGTCGACTCCTGCTGGTAGTTGTCCTTCATCTTTTTATCTTTATTTTCCTTTTCTTTTCTTTCTTATTCCCTCTTCTCCGTTCCCTTTCTTTTCCCCCACTTTTAGCTTTCTTCTATGACGCCTAGAGTGGTACAATCTGCAATAGACGCTTCATTGTGGAGCGAGGTCAAGTCCATTGAACTCAATACCTGCCCTTGCGCTACCATGTTGACCTCAGTTTGTTGTTCTCGGTTTCCGGGAACCTGGGCTCCTTTACACCTAACTAGTTATGTTGGACCCCCAGAGGCAATTTGTTTGGGTTTCCTATTTTGGTTTCATTGAATAGATCAATACCTCTGATGTGCATGTTCCTGGTCTTCTCTGATCTGAGTTACGGCGGGGGGTGGGGGGTTCTCGGCCACAGCAAGAGCCCTTATGGGGTGGTGGAGGACTCTACCTTCTTCCTGGACATTTCTTCTTACTAGGATTCTGCACAAATGTATTAGTTAGTTCTGGCCTGTTGGAGGCTATTGACTTTTCCAGATGTTTAAGTTTGTACTCCCTATAACCCTTACTTTATATGGGCTCATGGTTCTTCTCCAATTATAATGATTGCCTGTTCACCCTCTAGGCGATTCAGGACGATGATTGGTTACACATCTGTATTACCTTTTGCTGTGTTTTAGTATTTTCTACAATGTCTCTGTTACATTTTATTGATGCAAATAAAAATATATTGAAACGAAAATTACTTTAAATTATAACTACAAACTTTTGTGCTAAAATTTATACCAAGTGATTAATAGGGTGTTCAGAATAAAATTTGTTCCTAGTGTTATTCATAAAAGAGAGATCTAAATGATCTATACAATCATAATAAAGTGCAAGTGAAGTAATACAGATAAAAACGCAAATCCTGATAATAACACTTCAAAAGAATCGTGACATCAAACAAATGTGTGACAGTCCATGAAAGTGCATCCAAGTGCCAACGTGTGTACAGAAAACTTGTGTAAGAGAAAAATAAATACACAATAAAAGAATATAAAAAAATATATATCAAAAAGTAAAAAGACAATAATCCAAAAAGAGGGGGTTCCTAAAAGTGTCTCTTAATTAACATAAAGGACTAGTAATTCAGTTCATGCAAAAAATAAAGTGAATCCACGCTGTGCTATGTGAAGGGTTAATCCTGTGAACAACCCCGGGATAGTTCCACCAGTGATCTTGCAGCTCCTCAAACGTGGGTGCTCACACACTGAGTGCAGTGGGTACCTTACCTCACTGCTGTCAGTTAGACAGCAATATGCTCCAATATAGCAGGTGTATCCTCAATTGGGATGTATGTCCTCAGTAGGTATAGGAACCCTCCAATGATTTGCGGTGTATATCCTAAATGCAGTGTAGGCGCCCCCAAAACTTTTCCTCCAGATACTCCGCAAAGGATCACAAGTCAGACCCAAGAAAGAGAAGAAGGGGCTCCAATAGTGAAGTACGTCACACAAATACTTTATTATAAAAAGGACCAAGTCCTGGGTACTCACATTTATGTAATAAAATTCAAACGTTTACAGCTAAAAACAACGAACGGCTTCCTCGTTCGTACCCCGGACGTCACTTCCGGTGTCCTCCTAGGCCAATCCTACGCGTATCGTCATTGATCACGTGACTTCATCAGGGACTAATGCATAGGAGGTGGACGAACGTTTAAATAGTATCTCTAATTTGCGGCCATTTTCCTGTAGTCAGTCCTATCTATTACTATTCGCGGTCACGACTCTAGTTGCAAGGCCATTTTCTAATAGGCTATAGTACCGACCGGTTCTATACGCTTCCCGGTCGTTTTTGCTTATAGGTTCTAAGCCAATTTATTCATCGTTTAGATAGATCTATGTCCGCTTACATGGACTAAAGTTCAATTCAGACACCCGGTAGTTGCATTTATTCGGGCAACGACGCGGGATTTCTCCACCTATATGACTCCAAGTAGCATTCTTGGTGTTAATAGAGGATTAAACACATTCACTTACTATTAAAACGACGGGACCGACAAAACATTCGTAAACTAATAATTTAAGATAGAGGGTGTTATAATAAAAAATTCATAAAAAATTCATAAAAAATGGCTTAAGACAGGAGGTAGTTAATAAAATATTAAAATATTGGTACTCTCTTTAATTTATGGGTAAAAACGTATTATATCTAAAACAGTGTAGCATGGTATTTTCTAGTGTGGAGATAAAATGCCCCCGACAGTTTATTTAGCGATCATCAAGATATCAAGAGAATCGCATATATATGCGATTTGAGGGATGGATACCGGAAATGAAGTCCAGAGTTCCCATATTTCCATTTCAGTGTATCATCCTAAGTACAGTAAACCGAAACAAACAGAATGTTATATGTCGTAGCACTTCAGATATGTAAAATTCCAATCCATAATAAAAATATCTAAAAGTTGCTGATAAAGCAGTTAAGATCAAACTCTATGTTGAGCCCTTGGGGTGTGAAAGTATCTAAAGTGAAAATCCATTTTGATTCTAGTTGGCTGAGTGTTCTCACTTTATGACCCCCCCTCCAATGCTTCCTGTAGGGCTCAATCCCCCAAAATGTGAGATGGGTAGGATCTTTATTGTGGTGTGTCAGGAAATGTTTTGACACACTATGTTTGTCAAATCCATTGATTATGTTTTTGACATGTTCCTTTATGCGAACCCTCAGGGGTCTCTTGGTACGGCCTACATACTGTAGGCCACAACTGCATTGTAGGACATACACGGCCCCTTCAGTGTTGCAGCAAATAAACTCTTTAATGTCATAGGAGTTCCCAGTGCTTGTGGAGCTAAATTTGAGTCTTTTTTCAGGTGGGCGTTTTGTTATTGTACACGCAAAGCATCGCTTGCATGGAAAGAAGCCTTTTCCCGTGAAAAAGGTCACACCATTGTATGGTGGGTCAGGGACGTTCCTGATGATCTTATCCCTCAATGTCGGTGCCCTTTTATACACGAACTTTGGATATTGGGGTAGAAGATCTTTTAGGTGCCCGTCTGAGCGTAAAATATACCAGTATTTTTTAATAATCGCCTCTATTTTCTTATATTGGGCATTATAGTTCAGTATGATTGGTACTTTGCCAGCTTCCAGCTTGGGAGTTTGTTTGTCTTTAATCATCTCCATGCGATCCATGTTTTTGACTTCTAAGATCTTCATTCTAATTTCTTCATCCTTATATCCTTTATTTGTGAACCTTTGGCCAATCTTCTCTGCTTGTGTAAGATATTCTTCAATTTTTGTGCAATTTCTGCGCAATCGCATCAGCTGCCCTTTTGGGATATTGCACAACCAGTTTTTGTGATGGCAGCTCATAACTGGCAGGTAGCTGTTCTTGTCAACATTTTTAAAGTGCGTTCTTGTGCGTAGGGTTTCATTTTCTTGTAGGATTTCTAAATCAAGAAAAGAGATGGATTCACTATTAACTACCCATGATAATTTGATATTCCTGTCGTTGCGATTCAGTGTCTCCAGGAATGCGGTTAAGCTATCTATATCACCTTTCCAAAATATGAGGATGTCATCTATGTACCTCTTATACAGCATTAGCTCTTCAGGTTTGCCAGGTAGTACCACATCCTCTTCCCATTGAGACATAAAAAGGCAAGCTACACTGGGCGCAAACTTAGCTCCCATCGCAACTCCAGTTTTTTGGTAGTAATATTCGCGGTCGTACCAAAAATAGCTGTTCTTAAGGCAAAAGTCCAAGCATTTCACTAAGTATTTTCACTGAACGCATGGCAATGTACTATATTTCCTTAGGCCCCACTTCACAGCCTCACACGCTTGGTGGTGCAGGATTACTGTATATAATGATGAGACGTCTGCTGATGCCATAATCCATGGGCCTTCCTCTTTTGGCAGTCCTTCCAGGATTTGCAATACTTGTTTGGTGTCTCTAAGGTATGCTTTTGTTTGCTTGACCACTGGTTGAAGATATTTATCGATATATTCCCCCATTCTTGAGGTTAAAGAGTCAATCCCATTAACTATGGGTCTCGGGGGTGGGTCCGCTTTATCCTTATGGATCTTGGGGAGCGAGTAAATAATCGGGGTCCTACATGCCTCAGGGATCAGATACTTCGCTTCTTTTTTATTCAAGATGTTTCTCTTCAATCCAAGGTGTACCACCTGTTCCAGCTCCTTTCTGCATTTAAAAACTGGGTTCCTAGACAATTTTGTATAGGTAGTGCTATCTGACAGTAATTTCGCCATACTATCTTTATACTGCATTTTGGAGAGGATTACAATACCTCCCCCTTTATCAGCAGGTCAGATAACTATAGCTTTCCTCTTTGTTAATTTACTAATGCCACTCTTTATACATTTGGGTTCCTCCAGTTTCTTAATTCTTAGACCTTTCAAATCTTGTAAAACCACTTTTTTAAAAACTTCAATATGTCTGTTATTCGAAACCAAAGGGTTAAAAACTGATTTATTCCTTAATTCACTCCGTATACTACCTGGATCCTCATTCTGGATTCGCTTTTTAATCGGGTTACCGGCCAGATATTTCTTAATATTCAGGGTCCTTACATATTTCTGTATTCCTACATATGTTTCAAATTTGTCTAAATTCTTCGTCGGGGCATATTTGAGACCTTTATCTAATACACCAATCTCTTCTTGGGATAGAGGAAGGCCACTAAGGTTAAAGATCCCCTCACCTTTTAATCTCTTCTTTGCCTGTATTCTTTTTCCGGACCTCTTTCCTCTCTTCTTACAGGACTTCTTCTTTGATCTCTCTGATCGTTTGGGCGTCTTGGTGGGTGATTCTCCATGCCCCTCCCTAAAAAAGGCCTGTTTTGATACTGGTCCTGGTAATAGCCATGGGATCTCCCATCTGTTTTCCTCATAGTGATCCCTTAGGGGAGCATAATAATTGTATGTAGGTATTGGATAGCGTCCATCAGAGTGGGGGTGATCACGAGGTGCACCCCAATTATCTCTATGTCCAGTCCCATAATTATATGGGGGGGTCCTCCCTCGTTGGCCCTGCGTTCCTTGGGGTGGGCCTCTATTTTCCCTTTGATCCCTAGGGTCATATGGTGGCCTATTGTAGTTGCCATTCTGTATCCTTCTCTGGTTATTATTTTTCCAATAAGGTTTCTTACCCCCATTGTGTGGGGTTTGGTTAAGGCGGTCTCCTCTCGGTTCTTTGTGGTGTAGAGTAGTTATGGTCATTCTCTCTCTCATTACCCCTTGGATACCTAGATGGCTCCGGCATACTTCCAGTTTGTGGATCATTTGATTCTGATCTATATTGGATACTCTCATGTTGTATGGTTTTCTCTGGAGTGGAGAATGTAGAAATCGGATCCAAATTACCTCTCTGTCTCTGCCATTTAAAAAACATCATCGTTTTTAAAATCATTAATGTCCCTTGTATATTTCTTGCTTTTCCTAGTCTGGACTTCTTTGTCCTTCTTGGCTAGGTCTTTATTCAGTTGTGACATGAGTGAGGTGAGTTCAGGCTTATCCTTATGTGTTTCCAGTTCCCCTTTTATCTCTCCTATGGTTTGATCTATTTTCTTCAATTTCCTCTGCTTTCTTCTTAGTAGGAAAGTGAGTAGTTCTAAACCTTTTGCATTGAAAAAAGTGAACCATTCATCGATCGACTCCTGGTCAACCAAACCGTCATTTGGTGTGATATCCCATCTGAGTCGTCTCGGCACTATGCTATCTTTCTGGTACTGCTCAAAAGTGGTTATGTCCCACCATAGGCTCTTTTTTCTCCATGTTGTGGCCCAGTTTCCGCATCAGACTCTCCAAACCCCCATTTTTTATTGTATTGGAGTCTGAGCTGTTAAACACTTGTTCTAAATCAATTTTCCTTTTTTCCATAAAGGAAAACACCTCCATTATGGCAGCAAGGATATATGGGAGAGTAGGTCAAAATTGGTAATAATGGGTTATCCTCGCGCTACAATGGTAAATTCAAGAAGACTGGTATGGTTGCAGCAAAAACACCGGCAGAGGTGCAAACCCTCCCCTCAAGTGATAGTAAGTAAACAATAAATGGTGTTGCGCTCCACACAAAATTAATTAAATCTAATAACAAAATTGATAAATAATCGCATAAAATCTTAAAGACGCACTCATGCGATTAAAATTACTTTAAATTATAACTACAAACTTTTGTGCTAAAATTTATACCAAGTGATTAATAGGGTGTTCAGAATAAAACTTGTTCCTAGTGTTATTCATAAACGAGAGATCTAAATGATCTATACAATCATAATAAAGTGCAAGTGAAGTAATACAGATAAAAACGCAAATCCTGATAATAACACTTCAAAAGAATCGTGACATCAAACAAATGTGTGACAGTCCATGAAAGTGCATCCAAGTGCCAACGTGTGTACAGAAAACTTGTGTAAGAGAAAAATAAATACACAATAAAAGAATATAAAAAAATATGTAAAAAAATATATATCAAAAAGTAAAAAGACAATAATCCAAAAAGAGGGGGTTCCTAAAAGTGTCTCTTAATTAACATAAAGGACTAGTAATTCAGTTCATGCAAAAAAATAAAGTGAATCCACGCTGTGCTATGTGAAGGGTTAATCCTGTGAACAACCCCGGGATAGTTCCACCAGCATATTGCTGTCTAACTGACAGCAGTGAGGTAAGGTACCCACTGCACTCAGTGTGTGAGCACCCACGTTTGAGGAGCTGCAAGATCACTGGTGGAACTATCCCGGGGTTGTTCACAGGATTAACCCTTCACATAGCACAGCGTGGATTCACTTTATTTTTTGCATGAACTGAATTACTAGCCCTTTATGTTAATTAAGAGACACTTTTAGGAACCCCCTCTTTTTGGATTATTGTCTTTTTACTTTTTGATATATATTTTTTTACATTTTTTTTATATTCTTTTATTGTGTATTTATTTTTCTCTTACACAAGTTTTCTGTACACACGTTGGCACTTGGATGCACTTTCATGGACTGTCACACATTTGTTTGATGTCACGATTCTTTTGAAGTGTTATTATCAGGATTTGCGTTTTTATCTGTATTACTTCACTTGCACTTTATTATGATTGTATAGATCATTTAGATCTCTCTTTTATGAATAACACTAGGAACAAGTTTTATTCTGAACACCCTATTAATCACTTGGTATAAATTTTAGCACAAAAGTTTGTAGTTATAATTTAAAGTAATTTTAATCGCATGAGTGCGTCTTTAAGATTTTATGCGATTATTTATCAATTTTGTTATTAGATTTAATTAATTTTGTGTGGAGCGCAACACCATTTATTGTTTATGTAGAGGTATACATATCGGCCTACACTGAGGAAAAAAATATTTTTTTTTTATAAACAAATGTGGGATATTTATTATAGCAAAAAGTAAAAATAGGATTTTTGTACTCACCGTGAAATCCTCTCTCTGTAATTCACTGACTGACACAGCTTCTCTCTTTAGACTATTGGGTTTTTATGCCACCTTCAGGAGAGGACTAGGCATTACATGTTAACATGTGATAATAAAACTAGAACTTTCTAGTTTCGCCCAAGGGGCGGTCCCTTAGGTAACAACCCATCAGCATGCTACTGCAGCCTCAGTACGTCAACAAGCA
The DNA here is from genome assembly GCF_037356315.1 of Lithobates pipiens. Lineage (NCBI taxonomy): Eukaryota > Metazoa > Chordata > Amphibia > Anura > Ranidae > Lithobates > Lithobates pipiens. The sequence continues at coordinate 3,552,931 of NW_027507718.1, forward strand.
GTATAACGTAAAGAAAAATATGAGGGGCGGGTGCCGTGTCAGTCGGTGAATTACAGAGAGAAGGATTTTACAGCGAGTACAAAAAAAAATCCTACTTTCTCTTATATTCACCGACTGACACAGCTTCTCTCTTTAGACCATTGGGACGTCACCAAGCAGTGCCAAAAATGAGGGGTGGGAGAACAGCATAAAACTTCATCCACCATGGCATGTGGGAGCTAGTACAAACTTTATCCACAAAAAAAAAAACTACAGTGTGTGGAAAAACCCCCACAAAAAAACAGGGTGCTCAACGGAGAAGCACTACCCTCAAACCGCAACAAAAACTGCGGTAACGAATGCAACAGTGTATTAACTTAAATGTACTGCATTTTTACCCCCAAAAAAATGGAAAAAAATTGCATATGCAATTGCAACTATACAGCCGCCTGCAAAACTTTGCGGCCAAAATAAACATCACCCGATGCACTGACCTTGTGGAACTTTGTAAACACGTGGACAGATGACCAGGTTGCCGCTTTACACACTTGAGCGACAGACGCTTGATGTCGGAAGGCTCAAGACGTTCCGATTGCCCTCATGGAGTGAGCCGTGACTGGATAGGGGGGCACCTGGCCGTTAAAGGTGTAGGCTTGTACTACAATCTGTCTGATCCACCTGGAAATGGTGGCCGACGAGACCGCCATGCCTTTCTTTGGACCAGCCACCGAAACAAACAGTGAGTCTGACTTCCGGAAGGGAGCCGCGGCAGACAAATGCACCTTCAGAGCCCGAACCACGTCCAGAGCATGAAAGGCCATCTCCTTAGGATGTGTCGGTTTAGGACACAGAGATGGTAACACAATGCCCTCATTAATATGAAACGCCGAGACTACCTTGGGCAGAAAAGACGCTTGCGGACGCAACACCACCTTATCTTTGTGGATGGATAACCAGATAGGGCGACTTGCTGGACAAGGCCGCCGGTTCCGAAACCCTTCTGGCCAATGTGATGGCCACTAGAAAGACCACTTTCTGGGAAAGAGTCAACAGGGGAAACTCTCTGATATTTTCAAATGGAGCGTCTGCCACCAGGTGCACCAAGTCTGCATACCAAGTACGCTGAGGCCAATCTGGGGCAACCAGTATTACTGGGATCCCCTCGGCTTCCACTCTGTGAGCAGATGTGGTAACAGTTTCAGTGGAGGAAAGGCGTAGATCAGCTGGTACTGATCCCACGGAGCCACCAGCGCATCTGACGCGTCTGCCCACGGATCTCTTGTCCTGGACACGAATCTCTGCACCTTCCGATTGAGATGGAAGGCCAGAAGATCCATGTCTGGTGTGCCCCATCGTAGGGACAGTAGCCTAAACACCTCCGAATGCAACGCCCATTCTCCTCGGTCCAGCATCTGACGACTTAGATAGTCCGCCTGCCTGTTCTCCACACCCGGGATGTAAATGGCCGACAGAGCCGGTACATGTCGCTCTGCCACCGAAGTATGTGAGCGATCTCCCGTGCGGCGGCCGAGCTTCTTGTTCCTCCTTGGTGATTGACGTACAGCAGTGGTGTTGTATGACTGGATCCTGATCGGACGCCCTTGCAGTTTCATTGACCATGAGGAGAGGCATAGCCTGATCAATCTCAGTTCGAGCAGACTGATTGGCAACTTGGATTCCTCCATCGACCAGGGGCCCTGAGTTGACTGAACTCCCATCACTCCACCCCAGCCAAATAGGCTGGCGTCCATTGTGATCACCGTCCATTTCAGAGGTAGGAACGACTTCCTGGACTAAAGCACCGGGGATCTCAGCCATCAGATCAGGGAACTTCTGACTAACTGGCTCACCTGGAACTGTCAATCCAGGGACAACAGAGATTTGTCCCACTTTCTCAAGATTTCCTTCTGCAGGACTCTGGTGTGGAACTGGGCATATGGTACTGCCTCGAAGGAGGACTCCCAGGACTCGCATGCAGAAGAGCAGCGAAGACCACTTGAGGTTCATCAACAGTTTTATCGCATCTCTGAGAGTCTGCAGCTTGGCTTAAGGAAGAAACACTTTCACTTCCCTGGAGTCCAGCAGCAAGCCTAGGTACTCCAGACGCTGGGTCGGTACAATCACCGACTTCTTTAGGTTCGACAGACACCCAAATTATTGCAGGGTCTGCATGGTGATCGCTACATCCTCTTCTAACGCTGGGGCTCTTAGGAGGGGATCGTCTAGGTAACCCACGATCGCGATCCCACATTGCCGTAGCAACACCAGCACAGGAGCCAATACCTTGGTAACGACTCGGGGGGGCTGATACCAAACCAAGAGGGAGAGCCACAAACTGGTCGTGGGCTTCCCCGACTGCAATCACAGAAACTTTTGATGCTGGAGGCATATGGGTATGTGCAGGTATGCATCCTGGATGTCTAAGGACGCCAGGGAGTCCCCTTGATGGGGTGCAGCGACTACTGAGCGAACTGATTCCATTCTGACCCTCTGCACTTTCACAAAGTGATTGAGGGCTTTTAGATCCAAGATTGGACGTACCCCTTCCTTCTTGGAAACTACACACGGGTTTGAGTAGAACCCCTGGAAATGTTCCGATCACGGAACAGGTACAATCATCGTGCGATTCAGCAGGTCCCTTACTGCCCCCAAGAGGGCCTCCCGGGGAGCTGGGAGAACGGGTATGCTGGAGTGGAAGAATCTGTTTTGCGGCCAAGAGAGGAATTATCTTGTAGCTGTAGGAAATCAGATCGCAGACCCATTGTTCGGACAGTCAAGAGGACCACCGGGCTGCAAACTCCCGAAGGCGACTCCCCACCTGAGTCATGGGTGGGGGCAAACCTTCATGCGGTAGCACTTTTGTTCGCACACTTGTTAGGCTTGCGGTTCCAGGGATGTTTCTGTCCTTCCGTGGTCGTCCTGTTGGGCTGGGGACATTTAGCCGAAGCTCTGGGCGGACGAAAAAGCTGTTTGTGAGCGAAAAAGAGGGCCCTTGCCTACGACATGGCTCCTTAGCCTTCCTGGCCTGTGGAAGTAGCATACTCTTAGAACCTGTGGCATTCTTAATGTCATCTAAAAAGGCCGGTTGCCAAGGAAGGGAAGATTCGTCAGAGCTTTTTTGGATGCCTGGTCAGCAGACCAGCATTTCAACCAAGTCAGGCGCCTTAGCACCACTGCTGACACTGAGGGCGGGGGAGGGGAAGGTATCCAGGGCCACATCACAAACGTACTTAAGGCCTTGCACTAGTTGGTCTGCTAGTTCCACGCAGACAGAAGAAGCCTGCTGTTCTCCCAATTCATGGTGCAACAGTTTTGCCCACTCAGTGTCTGCGACACAAGTTCGAATGCCAGTACTGGTCGCATGGTTGACCCCACAACCGTAAACAAGGAACGAGCCACTGCCTCAGCCTTCCTGTCCGTGGGATCCTTAAATGCAGGAGTCCCCTCTACTGGGATCATGTTTAACCTGGATGCTGGGGGGTCCACGACCGGAGAAGCCAACCACTTTTTGAGAAGGCTCTCCTCAAAGGAGTAATGCATCGCCATGTATTTGAGGACCGAAAAGATCAGTTGCGGTCAACCCCATTCCTTGTAAATTAGCTTGTCAAAATAAGTCAGATACGCAGGACTCACCACCCTGACAGGTTCTGCGCTGTCCAGCAAGTAGAGCCCGTGTTCTCTGTCAGCTCCCAGGTGCAGAGGAATCTGCTCTGTGTCATTCAAATCTGCTAATGGCGCTGAAACCGCTCTGCAATGTGCTCAGGCTCAAAAAAAATGGCCGTCCAGCATAAGGACATAAAGCACTGGGAAAATGGCTGCACGATTGCAGGAACACATGCGGTCTCTAGAGAAGCTGAAATACATGCTCAGGCTTCTAGAAAATGGCTTAAAAAAAAAAATAATCACAGGGAAAAAGCCGCCGAGAAACAGGAGAGCATGCTTTCCCATGCCCATACCTAAGATGGCCGCTGACACAAACCATGAGGGACAGAGCTAGAAAATGGCGGTGAACAACGCCGCAGATATCACAGGCACCCCCAGGGACATGAAAAACACCACTCATAACACAGGTGAGAGCCCCTCCCCCGGAGAGTACCCGCACATGACACACACACACCGCTAAGCAACCACGCGCAGCATCCCCCACAGGGAGGGGAGATAGGGACAGGGAGAAAACAGAGGGAGGTGAGGGACCCCCGAATTGACCTCCCAGGGAATGCCCAGCTGCTCAGCCCCACCGAGGCAGGGAGAGCTGTAATTACCAGTCGTGAAGAGCTGGGAGACATTCCATTACAGACCCACCCTCTGATCAGTACAGGGTGGCTGCTGGCCTTGGCACACTGTGACGCAGACATCAGTAGGCCGGTCATATGAGTGCCCCTGAGCATTAAGCTCACCGACCACCTCTGGAGCTGAGGTACGTCGCGGCCGGCCTAGCACATAGCCGTGACCTGCACACGCTCGCTGGCCAGGCTGGGGAGACTACAAGGATAAGAGTATCCAGCCTGCAGGATCTTTCATCTTGCGCAAAAAGCAAAGCTTCTGCAGAAAAAACACGAACCGATGGGCCCATCAGGGTTCCTAGGTCCTTCTCCTTCACTAGGCAAAATAAAACTGAGGCTGCAGTAGCACGCTGAGGAACTACAAAGTTCTAGCTTTATTATCACATGTTAACATGTAATGCCTAGTCCTCTCCTGAAAGTGGCATAACAACCCAATGGTCTAAAGAGAGAAGCTATGTCAGTCGGTGAATATAAGAGAAATTTTTTTTCGAAATTAGGATATCAATTTTGTTTGGGTACAGTGTCGCACGACCGCGCAATTGTCAGTTAAATCGATGCAGTGCCGTATTGCAAAATATGGCCTGGTCATTGAGCAGCCAAATCTTCCAGGGCTGAAGTGGTTAACATTTATTCTTTTAGAAAAAATAAAATATTACACTCCAAAATAATGCTGAAAAAGGTAAAATACATTGAATGCTATGCAGACCACTACTGTTGCATTTTTATTGTATTTATTATCAGAAATGCAACAGATGGTCCTGAAGAGATTATGACAACCATTTATACAGTAGCTAAACCCACACTTCCACCGTCAAACTTCATGCAGTTCACAGCAAAGCATTTCATGGTATTCTTTTTCATAGAACCCAAGGGATACATTTTCCACTTCAGAACACCTGTCCATATCATCTTAAGATCCCCCCCTCGAAGAATATTACAAGAAAATTTAGTTTACCACCATCTGTTGCACACCTCAGAAACGTAACAGTATGCATGAGTACTGCGCACCAGGGAGATGTTTAAAAACAAGTATTGTATTACTTGGATTGGTTTAAAGTAATCGCAGAATTTACCCAAAAAAGTCCTATAAGAATGTTCTGTACTGCATATCAAAAAAATATTGTGTTAGGCATCAGAGCCACAAGCAAGACAGAATTATTATTATTTTTTTTTAATATACTGGAAACTATAAAATAAAATCTGTTAATGCATCACCAATCATCACTGAGCTAAAATTGTACAAATAAACGTTGTTTTACTCGTTTGAGTGCATAGAACCTTTTGGTGCCTTTTATAAATATTCATAAAAGAATGGGTGTGTTGTGATAGAGGTCAACAGTGATGTCAATCCTATGAAGGTGGAACTCTCAGGAAAACAAAACCTTTAAAAAAGTAACTTTAGGTACACTTGTTTTTTAATGGCTTTAAAAGAATGCACAATTTGAGGACTGGTTTTCTATTTTATAACAACACATTCTCATATTTTATATGTAACGGAAAATGTGGAGGTATTTTGTGGTCTGCACTAAACCCCATTTTTTTTTTTTAATATCAAATTTCATAAACATTTGCACAAATATTATGCAAAATACAAAATTGGCATCATCTTTTCACTGTATAGGTTCCTTTAGAATATATCATATATATCTTTGGGAGCTCTTTAGTATGCTTTCAAGTCAACAATGTGTAATTTACATCACTTGACAACTGTGAAAACCCAGTAAATTATGCTGTATGATCAGTCAATGAGATTTTACCATTTTTATTTCTCAACAGTGTTGCCTATTCATAAAGCCAGCAGACAGTAAGATTTCAGTCTTTTTTTTTAATGTCAGACAATTTGCCTCAAAAATAGGATTTTTGAACTTACCGTAAAATCCTTTTCTCTGAAGTTCATTGACGGACATAGCTCCAGTAATCTTGACCGTAGGGTTATTACGACACCTTCAGGAGAGGACTATCAAGAACATGTAAAAATGCACAGAACTGTGCAGTTCCGCCCAGGGGGTGGTCCCTCTGGTAATAACCCCTCAGCCTGCTTCCTGCACCTCAGTACATCAACAAGCAGTACAACGTAAACCAATAGGAGGGAAGGGTGCTGTGTCTGTCAATGAACTTCAGAGAAAAGGATTTTATGGCGAGTACAAAAATCCTATTTTCTCTTTCGTTCATTGACAGACACAGCTCTAGTATTCTTGACCGTAGGGACATCTCCAAGCAGTGTCAAATAACGAAGGGTGGGAACAGCAACATAACTTCACCCACAACCAGAAGTTCTCCCTAACGGGGGAGTCACCATCTGAACCAACCGCATCAGAGTGCATTAACATAAAAAATAAAAAAAAGTCAACTTTCTCTTAACAGAAGAAAGTGTAAAATTGAAACATTACACGGCCGCCTGCAAAACTTTGCGGCCAAAACAGGCATCAGAAGATGTGCTTACAGCCACTTTACTTTTGTAAAAAAGTGTTAACAGACGACCAAGTCACCACCGTACACACTTGAGTGACGGACGCTTGATGTCAGAAGGCCCAAGAGGTCCCAATTGCCCTGGTGGAGTGGGCCATGACAGGAAAGGGGAGCACCTGTCCCTTCAAGGCATAAGCCTAGACCACAATCTGTCTGATCCACCTGGAAATGGTGGACGACGAGACCGGCTATCCTTTTTTTGGACCAGCTACCGAAACGAACAGAGTCTGACTTCCAGAAGGGAGCCGTGACAGACAGATATACCCTTAAAGCCTGGACCACATCCAGGAAATGGAGGGCCACCTCTTTAGGATGTGTCGGTTTAGGACACAGAGATGGTAACAAAATGGCTTCATTGAGGTGAAAAGCCGAAACCACCTTCAGTAGAAAGGAAGGTTGCGGATGCAAAACCACCATATCCTTGTGTATAACGAGACAGAGCAACTTGCAAGACCAGGCCACCTGTTCCGAAACTTTCCTTGCCGTTTTAATGGCCACTAGGAAGACCAACTTCTGAGAGAGTGTTAAAGGGATTTCCCTGATGTTATGAAACGGCGCTATCTCAAGCGGCAACACCACCAGGTTAAGATCCCACGGAGGTAAGGGTGGATGCACCGAGGGGGACTACATGCCGGACCCCTTGTACAAAGGTGCTCACTAGAGAGTGAGATGCCAGGGGTCGTTGGAAAAAGACAGCCAAGGCGGATATCTGTCCCTTGATGGTGCTCAAGGCCAGTTTCTGGAAAAGGAAAAAAGGTGCACGGACGCCACCCCATCTCCTCACACATGGAGATATTAGCCTTCCACGTACAACGGTATATCTTCCGAGAAGATTTCCGTGCCCTTAACATAGCGGAATTCACAGAGTCAGACTGACCTCGGTTCCTTAGAACCTGGCTTTCAACAGCCATGCCGTTAAAACCAGCGACAGTAAAGCAGAATGGCGAATCGGCCCTTGCAACAGAAGGTCATCTCGCATTGCTAACCGCCAAGGAGCGTCCGCCACCAGACATACTAGGCCGGCGTACTAAGGACACCAAGGCCAATCTCGGCAATCAGTATCACCGGAATCCCCTCGGCCTCCACTCTGCGGAGTAGACATGGTAACAGTTTGAGCGAAGGAAGGCGTAAATCAGCCGGTACTGCTCCCATGGAGCCCCAACGCTTCTGACACTTCCGTCCAAGGATCTCTTGTCCTGGACATGAACCGCTGCACCTTTCAATTGAGCCGAGAGGCTAGGAGATCCACATCTAGTGTGCCCCATCTTAGATAGTCCGCCTGCCTGTTTTCTACTCCCAGGATGCATATGGCCAACAAAGCCAGTACATGCCACTCTGCCCACCGAAGAATGTGAGCGACCACCTGTCATGCAGCCAAGCTTCTTTTTCCTCCTTGATGGTTGACATATGCCACCGCCGTGCCGTTGTCTGACTGGATCCTGATCGGACGTCCTCGTAGTCTCATCGACCACGTGGAGAGGCATAGATTGCCTCCCCACACATTGATCGGCAACTGGGATTTCTCCCTCGACCAGAGGCCCTGGGTCAACTGTACTCCCAGTACTCCCACCCCAGCCGGTCAGGCTGGCGTCCGTTGTGATCACTGTCCAATCAAGTGGTAGGAACAACTTCCCAGACCGAAGGGCCAGAGATCTCAGCCACCAGAGAAGAGAGTCCCTGACTAACTTGCTCACCTGAATCTGTCGATCCAGCGATAATGGAGATTTGTCCCATTTTGCCAATATCTCCTTCTGCAAGACTCTCGTGTGAAATTGGGCATACGGTACTGCCTTGAAGGAGGCCACCATGAGGCCCAGGACTCGCATGCAGAAGCACCGACCACCTGCGGTTCATTAACAGCTTCATTGCGAGTCTGCAGTTTGTCTGAAGGGAAAACACTCACGTACAGCAGAAAGCTTAGGTACTGCAGGCGTTGAGTCGGCACAAGAACCGACTTTTTGAGGTTCAACACCCACCCAAATTCCTGCAGGGTTTGCATGGTGATCACCACATCCTCCCTTACTTCAGAGGCGGAAGCTGCTCTCGGGAGGAGATCATCTAGGTAACCCACGATTGCGATCCCACGTCGCAACAACGCCAAAATTTGAGCCAATGCCTTGGTAAAGACTTGTGTGCTGAAGCCAAAGGGGAGAGCCACAAACTGGTAGTGGTCTTACCCTACTGCAAATTGCAGAAACCTCTGACACCTGAGGAATATGGGTATATGCAAGTACGCGCCCTAGATGTCCAAAGGCACCAGGGAGTCCCCCTGATGGAGTGCAGCGACTACGGAGCGAACTGATTCCATTCTGAATCTCCGTACTTTCACAAAGCAATTGAGGGCTTTCAGGTCCAAGATAGGACATACCGCTTCCTTTTTTGGGGACTATAAACAGATTGGAATAGAACCCCTGAAACCTTTCCATTTCTGGAACAGGCACTATCACCCTGCGGCTTAGCAAATCCCTTACTGCCTCAAACAGGGCCTCCCAGCGAGCCGGGAGTAAGGGTATGCTGGAGGGGAAAAAATCAGTTTGGTGGCCAAGAGAGGAACTCTATCTTGTAGCCCGATGAAATCAGTTCACAGACCCATTGGTCGAACAGCCGAAAGGCCACCGGGCTGCAAACTCCCGAAGCCAACCCCCCACCCGAGTGACGGGCAGGGGCAAACCTTCATGCAGTAGCACTTTTGCTCACTGGCTTGTTAGGCTTGCGAGTCCAGGGACGCTTCTGCCCCTCAGTAGTTGACCTGTCGGACTGGGAGCGTTTTGCTGAAGTCCTGGGCAGACAAAAAAAGCCTCTTGAGCAGAAAACGAGGGCCCGTGCCTGCGGTGTGGCTCCTTACTCTTCCTGGACTGTGGGAGCAAGGTGCTCTTCCCACCTGTGACATTCTTAATAATGTCATCCAGCGAGGCTCCAAATAGCCGCTCACCAAGGAAGGGTAGATTCGTCATGGCTTTTTCAGATGCCTGGTCCGCAGACCAGCATTTCAGCCAAACCACTGCTGAAACTGATGCCATGGAGAGCAAGGGAAGCGTATCCAGGGCCGCTCAACAAACGTACTTAAGGCCGTGCACTAACTGGTCTGCTAGTTCCATGCAGACAGGAGAGGCCTGCTGCTTCTCCAATTCACGGTGGAATAGTTTTGCCCACTCAGTAAGTGTCTCCGACACTAATGCTGTGGCCAGTACTGGTCGTATCTCTGACCCCACTACCGTAAACAGAGAGCGGGCCACTGCCTACCCGGATCGTGGTTACTTTATTTAACCTGGATACTGGGGGGTCCACAACCGTGGGGGCCAACCATTTCTTAAGAAGGCTCTCCTCAAAGGGGTAATGCACCGCCATTCTTTTTGGGACTGAAAAGGTCTGTTGCAAGCTTCCCCATTCCTTGTATATGAAGTTATCGAAATAAGTCAGATACGGAAATACCTTAGGTGTATGGGCTGGCTTACGGTACCCAAAAGGGACCGCTACTTCAGCAGAGGATCCTGCTATATCCTGAATTTTCAGGGTATCACGCACAGCTTTGATAAGTGATCCAACTAGCGGTTTGTCTTGTGCGGACCCAGGCATGGAACCATCCTCACTGTCCGATCAGTCCTGGTCAGCGTCCTCTGACACAGGCTGCGAGTCACTGCGGGGCCCAAGTCTGAGTCAGAACTCTCCACGGAGGATGGGGGGAGGGGGCGTTTTTTACCACCTTTGCACCCGTACACCACCTCCACACTGGCAACGAACGTTTCAAGGACCGCCAACAAAGCGTCCAAAGCCACTGCACTGTTTGCAGACGAGCCGGTTAAAATTGCAGGGAGGTCTGGGGAAGAAACACCAGTTTCTGATGCCATGCTGACCCACCCTTGGGGACTTAGAACAAGGTGTTCAATCCCACCCTCATAGCTGCTGCAGACTGAGGGGCCCCCACCGCAGTACTCACCACCCAGACCGAGCTCTGGGCCATTACAGGTGCCTGTGTCCAGTGTCAGCTCCCAGGTGTCCAGGAACCAGCGCTGAGGAGAAAAAACGCACTGAGGCTACAAAAAAAAAAAGGCTGCCGGGCACCCTGTATAGAGAAAAATCACAGAGAAAATGGCTGCCGAACTTCAGGAAAACGGCCGCTGACCATGCTTCCCACAGAGACTCACAGAAAATGTCCGACAAGTAACTGTACACAGTGAATGAACACAGATAATGGTGGCAGATATTGCTATGGCGGCAGCACATACAGAGCCAACAGACACCAGCAGAGAAATCAGACAGCCCAGGGACACAGACGGCCAGCATACCCCCCAGACAAGGATCAGAGCCCCCTCAAGGACCCCTGGCTCAGGTACACACACCGTTTAGCAGCCCAGTCATGCAGCATCCCCCACAGGGGGGTAAAATAGGGAGAGAAGAAAGGGAGGCGTGGGACCCCCTAATCGACCTCCCAGGGAATGCCCAGCTGCTCTGTCCTACCGAGGCAGGAAGAGCTGTACTTACTATCCAGACGAGCTGGGGACATCCCATCACAGACCTATACCGAGCAGTATGGGGTGGCTGCTGGCCACGGCACATTGTGACAAATACATCTGTAGTCCGGTCATGTGTGGGCCCCGGAGCATTGCGCTCACCGGCAGCCCCTGGAGCCCGAGGAGCAGGTCGTTGCCGACCCATCGCATAGCTAGGGTCTGCATGTGCTCGATGGCCAGGCTGGGGAGACTACAAGGATCTATATTATTCAGCCTGTCACCCAGCCGGCTGTTGATAAAAATGCGACCGTGTGTATACTCTATCGGAATTCCCCCCCCCCCTCAGTTTAGGCCGATATGTATTCTACATATTTTTGGTTAAAAAATAAATAAAAAAATGCAATAAGCGTATATTGATTGGTTTGCGCAAAAGTTATAGCGTCTACAAAATAGGGCATAGTTTTATGGCATTTTTATTATTACATTTTTCTTTTATATAAGTAATGGCGGCGATCTGTAATTTTTATCAGGACTGCAGAATTCGGGCAGACACATCGGACATTTTTGACACCATTTTGGGACCATTGTCATTTATACAGCGATCACTGCTATAAAAATGCATTGATTACTGTGTAAATTACACTGGCAGTGAAGGGGTTAACCACTAGGGGGCGATGGAGGGGTTAAGTGTGTCCTAGGGAGTAAGTCTAACTGGGGGGGGGGGGGGGGGAGGGAGAGGGGCTACAACACACGACAGTGATCACTGCTCGATGACAGGGAGCAGTGATCACTGTCTTGTCACCAGGCAGAACGGGAAAATGCTTTGTTTATAAAAGCATCTCCCCATTCTATGTCTCCGAGACACGATCGCAGACGTAAAGCCAGCAGAACCCAAGGTCACGGACAACGGTTTTGGCATGCACCGCAGCACCACTTCTTAAAGGGGACATACCTGTACGCCCTTTTGCCCACCAGTGCCATTCTGCCGATGTATATTGGCGTGCGCTGGTCGGGAAGTGTTTAACCTTTCCAGGATTTTGTAATCTATATTTAGGAGCCAAATAGGTCTGCATGACACATTCACTCATATTCTTATCTGGCTTTGGTATTAAAACTAACACCTCATACAATGAGGGCAGCAACTCCCCTGCAAAAGTCTAATTTTTAGAGCATTGGGACTGCTGCAACCATGTCTGTGGCCCTTATTGTAGGTAATCCTGACTGCCTCTGGACTAGATGACAGTTTCTTATCCAGACAGTTTTCCCCCCAAAGATATCTGGGCTATGCTTCACCCTACGCTACACAACTAGAGACTCCAGCAGTTCTTACAATTTGTTACTACTCACAAAAGGGCACCATTCAGGCCATTTGAAAGGATGTGCTCAGGGCCTGGGCCGCTGTGTTATTTGACCTTGCCATTCTATCATTTCCTAATACAACCTCCTGACTACTTTTTACACCCTCCCTTCCTGCTTAAATGGGAAAGGGATCTTGAAATTTTATTTTCTCATGAACAAAGGGAAGATTCTACAGCCAGGAAGTTTCAAGAGTTGGGTTATAAGATCCTAAAGTGGTGGTCAAAGGTGCAATCCTCTCATCTACACTGAAAATGTGGTGAGTTCAATGGCACGTCTCCATTTTTTTTGGTGCACGAGACCCTTCTGGACAAAGATGGGCGAAATCATTACAAAATGCAAAGACGTTGATTCTGGGAATGATCTGACTGCCATTCTCTCTTCTACGATTTTTATACGATAATTTTTTTATATTTTTTTATATTTGGTGCTTTTTTTTTCAAGAAAAAAAGTAAAAAACAGTAAACATCATGAGATAAATGAATGCAAAGAACAGTAACAGAAGTACATTTACGGGAGGCCAGCCAACGACTATCGTCCACAGCTGGTCCCCGTCAGTAAGCTTGGAGGATTGGGGAGAGAACCTGTTCTCTGATCCACAAGGTCATACCAATGAGAGATGTTCATGGGTTACTACATGAGGCAATTGGTAATAAATAACATAAAGGAGACAGAAAAAAAGAGAGAAAAGAGGAAAGAGAAGAACAAAACAAAGAAGGAACCAGATGGTAGGGGTGTAAACACGACAGTAGGGAGGAAGGAGAGGAGGGGGAGAGGGGGTGAGGGTTATGCACAGGGGGGTGGGGTAAAAGGGAGCCCAGAGTATCCCTATGTGTCCGAGATTTTGTTCAAAGTGTCAGAGGAGGAGAAGCGGAGTAGGACCTTCATCTAATTCACTCTAAGAAATATTTCCCTCCTTGTCTTGCTTTTCTGGCTCTCTAAAATAAATGCTGATATACTTAATGAAAGACCTCTTATCTGGAAGAAAAATGTAGGCATAACTGATTTTACTGGCTAGAATAATAGGATTTTTTGTACTCACTGTAAAATCCTTTTCTCTGTAATTCACCGACCGACACAGCTCCTCTCTGTAACAAATGGGTTGTTAGCCTTATCACTAGGAGAATACTAGGCATTAGTTGTAATACAACACTCAGAACTCTTAGTCCTGCCCAGTGGTCCCTTGGGTAACAACCCTCCCATCTGCAGACAGACCTCAGTACGTCAACAAGCAGTAAAACGTAAATATAAAAGGAGGGGCGGGTGCTGTGTCGGTCAGTGAATTACAGAGAAAAGGATTTTACGGTAAGTACAAAAAATCCTATTTTCTCTTATATTCACCGACCTACACAGCTCCCCTCTGTAACAAATGGGACGTCCCCAAGCACTGCCAAACGAGGGGTGGGAAAACAGCAGAAAACTTCATCCACCATGGCAAGTGGGAACTAGTGAAACTTTACCCACAAAAAAACAGTGCGTGGAAAACCCACCACAAAAATCAGGGTATCCTCAACAGGAGCGATCACCCAAAACTGCACCAAACTGCGGAAGTAAATGCAACAGTGCATTAACATAACAGTACTGTGTTTTTTTCGAAAAAACAGGAAAAATAGAATATATATATTGCATATTCAATTGCAACTACACGGCTGCCTGCAAAACTTTGCGACCAAAACAGGCATCAGCCGATGCACTGACGTCTACCTTATAGAACTTGGTAAACGTGTGGACAGACTACCAGGTCGCCGCTTTACACACCTGAGCGGCAGACGCTTGGTGTCGGAAGGCCCAAGATGTTCCGATTGCCCTTGTGGAGTGGGCCGTGACAAGAAAGGGGGACACCTGCCCCTTCAAGGTATAGGCTTGTACTACAATCTGTCTGATCCACCTGGAAATGGTGGCCGACGAGACCGACATGCCTTGCTTTGGACCAGCCACCAAAAAAAAAAAAACAGTGAGTCTGACTTCCGAAAGGGAGCCGTGGCAGACGAATACACCTTAAGAGCCTGAACCACATCCAGAGCGTGAAGGGCCACCTCCTTAGGGTGCTTCGGCTTAGGACACAGAGATGGCAACACAATGTCCTCATTGATATGAAAAGCCGTGACCACTTTCAGTAGAAAAGACGATTGCAGACACAACACCACCTTATTCTTGTGGATAACTAGATAGGGCGACTTGCAAGACAAGGCCGCCAGTTCCGAAAACCTCTTGGTCGATTTGATGGCCACTAGGAAGACCACTTTCTGGGAAAGAGTCAACAGGGGAATGTCCCTTATATTTTCAAATGGCGTTTTTTGAAGCGCCAACACCAGGTTCAGATCCCAAGGGGGTAACGGTGGACGCACCGGGACTACATGTTGTACCCCCTGAACGAAGATACTCACTAAGGAGTGAGATGCCAGGGGTCGCTGAAAAAAGACAGCTAAGGCTGAAATTTGGCGCTTAATGCCAATTTCTGGTCTACTCGCTGCTTTAGAGTAGTGAGTAGTGCTCTACTTGCTGAAGAAACCGCAGGATCCTGGATATGGAAAAGGAGCGCAGATGCCATCCTTTCTCCTCACACATGAACATGTAGGCCTTCCAGGTACAATGGCATATCTTCCGAGAAGAAGATTTCCATGCTCTCAACATAGTTGGGCTCTTAATAGCCATGCCGTTAAAGCCAGTGATGGTAAAGCAGGATGGAGAATCGGACCTTGAGACAGAAGGTCCAATCACAGCGGCAGTTGCCAGGGAGCATCTGCCACCAGACGCACCAGGTCTGTGTACCAGGGATGCCGAGACCAATCTGGGGCAACCAGCATCACTGGGATCCCCTCGGCTTCCACTCTGTGAAGAAGTTTCAGTGGAGGAAAGGCGTAGATCAGCTGGTACTGATCCCACGGAGCCACCAGCGCGTCTGACGCATCTTCCCACGGATCTATTGTCCTGGGCACGAATCTTGGCACCTTCCGATTGAAACAGGAGGCCAGCAGATCCACATCTGGTGTGCCCCACCTCAAGCACAGTAACCTGAATTGTCTCCGGATTCAATGCCCATTCTCCTGGGTCCAGCATCTGTCGACTCAAATAGTCCGCCTGCCAGTTCTCCACTCCCGGGATGTAAATGGCCGACAGGGCCGGTACGTGTCGCTCTGCCCACCGAAGTATGTGAGCGACCTCCTGCAGCAGCTGAGCTTCTTGTTCCCCCTTGGTGGTTGACATATGCCACAGCCGTGGCGTTGTCTGACTGGATCCTGATCGGACGCCCTTGCAGGCTCATCGACCATGTGCAGAGGCACAGCCTGATCGCTCTCAATTCGAGCAGATTGATCGGCAACTTGGATTCTTCCGTCGACCAGAGACCCTGAGCCGACTGAACCCCCATCACTCCACCCCAGCCGGATAGACTGGCATCCATTGTGATTACCGTCCATTTCAGAGGAAGGAACGATTTCCCGGACTGAATCACCGGGGACCTGAGATTTGTCCTATTTTGTCAAAATCTCCTTCTGCGGGACTCTGGTGTGGAAATGGGCATAAGGTACTGCCTCGAAGGAGGCTACCATGAGTCCCAGTACTCGCATGCAGAAGCGCAGCGACGACCACTTGGAGTTCATCAACAGTTTTACCGCGGCTCTGAGAGTCTGCAATTTGTCTGAAGGGAGAAACACTCTCGCTTCCCTGGGAGACAAGCAGCAAGCCTAGGTACTCTAGACGCGGGGTCGGTACAATCACCAACTTCTTTAGGTTCAACAGACACCCAAATTCTTGCAGGGTCTTCATGGTGATCACCACAACCTCCTAATTCTGAGGCAGAAGATGCCCTCAGGAGGAGTTCGCCTAGGAATCCCACGATCCCACGTTGCCGCAGCAATGCCAAACTGGAGCCAAGAGAGAAACTATCTTGTAGCCTGTGGAAATCAGACCGCAGACCCATTGGTCGAGTAACCGGGAGGACCAACAGGCTGCAAACTCCAGAAGGTGACCCCACCCACCTGAGACATGGTGGGGGCAAACCTTCATGCGGTAGCACTTTTATTAGCAGACTTGTTAGGATTGCGGTTCCAGGGATGTTTTTGTCCATCCGTGGACGTGCTGTCGGGCTGGGGACGTTTTGTCGAAGCTCCGGGCAGACAAAAAAGCCATTTGTGAGTGGAAAAAGAGGGCTCTTGCCTACGGCGTGGCTCCTTAGCCTTCCTGGCCTGTGGGAGTAGAGTACTCTTAGCACCGGTGGCATTTTTAATACTGTCATCTAATGAGGCTCCAAAGAGACGGTCGCCAAGGAATGGAAGATCCGTCAGGGCTTTTTTGGATGCCTGGTCAGCAGACCAGCATTTTAGTCAAATCAGGCGCCTCAGCACCACAGCTGACACTGAAGCCCTGGATAACAGAGGGAGAGTATCCAGGGCCGCGTCACAGATGTACTTAAGGCCTTGCACTAGTTGGTCTGCTAGTGCCACACAGACAGGAGAAGCCTGTTGCTCTCTACTAATTCACGGTGCAAAAGTTTTGCCCACTCAGTGTCTGCGACAAAAGTGAGGATGCCAGTACTGGTCGCACGGCTGACCCCACAACCGTAAACAAAGAACGAGCCACTGCCTCGGCCTTCCTGTCCATGGGATCCTTGAATGCAGGAGTCCCCTCAACCGGGATCTTGGTTACTTTATTTAACCTGGATACTGAAGGGTCCACGACCGGAGGAGCCAACCATTTTCTGAGAAGGCTCTCCTGAAAAGGGTACCACACCGCCATGTATTTGGGGACCGAAAAGGTCAGTTGCGGGCGACACCCATTCCTTGTAAATTAACTTGTCAAAATAAGTCAGATACGGGAACACCTTAGGTGAACGTGCTGGCTTGTGGGACCCAAAAGGGACCAGTACATCAGCAGAGGGATCCGCTGGCTCCTGAATCTTCAGGGTATCACGCACAGCTGTGATAAGTGCTCCAACAAGCGCTTTGTCATGCCTGGACCTGGACAGGGACTCATCCTCACGGTCCAAACGGTCCTGGTCAACGTCATCTGATAAGACAGAGCAGGGGTCACCAGCCTCAGCAGGACCCGAGTCTTCCCAGATTACGGGGGCAGGGGCCTCTTTAATGCACCTTTCATCCCATGAACCGCAACAAATGAATTGAGGACTACAGTCAGGGTGTCCATGGGCACTGCGCAGTCCGCAGGTGACCCGGTTGCAATTGCCTGTATTTCGGGGGAAGAAACACCAGTTTCTAAAGCCACGCTGACCCTACGCTGTCTGCCACCCAAAGGGGACTTAGGACAGTGACAGTCCCACCCTCCTTGCTGCCACTGACTGAGGGGCTCTTTCCCACTGGACTCACCACCCTGAGGAGTTCTGCGCTGTCCACAAGTAGTGCATGTAGTCCCTGATTGCTCCCAAGTGCAGAGGAAACAAAAGCTGTTTCGGTGGCAGCCGCCATAATGAGCGCAAAAACGTTCTAGAAATGTGCTCAGGCTTCAATAAAATGGCAGCCCAGCATCCAGTACACAGGAAACACAGGGAAAATGGCTGTGAGAGCACATGAGCCATGCTGCTGCTAGAGAACACTGAGAACGTGTTCAGGCTTACAGAAAATGGCAGCTAAAGCCCAGGAAGGCATACTGCCCTCGCCCACACCTAAAATGGCCGCCAGCAGCTCCATGAGGTACAGAAAGAAAAATTATAGCAGAGACACAGCGCCACACCAGACCACAGCAGACCCTCACAGGCACCTTCTGGGAGCATAACACACAGGACCCAAGACACTGCTAGCCAGCCAGCCTCCCATCCCAGGTGAGTGCCCACAGAGATCCCCTCTGTATATGCACACATACACCGCTCAGCAGCCACATGCAGCAGTGAGGCCAATTAGATTGATACCTTCTCCTCCTTTGTAACATTCCTTTCTCCACCACCCCCTTTTCTTTTTCCCTAGCCTTTTTTGCTAGAAGCTTTTGCTAGAAGCTTACTTAGAACTCCCAAACCAAATACATTTTAAAGCAGAGGCCCTGGAGAATAAAATAGAGGCTGTTGTATTTTTTTTATGTCACACAATATTTGTGTTTATGAAACAAATTTTCAACAAAAAATACACAAAGTTTAAAATTGGATTTTTTCGTCATACTTACCTGTAAAAATCCTTTTGAGTACATCACGGGACACAGCGTTAGGCTAATATTCATTACCTACTGGGTTATACGCCATCTCTAGGTTAATGGACACTGGTAGACAGAAGGTGATCCCTTATATAACCCCTCCCATACAGAAAGCACTTCAGTTTTGTAGCAAGCACTGAATTCTCAAAAAGAGGGGAGGGACCTATATTTTACCATGATGTACTCAAAGAAAAGGATTTTACAGGTA
The DNA here is from genome assembly GCF_037356315.1 of Lithobates pipiens. Lineage (NCBI taxonomy): Eukaryota > Metazoa > Chordata > Amphibia > Anura > Ranidae > Lithobates > Lithobates pipiens. The sequence continues at coordinate 3,571,815 of NW_027507718.1, forward strand.
TGAGGAAAAAACCCTATTTTCTTTATCATACATAATGGGAAACAGAATTAGGCCAATATTCATTACTTACTGGGATATCCCAGAGCAATAGCTTTGAGGGGAGGGAGACACCCTGCCAAACAATAGCCATTAGACCTTATACAGCAGCCCCGCAGTAGACTGCGGCTAAAAGCTGAATACTCGGCTGCTTGAACATACACTTGATAAAGTTTTGTGAACATATGCACTGAAGACCATGTGGCAGCCTTACAAATCTGAGCCACAGATACCCGATAGCAAAAAGCCCAGGAGGTTCCTACACTCCTGGTAGAATGAGCTCTCACCCTAAAAGGGAGGAGCCTTACGTTTCAGATCCTAGGCCTGAATGACCAACTGGTGGACCCAATTGGCAATGGAAGCTTTGGAAGCCGACTGTCCTCTTCTTGAGTCCTCCTGGTGAAAAAAAAAAAAAAGTCTGAACATCGTATCTCTGCAGATTTAGACAAAAACTCTGACTGCCCGGACGACGTCCGAAGGAATGTGGTAGTCTCTCTTCCACTGAACGAGGCCGAGAGAAAAAAAGAAGGCAAAACAATGTCCTGACTTAAATGAAAGGCAGACACTACCTTTGGCAAGGAGGATGGAATAGGACGCAACACCACCTTGTCATAGTGAAGAATTAGGTATGGTTCCCTACATGAAAGGGCCGCCAGTTCTGACACCCTTCTAGCGGAGGTGATGGCCATCAGGAAGGCTAGCTTGCGTTATAGCGAGACTAATGGAATTTCCTTGATAGGCTCCAATGATTGTTTCTGTGACACATAGGTGACCTTAAGGAGGATAATCAAATGAGTTGTCCCTTGCATAAAGGTTCAGACCAGAGAATAGGAGGCTAAAGGCCTTTGGAAGAATACTGACAGGGCTGAAATCTGACCTCCGATTGTACTCAAAGCCAATCTGATTTCTACAGCTGGCTGTAGAAAAGAGAGCATACCATTCTCCCAATCCCATATTTCTGAGGATGTCATTTTCTGGCTTCACACCATGCAATACAAGTCTTCCAGACCTTACGATAGAGCTTTCTAGTGACCACTTTCCTAGCATTCACTAGGGTAGACACCACTGGTCTCGAGATGCAACAATCCTTCATAACCCTGACTTCAAAAGCCATGCTATTCAAAATTAGAATGTGAAATTATGTGCAGTTCTCAAAACATGGGAATACATATGTATACAAACTAATGTACACTGTGCAATGACCACAAAAACTAAGAACAATGAAAATGAGATGTGAAATTCACACCTAAAGTCCATGTGCCATCATACAAATGATGACACATGGACTTTAGTTTGGGTGTGAATTTCACATCTCACTTTCATTATTATTAGTTTTTGTGGTCATTGCACAGTGTACCGTATATACTCGAGTATAGGCCGACCCGAATATAAGCCGAGGCCCCCAATTTACCCCCAAAAAACTGGAAAACTTATTGACTCGTGTATAAGCCGAGGGTGAGATATGGCTGTCCATCCCTGTGTGTCCGTCCATCCCTGTGTGTGTGTCCGTCCATCCATCCATCCCTGTGTGTGTGTCCATCCATCCATCCCTGTGTGTGTGTCCATCCATCCATCCATCCATCCCTGTGTGTGTGTCCATCCATCCATCCATCCCTGTGTGTGTGTCCATCCATCCATCCATCCCTGTGTGTGTGTCCATCCATCCATCCATCCCTGTGTGTGTGTGTCCGTGCAGCCTTGTGTGTGTGTCCAGCCTACCTGTGTCCCGAGCCTGTGTCCCGAGCCTGTGTCCCGAGCCTGTGTCCCGAGCCTGTGTCCCGAGCCTGTGTCCCGAGCCTGTGTCCCGAGCCGCCGTCCCGAGCCGCCGTCCTTCCAGGATCGCCGCTCTTCTCGGCGGCCATTCTAAAATTCAAAAGCCGCGCCTCCGCCTTCGATAGGCGGAACACTGAATTTCCCAGAAGCCTGTGTTCCGCCTATCACGGACATCGTCTCATCCTCGTCCGTAGTACGAGGATGAGCGGATGTCCGTGATAGGCGGAACACAGGCTGCTGGGAAATTCAGTGTTCCGCCTATCACAGGCGAAGGCGGAGGCGGAGGCGCGGCTTTTGAATTTTAGAATGTCCGCTGTCTGTCTGCTCGATACGCTGATCGAGCAGTCAGACAGCGGTGACTCGAGTATAAGCCGAGGGGGCACTTTCAGCCTCAAAAAAGAGGCTGAAAATCTCGGCTTATACTCGAGTATATACGGTACATTAGTTTGTATACATACGTATTTCCATGTTTTGAGCGCTGCACATAATTTCACTTTTTACTCATTCCTTGATTTACACTGGTCTTAGTATTGTGCTGGCTGCTACTAGATGTATGTCAGCACAATATAAACAATTTTTTTTCTATTTATATTAAAAATTAGAGACTGTAAATTGGGGCGGAATATAGGACCTGGAGACAGTAGATCACGGTGGCGCAGAAGTGTCCATGGCCCGTCTATTGCCAATCTCACAATCTCCGGGAACCAGGGCCTGAACTGAAAAGGACGTTCCTCTACTGCAAATCGCAGGAACCTCTGATGAGGTTGAAAGATAGGTACGTGTAAATACGTGTAAAATCAAAAGTCAAAGGGAAAAACAATCCCAAATTTTGAGTAAGTGGAAATTTTCCAATGGGGACAATCCCCTCCCCCCCCCTTTTTTTTCTTAGCAAACACTGGGGCTTTCCTTCAGTTTGGAGGGATTTCTTCTTACTTACTGTTGTGGCTATGAGCCAGTGTGCTGTATTAGTGCACTTGCAACAAAAACCATTGAGTATAGTACGTGATACTTTTTTTTTTTTTTTTTTGCATGCCAACCTACAAATTTTCAGGACAAGCTTTCAGAGCGTCTCCCGTTCCTCAATATGGTATTAGTACCGCTTGGACCTTAAAGAAGGATCTACACCCTGAAAGCTTGTCCTGAAAATCTGGATGTTAGAGAAAAGTACTGAATTGGCTATGAGACAAAGGGGCTGATTTACGAACGGTAGTTTTCGTATTTACAAAACATTTTCTCCTGTAACAAAGCGCAATTCCCCATTTACTATAATATTCTCAGCGTACGGGAGCCAGCGATCGGTGCGCCACTATAGACATGGCGCATGCATTCTTCAACTCAAAATTTTAAAAAGCTGGAAGTGCCAATATTATGGGGGTGATGTGGTTGATGTGAGGAAGTATAGTAATACCTGCCCAAGTAATAAATATGCCCAAAATAGAACGAGAAAGTAAATTTCTGAACAAGCCTGCTGCGCCTGCAAGTACACTTCGTGAGGTCAATTGATGCACTGTGCATGTGGCATTTGCGCACGTTCAAATGCTTTAGTTCACTGCGCCTGCAAAATCTTAGTTAATGTCAAGTAAGGTAAATCCATTTGCATAGGTTGAACCGGGGCGCAACTGGTTCACTTATATTTTTTTAAGGCTATTTGCACACAGGTCATGTTAGCATTAGGGATGAGCTGGCAATACACATAAAAGTTCATTGTCAAAAACAGCATTAAGAAAAAAAACTAAAGAAAAAAAAAAAAGGCATGGGGATCCTCCTCAAAATCCATACCAGGCCCTTCAGGTCTGGTATGGATTTTAAGGGGAACCCCATGCCAAAAAATAAAAGTGTGGGGGTCCCCCTCAAAATCTATACCAGACCCTTTTCCGAGCATGCAACCTGGCAGGCCCCAGGAAAAGAGGGGGAGACAAGAGAGCGCGCCCCCTCCTTAACCGTACCAGGCCACATGCCCTCAACATTGGGAGGGTGCTTTGGGGGTAGCCCCCAAAAAACACCTTGTCCCCATGTTGATGGGGACAAGGGCCTCATCCCAACAACCTTTACCCGATGGTTGTGGGGGTCTGTGGGCAGGGGGGGGCTTATCGGAATCTGGAAGCCCCCTTTAACAAGGGGACACCCAGATCACGCCCCCCCCCCCCGTGAAATGGTAAGGGGGGTACAAAAGTACCCCTACCATTTCACAAAAAAAGTGTCAAAAATGACAAGAGACCGTTTTTGACAATTCCTTTAAAGTCTTCTTCCTTCCTTCATCCTTCGGTTTCTTCCTCCATCTTGCTCCGATCTTCCACTTCTTGCTCCGGTGTTCTCGTCCAGCATCTTCCTCCACGGCGTCTTCTTCCCCACTTCTTTCTTGGGCTGCTCCGCATCAATGGGAGGCTCCCGCTGTGTGACGCTTTTCTTCTGACACGTCTTATATAATGGAGGGCGGGGCCACCCAGTAACCCTGCCCCCCTCTGACGCACAGTTCCATTATGTAAGTGTCAGAAGAAGAGAAAAGTCGTACACAGAGAGCCTCCCATTGATGCAGGGCAGCCCAAGAACAAAGCGCGGAAGACGACGCCACAGAGGAAGATGCCAGACGAGAACACCGGAGCAAGAAGCAGAGGATCGGAGGAAGCAGCAGAGGAAGAAGATGGAGGAAGAAACCGAAGGAAGAAGGAAGGAAGGAAGGAAGGAAGGAAGGAAGGAAGAAGACCAAAGAACATGGAAAGCAGAAGACTTTAAATAAAGGAATTATCAAAAACGGTCTCTTGTCATTTTTAAAATTTGTGACACTTTTTTGTCAAATGGTGGGGTACTTTTGTGCCCCCCTACCATTTCACACGGGGGGATCTGGGTGTCCCCTTTCATAAAGGGGGCTTCCAGATTCCGATAAGCCCCCCGCCTGCAGACCCCCACAACCACCGGACAAGGGTTGTGGGGATTAGGCCCTTGTCCCCATCAACATGGGGACAAGGTGGTTTGGGGGGCTATCCCCAAAGCACCCTCCCAATGTTGAGGGCATGTGGCTTGGTGCAGTTCAGGAGGGCACTCTCTCGTCCCCCCCCTTTTCCTGCGGCCTGCCAGGTAGCGTGCTCGTATAAGGGTCTGGTATGGATTTTGAGGGGACCCCCCACGCCATTTTCTTTTAAATTCCGTTGCCCATGCCGTTTTTTAATGTAAAATTAAAGTCGCACAGAAAGCACATAATAGATACAGTCCCATCAGTCATGGACAGACAGACCAGTCTGTCTGTTCATGACTTATTGGGATCAGCCTCTGTGTAGTTACCTGTTCCACAACTATATTACTGGCTGGTGGGACTGTATCTATTATGTGCTTTCTGTGTGCCTCTGTTGATATACTGGTTATTTAAATGATAGGACTAATTTGATGGTTTTCTACCTGGCCTCATGACAGTGTGATCCTAAGACTAACTGCATGCAGGTGCTTGGACAGTTCCTTTCCTGCTGTGTCATTTGGAGGATAGGACCCCTCCATTGTTTTAAGGTCCTGAAAATAGAGACAGACCTTAGGTTTGGGGATCCAGGCTGTGCATCTCCCTGCCTCTACCCACTCGCTCCTACCCATTCAATTAATTTGGGGTACACCGCTTTGGCTGTTGGTTTCTGTCCCCTCTGGGGTCAACAATTAGTGTTTTGGTCATTAGTCAGAAGTCTCGTTCTGAGGAAGCTACTTTGTGAAATGCGTTAACCATGGGTTTCTGACACCTCAACCATTTTTTGTAACCAATATGAAGTATTAAATGGTTTTAATATGCATTTCTATTTTTGTAATAAAAATATTGGCAAGTATTAATCTTCAATCTCCTTCCTGGTACCGTGATAATCCATCATGCTGGTTCTCTCTTTTTTGTATAAATTGAATAGGATGAGGTACCCCCTTTAATGTTCTGTCCGTTTTTTTTTTATTAGAAAAGGTATTAACGAGGGACCAGGAGACAGCCTTGCAAATCTGAGAAGTGAATACTGCTGGAAAGCCCAAGATGCACCTGGTATTCTAGGCTTTTACAATAAAGTGGTTACTGTACCTCTAACCCCACCCTCGCTCTTTGACAGCAGCAAAGGTCAATGGCTCCGGCTGCTGTGTCTGTAAACAAGAGAGGAGAGAACCGCTGCAAAAGGGCACAGCGCTGGATCAAGTTCAGGCTCAGGTAAGTATACAGGTGGGTGAGGGGATGGATACAAACACTGGAAGTTTACCTTAATGCAATGAATGCATTAAGGTAAAAAACGTCCAGTCTTTAGAACCACTTTAAAGTGATTGTTATTTTTATAGGAAAAAAAACAAGACTTTACAAACATGTTATACTTACCTGCTCTGTTGCAGTGGATTTGCACAGAGCAGCCCAGATCCTCCTCTTCTCGGGTCCCTCTTCTGTGCTCCTGGCCCCTCCCTTGTGTTCATTGCCCCCATCACAAGCAGCTTGTTATGGGGGCACCCGAGTAGAGTCACAACTCCCTGTGTCCATTTAGACACAGAGCCCCAACCCGGCCCTGCCCCCTCTCTCCGGATTGGCTAGCTGACTTCGATAGACAGCAGCGGCAGCCAATGGCACCGCTGCTGTGTCTCAGCCAATAAGGGTGGAGAATCTCAGAAGGACTGAGATTTTTCCCACAAATAGAGCTTTCTTTTGGTGGTATTTGATCACCCCTGCGGTTTTTATTTTTTGCGCTATAAACAAAAATAGAGCAACAATTTTCAAAAAAACGCATTATTTTTTACTTTTTGTTATAATAAATATCCCCCAAAAATATATAAAAAAACATTTTTTTCCCTCAATTTAGGCCGATATGTATTCTTCTACATATTTTTGGTAAAAAAAAAATCGCAATAAGCGATTATTGATTGGTTTGCGCAAAAGTTATAGCGTTTACAAAATAGGGATAGTTTTATAGCATTTTTATTAATAATTTTTTATTATTTTTTTTTTTACTAGTAATGGCGGCGATCTGCGATTTTTATTGTGACTGCGACATTGTCGGGGACCCATCGGACATTTTTGACACATTTTTGGGACCATTGTCATTTATACAGTAATCACTGCTATATAAATGCAGTGATTCCTGTGTAAATGACACTGGCAGTGAAAGGGTTAACCAGTGGGTGGCAGTGTAGGGGTTAAGTGTTCCTAGGGGTGTGTTACTAACTGTGGGGGGGTTGGGCTTTCATTTAGTGTACACTGATCTCTGCTCCAATCACATGGAGCAGAGATCAGCGTCACTAGTTGCTAGGCAGAATGAGAAAATGTTGTTTATACAGCATTTCCTCCATTCCGCCGCTCCGTGAGACGATCGCGGGGATGCCCGCGGCGATCGAGTCCGCGGGTCCCGCGACCGGACTCACGGGGGTCCCGACCAGCGCGGGAGCGCGCCGCCGGCGGCGCGCTCCCGATGGCACGGCGGCAACGAATATTGGACGTACATGTACGCCAATATGCCTGCCCGTGCCATGCTGTCGACGTACATCGTCGTGCGCTGGTCGGGAAGTGGTTAAAGTTCAATTGTTAGTTGGAGGCATGATAGGCTTCCCCGAAGAGATGAATCGTCAGGGATTGCCTAAAGCAGGGGCAGGCAACCTTGGCCCTCCAGCTGTGGTGAAACTACAAATCCCATCATGTCTCTGCCTCGAGGGGTCATGCCTGTGATTGTCAGGGTCTTGCAATGTCTCATGGGACTTGTAGTTTCACCATATCTGAAGGGCCGAGGTTACCTACCCCTGGCCTAAGGGCTCATGCACACTGCTACTCAAAGAAGCTGCTCCTACAGGCTTTTGAGCTCTTTTTTCTGCCTGGAAACTCCCCTCCACGTTAGCCAATGTGTCTATGCACACTATGGCTTTTCAGGAGTTTATATGCATATGAGCTTACAGGCAGAAAAAAACCCTCAAACTTGCATTTTTCAGAGACGCTTTCAAGCAAAAAAGACACCCAAGCACTCAATGTGTGAAAAAGCACAAAAAAAAAAATACTAAACAGTAGAAAAATTAGCTGAGGGGAGGGTTTGTGAAAAAAAAGCTTATGCTCACAAAAGCTCAAAAAAACTTGCAATAAAAACATGCAAAAGAGCACAAATAAGCTTCTTCAAGCTTTTGGACAGAGGAATAAATGCTTATAAAAGCAGCTTTTGTAATTTTATGAGCTGTAGTGTGCATGAGCCCTAAAGGTAGCCAGAGTAGGAGGTGGAGAGTTCCACGAATTGTAGAGGCTCTACATTCCTTGATAGGTGGGGTGTGTATCCATGACAACAATTTGTCTCACCTTTCAAGTCAAAAATCACACAATGCACCGGATATCCAAGGTTTCATTAAACTAGCTTCTTTCCCTAATTTCGCACACAAAACAGAGAGAGCATGAACAAAGACAGAGCTATATGAAAAGCATGAGCTACGGGAAAATACACTTCAGCTTGACTGGAGAGGTCATTGATTCCATCGTTAAAAAAAAACACAATAATTAGAAGACACTTAGTCAATGTGATTTTGTATTTGATCTTTAAAGAGCAAATGCAAAGGCCAAGTCCAATAGATGTTAATTTGCTTGGTGTTTGCATCAAGATACCTGATTAATGATGAGAATTATTTTTAAGCAACTAATTAGCATAACTCAAATACATAGCAGAACTTAAAATTAAACTATGTAGAGCATTAGCAAGAAATAAATGTTCAGCACTCCATATGGAGCATAAGAATATAAAAGTGCCAAGCAAGTACTAAGTCACATACACATAAGTTCCCTATAAGCTTCCTGAACATGATGGGAAAAGGGCCATTGGCACTGAAAACCACTGAAAGATATCACAATAAGCTTGCCCATATTAAAAAAAGTTGTAAAGGCCGAATGTATTTTTACCTTCATGCATTCTATACATGAAGGTAAAGAAAACATCTGTGTAGCAGCCCCCCAATACTTCCGAGCCCAATCCTGATTCAGCAATGTGTACAAGAGCAGCACCTCTCTTGGGTCAATACCTCCTCATTGGCTAAGGCAGCAGCAGGAGCCATTGGCTCAGACAGTAAGCCGATGAGAGGAGAGAGGGGGCGGGGCCGAGCACTGTGTGTGAATAGAGACACATGACCTGAAAGAGGTCTATTCTAACGACAAAAACCCCCCCCAAAAAAACAAGGATGATCTAATGCATGTGTATTTATTGGAAGACTACTTTTTTCTCATTTTTTGCCGACATGTTGGGTCTAACTCAAAATATACAGGTAAGCATGAAATGTGTCCACAGACTCAATTCACAAAGCTTTACACAAGGATGAACATTTTTACATTAGCCATGTGACCGTTTTTAAATCTCATTGACTCAAACAAAATAACTCACTTTTTTGAAAATAAAGTTCCTGACTCTGGTGTGTTGGCTTTAGGAGTTGAGCCTATAGTCGCTGCACTGCTCGACTGTAGTACAGTTACCCATACTTCCTGACTTGGCAAATTGATGTGGTCAGTTGACATTTCTGAAAGTGTGCAAACTTTGTGGTGCCGCAAAGCCCTATGCCCGCATAGTCCTTTTATTTTTAACACTGTTGCCAATGCCACCCCTCCACAGCATACACATGGGGCACATTTATGGCCTGGCATTCCAACCTACTATTGCTAGACACCAGTCTGCTTTAGTTGTACAGTTACTGAGATAGGCCACCAAATGCACTTGCCAGCTAGATGATGGGAGATTCCACTCTCAAAAATGTCAGTGTATGAACTGAAAGACTTGCACCGCCAGCAGGTTAGACCCGCAGCAGAATTTTGACCTTTTCATAGACCCTGGGTTATAGGTTTGAACTCTCAGGTGACTGAACACTGGCAATTTTTCCAGGACAAGCCCCCTCCCTATATTTACTCCACCCCTCAATTTTGTAGCAAGCAATGCAGAGTAACCAAGGAATTGAAGGGAGGGCCGTCCGTGTCTTCAAAGTTTTGGAATTTACAGGTAAAATTAAGATACCTCTCATCTTCATCATAAATTACATAACACAGGCAAAGAACTCAGACCCTGAAACATCCAAAAGCAATGAAGAAGAGTGGGCAACAACTAAGCAAACTAAGAACTGTGCCAATAGCCCTAGAACAGAAAAAGACCAAACTTTGAAGTACTGCTGTAGGAACCATGCACAGCTGGGCAACTAAAGCCTGGTGCTGAAATGCCTAGAAACTCCCACCGATCTGTGGAATGCACATGTAAAAGCATGGGAGGTTTGTTCTAGGGAGAGTAAGCGCTAACAATCAGAGTACTCATTCATCTTGTGATGGTGGACTTGGAAGCAGGATGTCCCCTGTAAGGTCCGGAGAACAGGACGAAATAGTGAATCTGTCTTTCTGACCAAAGCTGTAGCTTTGAAGTAAACTTTAATGGCTCTGACTATCTCCAGACAATGAGGAGAAATTCCTTTAGGATGCTTTGGAGCAGGGCATGAAAATGGTAAGACTAGGTCCTCATTGAAGTGGAAGACTGATACCACCTTAAGGAGAATGGAGGGTCTTGTGCCTAAGACAACCATGCCTGTGTGCAGTATGAGAAACGGCTCTTTACAGGAGAGGGCCGGCAAATCAGACACGTCTGACCAATTTTTTAGGAACCAAACTGGCTACTTGGCAGGAGAGATCTTCTAAAATAGTATCCCTGATAGGTTCAAGTGGTTTCTGCAGGGTAGAGAGAACGAAGTTGGGATTCCAAAGAAGCATAAGGTGCTGCAATTGGAGCTTTATGCATGATACACCTTGAAGAAAGTTTTTAATTTTTTAATTTATTTTTTTTTAACAAGGGAGAGTGAAGCCCAAGGTCATTAAAATAGAATGGACAGGACTGAGACCAGTTCTTTCAGTGTGCTTAAGGCCAGGTTCTGGTTAAGATTGGATTTTAGCATGAGTAATCTCTGGAACTGAAGTGCTGTATACACACTAGGCAAGGAAGGACTCCCAATTATGATACTAGATCTTCCAGATATCCGCTTTTTCTTTCTTACTGGGCATGCCTTTTTGAGCAGAGGCAGTACAGTGGAAGGTGTAGATTAGCCTAAACTGAGATCATGGAATTATCAAGGCATTTGTGGCTAGGGCAAGAGGATGCTTAGTCCTGGCTAAAAACAAATTAAATGTGTTGTTCAATCTGGAAGCTAGGATGACTATAGCCAGAGTCCCCCATTTCTGAAAAATACGTCTGGGAGAAGGGCCATTTCCCCTTAACCACTTGCTTAGTGGGCACCTAAAACCCCCTCCTGCCCAGACCAATTTTCAGCTTTTAGCACTGTCACACCTTGAATGACAATTTTGCAGTCATACAACACTGTAACCAAATTACATTTTTACCATTCCCCCCCCACAAATAGAGCTTTATTTTGGTGGTATTTGATCACCTCTGTTTTTTTATGCTTTTATAAAAAAAAGACAGAATAAAAAAAAAATACAAATCGGTTTTATATTTTGTTATTAAATTTTGCAAACAGGTAATTTTTCTCCTTCATTGATGTACGCTGATGAGGCTACATTTATGGGCACCGATAGGCAGCACTTCTAGGTGGCACTGATGAGGCACCACTGATGGGCATGGATAGGTGGTACTCGTGGGCATTGATAGGTGGCACTGATGTACTTGTGGGCACTGATTGGTGGACATTGTGGGCACATATGAAACGGTTTCACCTCTCCCTGCTCTGGACCGATTTCGGCGTGAGAATAAAAAAAAAAATAAAAAAAAAAAAGGATTACCAATTCTCTGTTTACATCACGTGATCAGCCGTCATTGGCTAACAGCTGATCACATGGTATGGAGTCAGGATCGTCCCCTTACTCCAATCTGTGATCACCCGAGTCTCCCGTGCTGTGCGCTCCCTGCAGGGACGTCTATTGATGCCCCCCCGGTAAAGCAGATCCACGCTGTAGCAGTCATTCAGCTATAGCACGGGTCTGAAGGAGTTAATCCACTCCTTGGGTGAGAACTGGAGACATCACTTCCAGTTAGATTATCTGGCTTTCCTCCTTTAAGACTGAGTGACTACAATGTCTGACTGCACCATGATTGGCGCCCTTCCAGAAAGGGGATCCCAAATTGTAGAACCAACTGAACAGCTTTGAGCTTCAGAATGTTGATAGAGAGCTTGGCTTCCACCAGTGACCATGTTCCTTAGACACTGGGACCCTGGGACACTCCTCCCCAGGATAAGACTAGCATTTATCACTTTTCTGTAACAGGGAAGGAAAAGCCTTTCTATTCTTAAACGCAAAATGGTAAAGCCTTGAAAGAGGCTACCATGAGGCTTAGAACTCTTGTGAAGAGTCTCACGGTGTGATGTCTTTTTGACCTCAATAATCAAGCCTGGGCTCTAATAGAAAGATTTTTATTTTCTGGAAGGAACACCTTAGCTTGGATTGTATCCGGACTCCAGTATCCAGTGTTCCAGACAATGAGGATTCTGGAGAGCAGTTGTTTTTTTTTTTTTTAATTGATCGCCCATCAAAAACCTGGAGCATCTGAATTGTCCTGTGGACACTTGCTGACAGCTGGATGACAGATGGCCGATGAAGGGAGGTCATCCAGATAGCATGTGACCTGTATGCCCGGCATTCTGAGAAGGGCAAGAATAGGGGCTTGTACCTTTGGTCTTTCCTCTGCTTCCAGATTATTCACAAAGTGCAGTGTGACAAACTGGAAGTGATAGTCTGCCACCGCAAAGCACAGGAAGTGACAATGAAGATAAATTAGAACACAGACAGGCACTTTGGAAGTTTATGGATGCCATGCATTTCACTCATCCAAGAAATGTAATTACCAACATTGCAAATTCCATGTGAAATTTTGAAATCTGAAGATATTTGTTGGGTGATGTTCGATCCAATATATGAGGACTGCCCCCATTGCGTTTTGGTACCATAAACAGGTGTGAACAGAATTCTTTGAACACAAGACATGAGATGGTTCAGGACATTCTGAAAAATGTGACTATCCTTGGGGATTTTTTTGGTTGATTTGAAAGGAGGAAGCAGTAAGGGGGTAGAGTTTTGAATACTATTTTGTAAGCCTTTGAAACCATGGCTCTGGGACATCTGACGCAGAGAGAGACAAACGGTCAAGCCGTCATTCTTAGGAGTCAGAGGTCCCATTCATTGGCAAGAAAGGCTTTGAGGAAAACTTGCTGGGCCTTGCAAACCAAGTCTTGCGCCAAAAAGAAGGACTGAACTTAGGTTCTGAAGTTGAAGCCTGGGTAGAGCGGTTAGGTGCTCTGTATTTTTAGGTGGTAGAGGTTCCTGGGGAGGGAGGTTTTGGGGGAAAAAAAAATCCTTCCTGATGCCCAGGAGGCAGATACTACCTGATCAACAATTCCTAGTGTTATTCCCTCTACATATTTATATCAAGTTATATTTTGTGCATTTAGTGATGCATCTGAAACAATCAGCTAAGCTGACCAACACTAGTTCGTGAGAGAGTCTATTCCACATTTTACTGTGAAGACTTTCCATATGTGGAGGTTAAATCTCTTTTCCTCCAGACTTAAATAGTGCTCCCTTGTCCTTTGTAATGACCTGAAAGTGGAGAACATAAAACCAAGTTTGCAATATGGACTACCTAGGTATTTACACATGGTGGTCATACCCCCTTTACAGTTTAAAAATTTACATTTCTCTCTGGCATCTAAACCTCCTAATACAAGAAAGTATTTTGATAGTTTTGAAAGTTTTTGCAGGTCTCTTTATACTCAAAAGGGGCTTTGCGAGACAGAAGAGAATCCAGATGAACAATGCAAAGGCTTTTGAGGAGGTCAGTATTGAGTTTTTCCACAATAGTAAGAATGCTGTGTGAAGCTTCTGCTTCAATATAGTGACAACTTAGAGGAGAGGAATTTTCTGCAGCTTCCTCCAGTACTGCCTCAATGTCCTTTGCATCCCCTTCTGTATCTGCCTTGTCTAGAGCAGGAATATTGGGATCCACCTCTGGATGAGAAAACGGGAGTGGGAGAACAGACATGACGTTTTTTGAACCTTTATTAATGCCGCTATTTGTCCAAGGAATTGTAACAGATGCAAAAAGTCATGCTTTTGTCAAATAGGCCACTTGCTGTGTACCTGAAATAGAGGTAGAATCGGACACATAGACCAACGCGAGAGATTTTCTGTTCTGATGTAAGGACACATCGTCACTTAGAGATTGAGTGTTGTGTGGTTCTTTGGCAGAGAGATTGATCATCTGTAGTTTTGCAATAACTCCTTTTTGCTTGGTCTTCACCATAGCTACGTGTAAGTATAATTCTCTCTGCTATTCACACAGTAAGATATGGAATATAGGGGTGTTTCCAGATGGGCAACGTAGCAAACCAGTTGTATAATGTCCTGTAGGGAATCCTTAAGGCTGGATTCACACCTATGCATTTTTCATGCTTTTTGCAGATTTGCACTACAGTCCATTTAAAATGGTTTCCTATGGAACACGTTCTGTAGTGCAAATCTGCAAAATGCAAAAAGCACTAAACTTTCTTTTCATTAGAACTGAATGAAATGAGCAGTCCAGGCATTGATCATACCTCTTTACCATGTTGCTCTGTTGTCTGCAGATCCCCTGCTATTCTGGGTTTAGTTGTAGCTTTATGTCATGTGACACTCTGTATAGCCTGCTGATGGACTCTGTCCTTTCCACACCCCCGTTTGTAGTCTTCGAGACTCTGTAAATGATGCAACTTAGATGCTAGTTATAGCGGCACTTTTTGGCTGGGGGGGGTTAAGCATGCCCCGCTAGCTGCAGAAGAAAGGGTTAATACCGCCCGCAATGTGACGCTGCCGAAGAGCTGCAGGCGCTTCGGCTACGTTGCCCATTAATTTGAATGGGTAGAGCAACGTGGAAGCGGTGCATACACCGCTCCCACCCCAAAGATGCTGCTTGCAGGACACTTTTTCTCATCCTGCAAGCGCACCGCCCCAGTGTGAAAGCACTCGGGCTTTCACATTATGGTGGCTTAAGAGTTGCTTTTCAGGTGCTATTTTTAGCGCTAAAATGCCTGAAAGGCACCCCAGTGTGAAAGGGGTCTAATAGCCCTTCCTCTATAGTCTTGCAGTAAGCCATTATTCTTTGGCATGATGCAAGACAGGAATGACACAGGAGGAGGTATGACACATGTACATCTTTCATCACCCACAGTAACCCTAGGACCCACCCACATCAACTTCCAGAACTGGTACAAGGGAATCCGATAGCCGCCCTGAAGCTATAGGCTCAAAGGATTATGGGAGATGTAGTATCAGGACTGGAAAAGGAAGGAAACATGAAGTCAGAGAACTATGAAACTCAGCCAGGAGTAGAAACCTGCTGTACATTGCTAAAGAAGGTAAATTGTACAGAAAACTGACAGTGGGGTTGGGATTCATTTACATGCACAATTCATCTGTTTTGGGGTGTAAAAGCTGGAGTTCTTCTTTAACCAGTTGCCGACCGGCGCACGCTGATGTACGTCGGCAGAATGGCACGGGCAGGCATATTGGCGTACAGGTACGTCCAATCTTCAATGCCGCCCCCGGCCATCGCGAGCGCGGACTCTATCGCCGCGGGCATACCCACGATCGGCTCACGGGACGGCTGAATGGAGGAAATGCCGTGTAAACAGCATTTCCCCATTCTGCCTAGCAACTAGTGATGCTAATCTCTGCTCCATGTGATTGGAGCAGAGATCAGTGTTCACTAAATGAAAGCCCAGCCCCCACACAGTTAGTAACACATCCCTAGGAACACACCCCTAGGAACACTTAACCCCTACACTGCCACCCACTGGTTAACCCCTTCATTACCAGTGTCATTTACACAGGAATCACTGCATTTATATAGCAGTGATTACTGTATAAATGACAATGGTCCCAAAAATGGGTCAAAAATGTCCGATGCGTCCGCCGCAATGTCGCAGTCACAATAAAAATCGTTGATCACTGCCATTACTAGTAAAAAAATAAAATAAATAAAATTATTAATAAAAATGCCATAAAACTATCCCTATTTTGTAAACACTATAACTTTTGCGCAAACCAATCAATAATTGCTTATTGCGATTTTTTTAAAACCAAAAATATGTAGAAGAATACGTATCGGCCTAAACTGAGGGAAAAAAAAATGTTTTTTTTTATATATTTTTGGGGGATATTATGACAAAAAGTAAAAAATAATGCGTTTTTTTTCAAAATTGTCGCTCTATTTTTGTTTATAGCGCAAAAAATAAAAACCGCAGGGGTGATCAAATACCACCAAAAGAAAGCTCTATTTGTGGGGAAAAAAAGGACGTCAATTGTTGTTTGGGAGCCACGTCGCACGACCACGCAATTGTCAGTTAAAGCGACGCAGTGCCAAATCGCAAAAAGTGGTCTGGTCTTTGACCAGCAAAATGGCCCGGTCTGCAAGTGGTTAAAGGGAATAGGGAGGGAGGAAGCACCTGATTACCTTATAAGGGCTTAAAGGGTTTGTAAAGATAAAAATGTTTAACCTATTACTACTCTGTTACATACTGATTTCTAATAATTTGATGATTTCCTCCAAAAATATTTTATTACCTGTTAAATTTGTATGCAATAATCATACTCCTGCTATCCTCCAGCGATTCTCTCCTCTACTTCTGGGTTTGCGGTGTGCGTACATTAAAGCGTTGTCACGGCAACCATGGAACTACATTTCCCATTGTGCTTAGCGGCACCGCGCATGTGCAGTGCCCTTTTTGTATATTTCATCTAACAAGAACGAGCAACATTCTCGTTCACACGCATAGCCCCACCTACTAACCCCCAGCCCGTGTCTCTGTGATACGTAGAGCGCGTCTCCAAGCAGAGCTGTAGTCCTAGGGAGGAGGGGGGGGGGGGGCGAGCACAATCCCTCACCACCAGGCAAAACGGCTCGACTGATGGCGATAAGCTTCATGAAGACCAACAGGAAGTGGGGATTTCAAACAAGGATTAGTGACATTTATCACAATCAAAGGAACAGGTAAGTGTTTACCTGTATACCTTTTAAACTCCTTTAAGGTGGACCTGGTGGTAAAAAAAAAAAAAAAAAATGGTTAAAGCTAATGGTAATTTTCTATGTGAAGAAGATGTCCATTACCTTAAGACACTAGCAACAGAATGGGGTAGGGTTATAGGAGGCATATTCTCAAAGGCTTTGCCAGCGCCCAATCAACCGAATCCACACAGTCTATGAAAACTTTGCCTGTGTCCTGTACTGTACAATGTACAATTGAGATATACAGTGCCTTGCGAAAGTATTCGGCCCCCTTGAACTTTTCAACCTTTTGCCACATTTCAGGCTTCAAACATAAAGATATAACATTTTTATTTTTTGTGAAGAATCACCAACAAGTGGGACACAATTTTGAAGTGGAATGAAATCTATTGGATTTTTGAAACTTTTTTAACTAATAAAAAAATGAAAAGTGGAGCGTGCAAAATTATTCGGCCCCCTTGCGTTAATACTTTGTAGAGCCACCTTTTGCTGCGATTACAGCTGCAAGTCGCTTGGGGTATGTCTCTATCAGTTTTGCACATCGAGAGACTGAAATTCTTGCCCATTCTTCCTTGCAAAACAGCTCGAGCTCAGTGAGGTTGGATGGAGAGCGTTTGTGAACAGCAGTTTTCAGATCTTTCCACATATTCTCGATTGGATTCAGGTCTGGACTTTGACTTGGCCATTCTAACACCTGGATACGTTTATTTGTGAACCATTCCTTTGTAGATTTTGCTGTATGTTTGGGATCATTGTCTTGTTGGAAGATAAATCTCTGTCCCAGTTTCAGGTCTTTTGCAGACTCCAACAGGTTTTCATCCAGAATGGTCCTGTATTTGGCTGCATCCATCTTCCCCTCAATTTTAACCATCTTCCCTGTGCTGAAGAAAAGCAGGCCCAAACCATGATGCTGCCACCACCATGTTTGACAGTGGGGATGGTGTGTTGAGGGTGATGAGCTGTGTTGCTTTTACGCCAAACATATCGTTTTGCAAGTTCGATTTTTTTTTCATCTGACCAGAGCACCTTCTTCCACATGTTTGGTGTGTCTCCCAGGTGGCTTGTGGCAAACTTTAGACGAGACTTTTTATGGATATCTTTGAGAAATGGCTTTCTTCTTGCCACTCTTCTATAAAGGCCAGATTTGTGCAGTGTACGACTGATTGTTGTCCTATGGACAGACTCTCCCACCTCAGCTGTAGTTCTCTGCAATTCATCCAGAGTGATCATGGGCCTATTGGCTGCATTTCTGATCACACTTCTCCTTGTCTGAGCTGAAAGTTTAGAGGGACGGCCAGGTCTTGGTAGATTTGCAGTGGTCTGATACTCCTTCCATTTCAAAATAATCGCTTGCACAGTGCTCCTTGGGAGGTTTAAAGCTTGGGAAATCTTTTTGTATCCAAATCCGGCTTTAAACTTCTCCACAACAGTATTACAGACCTGCCTGGTGTGTTCCTTGGTCTTCATGATGCTCTTTGCGCTTTCAACAGAACCCTGAGACTGTCACAGAGCAGGTCCACATAGGTGGATTCTATTTATCACCATCAGTCATTTAGGACAACATTGGATCATTCAGAGATCCTCACTGAACTTCTGGAGTGAGTTTGCTGCACTGAAAGTAAAGGAGCCGAATAATTTTGCACGCACCACTTTTCAGTTTTTTATTTGCTAAAAAAGTTTAAAATATCCAATAGATTTCGTTCCACTTCACAATTGTGTCCCACTTGTTGGTGATTCTTCACAAAAAATTAAAATGTTATATCTTTATGTTTGAAGCCTGAAATGTGGCAAAAGGTTGAAAAGTTCAAGGGGGCCGAATACTTTCGCAAGGCACTGTAGGTAATACTAAGTCTGGTTTACAAGCACTGTGCAAGAAATTAGTTACTGATCGAAAATATTCCCTGCCTGCAGGCCAAAATAAAAAGGTTTTACTGACCTACAATTACAAAACTGACTATAAAGGAATTTTCAATGTTACATAAATTAACGCAATTTGCGTTTTCCTTAACCACTTGACAACTGGGCACTTAAACCTCCCTCGTGACCAGACCAATTTTCAGCTTTCAGTGCTCTCACATTTTGAATGACAATTACTCAGTCATGTAATACTGTACCCAAATGATTTTTTTTGTCCTTTTTTTCATACAAATAGAATTTTCTTTTGGTGGTACTTGATCACCTCTGGGTTTTTTATTTTTTTGCGCTATAAATGAAAACAGACCAACATTTTTGAAAAAAAAAATAAAAAAATAAAAAAAAAACAACACCACCACCACACATTTTTCGTTGTTTCTGTGATAAAATTTGGCAAATTATACATTTTTCTTCATAAATTTTGGCCACAATTCATACCGCTACATATCTTTGGTAAAAATAACCCAGTTTAGTGGATATTATTTGGTCCTTGTGAAAGTTAGTGTCTACAAGCTGTGGTGCAAATCATAAAAAAATTGATCACACCTGATGTACTGGTGGCCTATCTCATTTCTTGCGACCCTAACAAGCCAGGAAAGTACAAATACCCCCTTTTTTGAAAGTAGACATTCCAAAGTATTTAGTAAGATGCATGGTGAGGCTTTTTGATGTTGTAATTTTTTCCCACAATTCCTTCCAAAACGAAGATTTTTTTTCCACAAAATTGTCATTGCAATAGGTTATTTCTCTCACATGGCATGTGCATACCACAAATGATGCCCCAAAATACATTCGGCTACTCCTCCTGAGTATTACGATACCACATGTGTGGTACTTTTTCACAGCCTAGCCACTTAGAGAGGCCCGAAATGCAGGGAGCACCATCAGGTGTTTTAGGAGCATAAATTACACATCTAACCTCTTGACTACCCATTACACTTTTGAATGGCACTAATATGTGGCACTGATAGATGGCACCAATACATGGCACTGATGAAACGTGACACTGATGACAGATGACAGATGGCACTAATAGGTGGCACAGATGACACGTGACACTGATGACACTTATACGTGGGACTGGGGACAGATGGCACTGACAGGTACTGTGGGCACTTTATTCTCTCCCCCCCTTTTTTCTTTTCTTACACTCACAAGCTGCAGCCATTCGCTCTCCCTCCTCACATGCTGTCTGTGCGAGGAGGGAGAGCCAGCAATGAGAGATGATCTCATATATTTACATATGAGATAGTCTCCCATTGGACACTCAGATCGAGTGCTAAATGGCCGCTGCGATTGGCCATTTAGCACGATCTGTGATTGGCTGTGTCCAAGGGGTAGTAAACAGGAGGATGTCCAGGGACGCCCTCCCGGCAATTGGAGTCCACGCTGTAGCCCTCTTTTGGCTATAGCGCGGACACCTAGTGGTTAAATATCAAGTCCACATCTCATCGTTTTATCTGTTCATTAGATGTTCATTATCTGTAGTAGATATCAGAAAAGCGTTTGACCACCAACAAGAATTTACAATACAAATATCAAACAATTTTTTTATAGCAGCCAGAAGTGATCATGTTCTGCCAGCAGGGGAGGATCCCTGCTGGAACACAAAAAAACTCTGCTGGCAGAAAACACAGCAGGAGAAATTGCTCCTTCATAACTGAATGTGTTGTGTTCCACCAGCTTTACTCTTTCAGTTTCGACATAATGAATTTTCGGAGCATTTGAGAAAATCTGATTTGCTAGTCAGGCTACTGTGTAGGTACCATGTATCAGCAAACAAAGCTAGGCACTACAGGAAAATCAAATTGATACAAGGAGAAAACACAATAGGCCCAAAATCAATTTACAATAAGAAAACGCTTGAAAAATGTGACTGGATTAATACCTGCTTAATAGGTGTGTTGAAAATAACCGGATAATCGATGCATCGCAATTTAGCCTTGAACTATTCTGCATCGATGCTGAGAATGGCTGAATTGCGATTGCATCAATTATGTCATTGGCCCGTCCGAGCCGCCCTCTCTTTGTCTAAATGTGTCGCATGAAACTTGGATCTGGAATGCCCTAGCAGTCACTAACAAAGTTCCATCTCCTATGCCAGCTATTACGATAGACGGCACAGTGATCCAATGCCGGGAAATTTAATCAGTGTGACATGTATTAAAGAAGCTGGTCTATAAGACAGGATTTTGTTGACAGCGGCCGCAATTTGAAGGGGTCGTAAAGGTAAATGTTTTTTCACCTTAATGCATTCTATGCATTAAGGTGAAAAAACATCTGACAGTGCCTGCGCCCCCAGCCCCCCCGTTTTACTTACCTCACCCCTCGAAAGTCCCGCGCTCGTCCCCCGACGTCCTTTCCACCATTCAGCCTGGCCGCTGATTGGCTGGAGTGGATGGATGGAAAGCAGCGCAGCCATTGGCTCGCGCTGCTGTCAATCACATCCACTGACGCGGAGCGCTGGGGGGCGGGGCCGTGTGATACAGCGAGCGGCTATAGCCGCCGGCTGTATCACGGGAGCGCGCCCGCAGATGCTTCTCACCATGCGAGGGAGCTCGCATGAACGTGAGAAGCACCTGCGGGAGGAAGCCGAGACAGCTGCCGAGGGACCCCAGAAGAGCAGGTTCGGGGCCATTCTGTGCAAAACGAGCTGCACAGTGGAGGTAAGTATAACATGTTTGTTATTTAAAAAAAAATAAAAAATCACTTTACAATCCCTTTAAATCCATGCTCCGTGTCACAGTGGGAGATCCTTGCTCTGTATAATCTCGGCACTGGTGAGGCTGCATTGATGTTGCTGCACTGATGGGCACATATAAAGTTGCACTGATGGGTTTTTGATAAAAAAAACATGGGCAGTAAATCGTGAGGCATTGCGGAATCTAATTAGTCACAGGATAATTGTAATCAAAACGGGAGACCAATTCTTAACAACTCTGGAACAGCAGAACAGAAAAATATAGCCTATAAAATGTATTGTTGGATACAAAAGAAAAATAAATACCTGGTTGGTTTGTATTGTGCCAATATTTGAAGTTGGACTGGAGGTTTGTAGTGAATTGGGCATTTCATGCAATGCTTGTGGTCCTTGTAGAGATGCAATTTTGTTCTCATTTAGCTGCTTGTTAAGCCAAGAAATTACTAGAGAGACGATAATATATATATATGTGAATTTTCGTTACCAATTCAATTTACTTAACATTTCAGAAAAAGTCAAACATTTGATTCTCTTACAAAATTGACAAATTATATGGCATTTAAAAGATTTAGAATATAGAAAATACAACAGCCAGGGCTATAGTTAAAGTGTTACTAAACTTAGGACCCTGTATCAACTATAATCGTGTCTCCCACAGTGCATAGAACATGGAAATGTAAATTATTTTACTAAATATAAACTGCTAAAAACCCTCTCTCATCCGCAGTATATAGCAGTCTTGTGACTTCTATCAGTGTCTGGCAGAGCACAGGTTAAAGCTTGTAGGAGGAATTTTCAGTCTCCTCTGACTGTCCTGTGGGACTGCATAACCCCTGACCCTCTGTCTGGACAGTGCTGATTGACCCTGTGCCGTTCACATGCACCCTTCCAAAAAAAGTGGGTGTAGCAACACTTTAAATCTATTATCCAACTTGGTATGGTGGTGTGTGTATCACTCCTGCACAAAGTGTCACGCTGGCAATAAGACTTTGGCACTTGTACATGGGCACCACTTCTTCTAACAAGACCACCTGACACCTTCGCCATCTTCTCACCATGCCTTCTCTGCTCTACTCTTTCAGGTAACTGCACTGATCTTCCCTGCAACACAAAGTCACTCTACCTGTCTGCGATTTTCAAACCTGACTCCTCTTTATACCCTCTGGTAACTGCACTGATCTTCCCTGCAACACAAAGTCACTCTACCTGTCTGCGATTTTCAAACCTGACTCCTCTTCATACCCTCTGGTAACTGCACTGATCTTCCCTGCAACACAAAGTCGCCCTACCTGTCTGCAATTTACTAAGAATTTGAAACTACTGCCTATATTTGTTTTTTGAAAGTGTCACTTATTTTGTATTATTCTGCCCTGAATAAGATCAAACATTTCACCTTGTTCTGTTGCCCCCTCTTGCACTGCACTCTGTCCAGGCCAGTTGAATAATTTTGAATCATCCCCCCCCCCCCCCCCACACCTTCCCAGTATAAATGTAGTTCATTTCTTGGGACGGCTGGTGAGAGTTTAGGCTGGTCACTCCTTGCACAAAGTGTCACGCCGGCAACAAGTTTTGGCACTTGTATGTACATGGGCACTTTGACTAAGGCACTGCTACAAAAAAGTAAGTACAGACATTATTGTTTCACTGCTATTTGGCAGGAAGTTCCTCTTAAAACTCCAACTTACCTCAGGCTTCATTCTATTAACTTCTCCCCACCCTCCAACATGCTCCCACTAATCTTTGTTATAACGTCCTCTCTCCTAAAACTCAAATTTCTTTATCCCCACTCTCCAGCCCCCAATCTGTACATATCTCCCTCTCTTCTGTCCACTCAATATCACTCCAAATACCACCTCCTGCTCATTCTAAGCCCACACAGTATCACCACGTCCATTCCACCACAGCATCTGCCCTCCTATAAATCCCACTCCCGCCTTACCACCCTCACCCTCCTACTACTCCTAATGTCTGGGGACATCGCACCAAACCCCGGCCCTCTCACACCCAATTCCCACCTCCAACAGTCGTAAGTCCCACCTTCTCATCCCAATTCCCCAAGTCAGCCCCCCTCTTTCATGTGACCTCTGGAATGCCCGCTCAGTCACCTTAATCTATTTGCTATAACCAAAACCTGGCTCCAGGAATTCAACACTACCTCTCCAGCTGCCCTGTCCCACAGTGGCCTCCTTTGGACTCACTCCACCAGACCCAGTGGATGAAAAGGAGTTGGTGTCAGACTTCTCTCCACACAATGCACCTTCCAGGTACTTCCCCCCACACCTCCCTGTTTCCCTTTGCTCTTATGAAATGCACTGTATTCGTCTTTTCTCTCCAGTTTGTCTGAGGGTCACAGTCATTTATCGGCCTCCTGGACCAGTGTCACGCTTTCTGGGTGACTTCTCTGCATGGCTACCCTATTTTCTCTCATCTGAAGTGCCTGCCATCATCCTAGGTGACTTTAACATTCCAATCAATGTTAATACTGCTACAACTTCTAAACTGCTCAACCTAACCTCCTCATTTAACCTAACACAATGGACACAAACCACCACTCACTCCAACGGCAACAGTCTCAACCTCATTTTCCCATAGCTGCACTCCCTGCAATCTCTCCAACACACCCTTTCCTCTCTGATCACAACCTTATCCATTTCACTCTCTCCTGGTCTCCTACATCCCATGCTGCCAACTCACAAACCACTACCCGCAGAAACCTTTGCAACCTCAACCCTTCCCTTCTTCACTCTGCTACTGATGGGCTTTATGACAAAATCGCACCCCTGTCCTGCCCAGACCTAACCACTTCCATCCTCCCTAGATGAACTTGCTCCTCTTTCTACATGTAGGCCCCATCTGCCCCAACCCTGGCAATCAGATGACACCAGAAGTCTCAAGAGACACAGCCGTGCTCTTGAGCGAGCATGGTGTAAATCTAAGTCCCTGCAAGACTTTACCTTCTACAAATCTGCTCTTCTCAAATACAACTCCTGCTTCCACACTGTTAAACAAACCCATTACAACAATCTCATCAAAACCCTCTCATCCAAACCTTGTCAACTCTTTTCTACCTTTAATTCCTTACTTCACCCCCCACTGCCCCCACCCACCAACTTGCTTACCGCTCAACAGATTGCCAACCATTTCAATAGCAAAAATCTACACAATTCGGAAGGCAATATCCAGCATTCAACTTCCTCCCCAACACAATAGGTCCAAAACCACACTCAATACTTTCCTCTTTTTGCCCAGTTACCACAGATGAAGTTGATAAACTCCTCTCCATGGCCCACCTCACTACCTATTCCCTGGACCCTGCCCCCTCACAATTACTGCGACCACTTTCCCACTCTATCCTCAACTCCCTAACCCACATCTTCAACCTCTCCCTCTCCTCCGGCACCTTTCCTTCCCCACTCAAACATGCACTGGTTACCCCCATACTCAAAAAACCCTCACTATACCCCACCTGTTTGAATAACTTAAGACCCATCTCCCTGCTCCCGTTTGCCTCCAAGCTCATCAAACGCCTTGTCCATGACCGAATGAGTCGCTACCTCATGGACAACAACCTTCTCGACCCCCTACAGTCTGGTTTCTGCCCACAACATTCTACTGAAAGTGCTCTTCTAAAACTCACCAATGACCTATCTGCTAAAACCAATGGGCAATACTCCATACTCCTACTTTTAGACCTCTCTGCCTTTGACACAGTTGACCACTTGCTCCTCCTCATCAAATTACACTCCCTTGGCCTCCATGATTCTGCTTTATCCTGGTTCTCCTCCTACCTATTTCAGCGCACTTTCAGGGTCACTTATAACTCCATTTCCTCCGCACCCCTTCCTCTTTCTGTTGGGGTACCCCAAGGTTCCATCCTTGGGGCCCCTCCTATTCTCGTTTTATACCTCTTTTCTGGGCCAGTTGATACCACCTCTATGCCGATGACACCCAGATCTATCTCTCCACTCCTCAACTCGCCCCCTCGATCCCCTTACAGATCTCAAACTTACTGAATGACATCAGTATGGATAAGGACTCTGACCTCTCCTTCAGCCCCCATATCCAATCACTGGCTTCCTGCCGCCTTCACCTCTGCAATATCTCCAGAATTAGACCCTTCCTGACTAATGACACCACAAAGCAACTCATTCACTCCTTGATTATTTCCCACCTTGACTACTGCAACTCTCTCCTTAATGGCTTACCCTTAAGAAGGCTATCCCCCCTTCAGTCTATTATGAATGCTGCTGCTAGACTAATACACCTCACTAATCGATCCGTGACTGACGCCCCTCGCTGCCAATCCTTTCACTGACTTCCCGTACCCAACTGTGTAAAATTCAAAATGCCAACCATAACATACAAAGCCATCCACAACATAGCCCCCATCTACATCACCAACCTCATCTGCAGATATCGCCCAAATCTTCCCCTTCGCTCGTCCCAGGACCTCCTGCTCTCTAGGTCCATTGTTACCTCTTCCCATGCTCACCTTCAGGACTCCTCCAGAGTGTCTCCCTTCCTCTGAAACTCCCTGCCCCAGTCTGTCTGATCAGCCCCTACCCTGTCCACCTTTAGGAGAGCCCTGAAAACTCACTTATTCAGGGAAGCAGCCTCACACCCACATAACTGTCCCCGAGCCACCCCCATCAAATCATTCTCTGCAGCTATTACCTTTGTACCACCACCCCCTCCCTTTAGAATATAAGCTCTACAAGCAGGGCCCTCCTGTATTGAACTGTACTGTAATTGTGTTGTCCCCCCTAATACATTGTAAAGCGCTGCATAAACTGTTGGAGCTATATAAATTGTGTATAATAATTATAATATATATGTAATGTAAACTGATGTTGGACTGACCAAGTGGATTTAAATCTCTGACAAGAAATATGAACAAAGCATCCCCTTCTATAGTGTGTACTTGTCTCAATCCAGAGCACTAAGTGTCATTTGATGGACAACCTCAATCTGTTGCTGTGTGCTTTGTGAAGGGGGTGTATCCCTTTCCTTCAATCAGCTCCCCGACCATCTGTTTTCTGAACGCTCAGACAGGTTTTCTACATTCTGGACTTTGAATGGCTTTAGAAGATAAATGGCTGCAGATAAACAGGTGCAAATTATATAGGAGTATTTGTTTAGTCTCTGTATCAACTGAGGCTGGTCACCTCACTGGGTATATGTAAGGGTTTACAACCACTTTAAAAGCCTTGCAATGCAAGGTAAAGTATATCTTCATATAGTGTGCACTGGCCTCAATTAATGCAACCTGCATGCATCACTTCTGGCAGTTTCTTACAACACAGAGCATTTCATGGTGACACTCCCTCTCCCTAGCGCACAGGAAATGGTTGCCTTATTGAAATAACCATGTAAAAGTTTCCCAGAAAGGCTGTGTAGAGCGGGTGTGACCTTCCAATTTCAGTCAGCTCTGTGTTTTGGAGTGTGACCACAGATCCCCGCACCCCATAAGCTGAGACATTTGATCTGCTGTGTGTAGTTTAGAGGGCTCTGAAGGAGAGAAGGTTGAAACCAAAAAGGTACAGCTTACGCGGAAGGATTTGCTTCACGATTATCCCCCGAGGCTGGTCATTTTAATGGTTTTATGTAAAGGATTATCATCACTCTAAAGCGTGCCACGAAATTAGCAATTAATGTGGCCAATGGTTGTTAACAATTAAATGTGCATGTATGCCCCAGAATCTTTGGATTACATGCAAAATCAAAACAAGTGGGGTGAACAATGAACTATATCAATGTCTGAATTAAAATCTGGCACTAATAATAATAGGCCAATGTCAAACAGAATAGTCAAGAGTCCTTATGCCAGACACAAGTGAGCTGTCTTGATTCCTGGACTGCTAGCATTTAAGATAAAAAATAAATAACTAAAAATGTCCCTCTGGGCCATGTGCGCATATAAAAGAATGTAACTGTAAATATCTTAGAGGGATGATTAAACATACATGGGTCTCTGATCCAAACATTTTTCAGCAGTTTCATATTTTTTAATAAAGATAAATACTGTTGCAACATACAGCAACAAGCATGTTGTGCGTGTCTTTTAAATTAAAAAATAAAAAACAAAAACATTAAACACTAAGCCATGCCACAAATTACTTATGATAAATCAGCAGGGTTCACAATGCCCATTTTGCTGCCAGCAAGCAAACATGCACTTTTGTAAAAATGGATTCTATGACTTGCATAATATATTGCACTGGGATAACATATAAATTCATATCTTATGAAGCAACATTACAAAGAAATATTTTTAATATTTTCAAATCTAATTTCTCTCACTCTTTGTGAACAGAGTCCACAAGGATCAATAGATACACATTGCATTCATACACCAGATGCATGTATAAAAGTCACAATTTTGAATTACATATTAAACAGTCATAAACAAGACACTCTTCATTTCTAAAAATCAAGTACTTGCTTTCAAGATCAATTAGGCAGCCCAATGAATTGTAAATGCCAAGATAAAATGTCATCTGGTGTCATCTCAACGCTACAACCTAGTTGGAAAATCAGGCTATACACCTTTGCAGGCCTGGACAAGGCACAAAGCATATGCACATTTGTTTGTTTTTTAATAAAAATTTGCTTGGTATAGACCATTACTGTTAAACATTTTCTGTAGACAATGCTGGGGAAAAAAAGCAAGAAAAACTGCTGCATATCTGTCTAACAAAATAAAAAATATATATATTTTACAGGAAACAAGTCAATATAGTCAAGTGTATCAAGAGACACCATGCCTCATTTAACAGTAAATAATGCCATAACAAATAGTTTTGTAACACTTGCCATTCTCATTAGTCTTCAGCAGCTGCTTGCTCTCTTCCAATTTCTCAACTGCGTTATCTAGCTTTTCTTGTATCTTTAAAACCTAAGAAAGACATTGTTTTTGAAAACAGGTGTAGATACAAGGGATAAAAATGCATTAGACACACACAAAGTATAAATAAACGTAAAATAAAAAATGTTTTATCTCGTAAACACCAGTCTGAAAGAGTATCAAGTTTAGTAGGCAAATTTACCAAGCATAACAAACGTGCCTGTTTGGAAAAATACACCAACATGTATGTAAACACAAGCACTGGCATTTACATGTGTATACCTGTATAAAGCATATTTTGTAGGTTTTATTCATATGGGTACATTTACACAGCAGCTGCTGGCTCCTGGGTGCTGCACACACAAAAATACAAAAAGTAGGTGTGCTGTCCCTTTAAAAATTCAGAAAAAAAACTGATACAGTAAATAATAAATTCATAGATGTGAATTTATTGGTAATAAAAAAAGGTGAAGCTGCGCTAAGGATGGAACCCGTACAAAGGGTGAAAAAGATGCCTCCACCTACAGACACACTGCTGCTTACCCGAACGATATGGTCCCTTATGACAGGGGACCCAGGAGCACAAGTGGCTTAAAGAGGAAGTAAACCCTGATGAGTTTACTTCCTCTTTCATTCCCTGCAAAGGCAAAGCATAATGGACTACTATGCATCGCATAGTAGCCCATTATGTGTCACTTACCTGACACAGGAGCCAGCGAAGTCACCGCTGTCCCCTGTAGTCCGCCGCATCCATCTTGTTGGTGGGGTCTCGCAGCTCCGCCGCTGTCATTCGGCGAAGCCGCGATGACGTCACTCCCGCGCATGGGAGCCGACACGCGCGGCTGCTCCGTCGTTGAGAATGCCGCGCTCAGTGCGCCGCTGTCTACGGCGCATGCGCCGTAGACAGCGGTGCCCGTTTTCGGGCAAATATCTCCTAAACCATATAGGTTTAGGAGATATTTCTTGGACCTACAGGTAAGCCTTAATCTAGGCTTACCTGTAGGTCAAAGTGGTTTGTAAGGGTTTACAACCACTTTAAAACCCAAGTGTTAGTGGCAGGCACCAAACCCCAGCAGCAGTAATCCTCATCTGATCCTCCTTCCTTCATTTTGTAGAAATTACCCTTCACCAACCAGGAATTGGTCCAGTCCTCTGCCTGCCGTAGCTCTCATGGGATCCTCTCCTGCTGCCAACACTGCTGAACTCTGCTCCACTGTTGAACCAACCTTCAATCTCCTGGTTAGTCTCTAATCAACCTTTGATCTCCTGTGTTCCCCACAGCACTTACTGTTTATTCCTGCTGAACACGGATCACTATTGCATCCTGTAATGAGTGGAGGTCAAACAGCTGGAATACATATAAATGTGTTTTTTGGTTTTTTATTTTACATTCAAAAGGATTTGTGAACCTGTTTGGCCAGTCTTGTGATTTACACCCTAAGACTAGCCAAACAGATTCACAAATCCTTTTGAATGTAACATTTAATAAAAACACATTTATATGTATTCCAGTTGTTTGACCTCCCCTCATTACAGGACGCAATAGTGATCAGAGTTCAGCAGGAATAAACAATAAGTCCTGTGGGGGACCCAGGAGATCGAAGATTGAAGGCTGATTAGAGACTAACCAGGAGATTGAAGGTGGGTTCAACAGTGGAGCAGAGTTCAGCAGTGTAGGCAGCAGGAGAGGATCCCATCAGAGCTATGGCAGGAAGAGGACTGGACCAATTCCTGGTTGGTGAAGGGTTTGGTGCCTGCCACTGAGATCCCAGGCTGGGTTTTAAGACACTCGTGCTCCTGCGTCCCCTGTCATAAGGGACCATATAGTTCCGGTAAGCGGCAGTGTTTCTGTAGGTGGAGGCATCTTTTTCACCCTGCACGGTTTCCATGGGGTTTTTGGAAGTTTGTCACCGTGATCAAGTTTTTCACCTATTGTGCATGGACTTATTTTGGATCAGTTTTTTTCATTTCCAGGCATCACATGTTTTATGGACTCACTTAGTGTTTTGATTTTTTTCTGTAAATCAGGATTCATTTGTTGATTATCACTAGGGATGAGCTTCGTGTTCGAGTCGAACGTACGTTCAACTCGAACATTGGCTGTTCGGCCGTTCGGCGAAATCCGAACTCTTGGTCCGTTCGCGTCAAAATTCGTATGGCGCGCACGGCCCACAATGCACTGCGATGCAATTGCAGCGCCAGCAGCGAGGAGAGCCATGATTGGCCACAGGCAGGATGCCTGTGGCCAATCATAGCTCAGGCTGTGTAGTGCACGCCCCACACTATATAAGGCCGCCTTTGAGGCGGCCTCGTGTAGTGTGTTGGCATCTGAAGCAGTGGGTGTTCTGTGTACCTTCAACACAGTTACACACCGATCGTTTTTGGCTGATTTCCTATCTTGCTCTTGTGTAGTGGTTATTGTCTGTGCCCTGACCGCAGTATACACCACTATATTCACCTCACCTATATAGCTAGTGATCTATCTTTAATAATAGAGCTTGCAGTCAGTAGTGTTAGGAGATAGTGCGTGCTGTCTGCATGCTCTGTACCCAGTACATACCGCTATAATCCACCTACATAGCTGTTCTCTATTTGAGCCCAATTGCCATTTGCAGGAGTTATTGGAAGTTGTGTGTGCCTCCAGCACAGCACAGTATACATCTGTATATACCCCTTTATCTCTGCTGTTTTCTGGTTATTGTCTGCGTGCCCTGACCCCAGTATACACCGCGATATTCACCTCAGCCTAAGGCCCAATTCTTCTGCCCCTGTTTAACAGGGGCGTTTAAGTACAATTTTTGATGCAATGCTTTGCAGCAGGGCTAATTCCAGCAAAAAAACTAGAGTATATGGAAGAGGTTGCAGTGTGGTGGCACCAGCAGCAGTGTCTAAGGCCAAATTTTTCTGCCCCTGTTTAACAGGGACATGTAATTACAATTCTTGATATAATATTTCACAGAAGGGGCCCCTTCCTGTGCCCACCCAGAGTAACGGTGAGGACTTATAGTGTTGTGGCACCAGCACCACAACCACCAAAGGTCAATTTTTCTACCACTGTTCAACAATGGCATGTAATTACAATTCTTGATATAATCGTTCACAGCAGGGCGCTCCAGCGGCCACCAAGAGTCACTTTGAGGGCTTACAATGTTGTGGCAAAACCAACACCTTGTTCCGCCATTTCTGCAGAGCATATTGGGCAGGCCCCTACTTTCAAACATCCAACTTACAAACATCAGACAGCAGCAAGTGAGATGAAAAAAGATGGACGACAAAACAAATTATACAGGGGTGATAACCCTTCCCTATGTTTTCCAAAAAGCTTAAAAATCGTTTTTTTGACTGGAGCTACACTTTAAAAATGTACCAGTTGAAAATTACAAACCGATTCAACTTAACACAACAAACCTACACAGTCCCTGTCTTGCTTGCACCGCCTGTATACTGCTGTTCTGAGTATATAGGGCCTGGGGGCCACACGCATTTCCTTTTTTTAATATGGGTACAGGGTTCCCCTTAATATGCGTACAAGACCCAAATAGGCTGGTAATGGGCAGGGAGGGCTACCCATGCCATTTTTCTCAATGATTTTTAACCATATTGCAGGAACCAGATATAACATTAAAAGCGCAAGCAGTTTTAAATGGTGTTATTTCCGTTTAATGTCATTTTGTGCAGGGACTGTTCTAAACACGGGAAACACGTGGCACTTCACAGGCATACTACAGACACCCCCCAGGCACCATATTTAAAGGAATATTGCACTTTTTTTTCACTTTAATCGTCATTAAAATAAGTGCTCCCGCCAAAACGGATGTTTTTAAAACTTTTTTTTGCATTGACCCATGTCCCCTGAGGCAGGAGTCAGGTCCCCAAAGCCTTTTTAGGACACTATCTTGCATATTAGCCGTTAAAATTATCACTTTCCATTTCGAACGTTCGAGTCCCATAGACTTCAATGGGGTTCTAACGTTCGTAACGAACGTGGGGTCCGTTCGAAAGTTCTGGTGCGAACCGAACCGGGGGGTGTTCGGCTCATCCCTCATTATCACATTTATGTCATATCCACTTAAGCCCCGGACCATTTTGCAGCTAAAGGACCAGGCCCCTTTTTGCGATTCGGCACTGCGTCGCTTTAACTGATAATTGCACGATCGTGAAACTTGGCTCCCAAACAAAATTGGCGTCTTTTTTTTTCCCCACAAATAGAGCTTTCTTTTGGTGGTATTTGATCGCCTCTGAAGTTTGTATTTTTTGCGCTATAAACAAAAATAGAGCGACAATTTTGAAAAAAAAATCAATATTTTTTACCTTTTGCTATAATAAATATCCCCCAAAAAATATTTAAAAAAAACATTTTTTACTTCAGTTTAGGCTGAAACCTATTCTTCTACATGTTTCTGGTGAAAAAAAAAAAAAAAAAAAAAAAACGCAATAAGCGTTTATTGATTGGTTTGCGCAAAAGTTACAGCATCTACAAAATAGGGGATAGTTTATGGCATTTTTATTAATAATTTTTTTTTACTAGTAATGGCGACTGTCAGCGATTTTTATTGTGACTGCGACATTATGGCGGACACGGACAATTTTGACACATTTTTGGGACCA
The DNA here is from genome assembly GCF_037356315.1 of Lithobates pipiens. Classification (NCBI taxonomy): domain Eukaryota; kingdom Metazoa; phylum Chordata; class Amphibia; order Anura; family Ranidae; genus Lithobates; species Lithobates pipiens. The sequence continues at coordinate 3,604,660 of NW_027507718.1, forward strand.
TAGGCATTAATACAGCGATCAGTGCGATTAAAAATGCATTGATTACTGAAAAATGTTACTGGTAGTGAAGCGGTTAACACTAGGGGGCAGCGTAGGGGTTAAGTGCGACCTAATGTGTGTTTTTTTTTACTGTAGGGGGCGTGGCTTGGCGTGTGACATCACTGATTGTCGTTCCCTATGACAGGGAACAGACTATCAGTGACAAGGTCACTTCTGCTCTGTGACTTGATCATGATTTATAAGAGCTATGAAATTGGGATGATTATGTACACTTATGATTTTGAACATATGCAAGTTATTGGTGTTTTATTATGAATTTTGAGAACTTGATGTTTATTGGCACTTCAAGATCTACACACCTATGAATTTATTAACTGACATTTTGATTTATAGTTCTTAAAGGGGCAGCACACCTACTTTTTGTACTGACAGTTATATATTTTGTATTCAGATATTAGATTGCTACAGTTCCTAGGAAGTTACAACAAACACAAGATTACGTTTATTAATCGCATCCCCATGCCAGGGCATTAAAAAGGAGCTATCATTACTGACCTGTTTTTAAAGGTGTATGCTCAAAGCACAGCATTGCTTAAAGCAGAACACTTTTTTTTTTTTGTATTTTTCATTTTATTAATTTGCAGTGGAAACATACATAAAATGTTAAGAGGTGTATGTCACTTTAACCACTTGCTTACTGGGCACTTAAACCCCCCTCAGTCCCAGACCAATTTTCAGCTTTCAGCACTAATGCACTTTGAATGACAATTGCGCGGGCATACAACACTGTACCCAAATGAAATTTTTATCATTTTTTTTCCCACAAATAGAGCTTTCTTTTGGTGGTATTTAGTTACAGCTCAGAGTTTTATTTTTTGCTAAACAAACAAAAAAAAAAAATCATGTTTAATAGTTTCTTATAAAATTTTGCAAACGGGCCATTTTTCTCCTTCATTGAAGTGCGCTGATTAGGCGGTACTGATAGGCTGCACTGGTGGGCACTGATGGGCTGCATTGGTGGGCGCTGATGGGCTGCATTGGTGGGCGCTGATGGGCTGCATTGGTGGGCGCTGATGGGCATAGTTAAGGCGGCACTAATAGGCACAGATAAGGTGGCACTGATGGGCACAGATGGGCACTGATAGGTGGCTCTGATAGGTGGCACTGCTGGGCACTGGTAGATGACACTGATGGGCATGGATGTGGCACTGGGGTGCAGCAACTTTGAGGCAGATTGTGGGCACTGCTGGGTGGCACTGTGGGTGGCACTATGGGCACTGCTGGGTGGCACTAACGGGGGGCACTTACTTTTAATAGATTTGGCACTGCATGGGGCAGGTGGGCACTGGCAGGGGGCAGGTGGGCACTAGCAGGGCTGGCCGTGATCGGGACTGATGTCCCGATCACGGCCGCCGGTGATCGGCTTTTTTTTTTCTCCTCTCGCTGATAGCGCGAGGAGGAATAATAGCCGATTACCGGCTCCGTTATATCACATGATCAGCTGTCATTGGCTGACAGCTGATCACGTGATAAGGGGTCGGGATCGTGCACGGGACTACGTCAATAGACGTAGTCCCGGAAAAGGAGATCCGCGCTGTAGCCGTCATTTGGCTATAGCGCGGATCTCAAGTGGTTAATAGTTTGTTATAAAATTTTGCAAACAGGTCATTTTTCTCCTTCATTGAAATGCGCTGATGAGGCGGCGCTGGTGGGCACTGATAGGCTGCACTGTTGGGCACTGATAGGCACAGTTAAGGTGGCACCGATGGGCACAGATAAGGCAGTACTGATGGGCACAGATAAGGCGGCACCGATGGGCACAGATAAGATGGCACAGATGGGTGGCACGGATGGGTACCACTGATAGATGGGACTGCTGGGCACTGGTAGATGACACTGATGGGCACGGATATGTGGCACTGAAGTGCAGCACTGTTTTTGCGGCAGATTGTGGGCACTGATAGGTGGCACTGTGGGCACTGATAGATGGCACTGTGAGCACTAATGGGTGGCACTAATGTGTTTCACTTTTTCCCCTACTTAGGTCGCACTGGCAGAGGGCAGGTGGGCACTGATGATTTGGCCGTGATTGGGACTGATGTCCCGATCATGGCCGCCGGTGATCGGCTTTTTTTTTATTTCTCCTCGCGCTAACAGCGCGAGGAGGAAAAATAGCCGATTACCGGCTCTGTTGCGATCACATGATCAGCTGTCATTGGCTGAAAGCTGATCACGTGGTAAGGGGTCGGGATCGACCCCTTGCTCCGATCTATGATCAGGCGAGTCTTATAGACTCGCTGATCCCAGAGCGTGCCGCGCGCGCCCCTGAGGGGGTGTGCAGGCCGCTCGTGCATGGGACGTCAATAGACGTCGTCCCGGCAAAGCAGGTCCGCGCTGTAGCTGTCATTCGGCTATAGCGCGGATCTCTAGAGGTTAAGTATGTGTGAGGCAATGGTAATATTTTGTTCAGCAATGTGCAAGTGTGGCTCTAAACTGTGGGCTCTCAGGCATGGAAGCCACACCATACTGTTGCTCCACTCTCTCCCCTTGTCCATTGACAGTGACAGAATGCTTTGTTTTCAGTGAATAGGTACATAGCAACAAAAGTGTTCATTAAATGGGTAAGGGGAGAGGAAGGGCGGACAAGCAACAGTGTAGCTTCAGTGTATGATACCTGCAACTTCTGCTATAGAATCAGAAGTATAGAGAGACCTATACTAACTGGCCTAAATAAAAGTAGTGACATTATTACAGTAAATCATACACATACTTAAAGTAATAATTTTGATGGTTCCGCCTCAAACAACACCTAACAAAGATGGCACCTCATCCCTGAAAGTTTGAAACATAAATCAAAGGACAGAAAGGGAGATTAGGGATTTTTGCGGTGCTAATTAGCAAAACTAGCAAAATTAGCAAGTTGAGTTTAAAACTCAACTTAAAGCGGACCTCCACCCTGAAATGGAAGTTCCGCTCATCTGATCCCCCCCCCCCCACCCTCCGGTGCCACAATCGGCACCTTTCAAGGGGAGGGGGGTGCAGATACAGTGGTGTGAAAAAGTGTTTGCCCCCTTCCTCATTTCCTGTTCCTTTGCATGTTTGTCACACTTAAGTGTTTCGGAACATCAAACCAATTTAAACAATAGTCAAGGACAACACAAGTAAACACAAAATGCAATTTGTAAATGAAGGTGTTTATTATTAAAGGTGAAAAAAAATCCAAACCATCATGGCCCTGTGTGAAAAAGTGATTGCCCCCCTTGTTAAAACATATTATAACTGTGGTTGTCCAGACTTGAGTTCAATTTCTCTAGCCACACCCAGGCCTGATTATTGCCACACCTGTTCACAATCAAGGCATCACTTAAATAGGAGCTGCTTGACACAGTAAGGTCCCCCAGAAGATCCTTAAAAGCTACACATCATGCCGAGACCCAAAGAAATTCAGGAACAATTGAGAAAGAAAGTAATTGAGATCTATCAGTCTGGAAAGGGTTATAAAGCCATTTCCAAAGCTTTGGGAATCCAGTGAACCACAGTGAGAGCCATTATCCACAAATGGCGAAGACATGGAACAGTGGTGAACCTTCCCAGGAGTGGCCGGCTGCCCAAAATTACCCCAAGAGCGCAGCGACAACTCATCCAAGAGGTCACAAAAGACCCCACAACAATGTCCAAGGAACTGCAGGCCTCACTTGCCTCAGTTAAGGTCAGCGTTCATGCCTCCACCATCAGGAAAAGACTGGGCAAAAATGGCCTGCATGGCAGAGTTCCAAGGAGAAAACCACTGCTGAGCAAAAAGAACATCAAAGCTCGTCTCAATTTCTCCACAACACATCTTGATGATCCCCAAGACTTTTGGGACAACATTCTGTGGACCGATGAGACAAAAGTGGAACTCTTTGGAAGGTGTGTGTCCAAGTATATCTGGCGTAGAAGGAACACTGCATTTCAGAAAAAGAACATTATACCAACAGTAAAATATGGTGGTGGTAGTGTGATGGTCTGGGGCTGTTTTGCTGCTTCAGGACCTGGAAGACTTGCCGTGATAAAAGGAACTATGAATTCTGCTGTCTACCAAGAGATCCTGAAGGAGAATGTCCGACCATCTGTTCGTGTACTCAAGCTGAAACGAACTTGGGTTCTGCAGCAGGACAATGATCCTAAACACACCAGCAAGTCCACCACCGAATGGCTGAAGAAAAACAAAATGAAGACTTTGGAGTGGCCTAGCCAAAGTCCTGACCTGAATCCTATTGAGATGTTGTGGTATGACCTTAAAAAGGCCGTTCATGCTCGAAAACCCTCTAATGTAACTGAATTAGGACAATTCTGCAAAGATGAGTGGGCCAAAATTCCTCCAGGACGCTGTAAAAGCCTCATTGCACGTTATCGCAAACGCTTGGTTGCAGTTGTTGCTGCTAAGGGTGGCACAACCAGTTATTAGGTTTAGGGGGCAATCACTTTTTCACACAGGGCCATGATGGTTTGGATTTTTTTTCACCTTTAATAATAAACACCTTCATTTACAAATTGCATTTTGTGTTTACTTGTGTTGTCCTTGACTATTGTTTAAATTGGTTTGATGTTCCGAAACACTTAAGTGTGACAAACATGCAAAGGAACAGGAAATGAGGAAGGGGGCAAACACTTTTTCACACCACTGTATATACATGTGACCATTTACACTTCTACTTGTAGCCCCATGGACATTGTTGGGCTCAACAATTTGTGCAATAAAGTGCTTCTTTTTAAAAAAAATCCAATCCATGGTGTACATATATTTATATGTGAATATACATATGGACACAGATATTTTTACAAGCGCTTCTTGTGTTTATGTTTACCTTGTTTTCCATTGTCCAATGGTTGGCAGCTGCACAAGGGGTCAATTTAATTCCCCTACACGCACCATCCATGTTCAGATTGAGCGCTACAGGAACTTGTTGTTTGTGCCGTGTTTTATTATGCCTGATATGACCCATTGAGCTTCAAAGGTCTGAATATTTGGTGAGAGTCCATTCTCATGTGGGGTACTGCCTTTGAGGTCACTGGTACTTAGAACTGTTGCACATTAATTTTATGTAAGCATATTTTTAAATTCAAGATTTTGCTACAATAAGTACTACACTATGGAATTGTTTTTCTGATTTCTTTGGAAAATCTCCTGTAGTAACCTAGGACACCGATGGATGTCTAGAAAAGAGAACTTGAGAAAAGGAGAGAGACTGGTGGCATGATATGATCCATTGATTTCTGGGGGTCTTACTATCTGGCAAGAGTCCATTTTTAGGGAATGCACCACACAAAGGGGATGTTCAGTGGTTGCAAGAAATGGTGGCACCAAATTGTGAACACTTATTGTTTATGAGCAGTATATCATGGACAAAGGGACTATTTAAAATATTTTTGTTTTGTTTGACACACGTGTCTTATTTTCATGAGATCACGGTTCTGAAATTATTACAACACTGGTTTTCTTATTATATCTGCAAAAGAGCCTCTAAGAACATCTGAAATTTTTTCAGCATCTTTGAACGAAGGAACATTGTTTACGATGGAGAAATATGGATCAACCACAGAGTAGCCTACTTCTTTGCAAACTCGGTCATTGGACAGTGCACATTCTATCTTTCATGAACAGGTTTTGCAGGTCTCTCTGTACGATAAGTGTATGGCAAGATCAGGAGTCAGTCTACACAATGCCAAGGCTTTTGCAGACAAAGGCTATGAGCTTTTCTATATTAGCAAATATGTTACATGAAGCTCTCTCTTCAATATGGTGGCAGTCTGGGGAAGAAAAATCTTCCGCAGCGTCCTACAATACCCGTATTTGAAGATAAAAGAAATAGAAAAGGAATAAACTAGTTAAGCTAAGGGTTACGTAAAAAAAAGCCCATCACATTTAGGCACCAGCACAAAACAGAGGACTCAAGGCATGGGTTAGGGGATTACAGGAGGCACCCATAGAGCATGTCCCCTAAAGCTTTGCTAGTGTTTAATTACCTTTTTAGGTGCACTCCTATAACTATGTGAATGAATACTCTGCCTGTGCCCTGTATTATACAATTAAGATATCTAAATACACCAAAGTTGTAATAAAATTTGTAAAATATTGTTGCCCTCAATATTACCTCTTCTTCCTTAATCTTTAAAGCGTGTTTCACGTTTGTTAGTTCCAGCCTCTCGTTCTGTATAAGTTGTTCCTTTTCTCCGAGAAGCTTCTCTTGCTTCATAGTAACAGCGTTTTTCAATTTCATCTTGTCCACCAATTTCTTTAGATCAGTTTGTAATTTTTTAATGATTTCATTAGCCTAGGATAAAATTGTAATTGATCATTAAGGCCATGAAGTCAAGACATTTTAAGCATGAATAATGGGATATACCAGAAATGAAAAGTTTACTTTTAAAAGTTCTTCAGAGAGGGATTTTACTGTAGTTTCAAGCTTTCCAATTTGCAGCTGCTTTTGTTCAAGAGATTCTTCAAGTTTTTTCTAAAAAGGAAAAAAAAAAAAAAAAAACCTAATCACATAAATGTGATTCATTGCAGCAGATGCAGGAAAGGATCGAGTATGAAATTAGTCATTTACTTGATGATAAATTCTGCTTTCAGTGTGTAAATGGCAAGAAATAAAACAAGAATTGCTTGCATTAGGCATTGCAATTTCAAGTTTGAAGTCTGTTTACACTGCACATTTTCTGATGTACAAAAAAAAAAAAAACACATTATAGTTCAATATTTTTTTCCAAGACTAATTTATATGGGGTGTGCCTTAGAATATCCTCCCTCAAATGATATGGGCAACATCGTGTAGTAACTAAGAGAGGAAATCTTCTTGCTTCCATCCACATCTTGGCTTTCACCAGGATCGATGTGGTTGTACAAGTTTATATCAATCTTACCCACAAAGACCAGAGCAAAATTTAATGTGTTTTGATTCAGGACTTGCTAAACAATTTTGAATGCAGACAAAAAAAAATAAAAAAAAAAATCAAACTATTTGGGTGCATTCGCACTTCTGAGTTTTGCAGGTGGAGTGCATCAAATAACAAACCTTGCTTTCTGTTTCTTCTTTAGGAATGAATGTGAATGCATGTAAAGCACACCTGAAAATGCACTGCATCTGAAAGGAGACATACCTTGTGCTCCTGTGCGCTTTCACAAGCATCTGTACTTCGTAACACTACTTGCTCTTTATCCTTGACTTCCTGTTCTAGAACAGCTGTCCGCATCTTGTACTGGTTTAGAAGTTTCTCTTTCTCGTGGCACTCAGAGTCCAAAGTAGAATTTTCCCGACGTAGGGAAGAAGCTTCTTGTTTAGCTCTATAATTTTCCTGAAACCACATTTTACAATATATTTAACCAGATATACTAGAGGGGGGATTTATCAATACTGGAGCAGACAGGAAACTGGAGCAGCTGTGGATGACAACTAATCAGCTTCTATCTTCAGCATGTCTTTCAAAAACTGAATTCAACATTAGCGCTATCAGGTAATTCAATAGCTAGACAAACATACAAATTTTTATCTCTTAAGTCTGTATACCTCTTCCATTGCAGAAAGCTTCCCCTTAAGTTCACGTATGCATGATTCAGATTTGTACTTCTTCTCTGTCAAGTCTTTATTAACAGCTTCCAATTCACACACCCTTCCTTCCAAATGTTGTATTGTTCGGTTGTTAGAGGATTCCAGCTCTTTCTTTTGCTGTTCATGCTGAAGCTGGTATTGAGTTTGAAGCTAGAAAAAAAAATGGATGATATCAAACTATAAAATTCTTTTGTAATTTAAACTCATTTGGGAGTCATGGGCCAAGCATATAGGAATCTCATTACTTCACTAGCAAGTAGGTACGTTAGTAACTCCTTTTGAGCTCAGGATCTCTACAGTTAACATTCTACTCCGCAAGGGTTCCTACACCTCCCTTCCCTTCCTCCACTTCGCTCCTCTCATCCTCCCTCTTCTCCTTCTCTCTCCTCCGCTCTCATCTTTCCTCAGGCTCAGGTTATAAACTACCCCCCAACCTTTCAACTGTACAGCCTGAACAGCCCAGTAAATGATAGCCTGGTTTCATAGTTTGGCTTTTGCAAGTTTTGGAGGTCATGTCCCTGCTTGGGTGCCTCACATACCCCTGACTATTGGATGGTTGTTGGTATCGGACTCACCACAGGCTGCTCACCCCCACAGGGGGCAGACAGCCAGATCACGGGACTGGCTTGACTGGATCCATGTCTTGCTCTTCTTGGGTGTTCTTCGCCCGATCACTCCGTGCATAGCAAGATCCCATTTGGGGTGTGCGGACTGGTCAGGGTGTGGATTAGGACCGGATTTTGTCAGTGCCTCCCTTTCATTCAACAACGCCCATGACTTGTGTATAGTCTTCCAGGCTCAGCTTAAAGTGTAAAGGCTTATTCTGGTTTTAATGCCCACCCCCAAGGAAAAGACTATCTGTTTGTATTAGTGAAATGATTTCTGTACTGTCGTCCCCAGTTGGGACATTTTGTCAAACTTTTTTTTTTTTTTTTTTTTTTTTTTTTTTTTTTTTTACACCTGTACTATTTATTTTTATTTTTTTTAAGTTATTTTCATTAGGTTTTAGACAAACCAATAAAAAAAAAAAAAAAACACAAACAACGCAATACAAACACAAAAAAAAAAAACACAAAAAAAAACAGCAATAGTGCCAGACTGTCTGGTCGTACAGAGGGTATACAACTTTAGGCAGTATATTCAGACATAGAAAATTACACAGACATCAGTGCAAAAGATTCAACATAGGCATAATGGTATAAAGTGCAAATATGCTACCATGTCAGGGTAAGAGCACGTAACCAATTATTAGAAATCTTTGGGGCACAGCACATCAATGGACAATTGAGGGTGTTATAATCAGCGCTGGGATAGGGTTAGCGGGCTAGCCAACCCACTACCCCAAATTTTGTGAAAGGTTTTGTTCCTTTTTTTGAGTTCAAAAGTCAGTTTATAAAGTGGGATAGAGTCATTAATAAGTTTTATCCAGAAGGATTTCACAGGGGTCTGTGTACCCTTACAGGACATTAGAATAGTTTTTTTGGCATAAAAATGGAGTATGCGGAGCAGTCTCTTGGCATGGGACAATATGGGTAAATCACCAAAGACACCTAAAAGGCAATTTTTGGGGTGGAGTACATTTGGGCGACCCAACGCCTGTGAGGTTAAAGCACCCACTTCTTTCCAGAAATCCTGGACCATTGGGCATGCCCAAAAGCAATGCAGAAAGTCGGCCTCCTGGCCACAGCCGCGAAAACAGGCAGCTGAGGGCAAGAGACCCATCCCGTGCAGTCTAGCTGGGGTAAGGTGGGTCTGATGAAAGATCTTAATCTGAATGATGTGGTCCCTGGAGGCAATGACAGAGGTTTTGTATGCATCACTGAATTCTGACCAGTCTTCATCCATCAAAGACATGTCCATTTTGCTTGTGCCTTATGAAACCTGGGGTTGAAGTCAGACATTAAGGCTGCATTAGTAGGTGGACACTAATTTAGCGGGGTCTGGGTGTCAGTAATTTTTCCAATGGGGGAAAGTCAGTGGGGTCGGCTAGGGAGCAAAATGTATGGATCGCATGCCTGAGCTGATAGTAGTAGAAGAGGTACGATCTTGGCAAGTCAAAGTCTAAGTGTAGCTGGTAGGTTTTAAAACCCTGGGCATTGTGCAGGTGGCATAGATATTTAACCCCCTTGGAGTACCATTGATTTGGGTCTGGGGGGGGAAACAATTCCTGAAGATTAGGGTTAAGCCACAGGGGGTTGTTTGGAGACTTTAGCCAAGTATTTTTGGTTATCTTTGTAACAATATAGCGGAATAATGAAAGAGGTGTTAAGCATAGAGGTTCTGGGGCGGTCAGGGACCTGGCCTCTATAAATGATATTATGTAAGGTTTCCAGGGAAGATGCGATGGCCCCTTCTGTGGAGGTGCAGGCATTGGATGGGGCCGGGCACAACCAATCGTGAATGTGCACCAGCTGAGAAGCCAGATAATGCAGGAAAAAATTAGGAAAACGCCAGGCCTGCCAGGTGTGCTGGCAGATTTTGGTATTCTGCATGGAGAGTTAGCAAGGATGTATAGAAGTCTCAGTAAGTATATCATTTTGAGTACATTGGTCCTTCCCATAAGATCTAGTGGCAGGTCCATCCACTGCCTGGTCTGCTTCTGAAGTTGTTAGTGGTATATAGGGATAGGGGGGTCTGCACCAACACCCCAAGGTACCTAAAAGAGGACACCACCTGGAGCTTGTACTCAGGGTGTATCCGGGGGGGGGGGGGGGGGGACAGTCACATCCAAGGGGAAAAGGCTGGACTTATCCCAATTCACCCGGAATAGTCTCCGAAGGTAGTGATCTCTTCCCAACAGGGCCCGCAGTGACCCATCGGTGTCAGCCAGGTACACCAATGTGTCATTCGCGTAGAGTGAAATGTGTTCCTCTATATTAGCAATTGGGAGTCCCTTAATTAGAGGGGAAGAACGGACACGAATTGCCAACAGTTCCATGGCTAGGGCAAACAAGAGGGGAGACAACGGGCACCCCTGTCGAGTGCCTCTGGTAATTTGGAAGGGGTCTGTAATAGTGGAATTGACTCGCATCCGAGCCACCGGGGAGGTGTAAAGGAGTTTAAAATACGGGGGCCAAAGCCATACATTTGTAATAACCGAAAGACATATGGCCATTCCACACTGTCAAAGGCCTTGCAGGTGTCCAAAGACACAATGGCACAGGTAGGAGGGCAATCATGTGGGTACTGCAGGTTGTGGAACAATCTGTGGATATTCATCCTGGTGGACCTGACGGGAATAAAGCCCCCTTAGTCACTGATGACCAAACTGTACTATTCTTAACTTCAATAAACCCTTTTTTGAAACTCCAACAAAAAAAATCTTTTGTAATAATTACAACTTAACCCCCCAAAAAAAGTAGTTTTATAAAATATGATTAGAAACTAAGGAGGGTTGTTATAAAGTTAAGACTTTATAACAAAACACAATGTGTGTTGCCCATTAGTGAAACTCCTTTAATGTACAGTGACTTCCAGGCTACAAAAAGCTGCTAGAGACAGCAGATTGCAAATTGTTTCTAAAATAAATAAATAAAAAGAAGGCCAAAATGTAATCCAACCTGCAACACCTTCTCTCTTTCTGCTGCGATTTCCTGTGTATGCCTGCTTGTTAATAAAGATGTCTGTGAAGTCCATTCATTACTGAGCTTATCCAGTTCCTTGCATTTCTCTGCCAGGGCCTGTTAAGAAAGTTACTACAAATTTAGGGAAATATAAGCCTGATTTTTTATAGACAGGATCACAAAGCAAATAAATATATATCACAAAACAAAAAAGGCATTTATTAGGAACCTGTACTGTATTGAAAACATTCTGAAATGCAACATAAAAGCTTTTTTTTTATTTTTTAAGTAGTCTTTATTTTGATTTTCACAAACATTGAGCTTACAAAGCACAGTAAACAGAGAGCCCAAACTGGCATGAAGGCAAAGGTTACCGACTTGAATTGGGCAATCAAAGCGTATTGGCATATCCATCGAAAATCATATATGTTGAAATACAATCTTATACACGCATTATACCAATCAATAGCTATGATCCCAGTTGTTAAACAAGTTTATGAGGACCAGGATGGGCCGGGGTAGGTAGGTAGGTAAAGGGGTGTGGGGAGGATGAGAAGGGATCAAGCATAAAAGTGAAAGGGAAAAAAGCAAATTAAAAAAAAAACAGCCAGCATTATCACTGAGAAGGTGAATAATAATTCTAAAAAAATTCCACAGAACCAGGCAGGTCTGCCCTGAACTTTAACAAAACTAAGCTAGATCAGTTCCCTGACTATAAAGGGTGTAAGGTGCCCTGAGGCTGATGGCTGTAGGGACTGGAATACACTGGAAGTGTAATGTTTCCAAAGTGGCCTAAATCCCATAGAACTTTTCATAATCGGTTCTTACATGTTGCCATCCACTCTGCAGCCAATATGTTATTTACCAAGCGGATCCAATCAGCTCGCCCAGGAACATAGGCTGTTCTACACTGAACAGGAATCAAGCGCCTGGCTGCATTCAAGAGATGAGGTAGGACCAACTTGCGGTAATGGCTGAGAGGAATAGATGGCATGTGGAGCAAGAACTCCAAGGGAGATGTAGGCATCTCAATATCCAAGATGACTTTGATCTGAGCGCCGATATCCTGCCAATACCGCCTGAGCCTTGGGCACTCCCACCAAATATGTAGGCAAGTGCCCTTCAGCCCACAGCCTCTCTAGCAGGCATTAGATACTGTTGGAGGTTAGCAGGTATTATCTATTACCAACGGGTCAATAGTTTAAAGCAATTTTGTTTCTTTGTTTCTACAGAACTCGCATGGGTGAGGTGATACAGGTGGTCCAACTGTCTCTAAACCATGGGTCTTCAAACTACGGCTCCCTCCAGTTGTTCAGGAACTACAATTCTCATCATGCCCAGCCATGTCTGTGAATGTCAGAGTTTTACAATGCCTCATGGGATGTGTAGTTTTGCAACAGCTGGAGGGCCATAGTTTGAGGATCCCTGCTCTAAACTTATGCTGCAATTCTCTCTCCCACTCCCTTATACAGACTGGCTTACCCCTAGACTCTGCCGATTGCAACATCTCTTAACAGACTGAGATTGAGTGAGGAATGGGGCAGCCGATGGGGGTCTGATACCCTGAGGTAAACAGAGGACAAAATGAAGCAACTGTCTGTAGCGCCAATCATTCAGCGGGAAGCGACCAAATTGGTCATGGAACCAGTCCAGGGATATCTCTCCGTCCCCTGCCCATGTATGAAAATAGGAGAGATGCTCCTCGGGAACGAACCAGGGGAAGCTTCTAAAGGAGCAAGGGGGAGACAGGAGGAGACAATAGCCCCTGTGCATTGAGAGCATCCCATATTTTCAAAGCACAGGTGGTGACAGGAGACACAGAATCTGAAAGACCCCAATGTTCTCTGGAGAACCAAGTGGAGTGGAATAGGTTGTGTCCAGCCAGTAATTTCTCTACGATTTAGTGTGTACATTATGGTGCCAGTTCAATATTATGAAGCAATTGCGTTGCAGCAGATATCCTTGGTGGGATGGAACCCCCAATCCCCCCGATCTTAGAGAGTGAAAGGCCCCCCCGGAGGCTCCGCCCTTGCAAGATAAATTTTAAAAACAGGCTGTTAAGGGCCAAGGAGGACCTGGGCAGTAGGTAGAAAAGAATCCCTGGCAAAACATTTTTAAGATACTCACTGGGCCCCATCAACGAGAAAGTGGTACAGTCCAATTTTAGCAAGTCTGACTGAATCTTTGAAAGCAAGGGGACATAATTACTAGTGTATAGTTGAGAGAATTGGGCCGGAAGATGAATTCCTAGATATTTTAGAGAAGAGCAACACCAAGTAAAGGAAAAGGAGGCTTGTAACAGAGTACGCATTTCAGGGGGAATGGCAAGAGGGAAAATCTGACTTGCTATAGTTCATTTTGAAATTTCAAAGTGAGTGGAATCTCTGTAGCTCAGCCATAATATTAGGAAGGGAGATCAGCAGATCTGCCACATAAAATAGGACATCATCAGCATAAGCTGACAATTTGTGCTATGTAGTACCCACAATAAAGTCCCCTAATGTCATCATTCAAGCAAATGATATTCAACAGTGGCTCGATGGTAAGAGCAAATATGAGTGTGTATAGGAGGCAGTCCCACCTCATCCCATTCCGAATGAGAAAGGAGCCAGAGAGAGTTCCACTCACCTTGACTCTAGCTTCCGTGTGGCTATATAAGGCCGCTATCCATTTAAAGAGGGATTCCACCTAAAAAAAAAAATATTAAAAGCCAGCAGCTATAAATAATACAGCTGCTGACTTTTAATAAATGGACACTCACCTGTCCCCGGTTCCAGCGATACCGGCAGCCGAGGCCGATCGATCGCTCGGCTCTCAGCTGCTGCCATCACCATTCTAGGTGAGGGAATCAGGAAGTGAAGCGAATCGGCTTCACTTCCCGGTTCCCTACTGCGCATGCGCGAGTCGTGCAGTGCAATAGGAATTGTCCGCGCTGTCACTGGGACCCGTGTGTGTGCCAGCAAACAGCGCGGCAGGACAGGAAATGACAGACTCCCTCGGGAGTCTATGCCCGGAAGTGGGTGTAAATACCTGTCTTTGACAGGTATCTCCACCCCCCCCCCCCTGTAAGGTGCCAATTGTGACACCGGAGGGGGGAGGGTTCCGATCAGCGGAAGTTCCACTTTAGGGTGGAACCCCGCTTTAAGCATTTTGTGGCCGAGACCCAGGCTAACCAGCACAGCTTGTAGGTAAGCCCAGTCTACCCTATCAAAAGCCTTTTCGGCATCAGTAGATGGAAAAGGGCAGGATGGGATGGCATCTTGCGAGTTCACCCAATGAAGCAGCTGAATTGCCCTGTTGGAGTGGTCCCTGGCCTCCCTCCCTGCTACGAATCGTTTGGTCAGGCTGTACTACGGTTGGCAAGATGGCTTAATTCGATTCGCCAAGACCCACGCCAAAATCTTGATATCGCCATTCAGTAGCTAGATTGTCCTATAACTACTAGCGGCAGTAGGGTCTTTCCCTTCCTTAGCATTATGTGCATCATCAGAGCTTCCTTGGGGACCATCGTTCCAGAGGCCAAGGCATTAAAGTGTTCATACATGGGGTTAGAGAGGAGGGGGGGAATTTGCAGTAGTAGGCATTGGCAAAGCTATTAGGACCTGGGCTCTTACCCTTTGACAAGTCCTTAATAACCAACGCTATCTCCGTTAGAGTAATGGGTGCATCTAACTGCTCACTGATTTGTGTTGTAAGCTGGGGAAACTGCACCTTGTCGAAATACTGTAAGAGACGTTTCACTTTCTCTGTGGACGTCGACTCCAGGAGGGTATCAGGGAGTTGGTAGAGTTGAGCATAGTAGTCCCGGAAAGCATCTATCTCCGGTTGGTGGGCCTGGGGTGGTGGTGTAGAGCTTGTGGACATAATCAGACAGACTTGTAGAATTTATGGGATACATGCTGCAGCCAGGCCCGAATTTGGGTCTCTAAGCCCTTGTACACACGGTCGGAGATTCCGACAACCAAATCCGTCTGAGTTATTCCGTCTGATTAATTCCGGAAGAGGTCCGGAAGAGATGTTGCATACACACAGTCGGACCAAGTTGTCGGAAAATCCGATTGTACATGACGTGATGACGTTATTTCGTTAGGACGGGACTACGTTCAGGCTAGTAGCCAATAGCTTTGGTCTAGGAATTTGATCTGAGCATGCGTGGCACTTTGTCCGTCGGAGTAGGCTACACATGATTGGAGTATATCCGATCGGAGCATTTTGTCAGAAAAGTTGGTCCGTCGGATATTCCGATGGAAACAGTCAGATGCAGACCACACACAGTCGGAATATCCGACAAGACGGTCCGATAGGAAACATTCCGTCGGCATCTCCAACCGTGTGTACAAGGGCTAAGAGTAGAAAGCTCCTCCCTAAGGGATTGGAGTTCCGTCACCGACGCCTGGGTCATGCTACGCTTGTGCCCAAGTTCTGCAGCCCGAAGTCTAGTCAATAAGGACTGCAGTTCCCCACAACATAAAATTTTTTATAACTTAAATTAGCCCAAGGCTTAGTCATCAAGAACAGCAAAGATTCCTACACAAACGAGCGGGAGAATCAGTAAGTGTCAAGTCCCAATTCTGAAGGATCTTTCATCTACCTCACACATAAAAACACTGGTTTTATCCTTCTCTTCTGTTCAAGCACTTGGAAGTTTTTGTTTGTATTTATTAAAGGCTTGTTCGCACAAGATGTATTGGGGTTAAGCTGGCAGCTATTTCCCATGCAGCCCCAGCACATAAACAAGACCTGTTTTATAATCCCTGACACCTACAAAAATAGGCCAACTTGCCATCAAATTGCAGAACCTATTCTATGATTTTTCTTTTATTCTTACAGTATTTAAAGAGGAACTGCAGTCTGCTCACATCATTTGTAATAAAAACATCTTTGTCATGCTGAAGCTTTCCTCCAACCACTTTAAATATTATTTGATATATACTGTGATTCTGTACTTGTCAAATATGCTGCAGAAATCTCCTGCCACTGAGTCCAGCTGCAATCATTTTAACGGTGGGCTGCTGCTGCATGTTAACTTCCTGAATTTACACAGACACCCCAAGTTCCGCAGCTCTCATTGGCCCTCTTATGACTCACCCTCCCTCCTTTCCTGTTAGAGAGAGCTGTGCACAATGTCATAAGTCTAGGCAAATGACCAGACAAGAAACAGGAAGTGGGCTGTATAAGGCATTTACTGGCAGAAAAATATATTTTACTATCCAAAGTTAAAAGGGCAGAAGATTTAATGGATGGAAAGATGAAAATTGACTAAAGTTCCACTTTGAAAAATATATATAAAAAAAAAAAAAAGGGTGTTGTCTGCATTACAATAGGAGGCTTGCAAGCATGCTTTGCATATACTAAGCAGATTTCGTTTTCTGATATTTTTAAAATCAGTGGCAATATAAATGGAGTTTTCTTCTGTTTTTTTGTTTTCATTCTTAGACAGCATTGTTATTTCCTAATATAGATGACAGGCAAGTGGTTCTTGCCAGTTGACTATGATGGAGTCATGTCCTGCAACTGAAGAAAATTCGTTTTTATTTTTCGTCCCCCCCCCCCCCCCCAAAATAAAAGATACATACATACATATACACACACACACACACACACACACACACACACACACACCTCTCTATCTCAATCGACAGTAGACAGACAGTATCAAAAGATCTTACCTGTTGCGTTGCAGAAAGTTTCTGAAAAAGTTCCTCTTCAGATTTCTGTAACTTTCCTTTTAAAACATAATTTTCCAGCTAAAAGTGAAAGAAAAATATACAGCAGGTAATATATGGTTTATGGATAATTTAATTATAGACAGACAATCAAATTCATGATTCATTTGGCAATACTTTCAATTGCCCATTAAAGTCAAACAGCCCTGAGCACTATACTCGTCACTCCTAACCCCCTCCTTTTACCCCCACTTGCTTACCTCCCTAGCAACTTTTTCACCTTTTTTTTTCCACTTTCTTACTTTCTCTGCACATCTCATCATTTTCACCTTGGCAACACTACTGTGACTGTCATGTTAAAGCAGTATTAAGCCAAAAAAATAAATATAACAGTGTAGTTTACCCATCATTAGATATGGCGGCTGCATTCGTTTTCTCTCTTTAGGCCTTTTTCCCCCCTCCGTTTCCACCAAGTGACATGGCCAGTAACACACCTCCTGTATTACAGTGCCCCCACTCGGGATGAAGAACAGGGTGGACAGCAGCATTATTAATCTTTGGGGGAGGGGAGTGTTAGACTAGTAGATTTAAATACACTAACAAATTGAAGCTGAACTCCAGCTAATACTTTATAAGCTGTTACAGCAAACAGTTTTTTCCCCCTTTTGGAATAAAGGCTTTACATAAAATTAAAGCTGGTAATTTTAACAACACTTGTCAGTGTTAAATGGTTTGTCCCATCCCACTAAACTTCTACAACTGCAAGAGAGCTTGTCCATTAAAAAAAAAAAAAAAAGTTAGACTTACTGGCTTGGTCACTACATGAAAAGCCTAAAAAAAAATAAAAAAAAACTAATGCAGCCATCACATCTAAGTATTGCTAAGACACAATATAATCAATGTTTGCTTTTGGGTTTAATACCGGTTTAAATTTTCTTGTTTTTTTGCTATCTAAATAATTTTATATATCTCATTCTGCACACATGTGCCACATACAGATTGGCCCATGATCGCCCATGATGTTAGCCCTCTTCCCTGCTAGTGTCATTAATACAGTTACAGTGCATATTTAGCACTGATCACTGTATTAATGTCACTGGTCCCCAAAAAGTTTATTAGGTGTCCGATCTGTCCGCTGAAATGTCACAGTCCAGCTTAAAATTGCTGTTTGCCTCCATTACTAATAAAAAAATAAATAGAAAAATTCCATAAAAATATCCCCTAGTTTGTAGACGCTATAACTTTTGCACAAACCAATCAATATACGCTTCTTGGGTTTGTTTGTTTTTTTGCCAAAAATATGTAGCAGAATACATTTTGGTCTAAACTAATGAAGAAATTAGATTTTTTACATTTTTTTATTTGGTATGTTTTAGGCCCCTTTCACACCGAGGCGGTATCAGGCGCTACAGTGCTAAAAATAGCGCCTGTGTAGGGCCCAAAAAACAAACAAACAGCCCCTTTCACTCCAGTGTGAATGCCGGAGGGTTTTCACACTGGAGCGGTGCACTGGCAGGACGGTGAAAAAGGTCCTGCTAGCCGCATCTTTGGAACGGTGAAGGAGCGGTGTATTCACTGCTCCTAAACGGCTCCTACCCATTGAAATCAATGGGGCAGTGCGGCTATACCACCGGCAAAGTGCCGCTGCAGCAGCGCTTTGGGCGGTTTTAACCCTTTTTCTGCCACGAGCGAGGGTTAAAACCGCACCGCTAGCGGCTGCAAACCACTGTTAAAATGACGGTAAAGCGATGCTAAAAATAGCGGCGCTTTACCGCCGACGCCCGCATCGCCCCAGTGTGAAAGGGGCCTTATAGCAAAAAGTAAGAGTCGCTGGGTTTCTGGTAAGCCTCCATTTTTGTTATGGTGTCACACCATCTGGTGTATGATCGTCATTTCCAAACACTCTTCTTCCATGAGACTTTCTTTGATGGAATCCAGCTTTATATGAACTTTGTTTACACAACTGCACTTTATTCACATGTGATGTAATTTAGCATATCTATGTTCAAACTTTATTCACAGTTATTGTTTATAAACTGTTGATTATTTGCACATTAGTATATTTTGATATTTGTCTGTATTCACACTAATGCACTATTGTTTAGCGCTGCACTCTTTTTTCATATAATACATACTGTAGCCAGTGTGTGGGAGCCAGAATTATTGTTGGTTGATGGGAGATCAGATACATATTTTACTCACTGAACTGCAACTCAATTTATAACATTTGTATCACGTTTTATTCTGGATTTTTGGTTATTATGTCTCTATCATTTAAAATACACCCATACATAACACCTATGATAACAATTAGACTTTTCGTAAATGGGCAAACATACAAAATTATTTTTTCCACTGTGAATTAAATAGTGTGTATCACTTTAAACACTTTGCTACCAACAAAGCAAGATTATGCAGCGAGCACTATTTGACAAACTCCATAATGAATGGTTTAGTCAAACATAACCAGACTCACCTTTAAGCTCTTAATGCATGTGGCGAGATACTTCTTTACATCACTGTCACTGCCTTCCACAAGTTTTAAAGAAAGATGGATTAGATGCTTGAATGGGTTTGTTTCAATTATATTTAAGCTTGTGGTCATACAGTCCAGACCATTTGAAGAGGTTAGCAACTGAAGTAAAAACCTGTAAAATGTACCAACAATTAGCCAAAATGCATATTCTTTTTATAAAAAATCACCAAATAGAACACTTTCACCATCACTTTTAATAGATCTTTATCAAAAGCTGGAGATAATGGATACTACAATCATGGTTTATGGACAGGCTAGGTCTAAAAGCCTGACTTTCCTGGGTCATGAAGTCTAGGCGAGCTAAAATAATTCTGCTGAGGCAAAGTGAAATGTGGTCTCAAACATTACAAGTCCACTTGTTCAACCCAAATAGTTGGTGACACAACCTATACTATCCATGTAACATGAATACAAGACACATGCACAGCATTTAGGAATGGACACCAAACACAAGTAATGCATGCCTTCCCGTGTTCCACTTGTTAAGTGTTCACACATGCCCCCTGCGCACACATTCTTGTGCGACTCTTGTATGGCAAGCTTCCAAATGTTAATAAGACACTGCTGTCTTTTGTGAGCAGGCTTCCCAGCATTCAGAGGTAGCGCAACATATCTAGAAGCGAAAGCGACTGGAGCTCAGCAAAAGGCTGGAGTCCAAGAGCCACTCAGCAGTAGGCATTCCAGAGATAAAAAGCCCTTTTGCCTTGGAACATGCAGAACACTGTACATTAAACAGGCTATATGGAGCATTTGGCACAGGGACACAGGACAGAGAAGGTCAAGGGAAGGAACCATTAAGCACTGCATGGTATCAGGAGATTGACACAGACGTTTCAGTTTCAGAAAAGGGGGGGCAATTTCTCATGAATGGTGCTGCTTTCAGTAGTGCAGGCAGTGGTAAGAGAAAAGGTTTTTGCAATTCATTTTTTTTTTCTCAAAACATGTTATTTACCATATTCCTAGAAATATACTAAAAATAGAAATATTGGCAAAAACAAATGCTGAGAAAATTGAAAAGGACAGGAATAATAGATATGAAACTGGCATAATGAGTTGTTCCAACACTACAAACAGGTCATAGATTCTGCCACATTTGTAAAGCCCGATTAATTTTTTTTTTTTTTTACTATTTCTATAAAGCTGGGTTTACACTAGTGGCAGCAGTTGGCAGGTAGTAAGGAGGCAATATGTCACTTCCTTGGCACTGGTTTTAATCCTCAAAATGTCAACTAACCTCACCACAGCATTGCACGTGGTTGCTGAACAGTACCGTTTACGTGAATGGTTTGTGTCCAGCGGCAATACTACCCACTGAAACACAACAGACGGCATAACTCTCACAGAAGCGGTGCGCGCACACACACACGCACACACACACACACACACTATTAGTACAGATTTACTAAAACTGGTGCACACAGAATCTCATGCAGTTTTGCAAAGTAACCAGCTTCTAACTTCAGCTTGTTTAATGAAGTTTTGACATTAAAACCTGGAAGCCGCGGGCAGGCTTCTTCCTGCATGCAGCAACCCTGGGCCGACTGGCTGCCCAAAATTCCCCCCCCCCCCAGCCGGTCAGGCTGGCATCCATCGTGACCACCGTCCAATGAAGAGAAGGAACGTTTTCCCGGACAGAAGGGCCGGGGACCTCAGCCACAAGAGAAACAAAGCCCTGGTTAGCTGGCTCACACGGATTTGACAATCCAGGGATGTCGGAGATTTGCCCCATCTGGGCAGGATCTCTTTCTGCAAGACTCGAGTGTGAAATTGAGCATATGGTACCGCCTCGAAAGTGGCTACCATGAGGCCCAGAACTTGCATGCAAAAACGCAGCGACGACCACCTGCGGGACATCAGTAACCGCACCGTGGATTGTAGAGTCTGCAGCTTGTTCGAAGGGAGAAAGACTCTCGCCTCTGAGGAGTCCGGAATCAACCCCAAGTACTCCAGGTGCTGGGTTGGCAACAACACCGACTTCTGGAAATTCAATACCCAGCCAAACTCCTGAAGAGTCTGTATGGTGATTGCCACATCCTCCCTTAGTTCTGAGGCAGAAGCTGCTCTCAGGAGGAAGTCGTCCAGGTAACCCACGATCACGATCCCTCATTGTCTCAACATCAGAATTGGGGCCAGCACCATGGAGCCATCACTAAGCCAAAAGGGAAGAGCTACAAATTGGTAGTGCTCGTCCCCGACCGCAAATCGCAGGAACCTCTGGTGTCTGACGCATATGGGGACATGCAAGTATGCGTCCTTGATGTCCAAAGACACCAAGAAATCCCCTTGATGAAGTGCAGCGACCACGGAATGAACAGATTCCATCCTGAACCTTCGAACCTTCACAAAACAATAGAGGGCCTGGAGATCAAGGATCGGATGGACCCATTCCTTCTTCGGGATTACAAACAAATTGGAGTAGAATCCCTGAAACCTTTCCAACTTTGGTACAGGCACTATCACCCCACGCAGTAGTAAGTCCTGTACTGCCCCAAACAGGGCCTCCTGACAAGCAGGAAGGAGATGCATGTTGGAGGGAAAAAAAATAATCTGTCTGTCTATCTTGTAGCCTGACAAAACCAGCAGACTCACTGGTCGGAAAGAAGAGAGGTCCACCGGGCTGCAAACTCCCAAAGATGACCCCCCACCCGAGAGTCAGGCGGGAGAGAACCTTCAGGCGGCAGCCGATTTGTTCGCAGGTTTGTTCGGTTTGCAATACCAGGGACACTTTTGTCCCCTTGTCGGACTGGCAACACTTACCTGCCAACCTAGGCGGGCGAAAAAGCCGATTCGGATCGTAAAAAGAGGGCCCCTGCCTACGGCGTGGCTCCTTACCCTTTCTGACTGTGGGAGCAAAGTACTCTCCCCCCCCCCAATAACATTCTTAATAATGTCTTCCAGCAAGGAGCCAAACAGCCTCTCACCTTGGAAGGGCAAATCCGCCAGAGCTTTCTTATATGCCTGGTCTGCAGATCAACACTTTAGCCAAATCAGGCGACGTAGCACTACTGCAGATACCGAGGCTCTAGAAAGCAAAGGGGCTGTACCCAGGGCCGCATCACAGACACGCCTAAGGCCGTGCACCAACTGGTCGGCCAGTTCCACACAGACTGGGGAAACCTGTTCCTTACCCAACTCATGGCGCAACAACTTAGCCCATTCAGTAAGCTTCTGTAACACCAGAACCGTGGCCAACACCGGCCGAAGCCTGACCCCACCACCGTAAACATGCATTGCCATTCATCTCGGGACTGAAAAGGCCCACTGCAGGCTTTTTCACTCCTTGTAAATAAACGTATCAAAATAAGTTAGGTAGGGAAACACCTTAGCAGTGCGGACCGGCTTGTGGGACCCACAAGGGACCGAAACCTCTGCAGATGCCCCCGCCGCATCCTCTATCTTGAAGGTATCCGGCACCGCTGTGATAAGTGCTCCTACTAGCGTTTTTTTCCTGCGCTGTCCAAAGGGTCCTGGTCCGCAACCTCTGAAGCATCAGAACAGAGGCTGCCTGCCACAGTTGACCCGAATCTGAATCTGAGCTTTCCCCAGAAGACGGGGGAGTGGGCGGTTTTTTACCCATCTTTGCGCCTGCACGCCGCTTCCACCCTGGAAACAAATGATTCCAGAACCGCTGACAGAGCATCCATGGGCACCGCAGGTGCAGGGGAACCAGTTGCTATCATAGGGGTGTCTGGGGAAGAAGCGCCAGACTCTGATGCCATGCTGACCCACTCTCGCCTGTCACCCGGGACCTAAGGCAAGAGACAAAAAAGGTCTACCCTCCCAGCTGCCACAGACTGAGGGGCCCCCCGCAGAACTCCCCACCCCAATCCAGGTGTTGCTGTGTGCTTCCGTGCCACTGTCTGCTCTCCCCTCTGCCAGCGCCCACCACAAGGTGTTCTGTGTCCGTTTTCGCACTGTTCCTGGCTTAAAAGGCCACCCAGCGCTAGAGACCAACAGAAACCGTCCCAAAAATGCCGGGAAAATGGCCACCGCAGCTCCAGGAAATTGGCCACGGCTCCAGGAAATTGGCCGCGGCTACATTTTTATGTAGCTGCAGTTCCCCAGTGACCATTCCCCCTGCATGGTGGAAAACGAAGGCAAAAAACGAAGGAATTAAACGAGCGGAATGACCGCCCAGCACAGCCCCCTGCCAGGACCCTGAGACCACCTGGAGGACCTGCGGGCCAGGTATGTGCGCCACACCCCCTATGCCCAGCCACACAGTGGCCCCTTAGAATGGGGAGGAGGGAAAGAGGCAGGGAGATGGGAGAGAGACAGAGACCCCCTAATCGACCTCCCAAGGAATGCCCAGCTGCTCCATCCTGCCTAAACAGGTGGAACCATACTTGCCCCTCCTGCAGGGACTGCTGGACGCACTCCACTGACAGACCCATCACCCGAGCAGTAGGGAGTGGCTGTCGGCCACGGCACACTGACTTGGACAGCAGTAGCCCGGTCATATGTGTGCCCTGGAGCATACAAGCTCACCTGCTGCCCCTGGACCAGAGTGGGGCCTGTCGCGGCCGACCCATCGCGGAGCTAAGGTCTGCAGGTGCTCGATGGCCAGGCTGGGGAGACTACCAGGATCTATATTATCCAGCCTGTCACCCAGCCCGACTGTTGATTGTAGATCACAGGAAGCAAAAAACAGCAAAAAGTTAAAAAAATTCAAAGACCAGTGGTCCCCACAGTGAGCCAGGTCCTTCTAGACTAGGCAAAAAAACAACTGAACTGCTGGGAGCAGAGTAAGGGGTTATAGCCAGTAGGACCACCCCCTGGGCGGTACTGTGCTTGTTTTTTGTTCTGCCTAGTCCTCTCCTAAAGGTGGCGATATAACCCTAAGGTCAAGATTAAGGTGCTGTGTCTGTCAATGAACGAAAGAGAAAAAAATAATAATAATAATCTTCAAAGTTAAGGACATGTTCTGTAAATTTAATGATGCAAATCCTCAAACAATCCATGTTAATTCCAGGTTGTGAGGCAACAAAAACATGAAAAATGCCAATGGAGGTGAATACTTTTGCAAGGCACTGTATGTCGCACATTTAAGTACACAAACGTACTTCCCACACAGCACATACAT
The DNA here is from genome assembly GCF_037356315.1 of Lithobates pipiens. Taxonomy (NCBI): domain Eukaryota; kingdom Metazoa; phylum Chordata; class Amphibia; order Anura; family Ranidae; genus Lithobates; species Lithobates pipiens. Next base: position 3,629,097 of record NW_027507718.1, read on the forward strand.
CAAGGTAATGGAAGGTTTCAATAAAAGAAAAAAAAAAGCATAATAAAAAGGAAAGATTTGCATGTATCAAAATCCCTCTCCAAGCCCGATAGCATCATTTTTTGTGACAAAACCAGCATGTGGAGGGCATAATCCAGTTCTTAGCACAGCATGATGTTCCACAGCAAAGCAATCAATTTGTACATGCCTTCAAATAAACATCAAGTTTAAACTTATACCACTTGTAAACACTCCACTGTAAGTGTGAAGGAAGAAATCTACCATCAAAGGAAACCGAGAAAAAAAAAATACAGTACATTTATTGAAGGGTACCGAGTTCTCCCTCACTTAAGACGACTTTTTATCAGTTTATTATTGATGATTTGCACATGCTGAGTGTCATTTCTTGTTCTTCCATCAAATATCACAACTCTTATCCACGGACTTCTTTGTCCTAAGGTGTTAACCATTGTACAAGTTATCTTTCAAAGAGTGATGACCCAGGGCAGAATCAAATGCACTGGCAATCTTCTGAGAGATCGATACAATGAGCTAAACACAATAAAATCTTGTACTCTAGAGAAGGCTCTAAGCACCTTATTTTTCAAATAACAAATCTTGACAGCACGTCGTCACAATCCAAACCCTATTTCCTTTAACGATAATTTTTGGACTGCAATTCACAATGTAAAAATGCTTTGTGAAACTCTGAAAACTTCCCAAATGCAAAATATCACTGCGATTTTCCAGAGTAATAATTAGGTTTTGTAAGTGTTGCTTGTAACAAATATTTTGCAACTTTCCCACACTCTAGGCATATGTGCATTTTTGGTTCCATTTTACATGCAGCACAATTAAAATGTAATACAACACGTATATTGTCTGCAACTGCAGAAAGCTAGCTTTTTCCATTGCACCTAAAATATGCACAAGTTAACAGAGCGTAATTCTTTAACATGTGCCTGAGAAGTCTCTCCCCCCCCCCAAAGAAAAAGTGGTGGTTTTTATCAGATCACTTTCATTGCATATAGTGCTTACCAGGTTACTATATTTAGGCCCGGTTCACACCGCTGCGGGGGGAGATCCGGATGTGATTCGCACAGCAAATCACATCCGATCTCCGTAGTGATGCGAGTTCAGCCATACAGATAGTATGGCTGAATTCGCAGCCCTCCCGCAGCAAACTCGCACGGGACCCTTTTTTGGGTCCGCAACAGAATCGGATCGCATGGGGGTTCACACCATGCGATCCGATTCCTGTGCGAGTCGGCAGATCGCACTGCGATATGCCGACGGATCTGGGGGTGTCATTAACATAACATTGACACTCCCAGCCGTCCGCATAGGGCAGTGTGAACTGCCGGCGGGAGGTGTGCGATGCGGGTAAACGCCGCGGATTCGCGGCGTTCCCGCATCGCTATAGTGTGAACCCGGCCTAAGAGATAAGTGCACACCTTTGCAGCCAGAACCTAATGTCTTAAGATCCCTTATACACTGGGGCCGTCCATGCGTTAGCGGTAAAGCGCCGCTTGTTCTAGCAGCTCTTTGCCACTGTTTAAGCTGCACTTTTTGGCCACTAGCGGGGTGCTTTTAACCCTAAAGAAGGGGTTAAATTCATCAGTGTTGTGGCGCTTCCGAATCACTTTTCAGGCACTCTGGATGTGTTGGCCATTCATTTTAATGGGCAGGGCATTTTTTGAGCACTAAATACGTTGCTGCCAAACCGCCCCAAAGATGACTTTTCCTAACATCCCACAAGCGTCACACTGAAATCAATGGGAGATGGTTTTCAGCCGCGATAATGCCTGAAAGTCGCCTCTGTGTAAAAGGGGTCCAACTATTGCTCTCTACTAATGAGAAATCTGTTCAGCTCACATCTTTAAGTGGATGCCCAAGGCTTTTATAGTAATACTTTATGTAAATATAGAAAAAATCAGCGCAATACAACCCTTTTTTACGAAAAGCTGCTGAACACCAAGGATCAATTACCAAATCCCAAAATACAATATATCAAACAGATGGTACAGCACTCTAAAATAAAATGATTACCAACATATTAAAATTAATTAAAAGTCCTAAGATAGTTTTTGTGTCAAAAAGTCCACGTGAGGAATCTTCAGCGGTATACAGTCAGTTCGTGCATAAAGTGACTTAGTGCCAAGGGGGGACCACCACCAATGGTAAAATTGGCTGCTCACCTCATCGTATGGACCCTTTAAATTACAGAGGGTCGTACGCACTTAAATAACAAATGCTTATCAACTGGTCCAATCGCTGTACTCCTCTCAGACAATATCCGACCGCTTTACAAACGAAAACACAGCTTTTTCCCATTCAGAGTCAAATGAACTGACACGTTCGTGGAATACCCACACTGGATCGGTATATAGCAGTATTCACATTTCCTCAGACCATGTGGATAGAAAGACAAGCCATAGTGCTCTCCATAGAAAAATATTTTAATGATGAATATACATAAAAAACACACTTACAATAACGAAGCATCATACGATCGTTAAAATGAACAATGACCGCGGGTGACGTCACGTGATCTCCATCCGTACGTTACTTCCCTATGGGCGGGACTTCATCAGCGGAGTTGGTGGTGGTCTCTCCCTTGGCACTAAAAGTGATAAAGTCCCTTTATACATGAACTGACTGTATACCGCTGAAGATTCCTCACGTGGACTTTTTGACACAAAAGCCATCTTTGGACTTTTAGTCATACTTTATGGCCAGATCTGTGTACACCTTGCTCACTAATATATAAAATGACACCACAGAAAAAACACCCTTCAAGCCACAGACTAACTGCCTGTTACAGATCAAGGAGATAAACAATATTTCACTTGGTGTGCTTTACATTTATTTTCTGCCCAGGTCATAGGACTGAAAGTACCTTGTAGACTAAACAATCCAGCCCTTTTCCTTATTACATCTGCACATAGGTTTGTATGCTAAAACCAATATCATTCATTTCAGGTACATATACAGTGCTCATGATGACTGGGGGTTGGGACTTTAAATGAAGCAGGCAGGTGTAAAACATTTAAATTTATTGGAAAATCAATGGTAAGTTGCATGAGGGTAATCATGAGTACACCAAGAAGACCAATACATTCCATTCAATGGATAAACATACAGCAATAACAATTGACCACTAAAAATACAAATCACATATTACAAGTGATTAAGCAAGTAAAACATAGTTGTCATAAAACATGGCATATAGTAGCTCTATGCATTTCGTGGATTCATCCACTCTTCAGGAGCATGCACATAGAAAACTGAATGCTGTAGTATAATAAGAATAACTGTATGGTCTGAACCTGTCACGGAAAGCAGAGATTAAAGTAATTGGAAGTAATATTGGCTAGGATAAACCCCCCAAAACCACTCTCAAAAGTACTTACATTATCTGTATCTTTGCAGTAGCAATGTGCCAAAATGAATCAGAATAACCCCATATGGGTATCACTGGTGGGAGCTGAGGTGGTTAAGGCAGACCAGGACTGGACAAAGGTGGTTTCCAAAAAAGGAAAATTCCAAAAATTAATAAATGGTCAGCAGTGACCATATGTGCTAAAAATAAAAGAAAGATTGTAAAATAGGTTGGAAGATCATATTATGTGGTACAATAGGTCATCTGTCCTAAACTTGGTAAAGGATAGGATAATGAGATGATAATGAGTGTATAGGTAAGGTTAATTTAGTGAGAGTAGAAAGTTGGAATGATTAGAAAAGTGAAATACACAGAATATTTTAAGAAACCATATCAACCAAAGAGATTAGATGAAATAAAATAGAAGTGCAGCATAAATCAAATAGTGAAAAAGTGAAGATCAAATTACCTAATAGACACTTCAGTGTTGAGTGATCCACAAAGTGTGCAGATAGAGGGCTGGAACCACCATGTGAGTCAATCTGCCCCAGGAGACTTATAAGGGCTAGTCTGCCACACCCACCAACGTCACGTGGGAGCAAGCACCAAGGAGGATAGGCAGCTGCAGCCGGGCGGAACCGCCCCCAAGCAAAACAGTGCCAAATTATTCCTCCACCTTACATCTAGCACCTTACATCTAGCAGCCAGGTGGAGGAATAATTTGGCACTGTTTTGCTTGGGGACGGTTCCGCCCGGCTGCAGCTGCCTATCCTCCTTAGTGCTTGCTCCCACGTGACGTTGGTGGGTGTGGCAGACTAGCCCTTATAAGTCTCCTGGGGCAGATTGACTCACATGGTGGTTCCAGCCCTCTATCTGCACACTTTGTGGATCACTCAACACTGAAGTGTCTATTAGGTAATTTGATCTTCACTTTTTCACTATTTGATTTATGCTGCACTTCTATTTTATTTCATCTAATCTCTTTGGTTGATATGGTTTCTTAAAATATTCTATGTATTTCACTTTTCTAATCATTCCAACTTTCTACTCTCACTAAGTTAACCTTACCTATACACTCATTATCATCTCATTATCCTATCCTTTACCAAGTTTAGGACAGATGACCTATTGTACCACATAATATGATCTACCAACCTATTTTACAATCTTTCTTTTATTTTTAGCACATATGGTCACTGCTGACCATTATTAATTTTTGGAATTTTCCTTTTTTTGGAAACCACCTTTGTCCAGTCCTGGTCTGCCTTAACCACCTCAGCTCCCACCAGTGATACCCATATGGGGTTATTCTGATTCATTTTGGCACATTGCTACTGCATAGATACAGATAATGTAAGTACTTTTGAGAGTGGTTTTGGGGGGTTTATCCTAGCCAATATTACTTCTAATTACGTTAATCTCTGCTTTCCGTGACAGGGTCAGACCTTACAGATATTCTTATTATTCCACTATAGCATTCAGTTTTCCACGTGCATGCTCCTGAAGAGTGGATGAATCCACGAAATGCATAGAGCTACTGTATGCCATGTTTTATGCCAACTATATGTTTTACTTGCTTAATGATCACTTGTAATATGTGATTTGTATTTTTAGTGGTCAATTGTTATTGCTGTGTGTTTATCCATTGAATGGAATATATTGGTCTTCTTGGTGTACTCATGATTACCCTCATGCAACTTACCATTGATTTTCTAATAAATTTAAATGTTTTACACCTGCCTGCTTCATTTAAAGTCCCAACCCCCAGTCATCCCGACTGCTTTATTCAAATAGGGATGGAGGCAACTGACCTTACCCGGAAACCAGAGTACCCAGAGGTAACCCACACAGGCACAAGGAGAACATACAAACGCTGTGCAGGTAGTACAGTGGTTGGGACTCGAACTGATGACCCTAGTACTGCTAGGCAGAAACTCTAACCACTGTGCTGCCCTATAATTTTAATTTCTGAGAAATAAAAGTACTGAATAAATACTACTATTAAATCACTTTTAAAGCATAAACCAACAAAGGGTCTAAGAAGGAATGACAATATAAGAGATATTCATACCTAGGAACAGGTTTGTCTTGCTCCAATATACATTGCTCCAAAAGGTCAATGAACCTCTGTGGAAATGCAGAAAATTCCACTAATAATCCTTGCTGGTTTTTTAAGCTGAGAGAGAGAGAGGGAGAGGGGAAAATGTATGTAAATCAAAAACACATGCACAGTAAATGAGAAGTACACAACACAATCACTGTTAAAGCGGAGTCCCTCTTGTTTTCGTGTTTATTAAATCGCGGGAGCTGGGTATCTGTTAAAACTAGGTACCCACTTCCCCCCCTGAAACGATTGACATGCCAAATGTGGCATAGAAGGGGTGAGAAAGCCTTAAAGTAGAAGTTACACATTTGGGTGGAACACTGCTTTAAGATAAACATAAATCCATAGTTTGGTATGGAATTAGCTAGCACAAACTGAACTAAATTGTTCTACAAAAATGAACGAAGTAGAGATTGGAACATCTTCTCGCGGCATCTTGCTTTCAGATACGATGTTATGATTTTACTAGGATTTCTTTAAGAAGTAGCTCTGGACGGGGTTGATTGGACACTCATCTTTGTAATGCACATTTTCCTACACAATTTGAACAGGTAAATCACTGCGTTCAGGCTTGGACATCAATAAACACAGCCATCTACTCCATGTGCAACCACATGCGAACAGCAGCAGTTAATTGCATGCTTCAGTCATTCTGGCAGCAAGAATCTACTGATTCTTGCTGCTGGAATCTGGTGGGAATTGGCCCTGTGAATGTGGCCTGAGGCTGGATTCACATCTATGCATGTTGCTTTTGAGCGTTCCTGTAGTGCTTTTTGCTGTGCTTTCTGTGATGTGTTTCTTATTTTAAATTTTTTACATTTACTGTATATAGCTGGTTGCTAAGCAGAGGACAGCCGCCACATCCTTAGCAACGGATGAGTCATCCGCTGAAAAAAAAAAATCATGGAAAAAAATGGTCTGGTATGGATTTGGAGGGGACACCCCCATACCAAAATAAAATAATTTTAAAAAAAATGACTAGTGGGTTTTTTATGCTATTAATAAATAAATAGTAATTTTTCTTCATAAATTTTGGCCAAAATGTATACTGCTACATATTTTTGGTAAAAATAATCCAAATGAGTGTATATTATTTGGTTTTTGTGAAAGTTATAGAGTCTACAAACTATGGTGCCATTTACTGAAAACTGATCACATCTGATCAGGCCTTCAGTACATCAGGTGTATATAATTTCTTGAGACACTAACAAGTCAGGAAAGTACAAATACCCCCCAAATGACCCCTTTTTAGAAATTAGACATTCCAAGGTATTAAGTAGCATTGTGAGTTTTTTTATGTTGTAATTTTTTCCCACAATCCTTTGCAAAATTATATATTTTTTTACAAAATTGTCATTATCGGGTTATTTCTCACACCATAAGCATTTAACAAATTACACCCCAAAATACATTCCGCTACCCTTCCCAAATATGGCGATACCACATGTATATAATAATCTTTATTAAGGTTTTCAACAAATACAATGTACATTACACATTTCTCAGTCTAACTGTATAAACTGCATAAACATTATAAACTGGGTACAAAGGTTTTATGCGGTCGTTATCAGTTCTTAAATTTCCTTAGTGATCTTGAGTAGCCGAGCAGTAGTACCTTGCCTACACCAATACCCCATATGGGCATGTGTGAGACTTTTACACAGCCTGGCCACACACAGAGGCTCAACATAGAAGTGGCACCTTCAGGTGTTGTACGAGCATAAATTACACATCTCATTTCTCAACCACCTACAGTGCCTTGCGAAAGTATTCGGCCCCTTTGAACTTTTCAACCTTTTGCCACATTTCAGGCTTCAAACATAAAGATATAAAATTAAATTTTTTTGTGAAGAATCACCAACAAGTGAGACACAATTGTGAAGTGGAACGAAATCTATTGGATATTTTAAACTTTTTTAGCAAATAAAAAACTGAAAAGTGGTGCGTGCAAAATTATTCGGCCCCTTTACTTTCAGTGCAGCAAACTCACTCCAGAAGTTCAGCGAGGATCTCTGAATGATCCAATGTTGTCCTAAATGACTGATGGTGATAAATAAATAGAATCCACCTGTGTGTAATCAAGTCTCTGTATAAATGCACCTGCTCTGTGATAATCTCAAGGTTCTGTTGAAAGCGCAGAGAGCATCATGAAGACCAAGGAACACACCAGGCAGGTCTGTAATACTGTTGTGGAGAAGTTTAAAGCCAGATTTGGATACAAAAAGATTTCCGAAGCTTTGAACATCCCAAGGAGCACTGTGCAAGCGATCATTTTGAAATGGAAGGAGTATCAGACCACTGCAAATCTACCAAGACCTGGCCGTCCCTCTAAACTTTCAGCTCAGACAAGGAGAAGACTGATCAGAGATGCAGCCAAGAGGCCCATGATCACTCTGGATGAACTGCAGAGAACTACAGCTGAGGTGGGAAGAGTCTGTCCCACTCGCTCGTGCCCCTGGATGACGCAATTTCTTGCGAAACACGTAGGACTGAGCGATGCGCTGACATCACCCCTTACGAAGGAATTGTACCCAGGAACGACGAGTTTGTCCGTTTGCGTCCGGCCGGCGCATCGGACTTAAGGCTGATCTTTCCTTTGTGCTTTGCAAGTGCATTTTTGTTTTTATATTTGAGTTATATTAAAAGGTTTTACACTATTGGAGCTTCATTTCTTTTGCATGGAATTGGCACATATGACCTAATATATGGGAGACAACTAAAGATACTTGTTTGACAACCTGGTCATGATATCGGTGGAGGGAGGAGAACAGCTGAGACCCTTCTCAAGTGGGAGATATCTATTGTTACATGCTGTTGGTGACCCTCTGTAGTGGGGGGTCATGAAATTCTGGTAAGGAGTAATTTTGGCTGTATGGTGGTGGATCAAGCACTTGCTACACAGTAGAAGATTTGACGATTTCATCTGTATTGGACTGTTGGAATTTAAAGGTTTATATAATTACACATTTGGTGTTCACTATTTTGTTTTATATTTTTTTGTTTCTTTTTTCGTTGTTCACTGTGATCAATTATCCCATAACCCTTATTCTTTAGGACTGGGGGGTAATAGGCCTAATTTTGCACATTATTATTGAAATTTTGTCTAATGTTTTTTACTTCATTGAATTTTATGTGGGTTTATGATTTAGCGCAGCTTACTCAATTTTTCATGTGTTTTTTTTTCTGTAATTATGTAATACAGTCAAGCCGCTGCTGATCAAAGTTCCATTGTGGATGATTAGTATAATATTTTTATCATAGCGCAGTTTTTTCCTTTTTTCCAAAATTAAAACATTGCAATCTGTGCCTAAAAAAAAAAAAAAAAAAAAAAATAAAAAATAAATTATAGGATTTTTATAACAGCTTACCTGTAAAATCCTTTTCTTTGAAGTACATCACGGGACACAGAGCCATAGTTGTTACTATGTGGGTTATAGGCCACCTTCAGGTGATGGACACTGGCACGCCTTAAGACAAAAAGTGCCCTCCCTATATAACCCCTCCCACTACTGGGAGTGGCTCAGTTTTGTAGCCAAGCAATACACGTGTATACCAAAGAAGGGAGGGACCTCTGTGTCCCGTGATGTATTTCAAAGAAAAGGATTTTACAGGTAAGCTGTTATAAAAATTCTATTTTCTTATCGTACATTACGGGACACAGAGCCATAGTAGTTACTATGTGGGGTGTCCCATAGTAATGGCAACTGAAGGGAGGGAGACAACAAAAAGTAGGGAATTAAGAGACTAGAGGACTCATATTGCAGCCTGCAGTACACTGCGCCCAAAGGCGATATCCTCATGACCTTTTATATCGATTTGATAGAATCCGGTAAATGGATGGACTGAAGACAAAGTTACGGCCTTGCAGATATGAGCCATGGAAGCCTGGTGATGCACTACCCAAGAAGCACTAACAGCCCTGGTGGAGTGCGCTTTAACACGAAAAGGAGGAATTTTCCTCTTTAGACCATAAGCTTGAACAATCACTCGACTAATCCATTTGGAAATAGTAGATTTTGATGCTTCCTGTCCTCTTTTAGGAACTTCTGGCAATACAAACAAAACATCTGTTTTGCGAATCTGCGTGGTTACCTTTAAATAGACTTTGACCGCTCTCACTACATCAAGGGAATGTAGTGACCTTTCTTCCATAGATCGAGGTTCTGGGAAAAAAGAAGGTAAGACAATATCCTGGTTTAAATGAAAACCTGTCACTACCTTAGGTAGGAATCTAGGATGAGGCCATAATACCACCTTATGAATAATCAAATACGGTTCTTTACAAGAAAGAGCCGCCAACTCTGATGCTCTTCTGGCAGAGTATATGGCAACCAAAAAAATTATCTTCCTCATCAAGAGGACCAAAGAAATATCCCATATAGGCTCAAAGGGCCGTTTTTGTAAAGCTGACAAGACTAAATTCAAATCCCAAGGGTTCAAGGGTGTCCTGACAAGAGGATTAATCCACGTTACCCCCTGAATAAAGTTACGAACCAGAGAGTGAGAAGCAGGAGGCTGTTGAAACAATATTGATAAGGCCCGAGACCTGGCCCTTGATAGTACTCAGGGCCAGCTTTATTTCGAATCCCATCTGTAAGAATTCAAGGATCCTACCTATGACATTTTCTGGGGTGCCAACCCCTGGATTCACACCAGAAGACATATGCCTTCCAGACTCTATAGTATATGACTCTTGAGGCCGGCTTCCTAGCATTAAACAAAGTAGACACTACTGAAGGAGACAGCCCACGGTCCTTTAGAATGTGGGTTTCAAGGTAAGGTAGGAAGGAATACCGGACCTTGCATGAGAAGGTCTGTCCACAGTGGCAGGGTCCAAGGGTCCCCTACCGCCATCTTCATGATCTCTGGAAACCAAGATTGCATGGGCCACCAGAATCACCTCTTTCCCTTGCTACTTGATCCTACGAAGAAGGTGCAGAAGCAGAACCGGAGGAAACGCATAGATCAGTAAAAACTGATCCCATGGAAAGACCTATTCCGCATGCCACTGGATCCCTCGTCCTCGACACAAAGTTGTCGACCTTGTTGTTGAATCTGGCCGCGAACAGATTAACGTCCAGAACACCCCATCTTTGACATATAGACAGAAAGATGTCGGAGTGAAGGGACCATTCTCCCGAAAAAAAATTGTTGGTGACTCAAGTAGTCTTCCTGCCACTTCTCCATCCCTGGAATGAAAATCGCCGCTAGGCAAGGAATGTTGCTTTCTGCCCAAGATAGAACATAATTCACCTCTTTTTGGGCTGCACGACTTCTCGTGCCCCCTTGGCGATTGATGAAGGCCACGGAGGTGGCACTGTTGGATTGAATCCTGACAGGACAATTTCGTAATCTGAGTGTCCAGGCTTCTAGGGCCAGACCTACTGCCCAAATTTCTAGAATATTGAGGGGCAAGGTCCTTTCTGACTTGGACCACTTTCCCTGGACAGATGCTTCTTCCAGGACTGTTCCCGAGCCTAGAAGGCTGGAATTCGTGGTTACCACTTTCCAGGATACTAGTAGAAAGGATTTCCCCTGTTGAAGGTTACTGGATATCAACCACCTATCGAGGCTCTGACACGCCTCGGGGTATAAGCGCATTGGAAAGTCCAAAGCCTGGACCTTCTTGTTCCAAGTCAACAGAACACTGTTTTGCAGCAGTCTTGAATGAAATTGCACATAAAGAACGGTCTCGAACGAGGCCACCATCTTTCCTAACAATTTCATGCAAAGCCCAATGGAAGGATTTCTCTTTGTTTTGATAAGCTGAATCAGATCCTTTATGGAACTGATCCTTCCCTGAGGTAAGAATACCTTCTTTTGAACTGTATCTATGATCAGCCCCAAGTACTGCAATCTCCTTGATGGTTTTAAGGAGGATTTTTCTAGGTTGAGAATCCAGTCTAGGAATTTTAGGCAACTCACAGCTGAGTCTAAACTTTGGTAGGTAGGCTATAATTGTTATACCCTGAGCCCTTAACCTGGCTAAAGGAGGGGCCAGGATCTTTGTGAACACTTGAGGTGCGGTGGCTAGACCGAAAGGCAGAGCCACAAACTGAAAATTATGATTTTCTACCTCGAAGCGTAGAAATTTCTGATGAGCGGGGAAACATTGGTACATGCAGATAGGCATCTTTGATGTTGATCGATGCCAAACAGTCTCCTCCTTGTAGAATGGAGACAACCGATCGGATTGACTCCATGCCGAAGGAATGGATATTCAAGTGCCAGTTTAGATCCTTGAGATCTAAAATGGGTCTTAGCTCCCCGTTTGGTTTTGGTACCGTGAAGAGGTTTGAATAAAACCCCAATCCCTGCTCTTCTGTGGGAACCTCTGATATCACTTTCTAAGACATGAGATGATCCAGAGCCAGAAAGAGAGACTTCCTTTTCCCTGGATCTCTGGGAACGTTGGATCTTAAACAAGGAGATGGGAATTCTCAGAATTCTAGTTTGTAACCTACAGAAATTGAGGAAGCCACCCATCTGTCCTGACGTTGTTCCTGCCAGATCTTTGAAAAGTGTAGAAGCCTTCCCCCCACTCAAGCGAGCGGGGGTGCCACTTCAGGAGTTTTAGTATTTTATTTTTCAGATTTCCTGCCCCAAGTCCTCTTTTGGCCCTGGGACTGCCCTTGAGGCCTTCTTCTTGAACCTGAAGGTGGAGGCTGTCGAGACTGCCTGGAGGCAGATGCTCCTGGTATTAGAGAAAATGCATGTTTAAAAGAAAAAAACTTTGAAACTTCTTTACTGGTAAAAAAGAACTTTTCCCATTAGAAATTATTTGGATATACATAAAATGGGTAACTGGGCAAGAGCTTTTTACATGGCGATTCGGCTGATTTTTCAAGGACTCTGCGCATATGTACCAGCCCTAGCAAAAGCCATAAGGCTTGTATAATAGAATCTTTCATAGCATCCACTGTGAAACACATTGCCTCTGATATGCCAGCCATCTGCTGCGCCTGCTGAATAATTTTGAGTACCTCTACAAACTGGTCCTTTATGGACTGAGATACTCCAATCGCCACTAGTACCAGTTGAACCTGCAAGAGAAATGTTGTTTGTTGAAAAAAAAAAAAAAAAAAAACGTTATCTGCGCGTTGTCTACAGGACAAGTCAGGTTTTTGTTTACAGAGTATATAACAGCACCAATTGCTGGAATCTCCCATTTCTTATAGAATTCCTCCTCCATAGGATAAAGTAAAGAAAACTATTTTGGATGGAAAAAAATGTTTATCTGGTTGCTCTCACTCAGATTACATAAGCTTTTTTAACCATGAATGGATAGGAAAGGTATCAACAGATCGGGGAGGCTTTCGTGATCCCAAACCAGAGGTGGGCTCATTAATAGACTGTGTTACAGGCTGTAAAAAAGTAGAGCGGACCAACTTAGTAAGGGAGTGTACCAACAGTCTCTCCTGTGAGGCCGATCCCTCCACATTAGGATCTTCGGAAAAGGAGTCATTGGCCTCTTCTTGATACTTTGAGAAAACTTCATGATCTCTCGCCCCTTGTTCCTCAGTATGAGGGTCCTGAGCAATGGACACGGATCTGCTACACTTGGGCCCACTGCAAATAAAGCGAATAAAGCATCAATCTTCTGTTCCAAACTTAAAACGGTAGAAGAAAAAACCTCCTGAGTGATATACATAGGGGTTGAAGTGTCCAGAGCTGCTGCTACACCAGTGACCCCCTGATGGCTCACTCTGACCGGCCACATCACTCTCAGAGGAGGATGCCATCTTTTTATGCTGCATACACAAGATCGAAATTTCGGCCAGCAAAAGACCAATGATAGCTTTTCATCGGAAAATGTGACCGTGTGCATGCTCCATCGGAATTTAGCTGGCCGAATTCCCGCCAGCACAAATTTGATAGCATGTTCTAAATTTTCCTGATGGAAAAACGTTATATCGGAAATTCCGATCATGTGTATGCAATTCCAACGCGCAAAAAAACTCACACATGCTCAGATTCTACTACAAGATGGAAGCCATCGGCTACTAGGTATTGAACTCCCTTTTTCTAGTCCCGTCATACGTGTTGTACGTCACCGCGTTCTTGGCGGTCGGAATTTGGTGTGACCGTGTGTAAGCAAGACGGTTTGAGTGGCATTCCGTCAGAATTCCAACGGGAAAACCATCAGAGCTTTTTCCGACAAGAATTCCGATTGTGTGTACGTGGCATTAGACATGGATTTAGGTTGTCGTGAAACAACAGACCCTCTGGAAACCTTTGAGGTGTTCCTTGCCCACCTTGCGCTCATAGCCTGATGCATTCACTGCTAGAGCTATAGTCCAGCACAATTGCTGCTATTAATGCCCAGCCTGATGTAGCAGTAAAAAGTGTGTCAAAGGAAATGCCTGTTTCACCAAACCTGGCAACGCCACCTCGTGTCCCTACACAGCCTGCAGTAACCCACAAATGTGCTTTTAAAATGTTTGCCTCCTCATGTGTGGGCGTTTAACGCCGACGCCGCTAAGCCCCGCCCCCCATGTTGCCTACGGCTCTTCACACTTTTTAAAAGTAAAGCCTTTCCAGCGTGAGCGGCGGACTATAGGTCCTCTCAGACCTACCAAGAAAATAGCATGGTACGGGGGGGGTGGGCGTGTACAAGCCGCCGAGCGGCGTGCTGATCGCGCTAGTTTTCCTGCCTTTAAAAAAATTAATAAAATAAAATAAAAAAATAAAAATAAAAAAACGAAGCGCTCCTTCCCCAAGAGGGGGAGACTGTCAGCACGGGGGGGTGATAAGCAGGGAGAAACCCCCCCCCCCATTGAGAAAATTCAAACAAATCTTAGAAAACTCCACTTACCTTTTCCGCCTCAGGGTTTTCTGTGGTAAACCAACAGACCCAATCTTCACCTTTCGCTGTGGGTTCCATTAAACCTTTAGGAGCTGGGAATCCTTGAGGAAACCCACAATCCTGGACCTGCAACAGCACCCCGCCAGTAAAACTTTATGGCCTTACTACCAAAAAGTACTGGATCCCGGGATCCAGCTCTCTAAAAAGAGAAGGATTCACAGGGAAAACCATGTTTCTTCGGATATGAAACCCAGGTACCATTCAATCTGGCCAGAAGAGACATTTTGAATGGATCCAGTCAGCAAGGATTGCTCCAGTGGAGCTCAGCACAGCACATCTTTACTCGTGACCAACACCTTAGACCAGGGGTGCCCAACCTTTTGAAGAGCGAGGGCCACTTAAGCGACTTAGTAACCAGTCGTGGGCCACAATGAGCAGATGACAGTTCTGTGTCCACTCTGCGTATGCAAAGCGGACACAGACACAGCCCACTCTACTCTACGGGCCCTCTCATCTGATAAAATGGAAGGGGACGGATCCACTTTCCAGTTTTTTAGCAGATCGGATTGGAAGAAGGCAGGTGTAAACGGACACAAGTCTGTTTACATCTGCTGCTCCATAGAGGTGAATGGAGGGTCCGATTGGGTCAGACAGATCATGTTAAAGGGTTCTAAGGCTACTTTTACACAGAATGGTCTGTGGTCTACCCACACCTGTGACTTTCCTGCAGGTTAGTTGTACTTTGCCATAGAATTTCTTTCTGAAAGTGCACCAAACCCACAGGTAAGACGAGAAGTCTATGGCTCAGTGCAGGTAAGCCGCAGGTACACTGTTGCTACACCTGCGAATTAGTTTAAAAGCAGCCCAGTAACCACTGCAGAACAGATATGTCCATATATACACTGTGATTTTAGTAATAAACTTGCTGTCCCAGGCAGAGTGCATTAGGTATCACTTTACCTATGACAGGAGCCGGTGCTATACAGGAAGCATTGGCTTATGCAGCTCTGCTCCACAGCTGCTTACTTCCTCTACCGTTGGCTTCATTCACAATGCTGATGCTCTGGCATGGCGGGTAGACAACCTGCAATCTGGGCTTGCCAACCCACCATCCCAGAGCAGGAGGTCGTGGGCCACATCAGAGGGCTATGCGGGCCACATGTGGCGCCAGGGCCTCTGGTTGGGCACCCCTGCCTTAGACACTGGCGAAAAAACAGGTACAGGTGGGAGGGGTTATATAGGGAGGGCACTTTTTGTCTTAGGGCATGCCAGTGTCCATCACTTGAAGGTGGCCTATAACCCACATAGTAACTACTATGGCTCTGTGTTCCGTGATGTACGATAATATATGCTGAAGCATGGGGGCAATCTGCACCTAATGTTAGGAGCAAATCACTCCTCCACCCCTGCTTCGGGATATAAGCTCTTTTTTTTTTTAACGTGGCGGTGAAATAACCTCCTACAGTGCTGGAGTCACGGCTTCATGTATCGTGGGAGCAAACACTGTTGCTGTCAAGATAAATAAACCCGTGCTGCAGCTGAATGGCGTACCTGCTAAGAAAATGATGGTTAATATAACAAACATTACAGCATAACATACCATACCTGCAAAGCAAATACAATAAAACATAATAAAAATAAAAACAGGAGAGAACAATAGTGAGCGAAAAGTAGAGCAGACAGTAGAGCGTGAACATAAGAGAGAACAATAGAGATAGAAGAAAAATACAACCACAACTATTTTTGGATTTTTTATTTTTTTAGTGTTTTTGCGCATTGCAGATTAAGGTCTCTCAAAAGGTGATGGCCATCACATCTTGTGAGACCCTGCGTTTGTGTGCCAAGGACTGTATGGTGTTGTATCCTATGCTAATACTCAACTAGCGTGTGGTAGCGTTCGTAACCGTCACCGATGCAAAGACCAGGTTAGTCAGGACAGGCAGGACAATAATAGCGGGTGTCACACCTATATTCTAAAAACACGACATCTTCTTTGGGAGTTTCTTTGGGTAGGGGTACCCAGAGAGGACAAGCAGAAAATGCCTATCATGTAGCTGGCTTACTGCATTTTCACTGGGAAGTTGGGCCACAGCACCATACGGAAACAGAAGGGCTGTGACGATATCTTCCTGGAATTTAAGGAAGGATCCAGTACATCCTGAAGCTTTGTATAGAACAAAAGCATTAAGCAGAGCCAATTGAAATAAATATACAGATACTTTTTTGTACCAGCCTCTGGCCTTATGGGCAATTAGGTACGGTGCCAACAACTGGTCTTTGAGGTCCACCCCTCTGATATTAAGGTTATATTCGTGGACACAGAGGTGTTTCTCCACAACACCAGTTGCCGTAGGAATCTGGAACGTCATGTCTGCTTGAAGGGAGGACAGAACGAAAACATTCTTATTATCCCTCCACTTCACAGCGAGCAAGTTATTACACTTCAAGCAGGCTCTCTCCCCCAGCCTAAGATGGGAATCTACAAGCCGCTGGGGAAAGCCCCAGCGATTAGATCGCATGGTGCCACATGCACCAATTTGATGATCAAACAAGTGACTAAAAAGCGGCACACTTGTGTAATAATTGTCCACATACAAGTGGTACCCCTTTCCGAATAAGAGTGACACCAAGTCCCACACAATCTTACGTGCGCTCCCTATGTAGTCTGGGAAGTTCTCCGGCTCTATGCAACCATCGCTTCCCTCATAAACCATAAAACTATATGTATAGCCTGCGGCCCTGTCACAGAGCTTATACATCTGGACCCCGTATCTGGCACGCTTGCTGGGAAGATGCTGTATGAATGACAAGCGGCCAGAAAACTTAATCAGGGACTCATCAATGCAGACAACTTGATGGGGAGTAACAAGGCTGCAAAACATTGGTTGAAGTGGTTTACGAGGGGCTGAATTTTGTAGAGCCGATCAAATTCAGGGTCACCCCAAGGACGACGGGGTTCATTATCGTTGAAATGCATGAACCACAAGATCTGCTCATATCATGTCCTGGTCATGGAGGCAGAGAAAACGGGCATATGGTGAACTGGGTCAGTGGACCAATATGACCGCAACTCACTCTTTTTAGTTATGCCCATGAGGAGGGATAGGCCCAGGAAGGTCTTAAATTCGGAAACCGTAAAAGGGTTCCATTCTCTGGCAAGGCTCAGTTGGGGATTAGCGGAGATGAATTGATCAGCATATAAATTGCTTTGGTCCACAATAGATCTATAGAAATCTTCAGTGAAAAACACAGAATAAAATTTAAGTGACATAAAATCAACTGTTTCCACCTGAATTCCAGGTTGGTCAGTGAATGGGGGGGGAAGTACAGGTGCTGCAGAAGTGGTGGGCTCCCAATTAGGATTGGCGAATGCGGCAGTAAGGGCACTATGGGCTTGACGTGTGTCTTCTTCTTGGTGGTAGCGGGACTTTACTCATGCTAGCCACCTCGCCAGCTTGAACTGCATTTATGGGACTCGCCATGTCACCACGTGACACTGCAGTGCTGGATGTATGACCAGGATGTACTAGGCCGCTGGTGCTTGTCAGTTCACCAGAAGGATGAGTGGCGCTAGCACTGGCTCTCTGCTCCCTACGAGGGACCGGCGGTTCTTGCACCTCAAAGACAGCAGAACAACGGGGTCTGGTACACCTGACCTTGGCAGGGACCACAACTCAGTCGTCAGAGTTATCTGCCAGGGTGCCGCTGCTGTCTACAGGTTCGTATTCTGAGCCTGAATATGACAGATGAGCGACTTCCTCTTCATCTGTCATGCTCAGAAACGTGTAGGCCTCTTCACTGCTCTCACAGGTAAAAAAGCTCATGACTGTTAGCTATTAAAAAAAAAACTGTTAGCGTTCAAAAGGACCAGGCCTGACTCTGAACGCTGTAGATGTGTTTAGCGTTTTGTAAGTGATAGTGATCGATAGATACTGCGCTTGAGTGGGTTGGGCTGGGCGGAAGGGGCTAAATGCAGGTGCTAGCAGGTATCTGAGCTGATCCCGCTAACACTGTTTCTGGGAACCCTAAACTGCTGGGGACACTAATCTAGTTCTGATCAGATATTAATCCATTCAGACACTATACTATTAAGGGAGGCGTATGGTGCGTGCGTGGGCGTTAGCGCTACTGGCACTAATCTGACGCTGCCTGGGGTGATGCTGATCCCATCTGACACTAAAACCTAACTCATCACCCGCCGGATGATAAGGAGGTTAAACCTTTATTGGGTAAAATACAGCGGGTTCCCTGATGCTATAAAAAAAAAAAAAAAAAAACGAGCTAAACTGCGTCACCCATGATACTTATACATCGATCACTGGTGACGGGGTGATTAAGGGGTTAAACCTTTATTGAGGGGTTTAGGGAGGGTCCCTAGACCTATCTGGGCCTAAGACCAATTACCCTAAAACTGATTTTTGTCACTAATGACACCAGTACAACGATAAAAAAAAAAAAAAAATCTGAATACTGTACTGGGTGACAGATGGTGAAGGTGTTAACTAGGGGGGGGGGGGGGGGTGATCTGAGTTGTGTGCCTATGTGACCTGGTATCAGTGTAGTGCACTTACTATGAGATGTTATCTCTCCTCAGCCTGAAATGGAAAAGACCGACACGAGGAGAGATGACATCACTTCCTCCTTCAGTGTTTATAGTTACACGACAGGAGAAGGATCTCATTCACCAGGACCGTTCACCAGGTCCAGGCCAGATTTCATTGGCCTGGGCCTGGAGATTGATCGGATCGATCCCGATCATTGCGGCCGACGTAGTATGGCGGCGATTCGCCTGCCCGTGCTTTTTTGGTGGTTGTAAGATGTACTCGATACCCATTCACATTGGGGGGGTTCTATATTCTGATAAGCTCCTCGCCCAAAGACCCCTGACAACCACAGGCCAGGGTTGTCGGGAAGAGGCCCCCGTTCCCATCAACATGGGGCAATGAATGTGCTTTTGGGGTGGGGGGGAGCAGAGTGGGTTTTATACTATTGGAGCACTTTGTGTTTTCACATGCCACGCACATCTATCCATTGGCTTGAATCCAACGAGGCGATCTGAATAGCAGCAGTCCTACATGGTTTGTTTTGGAGGCAGTCCACAATCTGTTTACAGGCTTTCCCTGATCCTCTAATGGGGGGGATCGTGGATTTCTGGTAAGAAGTGACTCTTTCTTATCAGCTTTTTGAAGATTCACTTATGGATGGACTGTATACATTTAGTCTCTCACGGGAGGATGTCATTTATATTTGAATTATATGCAGCTGGACATGTTGTGTTTTATGCTATGCTAAAGTTTTTTGTAGATAATTACCTATATGCACTCACTTATTTGGTAAATGCTGAATTTGCATGTCATACGATTGGTGTTTTTTTATACACATTAGTTTGTGGTTCAGATTCACTTTAATCCACAGGTTCCCTTTCTTATAATAATCTTTTTCATGGGGGAATTGTTACTTATTTTCATATTTTGAGGGTAGTATTCTTAAATAAGAATTTTTACACACTTATTCGATTGTGACCCATGTAGATTTTTGCATGGTTCAGAGACGGTAAATTTATTGGATTATATTTTTAAATTTGTGGGTTTAGCGCGACTATTTTTATTTTTATTTATTCACTGTTATACAGGAGAATGGCTGCTTCCATTTTTTATTTAAATAATTTTTTTGGTCTAGGTGCATCCTCATCGGGTACACCTATATATCATAGCGCAGTTTCTCCCCTTTTTTTCTTACAGACAGGCAAACGCAACATTCAACGGCGGCCTGCGATTACGACGAGAAGAGTCAGAATGCGCAGATGCCTATGTAAACAAGGCTTTTCCTTGTTCTGCCTAGCAACATTACAGGGATCTACTGCTTCCCGTCATCAGGAGCAGTGATCTCTGTAATGCTGTAGTGAGCCCCCCCCCACAGTTAGAGTCTCTCCCTAGGCCACACTTAACCCCTTGGTTGCCCCCTAGAGATTAACCCCTTCCCTTTCAGTGTCAGTAATTAGTGGCTATTCGTAGCTCTGGTTCACTGTATAAATGACAATGGTCCCAAAATAATGTCAAAAGTGTCTGCCATAATGTTGCAGTCCCGAAAAAAAAATAAAAAAAACACAGATCGCTGTCATTACTAGTTAAAGCGGGAGTCCGCCGGGAGTTCCACCGTTTTTTTTTTTTTTTTTAAAGCCAGCAACTACAAATACTGCAGCTGCTGACTTTTAAAATAAGGACACTTACCCGCCCAGCGCGCCCGCGATGTCGGCACCCGAAGCCGATCCCTCGATCGTCTCTCGGGTGCTGCCGCCGCCATCTTGGGTATGGGAATCAGGAAGTGGAGCCTTTTGGCTTCATTTCCTGGTTCCCTACTGCGCATGCGTGAGTCGCGCTGCGCAATAAGGATGGTCCCGCTGCCTCTGGGATCTGTGTGTTTCCGAGCAGGCAGCGGGGGACTTTCGGAAAGGGGCGTAGATCTACGCCCCTTTCCGCAGATAGCTATGCCGGAAGTAGGTGCAGATACCTGTACTGTACAGGTACCTGCACCCCCCTCCCCCCTGAAAGGTGCCAATTGTGGCGCCGGAGGGGGGGGGGGGATTCCAATGAGCGGAAGGTCCACTTTAGGGTGGACCTCCGCATTAAAGAATAAAAATGCAATAAATCTATCGCCTATTTTATAGACGCTATAACTTTTGCACAAACCAATCAATATATACTTATTGCGATTTTTTTTACCAAAAATATGTACAGGAGTACATATCGGCCTAAACTATGGAAGAAATGTGTTTTTTATATTTTGGGGGGGGGGGGGGGGTGTTTATTATAGCAAAAAGTAAAAAATATGTTAAATTGTTATTTTTTGTTTATAGTGCAAAAAAAAACACAGAGGTGATCAAATACCACCAAAAGAATTTGGTTGTGGGAATCTATTTGTGAAAAAAAAAAAAAAAAAAAAAAAAGGAGGTCAATTTTTTTTGCAGAACCGCGCAATTGTCAGCTAAGGTGACACAGTATAGAATCGCAAAAAATGCTCTGGTCAGGAAAGGGGTAATTCCTTCCAGGGCTGAAGTGATTAAACAAATGCATTATTGACCATTTTTTTCCCAAATCTGTCTGACCTTTAATTTGCCATGTTGGCTGAGATAAATGTTCTTTATTGTTTCACGTTTGTTAAGTGGCTGCATCCACAAAGTGTGAATGACTATGTTTTCTTGTAAAATTAATAAAAAATATTGAAAAATAAACAAACAAAAAAAAACATTTTTTAAATGATGCAGTACAGATTTCTTGGCATTACCATAGAACAACCCAAAACAAATTCTTCTCCCAATGATCATAGCAATGCCATATGTATAGGTTAACTAACTAAAAACACGATAAACGCAAACTGAGGCAAACTAAATTAAACTTTTTTTTTTTTTTTTTTTTTTAATACCTATTCTGAGAGCGGACATAGTATTTTGGGCAACTTTAATTTTACTACAAAAATGTACTTCTTTATAAATTGTTAGCTTGGATTAGTTAAAGCATAGCATTAAATGATTTACCTTAGAAAATCCTCTTCTCCTAAAGTAAGACTGTACAGAAAAAATGGATCAGTATCATCTGACAGGCGAACGATTAAATCCTAAAAGCAAAATAAAGAAAAAAAAAAAAAAAGAAGAAGATGTTGGTACTTACTGTAAAAAAAAATTCAAAGTCTGCTCAGGGACACATATTTAGCATTTCTTTGAATGTTCGGGTTGTATGCTGAAGACTTGGATACTGGCAAAAAAACCCCCCCAAAAACTGAAAAAGCCCCTCACACATCGTTGAAAGTAAGCCCCTATAGAACGCTGCCCTGAACATCATGCCTCAGATTTGTGAGCAAAACAGTACATAGGGCCAATAAGCACAGGGGTTTATTGTGTTTCGCAATGGAACTTCAACAAAAAGATTTTATAAGTACAATCTTCTTTAGGAACTTGCCAATTCTGATGCCCCATACACACTATCAGTTTTTCTGCTGAGTTTTTCCTTCAGGTTTACCAAAAACATGTAGTACAAGGGCCTGCCTGATTGCATACAAATTGAAACTCCTAAGGTTTGACCTCATATTATATGGTTTTGGTAAATCTGAAGGAAAAACTCAGCAGAAAAACTGATAGTGTATATGGGGTTTTAGACATTAAGGATGTCGAAAAGCTGGCCAACTGATGGGTCGGCAAAAGTCATTGACATACAGTATCTAAGAACCAGGAACAGTCCCCAACAACCAGAAGTAACAATGCCTGAACCTGAAGAGAAGAAGTTTCCTACAGGACAGCAGGACAGGGGAAATGCTTTTGACCCAGGGGAGGTCACATATTAAAAGCGGGGTTCCACCCTAAAGTGGAACCTCCGCTGATCGGAACCCTCCCCCCCTCCGGTGTCACAATTGGCACCTTTCAGGAGGGAGGAGGGTGGAGATACCTGTCAAAGACAGGTATTTACACCCACTTCCGGGCATAGACTCACGTGGGAGTCTACACCGTTTCCTGTCCTGCCGCGCTGTCTGCTGGGACACACACGGGTCTCAGAGACAGCGCAGAGAATTCTTATTGCGCTGCACGAATCGCGCATGCGCAGTAGGGAACCGGGAAGTGAAGCTGATTCGCTTCACTTCCTGATTCCCTCACCTAGAATGGTGGCGGCAGCAGCCAAGGGCAGATCGATCGATCGGCCTCGGCTGCCGGCATCGCTGGAACCCAGGGACAGGGGAGTGTCCATTTATTAAAAGTCAGCAGCTGTAGTATTTATAGCTGCTGGCTTTTAATATTTTTTTTTGGTGGAATCCCTCTTTAACCCCAAGAATGAAGGTTCAAATCAAGGACCCCCTGCATGTCCTTCCATAAACCCAGACTCTAAGATGAAAAGAGGAAGTAAGAAAGACTCAGTTAGACTTACCGGTGACGGTATTTCTAAGAGCCTTTCAGGACAACCCCGGAGAGAGTAGCTCCACCTTGCAATCAGGAAACACATGCCCACTTTAAAAACACCTCCT
This sequence comes from Lithobates pipiens, assembly GCF_037356315.1. Classification (NCBI taxonomy): domain Eukaryota; kingdom Metazoa; phylum Chordata; class Amphibia; order Anura; family Ranidae; genus Lithobates; species Lithobates pipiens. The sequence goes on from NW_027507718.1 coordinate 3,652,377, forward strand.
CCTCCTCCATGGCTTCAGTTATTGTGGCCTTCCGACGCTGGAAAACAAAGCACAGAAAGCACAACACCATGGTAGAACTTAATACATTTACTAAGCATAACCTAGGGAGGGAAGTAACGGTTGTCCTGAAAGGCTCTTAGAAATACCGTCACCGGTAAGTCTAACTGAGTCTTTCTCAAATCGCCTTTCAGGACAACCCCGGAGAGGATAACCGAGAAACTTACCCTAGGGCGGGACTACTGCCTGCAGTACCTTCCTGCCGAAGGCCTGATCTGCTGCAGACAGTAGATCTAACCGGTAATGCCGGAGAAATGTCGAATAACTGGACCAAGTGGCAGCCTTGCAGATTTGTTCAGGCGTGGCACCGGCCCTTTCAGCCCAGGAAACTGCCGTGGATCTAGTAGAGTGGGCAGCAATACCTGAGGGAGGTATTTCTCCTTTTGCTTTATAGGCTTCTGTTATAGCCAACTTAAGCCACCTACCCAGCGTACTTTTAGAAGCTTTCTCCCCCTTGCGTGATCCAGAAAATATCACAAAGAGGGCGTTTGATTTTCTAAATTCTTTAGTAACTTTCAGAAACTGTAAAAGACATCTTCTCACATCCAATGTGTGAAAAACTTCCTCTCCTGCATTTGCTGGGCTTGCAGAGAATGTAGGTAACACTATTTCCTGTGATCGATGGAAAGTTGAGGATACTTTCGGTAGGAATGCTGGATCCGTCCTCAGTACCACCCTGTCCTGATAAATTCTAAGGAAGGGTTCTGTAATAGCTAGAGCTTGGAGCTCGCTGACTCTCCTGGCCGAGGTGATGGCCACCAAAAAGATTGTTTTTAAAACCACCTTCTGCAAAGAAGCTTCCTGTAAGGGTTCAAACGGTGCTCCCGAGAGACCCTGTAAAACTGTAGACAAATCCCAACTGGGAAAGTCTTTAAGGGCTACTGGTCTATTTCGAGCAAGAGCCCTAAAAAATCTAGAAATTAAAGTTTCTTTAGATAAAGTCTTTTCAAAGAAAACTGATAAGGCAGCCACCTGAGTCTTCAGGGTACTGGCTGCGAGACCCTTCTCCATTCCTTCATGGAGAAACTCCAAGACTGACACCGTGCTCTTGACCTTGAGTTCTCTAGAACTGCACCAGGAGTTGAACTTTTTCCAGACCTTCATGTAAATTGCCTGTGTAACTGCCTTCCTACTGGACAGCAGGGTCTTTACTACTTTATCTGAGAGACCTTTAGCCTTTAACAGGTCCTCCTCAGAAACCAGGCGGTTAGCTGCAGGAGTTCCACTTCTGGATGACTTACTGTCCCCTGGGATAACAGATCTTTTCTGAGTGGTAACCTCCATGGGGGCTTCGAGGCTAGGTTTCGAAGACCCGCGAACCAGGGTCTTTTTGGCCAAAAAGGAGTGACTAGTATTAAGTCTGTCCTTTCTTCCCTGAATTTCCTCAGTACTAGTGGAATTAGAGGAAAGGGGGGAAAGGCATAGCACAGCTGGTAATGCCAGGGGTGAGCGAATGCATCCAACCCTATTGCTGCATCTCCTCGGTGAAGAGAAAAGAATCTGTCCACCTTTGAGTTCTGCTGGCTGGCAAAAAGGTCTACCTGAGGAACCCCCCAGGCCTCGGAGATCATCAGGAACACTTCCTGATTCAGACTCCATTCTGCCTCTAGCAATTTGCGCCTGCTTAGGAGGTCCGCAAACAAATTCTGAGAGCCCTTCAGATGCACTGCCGATAGTGAGGCTGTGTTCTGTTCTGCCCAGGCTAACAACAGATTGGCCAGCTCCATCAAGCTCCTGCTTCTGGTTCCCCCTTGCTTCATAATGTAGGTAACCGCTGTTGTGTTGTCTGACAACACCTGAACATGGTGACCTCTCAAACTCTGCTGAAATGCCACTAAACCCAGAAAGATCGCCTTCAACTCCCTCCAGTTGGATGATCTTTGAGCTTCCTGTTTGGACCAGACCCCCTGAGATGTCTGACCATCCAGATGGGCTCCCCAGCCCCAGGCACTTGCGTCTGTAGTAAGGCGCTTGTCCACAGGAAAGGTCCACACCAGGCCCCTTGAGAGGTTTGCCTGGTCTCTCCACCACCAAAGAGCCCTTTTCGTCTTTGACAAAATTTTTAGCTGTTTTTCCAAAGGATCCTGATGGGACCAGCTTGACAGAACCTCCCTCTGAAGGGGTCTGGAATGGAACCTGGCCCACTGAACAGCCGGGATTGCTGCCGTAAGCAGGCCCAGAACTGCCATAGCCATCCTGACTGAGACTGTCTGGTTGCTCTGTATCCGCTGTACAGCTAGCTGTAACTTTTCCTGTTTTTCCAACGGCAGGAAAACTTTCTGGAGAATCGAATTTAATGTATACCCCAGAAATTTCATTTCCTGTGAGGGGGTCAGGATTGACTTCTCTAGGTTTAGAAGCCATCCCAGGCCCTCGAGGTGAGACTGGGCCCTCTGGAGATTGACTAGGGCCTGCTCCCTGGAGTCTGCAAAAAACAAAAGGTCGTCCAGATAAGGAACGACTGGAATCCCCTTCAATTTCAGGGGTTCCAAAGCCTCTGCCATAATCTTCGTAAAGACCCTGGGAGAGGACGAGAGTCCGAACGGCAGAGCCCTGAATTGGAGGTGCCATACCGAACTCCCTACCTTCAATGCCAGGCGCAGGAACTGCTGCGATGCCTGATGAATTGGTATATGAAGGTAGGCATCCCTTAGGTCCAGGGATGCCATGAAGCATTCTGGGGTCAACAGCTTTGTGATGGAGAAAATTGTATCCATCCTGAAATGTTTGTACCGAATGAACCTGTTCAGGAATTTCAGATTCAGGATTAGACGGTACTTCCCTGAGGGTTTTTTCACCAGAAAAATATGTGAATAAAAACCCCCGCCCTGCTGGTTTACTGGGACTTGAATCAGAACCTCTTGCTGTATCAGCTCCTGTAACAACAGCTTCATTGCAGAGGCCTTCTCCTGATCCCTTGGCAATGTTGTCACATAAAACCTGCTCGGGGGTAGTTCTGAAAACTCCAACCTGTACCCCTGATCGACAACGCTCTTCACGAACAGATTTGGAGACAGCCTGTCCCATTGTTCGCGAAAAGCTGACAGTCTCCCCCCCACTGGGGAGATATTGTCACTTGTTCTTAGGGGACTGCTCTGGGGGAGATCTAAAGAGGACTCCACCCCTGCCTTTGCCCTTCTGTGAACCCCATCTGCTCTTGTGCTCCTGGTCTTTTTTATGGGACTGCTGAAAAGCACGAAAATTCTTTTTAGCAATCTGCTTTTTCTTAACTGGAAAAGCCTTCTTTTTATCGGCTGTTCTATCCAGCACAGACTCTAAATCAGGACCAAAGAGCAAGTCACCCGAGAAGGGAAGACCACACAGCTTGACCTTAGAGGCAGTGTCCCCAGACCATGTTTTCAGCCAAACTGCTCTCCTGGCTGAATTTACAAGAGCCGAAGACCTAGCGGCCAGTTTAACTGATTCTGCTGATGCATCCGCCATGTATTTGACTGCATTCAGGATCAGTGGAAAGGACTCTAAGAGATCCTTGCGGGGTGTCCCCGCCTCAATATGGCTCTTCAGCTTCTCTACCCAACATTCCAGATTCCTGGCCACCACCGTAGCTGCCATTGCTGGTTTTAGACTGACTGACGCAGCATCCCAAGCTTTTTTAAGGATGGAGTCAGCTTTTTTGTCCATTGGGTCTTTAAGGATCCCCATATCTTCAAAGGCTAGATCCGTTCGTCTGGATACCTGCGAGAAAGCTGCATCGACTCTGGGTTTCTTGTTCCAAACCTCTGAGTCCTTATCTTCGAAGGGAAACCTTCTTTTGAGAGCTTTAGAGAAGAAAGGGGCTTTTTCTGGGTCCTTCCACTCCTTTCTCACTGAGTCTGAGAGGACCCTGTGGACAGGAAAAACTCGCCGTTTTGTTTCGTCCAACCCCTGGTACATTTTGTCATGAACTGACAGTTGTACTTTTTCTTCCTGAATTTCTAGAGTAGTGTAGATTGCTTTTAAAATATCATCTACTTCCTCTAGTGATAGCTTGAATTTGGAGCCCCTGCTATCTTCTTCCTCTTCCTCCTCCTCAGAATCCCTGAAGGAGATGAGAGTACTACCCCCTTCGTCTCCAGACTCTTCAGTTTCCACCTGTCTGGATGACGACGCCCTGGGGCTGGGCGGTAAGTTCTGAGGCTCGGTCTGTGCGGGAGGGTTTTGTATCAGGATGGACTTGACTGAACTCAAAGAGTTTGTCAGCTCTTTAACCGAAGAAAACAAATCCTTATATTGTTGAGATGTTTCCTCTTCCATCAATTCTCTGATACAATTTCTGCACATTGCCTTCTGCCATGAATCTCTGAGGGGGGTTTTGCAAGAAGGACATTTTCTCTGACCTGGTCTAGCTTTTCCTAGTGATTTTTCCTGAAACGACATACAGGTTTAATTCACTAAAAGCTCTCAACAACCAGTTGCTTAACACCAAGCCAGTGCAGAGACCCACCACCAAACAGACCTACTAGTGAGACCCCAGAACTAGGCTGCAAAAGGTCAGAGCGAAGTCCACCTCTGACCTGCAGCGACAGGCCCCCAAGAGGGGGGAACAAACAAAGACATACCCACAGTAAAGCAGAGGGTGCCAGTGCACCTTACGTACCTGGGCTGGACCGGTGCTGGGGGCGCCTGTCTCCGCCATAGCTGGCTTGCACTCTTCCATCGTTTGAGTGAGGCAGCTATTTTACAAACAGCTCTCATTTTAAATTTTCCCGGCCGCCGCGTCATCAAGGCCGGCCGGAAGCGGAAGCACACGGTCACCTGACCCGCCCCATGACCCCTGCGTTCCAGGCGCTGAACCACGGCGCCACGCCCCCTCAGAGCGCCCGCGCGTCACCGTGAACGACGCCGTCGCCGCCCGGGACCCGGCGCCGAAAACGGAGCCATGCCGCTGACCTGCAGCGGCCTCCGCCAGCAACAGAGCCCTCCCTGCGCTAACAAGCGGACACCGGGCACCCGACGCCGGAACTCCGAGGGTCCTTACTCCCGTGAGATGGCGGGACCAGGAGCTCCAGGAGTCCTCTCCCCGTGGAGATGCTGCTGGGGGTCAAAGAGAAACAACCTGCAACAAAAGGTAAGCCTTACTCCCCTGCAGAGAGTGTAGCTCTCCCTGGTTCAGGCACATGCTTCCTCCAAGGAGGAAACACAATAACTGAAGCCATGGAGGAGGAGGAGGTGTTTTTAAAGTGGGCATGTGTTTCCTGATTGCAAGGTGGAGCTACTCTCTCCGGGGTTGTCCTGAAAGGCGATTTGAGAAAGAATGAAGGTCAACAAGAGAAGAGGTGATGTGAAGAAGGCAAGCCTTTAGTACCCCCACTAGTATTCAAATCCAAAAGGTGACGAGTACCGTGACCATTTAGGGAAGATTCTAACAAACTAGAGGGTGCAGAGGGATTCAATGAGGATCTAAGCTGGTTAGCTTTGCTTGTTGGTGACCGGTAGTTACCAATCCTAGTCATCTGTAAGGCTCCAAGAAAAAGCACGGCAAGGCAGACATAACATCCAGGACACTGAGCAGTCAGGAACTTGCCATGAGAGGGAGCAGTGAAAACTGGTTCCAGTTAACCATCTCTGATGGTCTCTCTGGGGGAGAGGGAATCCTGATGAACAACAATACAAAATTCCCTTCTGGAGGAGGATTAGCCTTGTAGGGAATGACTCCGAAGGGTTGTCCCAGAGTGCAAGGAATAAAAGGGAGACATGGGTAAAGGCACAGCTATGTATAGTAGAATAGGAAACAAGGTGGCCAGCTGAAATAGATGCAAACTCCAAGTAATTAGCCCATTAACTAAAGAGTTTCAAGAGCATTCAAAAGCCAAGGATACCCTATGCCCAGAGACCCAAACTGGGTGTGTGAATTGCCCACTTGTAGGACTGGGGGCACACCTTCGTATTAGAAGCATTAGCAGATCTCCTGTGGTCTTATGGGCCCTATGAGTATTACTCAGAGAACCTGACTATGCTAAAGGCAGATAAGATACAAGGGCAAGGCTCCTCTGACCCCTCTTCAAACCTCCTATGCTATGGTAGAAGTTTACTGTGACCCCACCAAGGCAATGTTAATGATTGTCTAGAACAGGTCTAAAGATACGCCTCTCGATGGAAAGACAAATCAGTAGTTCTCTGAATGTCTCATCAGCCTCCCACACATATAACCAAAGTGCCCTAAGCATTTGTACAGACATCAGTCCTACGTGGGTCACAAGTTCAGAGGTTTGTTTTAAGCCATAACAACTAAAGGTTCCAGACATCTGCTCCATAACTGGTGAACTAAAGCCGGGTACATACGGGCCGAATGTCGGGAAAAATTTGCCTGTTCGAAAAAAGCCAACCAACATTCTGCTCGTGTCTTTGTCTGACAGAAGCTGGCTGCTTAGCTGGCTTCTGTCCAAAGTGCATTCTGCGACACCAGCATTCGACCGATTCCTGATCAGAGTTCTCAGCCAATGGCAGAGAACACAGATCAGAGTGTTTTGCCAGGGGGGCCGTGTCCCAGTCAGAGCACCAGCTCAGCGGGGGGAGATTACTGAACTAACCTCGCATGGATAGTACAGCGGCTCCGGCCGGAGCTGTCAGTTTTTTCCGTGAAAAAAAAACAAAAAAAACAATAAGAAACAGAGTTATGCAAGGGCTGGCCTTTTTTTCCCCAGTGTTCAACCTTCTGTAGTCAACAGCATATAACCCTGTCTATTAATTCCAAAATTCATGCACCCCTTAGTGGAGAAGACATGCTGTTTTGTAAGCTCAAATTATTTGCACATGGATTTAACAAACACAAAGATCTAAATGGCTAATATATATATATATATATATATATATATATATATATATATATATATATATATATATATATATATATATATATATATATATATATATATATATATATATATATATATACACACAAACACTGAGAAAGGTTGATGCAGAAGTACAGCCTTTTTGGATGAAGGATTTAGGGTATTGAGACAAAGGTTTATTTTTTGGCCTTGGTCAAACTCCAATGGACATAACGTGGCATGTATACATAGCCTACTTTGACCGCTGGCAAATGCTAAAACGTGGAAAAAAAGAAAAAGAAAAAAAAATCACAGATTTGCCATGGTTTGCGGTTTTCGGCAGTCCAAACATTCCTATCCTAAACGCGATTCTTCCACCTTCAGGAGAGGGATGTTGAAGCTCCCCTAACAGCAGCAGCTCATAAACTTTGGTAAAAGAATATATGTGTACATTGACACATAGGCTTTTATGGAGTCGAGTTTAGAAGCTTTGGCAAAAAAAACACACCAAAAGCTCCTAAAATCAGGTTTAGGAGCTGTAGTGTACACGAAGCCTCAAATCTGACTAACTATGTAACCTTTAAAAGTGACCAAAAAATTAATTTAATAAAACATTTAATAGTTATTACACAAATACTTGGATTTTGTATATTTGATCTTCTCTTTCCCCATCTAGAAGATACCCTACTAAAAGCCAACTACCTAACTATTATGTGATGTCATAGGGTATGATTCCTAGTATACCTATTTTACCACCTTGCACCATATTTTATATGCTATATTTCTTCTGATCTCCCTGGTCTAATCCCTGCTGCATCTGGTAGGCCATCTATTTAAGAAACAAGCCCCTTGTGCTACAAAAGTGACTGGAGTTTTTACAATCCCACTAAACAACAAGGCAGAGAGGCAGAATTCTGCCCAATACCTATCCATAGCTGGCACCAAAGAGGAAGGAGCTAAATACACAGACCGATAAAAAAGTACTAATATCAATCTGTCAAGGGCAGCCTAGACAATTTGGGCAGAAAATAGGACATTACAGTTATTTATTCACAGCACACTGGCAATGGTTTAGTACCACAAGATGCCTGAGCCTTCCTGCAATACACTTTAAGGTCCTGCAGATGCCTCCACATTTAAATGGCACTGGAAATGCAGGCATGCCAATGCCCCCTTCCCATGAATGCTCAATCACCAAATCTTGTCACAAGCCACCTGCTAACCCAGTGTCAAGGAAGTGCCTCAGCCAAGCCAACATTGATATTTTTCTACAAATCCTCTACACGCTCTAGCACCGTTTTGAACAGGACTCCCAAATAGTGCCATGTAAAATCAGCCACTTCACTTTTATCCTTGCTATTTTTGTACCAGTAGTTTCTTCAAATAAATATCAAAATTAGATTTCTCTCACTATAGCTACTCAAATTTACTTTCACCAAATAAGATGAACATACCTTCTTATGTACAGGGTTTGTTAACAAATGTGTTTCAACAGTCAGCCTGACACTGGTACGTCTGTAGGAAAAGAGAGTTAGTTTTGTGTTAAGATCAAAATGACCATTTAGTTAGTTGGACAACCTAAAATCAACATTAAAAACTAAAAACATCAGGTCTCTCATTTTCTGCAAAGAATGATTTTGTACATTTGACAATGGTTAGGGAGGCCCTGCACAAAGCGCAGGTGATGTCAGGGCCTGGAAACTGAAGCAGCCGAATCCATCTTCCAGAGTCTCCAACACTCACTGTTTTCAGGATAAAAATATTATAGGAAAAAAAAAAATGACTCCGTTATTGTAGAGAGTACATTTTGAGTTATTTCACGGGGTCACGTTAATTTATACAGAGCCAATTGTTAAGCTGAACTTTTAAAAGATGAGTAGCCATCGCAGGCATCATCTACACATGGATTACTGAGTGCAATAGATTGGATCACAAAGTATTGGCAGTATGATATCCAACTTTAACATGCTAGTCTATCTCTGGTACATATCCAACGAAAAGAGGAGGCCCATTCATGCACCCTTGCATAATAAAATCACTGTTCCATTGATGTCAGCACTCCACCCAGTAGATGATCCCAGCATACAGTCCAACGGCATTAATCCCCTTCTTGGCAGAAACTGCCGCAAAATGGAAAAATGGTGCCCAGCAACACTGAGGGAACTCCCAGTGCTTGGCAGACTGGCCTACTCACTGAGCCTTCTAAGGCCGGACAAGGGCAGAAGATATATGTCTACAACTCTGGAACTGGGGAGCACTTGGCAGCTAACTTTTACCAGAACAAAAGTACCTCACACAGAACTCAGTACCTGAAGGTCACTGGTGTCAAGAGGATGCAATAACCCCCATCGCTGGTGCCAGGAGACACAACAGTAACCCCCAACACAAGTGGGAGTGCAAACTCAGTGGGACACAGAGTGGTCCAACAGCTAGTACCCCACTGCCACTCTGCTACTTAAATGATGCCCAACAACCTGCCAGCCGAACACAGGTGGCAATTGGGTTACGAGTTGGGCATTAAGGTTTTAGACTGTAAACAAACATGTCCTAATTACACCTGTATCTCAGAAATTGTCTCTTAGGGATATACAGTGCCTTTCGAAAGTATTCGGCCCCCTTGAACTTTTCAACCTTTTGCCACATTTCAGGCTTCAAAACATGAAGATATAAAATTTTTATTTTTTGTGAAGAATCACCAACAAGTGGGACACAATTGTGAAGTGGAACGAAATCTATTGGATTTTTTAAACTTTAACTAAAAAAAATGAAAAGTGGGGTGTGCAAAATTATTCGGCCCCCTTGCGTTAATACTTTGTAGAGCCACCTTTTGCTGCGAATACAGCTGCAAGTCGCTTGGGGTATGTCTCTATCAGTTTCGCACATCGAGAGACTGAAATTCTTGCCCATTCTTCCTTGCAAAACAGCTCGAGCTCAGTGAGGTTGGATGGAGAGCGTTTGTGAACAGCAGTTTTCAGCTCTTTCCACAGATTCTCGATTGGATTCAGGTCTGGACTTTGACTTGGCCATTCTAACACCTGGATAAGTTTATTTGTGAACCATTCCTTTGTAGATTTTGCTGTATGTTTGGGATCATTGTCTTGTTGGAAGATAAATCTCCGTCCCAGTTTCAGGTCTTTTGCAGTCTCCAACAGGTTTTCATCCAGAATGGTCCTGTATTTGGCTGCATCATCTTCCCCTCAATTTTAACCATCTTCCTTGTCCCTGCTGAAGAAAAGCAGGCCCAAACAATGATGCTGCCACCACCATGTTTGACAGTGGGGATGGTGTGTTGAGGGTGATGAGCTGTGTTTTTACGCCAAACATATCGTTTTGCATTGTGGGCAAAAAGTTTGATTTTGGTTTCATCTGACCAGAGCACCTTCTTCCACATGTTTGGTGCGTCTCCCAGGTGGCTTGTGGCAAACTTTAGACTAGACTTTTTATGGATATATTTGAGAAATGGCTTTCTTCTTGCCACTCTTCCATAAAGGCCAGATTTGTGCAGTGTACGACTGATTGTTGTCCTATGGACAGACTCTGCCACCTCAGCTGTAGTTCTCTGCAGTTCATCCAGAGTGATCATGGGCCTCTTGGCTGCATCTCTGATCAGTCTTCTCCTTGTCTGAGCTGAAAGTTTAGAGGGACGGCCAGGTCTTGGTAGATTTGCAGTAGTCTGATACTCCTTACATTTCAAAATGATCCCTTGCACAGTGCTCCTTGGGATGTTTAAAGCTTGGGAAATCTTTTTGTATCCAAATCTGGCTTTAAACTTCTCCACAACAGTATTACGGACCTGCCTGGTGTGTTCCTTGGTCTTCATGATGCTCTCTGCACTTTCAACAGAACCCTGAGACTATCACAGAGCAGGTGCATTTATAGAGACTTGATTACACACAGGAGGATTCTATTTATCACCATCAGTCATTTAGGACAACAATGGATCATTCAGAGATCCTCACTGAACTTCTGGAGTGAGTTTTCTGCACTGAAAGTAAAGGGGCCAAATAATTTTGCACGCACCACTTTTCAGTTTTTTATTTGCTAAAAAAGTTTAAATTATCCAATAGATTTCGTTCCACTTCACAATTGTGTCCCACTTGTTGGTGATTCTTCACAAAAAATAAACATTTTATATCTTTATGTTTGAAGCCTGAAATGTGGCAAAAGGTTGAAAAGTTCAAGGGGGCCGAATACTTTCGCAAGGCACTGTTTGTGATCCACGGTTTATAATGCCACTTTTAGCTAGTACACAGAAATTACAGGTTGGATATACTGAAGTCTATATGCATTTTATTTTTTATGAAAATGCTTTGGGATTAGGACTGTGGGAGCTAGACAGAGACTTTTAGCAACACTGTTAACCCATGGGTTTCTGTGGAGTGCTGCCCTCAAGCAGTTAACAGTTGAGAGACTGTCTTATTGATTTTGCAAGGAGCCCACCTTTTGGGAGTAGTATTTTGTTAAAAGCAATAAATAAAAAAAAATAAAAAAATAAAAAAAAGTGTGACGTGGGGTGTTTTTGTTGTTTGTTTTTTTTTAGTTCAGGGGTGGTGAACCTTTTCAGAGTGGGTCCATATCAGTTAGAACAGTATTTAAAGGGAACAGCAGCTAACTTTTTTTGGAACAAAACAAAGTCTTAGCAACTCAAGGTTTCCCCATGCAGGGCTTTCAGCTTCACCTAGAAACACAGTTAATATAATATGCTAAGCCATCTGGCTCTCCTGTCAGCAGCACCATAGGCTCTTCAGGCTCAGCCTATGCTTGCAGCATCTCATTACACAGCCCCACTCCTGGCCTTTGGAAAGGATTCTCCCACTCTTAAGACTTCCAGATCCTCCTGGACTTTCTAGTTGCCTCAGTTTTCTCGGCTGTCTGCCAACTTGCTTAGCTGTCCCATGATCTGGACTCAAGGTGCCCAGGAGCGTGTACTTCAGCCATCCTTCAGTGACCTTGGCAAGGGTGGATATGCTCTACCATGCCTCCACCCCCTGCCATCTGTCTATAGCATCAGACACTGTGGCTGTATGCTGATAACTTTTTCAGCCAGACTGCCCTTCCCGTGACCCCCAACTCTCTATATCGAATTACAATATTTCAGTCCATCATGTTTATTAGTTCCCCCGAGTTGCCGTACGATACCCCCTTGGTGGCAATGCCTCGCACTTGGTGCCTGCCGGGACATGGATACCTTCAGGATGACGTGGCTATTGACTGCAAAACAAGTCAAGTTGATATCTATGACCGATTGTCCCACTGCCATTCTGCCCCTTTTGGGGTTATTGTGGTGATACATATGAATTGTGATCAGGCTTTTAACTTGTAACTGACCATTAACTCTGCATCAATAAAACTATTTTTATATTTGTACATCTGTCATATATTTGAAATTTATTGTCCTACTGTACTATGATAGTCCAATTGCTCCCATGTCTTCTGGCAGCACAGACCAGGATTGCTGACCTGTGCCGACAATTTAAGTAAATCCTGACAGCCTGAACTACATCCAGAGTATGCAGGGATCTTTCCCCTACCAACTGTGGACTGGAAGGCAGGAAACTGTCCTGATTCAAATGAAAACTAGAGACCACTCTTGGCAAAAAAAGATGGAGAAGGACGCAACATCACCTTATGATGCAAGGCCAAGAACAGCTCCTTACGTGAAAAAGCCACCAGCTGACACTCTTCTTGCCAAAGCCATAGTAACCAAAGAAGCCATCTTCCAAGCCAAAGGTCTAACAGACCTTCATGATTTGGCTTAAAAAATGGCTTCTGCAAGAACAAGTTCAAGTCCCAAGGATACAAGGGTGGCCTGACAGGTGGGACTGTCTGCGTTACACCCTGCACGAAGTATGAATCAAGGAGTGAGAAAACAGTCTCTGGAAAAAATGAATAGATGAAATCTAATCCAAAAAAAAAAAAAAAAAAAAAAAAAAATGGTACTCAAGGCCAATTTAATTTCCCCTCCCAATTGGAAAAAGGAGAAATCTCCCACTCACATATTTCCGTGGGAGCCACTTCCTTGCTTCACACCAGTCATAAAAGATAGACGATTTCCAAGTCCTTGAATAGAAGCTCCCTGAAGCCAGCTTCCTGGCACTCAACAGTGCAGAGATAACAGGAACCAAGATCTTTTGGTCTGGCTGGACCGCAAGTGTTCAAGCAGCGTTCACTGCCAGATTGACCATGTTGGTGTACCAAGCTCCCCTGAGTTAGGCCAGCTAACATTACCAGGGTTACCACCGCCCACATTCTTTGCAAATAACGCAGCAGTAGTCAAATCAGGGAGAATAGTAGATTAGTAAAAAATGAACCCTAAGGTGTTACCAGTACATCTACCCATATTGCCAGTGGGACTCTCATCCCAGACACCTCCTGTCCAACTTGTTGTAGAACCTGGAATCCAGTAGATCCACCTGCATAGTTCCCTAGTGCTGGCAGATTGATGAGAACATCTCAGGATGCAGACCACAGACTCGGAATTAGTTGCTGACAAATGGGGAGAAAAAAATCCCTGTCTTTTATGCCTGGAATACGTAATGAAGGCACAAGCTATTCCGCCACTAACAGAATGCGCTTCACATTCTTGAGCTGCATGACTCCTGGTGTCACCTTGGTGGTTGATACACGCCACTGTAGTGTTATTGTCTGACTGAACCCTGACCAGAAACACTGATTCTCTACATATTACCACGCAAGCCACCTCCCCTCCTCCCTATCTCCTTTCTTGATTCTTATCCTCTTTTTTTCCCCCTTTACACTCTCTTCTTTCCTTGTTCTACTCTCTGTTTCTGAGACGGACGACTTGAAGCCCAGTCCTTGAATTAGAGCTGTGTAATATTCCCATACCCTCCAAAATGTTTGTTTCAATGGCACTTATGGGTTTCCTTTTCTGTATATTAATGCCAACTTGCACTGATTTTGGATGCCTAGACGGTATTGGGTAAGCTTGTTACCATGTTTAGGGGATTGTGCGCTGTACGTATGTATGTAGACTTTACGGTCAATGTTTGTTGTTTGTCTCTAATAAACAAAAAAGAACCCCGACCAGAAAACTGTGCAACAGGTTCATCCAATAATCCAGAGCAAGGTGTACTGCCCGAAGAAGAGTAACCAGAGAGACTGGCATCAGTGGTTACCATCTTCCATATCCCTGGAAGGAAAAAAATTCCCCTTTTACAGATTCCGAACAAACCACCAATTCAAGTTCTGCAATACTCCGGGGACAGAACCCTCTGGGAATCCAATGCTTGGACCTTCATGTTCCAGATAGAGAAAACGTTCCTCTACCAAAGACCTGGAGTGGAACTGCACATAGGAAATCTCTTCAACATAGCTACCATTTCCTCATGCAGAGATGTATCAAAGGATACCCTTTGCTTCTTAGATTTCACTTTAAGGCTGAAAAAGACTGCTCTCTGAGCAAAAGATCATGGAGGTATTCTGAGATTGACACCCCCTGCATCCTCAGCAAGTCCAGCACCGGGGCTAGAAGCTTTGTGAACCCTCAGAGGGCTGTGGCGATTTTTTACTGCAACCGCAGAAATCCATCACTAAACGGACTGATCCCATCTGAAACAGAACACTTAGAAATGTGCTTAGTGCTTTGAGATCTAAGATAGACCTCATGTACCCGTTTGGTTTTGAAGCCTCTACCGGTTGTGTGTTTTACAATAACGAGCCCATCACTTCTGCTCAAGAAGCAAACGCAAGGCAAAAGGCTAATAACTCTGCAGTGGACCCTAAAGGTTCCAAAAAGGTGTACTTAACCACTTCCGGACCGCCCACCATTGTTATACGTCGGTACCTGCTGCCATCGTCTTCAGCGGGTGGTGCGCTTCAAGATAAAAGCGGTCTCAGTGGCGGATTCGTCGCAAGATCACTTTGAAGCTTACCGAAGCCGTCGGCAGCAGCAGAGGCGATTGGATGTTTCCCCTTGTGTGACATGGAGACGAGTGAGGGGAGGATGGCCTCCACCCGTCTCCATATCATTGCAGGGTGACGCACACGCGATGGCAGGGCGGCATATAGAAATGGACATACCTGTACGCCAATATGCCTGCCCGTAGCATTCTGCCTATGTACATCGTCGTGTGCCGGTTGGGAACTGTCATGCTTTTTTTCTATTACAAGGGATGTTTACATTCTTTGTAATAGGAATAAAAGTGACATTTTTTTTTTTTTTGTTTTCAAAGAACAGAGTAAAAATAAAAATAGATGGTAAAAGGAGAAAAAAAAAAAAAAAAAGTGTGCCCGTCCCGACGAGCTCGCGTGCAGAAGTGAATGCATAAGTGAGTAGCGACCGCATAAGAAAATGGTATTCAAAACCACACATGTGAGGCATCACAGCAATTGGTAGAGCGAGAGCAACAATTCTAGCACTAGACCTCCTCTGTAACTCAAAACATGCAGCCTGTAGAATTATTTAAACGTCGCTTTGGAGATTTTTAGGGGTAAAGGTTTGTCACCATTCCACGAGCGGGTGCAATTTTGAAGCATGACATGTTGGGTATCAATTTACTCGACGTAACATTATCTTTCATAATATAGGACACAGGGGTGCTGCGCGTCCCTCTTCCCCGTTTCAGGGACGAATCAGGGCAGATTCTATGCCTGAATTCGGCCCTGAAACTGAGCCAAAGACGCATGTGTTTTTTCTGCAGTGCGCTTCACAGCCGCCCTGGAGATATGTGAAGCGGCTCCATAGGGAGCCAGTCACATTCTCTTACTATGCGAATTGGATGCGGGGAAACGCACATCTAATTCGCATAGGTGTGAGTGGAAGCTGAGGGTTCTAAGTAATTTTCTAGCAAAAAAAATGTTTTTAACTTGTAAACAACAAATCTCAGAAGGAGGCTCGGTCCTTAAGTGGTTAACCTAACAGGTTTCTGCCGGAGTTAACCTAAAGACAGAACGCAAACCTCCCCAGAGACTGCCCTAGCATCCTATGACCCAAGATTCCTCTAAAAAACACAGTAGCCTCTTTATTCTGGAGGGGAAAAGCTTACACCACCTGATATTCCCAGGTGCTAGTATTTCCAATTGGCAAAGTATATTGGGTGGCCATGAAGAATGAATGGCAGAGCTGCAACGCTCAATAAAGTGTTAACACAGTTTTAGATGTAAACTGACACTTAAGGCCTTGCTTATAATATATATACTGCGCCAAGAATTATACGACAGGTATACGACACTGCAATGAAAACAGGAGGACCCAGCTAGAGAAAGGGAAACAATCCAGTTAAAGTGGAAGTCCATGTAAAAAACTAAAATTCCTGCATCTATATAGGACACCACGGGTCTAACACTAACCTCTCTATCCCTGTAAAGAAAAAAATAGCATACATACCTTTTTGGAAGCAGATCGGGTCAGAGCTGGTCAGATCTCCAGCGGCGGAAGCTCTGCAGAGAACACGGACCGACAACGGATGTCAAATGAATGGGAAGTGACATTCCGCTGTCATCCATCTCCTCTGCACCCGCCTCTACAGAGAAGCCGCGGCTGATGGCTCAGCGTGGTATCTAGTCGGAGTGGGTCAGATTGGCTTCCCAAAAACGTATGTATTCATTTTTTCTTTACAGAGATGGAGAGGTTAGTGTTAGATAGTGGGTGTCTATAGATGCAGGAATTTTAGTTCTTGCATGGACTTCCACTTTAAGATTCCTTAAGAATTCTAAGAATACAGGACTTACGGTAGGCAGGCCAGAGATGAAGCAATGCTCACTACTAGGAGAGCACAGCAATCTATGGCAGACTATGGCATTTATTTATATATATTTTATATAGATAGATCGATAGATCGATAGATATATAGATATATATTACACACACACACTAATCATAGTATCTGAATAACCACACCTTGCAAAAAAAAAAAAAAAAAAAAAACACTTCAATACTGGATATTTGTACACCTTCCTGCCCAGGACAATCTTCAGCTTTCATCGCTGTCACATTTTGAATGAAAATTGCATGGCACTTGAACCCACATTAAAAATGTTATCAAATTTTCTTTCCACAGAAATAGAACTTTCTTTCTGTGGTATTTAACCACTTGAGACCCGCGCTATAGCCGAATGACGGCTACAGAGCGGATCTCCTTTGCCGGGACTACGTCTATTGACGTAGTCCCGCGCACGAGCGGCCTGCGCGCGCCCTAAGGGGCGCGCGCGGTGCGCTCTGTGATCGGCGAGTCTACGAGACTCGCCTGATCACCGATCTGTGCAAGGGGGTCGATCCCGACCCCTTATCACGTGATCAGCTGTCAGCCAATGACAGTTGATCATGTGATATAACGGAGCCGGTTATCGGCTATTATTCCTCCTCGCGCTGACAGCGCGAGGAGAAAAAAAAAAAGCCAATCACCGGCGGCCATGATCGGGACATCAGTCCTGATCACGGCCAGCCCTGCCAGTGCCCACCTGCCCCCTGCCAGTGCCCACCTGCTTTGCCACATGAATAAAAAATGTGTCCCCCCTGTCAGTGCCACCCAGCAGTGCCCACAATCTGCCTCAACAAAGGTGCTGCACCCCAGTGCCACATATCCGTGCCCAGCAGTGCCGCCCATCAGTGCCCAGAAGTGCCACCTATCAGAGCCACCTATCAGTGCCCATCAGTCCCATCTATCAGTGGTACCTATCAGTGCCCCTTAGTGCCACCCATCCGTGCCATCTTATCTGTGCCCGTCTTTGCCCATCAGTGCCGCCTTATCCGTGCCCATCGGTGCAGCCCATCAGTGCCCACCAGTGCAGCCCATCAGTGCCCACCAGTGCAGCCCATCAGTGCCCACCAGCGCAGCCCATCAGTGCCGCCTCATCAGCGCACTTCAATGAAGGAGAAAAATGACCTGTTTGCAAAATTTTATAACAAACTATTAAAGAGGAAGTAAACCCTAATGGGTTTACTTCCTCTTTCATTCCCTGCAAAGGCAAAGCATAATGGACTACTATGCATCGCATAGTAGCCCATTATGTGTCACTTACCTGACACAGGAGCCAGCGAAGTCGCCGCTGTCCCCTGTAGTCCGCCGCATCCATCTTGCTGGTGGCGTCTCGCAGCTCCGCCGCTGTCATTCGGCGAAGCCGCGATGACGTCAATCCCGCGCATGCGCACGGGAGTCAACACACGCGGCAGCTCCATTCTTGGAAATGCCGCGCTCAGTGCGAGGTAGACAGCGGTGCCCGTTTGCGGGCAAATATCTCCTAAACCATATAGGTTTAGGAGATATTGCTTGGACCTACAGGTAAGCCTTAATCTAGGCTTACCTGTAGGTCCAAGTGGTTTGTAAGGGTTTACAACCACTTTAAACATGATTTTTTTTTTTTTTGCATCTTTTTTTGTTAGTTTAGCAAAAAATAAAAACTCCCAGCTGTGATGAAATACCACCAAAAGAAAGCTCTATTTGTGGGGAAAAAAAATGATAAAAATTTAATTTGGGTACGGTGTTGTATGCCCGCGCAATTGTCATTCAAAGTGCATCAGCGCTGAAAGCTGAAAATTGGTCTGGGACTGAGGGGGGTTTAAGTGGCCAGTAAGCAAGTGGTTAATAACCTCTGGGTTTTTATTTTTTTGCTAAAGAAAAAAAATTCTGTTATAAAATGTTTTAAATAATCTTTCTCCACAAATTTAACCCTAACTATTCTGGCACATTTTTACCATTTAGTCTGTAGGAAAGATATACCATAGTTTGTAGACTCAATAAATATCTGAAAATTGATCAGTTCTGATGTACTGAAGGCCTATCTTGTTTCTTGAGACCTAAAAATGCCAGGACAGTACAAATATCTCCCAAATGACCTTTTTGGAAAGTAGACAGTCCCAGATATTTAGATATATGAGGCATGATGATTTTTGAAGTTCTTTTTTGTCACAGTTGTTTGCAAAAAAAAAATATATCTTTCATATATATATATATTTTTTTTTTTTTTTTTTTTTTTTTTTTTTTTTTTACAAACCAGGGCAGTATGGCGTCATTTTATAACTGGTGTGGCGGTGACCAGGGAACACTGACTGATGGCAGTATTTAGAAACACACACACACACACATGATGACTGCTTATAGCAGTGAATTTCACTACTACAAACATTTGTACTGAATGAAAGTGCGTATTCAGTGTGTTTGGCCACAGCTAATCACATGGTACAAATGGGCTGTGATTAGCCTCTCTGTAAAATGTGATCACTGTGACCAATCACAGATAGCAACACAACTGTACACAATGAATGGCATGAAAGGAAGGCATTCATTGTTTACAATTGTAATGTGATCTGCTGTGATTTGTCACGGTTATCACATGGTATCGGCAGCAGGTACACCGATCAGGCATCCTGTGTCCGGTGGACACAGCAGGTGACAGATCGTGCCAGAGTGAGGGGCCGCACAAAGCACGTTCTGGGGAGGACAGGATTTATTTTACAATGGCAAAAAACTTTTTTTTTTTTTTTTTTTTTTTTTTTTTTAAGATAGGTGATCTAATCCCTGTCCAATCTGTTCATTTTTATTGCTGTCTGTGCCCAGGTTAGGGAGATTCACCCTCTCTATTTGTCCTGTTTACTATTATCATCAAAAGTGGCTTAACCACTTGCCTACTGGGCACTTTTACCCCCTTCCTGCCCAGGCCAATTTTCACCTTTCAGCTCTGTCGCAATTTGAATGACAATTGTGTGGTTATGCAGCACTAACCCATATGACGTTGTTATTTTTTTTTTTCCACACAAGTTTTTGGTGGTATTTAACCGCTTCCTGCCCGCCCTATAGCCGAATGCCGGCCTTCGGGCGGGCGGCTTCCCGTGCCTGGCCGTCCCTGGACGGCCTGGTGTTTACTTCCGCAATGCGCGCCGCCGCGGGCGCGCATCGCGGAAGTTCTGTGTTTGCCGTGTCCCCCGGGGACAGGCAAACACAGATCGCTGTAAACGGCCAATCACAGCGGCCGTTTACAGCGTGATCGGCGTGTCCAATGGGAGATGATCTCATATGTAAACATATGAGATCATCTCTCAGCGCCGCTCTCCCTCCTCACACAGACAGCGTGTGAGAGGGGAGAGAAGAACGGCTGCAGCAGCCGTCAGTGTAAAAAAGTAAAAAAAAAAAAAAAAAAAGTAAAAAAAAAGTTTAATAAAAAGTGCCATCCTCCCCCAGAGCCATCCTCCCCCAGTGCCACCCCCCCCCCCCAGTGCCATGCCCCCCCCCCAGTGCCATCCTGCCCCAGTGCCATCCTGCCCCAGTGCCATCCTGCCCCAGTGCCATCCTGCCCCAGTGCCATCCGCCCCAGTGCCATCCTGCCCCAGTGCCATCCGCCCCAGTGCCATCCACCCCAGTGCAATCCACCCCACCCCAGTGCCACCTGCCCGCAGTGCTATCTGTCCCCAGTGCCACCTGTTGTCAGTGCCATTTGTCCCCAGTGCCATCTGTCATCAGTGCCACGTATAAGTGGCATCTGTCATCAGTGCCACGTGTTATTAGTGCCACATAGTGCCATCTGTCATCAGTGCCACGTATTAGTGCCATCTGTCATCAGTGCCACGTATCAGTGCCATTTGTCATCAGTGCCACCTGTCAGTGTCACGTGCCATCTGTTGTCAGTGTCACGTGTCATCAATGCCACTTATCAGTGCCATCTGTCATCAGTGTCACGTGTCATTGGTGCCACGTATTAGTGCCATCTGTCACCGGTGGCACGTATTAGTGCCACGTATTAGTGCCACATGTCATCAGTGCCACGTATTAGTGCCACGTGTCATCAGTGCCACATATTAGTGCCACGTGTCATCAGTGCCACGTATTAGTGCCACGTGTCATCAGTGCCACGTATTAGTGCCACGTGTCATCAGTGCCACATATTAGTGTCATCTGTCATCAGTGCCACGTGTCATCAGTGCCACGTATAAGTGTCATCATTGCCACGTATCAGTGCCATCTGTCATCAGTGTCACGTGTCATTGTCCTGGTATTTCAAAAGTGTAATAAGTAGTCAACAAGTTAGATGTGTAATTTATGCTCCTAGAACACGTGATGGCGCTCCCTGCATGTTGGGCCTCTCTATGTGGCCAGGCTGCGAAAAAGTCCCACACATGTGGTATTGTAATACTCAGGAGGAGTAGCAGAATTTTTTGGGGGGTGTCATTTGTGGTATACACATTCCATGTGAGAGAAATAACCTATTACAATGACAATTTTGTGGAGAAAAATAAAGAAAATGAAAAATCTTCATTTTGCAAAGAATTGTGGGAAAAAAATGACAACATCAAAAAGCTCACCATGCCTCTTACTAAATACCTTGGAATGTCTACTTTCCAAAAAGGGGTCATTTGGGGGGTATTTGTACTTTCCTGACTTGTTTGGGTCACAAGAAGCGAGATAGGCCACCAGTACATCAGATGTGATAAATTTTGTGCGATTCGCACCACAGCTTGTAGACTCTCTAACTTTCACAAAGACCAAATAATATCCACTAATTTCGGTTATTTTTACCAAAGATATGTAGCAGTATAAATTGTGGCCAAAATTTATGAAGAAAAATTAATAATTTGCATAATTCTGTCACAGAAACAAAGAAATATGCGTTTTTTTTCAAAATTTTCGGTCTTTTTTCATTTATAGCGCAAAAAATAAAAACCCCAGAGGTGATCAAATACCACCAAAAGAAAGCTCTATTTGTGGGAAAAAAAGGACACAAAATTCATTTGGGTACAGTGTTGCATGACTGAGTAATTGTCATTCAAAGTGTGAGAGCACCGAAAGCTGAAAATTGGTCTGGGCAGGAAGGGTGTTTAAGTGCCCAGTAAGCAAGTGGTTAATAACCACAATTTTTTTTTTTTTTTTTGCTGAACAAACAGTAAAAAACAAAAAAGTTCTTAGAGTGTTCGCTGATGTGCGCTGATAAGGTAGCATTGATCATCAGGACACTGATGATCAGTGCCTCGATTATTAGTGTGGATGTCCCCTTTCACACTAGCCAGTTAACTGGCACTCTCCTCTCCGAATGGAAGGACAATAACTGGCAAGTGTGTTTACATCGTGATCAGCTGTGATTATTTGTAAAAAAAAAAAAAAAAACTTTGAAAAACATTTATCATTTTCCTTTGGCTTCGCAATTATGTGCCACTTTGTGTTGGTCTATCACATAAGTTCCCAATAAAATAGGATTACAGCTTGCCTGTAAAATCCTTTTTTTTTTGGAGTACATCATGGGATACAGAGCCTCAAGTAATTACTTAATGAGTTATGGGCCACTTTCAGGTGTTCACACTGGTATACCCAATCAAGGAAGTTCACTCCCTATATAACCCCTCCTCCTTCCAGGAGCACATCAGTTTTGTAGCAAAGCAATATACTTAAACCCCATAAAAGAGGGGCGGGACTTCTGAGTCCGATGATGTACTCCAGGAAAGGGATTTTACAGGTAAGCTGTAATAAAAATCCTAGTTTCTTTATCCTACATCATGGGACACAGTAATTACTTAATGGGACGTCCCATAGCAATGCTACTTGAGGGGAGGGAGAAACGGCCCACAGGGTAACCACAGACTTAAAGGACTTATACTGCTGCCTGCAGTACACTGCACCCAAAGCCAATATCCTCATACCTCCTTACATCCACCTGATCAAATTTTTGTGAATGTATTCACTGAAGACCAAGTTGTGGCCTTACAGATCTGAGCCATGGAGGCCTGGTGATGCACTGCCCAAGAAGCACTAACCGCTCTGGTAGAGTGCGCCTTAACTTGAAAAGAGGGAATCTTACCCTTTAAAGCAGAAGTTTGAATTATAACTTGCCGAATCCACTTAGTAACCGTGGATTTTGACGCTGCCTGTCCTCTTTGGACCCCAGTCTTACGAATCGGAACATTTGCCTTTAAATAGATTTTCACTGCATTCACCACATCAAGACAATGCAGTGACTTCTCCCTGGAACATGATCTGAAACCACTTTTGGCAAAAAAAAAAAAAGCCTGGACGAAGGCGTAACACCACTCTGTCCTGACGAATAATCAAATATGGCTCTTTATAAGAAAGAGCAGCCAATTCTGAAACCCTCCTTGCTGAGGCTATAACAACCAAAAATACTAGCTTCCTTGTCAGAAGGACTAAGGGAATATGCTGTATCGGTTCAAATGGCTGTTTTTGTAATACTGACAAAACAAAATTCAAATCCCAAGGGCTTAAAGGTGATTTAACTGGCGGATTAATCCGCATCACCCCTTGCATAAAAACCCCGAACTAAAGAATCGTAGCAAGCGGTTTTTGAAATAAGATCGATAAGGCTGAGACTTGGTCCTTAATAGTACTCAGGGCCAATTTCATCTCTACGCCTATTTGTAGAAAGGCAAGAATTCTGCCCATGATATATCTCTGAGGCCGCCAACACTTGGATTCACACCAGGAAACATAAGCCTTCCAGGCTCTAATATATAGTTCTGGGAGCTGCTTTTCTTGCAAAAATCAAAACAGAGATAACTGACCCGGAAAGCCCATATTTGCCCATGTAGTGTCACAGTTTGCTGCCTATCACAGGATGCTGCGGAAGTGACGTTGTTGCGTACTGCGCATGCGCGATGCGTTCCAAACACTCGCGCCGTGCGTTCCAACATAGTTTCGGCAATACAGTTCAGCGAAACCATCACATAATGTTACGGAAGTGATGTTACACACAACACAAACACTGGGCCGTTCGTTACAACACTAATACTTCCCTTGTTACCTAGTAGTTTTGCATTGCTGGGACTTGTAGTGCCTATCCTGAGCTACATGCTTCAATGTTCAGTGTCCTCATCCCTATCCCCATGCTTCAATGTTCAGTGTCCTCATCCTTATCCCCCAGCTTCAATGTTCAGTGTCCTCATCCTTATCCCCGTGCTTCAATGTTCAGTGTCCTCATCCCTATCCGCGAGCTTCAATGTTCAGTGTCCTCATCCTTATCCCTGTGCTTCAATGTTCAGTGTCCTCATCCTTATCCCCGTGCTTCAATGTTCAGTGTCCTCATCCTTATCCCCATGCTTCGATGTTCAGTGTCCTCATCGAAGCAGGGGGATAAGGATGAGGACACTGAACATTGAAGCTCGCGGATAGGGATGAGGACACTGAACATTGAAGCAGGGGGATAGGGATGAGGACACTGAACATTGAAGTTCGGGGATAAGGATGAGGACACTGAACATTGAAGCAGGGGGATAGGGATGAGGACACTGAACATTGAAGCTCGCGGATAGGGATGAGGACACTGAACATTGAAGCACGGGGATAAGGATGGACACTGAACATTGAAGCTGGGGGATAAGGATGCACACTGAACATTGAAGCTCGGGGATAAGGATGAGGACACTGAACATTGAAGCATGTAGCTCAGGATAGGCACTACAAGTCCCAGCAATGCAAAACCTACTAGGTAACAAGGGAAGTATTAGTGTTGTAACGAACGGCCCAGTGTTTGTGTTGTGTGTAACATCACTTCCGTAACATTATGTGATGGTTTCGCTGAACTGTATTGCCGAAACTATGTTGGAACGCACGGCGCGAGTGTTTGGAACGCATCGCGCATGCGCAGTACGCAACAACGTCACTTCCGCAGCATCCTGTGATAGGCAGAAAACTGTGACACTACACCCAGAATGTGGGTTTCAATAGCCAGGCCGTTAAATTTAGCGTTTGTAAAGTAGGAGGGAATATTGGCACCTGTCAGAGCAGGTCTGGCCTTAGTGGAAGAGACCATGGATCCTCCATTGCCATCTTTACAATTTCTGCATACCATAACATTCTGGGCCATGCTTGTGCTGCCAGAATTACTGGTTTTCTTTCCAGCTTGAACCTGCAAAGTTGAAGCAGCTATTGAATAGGGGGAAAGGCATAGATCAATGAGAACTGATCCCACGGTATCAAAAACGCATCTGTTCTGCATGCAAATGGATCCTTTGTTCTGGACACAAAGTTGACTAACTATGTTAAACTGGATGGTAGATCTACGTCTGGAGTCCCATTTTTGACAAACAGCCCGAACATATGTCGGGTAGGGATGAGCTTCGAGTTCGAGTCGAACTCATGTTCTACTCGAACATTGCCTGTTCGCCTGTTCAGCGAACAGTGAACAATTTGGGCTGTTCGCAGCAAATTCGAAAAGCCGGAACACCCTATACAAGTCTATGGGAGAAATCTAAAGTGCTCATTTTAAAGGGTAATATGCAGGTTACTGTCCTAAAAAGTGTTTGGGGACCTGGGTCCTGCCCCAGGGGACATGGATCAATGCAAAAAAAAGTTTTAAAAACGGCCGTTTTTTCAGGAGCAGTGATTTTAATAATGATTAAAGTGAAACAATAAAAGTGTAATATTCCTTTAAATTTCGTAGCTGGGGGGTATCTATAGTATGCCTGTGAAGGGGCGCATGTTTCTGGTGCTTAGAACTGTCGCTGCACAAAGTGTCATTTGTGCAGGAAAAAAAGTCTTTTAAAATCACTTGCGGCTAAATTGTCGGGTCTCCGTAATACAGAGAACACTCAATGAGTGTTCTCTGTATTAGCCGACAATTCATTCATTCATTGATTAAAAAAAAAAAAAAAAAAAGCGTGGGGGTTCCCCTAAATTCAATCAAAAGGCCCTTCAGGTCTGACATGGATATTAAGGGGAACCCCGTGTCAAATTAAAAAAAAATAATTGACGTGGGGGTCCCCCCAAATATCCATACCAGACCCTTCAGGTCTGATATGGATATTAAAGGCAACCCCGCATCAAATTTTTAAAAAAAATTGACGTGGGGGTCCCCCTAAATATCCATACCAGACCTTTTATCCGAGCACGCAACCTGGCAGGCCGCAGGAAAAGAGGGGGGGACGAGAGAGCGGCCCCCCCTCCCTCCTGAACCGTACCAGGCCACATACCCTCAACATTGGGAGGATGCTTTGGGGGTCTGTGACCCCTCAAAGCACCTTGTCCCCATGTTGATAAGGACAAGGGCCTCATCCTCACAACCCTGGCCGTTGGTTGTGAGGGTCTGCGGGCGGGGGGCTTATCAGAATCTGGAAGCCCCCTTTAACAAGGGGACCCCCAGATCCCGCCCCCCCCCCTGTTTGAAATGGTAAGGGGGTACAAAAGTACCCCTACCATTTCACAAAGAAAGTGTCAAAATGGTTAAATAAGACAAACACACTTTTGAAAAATTCCTTTATTAAAAATAAAAAAAATTTAAAAAAAATTCCAGCGGTGCTAATCCACTCTTGCTATCCAGCGACGGGTCTCCGGGGTCCAGCGATGGATGATCATATCCAGCGACGGGGGATCTCTCAGTCCAGCGCTGTCCATACCTCCTTCTGTCTCCACTGCGGAGACACTGCAGAGAGCCGAGCGCTGACATTTCTTATATTGGGAGGGCGGGGACACCCGTCACCTGACCCCGCCCCTCTGACGCAGGAGAGGGAAGCCAGGGGCGGGGTCAGGTGACGGGTGTCCCCGCCCTCCCAATATAAGAAATGACAGCGCTCGGCTCTCTGCAGTGTCTCCGCAGTGGAGACAGAAGAAGGAGGTATGGACAGCGCTGGACTGAGAGATCTCCCGTCGCTGGATATGATCATCCATCGCTGGACCCCGGAGACCCGTCGCTGGATAGCAAGAGTGGATTAGCACCGCTGGAATTTTTTTTTTATTTTTTTTATTTTTAATAAAGGAATTTTTCAAAAGTGTGTTTGTCTTATTTAACCATTTTGACACTTTCTTTGTGAAATGGTAGGGGTACTTTTGTACCCCCTTACCATTTCAAACAGGGGGGGGGGCCGGGATCTGGGGGTCCCCTTGTTAAAGGGGGCTTCCAGATTCTGATAAGCCCCCCGCCCGCAGACCCTCACAACCAATGGCCAGGGTTGTGAGGATGAGGCCCTTGTCCTTATCAACATGGGGACAAGGTGCTTTGAGGGGTCACAGACCCCCAAAGCATCCTCCCAATGTTGAGGGTATGTGGCCTGGTACGGTTCAGGAGGGAGGGGGGCCGCTCTCTCGTCCCCCCCTCTTTTCCTGCGGCCTGCCAGGTTGCGTGCTCGGATAAAGGGTCTGGTATGGATATTTAGGGGGACCCCCACGTCAATTTTTTTTTAAAATTTGATGCGGGGTTCCCCTTAATATCCATATCAGACCTGAAGGGTCTGGTATGGATATTTGGGGGGACCCCCACGTCAATTTTTTTTTAAATTTGACACGGGGTTCCCCTTAATATCCATGTCAGACCTGAAGGGCCTTTTGATTGAATTTAGGGGAACCCCCACGCTTTTTTTTTTTTTTTTTAATCAATGAATGAATGAATTGTCGGCTAATACAGAGAACACTCATTGAGTGTTCTCTGTATTACGGAGACCCGACAATTTAGCCGCAAGTGATTTTAAAAGACTTTTTTTCCTGCACAAATGACACTTTGTGCAGCGACAGTTCTAAGCACCAGAAACATGCGCCCCTTCACAGGCATACTATAGATACCTCCCAGCTACGAAATTTAAAGGAATATTACACTTTTATTGTTTCACTTTAATCATTATTAAAATCACTGCTCCTGAAAAAACGGCCGTTTTTAAAACTTTTTTTTGCATTGATCCATGTCCCCTGGGGCAGGACCCAGGTCCCCAAACACTTTTTAGGACAGTAACCTGCATATTACCCTTTAAAATGAGCACTTTAGATTGTGAACGTTCGAGTCCCATAGACTTTAATAGGGTTCTAAAGTTCACACGAAGTTTAGGTCTGTTCACAGGTTCTGGTGCGAACCGAACAGGGGGGTGTTCGGCTCATCCCTAATGTCGGGTGAAGAAACCATTCCCCTGGGAATAACTGCTGGTGACTTAAGCAGTTTGCCTGCCAATAGGTATGGAATATTTCCTTCTGCTCAAGTTAGAATATGGTTCACCTCTCTCTGCGCCAAGTGACTCTTGGTGCCCCCTTGGGGATTGATATAGGCCAAAGCCGTGGCATTGACAGATTGGATCCTGACAGGACAATCCCTTAACCTGGAAGTCCAGACACACTGTCCAAATCTCTAGGATGTTGATGGGCAAGGCTCTTCTGGTTCTTGACCACTGTCCTTGGACAGTTGTCTTTAGTACTGCATCTATCGTTACCACTTTCCAGATCTGAAGGATTTTCCTTTCAGCAGATTCTGGTTAGTAACCACTAATTGAGGCTTTGGGATGCCCTTGAGGACAGCCGCATTGGCAAGTCCAAAGCTTGGATCGTCTTGTTAGCAGATAGAATACTGTTTTGCAACAGTCTTGAATGGAACTGGGCATAGGGAACTACTTCGAATGAAGCCACCATCCTAACAACCTCATGCAAAGGCGAATGGAGGGATCTCCTTTTGACCTGACCATCCGCACCAACTCTCCTATGGAGTTGTTTTTTGCCTGGGCAAGAACACCCTCTTTCTGGGCTGTATCTATGATCAGACCCAAATACTCCAGCTTTTTTAGCGGTTTTAAGGGAGACTTCACTAGGTTGAGAATGCAACCCAGACTTTTCCAGGCAACTGGTTGTAATGCGTACACCTTACGCCGAACACCAATTGGTCTATTAGCAATAGATCATATAGGTATGCCAAGACTGTTTAAGCCCTGTGCCCTTGACCTGGCTAGAGGTGGGGCTAGCACCTTTGTGAACACTTGGGGTGCTGTAGCTGGCCCGAAGGGCAAGGCTATAAACTGAGGTGCTGCTGTCCTAATTCGAACCGCAGAAACCTTTGGTGAGCGGGAAATATATGGACATGCAGATATGCATCCCTGATGCCGATAGACGCCAGAAGTTTTCCTTCTTGTAGGATAGAAACGACTGACCTGATCGACTCCATAGAAAGGAGCGGATCTTCAGGAACCGATTTAGGTTCTTTTATATCTAGAATGGATCTGTTGAATTTCTGCATGGATCTGTACAGGAAACGCATGAAAAAGGCAGTGAAGGTTTTAAGGAACCTAAGAAAAAACAGAACATAGCTGACTCTACTAGAGATAGCTTGAAAGAGGCACAAACCATCTCTGTAAGAGATTTGTACCAGCAATCTCTCAGATTGCAAGGCTGAAAAAAGGTTCAACTCCAGAGGAGTAATCGGTTTGCCTTTCTTTCCTGATCACCTGAGGGTAACCCTTCATCCTCTACCCACTGTTCCCTTGATAAGGGATCTAGGTGGGGGAGAGGGGAGAGAGGAATCAGACATGGCGCCGGTTTGTTTACAAGTGATCGCTCCGTCAATTGACGGAGCAATCACGTGGTTAATGGCCCCTATCAGTGGCCATTTACCGTGATCCGTGATGCGCTCAGTCCTCCGGACCCGCCGGTCATAGATATTCCCGGATGTGCAGCATAGGGGTGCGCGGGATTCTGGGAGGATGTCAATGTATGCCCTCCCAGAGTTATCGAGTCACACTGTAGCCGTCATTTGATTATAGTGTGGTTAATAACTGGTTAATATTCCACTCTGGCCAAATCTGATTCCAAAGTTCTTGGATTTGATATGTTTGATATGTTTGATCAGATCGCACATCGATTGGACAAATAAATAACTGAACCATCTGTAGCCACCATAGATAAGCGTGTACCCTTTTACCCCCATAGGAAGCCTTAAAATAAATTTCAGGTCTCAGGGCTGGTTCACACGGGAATGTGTGTTCCTGTGCGGCCATTTGAATGGGCTGCAAAATGCACCAGAACAAGCAAAAAGTAGTGCAAATGCTAATTTTCCAAATCGCATCGCCCAGTACTGCATTTGTGAGAGGAATTTGGGGTGCCATTAAGGACTTGCCCACTGGGCACTTAACCACCTCAATACAGGGTGCTTTCACCCCCTTCCTGTCCAGGACACTTCATCTTTTAGCGCTGTCAGTTGCGATGATGAAAAAAAATATTTACTGATTCTTTCTATGTAGAGAATTCTCTCTACTCTGCTAAAGCCGACAGTCATCAAAAGAAAGGAAAAAAAATAAAAAAGTCAGTCTGCCAAGAATTACAACATTCTTTAGCTGTGCAACTGAAGTATAAACATTGTAACAATTTGTCCTTTAGATCAAAGGAATAAACTTTGGTGTGAAAATGAGGGAAGCTTAGCCACCTAAACACTAAACCTTTTTCTGACATTTGTTTGTTTCAAGTTAAAATCTTTTTTTTTTTTTTTGCTAGAAAATTACTTAGAACCCCCCAAACATAATAAATAAAATTATATATAAATATATATAATTTTTTTAGTAGAGACCCTAGAGAATAAAATGGTGGTTGTTGCAATATTTTATCTCACACTGTATTTGCGCAGCAGTCATTCAAATGCAATTTTTTGTGAAAAAAATTACTTTAACGAATTAAACAAAAAAAAACTAACCAGTAAAGTTAGCCCAATTTTTTGGTATAATGTGAAAGATTTTTTTACGCAGCGAGAATCGTGATCTTTTTATTCTAAGCAAAAAAATTGCGATTCTAATTTTGGCCAGAATCATGCAGCTCTGACGGCCTATCATCTCAGTACAAATACCCCCCAAATTACCCCTTTTTTGGAAAGTAGACATTCCAAGGTATTTATTAAAGGCTCATACACACTATAAGAAAATCAGGCGAACATTTTTCGTCCAAAAAAAATTTCGTACGATTTTCGTATAGTATGTACACAACTTTCGACAGCCAATTCTGAATTTTTGTATGAAAATTCCCAAAGGGACAAACTCCAAAATTTCTCATATGGGAACAGAACGAACAATTATTGTCTAATGTGTACTGTTTTCGTACAAGAAAAATCTGAAAAGAAAGAAAGACTGTGCATGATCTGAGACATCTCGTAGGAAAATTTTCGGACACATTTTTCATTCATCGGTTCCCATTTGCTGTGAAACAATGAATAAAATCGAAGCTAGGGCTGCAACTAACAATTATTTTCATAATCGATTAGATGGCCGATTTTTTTTTTTTTTTTTTTTTAAGGTTATTAATCGAAACAAAGTGGGTCAAATTGATGTTCATTTCCAACCACAGTGACTAGAACATTTGGAAATAATAGTTTGACTAATTCAAAGGAATTTTCAGACAGTGTATGTGGTTTTCGTTTAGAAATTACATTCATTTTAAAAAACAATGTTAAAAACAAGTGAAAATTTCAAACAAAATTCTTTCATTCAGCGAATGTACAAAGACTTTTCGTCTGAATATTCTCACCTGAAAATTGATCTGTGTGGCCAGTATAAGGCTTGGTACACACCTATGCAGTTTGCTTTTGATCTGTTTCTGCAGTGCTTTTTGCTGTGCGTTTTGATTTTTATGCATGTGATTTTACTGCAATTTGCATTTTTTTTTTGGGCAGATTGAAAAACACAAATTGCTGTAAAAACGCATTACATGCTTTTCTGCAGCTTCTCCATTGAAGTATATTTAACCAATAAAGCACCATTTTGCGTTAAGTCCCTGACCCTTTCAGATGTGAACGTGTCCCATAGGAAACCATGTAAAATGAACTGTAGGGATGAGCTTCGTGTTTGAGTCGAACATACGTTCGACTCGAACATTGGCTGTTCGCCCGTTCGGCGAAGTCCGAACATATTGGTCCGTTCGCGCCAAATTCGTGTGGCGCTCACGGCCCACAATGCACTGCGATGGCGCAGTGCATTGCTGGCTCATGATTGGCCAAGCATGCACTGTGACCCTGCATGCTTGGCCAATCGCTGCGCTAGCAGCGAGGAGAGCCATGATTGGCCACAGGCAGGATGCCTGTGGCCAATCATAGCTCAGGCGGTGTAGTGCACGCCCCACACTGTATAAGGCCGCCAACGCGGCGGCCTTGTGTAGTGTGTTGGCGTCTGAAGCAGTGGGTGTTCTGTGTGCCTTCAACACAGTACACACCGATCGTTTTCGGCCGATTTTCGATCTTGCTGTTGTGTAGTGGTTATTGTCTGTGTTCCCTGACCGCAGTATACACCGCTATATTCACCTCACCTATATAGCTAGTGATCTATCTTTTATAATAGAGCTTGCAGTCAGTAGTGTTAGGAGATAGTGAGTGCTGTCTGCGTGCTCTGTACCCAGTACATACCGCTATATCCACCTACATAGCTCTTCTCTATTTGAGACCACTTGCCATCTGCAGGAGTTATTGGAAGTTGTGTGTGCTTCCAGCACAGCACAGTATACATCTGTATATACCCCTTTATCTCTGGTGTTCTATAATAAAGGCATCTGCAGGAGTTAGTGGGTGTTGTGTGCCTCCAACTGCTTTTTTACCCAACTCCCTTCAGGCCATTACCATGTCTGGAAGGCCAGCAAGGAGAGGCAGACAGGCGCGAGCCGATAAAAGAGGGCAAGCAGGCTCTGTGTCTAGAGACAACAGTGCTGGTCGTGGACGCGGTGCATTGTCATCAGCACGTGGCCATGGGACACGCTTGTCCTCTTCGGCAGCTGGACATGTTGAACCGCAACATGCCAACGACTTGGTAGAGTGGATGACCAAGCCCTCTTCATCCTCCTCATCCTCTCTCACCCAGTCTCAGGGTACTAGCAAAGCAGCTGCCAACGCATCGTCTTCCCTCCTCTCAATGTCATCATCAGTGACTCCTTCCCTAGACCCACCACGTCCTCCTGAGGAGTCTCCTGAACTCTTTGAGCACAGTGTTGGGTACATGCTCCAGGAGGATGCCCAGTGTTTTGTGGGCTCTGATGATGACACTCAGCTAGAGGAAGGCAGTAGCGTGAGCGCAGAGAGAGGGGATGCTCAAGAAGGACAGCAATCTGGCAGTCATGTTCCACAAGCTGCAGCATACTGCCAGGTTTGCTACAGTGATGAAGAGGGAGGGGATGATGAGGGCACTGACTCCACGTGGGTGACTGGAAGGAGAGAGGAGGAGGAGGAGGAGGAGGAGGAGGAGGCGGCACATGTCCAACGAGGCAGGATGCCCTCCGGGGGCCAGCTTAGGGGCAGCACACCGACTGAATCACACCACAGAGCTCCGCCTCTGCAGAGCGCTGCCTCTGCGCGTTATTCTAAAAGTTCTTTGGTGTGGGCCTTTTTTGAGACGAGTGCATCAGATCGCACCGCTGCTATTTGCAACATATGTCTCAAGCGTATCTCACGTGGCCAAAACATCAGCCGCTTGGGCACCACAAGCTTGACCAGACATATGTTGACCTGCCATGCAGCTCGTTGGCAAGCGTACCTCAAAGACCCACACCAAAGAACAAAGCGGACCTCTCCTTGCTCCTCATCAGCTGGCATCTCCAACCCCACTAGACCTTCAGTCCTCTCTGAAACCTGCTCTGAGAGGAATGAAGGTGTAGAATTAGGTGTGTCACAGCCAAGTGCTTCCGGGAACTCTGCTAGCGGTACACCCACGTCCGATTATAGCAGGCAAATGTCCCTGCCCCAGCTGCTGGACCAGCGAAAGAAGTTCACTCCCAGCCATCCACATGCCCAGCGGTTGAATGCTAGCTTGGCTAAATTGCTAGCACTTCAACTGCTGCCTTTTCAGTTGGTAGACTCAGCCCCCTTCCGTGAGTTTGTACAATGTGCGGTTCCTCAGTGGCAGGTCCCCAAATGCCACTTTTTCTCACGGAAGGCGATTCCGGCTCTCTACCGGCATGTGGAAGGCAATGTCCTTGCCTCGCTGGACAGGGCGGTCAGAGGTAAGGTGCATATTACCGCTGACTCATGGTCCAGCAGGCATGGACAGGGACGTTACCTGTCTTTCACGGCCCATTGGGTCACTCTTCTGGCAGCTGGGAAGGATGCAGGACAAGGTGCAGTAGTGTTGGAGGTTGTTCCACCACCACGCCTCCAAAATGCTACTATTGGTTGTGACACACCTCTCTCCTCCACCCCCTCCTCTTCTTCTTCCTCCATGGCCTCTTCCAGTGCTCTGTCCTCAGAACCAGCGGTGCTCCGTAGGCGTTCCAGGGGCTACGCAAGTACGCAGGCAAAACGATGCCATGCTGTGCTTGCGCTGGTTTGTTTGGGGGACAGGAGCCACACTGGGGCGGATGTTTTGTCAGCTCTGCAGGGGCAGGCCGAGAGGTGGTTGACGCCACACCAGCTTAAGCCAGTAATGGTGGTTTGCGACAATGGCACCAACCTCCTCACCGCCCTCCGACAGGGACAACTGACCCATGTGCCCTGTGTAGCTCACGTCCTTAACCTGGTGGTGCAGCGGTTCTTGGGCAGGTCCCCCTGGCTTACAGGATGTCCTGAAGCAGGCCAGGAAAGTCTGTGTGCATTTCCGCCGATCATTTAATGCCTGTGCTCGGCTGGTTGAGCTCCAAAAGGAGTTGAACCTGCCCAAGAACCGCCTTATATGTGACATGCCCACCAGATGGAACTCAACATTGGTCATGCTGCAGCGGCTGCACACGCAGCAGAGGGTCATCAATGAGTACCTGTGCGACTACGGCACCAGGACAGGGTCAGGGGAGCTCGGTTTTTTCTCACCATGCCAGTGGGGCATGATCAGGGATGCATGCACTGTCCTGTCACCGTTTTAGGAGGCCACAAGGATGGTGAGCAGTGACAGTGCATGCATCAGTGACACTGTACCTCTTGTCCACCTCTTGGAGCATACGCTGCGTGGAATAATGGACAGGGCACTTGAGGCAGAACAGAGGCAGGAAGAGGAGGACTTCCTTGCCTCTCAAGGCCCCCTTTATCCAGACAGTGTTCCTGCTGTGCCACCCATCACACAGGAAGAGGATGAGGAGGAGGAAGAGGAGGAGGAGGAAGAGGAGGAGGAGGAAGAGGAGGAGGAGGATGATTGTGTCAGCATGGAGGTGGAGGCTGGCACTCAGCATCAGCAGCAGTCTTGTAGGGATGATTTACAGTCCCAAGAAACACGTGGACTTGTACGTGGCTGGGAGGAGGTAGCTGCGGATCATGTTGTCCCTAGCGACCCAGAGGACTCTGGACCGAATGCCTCAGCTAACCTACGCTGCATGGCCTCCCTGATCCTGCAAAGCCTGCGGAAGGATCCTCGTATTCTTCGGATCAAGGAGAGGGACCATTACTGGCTGGCCACTCTCCTTGATCCACGGTACAAGGGTAAGGTTGCCGACCTTATCTTGCCATCGTAGAGGGAGCAGAGGATGAGACATCTCCGGGAGGCCTTGCAGAAAGGTCTGTGCAACGCGTTCCCAGAGACTGGGAGGTTACAAACTCCTGGTCCTGGACGTGTTGCTGAGGCATCGGTCAGAAGGAGCGGTGGAGAAGGTGGCCGTCTGACTGATGCTTTCAGACATTTTTTAAGTCCGCAGCCCCAAGGTATGATCGGTTCCAGCACCCATCACCAGCGTCTGATTTACATCGTGCAGGAATACCTAAGGGCAAGGTCAGACTTGGACACCTTTCCCACCGAAAATCCTCTGGCTTACTGGGTCTTGAGGATGGATCACTGGCCAGAGCTTGCACAGTATGCAATTGAGCTACTGGCCTGTCCTGCATCCAGCGTTCTTTCGGAACGCACCTTCAGTGCTGCTGGTGGCTTTGTTACCGATCACAGGGTGCGCCTGTCCACCGAATCAGTTGATCGGCTGACCTTCATCAAGATGACTCAGTCTTGGATCACCCACAGCTACCAAGCACCTGAAGCTGATGTAACAGAATAATTTGTTTTGAAATATCACATCCCTTCAAGACTGCCTATGCTGATGCTGAGTGACTGTCCTGTTATGTTGATTGTCTATCCTCTTCCTCCTCCGCTGATATGTTGGAAGAACATTTCTGGTTCTGGTTGATGCCATCAGCCCAATTTTTCTGCCCCTGTTTAACAGGGACATGTAATTACAATTCTTGATATAATATTTCACAGGAGGGCCCCTTCCTGTGCCCACCCAGAGTAACGGTGAGGACTTATAGTGTTGTGGCACCAGCACCACAACCACCAAAGGTCAGTTTTTCTACCACTGTTCAACAATGGCATGTAATTACAATTCTTGATATAATCGTTCACAGCAGGGCGCTCCAGCGCCCACCAAGAGTCACTTTGAGGACTTACAATGTTGTGGCAAAACCAACACCTTGTTCCGCCATTTCTGCAGAGCATATAGGGCAGGCCCCTACTTTCAAACATCCAATTTACAAACATCTCCTACTTGCAAACGGAAGGAGACAACAGCAAGTGAGATGAAAAAAAGATGGACAACAAAACAAATTATACAGGGGTGATAACCCTTCCCTATGTTTTCCAAAAAGCTTAAAAATAGTTTTTTTGACTGGAGCTACACTTTAAAAATGTACCAGTTGAAAATTACAAACAGATTCAACTTAACACAACAAACCTACACAGTCCCTGTCTTATTTGCACCGCCTGTATACTGCTGTTCTGAGTATATAGGGCAGTGATGGCGAACCTTGGCACCCCAGATGTTTTGGAACTACATTTCCCATGATGCTCATGCACACTGTAGTGTAGTTGAGCATCATGGGTAATGTAGTTCCAAAACATCTGGGGTGCCAAGGTTCGCCATCACTAATATAGGGCCTGGGGGCCACACGCATTTCCTTTTTTTTAATATGGGTACAGGGTTCCCCTTAATATGCGTACAAGACCCAAATAGGCTGGTAATGGGCAGGGAGGGCTACCCATGCCATTTTTCTCAATGATTTTCAACCATATTGCAGGAACCAGATATAACATTAAAAGCGCAAGCAGTTTTAAATGGTGTTATTTCCGTTTAATGTCATTTTGTGCAGGGACTGTTCTAAACACGGGAAACACGTGGCACTTCACAGGCATACTACAGACACCCCCCAGGCACCATATTTAAAGGAATATTTCACTTTTTTTATCACTTTAATCGTCATTAAAATCAGTGCTCCCGCCAAAACGGCCATTTTTAAAAACATTTTAGGCATTGACCCATGTCCCCTGGGGCAGGAGCCAGGTCCCCAAACCCTTTTTAGGACAGTATCTTGCATATTAGCCGTTAAAATTAGCACTTTTCATTTCAAACGTTCGAGTCCCATAGACTTCAATGGGGTTCTAAAGTAGTTCGAATTTGGGGTCCGTTCGAAAGTTCTGGTGCGAACCGAACCGGGGGGGTGTTCGGCTCATCCCTAATGAACTGTAGTGCATTTCTGCAAAAAGCACCAACACACAAATAGATGTGAACCAGGTCTAAGACGTTTACTAACATAATGGGGTAAAAAAATAAAAATAAAAAAATTAGCCCTTTATAGTAGAAAAAAAAGCAGATAATCACTACTGTTAGGGGTTCATTTTTTACTGTAGAACGATGAAAGTAATATTTACAGTATCGAGTATTTGCTCTTTGTACTATAAAGGTCTAATTTTAGTTTTTTTTTTAACCCCATTATGTTACTGGCCGATTAATCGATTATGAAAATAGTAATCGATTATTGTTTCAGCCCTAAATCGAACGCTCGTTTGTCCAATTTTCTTATAGTGTGTACCCTACTTAAGAGGCATTGTGATTTTTCGAAGTTGTCATTTTTTCCCACAATTCTTTGCAAAATGATGATATTTTTATTTATTTTTTCACCAATTTGTCATAATAAGTTATTTCTCACACACAACGTATGCATACTTGCAACTACACCCCAAAATACATTCTACTCCCGGGTATGGCAATACCACGTGTGAGACTTTGTATGTGGCCAGGCTATGTAAGAAGCACAACATGCAGGGAGCACTATCAGGTGTTCTAGGAACATAAAATGTACACATATAGATTTCTTGACTACCCCTTACACTTTTGAAGGCCCAAGAGCACCAAGACAGTGGACGCGGCAAAAAAAAATAAAAAAAAACATTTTGGAAAGTAAACAACCCAACGTATATGCTATGAGGCATATACGTCTTTTGAACATGTCATTTTTTTTTTCCCACAAGTTTTTGGAATATGTGGAAAGAAAATGAAAACGCATTTTTTTTCTTTTTACACAAAGTTGTCAATTTATAAGATATCTCTAACATAGTGTATACAGTATCTCACAAAAGTGAGTACACCCTTCACATTTTTGTAAATATTTTATTATATCTTTTCTTGTGACAACACTGAAGAAATTACACTTTGCTACAATGTACTGTAAAGTAGTGAGTGTACAGCTTGTATAACAGTGTGTAAAGTTGTTGCCCCCTCAGAATAACTCAAGACACAGCCATTAATGCCAAAACCGCTGACAACAAAAGTGAGTACACCCCTAAGTGAAAATGTCCAAATTGGGCCCAATTTGCCATTTTCCCTCTTCGATGTCATGTGACTCGTTAGTGTTACAAGGTCTCAGGTGTGAATGGCAGATTTGTTAAATTTGGTGTTGACGCTCTCATATTGGTCACTGGAAGTTCAACATGGCACCTCATGGTAAAGAACTAACTGAGGATCTGAAAAAAAAATGCAATTAATAAAAAGAAGTACAAAGACATGTGTGTCTTGTCTACAGTCAAGCATGGTGGTGGGGGTGTCATGGTCTGCGGCTGCATGAGTGCAGCTGGAACTGGGGAGCTACGGTTCATTGAGGGAACCATGAATGGCAACATGTACTGTGACATAGAGCATTTTCAGAGCATGATCCGCTCCCTTCAGAGGCTGGGCCGCAAGGCAGTATTCCAACATAACGACCCCAAACACACCTCCAAGACAACCAATGCCTTGGTATAAAAGCTGAAGGAAAAGCTGATGGACTAGCCAAGCACGTCTCCAGACCTAAACCCTATTGCGCATCTGTGGGGTATCCTCAAAACAGAAGGTCGAGGAGCGCAAGGTAGAGCTGTGTGATTTTCCCCCAGCCCTTTAATAAAAAATGTGATTTTACGATTTGAATCTTTTTTTTTTTTATTATTATTATTATTATTATTATTATTATTATTATATTAAAGTGCATCAAAAAACAAAATTGCAAAGTCAAACCCATTCTCTAACTGAAAAGTCATTGAGCAAGTAAAAGCGGCACATTAATACGCATACTACAGGAGAGGGTCAGCGACTGTGGACATACTGCACAAGATTACCAGAGACATATGAGGCATGGATGTGGATGAATGAGACATGGATGGGGATGAATGAGCACAGATCAGCACTTTGGGAACTTCAGATCCAGCCCACAGCACTGCTGCACTTGCACTCCCCTCTCCTCGGGAGGAGCTGAACCAGACATGCTCTGGTTAGTTGACAACTGATCGCTCCGTCATTGGACAGATTGATCAGTTTGTAAAGCACCGCTGTCATTAGCCCTTTACCCCAATCTGTGATGCACCAGGTCTGGAAGACCTGACAGTCACAGACATTTCAGAGTGCGCAGGAATCTGGGAGGACATCATTGTATGCCCTCCCAGAATTACCCGACCATGCTGTAGCTGTCATTGAGCTTTGGCCCGGTCGGTAAGTGGTTAAGCAATGCATTGCGCGTCATACAGGAGCCGCAGAGGCCAGTATAGCGTGAGCAGGCAGCAACCTATGGGCCAGCATCCAAAAGCAACCAGCATTCAGCAGCAACCTGTGGCAACCAGCATCCAAAAGCAACCAGCAGCAACCTGTGGCAACCAGCATCCAAAAGCAACCAGCATCCAGCAGCAACCTGCGGCAACCAGCATCCAGCAGCAACCTGCGGCAACCAGCATCCAGCAGCAACCTGCGGCAACCAGCATCCAAAAGCAACCTGCGGCAACCAGCATCCAAAAGCAACCAGCATTCAGCGGCAACCTGCGGCAACCAGCATCCAAAAGCAACCAGCATTCAGCAGCATCCAGCAGCAACCTGCGGCAACCAGCATCCAAAAGCAACTAGCATTCAGCAGCAACCTGTGGCAACCAGCATCCAAAAGCAACCTGCAGCAACCAGCATCCAAAAGCAACCAGCATTCAGCGGCAACCAGCATCCAGCGACAACCTGCGGCAACCAGCATCCAAAAGCAACCAGCATTCGGCGGCAACCAGCATCCAAAAGCAACCAGCATTCAGCGGCAACCTGCAGCAACCAGCATCCAAAAGCAACCAGCATTCAGCGGCAACCTGCAGCAACCAGCATTCAGCGGCAACCAGCATTCAGCGCCAACCTGCGGCAACCAGCTTCCAACAGCAACCTGCGACAACCAGCATCCAACAGCAACCTGCGACAACCAGCATCCAGCAGCAACCTGCGACAACCAGCATCCAGCAGCAACCTGCGACAACCAGCATCCAGCAGCAACCTGCGACAACCAGCATCCAGCAGCAACCTGCGACAACCAGCATCAACCTGCGACAACCAGCATCCAGCATCCAGCAGCAACCTGCGACAACCAGCATCCAGCAGCAACCTGCGACAACCAGCATCCAGCAGCAACCTGCGACAACCAGCATCCAGCAGCAACCTGCGACAACCAGCAGCAACCTGCGACAACCAGCAGCAACCTGCGACAACCAGCATCCAGCAGCAACCTGCGACAACCAGCATCCAGCAGCAACCTGCGACAACCAGCATCCAGCAGCAACCTGCGACAACCAGCATCCAGCAGCAACCTGCGACAACCAGCATCCAGCAGCAACCTGCGACAACCAGCATCCAGCAGCAACCTGCGACAACCAGAATCCAGCAGCAACCTGCGACAACCAGAATCCAGCAGCAACCTGCGACAACCAGCATCCAGCAGCAACCTGCGACAACCAGCATCCAGCAGCAACCTGCGACAACCAGCATCCAGCAGCAACCTGCGACAACCAGCATCCAGCAGCAACCTGCGACAACCAGCATCCAGCAGCAACCTGCGACAACCAGCATCCAGCAGCAACCTGCGACAACCAGCATCCAGCAGCAACCTGCGACAACCAGCATTCAGCAGCAACCTGCGGCAAGCAGCATCCAAAAGCAACCAGCAGCAACCTATGGCAACCGGCAACCAGGAGCAACCTACGGCAACCAGGGTTGCCACATCACCCCTACGGCAACCAGCATCTTGGCCAAATGAATAGTATACATTTGTAGTTGCTATAGGTTCCAGCACACCACCCTCCGCCCTATAGAAGCATTATAAAGTGAAGAGAGGTATTCCAGGTGTAGTGTGAGAGAGAATAGTGGTAGAGAGGCTGAGAGCCTACTTCTCCTCTCCTAGGTATGCTAGTCCTATGAGACAGGTGTGCTGTCCTCGGCGGGCTCATTACCTCTCCTCACAGTCCCGGCATTTGATGACAACGGTGAGCACTTTACAGAACAGCTCGTCAGTCATGGTGGCTCTCGGTGCGGTGCTCCTAGACGTACATAAT
Source organism: Lithobates pipiens (assembly GCF_037356315.1). NCBI lineage: Eukaryota > Metazoa > Chordata > Amphibia > Anura > Ranidae > Lithobates > Lithobates pipiens. Next base: position 3,693,366 of record NW_027507718.1, read on the forward strand.
ATCCAGCGTGTCCAGCAACGAAGGGAGACAGCTCAGGTTCGGACACACATGGAGGGGGCGGGGCTCGCAGCACCTTGAGCTCGTGTGCCGGGGGAATGGCAGACCACACCTCTCTGTGTGTGACCTGTGTTCTCAGACCTCTCCTCCCACCCGCTTCTCCCGTGGGGATTCGCGCCACTTTCCCGCCGCCCGCAGCATTCTCGCCTTCCTCGTCTCATGTCCCAGCTCTAGGGTGTGAGACACACAATTGAGCAACTGCGACTGACCCCAGGGCAGGTGTGCAAACACGGGCGGGGATTGTGTTGAGGAAGACGATAATTAATAGAATGATGCTTACTAATACCTAGCAATTGCCAAGTACAGCGCTGGCCTTCTTTACACTTCTCCAGAGGAATGAAGGGCTTTTCTTTTGTCTGAGGTGAATACCAGGGAAGTTTGGCTTCAGGTTCCAGTCACACCTGACTACTTCTATTAGCTGTAAAGCATTCATCATCCCAAATCCTGTGTATTTATCTCACTGATGACCTGTACTCCCTCACATCGGCTGCTTTTTAGGCTAGATTTACATTTATGGCGCGCTTTGCTTTTAAACACGCGATTTTGATGCAGTTTTCATGTGTTTTTATTTATCCCCCCCCCCCCCCTCAAACTGTGACCATTGGTTTGTTAAAGCAGAGCTCCACCAAAAAAGGGTATCTCCACTTGTTTGCACCCACCATTGTCTTTTTTTAGGTGGAGCAGGTAACCTGTTGGTACTGTGAATATCTCCTAAACATGCACAGTTTAGGAGATCTTCAGAGTTCATGCAGCAGATGACGTCATCGGCATGTGTGTGCGCTGAAGGTCCGACTTACCGTGCCGGAGCTTGTGCCTTAAACGGTGGATTTCTGTACGCATGCGCGGGAGTGACGTCATCTCAGCTCTGGCCCGGTCCCTGCACCAGAGCCCATGGACCCAGAAGAAAGACCGGGGAAGATGTCAGCTGTCTCAGCAGTGTGCGGGCGCCGTTGGAGGGCTCTGTTCTACGGTATTTCATAATGAGCTAGTATGTGATGCATTCTAGCTAATTATACCTTTTGTCTTGGGTTTTTTCCCCCAGGGTTTACAAGCTATTTCACCCTTTGATCGCCCCTGATGTTAACCCCATTCCCAACCAGTGTCAGTACAGCGACAATGCATATTTTTTTTTAATACTGATCACTGTACTAGTGTCACTTGTCCCCCAAAAGTGTCAGCGTCCGATTGCTGCAATATTGCAGTCCCACCATAAGTCACTGATCGCTGCTATTACTAGTAAAAAAAAAATCCATAGTTTGTAGACACTATAACTTCTGCACAAACCAATCAATATATGCTTGTTGGGATTTTTATTTATTTATTTAACCAAAAACATGTGGCTACATATTGACCTAAATGTATGAAGAAATTTGATATTTTTTTTATTTGATATGTTTTTTGTCAGAAAGTAAAAAAAAAAAAAAATGTTATTTATTTTTTTCAAAATTGTCTTTTTTTTGTTTATAGTGCAAAAAAAAAAAAAAACACATAGAGGAGATCAAATAACACCAAAATAAAGCTCTATGTGTTAGAAAAAAAATAATCGAAACTTGTATTTGGGTACAATGTAACACAGTGCCGTATCACAAAAAATGGCTTGGTCAGGAAGGGGGTAAATCTTCTAGAGGTCAAATGGTTAAGAAGCGGGCAGCAACCGCATCCTTACCAACCAATGAGTCGTCATTGGGTTTCCCCACTGAATGTAAAAAAAATAATTATTTGAAAAAAATGTTTTAAAAAATAAAAACGGTGTGGGGTCCCCCCAGTCCATACCAGGCCCTCTGGGTCTGTTATGGATTTTAAGGGGATCCCCAACCCGAAATTAAAAAAAAAAAGGCATGTGGTCGCCCCCAAAATCCATACCAGAGCCTTATTCGGGCATGCAGCCTGGCAGGCCAGGAAAAAGGGGGAGGAGGTGGTGGTGAGCAACTGTGCTCCCCCTCCTAAACCATACCAGGCTACGTGCCCCCAACATGGGGGACTTTTGCGCAGGGGGTCTCTGGCCCCACCCCCCATCGAAGATGAAGGGGTTACTTAACGTATGAAAATTTTCATATGACAGAATACAACTTCGGCAGTGATGTAATGTGTTCAATTGTTTTCATTTCTAAACAAGCGTGGTGTTGCCCTTCCAATTTTATTTTTATTTTTTTCGGATGAAAACTGTACTAATTAAAGGAAAATCTGACATTGTTCATGTACAATAAAAATTTTCTAGCCTGCACCTTAATTTTTTGTCTCCCGAACCGGCTGCTGAAAGCACTAACCTAACGATCAGATAATCGGCCGATCGTTTGCTGTACAGACATTTTCATACGATTTTCTTATCATGTGTATGAGCCTTAACCTTGACACTGACCTAGATCGAACCACGATCTAGCTATTTTATCTTAGATATTGTGAAATCTCCCTCTGGTGAAATGTTACAAATTATTTTCATTCCTGAGCTCAGGGCAGAACATTTCCACACTGATACTTTGTATACTTTTATTTCACAGGCCGATGCAGAGTTCCTCTCATTGTTACTGAGGTGTCCTTTTATGAAACCGTGGTATAATACCGCTATTTTATTCTCAGGCATTCTCAGAGGAGATTGTTCTCCTCCGAGTGCCTATTTATGATGGTCTGTAGCTCGCTTCTCATGTTGCGTTGCGAAGCGATCTACAAACGCCGGGAAATCATGGGAACGGCTCCTCTCCCTGTAATTTTGTGTGATGTATCGGGATTACAGTATGAGCAAGTGTAAAATACAAAAGTTGAACACGAATCAGCACACATTATTCCCCAACATATTAATAAAATAAAGTTAAATTCCCCCTACACAATATACATTAACCTAATTATTAAAAACATTGTTTTTATCAATATTTAAAGATTATACATGTGCTAATTTAAATGTGAATGGTGTGTAGTAAATTAATGTAATCCACATATGTAATGCAGCTATACACCATTCATATAAATGTAAAAGAAATGTATAATTATTAAAAAATAATTAAAATAAGATGTACAAAAATAAATATTAATGCATTAAAATAAAATATATTTCATAATATATAACTATAATAGAACATGCAATGGGTAAAACCATATTTCAGGGTTTACAAAATTGTATTTACTAATAAATAATTAAAATATATAAAAATGACATTGATAATAGTGTGTATGTTCTCCCTCTCTCTCTCTCTCTCTCTCTCTCTCCCTCTCTCCCTCTCTCCCTCTCTCTCCCCCTCTCCTATTCTCCACCTCTGAGATGGTGAATAGTGATGGCCGAACGGTTCGCCCGGCGGTCGTTTTGCGGCGAATTTCGGCTGTTCGCGATTCACCCGATCGGCGGACTATTGCTGCCGTTCACCCGGCGGTCTTCCGTGTTTACTGTGTAAAAGAACTTTGACCTATGATGACACATCCATCATGGGGTACAGGACAGCACAGACATTACAGCACATGGACACTTGGACATTCCCCCCTAACTTATAAATACACCCGATCCGGCGGCCATTTTACATTCTTTCTTCTGTCACTATAGGGAGAGGTTGCTGTGTGGAGCAGGGAGACATTGCAGTGACCCAAATCGCTAGCTATTTGGTACACAAAAGTTATTTTCAGGACTGGTATAGGTGTTAGGTGTATATAGGTTTGCTGTGCTACTGATTGTTACAGCAGCCTGAGCGTCTTTTGTCAGTTTAGAGAAAGGGACAGGACGGTGTGTCTGCTGTAGGGACAGTCAGTTTAGTCATTAGCTGTTACTATCAGGTCCACAAAAGTGCTATTCCAGTTATTGTTCCAGTAGCCTCTGTTTTGTCAGTTTATATAGGAACAGGCAGGAAGTAGTGTGTGAGGCAGTGAGGGTCAGTTTAATCAGTAGCTGTTACTATATTAGGTCCACAAAGGTTCTTTTCAGGACTGGTATCAGTGGTATGGTAATAGGCTTGTACATGTATAATATTCTTTCTTCCAAATATAGAAAGAATATTATACTTGACTGCTGCTCTTCTGCTGCAGTCTGCTAATCATTCACAACCTACTTGTTCCACAAAGGTCCTTTATAAGGACTGGTAATAACCTGGTGTAGGGTGCTATAGTACATAGGGTTGAGTGAGGTACAGTCTGCTATTCTATAAGGACTGGTATAGGTCCACAATACATAGGGTTTAGGTGCACTACTGCTGACCGCTGCCCTATACTGCAGCAGTCCTTCATCGGTATAGGGACTGGCGTACAGTCTGCTAATCAGTCACAACCTACTTGTTCCACAAAGGTCCTTATAAGGACTGGTAAGGTATAGGGTACTACAGTACATAGGGTTGAGTGAGGTACAGTCTGCCATTCTATAAGGACTGGTATAGGTCCACAATACTTAGGGTTGAGGTGCACTACTGCTGACCGCTGCCCTATACTGCAGCAGTCCTTCATCGGTATAGGGACTGGCGTACAGTCTGCTAATCAGTCACAACCTACTTATTCCACAAAGGTCCTTATAAGGACTGGTAAGGTATAGGGTACTACAGTACATAGGGTTGAGTGAGGTACAGTCTGCCATTCTATAAGGACTGGTATAGATCTACAATACATAGGGTTGAGGTGCACTACTGCTGACCGCTGCCCTATACTGCAGCAGTCCTTCATCGGTATAGGGACTGACGTACAGTCTGCTAATCAGTCACAACCTACTTGTTCCACAAAGGTCCTTATAAGGACTGGTAAGGTATAGGGTACTACAGTACATAGGGTTGAGTGAGGTACAGTCTGCTATTCTATAAGGACTGGTATAGGTCCACAATACATAGGGTTGAGGTGCACTACTGCTGACCACTGCCCTATACTGCAGCAGTCCTTCATCGGTATAGGGACTGAGAGTTTTGTCACAGGGTCATTTAAAAAATGACAGGCAGAGGAAGAGGCAGGCCCTTCCGCAGGGGTAGGGCAGGAGCAACAGGCTTGAGCCAAAGTGGGAAGTTGCAGACGGTGCGTTCAATTACTTTAAAGGACGCACCAGACTTGGTTGAGTGGCTCACTCAGCCTTACTCTTCTGCACCCTCCTCATCCTCTTGATCTGCACCCTCTTCTTCACTCTCTGCTATGTGCACCCCCAAAGACACTACCACCAACAACACCACCACCACCACATACCTTCCGCTTGAGTCACAGGAATTATTTTACGATCCATATCAAGACATTTCTGATGCGCAGCCACTCTTGGTATTGGATCAGGAAGAGGAGGTAGCAACAACGCCACTCAGCAGTCTGACGACAGTACCCAGATCAGCCCAAGGAGGAGGTTGGTCCCCGGTGTTGCTGCCTACTCCGAGATCTCTACTTATAGCGGTGGGGAAGGTGACGTCGATGATGACGTGTCTAGTGATGTCACGTGGGTGCCCATAAGAGAGGAAGAGGAGGGGAGTTCAGAGGGAGATATGGACCAGCAGATAGGGAGGAGAAGCAGGAATAACTTACATTGCACAGGAGGGACAAAGCAGACTGCAAATGTATCAGGAGCGAGTCATCGACCATGTACGGTCACATCTGGTGCTCCCAGGACACCGGGACATGGCTCCGCAGTGTGGGCTTTTTTTAACGTGTCCCCTGCTGACAATAGCGTTGCCATCTGCAATCTTTGCAGTCAACGCATTAGTCGCGGTAAGCCCAACACTCACCTAGGGACGACCGCCTTAAGAAGGCACATGAGCAGCCATCAACGAGCCCAGTGGGAGCAACAGAACACACAAAGCCACACTCCAGGCTCTCACCGTCCAGCCTCGTCTTCTCCTTCTCTTCTCTCCTCACAATTGTCCTCCACTCCACCTTCCATCACGCCAAGCTCACGTTTTTCTGCAAAAAGGCAGGCTTCCGTGGGCCTAATGTTCGAGCGTAAAAAAATTATGACGCCGGATAACCCTCTTGCCCAACGGTTGACAGCTGGCTTGTCAGAACTGATAGCCCGCCAACTACTGCCATATAAACTGGTGGACTCGGAGGCCTTTCGAAAATTTGTGGCCATTGGAACACCACAATGGAAGGTCCCAGGAAGGAAGTATTTCTCACAGAAGGGCATCCCAGAGCTATATGGCCATGTTCAGCGGCAAGTGAATGTATCTCTGGCACACAGTGTCGGTGCCAAGATACATCAGACACATGGTCTAGCAAACACGGGCAGGGAAGGTATATCACTTTTACTGCCCACTGGGTGAACCTTCTAACGGCCGTCAAGCATGTAACCCGTGGCATCCGTGTAGATTTGGTTTTACCGCCACGGATTGCATGCAGGCCTGGCTCTTCTTCTCCTCCTACTCCATCTTTCTCCCTCTCCTCCTCGGCTGACTCCTCCTTTTCCGCTGCTAGCGTCTCTTCCGCTGCGCCGCCCAAGCTCCCCAGAACCTATTCGACATGCCAGGTGAGATGTTGCCATGCCGTGCTGCGTCTGTTATGCCTGGAAGCCAAGAGCCAGACTGGCCCGGCACTCCTTTCAGCTTTGCATTCACAGGCAGATCAGTGGCTAACACCGCTCAATTTGACAATTGGTAAAGTGGTGTGTGACAACGGTGCCAATCTGCTTAGCGCATTGAAACAGGGCAAAATTACGCATGTGCCATGCATGGCACACGTCTTAAACTTGGTCGTGCAGCGATTCGTTGTCAAATACTCTGGGGTCCAGGACATCTTGCGGCAGGCAAGGAAAATCTCGGCCCATTTCAGAAGATCTTACACGGCCATGGCTCGCCTTGCTGACATTCAGCGGCGACACAATCTGCCGGTCAGACGTCTTATTTGCGATTGCCCGACGTGATGGAACTCAACCTTCTATATGCTTGATAGGCTGCTCCAGCAGAAACGTGCAGTTAACGTCTACCTGTATGAACTCTGCGGCAGAACAGGTTCTGGGGAGCTGGTTTTTTTTTCACCAGACCAGTGGCTGCTCATGCGCGACGCATGCAGACTTCTATGGCCATTTGAGGAGATCACCAAACTGGTCAGTCGCAGCCATGGCACCATCAGTGACATGGTACCTTATGCCTTCTTTATGGAGCGTGCATTGCGTTGTGTCATTGATCAAGCTGTGGAGGAGCAGGAGCGGGAAGATGAGGAAGTCGCAATGCTGGATGAATTCCCAGGGGGGGGGCTACTCTATCTGAGACAAGTGAACAACAGGAGTCTGAAGAGGAGTCAGAGGAAGATGGTGCCGGGGCGGATGAGGAGGAGCAAGAAGAGCATGCTTTAAACCTTTCTGGGATCCCTGTTGTTGTGCGTGGATGGAGAGAGGAGAATGAAGAGGACGACATTATCCTGAATGATGAGCAGGAGCCAGGCCACCACACCGCTTCCAGTTTAGTGTAAATGGGGGCCTTCATGCTCCAGTGTTTTAATAGGGACCCCCGTATAAAAAGCATAAGGGTCAAGGACCAGTACTGGGTGGCAACGTACTTAGACCCCCGGTACAAACACAAAATGGGGGAAATGTTACCGCCGTCACAGAGGGCTGTCAGAATGGAGCACTTCCAGGCCTTGCTTCGAGAAATGCTGCATTCTGCTTTTGCGTGCGCTGGCAGAGGAGCAATTCCCACTCTCAGAGAAGGAGTTGCGGGTACCAATCCAACAGCGCCTGCAAGAAGAGGGCGGTTTGAAGATGTGTTGGTGACTTCTGATATGAGGTCATTCTATCAGCCGACCCGTCGACAGGTGTCATCCGGATCCAGCATCAGGGAACACCTAGACCGTCAGGTGTCCGACTACATCGGGTTAACGGCCGATGTGGACGCTCTGAGGAGTGATGAACCCCTGGACTACTGGGTGGGCAGGCTTGACCTCTGGCCAGAGCTTGCCCAATTTGCAATCGAACTGTTGGCTTGCCCCTCGTCCAGTGTCCTGTCCAAAAGGACGTTCAGCACAGCAGGGGGGATCGTGACCAATAAGCATGCTCGCCTAGCTCACGACAGTGTTAACTACCTCACATTTCTAAAAATGAATGAGGCATGGATCTCGGAGGAATTCAACACATGTGACCAGTAGACCATGTATATGTCTATAAACAATTTTTTTAATCGAGCACACAGACCTTCTTTCTTCATTTGGCTCACTTTCTTGTCCAAAAAAAGCACACCGTACTATATGCCCGTACCCTCCTGTTTTAAGAGGTTGAGCGGTGTCATATTTCTACTGGGGCTGCTTATTATGAGGGGCTCCCACCATCCCTGTGCTGTGCTGACTTCCTCCTGGGGCTGCTTATTATGAGGGGCTCCCACCATCCCTGTGCTGTGCTGACTTCCTCCTGGGGCTGCTTATTATGAGGGGCTCCCACCATCCCTGTGCTGTGCTGACTTCCTCCTGGGGCTGTACCTCTGCTGTGCATATTATAAGGGGCTCCCACCATCCCTGTGCTATGCTCATTATGAAAGGCTCCCACCATCCCTGTGCTATGCTGACTTCCTCCTGGGGCTGCTTACGGTGCAGGTGTCAGTGCTGTATATCACGGTGCTGGTGTCAGTGCTGTATATCACGGTGCTGGTGTGAGTGCTTTATGTCACGGTGCTGGTGTGAGTGCTTTATGTCACGCTGCTGATGTCAGTGCTCTCTATCACGGTGCTGGTGTCAGTGCTATATATCACGGTGCTGGTGTTAGTGCTTTATGTCACGCTGCTGATGTCAGTGCTCTCTATCACGGTGCTGGTGTCAGATCACTCTATCACGGTGCAGGTGTCATTGCTGTATGTCACGCTGCTGATGTCAGTGCTCTCTATCATGGTGCTACTGTCATGGCTGTATATCACGGTGCTGGTGTTAGTGCTTTATGTCACGCTGCTGCTATCAGTGCTCTATATCACAGTGCTGGTGTCAGATCACTCTATCACGGTGCAGGTGTCATTGCTGTATGTCACGCTGCTGGTGATCATCTCCTGCACCCTCTTCTTTGCCTACCCTGACCTTCCCTCTCCTCCATTGCCTTCATGCGCTCCACAGTCCTGAATTGTCACAACAATTTCACATATAAAAAAAGAATGCTTGTAGTTCTCGATCCCAGATTCACCTCATACATGTGTTATGTCATTGGCCATGTGGTGGGACTATGTTTGCACAGCTAGTAATTATTTTGTGGCTGCAAATTTGACCTGTAGGTTTGCAAAGTTCGCCTCCCATTGAAGTCAATGGGGCCCGCCGCGAACGTTACGGTTCGCGAACGTTACGGTTCGCGAACGTTAGGGTTCGCAAACTATCGCCCGCGTTCGCGGTCCGCGTTCGAGAAACGTCCCATCGGAAGTTCGTCCATCACTAGTGACAACAGTGCCAATCTGCTTAGCGCATTGAAACAGGGCAAAATTACGCACGTTCCATGCATGGCATACGTCTTAAACTTAGTCGTGCAGTGATTCGTTGTCAAATACCCTGGGGTCCAGGAAAATCTCAGCCCATTTCAGATCTTACACGGCCATGGCTCGCCTTGCTGACATTCAGTGGCGACACAATCTGCCAGTCAGATGTCTTATTTGTGATTGCCCGACGTGATGGAACTCAACCTTCTATATGCTTGATAGGCTGCTCCAGCAGAAACATGCAGTTAACGTCTACCTGTATGAACTCTGCGGCAGAACAGGTTCTGGGAGCTGTTTTTTTTTTTTTTTTAACGCGCCAGTGGCTGCTCATGTGCGACACATGCAGACTTCTGTGGCCATTTGATGAGATCACCAAACTGGTCAGTCGCAGCCATGGCGCCATCAGTGACATGGTACCTTATGCCTTCTTTATGGAGCGTGCATTGCGTTGTGTCATTGATCAAGCCATGGAGGAGCAGGAGTGGGAAGATGAGGAAGTTGCTGGTGTCAGTGCTCTCTATCACAGTGCTGGTGTGGTGTAAGTGCTCTCTATCTCAGTGCTGGTGTGGTCTCAGTGCTCTCTATCACGGTGCTGGTGTCAGTGCTCTATATCACGGTGCTGGTGTCAGTGCTCTATATCACAGTGCTGGTGTCAGTGCACTCTATTACGGTGCTGGTGCCAGTGCTCTATATCACGGTGCTGGTCTCAGTGCTCTCTATCACGGTGCTGGTGTGGTGTCAGTGCTCTCTATCTCGGTGCTGGTGTGGTCTTAGTGCTCTCTATCACGGTGCTGGTGTCAGTGCTCTCTATCACGGTGCTGCTGTGGTGTCAGTGCTCTCTATCTCAGTGCTGGTGTGGTGTCAGTGCTCTCTATCACGGTGCTGGTGTCAGTGCTCTATATCACAGTGCTGGTGATCATCTCCTGCACCCTCTTCATAGCCTACCCTGACCTTTCCTCTCCTCCATTGCCTTCGTGCGCTCCTGAGTCCAGAATTGTCAAAATTTCACATATAAAAAAAGAATGCTTGTAGTTGTTGATCCCAGATTCACTATGTGACTATGTGTGCACAGCTAGTAATTATTTTGTGTCTGGAAATATGACCTGTAGGTTTTTAAAGTTCGCCTGCCATTGAAGTCAATGGGGCCTGCCGTGAACTTTGCGGTTCGCGAACTTTCGTCCGCGTTCGCGGTTCGTGTTTGTGAAACGTCCCGTCGGAAGTTCGTCCATCTCTAAGTACAACAGATACAACGCCACATGGACACGCACAAACTCCTGTACCCGCTGCAATCAGGCTTCCACCTGAGCCATAGAAAAGAAACCGCACTCCTCAATATATGGGACGACGCCCTCGAAGCAGCAGAAGATGGAGAATCATGTCTCCTGGTACTGTTGGACCTCAGTGCAGCGTTTTATACAGTGGACCACAATACTCTACTCATCTGCCTCACAGAAGTAGCAGGAGTCACAGACCTAGAATGGTTTGCATCCTTCTAAGGAAATCGTTCTCGGACAGTGAAACTAGGAGCATTCATCTCTGAAACCCGGGCAGTCTCTTGCAGAGTCCCTCAAGGATCACCCTTGTCGCCAGTGCTCTTCAACATATACATCCACCCACTCCTCAAAATCATCAGAATATCAGACCTCTGTTTCCACTCATACGCTGACAACACGCAACTCTACTTTCGTATCACCGGACAAAAAGACCATCATCATCAACTATAAAATTGCCTCACTTTGATAGACGACTGGATGACCACTAGCTCCCTCAAACTCAACAAATTTAAAACAGAGCTTCTTATCCTACACGCAAACCAAAATTCCCGAACCAAGATCCCTTGGACACCACCCACCATCTTTGGACAGACCATCTCCCCAAGGACCAAGGCCAAGAGTCTCAGAGTCATTTATGACTCCGAAATGTCAATGGATGCACAAATAGGAGCAGTAGTCAGTGGTTCTAACCATCTGCACCGCCTGCTACGCAGACTCATCCCCTTCATTCCAAAGCAGTGGTAGATGGAACAATCATTAATTCACAACTTCACTACGCAAACTCCCTTTACATAGGATTACCCCAATATCAACTTGCGCGCTTACAACTTATCCAAAACACGGCGGCAAGGCTGATAACAGGAAAAAAAACCCTGGGAATCCATCTCCCCTTCCCTGAGGAGCCTACATTGGCTAACCGTCAAGAATCAGATCACATTCAAGACCCTCTGCCTCACCCACAAATGCACACATGGAGATGCTCCTCAATACCCATTCGAGAAAATAAAACACTATACACCCAATTGCAGTCTTCGATCATCTAACCAAAACCTCCTCCTCATTCCCAAATCCCACTTCAAATCAAAGGGGGAACGGAGATTCGCTGCCCAAGGACCACGGCTATAGAACGCTCTACCGACCTACAACCGCATGGAAGAAAACGATCAGGCCTTCAGGAAAAACTCAAGACCTACCTCTTCTAAGAAACTTGACAACAAAGCACGAATACAGCGCCTTGAGGCGATTCAGTTCGCATTGTAGCGCTATACAAATTATTCATTAATTCAAACTGTAGAGTCAAACAAGAAAAATCGAATTACTAATTTTGCACAGAAACATTACAAGCAGATTATACACAAACATTGTTGGCCAACATCAGTATAACATTTCCTGTAAAGAGTATTTAAAGGCTAAAATATAAGGTCCACCTATCAGATTTATCACCCCCTCTGATGGCCCCTTGTAAATATTTTAAGGGGGGAAGTATGTTTTGAACAGGTAACCACCCTCTCCACTATGTAATGGAGTAACAAAGTAATGTGTGTTAGTTTGGCCAGCCCCTCCTTAATTTCACTAATTACTAATTACAAATTTTTAGATTCTGCAATTACCTATCAAGATAATAATAGGAGAAGAAAAATTTAAACAGTAGCATTTGAAAGTATTGAGGCAGGCTCTTGCACTACATGCTTTGAGAAATTCATCCATAAATCTGACCACAAAAGAGAAGGTATAGGTGTAGGTATAGTGTCTATGTGTTTGGCAAAGTGAGCAGATAGAGGATTGGTATCAGCTGACTTAGGAGGGAGGGGGGTTCCAAATGATTTTGGCCCCCCCCAAAAAAGCCTCTGGCACTCTGCATTTGTACACATTTTAGGGGGTCTTTAGGGTAAAGCATTACAATGGAGCTGACAAAATACATTGTTAAAGGAGTAGACTAGGAGTATATGGGCCCAGGATTGCATGCTGGGGAGGTTAGTGAAGGCAAATATGCATGAAGGACAAAAAGGGAGCATACAAAAATCCAACATGCATGAGGACAAAGGAAATTCACAGCTTATTACAATTATGTTAATTTAATTATAGAATGATGAAAGAAATGCAATACATTAGCAAACAGTAAATAAATATAATGTGATGTTAAAGGAGAAAACTTACCCTAATATATTCCTTCTGCAGGACCTGAATGATGGCAGAACAGGTCTCTGGAATAATGATCCCCAGAGCCTGGGGGGTGATGCCTGTCGAGAACTTGAGGTCCTGAAGGCTTCTCCCCGTTACCAAGTACCACAACGTGGCAACTAGCCTCTGCTCTGGAGTGATGGCTTGTCACATGCAGGTATCCTGTCTGCTGATTTAAGGGGTCAGCAAAGCCAGCAGTCGGGAAAAACGGGGTCCATCATCCTGAGATAATTCCTGAAATCATCAGAATTATTCTCACGGATCTCGCGCAGAAAAGGCATATGAGAGAATTGGTCACGCTGGAGCAACCAATTCTTGGTCCATGAACTCCTCCTCGCCCTGTTCATGGACTGGGCTGGTGTCAAAGTAAGAACCCCAACACCAAGCCCCCACACAGCACGAACTCTACGACGAGTACATACACAAAACATGTCTTCAAAACGGTTGGCTGGTCAGAACGGACTGACAGAAAGCACTGATAAACAGCAAGGCCTGAAAGAACGAACTGCAAATCAGCAACGAGCGGACAATAAGCATTGAAAATCAAAGAGTACTATATAAATATAGGACGCAATGACAAACAAATGCGAACTGACTACACGCACTAATAAGCAGATACGCACCGACAAACACAAACTGTAGAGCAAGAACGATCTGAAGCACAAGTCTGAAAAGCGCAAATCGTCTCTAACCAAACTTCTACTAACACGTGATAAACACGAGATCAGCAGAAGGAGCCCAAAGATTGCCGCACGTGGAGCTGGACTTCCCTTTTATAGTCTCGTCGTATGTGGTGTACATCACCGCATTCTTGGCTGTCAGAATTTGGTGTGTAGGCAAGACAGTTTGAGCGGAATTCTGTCGGAATTCCATCGGGAAAACCATCAGCGCTTTTTTCAACGAGAATTCCGATCGTGTGTAAGCGGCATTAGTGAACTGACCCCACTGGATCTTTTTCTTTTTTCAAGAAGAGAAAACATGTGGGCAGGCTGTACAGTGAATGATAACCGTAATAGCTTACAGGGTTCCTGACCATTCATATGAGACCTGTACCTGTTACTGACAGCTTAATCCCTGTGTTTGTGGGCTTACACTTGTCTGGCAACACTGGGACTGGTGTGGCAGCCATCAGAACACTGTTGCTGGCTTGCATAAGAAACAGTGATGAAAACAACTGGGAAAATATGCCATTATTTTGACATGTAATACCTGGGTTATGGCTGCAGCTAGATGCCATAATCCTGGTGTTATTTTTTTTCCTCAGGCTTTTTCCTTGAAGCTATTATAGCTGCAAAGGGTGGGCCATCTCAATATTGAACCCTACGGACGAAGACTGGGATGCCATTAAAGTTCATGTGCGTATAAAGGCAGGCGTCCCAATGCTTTTGGTAACACAGTGTATATATATAATGTGTGTAGCGGACCCCATGCTTAGATGGGTGATTAGTATGGGTTTTCTTGTAAGTATAGGTTAGATGTAGGTAAATTTGGGTGGGCCTGGTCCTTTTTTTTCCTAGGCCTGGTTGTTTATTTGGGGATGGGAGTGTTAGTGTAGATTGGGGTGTGGCCACCTACACTTGGACTCAGGGATACCTCCTCGGCTGGACAGTGGGCAGGACTGGACAAAGAGGAAGGACTGAGGTCTGAGTGGCAGGAAACCCATGTGAGAGAATGGGCCAATGGTTAATTTCTTTGGTCAATTGGTGACTCTCATATAAAAAGGGGGGGTCACTTGCTCAAGGGGGGCAAAAAGTACTGAGAAAGGAGAGGAGGAGGGCTGGGGGTTCAGAGACTCCAGAGCCTCCAGGCAGAGGTTTGAAGGCCTGGGGGTTTAGAGACCCCAGAGCTGGATAACCGGAGGAGCAGGAGTGAGTAACATGGACTGTTGATTGGTAGTGAGCAAAGGGAGTGCAATCCAGTAGTGCTATTCCGGGAACACGCTGTGTGTCCAAGGACTGCAGTGATACACAAATTCCAGGACTTGACGGAGGGATGAGAGCAAGGGTCATGTAAATGGGCAGTGTGGCCTATGACACTGTAGTCTAACTGATGCTGGTCAGTTCATATTGGATGTGTTAAGTTCTAACTGAGCAAAAGTTAATCGCAGGAGGGAGTCACCAGGAGTGAAGTGTAACGTGGCAATAAGATAAAATAATGGGACATCTCATATCATCAGCTTTAGCATTTATTGATTTACCCCAGAATAAAGCATTATCAACCTTAAAGTCGTCTGGTATGTGAAACTGCATGGGACAGGAACATAACAGGGCTAACTGACAAAAAGGGATATATATATATATATATATATATATATATATATAGTTTTGGGGGGTTCTAAGTAATTTTCTAGTAAAAATTGCTGATTTTTACTTGTAAACAAAGAATGGCAGAAAAAGGCTTGGTCAGCAAGTGGTTACTTCACTAAAAGCTAGAGATCAGCTTGAATACACATGCAAAAGTGCATGTACGCCCAAATACAGTAAATACACCTTAAATTCAATCTGGTCAGGCGAGAATACAGCCTATAGGTAGCCCTACATGCTTCAATTTTATTATCTTATTGATGTGTTATTCAATTAAAATGATCAAATCTGCAAACAATGAAATTGTTTTCTAACGATCAATTCAAATACAATTTAGGTTGCGAGCCAATCGCTTTGCATTAATTGGCAACACTGAGATACTTTGTACATGAATATGATCATATTTTGATCGATTGGATTATGAGATCACATGGAAGAAAAGAAATGAAATCAGTAACCTGTGTGTCACAAATTATTCAAACGGGTTCTCAACTATAGATTGGTTATTCCTATTAGAAGAAACATTAAAATAAACAAATTATTTATTGAAGCATGCATGGCAACCTTTAGAGTTTGTTAGTGTCAAGCTCATACCTAACAGCTTTCTGAGAAAGAGAGACACCCTTTAGAACAAAGTGTGTAGGTGAAGGACAAACTTGTAATTATGTGGCCAATGAAAATTAGTAAGCAAAAATGCTTGGCTAAACCCAAAAGTACTTTTTTCATCACTGTTTCCTATGCAAGCCAGCAAAGTGTTTTGAAGGCTACCACACCAGTCCGGGTGTCGCCAGACCAGTGTAAGCCCACAACATTATTTTTGATCACTAGTCATAACGGTCCCAGTGTCATCAGACACAGTGTAGGCCTGCAACAGTGATTCTGATTATATAAGCCCCTTGAAAACCTAAAGCTACTCTTATGCCCCGTACACACGAGCGGACTTTTCGACATCCAAACTCCGACGGACTGAGTCCGGCGGACTATCCGATCGTGTGTGGGCTGCAACGGACTTTAGCGAAGCTAAAGTCTGACGGACTTTAGAAATGAAGCATGCTTTAAATTTTCCCGACGGAACTCCGCCGGACCCGGTCCCCTTTGAAAAATCCGCTCGTGTGTGTGCTACTCCGACGGACTAAAACCGACGCTAGGGCAGCTATTGGCTACTGTCTAGGAACTTCCTACGTCGAATCCAGTCGTACGTCATCACGTTCGACTCCGTCGGAGTTTGGTGTGATGGTGTGTGGTCAAGTCCGTTCGGTCGAAAAGTCCGCCAGAACTCCGTCGGAACTCCGTCGGAACTCCGGCGGAACTCCTTTGGAGGTCTGTCAGACTTAATCCCTCTCGTGTGTACGGGGCATTAGAATTCTGGCAGTGAAAAGTAAAATCAAAGTTTATTAACTTTCTTAATTCTCCGAAATTGTAAACGTTTAAAAAACTTGTCATGCCTCTTACTAAAATACCTTTGAACTGTTCCAAAAAAAGAGGTAATTTGAGGGATATTTGTACTGTCCTGGTATTTTAGGGCCTCAACATATGAAGAAGCTCACCAGTGCATGTCATTTCTAAAAATATGCGGTATAATAGCTTACTTCAGAGAGCCGCTTGGCGCTTAACTGACTGCCCACTGATCTCTTCTCCCGATGCGATAGCTGCAGGAGGGAGTGCTAGGAAAGCCCCGCTGACGTCAACCGAGAGGAGGAGACTGGCGGGCAGTCACGTGAGCGCTGAACGACGCTCTGAAGTAAGCTATTATACCACATATTTTTACCACATATTTTTAGAAATGACATGCACTGGGGGCCTTACTTCTATTTATCAGATTTAACTATAGATGGAAAACGCTGTTATTTTTAGTGCAGGAGGGGGATTGGGGAAGTTACAGGCAAAGAAGGGAGGAGGGCAGAGGAGCACATTGGAGGACAGGAGGGCTGCGGCTGATGGAGGCACATACTCTGACTACAGCATCAGGGCTCAGCAGCCCTGACTATCGTGGTCAGTTTACAGGGGGGAGTGCAAAGCCAGGCAGGATCAGCCAGGTATTATAGTTGATATGGGGGGGGGGGGGGGGGAATGAAACAGCGTGCTGTATAACATGCTTTAAGGGAACAGGATCAATTTTTTTTTGGGTTAACAAACACTTTAAAGTTTTTGGTATTTTTTTTTCCTTTTATGTACTGGTGATTAAATGCCACAAAAGTTTCTATCTATCAAAAAATTACATAATATTCATTTGGGTACAGTGTTGTGTTACTGAGTAATTACCAGTCAGTCTCGCAGTGCTAAAACTGAAAAATGGCCTGGACAAGAAGACTTTTTTAGCATGCCGGTCTTCAAGTGGTTATAGGGCTATTTGACATTAATGATTTTGTAGCAACAAATAATTGCTGCTGCAAATTGCTAATGCCTGTGAGTAACAGTAATTTGTAGGTAGCAATGTATCAATGTAGATGCTGGCCATTTGTTAATAAGTGGTCAAACTTTTGATATGCCATGACAATGGGGTTCACCAATACAAATCGCTTTCCTTTCAGCAATTTGGAGCTAAGCAATAGAGTTGAACGCAGAGGGTTGTCACTGGTTGCCTCCTTCATTAAATGGTTCACAAACTCAATGACTGAGCTAGTATCTCTGTGGAAAATAACTGTAATGCCACGTACATACATTTAGAAATTTGGCCAGCAAAAGACCAATGAGAGCTTTTGGTCAGAAGATGGGATCGTGTGTATGCTCCATCGGACTTTTGCTGGCTGAATTTTATCAGACTTTTGCTGGCCGAATATCGAACAGGAAAACCATCAGAGCTTTTTCCGAGCAAAATTCTGATCGTGTGTACACGGCATTATAAATTGCTTCAAGACTTTCCCAGCATGACAGGGCTCTGAATTGTGCTTACACACAAACAAATTGAGTTCAAGGGTGATCACGTGTCCCTAATCTCAGGTAATCATTCCACATGCAACTACTTCCTAAAACTCAAGGACAGCTGATGCCACTGTCAGGCTAACACCTGGTACACATGATGAGGTTATCGCACAAATTTTTGTCCCTTTTTATTTTGTTTGCATGCTAGTCTCCATAAAGGAAATTAACAGGTTACAAAAATTCTCATACGATAGAATAAAAATTTAGAAATTATGTAATATGTTGTAGTGTATCTGTATTTTATTTTCAGATGAAAACTGCACTGAGTAAACGAAAATCGTAGGATCTGGCATCGTACTAGAAATATTTTCACAATTTTTCTGAACATGTGTAATGGCCTTAAGGCCAGTTTCACACGGGGTGGACTCCATGTGGAAAATTGATGTTAGCGTGATAAATGCAAAGAAAGGGGGTTGGATAGGGATTATAAGGGTGCCCAATGTATAGAAGCTACAGTTTGTACTTAAAAAGTATAAATTTTATTACATAAATGTGCAGTGCACAACAAACATCGGGTGCATAAAACATAAGCAGAGTAATATACAAACAGACTCTCCCACCCCACAAATTCCATCCAACTTATCAAAGCGACCCCCACAATAGGGCACAAAACCGGGCAGCCCAACAATCACTGCAAAGGGAGGTTTCATTTGTGTGACTGCAGGAGGCATACAGGGGCCAGACTATATTAAAATTAAGGAGAAAGAAAGTCCAGTCCACAGTCCAATAGGATGGGCTAACAGCCTCAATTAGTACTTGCATATACTCTGCTAACGGTATGGGGCACCAGGAAAGCCAAACAGCACTGTAAAGTTGTAACTTTACCATATATAACCCACTGTAAGTAAAAAAAGAGGAAGAAATAATGATAAGGGTAATTCTCCTTACCCTTATCTGTATTTCTTCCTCCTTTTTACTTACAGTGGAGTGGGAGAGTCTATGAGCCATGACACTTGATTTGTGTTTTTTTGTAATTTTTTCATACTATATTATTTCCATTTTTTGATTTTGTAACATTGATTATGTGTTTACTATTATCAGAGCCACTGTTTAACACTGGTGACTACATAATACCCCAAAGAAGCCATTGTTTGGCAAAACATGTAGGGACTTGACATCAGTGACTATTCCATGTATATGGATACTTTGGCCAGTACCACTATTTGTATATTACACTGCCTATGTTTTATGTACCCTATGTTTGTTTTTTGCTGTATATTTATGTAATCAAATTAATCAAATTTATATTTTTTATATAAAAATTGTAGCTTCTATACATTGGGCACCCTTATAATCCCTATCCAACCACCTTTCTTTGCATTTACCAATATAAGGGATGAGGTGCCGGATCTTATGAGGTCACTCAACCCACATCCTTTACAGCGTGATGATAGAATGAGTCCCCCCCCCACCAAAAAAAAAAAATTCACACTAGACTCTGATCCAACCATGAAGTCTGGCTGGCCAGGAAAAAGGTGGGGTGAGTTGCACCCACCCCCACCCCACCCCAACCAAACCATACCAGTCCACATGCCCTCAACATGGGTTCCATTGGATGAGGACAAGTGCCTCTTCCCGGCAATCCTGGCATTGAGTAGTGCACACGACACTCGGTTTGCCCTAAATATTGCCTCTCCTTCTCATTTAGTGCTGCTGTACTGAGGATTATAAGTGCCCAGAATGAAGTCAAATACAGGTATTTATATTAGCTGCATTTAAAAAAAAAAATTACTTAATATCCTTTAACAATTTCAGCTCCCACACCTGAACACCCCCTATGAGTAGAGCAATTTATATTTTTTTGCTATGAAGCATATTGGTTCATCAGTAACTTTCTCATTACTTAAAGTTCAGTTCTAATCAAAAAGAAATGTAAAAAAGAAATTGTGCATTGATAACCTTGCTCTGTCTTGATTCCAAACACCTCTTCCTAAAGCCTAATACACACAAGACAAATGTCAGGTGTCATTGGCCAGTTCAGTAGAAACCAGCCGACATTCGGCCCTTGTGTACTGCAGCGTTCCCCTGTCAAAACACAATAGCCCAGCAAAGGAGATCACCATACTAACGTTGCATCCAGAGCTGCCAGTTTTTTTTTTTTCGTTCAGCTCTGCTGGGTTGAATGAAAACAAACTACTAGTGTGTACTAGGCTTTAGCCATTCTTTAGTGTAATGGATTAAAGTCAGTTTCCTCTAGGAGCCAAGCTTGTTTCCTGCCCTAGGTACTGGGCATTTTTCCCAGCTAGTCATCTTCCTGGACACGCTTCCCCTCACTGCCCCCTTGTGATTTCTCCTGCCTCTGGAGCCTTTGGGAGAGCACCTAGCTGCTACAAGTGTTGCTCCTACAAACCACCTTTCTTTTTTGTTCTGCAACATTATCATTTTCTGTCAAATTCTAAGTATTATGGAAACCTGAAGAATTTGATGTACGAAACACCCCCAAAAATGTGGGGTTGCCCTTTTTGCCCTTTTCCTGCTTGGGTTATTGGTTCACCGATTTCCCCAGAAGATTAAACAAAGATGCAAGTCAGATTATAAGAATCCCCTGTAACCAAAATTTAATTTTTGGTGAGATACTCTTAATTTTAGATTAATCACTTCTAAAGGCATATATCCTGCATGTTTTGGTAATAATGAAAAAAGTCACTCACTTTCAGATTTTCTCTGCAGAAAATAAACATCTTTTTCTTCAAAGAAGAAATGGATAGGATCCTGCAACAAAGTTTGTTAAAATCCCTGAAATACACTGTACATTGACCACACCACCCAAAAGGAACCTTTTTTCTTTTTTTAACAATAGAGAAGCTCTTTAACCAGTTGCCGACCGCCACACAATGATGTACGTCGGCAGAATGGCACGGGCAGGCATATGGGTGTACCTGTACATCCCTGTGGTGGTCGGAATCCCTTCAGGAGCGATCTGTGCTGAGGGGGAGGCCACTGATTCATGACCACCCCCTCGTGATCGCTCCTGACAAATGAAATGCTTTCTCTGCTTCTGTAATGTAAACAGAAGCAGAGGAAGTGATGTCATCTCTCTTCGTTTTGGTCTTTTCATTCCGGTGCTGAGGAGAGAAGACATCAAGAAAGACTGCACCAACACTACACTTACAGTAGAAAATGCAGGCACACTTTTCACCCCCCCCCCCCCCAATCACCCTCCTGCACCGCCTGTAACAGTGACACCAATAGCAGTTTTTTTTGTTTTGTTTTTACTGATTACTGCATTGGTGACATTTGTGACTGTTATAAGTGGTAGGGCAGTTAGTGTTAGGCCCCTTTAGGTCTAGGGTACCACCCTAACCCCCAATAAAGTTTTAACCCCTTGCTCACCCCCTGTCACCAGTGTCACTAAGCAATCATTTTTCTGATCGCCGTATTAGTGTCACAGGTGACACTAGTTAGGCAGGTAAATATTTAGGGCCACCGCCAGCTTTTTATATCGTGAGGTACCCCCATATACTACCTAGTAAAGGTTTTAAGGCTCTGATTGCCCCCTAGTTAACCCTTTCACCAGTGAACACCGTATAACTGTTACGGGTGACGCTGGTTAGTTCATTTGTTTTTTATAGTGTCAGGGCACCCGCGTTTATTACCTAATAAAGGTTCAACCCCCTGATCACCCGGAGGGTGATATCAGTTAGGTTTTAGGGTCAGATAGGGTCTACGTTGCCCCGATATCTGATCAGATCTATACTAGCGTCCCCAGCAGTTTAGGGTTCCCAAAAATGCAGTGTTAGCGGGATCAGCCCAGATACCTGCTAGCACCTGCATTTTGCCCCTCTGCCAAGGTCAGGCTACCAGACCGCAATATTCTTCTGCTTGTAGGTGCAAGAACTGCAGGACTCTCGTATGAAGCAGAGAAGTACTAGCTAGTGCCGCTATTCCTTCTGGTGAACTGGCAAGCACCAGCGGCCTAGTACACCCTGGTCATACATCCAGAACTGCATTAACACTTGGTGACGTGACGACTCCCATAAGTGCAGTTCAAGCTGGTGAGGTGGCAAGCACAAGTAGTGTCCCGCTGCCATCAAGAAGACAAAGACAGGCCTGTCAAGCTCATAGTGCCCTTCCTGCAGAATTCACCAATCCTAATTGGGAACCCATCACTTCTGCAGCACCCGTACTTCCCTCATTCACTGGCCAACCCGGCATTCAGGTGGAAACAGTTGATTTTACTTGATTTTTATTCAGTGTTGTTCGCCGAAGATTTCTATAGATCTATTGTGGACCAAAGAAATTTGTACGCTGTTGAACACATCGCCACTGTTTCCCAGTCCTCCCTTGCCAGAGATTGGAAACCAATTACAGTTTCCAAATTTAAGACTTTTCTGGGCCTTTCCCTCCTCATGGGCAGAACCAAAAAGAGTGAGTTGCGGTCATATTGGTCCACTGACCCAGGGGAAAAAAACTGTTCTGAGTAGGGATATTATAATCACGTTCATAACCAGTATCATAGTGAACTAACTGATTTTCACTTTAGGCATGAGTCTGATTATACCTTTTTTTTCCCCCTGAGGGACATGAAAGGCCCTAATAGTGATTTATATCAATCAACAATTAACACTGGGGATATCCCTGGTCCCCAGGGAAAGTTTGTCTCTTATCCCGGGGATTATAGAGACACTAGTCAGGCTGATGTCTATAGACAACAGAATTGGGGTTTTCCCAGGCCAAGCCAAGGATTAAAAAGAGTTGTAGAACTAAGAGAGGATCTAGAGGGGGGAGGCGTGCTCAGTCCAAAAGGAAAAAAGGTGTAAGTGTCGCCGGTATTTTCAATCTGAGCACCCAAACCCTTACAGATTCTGAGATCAAAGTCCTTCATAGAGGTCTGAAGTTTGCTCCGTCCGACCTATATGGACATTCATAGATATGTCCGTAAGCTAAATGTCCAAAGATACTTGGTGTCAAATCCTTTTAATCCTTTGAGGACTGTTTCTTCCAGTTATTCACATTCTGCTCTTTCAAACTCCTCGTTTTTAATCCCCCTGGTCAATTACCACCCTCCCTCAAAGTTTTTAGAAATCTGGCTTTGAAGGATTTGGAGGACTTGCAGGTAAAACAGGCTAGAAACAAAAAAGAGTTTGAACAAGGCATGGAGTCCCTTTGTGCTAATAGAAACCTTATCATCTGCCCCGCAGACAAAGGGGGTGGTATTGTCATTTTAGACAAAGCTAATTACATGCAGGAGATGTATAGACTTTTGAGTGATAGGGATACCTATACCCCTTTACCTTGTAATCCTGGTGCGGGATATAAGATAGTACTAGAACAGATTGTTTCGAAGGGCTTTGATTCGCATATTCTCAACAAAAAAGAGAGGGCGTTCACAGTGTTCCTATGGGCCTGCCAAACACACAGGAAGAAGAGGATTGTGTCAGCATGGACGTGGAGGATAACAATCAGCAGCAGTCTTCAAGGGATGGTTTTCAGTCCCCAGAAACACAAGGAGTTGTACGTGGTTGGGAGGAGGTTGTTACAGATCATGTGATCCTTAGTGATGCAGAGGACTCAGAATTGAATGCCTCTGCAAACTTTCACAGGCTTTGCAGAATCAGGGAGGCCCTGCAGCGTAATGACCCTAGGATTTGTGGTATCAAAGAGAAGGAATCATTACTGGCTGGCAACCCTTCTTGATCCATGTTACAAGGGCAAGGTTGCAGAACTCATCCTGCCTTCACAGAGGGAGCAGAGGATGAAACATCTTCAAGAGGCCTTGAAGAAAGGTTTGTGCAATGCATTTCCAGACCCTGTGAGGTTACAATTTCCTGGTGCTGGACAACGTGTTACTGAGGCTTCTGTCAGGTCACCTGAGGCCAAGTGACAGATGCACACTGTTGGGGTCAGGAGTGCACTGCAAAGGTAGTGGACTCTATGGCTGACTGCTGCGGATGGGAGTATAGGTGGCAGGTCCGCTGGAACACCAACATGGATCCCACAGGGGCTAAAGTGTTAGCCCTTGTACACGGTCAAAATTCCGACGAAAAATGTACTATCGGACCGTGTTGTCGGATAATCCGACCATGTGTGGGCTCCATTGGACTTTTTCCGTCGGAATGTCCGACCAACAAAGTTTGAGAGCTGGATATAAAATTTTCCGACAACATGATGCGATCAGACTTTGTCCGATCGTTTGTAGAGAATTCCGATCGGACAAAGTGCCACACATACTCAGATCAAATTACGAGACCAAAGCTATTGGCTACTAGCCTGAACGTAGTCCCGTCGTAACGAACGAACGTCATCACGTTCCGAACGATCGGATCTTCCGACAACTTTGTCCGGCCGTGTGTATGCAACACCAGTTTCGGACAAAATCTGTCTGAAAAAATCAGACGGATTTTGTTGTCTGAATGTCCGACCGTGTGTACAAGGGCTAAGATTCCCCAGGACACTGAGTCTAAAAGCCAGCAGGTGTTCTCCAAAGCATCTAGTGGTGAGGATGGACTGGGCTGCAACTGGCTCCAGGTTGCGACCCCCTGGGTCTCCCAGCTCACGCCCACAGTAGGCTACAGGAGGACAGAGATAGTAAGGGAATAAGCTAAAGGTCGGGGTGACTAGCAGACAAGGATAAACATAGAACACACCAAAGGTCAGGGCCACAAGCAGGCAGAGATAGTCGAGAACAACCCAAGATCAGTAATGAATTAGACGTAGAAGACACAGCAAGCTGCACACAGACGCTAAACACAAAAAGGTTGATCAGCAAGGCAGGCTTGCAGTGCACAGGTTAATATAGAGTTACCTGATAGGGGCTGGGTTGGAGCCATGTTTTGAGGAGAGATTATTTAAGTAGGCAGGTGAGAGTGGCTGGCCTATAAAGGTGAACACATGGAGGAGAGGTGAGCCGACAGACAAAGATTACTGCATAACCATGACAACTTCGTTCAGTCAGAGGAAGAGCAATGGAGAAGGTGGCCGGCTGACCAATGCTTTTAGACAATTTTTCATTCCTCAGTGCCAAGGTCTGATCGGTTCAAGCAACCATTGCCAGCGTCTGCATTACATGGTGCAGGAATATCTAGAGGCAAGAGCAGACTTGGAGACCTTTCCAACAGAGCATCCACTGGGTTAATGGGTCTTGAGGATGGACCACTGGCCACAACTAGCTCAATATGCAATTGATCTACTGGCCTGTCCTACATCCAGCGTTCTTTCTGAACGCACATTCAGTGCTGCTGGGGGGTTTGTAACCGATCATAGAGTGCGCTTGTCCACAGACTCCCTTGATAGGCTCACATTCATAAAAATGAATCAGTCTTGGATCAGCAGCAGCTATCAAGCACCTGATGCTGATATAACTGATTGATTTTTCTATGCATGTGGGATCCCTTGAAGACTGCCTATGCTGAGTGACTATTCTATTCCTCCTCAATCTTGATGATGCTAGCTTCCAACAATATTTTTGGTTTAGGGCACCACCACAACTGCCTAATGCCGCGTGCATATGACCGGACTTTCTGGCAGACTAGGTCCAACAGTCTTCCCAACGGACTTTCGGCGGAGTTCTGACGGACCTTTTGAACGAATGGACTTGCCCACACACGAACGGAATAAGTCCGTTAAAAAGTCTGTTAGTTTTGAATGTTATGACGTAAGACGGGACAAAAAAAGGAAGTTCAATAGCCAGTAGCCAATAGCTTTCTTTGGGCCGGATTTGGTCCATCGGACCAGCATACAGACAAATTGTTTTCTAGATAGGGATTGGGACAGATTTGAAACATGTTCTATTTCTAGGTCCATCTGATTTTTTATGTGAAAAATTATCGGATTAGCCCACACACCATCAGATTGTCTGACAGAGTGTGTACACGGCATAAGGCTCAATTTTTCTGTCTCTGTTTAACAGGGGCATGTAATTACAATTTCTGATCTAATATTTAACAGAAGGGCCCGTTTCTGTGCCCAACAAGAGTATCTTTGAAGGGTTACAGTGTTGTGGCACCACCAAAGGCCAAATTTTTCTGCCCCTGTCCCAGCAGCAGAAAAAAAAGGACAAGCTTGCAGAAGATGCACCATGTCCATGGGCAGCATTGTGAACTGTAGACACAGAGCCTGCTTGCCCTCTTTTAATGGCCGGTGAGCATCTGCCTCTCCGCGGTGGCCTTCAGATATGATGGGGATTTTGTTTTGCAACACCACACTGCACTGTATTGTGTACTGTGTACACCACCAGAAAAGTAGTAGCAACTGCACTATGGGTGCACTGTACTGTGTACACCAACAAAAGTGTAATAACAACTATGGGTGTACTGTATTGTGTACACCACCAGAAAAGTAGTAGCAACTGCCCTATGAGTGCACGGTATTGTGTACACTACCGGAAGTGTAATAACATCTATGGGTGTACTGTATTGTGTACACCACCAGAAAAGTAGTAGCAACTGCACTAGGGGTGAACGGTACTGTGTACACCACCAGAAGTCTAATGCCGTATACACACGGTTGGACTTTCTGCCAGAAAAAGTCAGACGGAATAATTTCATCAGATATTCTGATCATGTGTGAGCTTCATCTGACTTTAAAAAAAAAAAATTCTGACGGACCTAGAAATAGAACATGTTTTAAATCTTTCTGACTGAATCAATTCCTATTGGCAGCACAGATCTGAAGCAAAAGTCCTACAACACACCACAGCGCATGATAATAAACCATCTGTTGTAGTATGCTGCATCAGAAAAAATGCTGCATGTAGTATATTTATTGTTCATTCTTGTGCACTGGCAGACCATTCAAACTGAATGGAGTGCCCTAATACAGTGCAGGTTAACATGACGTACAAGAACAACAAAGTGTAAATGGGCCCTAAAGGAGGAGATAGGTGTAGGCTGCCATTGCTCATTGCACACTTTTCTCTTTTAAATGCATACTAAATATTGTCTGTTCTCAATCGGTAAGTATTATTGTTTAAGAATCAGAGTAGTTAGAGTTAGAATCTGAGAAGAAAAAGAAACAGGGGGGCGAGATTTGATATAAAGTAAAAGGTAATTATAAAATTAGTTGGTAAATGTATAAGAGTTTAAATGATTGTAACAGTAGTACATACATAAAAAGGAGATACAAAAATGTAACATTGATAACAAAAAATAAGGATTTTTAGGGACTTTATTTTACATTTTATTTAATTTTTTCTTGGTGAATTTTGGAATTTGATTGTTAATTCAGTATGAGTAATTGATGTTATCAATAAGCTTAAATATTGTACCTTATGATATTGATGCTACATCTCTGTACCTGGTTTCTATGTGTGTTTTATTGTTACAATCAATTAAATTCCTATATACTCACCAATTAACTTTACAACTATTTCTTACTCCATACTAAGTCCCGCCCCTTCTTCTCCTGCTATGCTATTTGCATTTGTAAGAATAAAACCTTGCTAAGACATTCCTTTTTGTAGTTTTCTTGTTTACTTTAGCCATGGAATCCGGTCGTTGACACTAAAGTACATAAGGATTGTGTGGTCTAAATAAAGGTGGGGAAAGCAAACACTGAAATAGACTTGTGAGTGCATATCAATAGCTTTCAAACGTGTTATTTGCCGTAGGGGCATTAATAACACTTTCACTGACACATGAGTATTGTGTAGAGATTAGTTTATTGTGGAAATAGTAGATTTATTCATAGTTCTGGGTACTTACACCACCGCATTCTTATGAGACTTACCTAAATGTCTCTGTTGTTATACTTCTAAAAGATTAGAGAGTTTAAAAACTGCATGGTAACTTGTTTTCCAGCAGAATATGCTCATTTATTAAATATATTTCTTACTAGGAGTATTCTACAATATTATGGCCAGTTTATATTAATTAAAGATACCCAGCAGGGTTCAGCTACAGGATCGCTCTGAACTACAAATACAAAAACAGAGATGGGGCAATTACTATAATGGCTGTGTGCCAACTACGTTTAAATATATGTAATCCCGGTGGCCAAAGAAAAAACATGCAAAAAGAACCTCAGGGGAAAGACACCCTGAAAAAGCTGCCACTAAAAACAGGACCCTGTGGCGTTCCACCAGCCAAAAAATAAATGATATGCACATACAAAATAAATTAATTAAACGACCCTGAATTTACAGTATGTCTGGCTGAACCTGAAAGTCAGCTGTCCGTGTCGAGCCAATGAGCTATGGACATGGGATTTCTTACCCCGCAACTGCATGTACACAATGGGTGTATGGCCATATTAGATCAATGCTATCATGAATAGCACCATCCCTTTGTGTTCATGTAGCTGCCTGGTGGGTAATCCCTGCACATAGATCATTGGCCCTGCACTGACAGCTGCCTTTGGGGTTCAGACCAAGCACAATCTTATCTCTAATGCACAGATATGTAGAAAGGGGCTGCCGTTGTTCCTCTTTAATCTGTGTCCCTCCTCCTAAGTTAAAACATTTGTATCACTTGCATTGCATTTTAGTTATGTCACATGTGCCTCAGGCTGAAAGCTAAACTTGATGAACCCTAGCCTGGAATCACATACGAAATGCAAGGCCTGGCAAATAAGTAGATCCCAGCTGATGTGAGGGGTAAATACTGTGGTTGATCCATCATCCATACACATCAGAGCAGACAGTAGAGGTTTGAGTTGGGTGCTTGGGCTGGGATCTAGTTTAACAACACTGCCCCAAGATGACTTATAGCTGTAACAGGCAAACAATAGTGGCATAGCTGGTAGGATCAGCCTCTCAACAGTACATAGTGCTATTGGGAGAAAGGGGATCTGGAAGTTACTAGAAGCCTTGAGAATGTGCTTGTACCCAACAGAAGAGGCAGCACTGTGTATAAGAGGAGTGGAAGTGATGCTCAAAGCCCACACATGTGTCAATTGTTGGGTGAATGTGTGCTTTTGTACAAGAGCAGCAACGGTGGTTGGAGTACAACAGTAAAAAATAGTGTTGAGTCTGGGACCCCACAGAGGATTACGCGATGACTAGTGTAGCATCTGCAATGACTGTGAAGGTTTCAGAGAAGCCAGTTTGTCAAGGAAGGTTTGCCCATAGTACGGATACATGTACACAGATACAGACTGGCAACTGTCCAGGCAGATGGGCACAAGCATGCGCATATATGCACGCATGCCCAGGCGGGTGCCTGTTACCAATACTGGCATTGAATGTACTAATTAAGCAGGGCTGCAGCACTGGCTAATTGCTGTTTGGTCTACAGCGTTCCCTGTTCCTATGCCTGACTTCTGATCCTGACCCAGTTTTCCACACTTGTATGCTACCTGCCCTGACCTCAATTTGCTCCAGGAACCTGCTCTTGTCTCCTGCTTTTGCCTGATCTCTGCTTTACCATTGCTGACCTTGGCCTGTGCCCTGACTACTCTTCTGCCCACCGTTCATGCCTGAGCTGCCTGTCCATTATATAACCACGGGGCAGGACTTAGGGTGGTGGGGGCCCCTGGGCCTGAGTCACTTTCGGGCCCTACCTTCTATACATTACCGTATTTATCAGCTTATAAGATGTGCCAGCGTAAAACATGCACCCCAAGTTTAGGAGGGAATTTTAAGGACAAAAACTTTTAGGAGGGAAGTTTAAGGAAAAAACTTATCAGCCTTATCAGTGTCCATCTGCAGCCTTGCCCATCCACCTGCAGCCTTGTCCAGTGTCATTTGCAGCCTTGTCAGTGTAGCTTTGTCATTTGCAGCCCTGCCCCAGTGTCATTTGCAGCCTTGTCATTGCAGTCTTGAAGTTTAAAAATGGTGCTGCCGAGATACAGAGTCCTGTGTATCTCGGCGGTGTAATGACATATTCCGCGACCAATCGCAGTTTGCTACAGAAGTGACGTTCCATCGCCACCATGTTGGAACACCCTACACTCGTCGACAGTAAGGATACACTAAGCCCTTGTACACACGGTCGGAAAATCCGATGTAAAATGTCCGATCGGACCGTGTTGTCGGATAATCCGACAGTGTGTGGGCTCCATGGGACTGTTTCCGTCGGAATATCCAACGGACAAAGTTGGAGAGCTTGGCTATAAAATTTGCCGGCAACATGATCCGATTGGACCTTGTCCGATCATTTGTAGAGAATTCCGATCGGACAAAGTGCCACGCATGCTCAGATCAAATTACAAGACCAAAGATATGGGCTACTAGCCTGAATGTAGTCCCGTCGTAACGATTGAACGTCATCACGTTCTGAGCGATCGGATTTTCCGACAACTTTGTCCTACCGTGTGTATGCAACACCAGTTTCGGACAAAATCCATCAGAAAAAATACGATAAATTTTGTTGTCGGAATGTCCGACCGTGTGTACAAGGGCTAAGAAGGGGTAAAGTGGATATGTTGTTACACTCACCGGAGTTTTGCATTTTACACATATTTATAACAGTAAAGTCAGTTTGTATAGTGAAATACAGGACTTAGAATTCCGTCTGACTACTTAGATCTTGAATTTTAAAAGCAGCGGCAACTCTGCTCATCTCACAGGTTTGCTAATCTGACAGAAGTTCGCTGCTTTTAAAATTCAACATCTAAGCAGTCAGATGGAGTTGTAAGTCCTGTATTTCACTATATACTAACTTTAATGTTATAAATATGTCTGAAATGCAAAACTGCGGTGGGTGTAACAACATGTCCGCTTTACCCCTTCTTAGTACATCCTTACTATGGACGAATGTGGGGTGTAGCAAGATGGCGGCGACGGAACGTCACTTCCGTAGCAAACTGCGATTGGTCGCCGAATATGTCGTTAGAGCAGCTTTCAGGTCCTCTCGCAGTCCCGAGCGGAGCTGAGAGTAGCCAAGTATACTTGGCTCACAGTCACGCCCAGTCCCTGCATTATGTCCATCATAGGGCAGGACTGGGCGTGACTGTGAGCGGAGCCGAGCCGAGTACACTCGGCTATATATCTCGCGGGGGCCCACAGGGCCCCCCATTGAGCGGGGGCCCATGGGCTTGGGCCCAATCAAGCCCAATGGTAAGTCCGGCCCAGTCTACCCAACATTCCTGCCTCTGCATCCTGCTCATCCAGTCTGCTACAGCATCTCCAGTCCAGTAGACTCACATCTAGACCTTGCTCTCGGTTTATTTCATGTCCATTGGAATGTTGTTGTTTTTTGCTGATGCGTGACATGTTGATTTACGTAATGGTTATTTGTTGTTAACATGCACTTTATTGTTGTTAACATGCAGGGTTGGCGTAGAAAAGAGATACTATTATCACCCTTTAATATGGGTCCCTACTCCTCGATTACAATGTTTGCATCATTGTACTGCTGTTAATTGCAGACTAGATATACTAGATAGAGGGTGGAGTTAGAGAGTTCCTTCTTTGACTGTTCTAGATTACAGAAAGAAAGCTGCAAGCTGCAAATCTGTGTTATGGTGATGACTGATGTCTGATGACTTGCACTAGACTAGATGGTAACATCAGCCTCAGTATTAAGCCAGAAGATTTTGGTTCATGGATAGAGATGGGCTGAACACCCCCCAGTTCGGTTCACGCAAGAACTTGGAATGGCCTTATGTGAAAAAAAATAGAGACAGAACCTTCCATTGTGTTACAGCACATTCCTCAAACTCACGGAAGGGGGCAGAATTCATCAGAGAGAAAGGCAGGAGTTGTACAATCTGGAATTTAGATACTGGGCATGTGGGTGGCAGTGACTGTATTTTTTTTTCACTACAGCAGCTAGGACAGAGAAATTTGCCTGCTATACTCTACAGCTGGTGGTGTGCTGCAAGGACCTGTGACACCCTTCGCTATATCATCACCCCTGTCAGTAGAGGCTGCTGAGAGGTCATGAGATGTAGAGGGGGTAGACCTGAAAGGTGAGGAGGAGTGAGGAGCACAGTTGCGTCCTTTTTGTGTGGCTTTCAGGTGCTCTTGCCAATAGGCTGAGTGGTGGGAAGTTAAATGCATTGTCAAGCAGATGGTAAACAAATGTTTTTGCCATGCTTGATCTGCTTGAGGCAAAGTTTGCAAATTGCAACCATGCTGTTGGCTGTATATGTGCTAAAAAAGGTCCACGTCCACCATTGCCTGTGGATAGTGATGGACGAACTTCCGACGGGACGTTTCGCGAAAGCGAAATGCGAACGGACCCAAACGTTCGCGAAACCGAACGTTCGCCGCGGGCCCCATTGACTTCAATGGGAGGCGAACTTTGCAAACCTTCATGTCGAATTTGCGGCCACGTGGTAATTATTAGGGGGTAAAACGTAGTCCCACCATCTGGACAATGACATAATACATGTATGAGGTGAATTTGGGATCGATAACTACAAGCATTTTTATTTTATTTGGGAAATTGTTCTAACAATTCAGGACTATGGAGCTAATGAAGGCAATGGAGGAGAGGGAAGGTCAGGGACCAGGGTAGGCAAAGAAGAGGGTGCAGGAGATGATCACCAGCAGCGTGACATACCGGAATGACACATGCACCGTGATAGAGGCATCTGACAGCAGCACCGTAATACAGAGCACTGACAGCAGCACCGTGACATACAGCGCTGACAGCAGCACCGTGACATACAGCGCTGACAGCAGCACCGTGACATACAGCGCTGACAGCAGCACCGTGACATACAGCGCTGACAGCAGCACCGTGACATACAGCACTGACAGCAGCACCGTAAGCAGCCCCAGGAGGAAGTCAGCACAGCACAGGGATGGTGTGATCCCCTCATAATAAGAACCCCCAGGAGGAAGTCAGCACAGCACAGGGATAGTGTGATCCCTTCATAATAAGAACCCCCAGGAGGAAGTCAGCACAGCACAGGGATATCATAAGCAGCCCCAGTAGAAATATGACACCGCTCAACCTCTTCAAAGAGGAGGGTAGGGGCATATAGTACGGTGTGCTTTTTTGGGTCAAGGAAGTGAGCAGACTGTACGTCAGTCCCTATACCGCTGAAGGACTGCTGCAGTATAGGGCAGCGGTCAGCAGTGGTGCACGTCAACCCTATCTATTGTGGACCGATAGCGGTCCTTACAGAACAGCAGACTGTACCGCACTCAAGCCTATGTACCGTAGCACCCTATACCAAGTTACCAGTCCTTATAAGAACTTTTGTGGAACAAGTGAGTTGTGAATGTTTAGCAGACTGCAGCAGAAGGGCAGCAGTCAAGTATAATATCCTTTCTATATTTGGAAGAAAGAATATTATACATGTACAAGCCTATTACTGTACCACTGATACCAGTCCTGAAAAGAACCTTTGTGGAACTAATAATAACAGCAAGTCTTTAAAATTACCCTCACTGCCTGACAACACTGCTTCCTTCCTGTCCCTATACAAATTGGCAAAAAAAGAGAACGATTAGTGGTTACTGGAACAGCTCTTTTGTGGACCTTGATAGTAACAGCTAATGATGATGATGATGATGATGATGATGAAAGACTAATCTGGCTGTCCCTGTAGCATACACCGTCCTTTCCCTTTCTCTAAACTAACAAAAGACACTCAGGCTGCTGCAAGAATCAGCAGCACAGCAAACCTATCAACACCTAACACCTATACCAGTCCTGAAAAGAACTTTTGTGTACCAAATAGCTAGTGGTTTATCTCTCCCTACTCCACACAGGAACCTGTCCCTATCGTAACAGAAGAAAGAATGTAAAATGGCCACCGGATCGGGTGTATTTATAGGTTAGGGGGAATGTCCAAGTGTCCATGTGCTGTCATGTCTCAATTGGCTGTCCTGTATCACATGATAAACGTGTCACCAAAGGTTAAAGTTCTTGTATACATTAAACACGTAAGTCCGCCGCGGCGAACGACGGAAAAAGGCGTTCGAACGTGCGGACCGCGAATGTCGGAAATTCGCCGCGAAACGACCGCCGGGCGAAACGTTCGTCCATCACTACCTGTGGACACAGACGCTGCTGGCCCCCTCACAATGCCATGCCTCTCCTTGTTGGCCTTCCAGACATGATGGGGGGAGCTTATTACGAAAATGTAATAGAGAAGGGGAAATATGTACTTGGATGAACTTTAATCAATGGAAAGTGGTGTTTGGTGCACTCTAACTTGAGGACTCACTACAGAGATACACTCCACTAGGGATGGGCTTATGTTCAGGTCGAACATGAGTTCAACTTGAACATTGGCTGTTCGTCTGTTCATCGAAAGTGAATAATTTGGCGTGTGCGAGGCAAATTCAAAAGCCGCAGAAAAGCCTTTAAAAGTCTACGGGAGAAATCAAAAGTGATAATTTTAAAGGCTTATATGCAAGTTATTGTCATAAAAAGTGTTTGGGGACCTGGGTCCTGCCCCAGGAGACATGTATCAATGCAAAAAAAAGTTATAAAAACTGGCATTTTTTTAGGAGCAGTGATTTTAATAATGGCGAATTGTGTAGGTGCACTCTTACTGCAGTATATTTAATTGCGTTAGTACACGTTTACTGCGGTATATTGAAGCTAGTGCCCTTTTACTGCAATATGTTGATGCGTTGGTGCACTTTTACTGCAATATATTCAAGTGCAT
Source organism: Lithobates pipiens (assembly GCF_037356315.1). Classification (NCBI taxonomy): domain Eukaryota; kingdom Metazoa; phylum Chordata; class Amphibia; order Anura; family Ranidae; genus Lithobates; species Lithobates pipiens. The sequence continues at coordinate 3,727,857 of NW_027507718.1, forward strand.
TAGTGCACTTTTACTGCTGTATATGGAAGTGCTTCAGGGCACTTTTACTGCAGTGTATTAAAGTGTGTCAGGGCACTTTTACTGCAGTATATTGAAGCGCGTCAGGGCACTTTTACTGCAGTATATTGAAGTGTATCAGGGCCATTTTACTGCAGCATATTGAAGTGCATTGGTACACTTTTACTGCAGTATATTTACATGCATCAGTGCAGTTTTACTGCAGTATATGGTAGAGTGTCGGTGGAGTGTAGGGATGAGCCAAACATCCCCCATTTGATTTGCATCCAGAACATGCGAACAGGCAAAAACTTTGTTCAAACAAGCGAACACTGTTAAAGTCTATGGGACTGTTTACGTAAATGGGTGATCCTGCCCCCTCTGATAACACAGGGAAAGCCATAGGGAAGTCACCGTGTGCCAGAGGGGGGTGGGGTCACCAGGTGACCCCACCCCCTCTGATACCTCGGGGAAAGCCATAGTGAAGTCCCCGTGCATCAGAGGGGGGCGGGGTCACCGGGTGGCCCCGCCCTCCATTATATAAGAACTGTCACCTCAACAGAAGTGTCACACAGCGGAAGACTCCCACTGAGGTGGATCGTGCAGAGGACGAAGCAGAGAAGAAGGAAGATGCTGGACAAGAAGACCAAAGGAAGAAGCGGAGGTAGAAGCGGGGGAAGAAGAAGATGGAGCAAGAAGAAGAACACCAAAGGAAGACCAGAAGAAAGAAGATGGAAGAAGAAGCAGGGAAAGAAGAAGAAATTAATAAAGGACATTTTGTGCCCCATTACCAATTTGCACAGGGGAGCTGGGATCTGGGGTCCCCTTGTTAAAGGGGGCTTCAGATTCTGATAAGCCCCCCACCAACAGACCCTCACAACCACCAGGGAAGGGTTGTTGGGATGAGGCCCTTCTCCCCATCAACATGGGGACAAAGTGCTTTGGGGGGGTGCTACCCCAAAGCACCCTCCCAATTTTGAGTGCACGTGACCTGGTACGGTTCAGGAGGGGGTGCGCTCTCTCGCCCCCCCTTTTTTCCTGTGGCCAGCCAGGTTGCGTGCTCAGATAAGGGTCTGTTATGGATTTTTGGGGGGACCCCACGCCATGTTTTTTAAGGTTGAATATAATTTTTATTGTTACAGATCAGGTAACAGTATAATACAGTAAGAGTTGAGGGGGGAGGGGGGGTACAGAATAAAGAAGATTGGGGAAAGGGGGAAGGGTAGGGAGTGCATTTCTTACAAAGCAACTTTCAGGCATCTGCAGAGTCCGTTCATCAAGTTATACAGCAAAACCCACATAAGAAGGGATTAATCATAGACCCTTCTCTATGGTTATGTCCATACAAAAATCCTGCGTGGGAGGCCTATGCAGACAGGGGGCCCGTGAGTCTAAAGTTAAGCCACATCACTGAGAAAACGGGCTGAGGAAGAGTGATGGAGCCAAGGATACCATAGGGACATATAGTTATCCCATTTGTCAGTTCGTTTGGCGTGCAGTTCTTCCATGAGCATAATATCGTTCATGGCATCAGTCCATCTCGTAATCGGGGGGATAACATCCTTTTTCCAGAACTGCGAAATGACATGACGAGCTGCGGACAGAAAGAATCGGAGCAGACTCTTTCGGTGTGAGCTCATGGAACCCAGGAGTATGGAAAGTAAAGCTATGTGTGGTGTCGGTAACACAGAGACATCATACAAATCATTATGAATTTTAAATACCTTATCCCAAAAGGGGCGTATCCGGTCACATTCCCACCACACGTGGATATACGTGCCCGCTCCTTCGTGGCAATGCCAGCACCTATCCGAGGCCTCCGGAAACATTTTGCTCACCGTGACTGGATCCCTATACCATCTCGTCAACAGCTTGTAGTTTTTTTCTTGTGTGAATCCAGATATGGAAGATTTGTGAGATTTGTGATGTGTTCCAGTGTGTCGTGGATAGTTCAGTGCCAAGGTCCCTAGACCATTTTTGTGTATAATTTGGAAGTGTGTTATAAGAGTGTAGCTGAATGTCTTTGTAGATCCGGGATAGTGAGTGTTTAGGTGTTTGAGAGAGACCACACATGTCCTCGAAGGTCGTGAGAGGTCTATGTACCAGGCCGGAGAGATGGAGTGACTTGCAATATTGCGCTATAGTTAGTCTGGAGTGCCAGTCTATTTGAGTTAACGGTTGAGGGTCTATGGGTGACCAGAACAGCCCCGTGGAAGCCTGTATATATTGTTTGGCGGTAGGCCACTGGTCTCTAGAATAAGAGCCGCATTGTTTCCCTGTGTGCAGTGTCGGGATTGCCGAGTTGTCTTATAGGGGTGACAAAGGGCTCGGATCCGTAGAAAGGTGAAGGGTCGTCTGTTTGCGATACCACAGGGTGAGCACTGCTAGAGTCAAAGGGGATAGTCCGGGCATGGTGCGAAATTTCGCATGATAGCCCCAAAGGAGGGCTCTGAGGTCAACCCGAGCCATGGTCTGTTCAATTGTCGTGGACAGTTTAGTCAAGGGGCGCGGGAACCATTCAAGGAGTCGTGACGAGATGGCAGATAGGTGGTATAACTGAAAGTCCGGTAGACCCATGCCCCCCTTATCTTTAGGGGCGCATAAAATCCTGTGTCTCAGTCTAGGGGGGTGATTCTGCCAGACGAACCTAACCGCCACGGAGCGAAGTGTGTGGAAAAAAGCCAGAGGAAGAGTTATGGGTAACGTCTGAAACAAGTACAGCAGCTTAGGCAGGATGTCCATTTTTAGTACATTCATACGTCCCCACCAAGATAGTTTGAGGTTATGCCAAGATTCCAGCGAGTGACGGATTTTCGCCAACATAGGGCTGTAATTCAGGGCATAGATGTCTGCAAAATTCCTAGGTATCTCCGTCCCCAAGTACTTAACTGATTGCGGTTGCCACTTAAATGGGAACCTCTGCTTTAGTAAAGATACTGTACGTGGCTTCAGAGTTATATTCAGGGCCTCTGTTTTCGTCATATTTAATTTAAAGTTACTATGTGCCCCGAAGCGGTCAAGCTCGTGTAGCAAAGCCGGAATGCTAGTTAAAGGTTGGGTAATGTAAAGAAGCAGGTCATCTGCGTATAATGAAAGTTTGCTAGGTTCCGTGGAAGCTGGAATCCCATGAATGGCAGGGTTGGCCTGAATCGCTTGTGCCAGATGTTCAATCGTAAGTGTAAACAGCAAGGGCGACAATGGGCACCCCTGTCTGGTACCGTTTCTAATTGGAAATGACTCCGAGGAGTCTCCATTCGTTGCCACTTTTGCAGAAGGGTTAGAATATAAGGACATCACCCTAGACAGCAGCTTTGGCCCCATCCCTATTTGTAGAAGTGTCGCTCGCAGAAAGGACCAGTTCACGCGGTCGAATGCTTTCTCAGCGTCGCACGCCAACAGGCACATCGGGATGTTACTTTGTTGGGCATATGAAATAAGATGCAACATCTTAGTAGTGTTGTCACGAGCCTCCCTATGTGGGATGAACCCAACTTGGTCATTGTGCACTAAGGATGGTAAAAGAGGGGCTAAACGGGTGGCTAGAATCTTGGCAAAAAGTTTGAGATCGATATTAAGGAGTGAAATAGGTCTGTAGTTACTACAGTGAGAATGATCTTTTCCGGGCTTGGGCAGTACCACTATTTGGGCTTGGAGGATGTGAGAAGATAGCGGGTGGGTATCATCTATTCCCTCGAACGCACGAGACATAATAGGGGCCAATTGTTGCGCAAACGTTTTGTAGAACTGTGGAGTGTACCCATCCGGACCTGGACTTTTCCCGTTCTTTAGTCCCTTAATCGCAGTCAGGAATTCTGTGGCAGTCAGGGGTAGTTCTAAATCGTCAGTCTCCGCGGGCGTCATGGTAGGAAGGGCTATGTCCTGCACATAACCTTGTAAGTCCAATGCGGTCGCGGTGGCCTGTGTGTCCCGGTCAACGTGTGGTTGGAGGTTATAGAGGGATGAATAATAGTCCCTGAATTCAGACACAATTTCCGAATTTTTATGCCGTTTTTGACCTGTATTAGTGACTATAAATGGGATATTTTGTCTTTGCTGTCTGGGGTGTAAAACCTTGGCCAAGTGTTTCCCGCACTTGTTCGCCTGGGAGTAATGGACATAGAGACCTTTGTTGCGCGCCGTCAGTGCCCTGTCAGAAAAAATGCGTAGTAGGTCGTGGCGAGTGTTGGACATTTCCACTAGTGTTGCTGGGTCAAGGGAGGTTTTATGCGTGGACTCAAGAGTGTGGAGTCGGTGAAATAAGCGTTTAATGTCCTCTGTACGAGCCCTTTTCAGCCTGGCCCCGTGCTGGATAAAGATCCCTCTAAGCACACATTTAAGAGTTTCCCATTGATTCATGGCAGAGGTCTCATCATGCACGTGATTGCGCACAAAGTCAGTGATGGCTGTCGACACCTTCGCAGCACAGATGCTGTCGTGCAACAAATTATCATTCAGTCTCCACGTGGTCCTACGTGTTTGGCTCGGGTTGTGCCCCAAGGTGACATGTACCGGGGAGTGGTCAGACCACAACTTCAGGCCTATGTCACCCCGGGGGTCCAGGTCTAGTAGTGGTTGGGACAAAAATATGTAGTCTATCCTACTGTACGAGTTATGGGCTGAGGAGTAATATGTGTAGTCTCTCTCAGAGGGGTGGAAGAGGCGCCAAGTGTCAACCAGAGACAGATCAGCTAAAATCGCTCTCATTTTAGATAGGGAGGAGGAAGTGATGTGCGACTTACCGGTAGAGGAATCCAGTCTAGGCACGAGTGGAGCATTAAGATCACCTCCCAATATCAGATTGGGTGAGCCAAAGGATCTCAGGGTTGCCACGGAGGAGAGGAAGTGGAGCTGATCCTGGTTCGGAAGATAAACATTAACAACAGTTATAATCAGCTGTTGAATGGCAATTTTCAAAAACAAATACCTCCCTTTAGGGTCACTGTCAACGTCTAATACCTCAGGAGAAAAGGAGCGATGGAAGGCTATTGACACACCCTTGGTCCTAGTTGAGGGGTTGGTGCTATGAAACCACTTAGTGTAGTATGTATCTTGAAAAGCGGGAATAGAGTCAGAGAGGAAATGTGTTTCTTGCAGTAACAGTATGAGAGTTTTAGCCTTATGGAAGTGATGCAGTATCTGCCTGCGTTTCTCTGGCATATTAAAACCTCTGCAATTAAGCAAGGAAACTTTAAGTTCTATGGGGGTCGCCATAGTGAGGAGGGACATAGATAAAGTGAGGTGCAGTGGGAGTCTGAGAGCCCGTAGAGCTGGAGTGAATAGAAGAGTGTGGAGTGGGGTAGAGGGGGAAAGAGAAGGTAGGTGTGAATGGAGGGGGGGAGGGTGGGTGCCATTCTAGAGCAAGTTAACGTGCCAAGGAGCTGGTCGTGTTCTAAAATAGCGCACCTGAGAGCAACCCACCCGGGAGTGGAAGCCCGGGTGGCCTGTAACATGCTACAAAAAGTTGCGACTGAATGGTACCCTGTAATGTCCATTTTGGTAGGAAGGACGTCCTCTGAAAAGCTAACTGAGAGTGTAAATACAGAGTCAACGAAGACTCTGCTAGTCCTAAGGTGGGGAATTGCGGAACTGTAACATAGTATCCCGCCCCCGTCTAGGCGTTAACACTTAAAAATGAAATATGCACAAACTAATAACCACAAAAGAGAAAAAAAAGTGCATCAGAATAAGAAAAGAGCATTGTTAGGCAGCATCAAAGCATGTGAGGTCAAACGGTAATATAGCATCATCCAGAGGCAGAGAAGCGTAAACCTATGGTGAACAACTAGAACCACAAAGTGGTGCAAACTCAGAGAGATTCTCTGCCTCCAAGATGCTATGCAACATACTCATCATACAGTTGTAACCTTCAAAATATCTCAACGATTCGTGGACCGAGGAAAGTCAGCAAGTAAGGGTCCCCACCGGCCGGTGGGATTTGGGGGATTCTCATCCATTTGGAGATTTAGAGGTACGGGAACAGGAGCGCTTCTTCTTGGTGACCTTTGTCCAGCCAGTAGACAGGGGGAGACCAGGGGTGGCTGAATGAAGTGGCCAGTCTGGGATCCGTATTTGTGGTAGCTCAAAAGTTCCAAGGAAGGCAGGTAATTCCCCCAGTGTGCGGAAAGTCGCAGAATTGCCATTCTGGGTGGCAGAAAGCTGGAAAGGGAACACCCAACGGTATTTTATTTGCTTGGCTTGCAGAGCGTCAGTAACAGGCTTCAGGGCCTTCCTCATCAGAAGGGTTTGTCTGGACAGGTCCGTCAGCAATATAATTGGGGTCTCATTAAACAGGATGGCCTCCTGATGTCTGGCAGCTTGCATGATGTCCGACTTGACATTGAAATGGTGCACCCGGCAAATAACATCCCTAGGGTAAGCCAGATTCTGGTTACGGGGGCCTAGAGATCTGTGAATGCGATCAATTTCAATCAGGGAGTCCGCAGGCTTGTTGAGCAGTTGGTTAAACACTTTTGTGGCCCCTGCAAGCAAGTCCTTGTTTTCAACAGACTCCGGCAAGCCGCGCATGCGGATATTATTGCGTCGGCTCCTATTTTCCTGGTCATCCAAACCGTAAAATAGCTGCTGGATTTGGTTAGTGTGTTCCTGCAAAATGATGTCCTGTTCAGATAACCTGGAGATCGTTTCCTCCACTGAGTGTTCAATATCTTCCAATCTATGCCCAATATCTTTGCGGAGGTCATTCATCTTTCTATCATAAGACCTTTCCAGCCTGTTAATGTAGGATTCAATGTCCTGTTTAGTGGGGAGGGCTTTAAGATAGGCCTCCATATCCCAGCCATCCCGCCGTGAGTGGCCCTGGGGAGATGGGCTCCTGGATGGAGAGGGGCTGCCTGGGGGGGGTCCCCTTCAAGGTCTGGGGAGCGGGGGGAGTGTGGTCGGTCGCCCGTAGGCCGTACCTGAGACGCGGCCCGCACAGCATGTGCGGCCGTGGAGCGTCTCGCTGCCATCTTGGGAGTGGAGGCCGCTCTGTGTCTGGCGTCTTTTGCGGGGAAATAGCTCCCTATGTCGCCCATCTTCGAGGTCCCGGAGGAGCGGGGGGTGTTGCTGGGTCCCCTCCTGCTCATGTGGAGCCATATGGGGGCCTCGGTCCGTGCTGCTGCCGGCGGGAAGAGAGACGGGAGCGGGAGCTGGGCGCTTACACGTCCGTTCTCGCCATGCGCTAGGCCACGCCCCCACGCCATGTTTTTTTAAATCTTGGCGCGGGTTTCCCCTTAAAATCCTTACCAGACCTGAAACGCAATTTTTTTTTTTTTTGGTTCACGGTTCCCCTGGGGGGAAATTCCATGCTGTTTTTATCAATGAACTTTTATGTGTATTGCTGGACCGACAATTCATTATAGCTGGCGCTAGCGATTAGTACTTTTAAATGACTTTTTTTCCTTTAGAAATGTCATTTTGCGCGCCCCCCCCACCCCAAAGCACCTTGTCCCCATGTTGATGAGGACCTCTTCCCGACAACCCTGGCCGTTTAACAAAGGGGCCCTCTGGATACCGGCCCCCCCACCATGTGAATGAGTATGGGGTACAATGTGCCCCTACCCATTCCTCTGGGACTGTGGCATCATAATAGGCGGGGACATCATCTGGTGATGTCCCTATATAAGTTGCCGCGCGCAGCGTCCCTGCCATTGTGAGTGGAGGATGCGACGAAGCAACATCTGAGGAGAAGAACAGAAGACGGCAACAGCGGCAACAGAAGACCGGGCCACCGCCTGTAAAGGAGCTAGAATAAGGCGCGGTGGCCCGGCAAGAAGAACCGAAGAGGGGGACATGACCCCCGAAGTCGGAAGAAGAGGGCGGCGGCAGCGAAGAAGAAACCCAGCTCCTCCGCTAGCAAAAGAGCTAGCAGAAGATAGCGGAGGAGTCCGGCGAGAAGACCCCCGAAGACGGAAGACCCCCGGAGCTTTGCAATAAACTATTTTAACCCTTGTGTGTTGTGCTTTTTTTTGCTTTTTTCACAGGTGAATGGGTAGGGGTACATTGTACCCCATACTCATTCACATAGGGTGGGGGGCCGGTATCCAGGGGCCCCCTTATTAAAGGGGCTCCCGGATTCCGATAAGCCCCCCGCCCGCAGACCCCGACAACCAACGGCCAGGGTTGTCGGGAAGAGGCCCTTGTCCTCATCAACATGGGGACAAGGTGCTTTGGGGTACCCCCCATGTTGAGGGCACGCGGCCTGGTACGGCTCAGGAGGGGGGGTGCTCGCTCGTCCCCACCCCCTTTCCATGGCCGGCCGGGTAGCATGCTCGGATAAGGGTCTGATGTGGACCTAGGGGGGGGGACCCCACGCCGATTTTTCGGCATAGGGATTCCCCTTTAAGTCCATACCAGGTGGCGGGGCCAGCGACGCCTCCTTCGCTGGCCCCGGCTACCTGGAGACACGCTCAAAACGAGCGGACTTTCCTCTGCGTGTGTGGGTGAGTCCGTTAATTTCAAAAGTATGGCGTATAGTCCGGCGGACTTAGTACACCTTATTAGTCCGCTGAAAAAGTGCCATGTGTGGGCAAGTAGCCCGTTCGGAAAGTCCGGCGGGAAGTCCGCCAGACTAAGTCCGCCGGATTGTCCGCTACGTGTGTACGTGGCATAACTGTGTTCGCAAGTTAACACTAATTTTTTGCCGGTTCGCAAGTTCTAGTGCGAAACAAACTGGGGGGGAGGGGGTGTTTGGCTCATCCCTAGTGGAGATCCTCACTTTTGGTAAGACTAGGAGTGTGGGAAAAAGACAGGCCTCTAAAGTAGAGTTTAGTAGCAGTAATAGTGTCACAGAGTGAACCCAAAGATTTGGTGTACAAAAATCCAGGATGATTTAGGGAGAAGAAAATGGCAATCTCTAAAGGACTGTTTGTAAGTGGAAGGTGTGAAGCTGGATGGAAAGGCTGGATGAAAAAGCACATGAGACTGCAAGGAGAGCCAAGGCAATATGTGATGTCACCATATGGGAGAAGAATCAGTATGGCTTTTGTCCTGCACATCTAACAAAATAAACTGTTCTCACAAAATGAGATTTTCAGAACCATATCGCAAGGTGACTTTACCTGTTTTTTCTTCCTGATCTTTCCTCAGATTTTAACTACTGATATTCATTTACAGCCTTACCTTTCTATTGCCGCGTACACACGATCAAACAATCCGGTGGAAAAGTCCGGCAAACTCAAGTCCGCCGGACAATCCGTCCGTGTGTAGCCTCCGGCGGTCTTTTTTTACCCAAAAGTACGGCGGACTTAGAAAGTAGTTTTGCACTCCAATCTTTCCTCCGGACTCGCATTTCGGCGGACAATCCGGCCGTGCGCGTGCCAGTCCGCCGTACTTTTGAAATGAACAGACTTTTCCCGGCCGGAGAAAAGTCTGCTCATTTTGAGCACGTCTCCAGGTAGCTGGGGCCAGCGAAGGAGGCGTTGCTGGCCCCGTCACCTGGTATGGACTTAAAGGGGAACCCCTACGCCAAAAAATCAGCGTGGGGGTCCCCCCTAGGTCCACATCAGACCCTTATCTGAGCACGCTACCCAAAGCACCTTGTCCCCATGTTGATGAGGACAAGGGCCTCCTCCCGACAACCCTGGCCGTTGGTTGTCGGGGTCTGCGGGCGGGGGGCTTATCGGAATCCGGGAGCCCCCTTTAATAAGGCCCCCCATCCTATGTGAATGAGTATGGGGTACAATGTACCCCTACCCATTCACCTGTGAAAAAAAGTAAAAAAAAACACAACACACACGGATTAAAATAGTTTATTGCACAGCTCCGGGGGTCTTCTGTCTGTCTTCGGGGGTCTTCTCGCTGGACTCCTCCGCTATCTTCTGCTAGCTCTTTTGCTAGCGGAGGAGCCCGGCTTTCTTCTTCACCGCCGCCGCCCTCTTCTTCCCACTTTGGGGATCTTGTCCCCCTCTTCGGTTCTTCTTACCGGGCCCTTGTCCTCATCAACATGGGGACAAGGTGCTTTGGGGTGGGGGGGGGCGCGCGGCCCCCCCTTCCCCAAGGCACCCTCCCATGTTGAGGGCACCGGGTAGCGGGCTCGGACAAGGGTCTGATGTGGACCTAGAGGGGACCCCCACGCCGATTTTTCGGCGTAGGGGTTCCCCTTTAAGTCCATACCAGGTGACGGGGCCAGCAATGCCTCCTTCGATGGCCCCGGCTACCTGGAGACGTGCTCAAAATGAGAGGACTTTCCTCCGCGTGTGGGCAAGTCCGTTCATTTCAAAAGTACGGCGGATAGTCCGGCGGACTTAGTACACCGTATTAGTCCACTGAAAAAGTGCCGTGTGTGGGCAAGTAGCTCCTTCGGAAGTAAGTCCGCCGGATAGTTGGCTACGTGTGTACGCGGCATATCACTTCTCTCTTGGTTTTCCTTATAATTAATGATCTTGCCTTGACAGGTCTTCTTCATTGGTAACTTGGCTGTATTCACACAGGAACGGACAGCTGCCAAAGCGCTTTACCTCTCTTGCAGCTGTACATTCTCGAATGTGGTAGGGGGCAGTGTGGTGCACGATTCATCACATCACATCCCCCTCTTATTATTGTACATACTTTAAAGTGTACAAAAGTATATTTCATGTCGCTTGACAATGTACAGTATACAGTGCCATGCGGTTCTGTAGAATGCACTCTGGGATACACAGAAAACAGTTGTTTTCTGTGTCCTTGTGGTGACAGGTATTTTTCAATGCCACACTATATATGTATTAGGCCTTCATCATTTCCCACAACTCTCTATTTGAGAATACCTAATGTTCAGTCCTATACCCAAATTTTTTTCTTGTTTATATTACTTCTTTGGACAATCCAATCCTTCTAATGAACTGCTTGCTCCCATTACCGTGTTTTTAGACATCTAAAGCTGTTCATCTAGAGCTGTTTATCCATTTTCATGTCTGTTAGTCATTTATTTATAGTTTTATTTAATTAATTAAACTAGGAATAATAACATTCAATCTTTACTTTACAAATTACTCTCTGAATGTAAAAGCAGATGGTACTGTTATTTTATTTTTCAGAATTTTCTTACCTGGTGTGAGTTATGGGCTTTGTGGCTGTCCTTCTGGGTAGCTTCCTGGAAATAATGTTGGGCAAAAAATGCTAAGGACCTTTCCCAGACATTTGTTCTGACCGATTTCCAGTTTGTGGCTTATTGCCATCGTACATAATTCTGTCTCATACAAAAGTGTTCTAGGAACTTTATTTCTTTCCAGTAATAGTCTTTGCCCTCCATGTGTTTTAAAAGCTTCCGAGTCCTTAATGTCTTCTCCTGCTACTCCACTTTTTAACATCTTGAAGCCTAGCTATGGGAAGTGTAAACTGTATACTCTTCTTCATTAATTTTGTTTTTTTTTCTTACATCAGGGAACACAGAGCCATAGTAATAACTATGTGGGTTATATCGGCATATCAGGTGCTGGACACTGGCACACCCCTTAAGGCATGAACTTCCCTCATATGACCCCTCCCCTGGGAGTCCTCCGTTTTTTCGCCAGTGTCTAGGGGGTTGGGCACGTGTAAGGATATGTTGTACTGAGCTCCATGGGCAGTAATCCTTTGATGAGAGCCAACCATCATGACCGGATCCTGTCTGATGTCTCCGTAATGGACTAAATGAATGGTACCCGGGCCTCGTCATCCAAACATGAGGTTTTGCTTGCGAATGCTTTTAAAGCTGGGCCCTGGGATCCAGTACTTTTTGGTAGCAAAGCCAATAAAATTTTACTGGCAGGGTCTTCTTGCAGGTCCAGGATTGCAGGATTACCTGAGTGTACCCCTGTTCCTGGAGGTTTCCTTTCAAGGTTTCGGAGCCTACCGTGAAGGAAAAAGCCTGCTGTGAGGAAAGGTAGGGGAGATTTTCTTAGGAATCTCTCCTTTCATGTATTGTGTTGTCATGTCATGTCTATGTGTCACCACTGGAGGCTGTATTGAGCACTCACCATTCTGACACTGGAAACAGCAAAAGCTCCACTCTCCTCTCCGTTCAAGCCAGCTCAGACCCTCAGGTATGAAGGGGGGTTCTTATCACTTTCTGGGCCCCTAGATTGGTGTTTTTTGATCCTTTTAATGCCAGCCAGCTGCCTCTTTTTCTTAAAAACAAGCTTTCAGGGAAGGTCGCAGCTGATCGTCAGGCGGAGGTTTTACCCCCCGCCGCCGCCCGCCATGATCCCGTACTGTAAGCTATGTGACAAAGGGACCAGGAACTCCTCTAAGGGTTCTAAGGGGTTAATGGTATACAACAAACTAAAAATCCTTCCAAAAGAATGTCATCATCCCCTGAGAGGTAAAGAGCCAAATACGACCAGTCAGCTGAGCCATCAAGGGTAGAACACTTCTGTCCCTGTGTATTTCATACAAACAGGTTTTTTCTTCTACCAAGATTTCAAGATTATTGCTAAGATGTCTCCCCATAGTAGGACTAAACATAGCAGATTCCCATCTAGTCCTCAGGGCCCTTTTTTTGAGGTGCAGGAGGCTGGGGATCAGGTAGATCTTCCCAAATATTGGAAGATACTTATTTCCTCTTCGGAGGGTCCTAACAGGGAGGGAGTAGCCACACAAGTCAGGTGTTTGTCTACTCCCTTACCTAACCCTTTTGTTGCCTGCAGCACAGGCTCTTGAGGTATCTATCTCTAATAGGGTTCATTTAAACCTCCCCCACCTGGGGATGTTTTTCCTATACATGCATAGCTATGTATTCTGAATGGGAACATTTCTATGAAATAAATGGGGGGTTCCAGCTATTAATGCTGCAATCACCTCAGTGAGCAGAGTCTCACATGTCCAGTGGATAATGCACTGATGTTAAAGGATCCAGCAAGTTAAGGTTGGATTTTCCATTTAAAGACAACATGTCTTTTGCAGTTCTGGCTGCAATTGGAGTAGCTCAGTCCATTAACCCTTTAACGTCTGCTCCACTATTTTGGTGGAGCACATTTTGAGTCACGCCAATGCATTGGAATGTGGACTCCAAGGGGTTAAGCAACAGGTGTGCTATACCTGAAAGTTTTGCCTGATCAGCAGGCCTGGCAAGGGGCTGGTGTATTTGACGCACTGTGTCTCACAGATGCTATGAAGGACTCGATCGTTTAAGCCCTATGGCTTATACTTGGACTAGTGCATTTTTGCAGAGGTCCGTGGCTGAAATATTAATCAGCCAAAGCACCAGGTGAAAACCCTTAGGCCGCGTACACACGGGCGGACTGTTCGTCCAACTTTGTCCGCTGAACAGTGTTTGGGCGGACAGTCCGCTCGTGTGTGGGCTTTCAGCGGACAGTTTCAGCGGACAGTTGGACGGACAAGGTTTTTCGGAAATTCCGTAAAACTGTCCGCTGAAACCTTGTTTCAGCGAACAGTCCGCTCGTGTGTAGGCTTGTTCGTCAAACAAAGTTGCGCGCATGCTCAGAAGGGATTTTCACGCCGAAAGCTATAATGCAGTGTATAGGACGTCGTATTTTTCGTCCCGTTGTACGTGCCGTTCACGTCATCGCGCACGGTTTCAGCAAACTGTTCGTCCGTCGTGTGTGGCCATGTCCGTCCATGCTAAGTTTGAGCGGACTGTTTGCCGAAACTTTTGGACAGACAAAGTTGGGCGAACAGTCCGCGCGTGTGTACGCGGCCTTAGCTAGTCTGTGTCCCCTTCTGGGGTACGACTATTTAGAATGGATAAGTACATCCAAAAGGGGTAAAGCTCTCTTTACCAGTAAAAGGAGGTTCAGACAGTTCTCCTTTAATTGTGCAGCCTCTCCTATGCCTTAGTTCCTAGGGGTAGCACCAGGATCTTGGGGGCAGAAAGCCCATAAAGCAGAATGCTAAGGCCTTCTCATGAAGGAACACCTCTACTCGTTCTGGTGAGGGGAAAGGTCCTGGGATTCTCAAAGTCTGTCAGGAACAATGTTAAGAGCAGTGGGATTTCTGCGATTTTCTTCTCTAGGTTACATATAGAGTTTCAAGAGCCCAGATGGCACAGTCGGCTTTTGATCTGAGGGTCTGAGGTTCGGGTCCTGTTTGGGTGCTGCCTGTGGGGTCCTTGGGGCTGCTGATGCGGCAGTCTTTATGCAAGAGTGTCCATCTCCTCAAAGAATGCTCCTAAGGTTCCAGAGAAAAAAAGATAGGGAAAGAAGAGAAGTCTCTCTTTCTGGCCTCTGGATCAGCTGTTATCCCAGTCGGTGATATCAGAGATTCCCTTAGTGGAACAGGATTTTTTTGGCGCAAACCTTTTAAGGTCTCAGAGCCAAACAGAGAGGTAAAACCCATTCTAGATCTCGGAGATCTGAATCAGCATTTGAACATCCGATCCTTTCATAATTCAATCGGCTGTGTCCATCCTGCAAGGAGGGAGTTGCATATCTCCATGTGCCAACGTCACTGCCATCTGGCTTAGCCACAGCACTACGAGTGTTCTGAAAGATTCTGGCACCTCCTTTAGCCAGGTTAAGGGCTCAAGGCATAGCGGTCCTAGCCTATTAAAAGGATCTACTTTTAATAGATCATTCAGTCTCAGGTCTAAAAACAGAGTCTGATCTCAGCTGTAGATAGCTAAAATCTCTAGGTTGGATTCTCAGCCTAGGAAGATTCTCCTTAAAACCATCAAGGAGGTTGCTTGGGGGCTGGTTATAGATACTATACAGCACTGATAGGCAATTAGCGGACCTCCAGCTGTTGCTAAACTACAAGTCCCATCATGCCTCTGCCTCTGGCTGTCATGCTTGTGGGTGTTAGAGTCTTGCTATGCCTCATGGGAATTGTAGTTCTGCAACAGCTGGAGGTCCGCTAATTGCATATCCCTGCTATACAGAATAAGGTATTCTTACCCCAGACGTGAATCAGTTCCATTGTAGGACTAATTCAACTTATCAGGATAAAGGAAAATTCCTTAATTCGGCTGCAGAAGCTTTTATGGGGAAATGGTGGCCTCCTTCAGGGCCGTCCCTTACGCGCAGTTTTATTCAAAGACGGCTTAAAGACACCATCCTGTCGGTCTGGAATAAAGAGGATTCAGGCCTTGTTTGTTTCCAATACGCTTGACTCCCAACATAGGTCAGAGCCTAAATTGGTGGTTGTTATCCAGCAGGAGGGAAAATCTTTATCCTGCAAGGTGTTAACAACAGATGCCAGCCTTCTAGGCTGGGGAGAAGCCCTGGAAGAAGATTCTGTCCAGGGGAGATGGTCCAGGTTAGAGGACCTTGCCTATCAACTTTGTTGGAAGTTTCAGGCAGTACACCTGGCCATAGAATCATGGCGGTCAGATTACAGGACTGTCCTGACAGGATTCAGTCTGACAGAGCCAAGGCGGTGGCTTACATCGATCACCAGGGGAGGCACGAGAAGTCATGCAGCCCAAAAGATTGGTGAATAATGTTCTAGCTTTGGCAGAACACAACACTTGTTGCCTATCGGCAATTTTAATATTTCAGGCTTACTACTTGAGACACCAACAATTATTTCTGGGAGAATGATCTCTTCACCCCGACATCTTCCAAGCAATATGTCAGATGGGGTACTCCGAACATGGACCTATTCGCGTCCAGATTCATTGATAAGGTTGACAACTTTATTTCAAACAAGGGGTCCGCTAGCAGGCGGAACAGACTCATTAGTCTTCCCAGGGGATCAGTTTTCACTGATCTATGCATTTCCTCCAGCTCTGCTACTTCCACGTCTTCTCCACAGGATTAAGCAGGAACAGAAGGAGGTGATTCTGGTGGCCCCAGCCGGGTCCCAGTAGATCTTAATTTATCGAGATCATAAAGAGGGCAGTAGAAGTCCTTTGGACTCTACCATTATAGCCAGACCTTCTTGCACAAGGTCCGGTATTTCATCCTACTTTACGGACAAGGAGTTTAACAGGTTTGACTGTTGAATCCCACTCTATAAAAGATTGTATGTGATCTCCTTTAGTAGTGTCTACTTTGACTAATGCCAGGAAGCCAGCTTCCAGAATCACTTACTATAGAATCTGGAAGGCATAGGTTTCTTGGTATGGATCCAGGGGTTGGCACCCCAGGAAGTATGTCAATAGGCAGGATTCCTGCATATGGGATCTGAAATGAAGCTGGCCCTGACTTTTATCAAGAGTAAGAACCAGGCCGTGTCAATGTCTTTTCCTATGGCCTCTTGCTTCCCACTCTTGGTGCGTAGCTTATTCAGGGGGTAACACGGTTTATTACCCCTATCAGGGCACCTCTAAATCCTTAGGATTTAAGATTGGTCTTATCGGCTTTATTAAATCAGCCGTTTGACCCTTATGAGAAATTCTCTTGGTTCTTTGACAAGAAATATAATCTTTTTTGCTTGCCATTTCTATTGCTAGAAGAGTATCGGAACTAACGGCTCTGTCTTGTAAGAGCCATATTTCATCATGCATAAGGATGAGGTGGTTTTATGTCCTCATCCTGAATTCTGGTGACGGTGAAGTGGTAACAGGTATTCATTTAAACCAAGATATTATTCTTCCCTCTTTCTCCTCAGAAGCTTTAATCTGGGGAAGAGAAAGCACTACAGTCTCTTGATGTAGTAAGAGCGATCAGAATCTATATAAAGGTGACCGATCAGGTTTGCAAAACACAGGTTTTGTTTGTACCGTCAGAGGGTCCAAGATATGGATCGGCAGCATCAAGATCCACTATTTTCCAAATGGATTTGTCAAGTGATTGTTCAAGCTTCAGCTTAAAGAAGAAAATTCTTCCTTCTCAGATTAAGAGCACACTCATCCAGGGTGGATGGTGCATCAGCAGGCCTCTATGGCTCAGATCTGTAAGACCGCAACTTGGTCTTCAGTTCAAACGTTTATCCGATTTTATCAAATCGATGTTACAGGTCATGAGGATATTGCCTTTGGGCACAGCATACACTGCAGGCTGCAGTATGAGTCCTCTGGCCTCCTGTTTCCATGATTCTGTCCTCCCCCTTCAGTTGCCATTGCTATGGGACATCCCACATAGTTATTACTATGGCTCTGTGTCCCCTGATGTAAGAAAAGAAAATAGGATTTTTAAAACAGCTTACCTGTAAAATCCTTTTCTTTGATGTACATCAAGGGACACAGAGGTCCCTCCCTTCTTCTTCTTATACACTTTGATTGCTTGGCTACAAAACTGAGGACTCCCAGTAATGGGAGGGGTTATATGGGGAAGTTCACGCCTTAAGGGGCGTGTCAGTGTCCAGCACCTGATACGCCGATATAACCCACATAGTTATTACTATGGCTCTGTGTACATCAAAGAAAAGGATTTTACAGGTAAGCTGTTTTAAAAATCCTATTATTTCTACCTGTTCTTCACGACTGTTGATCTTCTTAGTACTGATTTAGCACTGATTATCAGTCCAGTATAGCTTGTGCACCTTAAAAATAATGTGACCATAATGCAAATCTTTCTGGAAAGTTAAGGTCTACTTAGCAGCTTCTAAATGTTTAGGGAATCTCTTATCTTGCCTCCCTTGCTGGCTATTCTGTTAATTACTCTTCCATACCCAGGCACCTAGACAATACATCCCTTAACCACTTTGCGCCCAGGCCAATTCTGACATTTCTCTCCTACATGTAAAATTCATTTTTTTTAGCAAAGACCCTAGAAAATACAATAATTTTTTTTACTGGTTACATGTTTTGGGTTACAGAGGAGGTCTAGAGCTAGAATTATTGCTCTCGCTCTAACGTTCGCAGCAATACCTCACATGTGTGGTTTGAACACCGTTTTCATATGTGGGTGGGACTTACGTATGCGTTCGCTTCTGCGTATGAGCTCACGGGGACAGGGGCGCTTGAAATTTTGAATTTTTTTTATAAATTTTATTTAAATTTTTTTAGTTTGACACTTAAAAAAAAAAAAAGATTACTTTTATTCCTATTACAAGGAATGTAAACATCCCTTGTAATAGGAATATGGTACGATTGGACCTATTTACAGTGAGATATGGGGTCAATAAGACCCCATATCTCACCTCTAGGCTGGGAAGCCTAAAATAAAAAAAAAAAACGATCCTGGCTTCCCAGCCAAAACGGCGCCATTAATTTGAATGCAGAGGCCGGGCGTGACGTCATAACATCGCGCCCGGCCTCCAAGCGATCATCGAGACTCCGGGGATGATCTGGTCCGCCGGAAATCTCGATGGTAACTTCCGGGGGCCGGCAGATCCTGTGACCGACTCACCGATGGAAGCGGTGAGTCGGTACAAGCACCGGAGGGTGGCGGGAGGGGGGGCGTGCAGGGAATCGCCAGCTGAAAACGCTGATATCTGAATGATGTCTGTGGCCTCAGGCATTATTCAGATATACCGCCACAAAGCCCATGACGTCAATAGACGTAGTGTGGGCGCCAAGTGGTTAATCTACAGGCATTTGTAAAGCCGGCCATAGAATTTGAGCAAGTTTAGCAGGGACCAGTTGAGATTCAAACCATGTATGGGCAGGCTTATTGTACCCAAGTTGATCGATCAATCAACTTGGGTACAACTAGCCTGTTGGATACTTCATGCAATTATTGCCAGTGACTATAGCCAATAGCAATAATCACTGCATGTTTTATTGGCAGGGATAGCTTCACCCTCCCTGCTGGGAGAACATGATAGCTCTCTGTTGATGGGGGTATTGAGAAAGCTTCTTTCCTGCAACCTGTGGTTGCAGGAAAGAAATTTGCACCATCTATGGCTGGCTTAAGCTAGGTAAAATATTCACTAATTTATTGTGAACACTATTGTGGCTAAGTATTTTTCATTGTGATTCTACATAAATGCTCCTAAATGTTGTCTCTAGATCTAAACATTTGGTACGCAAAAATATCTGTTTGTTTCTCTCTGGCCTTGAGGCTGCTTCTTCTTGTCAAATGTGATCATTTAGTGCATATGCCAGTTTCTTGCATAACATTTTTGCTATGAACTTTGTTGGTAAAGGTGAAGTTTATGCCTTGCCAATTATTGCTTTCTAAAAGATCACCTTCCTTAAGCATCTGGACTGTTAATCCAGACTTCTAATGCTGTTTCACCCTCCCAAATGTCTCTGAATCCCAGTCATTGAATTTCATTACATTTTATTACTGTATCTTCTTTACCTTCAACATGTTGGATGTACCTATGTCAGTTCCTGCTGCTTTTCTATTCCTTACTGCTGCAATTGCTTACCTTGCCCATTATTATTATTATTATTATTATTATTATTATTATAATTATTAGCATTATTAATGGCAGCAGTAGCATATATAAAGGGTAATTTTAGTCCAACCAAGAATAAAACTTCAGTAGAACTATGGCATGTTTTAGGTTAAAATATACAAGGGGTCTTCAAAAAAGTTTCTGCACTTTTATATTTTCTTTGGAAACAGTGAGGGTGGGAGGAGTAGTCTGAGGGTGTCATGACTAGTCTGTCTGGCAAGCCAACTGACCTTGACATTTAGTATAATTAGTGTTGTTTTTGAAATTCTTAATAAAAGGAGTTTAAAAAGTGCAGAAACCTTTTGAAGAACCCTCGTAGTTAAAAATAAATAAATAAATAGAAATTAAAAACTGAGTTTTTATTGTTGGATTACTTTTTGGAATATTTATCTTTATTTTTTGTTTCTAGGTGACCACAGAGGAAGAGGGCAAAGACAACAATAAAAACTAGGATATGTTTCCAACCTTTCTCTGCTTTATCAAAACACTGAGTCTATTTCTGTTCCTGTTCCCAATGAAAAGATTCAGCTCAAAGCTATGGGAAAGCCCCCACAGCTTTGACATAGTGAGAGTTAACTTCAGGTCTTTTAGCTAGGTTTAAAAGGTTATGTTATGTACCAGCGTTAAAATATAAGTGAAGCTAAAGAAACAGCTTTAAGGTATTAACTATTTGTCACGAAACATGGATTATTTTTGAAGTTTTGTTAAAAAAATCTACAGAGAACCCACAAAAATATATGAAACAGATTTTTAAAATGCAGTTTAAAAAGTAGCGGGACCAGTAGCTGGAAGGAACCAATTATCTTTTTCTCCCATTGAGAATCTGGTGTTCATACCAATTCACCTCAGTGGGGAATCCTTCAACGCCTAAACAAATGGAGAAGTGCTTGTGGTTCTAGAAGAAGATTGGTGCCATAAAACTGCTGGGTATGTAAACAGTCAAGGTCAGTTTTATACACACAAATAAATAAAAAAAATTATAGTTTTGTTAGAACTAGTTTTTTTTTGTTTTGTTTTTTACAAATAATGATTTACCTTTGTGGAGGTATCAGGCATGCTTCCCACTTATATTGTGTATGTCAGAGAGAATGTGCAGGATGTATTAGTGGTAATGTTTCTCTGGTCCCATCCATTTCACAACATTGAACGTCCAATTGAAAAATACACAGCAAAATGTCAGATGTTCATTTGACTTGCTCTGGACAAGTGTGTACTGGCATTCCCATCATCAGCCAATACAGTATCTCAGAAATGTTATCTATGGCAGTTTCTCTACAGACTGCTTGCTAGCCGAAAGGTGTGATTTGTATATGACTTAGTAATTCTTTCAGTAATTCATTTTAGAATGTTAAATACTTGGCAACAATTAAAAGGGAGATCTTCACAGATTTCTGCTTTTCTGATGATGTTAGAAACTATGAAACCATAAAATTATTTTATTTTCTCTTTCTTTCATCACCAAAGTATGCTAGTTTGTTTCCTTCTTATCAGCTGTTCCAGCTGAAAGTTTACTAAATTGCTCACAGTTGTGTATCATGCTCATTCTGCCACTTATTTTTCTATTGTAAATCCTCTATAATAATTCAATATTGTGCATTTGAAAAATCACAAATAATTTTGGACCTCTTATTGTTTAAATAATGGCGTGGAAACATTCCTTTCGATGTTTTGAATTCTGATCTTCCTACTCCTTTCTTTATACATAGACCATAAAATAAATGAATACACATAAATGAAAAACACTCTTTTTGTTTTGCTAAAGCACTATGTTTCATGCTATTATTTATTATTGATTAAATAAAATACTTATCACCTTTTTTCATCCTTTGTTACACTTCAGCACTGGTGACCTCCTGCAGCCTCTTTCTAGCTAATTGCTGTCTACATGCCTTTCAGCAATAGCTGCAAAGATTTTTTCAATGCGGGTTTATTGATGATAACAAGCCTGTCTGGCAGGCTGACAATACAGAAGCACAAATGGGAGGAAGGAAATTACATTGACTTCCTGTAACCGGAAATTCCTGAATAAGGACCTTCATGACAGGATCAGCAGGTATTATTTGAAAAATAAATAAAAACAAAGATAAAATCCAAAAAGAACCGGGTTTAATAAGTATGGCAGAGATTACGCTTTAACAATAATAGAGATGTGCATGACGGAAAAATTTCTTTCCTTTCATTTCAGATTATTGTGTTAAGTAAATCATTTTGTTCTGTATATTCGGATTCATTTCTTATATTCGTTGTTCCAAATCCATTTATATTTTTCATAGTTATTTTAGAAGATTGGCTATATCTGTTTTACCACGTTAATTTGTTATTTCGGGTGATTATTTGTGCACTCTGAGTTATTTCTGCTAGTCCATCCCATAAAGGCAAATGGAATGAGCTGATTGAATGATATCAACTGAATTCACGTGCATTCTGAAAGTAACAAATTTAGGATTCATTCCTTATGTTATGATTCAGAGATTCTGATGGATCCGCCTCCATCCAATTCAAACACAATAGGCAAGAATCATTATTTTACTTTTATACCTTACTGCATTTATTGAATTATGTTTCCGTTACCTCTGTAGTGGATTTTTTTGAACAATGGAAAATGTTAATGTAAAAAACAAAACAAAATGGATTTGAATCAATTCAGATCATTTGTTATGTTGTTAAATTATTTCAGATTCTTTAAACATTAACAAAAGTCCCAAACTATTTCATCGTCATTCAAGTGAAACAAATGAATACGAATGAATTCATTGTTTTGTTAAAATTTATTTTGAATTTGTTGAAATTCATTTCTATGGTGATTTGGAGATTTAGACATATACAGAGCTAATGAAAATGTTTAAATATTGAAATTAATTTTGAAATTACATTAAATATTAAAGCTTGTGAGATTTTAGTGATTGGGTTTACACATACTTTATTGTCAGAATGCTTAAAATGTTTCAGAAATAGAAATCATAATATACTATATATATATATATATATATATATATATATGTATATAGATAATATGAAAATAAATATATATGAAATATACGTGAAAAAATGCTGTCATTTAAGAATGCTTTCAGAAATAGAAGTATTAATAGTTTATTTTTATCAATTAACAAAATGGAAAGTAAATGAACAGAAGAGAAAACCAAATCAAATCAATCTTTGGTGTGACCAACCTTTACCTTCAAAACACCCTCAATTCACTTGCACCCAGGAACTCAGCAAATTGGTTGTTCCAAACATCTTGGAGAACTAACAACAGCTTTTCTGTAGATGCAGGGCTGCCTCAAATCCTTCTGTTTCTTCATGTAATCCCAGACAGACTCAATGATGTTGGGATCAGGGCTCTGTGGGGGGCAAACAATCACTTCCAGCACTCCCTGTTCTTCCTTATGCTACCTGCTGAAGGATAGTTCCTTAATGACATTGACTGTATGTTTGGGGTCATTGTCCTGCTGCAGAAAAAATGTGTTTCCACGTTCGAGGGATGGCTTTTTAGCTGCAATTATTCCATGAAGACCACTTTTGGTCAGACTTCTGCAGACAGTAGATGGTTGTAACTGGCTCTCACTGGTTTCTGCCAGTTCTGTGCTAATGGCACTGTTGGACATCTTCCGATGTGAAAGGGATGTATGATGTGTCTACACTCCTCAGCATTGCCCAATCAATGGTGTCCTCAATGCTGAGAAATACAGTCAGAAACTTATCCATCATGCCATACTATTAGGAAGGCATGAGATTGGCCCCAAATCTATTCTGCAGCAGGACCACGAAGAATTAATGGTAGTTTGAAGCCAAAGTGTAGGCAAGCCAAACATTTTTTTGATTTCGATTTTTTTTCACTTTTTTTTACATGTTTCATCCGAGTGAAAATCATAAGAGGCCCCTCTGATGATATTCACTCAGATGAAACATGTTAGGATGGCTATGAGACACAAGCACGCTGAATTCCACAGCTGTTTTGTTTTATGATGATCGTTGTTATTGACTGTACATGTAAGTTGCTACAATAAATGCTTTCACAAGTGAGACAGGCTTCACTATATGCTGCTTTATTTCCATTTGGTGATGATATCCCCTTGATTGGGTGAGACACCCACTGACTGCTGGAAGTTTACTGCTTTTTTGCTGTCTGGGACAAGTGAATGGATGCAAGCTTTGCAGTATATTTTTAGTTCAGATGTGATCCCTTGGGAAGTTATTAATCAATGCCTATCACTTGCTGATATCTGGTAAGCAGATTTGATTCTCACGTGGTGTGGTATGCTTCCCTATACACACTGAAAACTTTTATTCTTTTAATACTTAAAAGACGGTAGCTTTTTATTAGCCCCATGTGTGGACTTTTTATGTTTTTATATTTGCTTATCAACAAATAGTGACGGCTCCATTCCTCTTCCAATATTAGTATTTTTTCAGTAGCGCAGATACCTACCTGTTTTTATTGTTTTACATATATATATATATATATATATATATATATATATATATATATATATATATATATATATATATATATATATATATATATATCTAGTTTGTTGGTTGAAAAATAATGTTTCTATCTTGGTTTAAGTCTTTTGCAGGTCCCTATTCAAATTCTCTTGTGTCTGACTGATAGCCGCAATAATGGATATTTGTATTGCCTGTACTGCAAAAGAATAACTGTCCAACAAGGTCTTCTTCATCTACAAACTGCATGCACATTTATGTATGCATTCTCAATATACAATTGTGAGTCCCAGTTCAGCTCAGTTGTAGGCAGTAAATAGCTTTTGCTTTCTATCTTAAAAACAAGGTTAACCCCCAATGTGCACTACATGTCCCTGCCCATACGATGTAGTGCCTAGGCCCGGTATCAGTTAGGTTTCAGATTGATCTACCCCGTATTGTTACATTGCTGTACTCTATCGTAACCTGACGTGGTTTGGAGTGCATTTTGTTATTATTCTTTTCATGTATACAAGACAAATTGTTGTTTCCTCTGTACTGTATGTACCTATTGTCAATAAAAAATTTTGAAACAAAAACATGGTTAACCACTTAAGCCCTGGACCAATGTTGTACCCAAACAAAATTTGCGTCCTTTTCTTCCCACAAATTCTTTTGATGGTATTTGATTGCCTCTGCGATTTTTATTTTTTACGATATAAAAGGAAAAAGACTTAAAATTTTGAAAAAAAATAATATTTTCTACTTTTTGTTATACAAAAAATCGAATAAACTCAATTTTAGTCATACATTTAGGCCAAAATGTATTCAGCCACATGTCTTTAGTAAAAAAAAATGTCAATAAGTGTATATTTATTGGTTTTGCGCAAAAGTTATAACGTCTACAAACTAGAGTACATTTTCTGGAATTTACACAGCTTTTAATTTATGACTGCCTATCTCATTTCTTGAGGTGCTAAAATGACAGGGCAGTACAAAACCCCCCAAATGGCCCAATTTTGGAAAGTAGACACCCCAAGGAAATTGCTGAGGGGCATGTTGAGCCCATTGAATATTTTTTTTTGTCCCAAATGATTAAATAATGACACAAAAAATAAAAAGTTTACAAAAAGTTGTCACTAAATGATATATTGCTCACACATGCCATAGTTATACTGTATGTGAAATTGCACCCCAAATATATTCTGCTGCTTCTCCTGAGTACGGGGATACCACATGTGTGGGACTTTTTGGGAGCCTAGGCGCGTACGGCACCCCAAAAACCAATCACTGCCTTCAGGATTTCTAAGGGTGTAAATTTTTGATTTCACTCCTCACTACCTATCACAGTTTCGAAGGCCATAAAATGCCAAAATAGCACAAACCCCCCCCAAATGACCCAATTTTGGAAAGTAGACACCCCAAGATATTTACTGAGAGGCATGTTGAGTCCATGGAATATTTTATATTTTGCCACAAGTTGCGGGAATATTACAAACTTTTTTTTTTTTTGCACAAAGTTGTCACTAAATGATATATTGCTCACACATGCTATGGGCATAAGTCAAATTACACCCCAAAATAAATTCTACTGCTTCTCCCGAGTACGGGGATACCATATGTGGGGGACTTTTTGTGAGCCTAGCCGCGTACGGGACCCCGAAAACCAAGCACCGCCTTCAGGATTTAAATATAAAACGCTACCAAAAAAAACTGTTAGCGATCGCAGGAATCAGGCCTGACTCTGCAAACGCTGCAGTTATGTGTTTAGTGTTTTGTAAGTGACAGTGATCGATCAATACTGCACTTGGGTGGGCTGGGCAGAGGGGCAAAATGCGGGTGCTAGCAGGTATCTGGGCTGATCCCGCTAACAATGTGTTTTTTTGGAACCCTAAACTGCTGGGGACGCTAGTATAAATCTGATCAGATCAGATATTGATCTGTTCAGATACTATACCACTACGGGAGGTGTATGCTTTGCGCGTAGGTGTTAGCGGTACTGGCACTAACCTAGCGCTGCCTGGGGCGACGCAGACCCTATCTGACCCTAAAACCTAATTGATATCACCCGCCGGGTGATCAGGGGGTTAAACCTTTATTGGGTAATAAATGGTGGGTGCCCTGATGCTATAAAAAGCAAACTAACTAACCAGAGTCACCCGTAACACTTATACGGTGATCATTGGTGAAAGGGTTAACTAGGGGCAATTAGGGGGTTAAAACCTTTATTAGGTAGTATATAGGGGTCCCTGACGCTATATAAAAACCTGATGGGGAACCTAAATAACTAAATAACTAACTGGCTATCCAGCATCACCAGTGACACTTATACGGTGATCGCTGGTGAAAGGGTTAACTCTAGGGGCAATCAGGGGGTTCAAATCTTTATTAGGTAGTATATGGGGGTACCTAACACTATAAAAACCTGGCACCAGTGACACTAATGCAGCGATCAGAAAAACGATCACTTAGTGACAGTGTCAAAAGGGGTGAAAGGGTTACTTGGGGGCAATCAGGGAGTTAAAACCTTTATTAGGTAGTATATGGGGGTCCCTGGCGCTATATAAAAACCTGACGGTGAACCTAAATAACTAGATAACTAACCAGCGTCACCAGTGACACTTATACAGTGATCACTGGTGAAAGGGTTAACTCTAGGGGCAATCAGAGGGTTAAAACCTTTATTGGGTAGTATATGGGGGTACCTAATGCTATAAAAACCTGGCGTGAACCTAAAAAATAACTAGCTACCTAGCGGCACCAGTGACACTAATGCAGCCATCAGAAAAATGATTGCTTAGTGACACTGGCAAAAGGGGGTGAAAGGGTTAACTCTAGAGGCAATCAGGGGGTTAAAACCTTTATTAGGGGGTAGGGGGCTACCCTGGACCTAACACTAACTGCCCTGACACACTTTTTACAGTCACAACTGACACTAAATGCATTGATCAGTAAATAAATGATCACTGCAATCAATGACACTGTGACTGGGAGGGAGGGGGGGATCGGGGGTGGGGGTAATCAGGGGGTGACAGTGTGCCTATGTGTACCTACATGTCAGTGTAGTGTTAGTGCACTTACTATGTCTTCTCTCCTCGCAGCCTGGTCAAAAAGCCCGCCCAGAGGAGAGTGACATCACTTCCTCCTGCCTGTGTTTACACTACACAGGCAGGGGAAGCTTCTCATTCGCCAGGAGCGATCGAGAGGGGATGGCCAGAAACCAACGCCCATCCCCTCATCCCGGAACGCTCCTGAAGCGAAACGGACCGCCGCAGCCAGCGGGAGGGGGTCCGACCCCCCACTCGCTGGAAGGCAGGCACGTACGGGTCTGTGATTGTGCCCGACGTATATTTACATGCAGCGGTCCTTAAGTGGTTAAAGTACACATGAATTAATAAACTCAACTCAGGGAAGCAGAGTATCAGGTAAGTACAATTGCATCTACTCTCCCCTAGAATACAGGAGTAGTTAACCCGTTTACATGGACATATCTTTTTGAAGGGAAAGTCTAATAGTCAATATTAACCAGTTAAGGACCGCCGCATGTAATAATACGTTGGCACAATGGCACGGACAGGCACAAGCATGTACCTGTACGTGCCTGCCTTCCAGCGGGCAGGGGGTCTGAACAGACTCCCTCCCGCTGGCTGCGGCAGTCCGTTTCGCTTCAGGAGCAATCAGGGATGAGGGGATGGTCATTGGTTTCTGGCCATCCCCTCACGATCGCTCCTGGCGAATGAGAAGCTTCCCCTGCCTGTGTGTAAACACAGGCAGGAGGAAGTGATGTCACTCTCCTCGTGGCGGTCTTTTTGACTGGACGGCAAGGAGAGAAGACATCCAAGTAAGTGCACCAACAGTACACTGACATGTAGGTACACATAGGCCGCGTACACACGGGCGGACTTTCTGCCCAACTTAGTCCGCTGAACAGTGTTTCAGCGGACAATCCGCTCGTGTGTGGGCTTCAGCGGACTTTTTCAGCGGACAGTCTGACGAACAAAGTCTTACGGAATTTCCGTAAGACAGTCCGTTCAAACTTGGTTTTGTCCGTCCAAACTTGGTTTCAGCGGACAGTCCGCTCGTGTGTAGGCAAGTTGGACGGACTAAGTATGGTGCATGCTCAGAAAGGGTTTACACGGCCGAAGGTTGCATTGCAGTGTATAGGACGTCGTTTTTCTAGTCCCATCGTACGCGCTGTACACGTCATCACGCACGCTTTCAGCGGACTGTCTGCTCATCGTGTGTGGTCAAGTCCGTTCATGCTAATTTTGAACGGACTGTCTGTCGGATTGTCTGCCGAACTTAGTTGGGCAGACAATCCGCCCGTGTGTACGCGGCCATAGGCACACTTTTCACCCCAGTCACCCCCCAATCTCCCCCTGCCCCCCGTCACAGTGTCACTGATTACAGCGATCATTTATTTACTGATCACTGCATTTAGTGTCATTTGTGACTGTAAAAAGTGTCAGAGCAGTTAGTGTTAGGCCCCTTTAGGTCCAGGGTAGCCCCCCTACCCCCCCTAATAAAGGTTTAACCCCTTGATTGCCCCCCAGGTAACCCTTTCACTCCCTTTTGCCAGTGTCACTAAACAATCGTTTTTCTGATCGCTGCATTAGTGGCACTTGTTCCACTGGGTAGCTAGTTATTTTTTAGGTTCATCACCAGGTTTTTATAGTGTTAGGTACCCCCATATACAACCTAATAAAGGTTGTAACCCCCGATTGCCCCTAGAGTTAACCCTTTCACCAGTGATCACCGTATAAGTGTTACTGGTGACACTGGTTAGCCAGTTAGTTATTTAGGTTCCCCGTCAGGTTTTTATATTGTGCCAGGTACCCCCATATGCTACCTAATAAAGGTTTTAACCCCCTGATTGCCCCTAGAGTTAATCCTTTCATCAGTGATCACCGTATAAGTGTTACTGGTGACGCTGGTTAGTTAGTTTGCTTTTTATAGCATCAGGGCACCCAATAAAGGTTTAACCCCCTGATCACCCGGCAGGTAATATCAATTAGGTTTTAGGGTCAGATAGGGTCTGCGTCGCCCCAGGAAGCGCTAGGTTAGTGCCAATACCGCTAACACCCACGCGCAAAGCATACACCTCCCTTAGTGGTATAGTATCTGAACAGATCAATATCTGATCTGATCAGAGCTATACTAGCGTCCCCAGCAGTTTAGGGTTCCAAAAAACACATTGTTAGCGGGATCAGTTCAGATACCTGCTAGCACCTGCGTTTTGCCCCTCCGCCATGCCCAGCCCAGCCCACCCAAGTGCAGTATCGATCAATCACTTATATTTCCTGTGTGGGGTCTAGGTGCAGGCACCCCTGTAGTGCGTTTACTAATTGAAAAAAAAAATCTTTTAATTTTTTTAATAGCCTGGATTTATTTCAGTGTCTGATAATTTATATAAATATAACTGTATTATATGCACTTCTAGCTAGAGGGAAACAGTTTCATATTGTGTTAAAGGATAATACCCCTCCCCCATATCTTTGAGTGAGAAATACCTCTCCCACTAATATTTGTTGAGTGAGAAATATAGGGAACTATCCCCTCCCGTGTAATACCTTAAACCAGAACAGCGCGACACCAACCTACCCTCACGTTATAACTAAGTGGATTTGGTTTGATCCATCTTGGTGAACACAGCAGTTCCTCGATCTATCTCATAATAGTGGCAGCGCAGGAATAACTACCCTATTATCGATCGATCACTGTCACTTAAAAAACACAACACACATAACTGCAGCATTCGCAGAGTCAGGCCTGATCCCTGCGATCGCTAACAGTTTTTTTGTAGCGTTTTATACAGTCGCTAACAGCCTAGGTGCTTTTTTACCTGTGAATCTCACTAGTGTACCACTAAATTTAGAGCCCAAAATGGCAAAGCGAGAGTACACTAGTGAAGAGGCCTACATGTTTCTGAGCATGACAGATAGTGAAGAGGAAGTCACTCATCTGTCAGATTCAGGCTCAGAATACGATCCTGTAGAGGACAGCGGCTCCATGACAGATAGCTCTGACGACGAATGTGAGGTCCCTGCTAAGGTCAGGCATACCCGACCCGATCTTCTGATGTTGTTGAGGTGCAAGAACTGCAGGTCCCTTGTATGGAGCAGAGTGCCAATACTAGCGCCGCTCATCCTTCTGGTGAACTGGCAAGCAACAGCGGCCTAGTACACCCTAGACGTACATCCAGCACTGCAGTAACACATGGTGACATGGCGAGTCCCATAAGTGCAGTTCAAGCTGATGAAGTGGCAAGCACAAGTAGTGTCCCGCTGCCACCAAGAAGAAGACAAAGGCAGGCCCATCATTCCCATAGTGCCCTTCCTGCAGAATTCGCCAATCCTGATTGGGTGCCCACCACTTCTGCAGCACCAGTACTTCCCCCATTCACTGGCCAACCCGGTATTCAGGTGGAAACAGCTGATTTTACGCCACTTGATTTTTATTCGCTGTTTTTCACGGAAGATCTCTATAGATCTATTGTGGACCAAACTAATTTATATGCTGGTCAACACATCGCTGCTAATCCCCAGTTGCCTTCCCTTGCCAGAGATTGGAAACCAATTACGGTTTACAAATTTAAGACCTTTCTGGGCCTTTCCCTCAACATGGGCACACATAAATTCATGACGTTGCAGACATATTTGTCCACGCATCCGACTGACCATATGCCCGTGTTCTCTAACTCCATGTCCAGGAAATGATACGAGCAGATCTTGCGGTTCATGCACTTCAACGACAATGAACTTTGTCGTCCTCGTGGAGACCCTGAATACGATCGGCTCTACAAAATTTGGCCCCTCATAAACCACTTCAACCAACGTTTTTCAGCCTTGTTTATTCCCCATCGAGTTGTCTGCGTTGATGAGTCCCTGATTCAATTTTCTGGCCGATTGTCATTCAAAGTGTACATTCCCAACAAACGTTCCAGATACGGGGTCAAGCTCTACAAGTTCTGTGACAGGGCAACAGGCTATACATGGAGCTTTAGGCCTCATGCACACGAGACGCAGTTAAACGCGTGTTTAGAGGCAGTTGGACACTTTTTTCAACTGCTCCTGAACTCATTAAGGCCTCATGCACACGGACGTTTTTACAGCCGCTTTTTTGAGCTTTTTTTGCAGCTTAAAAAGGCCTGTCCATGTTAGTCTATGGCTTCATGCCCACCTAGGCGTTTTTGAGCTGCAAATGGCATAGGCGTTTTTAAGCTGTAAAAAAAACCCAGGACCAGTGCGTTCCGTGGCGTGGAGCTAGAGCTGTAAAAACGCGAATCGCGGGAAAACGCGCAAAAACGCGCACAAACGTGCATAAACGCGCAACATATTTTCTTTGTTTTCTGAGTCCTATAGCCAAGAGATGTGTTTCTTAAAAACAGCTACTTAACGCTAACGCTAAAAAACGCGCAAAAACGCGCAAAAACGCCAATGCAAAACGCTGTAAAAATCAAGTTTTTAACTACGATTTTTCCAGGCGTCGGAGCTAGCTTTGCAGCCAGTTTTTTAAAACGTCTGTGTGCATGAGCACTCAATGTTATCCTATGTATCCATGCACACAGTCTCGTTTTTTGCCGTTTTTATGCAGTTGCGTTTAACCTCGTTTTTCCAGAAGCAAAAAAATGGGTTCAGACGCAAAAGTTTCCACGTTTCAGATGCAAAACGCGGCAAAACGCGGTAAAACGCGGCAAAACGCCGCTACCGCGTTTTGCCGCGTTTTCGTTTATAAGCGTTTTTAAAGGTGACCTTTTTTTTACATTAAAAATCTCAAAAATGATTGCAAATGATGAAAAACCATTAGAAAAATATTTTAAACAATTGCAATTGCAAGTGGACAATCCAAAACTTGTGGCAAGTGACATGGCAGGTGGCAAGTGACGTGGCAAGTGGACAATCCACAACTTGTGGCAAGTGACATGGCAGATGGCAAGTGATGTGGCAAGTGGACAATCCACAACTTGTGGCAAGTGACGTGGCAGGTGAAGTGGCAAGTGACGTGGAAAGTGGACAATCCACAACTTGTGGCAAGTGACCTGGCAGGTGACGCGGCAAGTGACCTGGCAGGTGACGTGGCAAGTGGAAAATCCATAACTTGTGGCAGGTGACTGGCATGTGACGTGGCAAGTGGACAATCCATAACTTGTGGCAGGTGACGTGGCAAGTGATGGGGCAAGTGGACAATCCACTTGTGGGAGGGGACGTGGCAAGTGACATGGCAAGTGGACATTCCACTTGTGGCAGGGGACGTGGCAAGTGGACAATCCACAACTTGTGTCAGGTGACGTGGCAAGTGACGTGGCAAGTGGACAATCCACAACTTGTGGCAGGTGATGTGGCAAGTGATGTGGCAAGTGGACAATCCACTTGTGGCAGGTGACGTGGCAGGGGACGTGGCAAGTGGACAATCCACAACTTGTGGCAGGTGACGTGGCAGGTGATGTGGAAAGTGATGTGGCAAGTGGACAATCCACAACTTGTGGCAGGTGATGTGGCTAGTGACGTGGCAAGTGGACAATCCACAACTTGTGGCAGGTGACGTGGCAGGTGACGTGGAAAGTGGTGTGGCAAGTGGACAATCCACAACTTGTGGCAGGTGATGTGGCTGGTGACGTGGCAAGTGGACAATCCACAACTTGTGGCAGGTGGCATGGCAGGTGACGTGGAAAGTGGAAAATCCACATCTTGTGGCAAGTCACGTGGCAGGTGATGTGGCAAGTGACGTGGCAAGTGGACAATCCACATCTTGTGGCAGGTGATGTGGCAGGTGATGTGGCAAGTGACGTGGCAGGTGATGTGACAAGTGGACAATCCACATCTTGTGGCAAGTGACGTGGCAGCTGACGTGGCAAGTGGACAATCCAAAACTTGTGGCAGGTGACATGGCAAGTGACGTGGCAGGTGACGTGGCAAGTGGACAATCCACAACTTGTGGCAGGTGACGTGGCAAGTGACGTGGCAGGTGATGTGGCAAGTCACGTGGCAAGTGGAAATCC
Source organism: Lithobates pipiens (assembly GCF_037356315.1). Lineage (NCBI taxonomy): Eukaryota > Metazoa > Chordata > Amphibia > Anura > Ranidae > Lithobates > Lithobates pipiens. The sequence continues at coordinate 3,760,426 of NW_027507718.1, forward strand.
ACAACTTGTGGCAGGTGATGTGGCTGGTGACGTGGCAAGTGGACAATCCACAACTTGTGGCAGGTGGCATGGCAGGTGACATGGAAAGTGGACAATCCACATCATGTGGCAAGTGACGTGGCAGATGATGTGGCAAGTGATGTGGCAAGTGGACAATCCACAACTTGTGGCAGGTGATGTGGCAAGTGACGTGGCAGGTGATGTGGCAAGTGGAAATCCCCAACTTGTGGCAGGTGACGTGGCAAGTGACATGGCAAGTGGACAATCCCAAACTTGTGGCAGGTGACGTGGCAAGTGACGTGGCAGGTGACGTGGCAAGTGGACAATCCACAACTTGTGGCAGGTGACGTGGCAAGTGACGTGGCAGGTGATGTGGCAAGTGACGTGGCAAGTAGACAATCCACAACTTGTGGCAGGTGATGTGGCAAGTGACGTGGCAGGTGATGTGGCAAGTCACGTGGCAAGTGGACAATCCACAACTTGTGGCAGGTGATGTGGCTGGTGACGTGGCAAGTGGACAATCCACAACTTGTGGCAGGTGGCATGGCAGGTGACGTGGAAAGTGGACAATCCACATCTCGTGGCAAGTGACGTGGCAGGTGATGTGGCAAGTGACGTGGCAAGTGGACAATCCACAACTTGTGGCAGGTGACGTGGCAGGTGATGTGGCAAGTGGACAATCCCCAACTTGTGGCAAGTGACATGGCAAGGGACGTGGCAAGTGGACAATCCAAAACTTGTGGCAGGTGACGTGGCAAGTGACGTGGCAGGTGATGTGGCAAGTCACGTGGCAAGTGGACAATCCACAACTTGTGGCAGGTGACGTGGCAGTTGGACAATCCACAACTTGTGGCAGATGACGTGGCAAGTCACGTGGCAAGTGGACAATCCACAACTTGTGGCAGGTGACGTGGCAAGTGGACAATCCAAAACTTGTGGCAGGTGACGTGGCAAGTGACGTGGCAGGTGACGTGGCAAGTGGACAATCCACAACTTGTGGCAAGTGACGTGGCAGGTGACGTGGCAAGTGGACAATCCACAACTTGTGGCAGGTGACGTGGCAAGTGACGTGGCAGGTGATGTGGCAAGTGACGTGGCAAGTAGACAATCCACAACTTGTGGCAGGTGATGTGGCAAGTGACGTGGCAGGTGATGTGGCAAGTCACGTGGCAAGTGGACAATCCACAACTTGTGGCAGGTGATGTGGCTGGTGACGTGGCAAGTGGACAATCCACAACTTGTGGTAGGTGGCATGGCAGATGACGTGGAAAGTGGACAATCCACATCTCGTGGCAAGTGACGTGGCAGGTGATGTGGCAAGTGACGTGGCAAGTGGACAATCCACAACTTGTGGCAGGTGACGTGGCAGGTGATGTGGCAAGTGGACAATCCCCAACTTGTGGCAAGTGACATGGCAAGTGACGTGGCAAGTGGACAATCCAAAACTTGTGGCAGGTGACGTGGCAAGTGACGTGGCAGGTGATGTGGCAAGTCACGTGGCAAGTGGACAATCCACAACTTGTGGCAGGTGACGTGGCAGTTGGACAATCCACAACTTGTGGCAGATGACGTGGCAAGTCACGTGGCAAGTCACGTGGCAAGTGGACAATCCACAACTTGTGGCAGGTGCCGTGGCAAGTGACACGCTAAATACAAGTACACTGCAGCTCTCACAGCTGCTGCTACTTACTCTGGTCTCACAAAATTGCTGAAATAGTTAATAATACTGTTTTTTGAGCTGGGGAGGGTCTATGATGTTAGCTTAACTAAACGCTTCTAGACGCAAACGCGGTAAAACGCCGCTAAATCGCGGTAAAAATCGCGGCAAAACGCGCGTTTCTAAACGCCGGTTTCAGCTTTTAAAAACATGTGTCCAGCAGAGTTTGCATCTGCGTCTCGTGTGCATGAAGCCTTACAGTTTATGAGGGAAAAGATAGTTATGTAGAGCCGGAGAACTGCCCAGATTACATAGGGAGCGCTGGCAAGATAGTGTGGAACTTGGTGTCACCCTTATTCGGAAATGGGTACCACTTGTACGTGGACAATTATTACATGAGCGTGCCACTGTTTAGTCATTTGTTTGATCATCAGATTGGAGCATGTGGCACCGTGCGACCTAATCGCCGGGGCTTTCCCCAGGGGCTTGTAGATTCCTGTCTTAGGCTGGGGGAGAGAGCCTGCTTGCAGTGTAATAACTTGCTTGCTATGAAGTGGAGGGATAATAAGAATGTTTTCGTTCTTACCTCCCTTCATGCAGACACGACAGTCCAAATTCATACGGCGACTGGTGTTGTGGAGAAACCCCTCTGTGTCCAGGAATATAACCAAAATATGGGAGGGGTGGACCTCAATGACCAGTTGTTGGCGCCGTATCTAGTTGCCCGTAAGGCCAGATGCTGGTACAAAAAAGTGTCTGTTTACGTATTTCAATTGGCTTTGCTGAATGCTCATACTGGGGGCAGCTCCTAATACCACGTACATACGGTCGAAATTCCGACGGAGAGCTTGCCCGTGGAAAAGTTCAACCGTGTGTACGCGGCATAACTTTTTATCGGGAAGATGCCTGCATGCTTCGGCATATATAAATAGTGCATGTATGCCCTTCATTAGAAGTGGGTGGATGAAGGGAGGTATTCTAATGGTGGGCATACGCACCGATCAATCTCTTTTTTTCGTTCAGCCAAGAGGCTGAACGAAAAAAAAAGATTACAATATATGTCCAACAAGGACCAGCAACGTACTGTTATGTTGCTGGACTTTGAATGGTTATACCAGAATGATGCCTGCGGGTTTAGGTATCATCTTGGTATAATTCTTTTTAGCCAGTGATTGGCTTTCATGTAAAAGCAATCCTAGCGGCTAATTAGCCTCTAGACTGCTTTTATAAGCAGTGGGAGGGAATGTCCCCCCTCCCGGATATAAACAGCACCACTGGGAAATTGGGAAAGCATTTTATCACACCAAATAGTGTGGTAAGATGCTTTGAGGGCAGAGGAAAGATCTAGGTCTAATAGACCCTAATTTTTTCAAAAAAAGAGTACCCGCCACTACCTATTGCTATCATAGGGGATATTTACATTCCCTAAGATAACAATAAAAATGATTAAAAAAATTAAATGGAAGGAACTGTTTAAAAAAAAAAGAAAAAAGAAAAAAAAAGCACCCCTGTCCCCTCTGCTCTTGCAATTTTAGCAGTAGACCTCCTCTGTAAATCTAATGTAGTAACCTGTAAAGGCTTTTAAAGGCTTTTAAAAATGTATGTAGTTTGTCGCCACTGCACGTTTGTACGCAATTTTAAAGCATGTCATGTTTGGTATCCATGTACTCGGCCTAAGATCATCTTTTTTATTTCATCAAAAATTTGAGCAATATAGTATATTTCAGTGCATTAAAATAAAAAATAAAACTTTTTCACAAAAAATGAGTTTGAAAAATCGCTGCGCAAATACTGTGTGGAATTTTTTTTTTAATACCCACCATTTTAATCTGTAGGGCCTTTGCTTTAAAAAAATATATAATGTTTTGGGGTTCAACGTAATTTTCTTGCAAAAATAAATATTTTTTCATGTAAACAAAAAGTGTCAAAAGGGCTTTGTCTTCAAGTGGTTAGAAGAGTGGATGATGTGTGACATAAGCTTCTAAATGTTGTGCATAAGGCCCCTTTCACACGGGCGGCTGTTCTGCCGCAGTTTATCATGTTTATTTTTTTCTGCGAAATTCAAGGCTCCAGGCACAGCGATCAGCTGCATTTGTACAGTGCGATTACCTGCGTTTACGTGCGTTTTTGTGCGGTTGCGTTTAACTGCAGTTTTATTCCCATAGCAACCCTTTTTTTTTTACGTTTTTGGTCCCTGGAATGTACCCATGATGCATTGCGGTCCTCTGTATTTCAGACCTGTTTCTTTGTTCTCTGGCTGAGTGTGTGTTGGAGTTTTGCAGGGAGAGGAGTGTTCAGTTTTGTGCCAGAGTTTTTTTGAAAAAATGAATGCAAATATGGGTAGTTTGCTTGCAATGCTCATATTGCTGATGATGAGGATGAAGACGAGAAGAGTGATCCAGAGTAGGCAACGTCCTCGTCGTTACTGGGGCCATACCTTAACGTCCCAGCGCCTATCGATCGGCTACTTTGCCCTCATGTTCGGTGAGCTGAGGACTCATGGGGACAAGTTCCAGAATTACACAAGGATGTCGGTGGCGTGCTTCGATGAGCTGTTGGGACTTGTTAGAGGATGCCTGACCAGAACCACGACCAATATGCGAAGAAGCATTAGTCCAGAAGAACGGCTGTTACTTACTTTAAGGTAGGTTTTCCATATGTTGAACAAATGCTTAAATTCATGTACATGCAGGTTTAGCCAATATTGGCAATAGTGTGTATGTATATGTATATATATATATATATATATATATATATATATATATATATATATATGTGTATATATGTTCTTGCATTATATATTGTGACATTGGGGAGTTTAGCTCAAGTGGTTAGAGGCATTTTTCAGTCCACATCAGGCAGGCGTTTATAGTTAAGGGCCTGGTAGCCCACGTTTATTAAAAGGAAAAACAAAATAGTCCATCCAGGAATCCCATGCAGGGGTCCAATCTTAAATTAAATACACACAATCCAAATGAAAAATGCTAGCCCACCTGGCTACTCTTCAGCAGTAGTGCTGCTATAAGTATTGCCCCTCAAACGAGCTGCTTGGATACACACAGTCTTAGGCTCCTTGGACGCACACAGCTTCAAGCCCTTCAACACACAGCTTTGGACTCCTTGGATGCACACAGCTTCAACCCTTCAACCCTTCGATGCACACAGCTTCAACCCTTCAACGCACACAGCTTTGGGCTCTTTGGACATGCACAGCAGCAAGCTACTCCACTCCACCATCCCTCCACACTCCATTCCCAACAGCCCTTCATTATATGGCTTGTGTGCAGCTGGGCACACACCATGCTCGTTATCATCAAGACCTGGACACAGGGCTGGAGATATGCAAACTCTGTCTCTTTTTCCTCCGATCTCATAAGGACAGAGCCTCGCTCTGTCACATATATATATATATATATATATATATATATATATATATATATATATATATATATATATATATATATATATTGTGGTGAATCTCCAATCCTGGGACCGGGTTTTGGGAACAGCCAGCAGTCTGGCTGGATGATTGCACAGGTGGGTCTTGGGCTTAAAACAAAGCCAACACCATGGTTCTGGGCTCCACCCTCCCGAGGAGTCCAGGCGTGTAAGGGAGAAGAAGTGTGCATGTCTGCACAGGTCGGTCTGTCAGAGCAGACAGAGGGTCCAAGCTTGTGGGCTGAAAGAGAAGCTGTTAAAGAGTGCTGAGGTACTGGGTGTACGGGAACTCTGTTAAAGAGCCAAGAGGGCTGCAGCAGAAGTCTGAGCAGCAGTGCTGCTAAAGAGAGCCAGGTGGCTTGGTATTTTTGGTTCTACATACATTACTGCTGTGGAAAGCTGAAACCCCTGTGTGGGCAACTATTTTGTTATCTGACTTTTCTTTCTTTAATAAAAGTGGGCCTACGAGCCCTTAAACGACATCTGGTGTGGATCCAGCTCACTGGTAAGCTCTACCTTTAAGCTAAAATAACCCCCAAATATTACAAGTGGTGTTCGAATGCGGGCAGAAGACGGTGGAATCCGGGTCCTTGCCCTACAGTAAGTTCAAGTCAGGAACTATTGGCTGTGTGTGGAAGTGCAGCCAGGCAAAAGGCATTGCGTGTTGCAGGTGGTGTACCTCTGAATGAAAAGTCAAATTTTTTTTTTTTTTCCTCTTGCTATGAACTGTGTTTGTGTGCATGAGACAGCACAATCAGTGTGTGCAATGTGCAGGTGAGGAAAGCTTGCTTGAAGAGAAAAGCAACTTGCTTTAAAAGAGACACTTTCATTTTCCTGGACTGTTTAAAGTTGCTCTGGAGTCTCTAAGTATGGGGCGGTCAAAGCTCTTAAAAGAAGCCAGGTTTGCTGAAATGAGAGACAGAGCTCTGTGGTTGGAGGGGTTGTTACCGCCCGAACGAGCCCCGTACATACCTGATCAGAGTGTATCAAGGAGAAAAAGGGCTGGGGTTGTCCCTAGCAACCCTGGTGCAATGAGTGCACAGGTGACTGCTGTTATGGAGAGTCCACCAGCATTTGAATCTGCAGTGGATTGGTGCAAGCGGCATTTAGCAGCACTGGACCAAGCTACAGAGGAAAGGAAGCCAACCCTCAGTGCAAGGGGAAAGCCGCTGGATGTCCATAACTGGAAGAGGGCTGTTGTTGCCCCTGGCAAAGCTGATGCAGTTAAAACAGCTATTGTGAATGTGTCACAGCATGAGACGGGATCCAGCAGAGAGAAGCCCATGCTATATGCAAGAAGAGAGGCTGATCAAAGGCTGAGGATGAGAGTGGTTGCCCATAGCAACGCAGAGGAAGCCAGTCGGGCTGTCTCTGTACCATGGGCTATGTCTAATAAGGATCGTGGAAAGTGGCTTAAGGAGGAGCCAGTTTATCATGTTGGAGAGAGCCAGCAAAGTTCTGCTGGGAGAGTGCGGTCTCCCATGGCAACCGGAGTGAAATTTATGCCTGAAAGGAGCTGCAGTAGAGGTTTGGTTCAGCGTCCCCACAAAGAGGTCTGTGCATTCCGGCCAGCTGGGAATCACCAAGAGAGAATCGCTTTGGGAAAAAATCGTCCAGTACCATGCCTGGAATGTGGCCAGCTGAGGCATGGCAGGTTTTCTTGCCCTAGGTTGTGGAATACGGCTGGAGATAATGTTGCTGAGAAAGTTTTGTCTGTAGGCCCAAATTCCGGTGAAAATATGTTTGCAGTCACCCCTAGCAACAAGAAGTTTCCTGTTGTGCCTGCAGGGGGTGCTAAACGGTGGGAGATGCCTGCTGTAGTTTCATCCCATGGCCACCAGGGGGAGTTGGCCAGTAAAAGTGCAGCAGAGGACTGGTGCATAAGACGACGTACTCAAATGAAGATGGTGACCCCAACGACTGCGGTGGGTAAGACTGTCTTTAATGAAATGATGGCTGGAACTGCTGATTTCATGTATAAAAGGACTGGTTACGAGACTGTCCATGATGATGTGAGAGTGACCCCAGTTAGTGGGGCCACTGAATGTGCACTTGAGAATGACTTTTCCCTATATAGTGGGAATGCAAGGGTTAAAATCCAAATAGAACCTGTGTTGATGACTAGAAGTGTTGTGTCTAATGACTATCAGGCTCAAGTTGACCATGGGCTAGGACAGCCTACAAATGCGAAAAATGCTATAAGTGTTACTGTTAATGAAAAGTTTAATGCTGTTGGGAAAACTTTTGCTCTAAAAGAACCTGGGGTTAGCAAAAATGGGCCATTGCCTATAGCAACTGGTGGTAAGACAGCACAGTTGTCCACAGGAATCTCCAGGGAACTTCATGTGTTGGAGTCAGAGGTTGCCCTGGACAACTGCGATGTCACTCTGGTGGGACAGAGTGGAACTGTACCGTGTAATAGTAATGTGTTAATGCAAGCTGAGAAAGGTTGTGAATATGGGGTATTGCAACCTGTGCTACCACAGTCTGACATGATTTACAATGACTGGTGTTATGAGTCTGCAACTAAGCCAGTCTGTTCTTATGTGTCTCCTTGGGCAGATGGATCGGTGCTGAGGAGTACCGCAGAAGGGAGCGCACATACAACAGATTGGGATAGTTGGAGCAAAAATCTTATCTCCCTGATAGATAAGGCTTTTATGCACAAAGATAAGGTGGACACAGTTTCTGCTGGGCCAGCAGGAGGGGCTGCAGAACAGCCTGTACCTGAGGGCGCGGTGGCTGCTGCAGGGGTTAACCCTGGTGAGCAGGATGAACCAAATAAGGGCACAGCAGAGACATTGTCCGTGACCCACAAAACTGAGGTTGGCATGGAGTGTCAATGTGACGTCGCTGGTAATGTTCTGGAGCAGTTCACTGATGCTGAGCCTGAGAAGTTGGGTATGAGTCCAGCAATTGGCAGCGCTCTGGTGGAGCACCAGGCTGTGTTTACCTCCAGCCGGGAGGAGGTTCCGTTAACCGTTGCAACTTTTCAAGTCTCAGCAAGTGAGTCTCTCTGCATCCCCAGTGTCATGAAAATACCCAGGAAGGACTTGGGTCTGGAGTCAAGGGCCTGGTTTATAACTGAAGCATTAAAAGAGATGCTTGAACTTTGGGATGTACAGCCAATCTATACTAGTGTGTCTCCTCCACAGTCTGATGGGCTGGTACTGCGCAGTACCACTAGGTGGAGCACTGTATGGCAGGCTGTACAGAGCAAAGCAAAACAGGACAGGAATGGTTTATTCCTAAATCTGCTACTTTTGTTAAAAGTTGCTGCTACGTATGCTGCTAGATTACGTCCAGAAGAAATACTTGAGACAGACTTTGGAGAAATGGTAAATAAGCCTAAAATGTCTGTGGTTTCACCTCCTAACAGCCAGATGGGAAGCATTTCTGCTGCTATGGTCCAGTGTGGTGCTGGTCAGTTGGTGAAGGGCGCGTATACTGCACCAGTAGAAAAACCACATGAGGTGGAAGGGCCATGTGTGGACCTGAAAGCAGCAGAGATCCTGACCAGGGCTCAAACAAAGGTGGTTAAAAAGACTGGGGTCCCCAGTCCAGTGGTTGGTTTAGGTGACAAACCTAATAAGGTCCCCGGGACAGGGGAATGGACAAGGAGTGTGATAAAAATTGTATGTGGATCAGACCAGAGCTTGCCTGTTCTGGTGGATAAAAATACAGATGGCATCAGAACAGGTCAAGTGATAGGACAGCTGCCTGCAGAGTGGGTGAACCCAGGGGAGGTGGCGTCCTGTGAGGTTCCTGTGGGTGATGGCGGCCCTCCAGTATGTGTGCCCTCTGTGGACTCTACCCTAGCAAATGTTGGAAAAAAAGGCATTGGTGACATGTGTAACATTGAGAGGTCTAATGTTGGTTTGAATATGTCTGTCAATGATGAACCAAATAATGTGTTAATGGTACATGATAATGTGGTGTCCAAAGGTACAGGTAAACCTGGTAATCAGTTAGTGACTGCTGAGTCAGGTACCAGAAATAAGAGGTGGGTTTCCGTTCTTAACACTATAGAAATAGGCCCCCTACAGTCTCAGAACAGTACTGCTGAGAGAGTTTTGGGGAAACCTGGGAACCTGAAGCGTGGAGGCAGAAGGGTTGGTAGGAAGACCAACGGGTACCCGTTAAGATTTCAGGAGAGGAAGTGCTTATGGAAATGCACTCGGAAGAAAAGTTGGGAAGGTCGCATCAAAGCTCATAGCAGAGTGACAGTAAGGCTTAGAGGGAGACACCAAAGGAGGCATTGGGTGGAGTTCCCCATTGGGAGAAGCAAGGTTGGACAGGAGTGTACTTCTGTAAATGGTATCTGGCACAGAGGTGCCAAAAGTAACTTGGGTGTTCCGCCCTCTGGGTCGAAACAAAGGGGGGGGATATGTGGTGAATCTCCAATCCTGGGACCGGGTTTTGGGAACAGCCAGCAGTCTGGCTGGATGATTGCACAGGTGGGTCTTGGGCTTAAAACAAAGCCAACACCATGGTTCTGGGCTCCACCCTCCCGAGGAGTCCAGGCGTGTAAGGGAGAAGAAGTGTGTATGTCTGCACAGGTCGGTCTGTCAGAGCAGACAGAGGGTCCAAGCTTGTGGGCTGAAAGAGAAGCTGTTAAAGAGTGCTGAGGTACTGGGTGTACGGGAACTCTGTTAAAGAGCCAAGAGGGCTGCAGCAGAAGTCTGAGCAGCAGTGCTGCTAAAGAGAGCCAGGTGGCTTGGTATTTTTGGTTCTACATACATTACTGCTGTGGAAAGCTGAAACCCCTGTGTGGGCAACTATTTTGTTATCTGACTTTTCTTTCTTTAATAAAAGTGGGCCTACGAGCCCTTAAACGACATCTGGTGTGGATCCAGCTCACTGGTAAGCTCTACCTTTAAGCTAAAATAACCCCCAAATATTACAATATATATATATATATATATATATATATATATATATATATATATATATATATATAGAGAGAGATGAATCTATGACCTAATCTATATCACAACAGCGATTTTTCACACATTACTACCATTACCATTATTTTTTATCCTTGAAAACTATCTATCGTGCCTTGCAGAGTCAGTTTTTTTTTTTGCAAATAGGAAACGTCATAATATTTCAGTAGTTTATAATTATGTAGGTGAGCTCTGAACACAAAGGCAGAATTTTGCGTTTAACATGCAAGGTACCACCAAATATTTTTTTTATTAGACCGACCCACCACAAGGCTTCCTGTTTGGATGCCAGCACCTACTACCAGAGCCGAGGGATGTTTCATCTTTGGGCTGCGATGTGTTAAAAGTCATCAGCTTATATAGGTGCTGATGTTTATTTGTTATCATGTAGAACTCCATATGTATATTGATTTTTTATTTTTTTTTATTTATTTTACTATTTTTTATATTTTCTGAATTGTTATCAATTTTGTATTGCAGATACCTTGCCACTGGTGCCAGTTTCACCTCCCTCCATCATCAATTTCTGATGGGAATTTCCACCGTATCCACCATTGTGCACGATACCTGTCATATTATATGGGAAGAACTGAAAACATCAGTCATGCCGGAGCCAACATCCAGTCTGTGGGAGGAAATAGCGGAGGAATTTTGGGAGAAGACCAACTTCCCAAACTGCATTGGGGCATTAGATGGGAAACACATCTGGCTCATCAAGCCTCCAAAATCCGGTTCCCGCTTTTTCAACTATAAGAAATACTTTTCCATTGTGCTTCTGGGGCTCAGCGATGCAAATATGAAGTTCATCGCTGTGGATGTTGGAGCGTATGGGAGTTCTGGAGATTCTCGAATTTTCAGAAATTCCGTAATGGGCCGGCGGTTTCAATATGGCGAATTTCAGGTGCCACAGTCAAGGCCTCTCCCTGGTACAACTGGACCGGATCTTCCATTTGTAGTGCTGGGAGATGAGGCATTTGCCTTATCTACTCACCTGCTCAGGCCCTATACCAGGCATGGTCTCACTGCCAGGAGGCAAATTTTTAACTATCGACTCAGCAGAGCTAGAAGAATGGTTGAGTGCGCATTTGGCATTTGCACTGCCAAATGGCGTGTTTTGATGACAGCCATGCATCTAGAAGTTGATCATGCCATCAATGTGGTTCTAGCATGTTGTGTTCTCCACAATTTTTTGAGGGGTAAGGAGATCGTGGCCACCGAAAACCCCTGTTTCTGAGGAACCCATAGGTCATGTTACTGGCACTCGTCCAGGTAATCAGGCCCTACAAGTCCGTGAACATTTCACTGATTACTTTTTGACTGAAGATGGACAGCTGCCATGACAATATGACTATGTGTACATTTTTAACCGGTGTTGCACGGACCTTACATGTCAACGTTTTTTTTATCAGAGTTTTCAAGTTTTTTGTCAGTTTTCACGTTTGCTTTAAATAAAGTAGTCGAAAATTTTCTACAATTTAAATTGTTTTTATTTCTATCTTTTGCTACGCACAGGGTGTATAAAAAATTGACAAACCTTAGAAAACATTGAATGCTTGCAAGTATAGAAAACTGTTTTTAATTCCTTTGGAATATATATAGAAAATTTCATTTTAGTTTCAAGTATTGAATTTCAAGTGCAACAGATAACGAGTCCCCAAAATATCCCCCACCCCCCCCTAAAAAAAAAAGAAAAAAAGAATACAGTATTCCTGAAGTGCTGTAAGGCCCCTTTCACACAAGGCGGATCAGTAATGATCCGTCCCGTGATGATCCGCTCACTCGCCGGGGATCGCTCTGTTTTCCTCGCTGAGTCGGTGGCAGACAGGGCGGTCCCGGCACACTGTGCAGGGACCGCACTGTCAGCTCTCCGTTCTCCTCTATGGGGATCAGAAGAGCACGGACCGTCTGTCCGTGTTCATCCAATCCGCTCTGCAGACAGCTAGAAAAATTGGATTTTCCTCCGTCTACAGAATCGGACAATTGCGGTGGCGGACAATAGCAGGTGTCTACGGATGTTCATCCGCAGACATCCGCTATCCCATAGGGATGCATGTATGTCCGTATTTCATCCACAAACGGATGGATGAAATACGGACATACTGTCTGCATGTGTGTAAGGGGCCTTATACATTTTTTTGACTTTAAAGATGGACACTGAGTACGGTAAACAGTTGTGAAATATTTGGCAGGATGGAGAAAGTGCAAAAGATGTCTCCATGTACACTGCACTGTGTAGATGGGGTAATCTCCAAACTGGGCCAAGGCTCTTAACCTAAACAATGCTAGCACCCAATCAGAATGTTCAGGTATTGTGAGAGCAAGTGGGGCCAAGTAGCAACATGTATAAGCTTGGGACAGTGGGAGATTCTTCTGTGCGTACAGTTCAGTGTAGATGGAGGAATCTGGGGTTGGTTGTAAACATTCGTTTGTGTAGGTATAGCTTTAAGTAACATTAAATTAACACAACAGGAAAAATAAAACGTCATATGACTGCCATATGAATAACAAATTAGAAGGACAAAACTGTAAGTTTTCATACATTGGATAATTAGGGTTACGCAGGGAAGAGTGGCTTGGTTCACTGCCAACATCTACGGGTGATCCTGAATGGGAAGATGAGGGTGAAGACACTGGGTGTGGCTGCACATGCATCCTTTGGTAACCAGGATTAGATGGGTAAGGTGTATACAGTGGTGGGGGTCCTGCATAAGGGTTAATGGCAGATGTTGTGTCATGGCACTGCTGACTGGGCATTGGTCTACTGAAAGAGCCACTAGGTGAAGTAAAACCCATAGCCCATGGCTGAAATTTAGGATATGGGCATTGCTCTTTGCAAGCGGACACGATATACGTTAAATAGGCATGTATATCACCCCTGACCTCAGTGCGCTTATCTGCAGGAATCTCCCTGATTACACAAAGCAACATTCTCAAGAACATAACATCTGGGTCTGAGATGTTGAGGAATTCATCATCTTTGGCCTGGTTTTGTGTTTGGTTTCTCATTTCTTCAATGATACGGTTGAAATATTCCTCAAAAGGTGTCTCTTGTTGAGTAAGGCGTGTTCGACGGGTGGTGGAAGTAGACCGGACTTTCCTATCTGGATTTGTCTGCAATAGTTAGAATATATAGATTATGCTTCTGATACTGAGGTCACACTTTAGTGAACAGCATATGATGATGATGCTTGTACAAATATTGAAGTCGTGTCAGAGCATGCAGCACCTGTTTAGAATAGATCAGACACAGGTACTTGTTTTGCCGCAAAAACCTGATCTCACTGAAGACCTCCAAAGCCAGAAGTACAAGTGACACTTTGCCCAAAAATAAGCCGTTGTTGTTTCTCCAACATTTGTACCAACACCAGCTGCCCTTTCAAAATGTAAGTAATACGTTTTTTGTGGACAGAGATTATGACATTTTTAAAATACATACCGCAGGTTCTTGAGTGGATGGATGATATTCTTGGGATGACACTGTCTCTGTGGTTTCTTGACTGGTGTCAGCGTCTCCTGATGGTGATGGTGACGAACTTTCACACCTTGCGCTTGCTCTCACAGGGACACTTGACACAGTTCTAGGTAACAATAACAACATTACACGTTTAAAAAAAAAGTGAACATGAATACGCCTATACTGGTCACAAATCGCTAAGTAAAATAAACGGATATACTTACACGCGCATCTCAGTGGTGTGCCTCAAAAATGACAAAGCCTCTGCATGGGGGTTAGGCCTGCGACGAGTTGAGGGTGCTCCGCTTCTCTCCGCAGCCTTCTCTTCGTTGACTTATTTTTTGTACCGGTCACGCAGGGACCTCCAACGTATATAAACCTCCTTTCCTGCAATATATAAAAAACATAACACATGTTAGGGACAAAAATCGAGACAGATCTGCCCCCTCCCACCCGGACAACACTACAGGGAAGACCCCAACCATTGATTTCCCATTCAATTCAGTTTGTTTGCAGCATTGTCAGTGACGCAGTGCTGTATTGCTATAAAATGGCCTGGTCATTAGGGGGTTAAGGGTTAAAATCTTCACTATGATGCATGTGTACCCTGCTGCAACAAACCTTGCACTCACGTCGGTTATCCTGTTCAGTTGCAGACATCTCGTCCCAGTTCGGTGTGACATATTTGTAGACTTCCTCCCACTTTGCTCTCATCAGCACTCGGTCTGCATATCCTGGGCATTCTGAGTCCCATAGCTCTGGTCAGGCATGCACCAGTGCTATAATGGCCTCATGCGAGATGTCTCTTGCCGCCATGCTGTCTTCTCCCCTTTCCTCTATCCCTCTCAACTTCCTGTGTCATTTCCCAGGTACACCTGCTGATTGGTATGTGCTTCCGGGTGTTTTTTTTTTCTTTCACGCTGCTAGCCGCAGTTGACACAAAAGACTGCGATTACCTGCGGTTATGTGCATATAGCTGCGCTACATCGCACCTGGACGCATACAATTCTATTTTTTCTATTCGCACCGAACCGCACATAAAATCACAGTTGTGTGTGAACAGGGCCATAGGAAAGCATTGTGTGCCTTTGGCTGCGGTGGAAAACTAGAAAATCCGCAGCTAAAAGCACCATTCTATCCGTCCGTGTGAAAGGGGCCTAAAATGCCAGAACAGTTCAAACCCCCCCCAAATTACCCCATTTTGGAAAGTAGACACCTCAAGCTATTTGCTGAGAGGCATGTCGAGTCCATGGAATATTTTATATTTTGACACATGTGGGAAAAAAAAAAAAAATATATATATATATATATATATATATATATATATATATATATATATTATTTTTTTTTTGCACAAAGTTGTCACTAAATGATATATTGCTCAAACATGCCATGGGCATATGTGGAATTACACCCCAAAATACATTCTGTTGCTTCTCCTGAGTATGGGGATACCACATGTGTGGGACTTTTTGGGAGCCTAGCTGTGTACGGAACCCCAAAAACCAAGCACCGCCTTCATGCTTTCTAAGGGTGTAAATTTTGCTGAGAGGTATGGTGAGTATTTTGCAGATCTCTCTTTTTGTCACAAAGTTTTGAAATTTGAAAAAAGAAAAAAAAATGTTTTTTTATTTACTTTCCTCATTTTCCAAAGCAAATGAGAGCTGTAAAATACTCACCATGACTCTCAGCAAATAGCTTGTGGTGTCTACTTTCCAAAATGGGGTTATTTTGGCATTTTATGGCCTTCGAAACTGTGATAGGTAGTGAGGAGTGAAATCAAAAATGTTCACCCTTAGAAATCCTGAAGGCAGTGATTGGATTTCGGGGTGCCGTACACGTCTAGGCTCCCAAAAAGTCCCACACATGTGGTATCCCCATACTCAGGAGAAGCAGCAAAATGTATTTTGGGGTGTAATTTCACATATGCCCATAGCATGTGTGAGCAATATATCATTTAGTGACAACTTTGTGCAAAAAAAAAAAAAATGTGTAATATTCCCACAATTTGTGGCAAAATATAAAATATCCCATGGACTCAACATGCCTCTCAGAAAATAGCTTGGGATTCTACTTTCTAAAATGGGGTCATGTGGGGGTTTGTTCTTTTTTGCCATTTTATGACCTTTCGAAACTATGATAGGTAGTACGTGGCTAGGCTCCCAAAAAGCCCCACACATGTGGTATCCCCATACTCAGGAGAAGCCGCAAAATGTATTTTGGGGTGCAATTCCACATATAACCATGGCATGTGTGAGCAATATATCATTTAGTGTTTTTTTTTTTTTGTTGTCATTATTCAATCACTTGGGACAAAAAAATATATTCAATGGGCTCAACATGCCTCTCAGCAAACAGCTTGGGGTGTCTACTTTCCAAAATGGGGTCATTTGGGGGGGGGGTTTGCCATCTTGGCATTTTATGGCCTTCAAAACTGTGATAGGTAGTGATAGGTAGTGAGGAGTGAAATAAAAAATTAATGCCCTTAGAAATCCTAAAGGCAATGCCTGGATTTCAGGGTCCCGCAAGTTGTGGCAAAATATAAAATATCCCATGGACTGCCCACATGGCACAACCCCCCCCCCCCCCCCCCAAATGACCCCATTTTGGAAAGTATGAATAAAGTTTGGAAAAACCAAACAACTAGGTGAGACTTTATATGAAGCGCAAGGTGTGTAGAGCCAAGCACGACCATCCCCGATAATTTGAACCAAACAGAAAAGACAAAGACAAGTGGGACTTTATATGAGGCATGCACCCTGGAGATAACACGGTGATAGTGAATATGATAGATACCTAAAGTAATATAAAAAAACAAAAACGTTGCACATAAACATCACATGACATCAATTGGCACTAAAAGGTTTAATTATATAAAGCAATTTTTTTAATGACACAAGAATATTATCATAGTTTATATTATAAATATTATAAAAACCCAAATTCATCAGACAGAGGTCTCTAATATTGTAACAAAAATGTAATTAACAACATGATCAATTCATACTGTAAATGCTGTAAACAACAAATTCATTCAGGGCAGATCTCTATGACAACTAATTATATCCCAAATTCAGTTACATATAAACCAATTGATATATAGAGTCATGTAATGTTATAATTGTAAACATAGGGGGGCAACTATTTGACTCACAATCTCATAGTAAAACAACAGCTTGGTTCATATTGTAAACATTTGTAAGTAGCCACATTCACCACGACGTGTCTCCATAGTAAATAGTCACAATCATAATCGGCTGGCACAGTCCAGCTGATATATAAAGTAAACAGAAGATGGCAATATAATGTAGAAGAGAGACCATCTATTGGCTCATAATGTAAGAAGGAGAGAATCTATTGGCTCAACGCGTTTCGTGGCGACTGCCACTCTTCAGGAGCAGGTATGAAGTGGGTGTCTATAAATATTAAGAAACAATGTGTTGAACAAATTATATATATATGCCATAGATCTATTAGGGGAGAGAGGAGGGGAAGGAAAAGGGGATAAAACCCACTTTTCCAAAACTACTTACAGGTGATCCTATACGTTGGGGCATAAACATGGCGGACTGGAAACCGGACGAAAGAACATCAGCCCCCCGGGAGTTGAGGTGGACTACCCAGACACACAGCGATGGAACTCCAGTAGAAAACACTGGTCCCCACAGGTGTGCACCCCTTAATATAAAAGTTAGTGTGATCCATATGGTGATCATCATCTGTGAAAGGAGGGGATATATATTAAGGTATAATAACAGTGAGGGATCGAGTTGTGTATGAGATATTAGGCTAATAAGGAGCTTGTGAAAGTATAAATTATACTTATCATTGTCTTTTCATTTTGGAAAGTAGACACCCCAAGCTATTTGTTGAGAGGTATGGTGAGTATTTAGCAGATCTCTCTTTTTGTCACAAAGTTTTAAAATTTGAAAAAAGAAAAAAATAATGTTTTTTTTATTTACTTTCTTAATTTTCAAAAACAAATGAGAGCTGTAAAATACTCAACATGACTCTCAGCAAATAGCTTGGGGTGTCTACTTTCCAAAATGGGGTCATTTGGGGGGGTTTTGTTCTATTTTGGCATTTTATGGCCTTTGAAACTGTGATAGGTAGTGAGGAGTGAAATCAAAAATTTGCACCCTTAGAAATCCTGAAGGCGGTCATTAGATTATGGGGTGCCGTACGCGGCTAGGCTCCCAAAAAGTCCCACACATGTGGTATCCCCATACTCAGGAGAAGCAGCAGAATGTATTTTGGGGTGTAATTTCACATATGCCCATAGCATGTGTGAGCAATATATCATTTAGTGACAACTTTGTGCAAAAAAAAAAAAAAATTAATATTTCCTGTGGCAAAATATAAAATATCCCACGGACTTAACATGTCTCTCAGAAAATAGCTTGGGATGTCTAGTTTCTAAAATGGGTTCATTTGGGGGGGAGGGGTTTGTGCTATTTTGGCATTTTATGACCTTCGAAACTATGATAGGTAGTGAGGAGTGAAATCAAAAATTTGCACCCTTAGAAATCCTGAAGGCAGCATTTTCGGGGTGCCGTACACGGCTAGGCTCCCAAAAAGTCCCACACATGTGGTATCCCGTACTCAGGAGAAGTCACAAAATGTATTTTGGGGTGCAATTCCACATATAACAATGGCATGTGTGAGCAATATATCATTTAGTGACAACTTTTTGTAAAACAAATGTTTTTATTTATTCTTGTTGTCATTATTCAATCACTTGGGACAAAAAAAAAATATTCAATGGTCTCAACATGCCTCTTGGCAAATAGCTTGGGGTGTCTACTTTCCAAAATGGGGTCATTTGGGGGGGTTTTGTGCCATCTTGGCATTTTATGGCCTTCAAAACTGTGATAGGTAGTGATAGGTAGTGAGGAGTGTGTGGCAGCACGGAGGTAAAGTCACCTGGTTGTATCCAGGATGGGAAATATGTGTGCCCTAGATTCAGGCTTTATGCAGACTTTTACAATTAGAGGGGAAGAGTTAATGAGCCCAGCTGAAGTAAGTGGGCTCATTAAGACCTCTACAAAAAACCCCAGCATGCTTAGGGAGATGCTCCATCCTGGAACCAGTTTTGTGTTGTATAGACTGGGGAGTGTGATATCTGTTCTGTGCGGTGAGTTAACGCCTGTGTGGCAAACCTCTACAACAGAGACAGGGACTGGTGCAGCACAAGGCTGCACTCAGTTGTTAGACAGGGAATCTAAGTGTGTAGTTAGAGGTCAAGCTGACCAGGATTTATTTTCATGTTTTATTTTTGTTTGGCTGTTATATGTATCACTGCATGTAGCATAAATAAACTGCATCTTTTGTTTTTTGCACCTACAACGCTGTCTGCTGTGCCTGATTTTGTGTTGTGAACCCATCCAGGGGGTCACACACACCCGCTGCCGAGCTAACCCCTCACAAGTGAAATAAAAAATGAATGCCCTTAGAAATCCTAAAGGCGGTGCTTGGTTTTCGGGGTCCGTACGTGATTAGGCTCCAAAAACTTCCCACACATGTGGTATCCCCATACTCAGGAGAAGCTGCAGAATGTATTTTGGGGTGTAATTTCACATATGCCCATAGCATGTGTGAGCAATATATCATTTAGTGACAACTTTGTGCAAAAAAAAGAAGTTTGTAATATTCCCGCAACTTGTGGCAAAGTATAAAATATCCCATGGACTGCCCACATGGCACACCCCCCCCCCCAATGACCCCATTTTGGAAAGTAGACACCCCAAGCTATTTGCTGAGAGGTATGGTGAGTATTTTGCAGATCTCTCATTTTGTTACAAAGTTTTGAAATTTGAAAAAAAAAAGTTTTTTTATTTACTTTCTTCATTTTCAAAAACAAATGAGAGCTGTAAAATACTCACCATGCCTCTCAGCAAATAGCTTGGGGTGTCTACTTTCCAAAATGGGGTCATTGGGGGGGGGGGGTTGTGCTATTTTGGCATTTTATGGCCTTCGAAACTGTGATAGGTAGTAAGGAGTGAAATGAAAAATTTGCACCCTTAGAAATCCTGAAGGCGGTGATTGGTTTTCGGGTGCCGTACGCAGCTAGGCTCCCAAAAAGTCCCACACATGTGGTAGCCCCGTACGCAGCAAAATGTATTATGGGGTGCAATTCCACATATAACCATGGCATGTGTGAGCAATATATCATTTAGTGACAACTTTTTGTAAACATTTTATTTATTTTATTTTTTTTGTCATTATTCAATCACTTGGGACAAAAAAAAAATATTCAATGGGCTCAACATGCCTCTCAGCAATTTCCTTGGGGTGTCTACTTTCCAAAATGTGGTCATTTGGGGGGGGGGGGGTTGTACTGCCCTGCCATTTTAGCACCTCAAGAAATGAGATAGGCAGTCATAAATTAAAAGCTGTGTAAATTCCAGAAAATGTACTCTAGTTTTTAGACGCTATAACTTTTGCGCAAACCAATAAATATATGCTTATTGACATTTTTTTTTACTAAAGACATGTGGCTGAATACATTTTGGCCTAAATGTATGACTAAAATTGAGTTTATTCGATTTTTCTTATGACAAAAAGTAGAAAATTCGTATTTTTTCAAAATTTTCGGTCTTTTTCAATTTATATCGGAAAAAAAAATCGCAGAGGCAATCAAATACCATCAAAAGAAAGCTCTATTTGTGGGAAGAAAAGGACACAAATTTCGTTTGGGTACAACATTGCATGGCCGTGCAATTACCAGTTAAAGCAGTGCAGTGCGAAATTGTAAAAAGACCTCTGGTCCTTTGGCTGAAAATTGGTCCGGGGCTTAAGTGGTTGACAATGATTATTGTATTCTGACAGAGGAGAAGGCTCCCCATAATCAGAACACAATAGCACAGCAGGAGTGATTCCCCAGCCACAAAGGGGGAATTGGATCATTTTTTTTTTTTCAATCCACTGGCTGAATGAAAAAAATAATTATTAATGTATGGCCAGTTTTACTGGTTATTAGGGAATATCTATATTCAGTATTTCAGAATGGACAGACTAAAATGTTTTAGTGATAAGCAAAAGTAAATAATAAAAATATCTACAAAAATATTATACATATTCTTTAATATAAATACAAGCTAAATACTAAACTATAAAATAATACCAAAAATAATTCACATGCACACATTTTGTTAAGAAAAATAAATTTTTATTTGTCAGGAATAAAGAACAGCACAGGGACATACTATTCCAGGTGCTAGAAAACATCAATAAAATAACATACATTAGGATACAGATGCAGATTATGTGTGTTTTTTACTAGTATATACATATTTTGAATGTAGGAAATATTCAACTTTTTCACAGCACATGCTATAGTACAATTTTAAAGGAAATCTGTCACCAGCAAAAGAGTGTTTGGACATGCAGCACCACATTAATTGGATTAATGTTACATTGCAGCAGTAATCTGAACACCTGAAAGAGGAAATTTCAAGTAAATTACTGACAGAATTGCAAGTCATGCTACTTTTCATTAAGCAAAAGATTTGTGATAGTTTTTGTGTATTTGGAGCCCCTGCATCTGCAACTTGGACAGACAACTACAATAGTTCATCGAAGTAGCTTTTCGCTTAAAGAGAACCCGTCACCAAATTACAATTAAAAGCACAGAAAAATTTTGTATTTTAAGTGCTTTACTCGCAATGTTTTTCCTTTCCCTAAATTCTTTTTATTGTAACTCCCAATGTGCTTTCAATCTTGCTAAATAGCCAAACTTGCAATTCCCTAGCGATTCCCTAGCATAGCCCCTTCCCTCCTGCTATATCATAGCTTCACCTCTTTTGGCCATGTCTAATTACTTTTTGTGGTGCCGAACATCCTATATCCATCCCTAAAAACCCTTTTATGTATCAGTCAGGGAGAACAGAAAGGAGGCAATACAATAGAGGGTCATTAAAGCGGGAGTTCCACCGTTTTTTTTTTTTTTAAAGTCAGCAGCTACAAATACTGCAGCTGCTGACTTTTAAAACAAGGACACTTACCCGCCCAGCGCGCCCGCGATGTCGGCACCCGAAGCCGATCTCTCGATCGTCTCTCGGGTGCTGCCGCTGCCATCTTGGGTATGGGAATCAGGAAGTGGAGCCTTGCGGCTTAATTTCCCGGTTCCCTACTGCGCATGCGCGAGTCGCGCTGCGCAATAAGGACAGTCCCCGCTGTCTCTGGGATCCATGTGTTTCCCAGCAGACAGCAGGGGACCCGCAGGAAGTAGCGTAAATATCCGCAGATTCTGCGGATATCTATGCCCGGAAGTGGGTGCAGATACCTGTACTGCACGAGTATCTGCACCCCCTCCCCCCCTGAAAGGTGCCAATTGTGGCGCCGGAGGGTTCCAATGAGCGGAAGTTCCACTTTAGGGTGGAGCTCCGCTTTAAAGAGGAAGCCGGAGCAGCGATGATGTCACTCCGTTGCATGTGCGCAGGAGCCGTCAGTGACGGCATGATCGCCGTCACTAACGGCACGCTCAGTGCGCTTGCGCCATTGTCGTCATTGGTGCATGTTTTTTGGAAAATATCTCCTTAACCTACACGGTTATTTCTTGCACCTACAGGTAAGCCTTAATATAGGCTTACCTGTAGGTTAAAGTGGTCTGTAAGGGTTTACAACCACTTTGAGTGACAGCTGTGAGTCTGCTGGGGCTGTTGGCACCTGGCAGCAGTCTCACGTCTTTTGGATGTCCTACGGGTAAGGTTTTACGGGTAAATAGCATATAACAAGATTGTTGTTAAAATAAATAGCCTTGGGACAGGCAAACGAATGCAACTCTATAATCTGTAAAAAAAAAAAAAAAAAACTCTCAGTGTGCATCTCCCACATACAATTAAGGGATATTGCATCACTGGAGGGAACCTACTGTAGTAAGAAAATAGATAACTAAGGCCTCTTGCACATGATACTCCTGTTTGAGCATCTACTTTTTCTTGTATGTATTTGCGCATATTCACGACTATGCATTCGCACAATTTCACGCAAAAACGCATTCCTGCGTTCTTATTCTGCACAATATGTAAATGGGCATTTGGGTGCATTTGTGCACATTCACATGTATTAAAACACATTTGCATGCATTTGCACATGAGGTGTAAATTACTGACTAAAAAAGCAGGTTTGTCTTTTTTTTTTTTTTACTGAAGAATGCATGGCGCTTATTTACGCACCTGTGTGGATAGGCACATTATAATTAATGAGTTGTATTTTAGCTCAGTAAAAAATGTAAAAAAAAAAAATCTGTACTAAGCATTTTCAAGCTGCAATCTCTTCTACAACCTCCTGAATTTAACAAGCAATTAAAGCTGAATTCCAGGAAAATCTGCTAAAGTCTGCTGGCTTGCTATAGGGTTAAGTCCACGAGCTGTATGCCACCTCATGGACTTATCTCTTTTATTTGCAAATGATTTTTTTTTTTTGCTATTTAAAAATGTTTAATTTACAGTATCGGGAGTACATTTATCACTATACTGCCTGCACGCTGACAGGAGAGAAGCTTTCCTCTTATACAGCAGCACCTCTGCCTGCCCCTTTCCTCTGCTGCCCATTCACAGAAGGCTTTGTATTTTGTAAATGGGTTAATATAATATAAAGTGCCCTGTGATTGGGCAGGGGGAGGGATGGGCAGAGCAGCCGCATACAGTTCTGCAGATTCAAGAACTGAGACCAGAAAGTCTAGCCAATGAGGTGCTGTGTGCCTTAGTAACAGGCATCTAAGCCCACATAGGATCCATACATGGTAGTCATAAACCCAGTCAGGTGATTCGGTAATAAATGCAGAACGCAGTGGAGTCTCAACAGACCTTAGAAACTAACAGACTTATAGGATTGGTGCATGTGATTGCAATCAATGTCCAAGCTGAATGTGAACATGAGTATTACGCTTAATGGCTTAAATCCAAACAGTTCCATTAATGCAGAGTGATAATAATCATATAATGTCTGTTCGCATGTAGTCTGACCTGTTGATCCTACTTGCTAACAGTGTAGCGTGATACTCTTCACTAGACCATATGACAGGTCTAGCCAAGGTTCAGGACTCCGGCAAGGTGGAAAAAGGACTTAATGTTCATTGCATATGCACAGGTGCCAGACATTTTCATTCACTCATGCTGGAGCTCCTCTTCATATGGTGAACTCACTGAGACCTCACCCTGATAAAAGCCATATGGCCGTGGGTGAAACATGTTGGTGCAGTTCCCTTGTGTCAAGGCTGGGCTCAGCTCTTCCTTCTCAAAGCTGGCTACTCAGCTGTCGGCTAATTGCCAGCTCCTTTCTCTCCACAGTGACTCACTTGTTGATGATATCCTGCTCATCAGTCCTGCCTACTTAAGCCATCCAGCCCAGATGATTTCTGCCTTCACCTTGGTCACATCTCTAGAGATGCCCTCCTGGGTTCCTGTTAAATACTTGCTTGGCTGACATTCCTTCTGGCTCCAGATCCCGCTTGCTGTTGTACTACGCTCATCTCTGGCTCCCTAACATTTTGGCTTCTCTGACTATCCGTTTTGGTTCATGAACTCTGGCTATGTTTTGACTATGCTTACTCTGTTTACCTTTTTATTATTATTAAACAAGTGTGATTTAACTGTACTTCTGTCTCAGTGTAAGAGAAGTCTGGCTAACAGACGTGCATCTGCGCACAAGCACGGGCACACCAGTGTGTTTACAAAGAGGCTTGTATTGGTAAGCCTATTTAAACTGAACACTGACACGTGAACATTGCTGAGTGCCTGCTTACCTGATCTGTTCCAGCTCTCTGTGTCTTGACCCGGCTACAGCTGAACCTTCTCCTTGACCTTTGCCTGCCTATCTGTTCCCAGCTTGTGTTTGACTCTGCTTCTGCCTGCTGTTCCTGTACCTTGCTGTCCATCTGTATACTTAACCCAGCCTGTGTCCTACCCTCCGCCTCTGCCTCTTGTCTTAGTACTTGCTCTGTCTGGCTGTTGACGGCCTCCTGGCTTATGTCCCAGCTATGCCTCCATATGCTGACCCAGCGATACAGAGATCCAGTTCTCAGAGCCTGCCCAGTGCTCTTCAGCCACCTGGTTCCTGCCAAGGCTCAGCCCTTCCTTCTCAAAGCTGGCCGCTCAGCTGTCGCCTAATTGCCAGCTCCTTTCTCTCCACAGTGACTCACCTGTTGATATCCTGCTTGTCAGTCTGGCCTACTTAAGCCGTCCAGCCCAGATGATCTCTGCCTTCGCCTTGGTCACATCTCTAGAGACGCTCTCCTGTGTTCCTGTTAAAGACTTTCTTGACTAACATTCCTTACAGATCCTGCTTGCTGTTCTACTATGCTCATCTCTGCCTCCCTGACATTTTGGCTTGTCTGACTATCTGTTTCAGTTTATGAACTTTGGCTATGTTTTGACTCATCCACTGGAGGCAGACCTTTAAAATTGGACACAGGAAATGCACAGCTGATCAGCTCAGCAGCCCTTAGTAAGTTCACTATATGAAGAGGCGCTCCAGCATGAGTGAATGAAAATGGTTGGCATATGTACATATGCACGGCACTCCATATGGCTTCTCATCCCTGTAGTTCTGTGTCTGCCAACGAATACTAAGTCCTTGTTTAACAACAGTAGACAGTACCACGCTACACTGAGTTTTGTAATAAAATCAAAAGGTGCTTCAACAAAGTATTAGTTTAAGGGTGTGCACACTTATGCAATCGTATTATGTTAGTTTTTTATTTTTACTTCCTTCCAACTAAAAGATTTCATTTTATTGTTCAACTGAGTTGTACACTTTATAGATCAAATTAAAGGTGGAAAAAGATCTGAAATCATTTATGCCCTGAGGTGATTCAGTTCATATAGGTAGCGCTATATAAGTCAGTCATTCATTCATTCATTCATTTATCTTTGTCACATTTTTTTACATCACAGAAACCTGTGATGACTAGTAATGGTGGCAATCTGCAATTTTTATCATGACTGCAACATTATGGCAGACACATTGGACAATTTTGACACATTTTTGGGACCATTGGCATTAATACAGTGATCGATGCTAAAAAATTGCATTGATTACTGTAAACATGTCACTGGCAGCGAAGGGGTTAAGTGTGTCCTAGGGAGTGATTCTAACTGTGGGGGGAAGGGAGAGCTTATCAGTGACCGTGTCACTAGGCAGAACAGGGAGATGCTTGTTTACATTAGCTATCCCCGTGGATATCAGGTCCGTGGGACCCGCGATCGCAGTCACGGAGCTCCCGACGGGCACACACCCGCAAGCCGCCTCTTAGAGGGCAACGTACAGGTACGTTACTCTGCCTGTATGTGCCCTTCTGCCACATATATCTGTGTGAGGTGGTCGGAAAGCGGTTAACAGGGGTATGTAGACTTTTTATATCCACTGTTTGTATTTCATATGTGTATTTAGCGGTTTTCCTGGAATGCGGGTTTAAAAGATATAACCACTTAAATCGCATATTTTACAGTGATGTAGAGACATGTTTTATATTGCAGTAAAGCGGTTTAATAAATGAAGCTTTTCATGGTGATTGGTGATTCACCTTTAAATGGTGAATCTGTCTCCTATCTCTTATTTTGCACAGCAAAGTTGACAAAGCTACCCCTTTGTCTGCTAGTACACAAGTTGATGTTCCAGTATAATTATACATTAGGGGTATGACTATGTTCAATATTTAGCAGTGTTGTCCAGGCAGAGTAGTGCTTGGAGCTCCAACTCTGCATCTTGGTGTCATTGTTCACAACTTTAATTTAAAAAGTGAAGTTGATTTCTGCAATGTCCCAATCTGCTCTCCCACAGAGATTTTGACAGATTCACTTAAAATTGGCAACAATGCCTGTCCAAATCATAGACTATTTAGATAGTGGTAAACACAAATATGGTTATTGGCTTTTGACAGACTGAAGCTGACCCATACTGTATTGATGAAAAAGAATTTAAATATCAGTGAGATACGAAATTAAACCTAACAGTGATAGACTGAAAGAATGTATAATACAAAACAATGCAATACAATACCCTATTTATACCAATCTTAGACAGATATGATTTAATGTAAATTAAATATATTTCCATGCACAAATGCTGAGTATAATACTATAACTCGCCAAAAACAACAAGATGTTCAGTTCTGCTAAAACAAAATTGATGGTAGGTAAAGCATTTTGCCCAGATGGTATCTATCCTTATCTGCTATTGAATTTAAAGTGTCTGTCCAGCCAAAACTTTTTCTACTTTTTTTTTTCTATACAGTGGGAAAGATTAGAACCCCTGCCAGATTTTTTTGCTGACGTCCAGGGCTCCAATAAAGAGATTTACTCTCACTTCCTGTCCTGTTGACAACATTTTACCAGTTAGCAATATTGCTATACAATGAGCTGTAGCCCATAGTACCCAATAACTTTTTAAAAAGCATGAATGTGTCAATATATGGTTAATTTTATTAGTCTGATTTATGGCATGTGGGTTGAATAAATTAGACTTTAATTTTTAATTTCAACAGATAACCATTTAGATAAAAAAGGGTATGTTGCTAGTAGGTGTAATATAGGAATGATTTGTATTTCTAAATCATTTGAGGTGACCTACTGCACATGCCACAGGCTGATGTAAATTGCCCATATATTAAATTATTATTACAATTTTCTACTATACATATACAAATCACCAACACTTTTTTATAAACCCAGTATTATAACTCAGAATACTAAAGGATGACAGATCTGTCTCCCAAAAATAATTTATGCTATTTACTAGGGCATTTTTTCTGATAAACACAAAGCGAAAAGTGATGGACAGCTGTACTGGTATCTTGTTCGTTATGCTTGACTTGTGCAAATTGTTGAGTCAGTCCTTTCAGTTTCTGCTTATGATGCATTCTAAGTATCTGATTTCAATTTTTATCAAAATGACCTTACTAAAAAAAGTCATCCCAAATCGTGCCAGGCAACTTCTGAAAAAAATGTTTCATAATGCAAAAAAGTACTCTGCAAAGTTTCACAAAAACCTCTGAGTACTTTTTCTGTGTTATATAATTCATGTTTATTTTTTATTTGTTTTGGATGTACAGAATTACATTTTATATTTTTGACAATAGATAACTACTTTTATTTAATTTTCGTTAGGTTTGCCAGTTGTCAGAATCATCCCAGATTTGTATTCCTATCTTATAGAAAGGGTAATTATATATAAGACCCCTTGTTATTTGGTATTCACAAATCTCTTCAGCAGGGCTACAGTAGCTTTAGTGCTGGGTAACAATTGATGCCTCTCCTAAATGACCAGACCAGTTGCAGTGCATGTGAGGAACATATATCATAAGTGGAAAACTGGCCCATAGTTTAGATACAGCTACCTTAGTCTTCTCAAATCAGATATTCAAGTTTATGCATTTAATGAATATCTGGCTTCAAAATGGATGGGGTAGTTCAAATAGGAGTGTACATAATGTTTTACACTGTTTTTGACACCCTATTTAAAGCTTTTTTATAAAGTTTTTGATAGGGAGAAACATGGTTAGATCTCTGACTTATTTCTACCTGTGTTACCATTAGGGAAAAGTTTCCCTTTAATACTTAAATGGCTATGGGACAGGAATTGAAGGGACATTTCTTCAACAAGTAATAAGACATTATTTTGGTTAAGATTTTATTGCATGTTATGGAGAAACCTCCTCAAAGGCATTAGAGAATAAAATGAACACCTAATAAAGAAAAAAAATGTAACAACAAACAATATGTAAAATTATATATAATAATAATTGATATAGAACTTCATTCTGATTTGGAAAAAATGCACGTTTTAAAAAAAATAATAATAATAATTTATACAGAACATAGAAGATTTATAGCAAAATTCAAAAAAAGCTTTGATGAATTAACTTTTTATAATTTTTTTTCGGACAAATGTCCTAAAAATCACTTGCCTCATTACGTTTCTTTATTGTTTATTACAAATAAATAAAAAAATAAAACTGCAGGTATAAAATGCGCACACCTAGCAGCCTCCTGTCCCAGTCCAATTCTGAGCTATTCCGACTAGCAAAGGTTTGGTTGCCCACTTTTTCCTGCCTTCTGCACATTCCTATTGGCTAGTGAGGCTGCCGTCATAGTGATGGGCCAGTAGGAATGTGTGATGGGTAGTGCTTAATATCAAGCTCCAACATGTCAACAGAAAAAATAACTGCAGCCGATAGAGGTATGTGCACTATATTGCTCTGTCAGTTTTTTCCCTTTATTTTAAGAACTTTAGGAATTTTAGGAGTTTTACTGAGCTAAAAACCCTGTGGCTGTCTTCTAATCCTTGCTTTATCTTTTAGCAAGTCATTGACTAAGAGCAAGTAAGGAGATCAGGAGTTCCAACTTCACTAGCTGCATACTCCAGGTTACTGATTAACTAAAGAATGAAGCAAGGACAAGGATGGGAGATCAGGAGCTTCCACTCTTAAAATCCAAGCTTGAAATGTCAGCTCCCATATTGATATTCTGACAGCTTCGATTTAACCACCGCAATAAGGAATATCAATTTTGATAAGCTTAAAAACATATTATCATTGTATGCCGGCTCTGATTCTAAACAGAGCAACTGTGGAACAATTAAATAGTCAAGTTCTTTGATCTATTACTTGTGCTAAAGGGAAAATCATAGGACACATTTTTTTCATTATAGTTATGGACATTTCCCATTTTGCACAGTAGGCGTGTGCCTATAGGCAGCAGAAGAAAAGATGTAGCTTTTTCTTTTATAGCTATCAGTAACACTTTTTCCCAATAGAGTCATCTCATATTAATTTATTTACATATTTGATATATTCTAACCTGGGTAAGGAGCAGTAAAACAAGAAAATATTTTATGCAGAACAGTTAATCATGGCAGAAAGATGTTCACAGAAGCATGTGCCTACAGGTTCTAATGATGGAATCTGGTCCTGCTACAGCTGTACATGAAAATGGCCATACATTAGACAATTCTGTGGCAGTGAAAAAACACATTCTTGCAGCTCTCACTTATATGTAATTGGGTGGATCAAGACATCAACACCAACTCCATTTAAACTGGGTACAATTGCAGCAATATTGCTTACTGTATGACCAGCATCCAAATAACAATACTTGTTAACAGTTAAAGAAGCACTGACAACAGATTATTGTTATAAGAATATGAAAATAATTTTTTAAGGTAACACTTAACCATCAATGGCTATATTTATTCTTGCAAAACCATGACATTTTCTTAATGGTTATCTCTTGTAGTTTTTATTGTTTATGTCTATAATAATAAATGTTCTTCTAAAACATGTTTAGATATTGTACTCTAACAGCAATGACTCCGATACTAGGAAGCAATGCATTAATGTTAGCTTATGACAGCCTTTCTCAAGTAGGGTTCCAGGGAACTCCGGGGGTTCCTCCAAACAATGCCAGGGCCTTCAGCAATGAGCAGTTTCTAGCTCTTAATTAAGTAACCACTGACACCAATGATGTTTTTACCTATCTGTAAGAAGAGGGAAGGTTCTTCCAACTGCCAGCAAATGTAAGAAGCACGCTTCCCACTGACCATAAAGTAAGTGTTAGCAGGGGTTCCCTTAGACCAGAAAGTTATTTCAAGGGTTCCTATGTGTTAAAAAAGTTGAGAAAGGCTGCCTTATGACTTTACTCTATAGTTTAAACATTTTATTAACCTAGATGTTTAGAATCTTCCAACAGTAGCTGTCCTCCGTATGCTTGTTGGGTGATCATAAGGTAAATCATGTTCTTATTTAATTGTCATTCCTCCACTTCTATATCTGCAGGTTCAGTGACACCTTCTTTGTATAAGTAGGAGGGGCATCTGAAAGATATATTAGAAACATTATTATACCATTTAATATTTTAGGCTAATTTACTATTAAATCGATACCGCCCCCCCACCCATTCATTCAATTAGCTTTTGCAGCAAAATACTACATAGAACACAGTCCTACAAAAATATTCTCTGCCTGGGGTGGCACAATGATTACTAAATCTACTATATAGTTGCAAATAGCATTGTGCACAATTTTATTTGCGTTCAAAAACACAGTCAACACAGGTTTACTTTAGACGCTAAGGCCTCTTTCACTGGACATGTGTAGAATGAGAATATGCATTTAGTTTCATTTCAATTCGCTATTTAAATACTTTCATTTAGGTAAATTCATTAAATTTGTTTTTGGTAATCATTTTGTTTCGTTTATTCGTTTTTGAATTTCTTTTCAAATAGAATTTTGGGCGAATTTAATTTGTTATTTAAAATTTGTTTAAATTATTTACTATTGTAATTCAAATATATCCAAATTTCCTAATAAATTAAAAATGTGTCAGAATTTCAGTTCGGAATGAAATAATCCCCACATGTCTACCTTTCACACCACCACCACTACCTGCAGTAAGAAATGGATGGCCAAGGCTGGACGCAGCCAGATGTGTCCAGGGTCGGAAATCTATCCCTAATAGCAGGTAATCACTCTGTGTGTGGCTACAAACACTGGAGGCCACTGTTGGCCTCTCATTGGTTTTTAGAGGACTGAGTGGCCACTGCTATTTACCACTGGAATCTGGTGGCTGCATGTAAACAGTCATGTTAAAGAAGCCTTAAAAAAAATCAAAAATATAATACAGTATATTGTAGCTTACTAATCATTGGATGTAGTAACTGCATTAGTTTTCTTTTTAGTCTTTAATTCCTTTCTCTTCATCTGATGATCAGCCATTAACACCCCTCCTGTCTTAAGGTGACTGCATTCACTCTTCCACAGTATCTATAGAGGAGCACCAAGGCCACTTTTGGACATCATCATTGTAAATCTATGGAGAGGGTAATGTTGTATAACCTAGTAGATTTAGATGGACTTTACATGTGACTAATAATTTAAAACCTAATTGCAGCTAAAATGTATTATTTAGTTACAGCAGGGGTGGGCAACTGCAACCCCCCCAGCTGTTGGAGAAATACAAGTCCCATCATGCCTCTGGGAGTCATGCTTGTAACTATCAGTTTTGCAATGCCTTGTGTGACATGACGTTCTACAACACCTTTAGGGGCAACAGTTGCCTACCCTGAGTTGCAACAATAGTTTTTTTTCCTTTTGAGATACATTTTTTACATACAGTAAATGAATAAATGCTGACCCCTGTCAGTGGTAAATAGTTTTTCTTAAACCTCTGACTGCCAATTTTGCCAGACAGCTTGGTTAAAGAAAGTTAGAAAAAAAACACTTACTGTCCAAATAACCAGGGCACAAACTATGTTACAGGATGGACTCAGAAAAACAAAGACTGCCGTGTTAATGCTAATGACAGACTGTATCTTTTTTTTTCCCCAAATATAAGTTTTATTATTTTCCAGAAAAAAGGAAGTAAACAAAGAATCAACAGTTCTCATCATCATAGTTGATGTTTACAGGTGGGTACATGATATATTAATAACAGTCACATCGATACTTGTGTTTGGATGTTCACCTTTTGTGATTAGTATTTACTGCAAGGAAGTAAATGAAGGTGAATTTAAATGGATATCTTTTATCACCACATCTTTGTAATCGTAAATCTGATTGAACCGTGCGGTCCCTGAGTTCCACTACATTAGAGGGTAATTTCCAAAACCAAACAGTTGGGAACTTAAAAATTCCCCAGAGAGTGGAAGAAGGGATGAAAAGAAAAAAGGGAGGGGGTAGAGAGAGTCAGGAGGGATGAAAGGGTAGGGAAGGGGGGGTGACATGGGGGTGTAGGCCCGGGCGTATTGGGTGTAGTGTCTTCTGTCATGCTTCACCATCAAGTGGCAAGAATAGCCATTCCTTCCTTGGAGTATATGAATATACTCCAGTGTATCCATGCCTGGTAGTGTTGTTCTTGCTTATTTTGTGCTGTAAGTCCTCCAACCTCCTGATCTCCTCCACTCTGCGTAGCCACAACCCTACAGTCGGAGGCAAACTTTTCTTCCACAAAAGTAGGATGCAAGATTTGGCTGCATTTAATAGGTGCCGTATTATCGACTTTTTGTACTTCCGTGTCAGGATTGTAGTGGCATGTAGTAGAGTGACAGCTGGGTCATCGCTTATCGTGTAATCCGTGAATTTTTGAGTAAGCGCCCGGACCATCGTCCAAAAGTGCTGAAGGAGAGGGCAAGACCAGAAGATATGGAGGAGCATCCCTTTATCTGTTTGGCACCTCCAACATTTATCTGAGGTGGCCAGGAAATATTTGTGTAGCCTGTTAGTGGTATAGTATCATCTGGTCCGGATCTTTTAATTAAGTTCCTGTATCTTTGTGCAAATAGATGTTTTCAGGGAGACTCTAATGATTGTTTGTTTTTGGACACTAGTAAACTGGCGTTGTAGGTCGGTTTCCCATTTTTGTATGAATGTCAGATCAGGTTGTTCTGGGGCGGAGTTGAGTAGGGCATATGTTTTAGATTGTACTTGGGGTAAATCTCCCACGTCCTTGCAATAGTCTTTGAAAGTCATCAGGTCGCGGTTAAATTGTGTCTGGTGGGGAATCGAGTGTAGGAAGTGGTGCAATCGTATTGCTTTCCAGAATGACGATTGGAATTGACCATTATCAGCAATCAGGGCTTGTACAGAGGGCCAATTATTGTCTACTAGTAAATGCGAGGCTCTATCCCTGCCAGTTGATGTGAGTGTCTCATATCCCGCTCATTCCAGACCTGGAGGAAAGACAGGATTACCCAGGATAGGGTAAGGAGGGGAGTTACTAGTGGAGAGGGAGGTTGCGAAAATTGTGGATGCACTTACCTGGAGGGTTGTGCTTATCACAGGGTGTGACCTCAGCATTGGAGGCAGTTGGTCAAAGCACCAAACCGCTCCTTTCAGTGCAGCCTCGGCCTTTGCCTGGTTTAGCTGTGTCCACAGTTTGTTCTTACTGTGCTGATTCCAATCTATTATTCTGCCTAGTTGAACGGCCAAATAGTAATTCTTCAAGTCTGGTAGGGCTAGTCCTCCATAATGTTTGGGTAGAGTTAAATAGTGCCTACGTAGCCTAGGTTTCGAATTTGCCCAGATAAATTTGATAAAGAAGGAGTGCATTTTTTTAAAGTATTGAGGTGGGGTTCTGATTGGTAGGGCTTGAAATAAGTACAAGAATTTCGGACGTATCGACATTTTAAGCAGATTACACCTGCCGAACCAGAAGTGAAGTCCTTTGTTCCAGTCCTCAAGTAGTAACTGGGTCCTAATCAACAGGGGTGGGAAGTTAAGGTTAAAGGAACGTTTTAAGTCATTGGGGATCAGGGCTCCTAGGTATTTAAGGGAGGCATCCGACCATTTAAATCTGAACTGTGATTTTAGCGAGCTCAATCTACTATACTACTATACTACTATATTAATCCCCATTGCTGCCGATTTATCAAAATTTATCTTTAGATTACCAAGATTTCCATATCTATCAAATTCCTTGAGGAGGTTTGGTAATGACACCACAGGATTAGTTAGAGAAAACATGAGGTCATCTGCGTAGGCAGAGATTTTGTATTGGGTTCCTTCTACTGTCACGCCCGATATATCGGGGGTTTGATCGCACAGTGCATAAAAAAGGTTCTAAGGCTAGGGCAAAAAGGAGGGGTGAAAGTGGGCATCCCTGCCTAGTGCCATTCGTTATTGTGAATAAGTCCGAAAGGATTCCATTGGCTTTGACCTGGGCTGTGGGTATGGAGTAGATACTGTTAATTCACTGTAGCATTTTATGTCCTAGGTCAATTTGTTTGAGGACTGATGTCAGAAAAATCCAGTTGATGCGGTCAAATGCCTTCTCAGCGCATGTGCTAAGAAAGGCGCACAGTGTTTTAGTTGTGGTAGCTATATGGATGAGGTTGAGAACTTTGGTGGTGTTATCCCTTGACTCCCGGGCAGGGATAAACCCCACTTGATCTAAGTGAATTAGGTCTGGCATGAACTGGGTTAGTCTATTGGCCAGCACCTTCGTGAATAGTTTAAGGTCTACGCTCACTCAGGAGGGATATTGGCATATAGCTACCACACGCCGCCAGGTCTTTTGGTATGAGGGATATGTGTGCTCTCAGGGTGTCTCTAGGAAGAGGAGCACCATCGCCTAGACCATTAAACATCCTCACCATGTGAGGGCCTAGGAGTGGCAGGAGAGTTTGGTAGTACTATAAGGTAAACCCATCCGGGCCCGGAGCTTTTCCTGGTTTCATCCCTCCCACCGCTGAACTCCTCCATAGTAATGGGGTCTTCCAGTCCTGCCCTTATTTCCGTTGATAGTTGGGGAATCTGGGATGCTAAGAGGTAGTCATTTATTGTTGTTTTATTTTGTTTGCAGGTCTGACTGGATAGGTTATAGAGAGACGTGTAATAATCCCTGAATTCTGTCGCTATCTGAGTTGATGTGGTCTTCTTTTGTCCTGATGAATCTATGATTTAGGGAATATATGCGTTAAGTCGTGGTTCCTAACTGCTTTGGCAAGTAGTTTCCCACACTTATTTCCCGACTCATAGGATAGTTTTCAGCAAATTTGCTTTGGCTTTATAATGTAACAAATCTACTGTTTGTTTTCTGAGGGACATCAGTTCTGCTTCCAGAGAGGCGACTGGTGTTGTTTTGTGTTTTAATTCTAAGTTGTGTATCTTATGAAGAAGTTCAATCAGTAAGTGTTCTCTTTCTCTTTTTATATGCTCGCCGTGTTTAACCACTTTCAGACCGGACCAATTTGCTGGTCAAAGACCAGACCACTTTTTGCGATTCGGCACTGCGTCGCTTTAACTGACAATTGCGCGGTCGTGCGACGTGGCTCCCAAACAAAATTAACGTCCTTTTTTTCCCACAAATAGAGCTTTCTTTTGGTGGTATTTGATCACCCCTGCGGTTTTTATTTTTTGCGCTATAAACAAAAATAGAGCGATAATTTTGAAAAAAACGCATTATTTTTTACTTTTTGTAATAATAAATATCCCCCAAAAATATATAAAAAAATTTTTTTTTCCCTCAGTTTAGGCCGATACGTATTCTTCTACATATTTTTGGTAAAAAAAATCACAATAAGCGATTATTGATTGGTTTGCGCAAAAGTTATAGCGTTTACAAAATAGGGATAGTTTTATAGCATTTTTATTAATAATTTTTTATTATTTTTTTTTTTTACTAGTAATGGCGGCGATCTGCGATTTTTATTGTGACTGCGACATTGTGGGGGACCCATTGGACATTTTTGACACATTTTTGGGACCATTGTCATTTATACAGTAATCACTGCTATATAAATGCAGTGATTCCTGTGTAAATGACACTGGCAGTGAAAGGGTTAACCAGTGGGTGGCAGTGTAGGGGTTAAGTGTTCCTAGGGGTGTGTTACTAACTGTGGGGGGGTTGGGCTTTCATTTAGTGTACACTGATCTCTGCTCCAATCACATGGAGCAGAGATCAGCGTCACTAGTTGCTAGGCAGAATGGAAAAATGTTGTTTATACAGCATTTCCTCCATTCGGCCGCTCCGTGAGACGATCGCGGGGATGCCCGCGGCCGGACTCACGGGGGTCCTGACCAGCGCGGGAGCGCGCCGCCGGCGGAACGCTCCCGATGGCACGGCGGCAACGAATATTGGACATACATGTACGCCAATATGCCTGCCCGTGCCATTCTGTCGACGTACATCGTCGTGCGCTGGTCGGGAAGTGGTTAATGAACACTCCTCTTATAACACTTTTGTGGGCCTCCCATAAAATACCAAGGTCACAGTCTGCAGTATCATTGGTTTAAAAGTAATGCTGAAGCTCGGCCTTGATGTCCATCATGACTACTGGTGTCTGTAGCAGACTTTCGTTTAGTCTTCAATATTTAGATGATGACAAACAATAGCTCGTGGTGATGGGAGCATGATCCGACCATGTGATCTTGCCTATATCAACTTTCTAGCTGACTATGGGGGATAAAGTAGTAGTCTATTCTCGAGTACACTTTGTATGGAGATGAGTAAAAGGTGTAATCTCGTTTCCCGGAGTGGTGCAGCCTCCATATGTCTATCAGTTGGGTGTCGTGTAGGTCCCGGTTTATGAGTGCCTGTAAATAGAGAGGAGGTGCTCGAATAGGTGGCAACCGTAGGGGCCAGAGGTACGTTAATGCCCCCCCAGAATCAGCTGACTGTAAATTCTGTGAGTACGTTTAATGTACAGTGGAGGAAGGCATCTTGTTGGTCATTAGGGGCATATACAGTGGCTAGGGTCGTGCCCCTTAATAATCCCTTAATGAAAACATAGTGACCCTCAGGGTCTACCAAGGTCTCGCTGCATGTCCATGGTACCGCCCCTAATATCAGTATAGGGACTCCCTTGGATTTGGCAGTTGCATTAATAGCATGGTATGCATGTGGGAAATAACGTTTTTTGAGGTAGATGAGATTTTCTGACCTGAAGTGTGTCTCCTGAGTGAATGCTACATCAATGTGGGCTCTTTTAAGGTAATTTAACAGTATACGGCGCTTTTCGGGTACGTTAAGGCCCTTTGCATTTAGTGAATAGATATTAATGGAGTCCATTGCCACCCGGGTTTAAGGGGGGTCAGGGAAGGAGAACGGGGTGGGGGAGGAAGGGAAATGGGGGAATAAAGCGGGGTTAGAGTGGGTAGATAAGGGTGAAAGTTCAGAAGAGAGAGAAGTAGTGGAAGAAAATATATGAACCGTCAAAAATGACGGGTAATGGACAGTTGAAACCTTCTGTCTGTAAGATAAGTGCAAACAAATCAATTTGCAAGAAAGCACGTCCTAGTTCTTACCAGGAAAAATGCTTCGTCCTTCTGGGGAAGAGGTGAGAGTAGACCGAGAGAGGTTCTCCCGGTCAGCCCAGTCCTCGCAGCTTGATGACATAGTCTAACATCTACCCTAAACATATATGTATATAACAGTAAGTAAATAAAGAGCGAGAACAAGAAAGGCCGGGTATCTCATCGGGAGTATGACAACTTAATATACTATACATGCCCCAACTGAAGTCTGCCAGCCTTAGAACGGGAGAAAAACAAAGAAGAGGGGGAAATGAGGAGGCAGCGATGTTACCATCTACCCAATTTATTTCAATTTAATTTCCGGGTCCTCAGCCCTGAGTGCTCATGGTCTGCATCATGTCCCCCATTAGTCATTGTGGTCAGGGCAGGAGAGGAGATGGTTTATCTGGGTCTTAGCCTTGTGAGGTCTGGTGTTATGTGTCCAGGGTCCCACGAGGCCACAGCCCTTATAAGTCTGTTTGGTTTTGTATCTAGTCAGCCCCCTGTGGTGATAAAACTGAAGGTCACTTCTCCCCCCTCCGGGTCACATCAACCAGTCTTGTGTCATTTTTTAATTTGGCCATAGTTACACTTAAAGGAGTTCTAAAGTCAGAAAGTTTTTTTTTATTCTAATTCATTCTATGCTTTAACCACTTGTCCCCCGCCATATAGCAAAATGACAGCGACAAAGTGGTTTAAAAATCCTGACCGGGCGTCATATGACGTCCTCAGGATATTGAGCCGCTGCGTGCCCCTGGGGATGCACATGGCGGCGATCGTTGTTGCAGGGTGTCAGTGTGACACCCCGTAACTATGATCATGGTAAAGAGTCTCCGACGGAGACTCTTTACCATGTGATCAGCCGTGTCCAATCACGGCTGATCACAGTGTAAATAGGAAGAGCCGTTGATCGGCTTTTCCTCACTCACGTCTGTCAAACACGAGTAGAGGAGAGCCTATCGGCTGCTCCTCTGACAGGGGGGGACTGTACTGATTGATTATCAGCTCAGCCCCCCTGAGGGTACCCACACTGGACCACCAGGGACGCCACCAGACCACCAGGGATGCCCAGCACCAGGTATGCCAACCTAGACCACCAGGGATGCCAGTCAGTGCCGACAATGGATGCCAATCAGTGCTCACAATGGATGCCAATCAGTGCCCACAATGGCCATCACTGATTGGCATGCATTATTGTTTGGCACTGATTGGCATCCATTAGTACAATACAATGCCGTCTATCAGGGCCCATCGGTGCCACCTATCAGTGCCCATCCATGCCACCTATCAGTGCCCATCCATGCCGTCTATCAGTGCCCATCCATGCTCATCCGTGCCGCCTATACATGCCCATCCATGCTGCCTATCCATGCCCATCCATGCCGCCTATCCATGCCAATCCATGCCACTTATTAGTGCCAATTTGTGCCACCTATCAGTGCCCATCAGTGCTGCCTAGCAGTGCCACATATCAGTGCCCATCAATGCCACTTCATTGGTGCCACCTCATCGGTGCTCATCATTGCCGCCTTATCAGTGCCGCCTTATCAGTGCCTGTCAGTGCAGCCCCATCAGTGCCTATCAGTGAAGGAGAAAACTTGCTTATTTACAAAGTTTTAAAACTGAAACAAAAAGAAATGTTTTTTTTCAAAATTTTCGGTCTTTTTTATTTGTTTAGCAAAAAAATAAAAACCGTAGAGGTGATCAAAGACCACCAAAAGAAAGCTCTATTTGTGGGAACAAAATGATAAAAATTTAGTTTGGGTACAGTGTAGCATGACCGCGCAATTGTCATTCAAAGTGCGACATCGCTGAAAGCTCAAAATTGGTCTGGGCGGGAAGGTGTTTAACTACTTCCCACCCGGCCAATATACATATACGGCCGGATGGGAGCTCTCTACTTCTGAGTGGACGTTCCTGAATGTCCATCAGAAGTAGGGGGATCGCGCGCGCACGTGCCAGCGCAGTGGCGCGATCCCCATGCGCCCGTGTCACCCGGATATGGCGCATCTAGGATCGGCAGGAGGGCTCTGTGATTGGCCCTCCTGATCACATGACGCCCGTGTACAATCACGGCCGTCATGTGATGTAAACAAACAGCCGGTTGCTAGGCAATCGGCTCCTCCTCTCCTCACACGGAAGTCATCGCTGAGGAGAGGAGAGCAGATCGCTGCAGCCGGCTGATGATCAGTGAGTATGAGCTGTTTTTTACAGCTTTTTACTCACTGATCACCAGTCTAGTGTAAAACACACAACACAGTATAAACACAATGTCCCCAAAACACACATGTCCCCAAATATTAAAAACACATGTCCCTAATAATAAAAACATGACCCCCACATATGTCCCACTAAAATCACATGTCCCAATGATTATCTGTACACATATGTCCGTGATCACCTGCACACATATGTACATGATCATTTGTGTACATATGTCCGTGATCACACAAACCAATTATTATACACTTAACCAAATTTTTTTTTACCAAAAACATGTAGCAGAATACATTTTGGCTTAAATTTATGACAAAATTTCGATGTTATTGGATTTCTTTTAAAATATAAAGAAGAAAATATTGTTTTTTTTTTCCAAATTTCCGCTCTTTTTTCGCTTATATCACAAAAAATAAATAACAGAGTCGTTAATAAATAACACCAAAATAAAGCTCTATTTGTGCAAACAAAATGATAACAATTTAATTTGGGCACAGCGTAGCATGACCGCGCAATTGTCATTGAAATTGCGAGAACGCTGAAATCTGAAAATTGGACTGGGAAGGAAGGGGGCGAAAGTGCCCTGTATTGTAGTGGTTAAGTGCCTGGTATTGAAGTGGTTAAGATAAAAAGCCCTCTGTGTGTAGCAGCCCCCCTCAGCCCCCTAACACTTACCTGAGCCCCCTCTG
Source organism: Lithobates pipiens (assembly GCF_037356315.1). NCBI lineage: Eukaryota > Metazoa > Chordata > Amphibia > Anura > Ranidae > Lithobates > Lithobates pipiens. Next base: position 3,800,555 of record NW_027507718.1, read on the forward strand.
TCCAGCGATGTCCACAAGTCACTCCAGGACTCTCCCTTCTGATTGGCTGAGACACATCAGTGCTGCCATTGGATCCTGCTGCTATCAATTAAAGTCAGTTAGCCAATCAGCAAAGAGAGGGGACAGGGCTGAATGGCAGCTCCATGTCTGAATGAAAACAGAGCTGCAGCTTGGCTCGGGTGCCCCCATAGCAAACTGATTGCTGTGGGGGCACTCGACAAGAGGGAGGGGCCGGGAGAGCCAAAGAGGGACCCGAGAAGAGGAGGATCTGAGCTGCTCTTTGCAAAACCCCTGCACAGAGGTGGTAAGTATGGACATGTTTGTTATTAAAAAAAAAACAACCCAAACAAAACTGCATTTCAGTTTTTAGTAGATGCTAGAGAGTTAAACCCTATTACGGTTTCTTACATTTCTTTGTGCCAGTGGTGTCCCATTCTCCCTGTTGTATTTTTAAGTCAGAAATAATCCATCTATTTAACTGTTTCCCAAAACAGTAAATAATTATCACATTAGTTCTCCTACCCAAACTGTCAAAAACCTTCAAATGGCCGGTGGCATAACTGATCACATGTGCAGCACCATGGCAACCATAGGCTAAAATTAGCCATACACTGACCGAAATCTTGCCAGTTCTGCAGAGCCGACTGAATTTTTTATTTTTTTGGGAGAAATTTTATTAAATTTATACAATCAAACATTCAATCGTTAAACAAAAAGTCAAGATGAATCATGTAAACATTGTAAAACGACCTTGACAAGAAGGTATAACATGCAAATTATATTTCATGCATAAGATCAATATGCTTTAGCCATAAAGTGAGTGGTTGGGATCAAAATACAGTGTGCAAGACATTATATACAGGTATCTCGCTGCAGCAGAACCGATATAGAATTTGTTGATCCCGAATCCATGGTGTTATCTGAAGATTTGTACGGGCATTTAATATAGGTGTGCATAGTTAAAAAGGCACAATAAGATAGCAATATATGGGCTTAAAAGCCAACTGAATTTTTATCAGCCTTCCAAATTTCCATCAGTGTATGGAATTCCCTGCTTGACAGAAGTCAATTGATTGAAGGGGACATGTTGAAATATTCTTCTCAATCAGTGGCTGCAGCCAATGAGTTGAAGGCACTGCTCAGTGTATTCTGACAGCTGTGGGTGCTGCTGTCAGAATACAATGTTCCGGCAGAAAAGACTCCACCATCCAATTCATCTGTGCAGATGGAACAGCCAACCTGCTGGCTGAACAAAATAAAAAGAACAGCAACAGTGTATAGCCAGCTTAAGATTGCAGCTTCCTTGGCTGTAAAGTATAGGAGGGTTTTATTCCACTTTAAGGGTCCTTTCACACGGGGCGGATCAGTTCTGATCCGCCCCGTGGATGTCCGTTTGCTCAGCAGGGATCACTCCGCCGATCCCCGCTGAGCAGGGAGATGACAGGTCTGTCTCCGCACACTGTGCAGGGACGGACCTGTCACAGCGCCGCTCTCCCCTATGGGAGATCGGATGACGACGGACCGCAGTGCCCGTCGTCATCCGATCCGATCCGCAGACGGATGGAAAAATAGCTTTTTCCTCCGTCACACTTTTTCGGATCGGAGCGGGTCGGATGTCAGCGGACATGTCACCGCTGACATCCGACGCTCCATAGACCTCTATGGAGCACCCGTTCAGGTCCGCCTGAAAAACTGACAGGCGGGCCTGAACGGGACGTTAGTGTGAAAGGGGCCTAAATGTGTTTTAGAAAATGGAGAATGCAATAGAAGGTGCTGGAAAATGCAATCTGTAACCAACAGGAACAGTAATTATGACAAGAACATTCTACTAGTGGAATATCTAACATATCCAAAAATATATGGGAATCCAATGGTTGTCTTTGTCCACATCTAAGTAAAATATTCACTTTGAGTGAAATAACTCTTTAATTTTATACTATCAGATTTACCTTATTAGTGCAATCTTCAGTGCCTGTTTCTCAAGTTACTGCAGCAAAGTGAAATTATGTTTCTGTGGGTTACTGTACTTGTACAAAGTCACTGCCATTTGCACAAATATAACTTCTGTATACAAACATTTGATGCTAGTAAAAAATAAGTTAGCTGAGGTTTAAGCACACCACTCACCCATTTGTTAAAGTCCATATTTTAATTTGCACTTGGTTATTCAGGGCTAATTGAGTATTATACATTTGCAAAGTAAATGTAAATAGCTTTCAAAATGTTTATCTTGTGGTTAAAGCTTAACTCCAGTCTTATTTTAAGTATTGTACCGCTATACAGGTTCCTCTCCGGTACTGAAAATGTTGGTCTGATTTTATTGCACACTGTAACCTCACAGTGTGCATTAGAAGCAAGTCTGGTAGATCCCACCTAATTTTCCTGGCTAGGGGATATCCAGCATCATCTAACATTTTCCTCCCCAGCCTGAGTGTCCCTTGCCCTCCTCTTTCATTATTATTATAAAGGATTTATACATTGCCAACAGTTTGCACAGCACTTTATAACTTTATAATATAAATAGAGACAGCCCAGTTACAATAGAATTAAAGACAATAAGGTTAAGGTGACCCTGCTCATGATAACTTACAACCTAAAAGGGGGGGGGGGGCGGGAGTGGTACAAAAGGTAATACATGTATGGAGAGGAGTTTCTGAATAAATAAAAGCCTAGTTGTTACGGAGAGGTAGGATACATTTCCCTGAAGAGATGATTTTTCAGGGATTATCTAAAGGTGAGCAGAATAGGAGATAGCCAGACAGATTGGGATAGAGCTTTACAGAGGATCGGAGAGAGACTCTGGAGAAGTTCTAGAGGTGAGCTAGAGAGCAGGAGATATTGGGAGGAGAAGAGAGGACAGTTTGTAGCTTAATAAAATATTACTTAACCCTCCTGGCAGTATTCCCGAGTCTGGCTCGGGGTGGAGATTTTGTACCAAAAGCGGTAACTCCCGAGCCAGACTCGGGACCGCATCGCTGAATGCAGGGAGAGGTTTACTTACCTTGTCCCCTGGATCCAGCGATGTCCCCCCGCTGTACGAGCGAGCCGTGTCTTGCTCGATCTATCACGGAGCCGAACTCCATTCCCTGCGAGCGTTGCGAAGCACGGGGATGGAGAACGGTGCCAAATTCAAAAAGTAAAACACACAGTATACATACAGTATAATGTAATCTTACAGATTACATTGCTGTATGTAATAATTTCACATCCCCTTTGTCCCTAGTGTTCTGTCCATTGCCCTGCATGCAGTTTTATCTTATAAAAACTGTTCTTTATGCCTGGAAACTGGAGATTGTCCATAGCAACCAAAACTGTCCCTTTACATCAAAAATGGTTTTAGACCAGCTAGAAAACAGCGATAATAAATTAGAATCACTCGCAGAATTAAGCGATAGCGATTTGTGGGGAGATCTGTCATCAAATATTGAAAAGTAATGACAGTGACAATTCTGCAACTGAGCAAATTTCAGTGTTTTTGATTTGATTACATTATTGAATAATTTTTATTATTGTTATATTATTATTTGGTATAATTTATAGTTATTTATTATATTATAATTTATGATTTCATTTTTCAAACTTTATCATACCCGGGATGTCTGCTAGACTCTGGTTTGGACAAATTTAAGTAAGTTATTCCTAAGAATTACAGGACTACAATATAAAACGCCAAATTTTCATGCAAAATAATTGTACCGCTTTCAGCACCTAAAATCTGAAATAATCATACTGCTAGGGAGGTTAATCCCCATACACAGGGGCCGAATGTCGCATGGCATTGGCCAGTTCAATAGAAACCAGCCAACATTTGGCTTGTGTGTACTGCAGTTGGTCCAACGAACGGCTGTTCGGGGGGCATGACAGTAAAAGGTCTGCCGACCGCCTCCCTTTCAGCGCTCTCAGCCATTGACCGGGGTGTTCTGCAGGGGGCCACCCCCCTTTTACAATACAATAGCACAGCAGGGGAGATCGCTGTACCAACATCAGATTGTTAGTACAATGGCTCTAACCTGAGCTGTCAGTTTTTTTTTGTTCAGCTCACTGGGGTGAACGAAAAAAATAGTAGTGTGTACTAGACTTATATCTCAACCTTCTTAACCTTATGCTAATGCAAATACTAACTTAACTCTTAACCTAATGTCTAACACTAATTTGTGCCCCTAGAGGTATCTGACGCATAAGAACCACACCGTTCGCCTCTCTGTAGATCTCATTTAGAAAGTGGCTTAATCAAAGACTACTGCAAATGTAAACTGGAAATATCCCTGGCAACTGCCATCACCACCACTTCTGGGGCAAACAATTGTATATTTACTGAAAGCATAGGCTCTGTAGAATGAAATGTTGGAAGCTGGAACTTTTTATGTAGCAAATTATTTGTTCAACTGTTTATCAAATGCATAGTTTCAGGAAAAATACATTGCTCCTGTTTTTGGTAAAAATAATAAAAGATGGGGTTATCTTAAGTAAATAGATAGGACACATGTCAAGCCTCAAATTAATGCATTCCCATAAATAAGCAAAAAACTACAGTACCCAAATTGACCATAGGCGAAATGCTAAAAGCCCCTAAAGATTATCAATTTAAAGTTACCTATGAATTATTGCCCTCGAATTATAGCCCTCATTCTGATGTTCATGTGACTTCACATGTGTGCTGCAGTTGCTGTTTACATACAGGTGTTAAACCTATGCTCACATTTGCATGTGGGTGCTTTTCATTGTTTTTAAATGATTTTTTATTTTTTTTTTATTATTATTCCTTTACACACTTTTTCATTTAATTTTATTGCTATCACAAGGGGGCTATCAACCCCCTATGTTATAGCATGAGCAGACAGTTTCTTTCCATGGTCTATTTGACTTGAAAAACTACTTCCCCAGCCTCAGTAACCACAGAATTAATAATCTGAAACTGGTACTGGTGAAATGCTTGTTGCTTCTCGGTTTATAAAACTCAGAGGAGATTGGGGAACAGATGTTCCCTGAGCCCCTCTTGCTCTTCATCTTGGCACAGTTTACCGTGGTCCGGGGCTGAAAAAATAGGAGAGCCTGGGAACCACTGTTTGTGTTTTCAGAGGGTAACAGCTGTGGAGCCACCCAGATAACTTTCATTGAAAAGTGGATTACCATTGTGTTCTATCAGATTACCACTACCCCTCAGATTATGCAACGAAAGTGACATACCGATGAAAAAAAATGAACTGCGCATGCACGATGCATTCCATGGTGAGATGCATTTATGATCTGACGGGTAGCAGTATTCTGATAGAGCACCCATGTGGACATCTTACTACACCCAGCTACATCTTGAATTTTAGAAATAATGTGAGCATATATATTTAAATATAGTATATTGACATCTGCAAAGCTGTTTGGATGTTTAATTTTGAAAGGCTAAATGTTTAGCTTTTAGTAGTGTGGAATGAACCAACATGGCCTTCGCCACCTTCATTCTGCTGGTGTCCAGCTTCTTTCAGAATTTAACATCAAAACAGCATCACGAATGTCAATATACTATATTTAGTTATACACTTACTGTATTGCTAAAATTACTCTGAAATTCAAGACGTACCTGGGTGTAGTAAGATGTCCACATGGATGTTCTATCAGATTACAGCTACCCGTCAGATCATGAGGGGTTGGAACGCATATCGCATCGCAAACTAGCACATTATTTGAAACTCACTTTAAAACGAAGCCCTCCAATAGCGCTCTGTCAGCGATGACAGGGCTTCCATCTTCAACCGGTCTTCCCTCCGGGTTTGCAGGCTCTGATCCTTTGAATGGCTGAGCCACGATGACGTCACCCACGCTCATGCATGCAGTAGTCACTGTTTACAGCATAGGACTCTGAATGAGCAGCACGGGTATGCCGTCTCTTCCGAGCGCATGCATAGGTGAAGTTACTAGTGGCTACACAAGTAAATATCTCCTAAATGGTGCACATTAATGAACATTAATAGACGGCCTTTACTACCACAGGCTGGCAGGGGTGAGCTGAACTACATAGAGAAACTGAATGTAAAACTGAGAAGCTTTTTCTGTAAACGGTGAACTACAGTGGCTGCGGCTATAAATATAAGTGAGGACTTATATTAAAGGTTATTTACAGCTTATTTAAACATAGGTAAATATTTAAATATCCACAGCCTAGCCAGAATTTTACTTTAAAGCCTAGGGGAGCAAGATGCCCATGTGGTACTTGGATACATTTCTCTTCTTTATAAAAGAATGAAGGATTGAGACTTGCATGGAGATTTTCTAATTGTAAACAGTTATTACATTTGTGAAATTTCTTACCGTTTAAGAGATATGTCTGATTGAATTTTCAGGAAGTCAGCTCTGTGATTCAAAAAATGCATCATCTTTTCTGGCAGGGAGGATCTCTTAGAACAGTGCTTGCCTCATATCCTCTTCTCTCTCTCTAACTGTAATCAGCCTACATTTCCCATGAATCGTTGGGATGGGAGTGAATGTGGGAGGTACACTAGGCATGTACATGTAAATGTGAACTCATCCACTTCAACATAATTCACACCCCTCATTCTGTAGCCAGCAAGCCATACATAACACACAGTACAATAGGTTACAGCCTTATAAATGCATGTTAATATAATATTAATTTAATACATTTAATGAATGCATTTAAATTAAATTAATACATTTAATGCATTTAATATAAAAATGCAAACCAGTGCAGCTTATCAGTATCCACCAGTGCCGAATGTTAGGGACCACAATTTCAGGGACCACCAGTGCCGAATGTCAGAGACCACTAGTGCAGTATGTCAGGGACCACGAGTGCCGCTTGTCAAGTACCACCATGTCAGGGACCATGAGTGCCACTTGTTAGGGACTACCATGTCAAGGATCACCAGTCAGGGACCACCAGTGCTGTTTGTCAGGGACCACCAGTACCAAATGTCAGGGTACACCATGTCAGGGAGCACCAGTGCCACTTGTCAGGGACCCCCATGTCAGGGACTACAAGTGCCGCTTGTCAGGGACCACCATGTCAGGGACCACCAGTACCACTTGTCAGGGACCTCTATGTCAGGGGACCACCATGTCAGGGACCACCAGTGCTGCTTGTCAGGGACCACCAGTGCTGCTTGTCAGGGACAACCATGTCAGGGGCCACCTGTGCTGCTTGTCAGGGACCACCATGTCAGGGACCACCAGTGCTGCTTGTCAGGGACCACCAGTGTAAATCCGGGACTATTATCAGAAATCACTTGTATGACATAGTGGGGATCTCCCGTGGTGTCAGGTGTTGTATGCAAGAACACTGATCGCTGATGCCTCACCCCCCACCGTTATTCTAATTTACAGCACACTGTTCCTATAATGGGGGGGGGGGGGGGTGGGAGATCAGCGATCGGTGTTCTCATATAACAAAACCTGACACAGTGGGAGATCCCAGCTGTGTCATACAATTAATTACTGATGATAATCCTCCTCCATGGACGGCCCAGACCGGGGGCTGTGAGACTCCCTCCACCCACAATCTGTCTGCTTCCTTCCTGCTTGCTTTCAGAGGACTACACCTGGGCATGTCAGACCGCTGGCTGAGCTTAGGAGAGGGGTAGAAGCCAGCAGTCTTACAAACAGAATGTCATCAGGCAATAACGGTTTTTCAGCAAGTTCAGCAGACTATTACAGAGGAACTACAGAGCTCAGAAAAACATGGATGGCAAAGTTGGTGAAGGTAGGAGATCAGCAACAGGGACATGGAAAAAGATTTTTGGCCGGAGTTCTACTTTAAAGAAAATGATTAAATAGGCGAATATCCCCATTTGTGGCCAGCATAACCTCTGCTTATGCATTTTTTATCATATGCTTGGTTTAAATTGCCCAGTTTTGTGACAGGTTTATGTTATTATTTATTAGGGCTAATTAATATTTTACATTAGAGATAATGAATAACAGGGCTGTATGCTAATTTTTTTGATTGAGTGACAAATTTATTGATTAAATTAATTGATTTAGCATAATAATTGATGTTTTAGTTTGATAAACAGTTCATTTCTATTTGGTTAATTCATTTCAAAGGATTTCTGTTTTGTTAATTTATTTGATTTGCAAGGTTGCAGATATTTTTAACAAATGAGCAATTTGTTGCTCATTTGTTAAAAAACAACTTACCGGTAATAATAATTTCATAGCTTATATAAAATGTACACCCCCACAGAATTAATTGCTGTGTTTGGAAAAAAAACCTGATTCAAATATCCCAAATATTAACCTTAATCTGTGGTCACATGGCATGCTGGGTCCTGAGGCTTATGTCTTCCACTCTGCTGAGGCATAGGCTCCTTTCTAATGTGTGCAGGTCACTGCCTGCCTATGGACACTTTCTGTAGACACATGGAGGTTGATTTATTATAATTGGAGAGAGCAAAATCTGGAGCAGCTCTGCATAGAAACCAATCAGCTTCCAGGTTTCATTGTCAAAGCCTAATTAAACAAGCTGAAGTTAGAAGCTGATTGGCTGCCATGCACAGCTGCACCAGTTTTTGCATGCTCCAGTTTTAGTAAATCACCCCCTTGGTTGTCTAGTGGCAAGGTTCTCCCAGGATCCAGAATACTACAACAATATGATGATGTCACAAAGAGGCAACTGTTTGGTGTGGCCACAGACTGTAGTGTTGCCAAGTTTAGATATGCTTTTCTGGGAACAGCACAGAAGATGGACTTAGGTTAGTAAAAAAAAAAAAGCTAAACTATTCATTAAAAAACTTTTAAATTATGAAATGGTTAGTGGGGCAATAACCAGGTCCCAAGATTAGGAAAATCCTTATAAACCATCTCACTAAAAATGAAACTCCTGTTGCAGGGGATGTCTGTAATATGATGAAAAATGGAGGTAAAAACTGTGATCCAATAACTAAAAATGGAAATTACATCTCTGGGGGTTCTGTGTACTGTATAGTCACTTTGTGCATTCAGTCTACATATAGCGCATTCTACAAGATTTCACTTCACTGAACCATTTATCTTAAGCTTACCAAGCCATGCACCCATATTGCCTTACTGTACTGCTGGAGTCTTTCCTAATGGGATTGGGCTTCCTGGTATGAGAAAACTTGTAATTTTGTCCTCCATATGACAGTGCTCTGGCATGATTGGCCAATCATTTTGCTCCAACACTGTCATGGGGGGGGGGGGGGGCTGTGACATCTTCCCCTGCCTAAGCTCCATTACCAAAGCTTATGAAGGGATACTGCAAAGGGGAGGTGGTTAGGAAGCATGGCCCGATGAATATGAAGCATGGTAAGGCGGGCTGTCTGAAAATGTTGTTACTTTGCACTGATTTGACAAAGTGACAGTGGGGGGAATTTATCAAAACTGGAGCAGTTATGCCCCATACACACGAGAGGGATTAAGTCTGACAGACCTCCAAAGGAGTTCCGCCGGAGTTTCGACGGAGTTCCGACGGAGTTCTGGCGGACTTTTCGACCGAACGGACTTGACCACACACCATCACACCAAACTCCGACGGAGTCGAACGTGATGACGTACGACTGGATTCGACGTAGGAAGTTCATAGACAGTAGCCAATAGCTGCCCTAGCGTCGGTTTTAGTCCGTCGGAGTAGCACACACACGAGCGAATTTTTCGAAGGGGACCGGGTCCGGCGGAGTTCCGTCGGGAAAATTTGAAGCACGCTTCATTTCTAAAGTCCGTCAGACTTTTGCGAAGCTAAAGTCCGTTGCAGCCCACACACGATCGGATAGTCTGACGGACTCAGTCCGTCGGAGTTTGGATGTCGAAAAGTCCGCTCGTGTGTACGGGGCTTTAGAATCTGGAATAGTTGTGCATGGCAACCAATCAGCTTCATTCTTTCATTTTCAAAGCTTAACTGAACAAGCTGAAGATAGAAGCTGATTAGTTACCATGCACAGCTACTACAAATTCTAGCTGCTCCAATTTTGATAAATTTCTCCAAGTATCTCTTTAATTTTATTGGTAGTTTTTTCATAAATCACAGTGACAGACATTTAAACCACTTGACCTCTAGAAGATTGATCCCCATCATGACCAGGCCATTTTTTGCTTATTGGCACTGCGTTACTTTAAGTGACGATTGAGCAGTCGTGCAACACTGTACCCAAATAAAATTCATGTCCTTTTCTTTTTCTTTTTTTTGTTGTCTGCTATAAAACATATCCAATAAAAAACTAAGAAAATTCTAATTTCTTGATCAATTTAGGCCAATATGTATTCAGCTACATATTTTTGGTAAACAAAATCCCAATAACATAGTTGCATAGTTACACAGTTAGTCAGGTTGAAAAAAGACACAAGTCCATCCAGTTCACCCAAAAAAAAAAAAAAAAATACAATCCCATATACACAATCCTATACCCACAGTTGAACCAGAGGAAGGCGAAAAAACCCCAGCATGATCCAATTTGCTATAGCAAGGGAAAACATTCCTTCCTGATACCCTGAGACAATCAGATTTTCCCCGGATCAACTTTACTTATAAATGTTAGTACCCAATTATATTATGTACTTTTAGGAAATAATTGAGGCCTTTTTTAAAGAAATCTACTGAGCTTGCCAGAACCACCTCTTGAGGGAGTCTGTTCCACATTTTCACAGCTTTTACTGTGACGAAACCTTTCCATATTTGGAGATGAAATCCTTTTTCCTCTACATGTAAAGAGTGCCCCCTTGTCCTCTGTGATGACCTTTAAGTGAATAACTCAACACCAAGTTCACTATATGGACTCAGTATGTACTTATACATGTTGATCATATCCCCCCCCCCCCCCTTAATCTCCTCTTCTCAAGAAGGAATAGATTCAATTCCTCTAATCTAATCTTTGAGCTCCTCCATAAGCATATATTGATTGGTTTGCACAAAAGTTATAGCATCTACAAACTATGGAATGTATACTGGAATTTGTATTTTTAATATTAATTTTTTTTTACTAGTGATGGCGGCAATCAGCAACTTATAGTGGGACTGCAAAATTATGGCAGACCTTGAGACACTAACTGACACTTTTTGGGAACCGTTGACACTAATACAGGGATCAGTGCTAAAAATATGCACTATCACTGTACTAATGACACTGGCTGGGAAGGTGTTAAACAAATATGTGCCTAGCCAGTTTTTTGATGCTTTGTGGGAGGTGCTTTTACTAGGGGAAGTAATTGATTTTATTCCCTGCTTTGTGGGGAAAGAAAGTCAAATACTTTCCCGCTGACAGGACAGAGCCTTGCCTGTTTACATAAGCAGAGCCCTGTCCTGTGTAAATTCATGATGATTGTCAGGTTCTGGCAGTGATCTATTGGCTGTATCCCAGTGATCGTCATTTGCTGTGTTTAACCACAGCATGGCCGGGTCATCAGCAGCGTGCATGTGCACCCCTACTCGGAAGTGTCAGATCACATACTAAATGCGTGAGCTGGCACAGCTGAGTCCCTTGCCACTCTATATCTAGGTTATATGGTCAGCAATCAGTTAATAACAATTACAAAATTACCTACTGTATGCAGAAAATACAGTATACATGTTGTATCTTTTTTAGCAAAAGTACAATTTTCCCTTAAAGGCTAAGCTCCCCTAGGTACCAATATAGCATGAATGTAATTAATTTGCAAAAATAAAACAGATTTTCAATAATTCTCTCTCAATATATAATACATTTACTAACATATCCCCATACACTCAAAAATAATAATAAAAAAGAAGAAAAAAAAAAAAAAAAAGGAAACCCCCCCCCCCTCTCTTCTTAACATCTTTCCCTCCTTCCCCCCCTCCCTATCTATCCCCCCTCCCTCTAATATCCCAATTCCCCCCTCCTATCCTCTCTCTCCCCTCCCCCTCCCCCACCCCACATTATAAGTATTCCCTTATTCCACTAGAGGACCTAAACTCTTCCCATTGTTTCCATACAATTGGTAGTTGATTATTTATATATCCTTCTACTCTTATTTGTTTTTCCATAAAGCATATTTCGTTCATTTCACATATCCATTCTCCTATTGTTGGACTCATAGTTTCTTTCCATTTACGTGCTATTATTGTTCTAGCTGCTGTTGTCATATGTTGTATTATCCCCTGTTTCATATTGTGTACTGTATCTGACGTAAGAGAAAATAATGCTATCTTCACGTCTGGAGTCAGTCTTTTTCCAGTCACTTTTTGATATATCTCAAAAATCCTTAACCAGAAATTTTTTACTTTCTTACAACTATACCAAATATGCTCCATTGTCCCTTTTTCTATCCCACATCTCCAGCATTTATCTGTGTTGCCTTTATTAATTATTTTTAGTGCCACTGGACTCCAATACCATCTCATTGTTACTTTATAGTTTCGTTCTTGATGTTTTAATGCCGTTGTGGTTTTGTGTATTATTCCTAATATTTTTTTCCATTCTTCTTCTACAATTATCTCTCCTAACTCTTCTTCCCACTTTTTTATTCCTATTAAGTCTCTAATATCTCCTGTGGGTAACAGTGATTCGTATATTTTAGATAGTTTATTTTTATGGTTCTGCTCCTTTAATATTATCTGCTCAAATTTAGTTAATGGTCTATTTATTAGGTTTATATTGGTTTCAATAAATGTTTCTAGTTGGTGATATTGCAACCAGTGTTTTTTTATTTCTAATCCAAGATCGCTTAAACTAGGCATATTACCATCCACCAGGATCTGGATCAGTCTTATATTCTCCATCTTATTCCATTTCAAATAGCTAACACTTTCCATTGCTGGCTTAAATTCTGGGTTAGATATCAATGGGGACAAGGGTCCAGTCCTGGAGGATAGCTTTCCTTTTTTGAGCACCGCATCCCATATTTTTAAAGTAGCTCTCACAAAAATTGGTAGTTCCTTTTTTTTCTCCCTTAGTTCAGGTCTTATCCATGGCAGGAATTTTAACTGTATACCTGCAATATCCTCTTCCAGCATTACCCATTGTTTATTTTTACTGTCATGTTGCCAATTTATAATTCTAATCAATGATGCCGCTTGCATATATTTTAAAAAATCAGGTAAAGCCAAACCTCCATTTTCTTTTGTTCTAGTTAATGTTTCTCTTTTTATTCGGGAGGTTTTTTTTGTCCATATAAAACTATTTATAGCCTTCCTTAAATCCATCATTATCCTCTTAGATAAAGCAATGGGTAGCGTTTGGAATACATATAAGACCTTTGGTAATAATTCCATTTTTACTATATTTATTCTCCCTAACCATGATTGTGTTATTCTTTCATATTTTTGCAATTGTTTTATTACTTTACGTATAATCACATTATGATTGAGTTCTTGTATCTGCTTCAGATCCTTCGGAATCATGATGCCCAAATATTTAATCATCTCTTTCTGCCATTTAAACGGAAAATCTTTTTGTAAAAGTGATTGCATTTTATCTTCTAAAGTAATATTCATCATTTCAGATTTTTTGTAATTTACCTTGAAGTTACTTAATTCCCCAAATTTATCAAGTTCTTTTATTATATTAGGGATTGTTATAATAGGATTTGTTATATAAAGTAATAAATCATCAGCGTATACTGCCAATTTATACTCCTTATCTCTAATTTTAATCCCTTGTATATCTTTATTTTCCCTTATTGCATTAATTAGATGTTCCATTACTATTATATATAATAAAGGAGATAGGGGGCATCCTTGACGGGTCCCATTTGATACCTTTATAAACTCTGAAAGCATCCCGTTTATTCTTATTTTGGCTCTTGAGTTGGCATATAGTGCCATAATTCTGCCTAACATCCTAGGGCCCAGTCCTATCTGTAATAATGCCTCTTCTAAGAACCGCCATCCCACCCTATCAAAAGCCTTCTCAGCATCTATAGTTAATAAACAGGCTGGGATGGCGGCTCTCTGAGCATATTCCATAAGCGTACATGTCTTTATTATATTATCCCTGGTTTCTCGCCCTTTTATAAACCCTGTTTGATCTAGCTTTATATGTTCCGGCATTCTTGGGGTTAATCTATTAGATATAATTTTTGAATAAAGTCTAATATCGATATTTGTTAATGAAATGGGGCGAAAGTTTTTACTTAATGTATGATCTTTTTCTGGTTTCGGAATAAGTATAATGTGAGCTTCTGTACTCTGTGGTGCAAAGGTTTGCGTTTTAGTTATTGAGTTATATGTTTTTTCAAGTAAGGGTATAATTAGATTTTGAAATACTTTATAAAACCTTGCTGTATAGCCGTCTGGTCCTGGGCTCTTTCCCAGGGCCATTTCGGCTATTGCCTGTTGTATCTCTTCCCTTGAGATTTTTTCTTCCATTTCCTCAAATGCTTCTCTAGAGAATCTGGGCAAGGCTGTCTCGTTAACATATTTTCGAATCTCTTCCCCCCTTTCCTCCTTTTTATTTTCCTGCTGTATTTCTATATTATATAGTTTATCATAATAGTTTTGAAATGTTTTTATAATTTCAGCTGGATCGTGTGTTATTTCCCCGTTTGTTTTTAAGATCTTTACTATAGATGTTGTAGGTTGTTGGTCTCTCAATGTTTTTGCTAGTAGTTTCCCCGGTTTATTTCCATATTGATACCAATGTGTTTTATTCCTATCCCTTATCCGGAGAGACTCCTCATTAAGCACGGCCTGTAGCTCAATTCTTTTATCTTTTAAGAGTATATAATCCTCTGGCTTCATTTTCTGTTTGTGCTTATCTTCCAGTCTCCCAATTTCCAACAGCAATTGAGTTTTCCTTTGCTCTTTTTCCCTTTTTACTCTACTTCAGTGCTTGATGAACAGTCCTCTTAATACGCATTTTAAAGCTTCCCACTGTATGGGGGGTGAGGTATCATCTTTATCGTGATTTAACTGAAATTCCCTTATCTCTCGCTGGATATCCTCAAAACATTTTTTATCTTTAAGCAGGTTGTCATTCAAACTCCACCTTCCTCTTGTTTTTACAAATTCCGTTATTGCTAACTCTAAATATATGGGTGCGTGATCTGACCATAAAAACCCTCCTATATTTGTTGTTGGTTTCAACAATAGCCCCTTTTGGTTCAGGAAAAAGTAATCTAACCTATGATAAGAGTCATGAACATTTGAGTAATATGTGTAGTTCTTTTCTTTTTGATGTTGTACCCTCCATATATCAACCATTTGATGTTTATCTAATAATTCTTTAAATTCTTTTAGATGTTTATTTTCCCTTTGAGATTTGATATTGGTAGTGTCCCTTTTCATATCCATTATAAAATTCAAATCACCTCCTATTATTATTATTCCTTCTGCACTATCCAGTGCGTTCCTTAGGATTTTTATCCCTGTCTTAACCTGTTCATAGTTTGGTAGATAAAGATTAATAATTGTAACCATCCTCTCAAGTATTTTTACCTTTACAACTATTGACCTACCATCTTTTCCCTTATGTTCCTGAACTATTTGATGTAACAGATCTTTATGAAAAGCTATTGATACCCCTCTTGATTTGGAATATGTAAATGTGTCATGAATCCAATTAATATAATTTTTATTAATTAATTTCGGAATGTGGTCGGAACGAAAATGCGTTTCTTGTAATAGGATTATTTTTACCTTTTGTTTATGGAAAAAGTCTAAAATTTGGTTTCTTTTTGAGGGAGAGTTGAGGCCTCTTGCATTGAAAGAACACATTTTCAACCCCTCCATTTTAATTTATTGAGATATACTGTTCCCTATGGGGGTCCCAGCTACTTTGGAAAAATAGAGAGAGGAAAGAGAGAGAAAAAAAAATAATATAAGGGGGCTATTCTTTTATTCCCCTACACTTAGTCCTAACCCCCCCTTATCCCTAATTTTCTCCTTACCCCCCCCCCCTTGTCCCTTCTCCACTCACTCCCCCCCCCCACTCACTCCTTCTCATTCACTACCCTATAACTACCGACTTAAAAAAGTCTAACTTACTTAACAAGTAAGATCCCTATTAGAAGGGGAAATATCAGGACCGCTGATGCAGATTAGCCGCCCGTCAGTACCCCTGTCTCCTAAGCCGCCTGTTTATTCATATCTAACTCAATGCTTCTGGCTTCTATTGCCATTCCACTTATCCCTTAGTTTATGTCCTTAAGCTTCCTCCCTCTTACCCTTGATCCTCGCAAAAAAGTTTTAGACGAAGGAGGGAGGCCAAGGCTTAATCTGAGAATAAATGGCACAAGGATGGGGGAAGGGGGAGGAAAGAAAGTCAAATACTTTCCCGCTGACAGGACAGAGCCTTGCCTGTTTACATAAGCAGAGCCCTGTCCTGTGTAAATTCATGATGATTGTCAGGTTCTGGCAGTGATCTATTGGCTGTATCCCAGTGATCGTCATTTGCTGTGTTTAACCACAGCATGGCCGGGTCATCAGCAGCGTGCATGTGCACCCCTACTCGGAAGTGTCAGATCACATACTAAATGCGTGAGCTGGCACAGCTGAGTCCCTTGCCACTCTATATCTAGGTTATATGGTCAGCAATCAGTTAATAACAATTACAAAATTACCTACTGTATGCAGAAAATACAGTATACATGTTGTATCTTTTTTAGCAAAAGTACAATTTTCCCTTAAAGGCTAAGCTCCCCAAGGTACCAATATAGCATGAATGTAATTAATTTGCAAAAATAAAACAGATTTTCAATAATTCTACACTGGCTTACCTCACTCTCTTTATAGTTGTTTAAACACACTGCTCGATTACTTCTGACTTACTTCCTGGTCAGACTTTATGTCATGACACAGGAAGGAGTTGACGAGCTGAAGGTAGATGATGCAGGGTTTGTGCTAATGAGATCATCTGGTCAACTCCTTCCTGTGTTATGACCTAAAGTCTGTCCAGGAAGTAAGGCAGAAGTAATCGAGCAGTGTGTTTAAATAGCTATGAAGAGAGTTAAGTAAACCTGTGTAGAAAAAATGGAAAGCTGTTTTATTTTTTTTAAATAAGTACATTAATGCTATATTGGTACACAGAGAAGCTGGGATTTAGAAAAAATAAAAAGTGAACTTTGCCATTAAAAGTAATTGCAGATGGTTAAAGAGGAAGTAAACCCTGATGAGTTTACTTCCTCTTTCATTCCCTGCAAAGGTAAAGCATAATGGACTACTATGCATCGCATAGTAGTCCATTATGTGTCACTTACCTGACACAGGAGCCAGCGATGTCACCGCTGTCCCCTGTAGTCCGGTGCATCCATCTTCTCGGTGGGTCTCGCTGCTCCGCTGCTGTCATTCGGCGAAGCCGCTATGACATCACTCCCGCGCATGCGCACGGGAGCCGCCACGTGCAGCATATCGCCATTGACGGGTGCTGCACTCAGTGCACCTGCGCGCCGCTGTCTACGGCGCATGCGCCATAGACAGCGATGCCTGTCTTTCGGCTAATATCTCCTAAACCGTGTAGGTTTAGGAGATATTTCTTGGACCAACAGGTAAGCCTTAATCTAGGCTTACCTGTAGGTCAAAGTGTGTTGTAAGGGTTTACAACCACTTTAAGAATCTAGCATAAAGTATACATCCTGCTCTGAAATTTAGAAATAGCTATTGCAAATGATTTTAAACCTTTTAGTTTAAATGTAATTACAATTTAAGTGGTTTATTTGAAAACAAATGCCTGTGTGTAGGCATATAAAAAATAATACTTAGAATGTTGGCAGAGAACTTTAGGTTAGGTTTACACATGTTAGTGTCAGGAAGACCCTCCTCACGGACGTCCGAGCGGCGAAAGTCACAGAAGATCTTTTGCCCAGTTTCAGGAGCGTTACCGCGATGAGCAGTGCGCGGGTGCGCACGGGAGCGCGCACGCGGGTGCGCGCACGGCCGTTTGACGCAAATTGGCGCCAATATCGCTATTTAAACTGGAGCCATGCTTCACTGCCTTGCTGCCTGATCAACAGCGTTCCTGTGCTTCCTGGTAATCCGTATCTGAACCTGAACCTGAACCTGTACCTGTATCCCGATCCGTATCGAACCCGGCTTGTTCCCGACTCTGCTGTTTGCTGCCTGCCCCCCGACTTTGGCTTTGTACCCGACTACTCTTCTGGATTCCGTTTCTGTACCAGATCTGCCCGCCTGTGCCTGACCTGGACTGTTACACCATCCGTCAACTGTAAGTTGCTTGCTGTTGTACTACAGGACACCTCCCAGTCCTCCGCAATATTTGGCTGTACTCCCTCTGCGTTTGTAGCCTTCTACCTCTGGCTGCAGACTACTGGACTCTTCCACTTCCGCTTATTCCATTGCATCTGCATCCGTTGTTGGACTACAATACCCCTCCGTTGTTTGTCATTTCCTGCAATCACTTGTATGCCGTTGCTGGACTACAGGAATCCTTCTGCTGTCTGCTGAACCTTACCTCACCTTTGCCTGCATTCTGACACCGGACTACAATACACCTCCTCCTTCAACGGTCTGCTGCCTCTACCACCTGCTATCCAGTCAGGCACTTGTGCCCCTCTGTGCTCCTAAGCCCCTGTCATCACTACCAGGGTCTCTCGAGTCAGAGGTCTACGAGAGGCCACTCCCTGCACTCCGGGCTCTGCTTAAAGGTACGTGCCAGTTAGGTTCTTTTTTATGGTTCTGGTGTCTCCTTTTCACTCCCTAATTCTTTCATATCCTACTATCACTTTCCCCTTTTTAATTTCACTTCTCCCCCATAATTCTGGGGGTACCTCTTTAACTTTCTTTACCCCCCCTTTTTTTTTTTTTCATACTTGGCTTCCTTCTTGTTTCTTTCTAATTTTTTTGTAATTTTTCTATAGAGATATGGTATATCTCTGGTTTATTAATTTTGGGAAAACCTGAGACGGGAAGCACGGAGACACCCATGGCAATAGGTTATAATTTGATGGAATAGACACTTAGGCACATAGAAACAATGGCTTATGCTCTGTTCTAGTGATAGGGCTAGAGGCATTTGGTAAGAATGGTGGATGTGTCTTCATATATAGTTGTACCTGGAAATGCTATTTCTGACGGACAATGTTAGTTTGATATATTTGAACTGCTGTCGTCATTTTTGTTTTTCTTTTTTTATATATATGGTGATGCTGTGTTCCGTGTTTTTGTGTCTCTTGAAATAAATAAAAGAATTGAAAAGGTTTACACATGTCCGGTGCAAGTTTTCGCTGTGAATTTCCAAAGCAACTGTTCAGCTGCGATTTAAATGCGGTTCACATGCAAATTATTGGAGCTGGTGGACAGGTGTCTTTTATACACCTTTTATACACATTTTATACACATAACAAGTTGTCGTTAGGAGCACCTTCTTATATTGACAGGTCTAATCTGTGTACCACATGAGAACATATTGTAGCCAGTCACTGGGAGACAGAATTCTTGTTGGTTGGTAGGTGATCAAATACTTATTTTGCTCACTGAACTGCAACTCAATTTATAACATTTGTATCATGTGTTTTGTCCGGATTTTTGGTTGATATTCTGTCTCTATCACTAAAATTACACCTATTATAACAATTATAGACCCTTCATTTCTTTGTAAGTGGGCAAACTTACAGAATCTGCAGGGGATCAAATAATTATTTTCCCAACTGTATATGTATATATTGTGGCAGCACGCAGGTAAAGTCACCTGGTTGTATCCAGGATGGGAAATATGTGTGCCCTAGATTCAGGCTTTATGCAGACTGTTACAATTAGAGGGGAAGAGTTAATGAGCCCAGCTGAAGTAAGTGGGCTCATTAAGACCTCTACAAAAAACCCCAGCATGCTTAGGGAGATGCTCCATCCTGGAACCAGTTTTGTGTTGTATAGACTGGGGAGTGTGATATCTGTTCTGTGCGGTGAGTTAACGCCTGTGTGGCAAACCTCTAAAACAGAGACAGGGACTGGTGCAGCACAAGGCTGCACTCAGTTGTTAGACAGGGAATCTAAGTGTGTAGTTAGAGGTCAAGCTGACCAGGATTTATTTTCATGTTTTATTTTTTGTTTGGCTGTTATATGTATCACTGCATGTAGCATAAATAAACCGCATCTTTTGTTTTTTGCACCTACAACGCTGTCTGCTGTGCCTGATTTTGTGTTGTGAACCCATCCAGGGGGTCACACACACCCGCTGCCGAGCTAACCCCTCACAGTTGGTGGAGAATTTTGGCAGTTTTTTTTCAATTTTTTTAAAGGCCAGCATGGAGGAGATACTGAGACAGCTGGCTCTAGCAAATGCAAATCAGCAGCAAACAAATGCGGCTTTACAAAAGAGCCTTGCAGCTCAACAACAGAGCCTTGCAGCCCAGCAGAAAGCTCACCTGCAGAGTCTGGAAGCTCAGCAACAAGCACAGCAGCAATCTGAAGCCCGCTTTATAGACCTGTTGCAGAAGCAAGAGCAGAGTTTTCAACAGAAAATAGAGACATTAATACAGCAACGTCCGCAGACCAATGAAGCAAGTGGTTACAATAATACCGCATCCTTTGGTGTGAGCCGTTTATTGACAAAAATGACGGGAATCTAAGTGTGTAGTTAGAGGTCAAGCTGACCAGGATTTATTTTCATGTTTTATTTTTGTTTGGCTGTTATATGTATCACTGCATGTAGCATAAATAAACCACATCTTTTGTTTTTTGCACCTACAACGCTGTCTGCTGTGCCTGATTTTGTGTTGTGAACCCATCCAGGGGGTCACACACACCCGCTGCCGAGCTAACCCCTCACAGTATGTATATTATTTTATATATACACACACACACACACACACACACACACACACACACACACACACACACACACACACACACACACACACACACACACACACACACACACACACACACACACACACACACACACACACACAGTATTTTATTTATGTATTTATTTTATTTTTTTACATACCAGGCTCTATTAATAAAGCAGTTTGTTTGTTTCCCATTAAAAAATGTGGTAAAATACTGCTAAGCATTTTTCAAAAAGTCTTTTGGTAAAAAAAAAGAAAATGCTACTAAAATACCGCATGAGTCATTTCATGACGTTTTGCAGTATTTTAGTGGTGAAAACAGTAATTTAACACCTGGATTTATTTACATTAATAAATAGCCATTTTCATCTGATGAATCTAAAAAAAGAAGAATTGCCGGCAATAAAAAAAACAAAAAACCACCACATTAAAATGTAAAGAAGAATGATGTGCCCCCCCCCCCCCCAATCTATAAAAAACCCTTATCAGAGCATGAACGTCAGGAAAGGGAAGGGATAAGGGAGCGCCCCCCTCCCCCCCCCCCCCGCCCTGAACCAGGCCACATACCTTCAACATTTTTTTCTTTTTTTTTAAGTTTTTCTAATGTCTTTTTTACACTAAACATTTTTTTGGGGTGAATGATAGGGGTACTATGTATCCCTACTCATGCAAATGGGGGGCTGGGATCTGGGGGCCACCTTGTTAAAGGGGGCTTCCAGATTCCGATAAGCCCCAAGCCCGGCAAAGCACACCTGCCCAAAAGCACCCCCCAATGTTGATGGAATGTGGCCTGGTATGGTTCAGGAGGGGGGGGCACTCGCTTGTCCTCTCCCTTTTCTCACCTGCTAGGCTGCATGCTCAGATAACTGTCTGGTATGGATTTTGGGGGCCCAACGCCATTTAAAAAAAATAATTGGCATGGAGTTCCCTTTAAAATCTATTTTTTCTTTATTGCTGCCAATTTCTTTTTTGTAGATTCAGCTGTCAGTGGGGAACCCCACTGACAGCTGAAGACTTATCGGTTGTTAAGGAACTGGTGGCTGCCTGCTCCTTAACAACCATGACAGCTACTGCCCACTCCTTGACAACACAGTATTTACTACTGGTAATAAATACACCAGCTTTTAAAAAAGGCTGTGCAGTATCTTATAGACATGTGTGCCATCAATAAATTTGTTTCATTCCGTTCCGTTTCGTATTAGAATTAGTTCATATTTCGTAATTCGTGTCCGAAATTCAATTTCAATTCGTACAAATTTTCGTTAGGTTCGTTAACTTTTCGTAACAATTACAAACATTCGTTATGATGAATTTAAAGGCAAAAATATATATACTTATCTCAATATGGCAGTCGATGCTGGTGGTAGTTTGGTTTTTATCCGCAATGCGAATTTCCGATCCGAATTTTCGTTAGATGCATTCAATTTTCAGTCCAAATTTCATTACTACGGAAACAAGTGACTGTTGGTTGACCAATCAGACATTTTCTTCTGCTGCTGAGGCCTACAGGGCAGGCCCAATCACGTGACTTCCCCTTGTGGGTTAGTTAGTGTAGTGTAGCAGATCACACAATTATTTGTCTGTGCAAATATCTTTGCAATCCTTTGTTTTTCGTTGTTCATTTTAGTTTATATCTCTTGTAGTGTGCGAGGGTATCATCTGTTAGTGTCTAGTTTCTGGTTTTATTCGTTTTTTGGTTGGTTTTGAGAGATCTTAATTTTTTTATTATTTTTTTTTATTATTATTTCTTGTTTCATTTAATTAATATTTTGTTATTTTCTTTTGGTATAAATTTTTTTTGTACATTTGGTGATTTTGGTGTTAGATTGCTGCAATCAAAATCATATTTATTTTTTGTCTACATTTTTCTAACTTTTAAAGGAAAAATGAGCAGCAAACAAGGCCAAAAAAGCAGTAAGAGTGCTGCCGTGAGAGGGAGAGCTATGAGCTGTGTACATGAGCAGCAGGTGGGACGTTCTGTCTCTGCACCCTCTGTGCTCAGTTCACCTCCCATAAAGCTGAGGCAAATGGGAGTGAAGACAGCTGATGGTAAAGATCCTGGCAAAGAGCAGACATTTTCACATCGCCAGCTGTTCCAGGATTTACCTCACAGAACCAGCAGCACAGTTCATAGCAAAAGTGTCACTACCACCTCTGCCACTGCTGCTGGTAGCATGATGCCCGTTGGTACCTTTTATGGAAGAGGGCAGGCCAAAGGGGTTCCCAGTGCACATACATTTGTGCAGCCATAGCTGGAGATCCTGGCCATGCAGCAGGAAACATGTCAGGAGGCTGAGGCTCATGATGATGTCACCACCACCATTGCTGACAGTGCCATCACCATCAGCACTACAGGGAGCTTGGCAGTGATCAGCAAGGAGACAGAGTTTACTGCTTCTAATGATCACTGTTCCCTTGGCAACGTGGAAGAGGTGGAAGCAGGCTTTCCTGACATTGTTGTAGACAAATTTGATTTCCAGCCCTCTACCCATGTTGGCACCACTGACAGCCCAGAAAGTATCGCCCCTCAGTCCCCACTACTTTTCTCTCCTGAAAAGTCCCCTGCCCAAGTGTTTCTAAGCCTCCAGCATCAGAATGGGCTAATGCAACCATTGGGCCTCAATCCATCACAGCACCCAAAATACCTGGGATGTTCAGGTCTCTTCCTCCTGCTCCTGCAGAACCTCGGGAAGAGAGTGTGACCACTGAAGTGGATGGGATTCCATCAGGCAGTGTCATTGGTGGTGACTGCCAGCATTCCAGCATTTGGCAGCATTTTAAAAGAATTGGTGTTTGTCAGAAGGTCAAATGCAATCACTGTGGCAGGGAGGTCAGCCGGGGCCAAGACATAGGGCATCTCAGTAATAGTGGCATGAACCAGCACATGCGTGTGCATCACCACGCAGAAAAGTATTATGGCCCCTCCTCCAAACACCAAAAGGGGAACCAATAGTGGCACTGCCACAGCCACCATGAGTGCCATCACCACCAGCCAGTATAAGGCAGAAAATAATGCTGTTACCATTCCGCATCCAATCCATACTAGCTAGGCCACCCTGGAAGATTTTGGTGGCTTTCAGAGTAAGGGTATGTCTCGGGCGCAGGTATGTAAAATAACACGACTGATCGGCCAGCTCATTGCAGTTGGAGGAGCACCTTTCAACATGGAAGAAGGTGAGCCCTTCAAGCAATTTATGCAGGCCGTATGCCAGCTTTATAAAGGTTTAGTATTGGGGTGCTTAATGAGGATGCCCAGCACGCCTTCCTGTCACTGATGGCGCATTGGTGGCAGGCCATGATGTAGTTCAAACATCTGGATCCTCGTCAGCAGTTAACAAACAGGGGCACTGTTCCTTCCTCCTGCACACTGAGGTGCTTGATGAAAAGCACACAGCGCAAAACATTCTGCAAGCCCTGCAGAAAATGTTGGTGCAGTGGTTTGGACAGGCAGACAGCAACTACCGGATTGGCTATGTTGTCACTGATGGAGGCAGCAACATGGTCAAGGCTGTAAGGGATGGCAGCTTTGTGGGTGTGCGCTGCTCAGACCACCTTCTCCCCCAGGTGGTAACTGAGTTTTCGGTTGGTGGAGGCTATTTCTGGCGGTGATGGAAGGCCATCCAAAGTGGTGGACTCTTGTCAGAAGATGGCTGGCCACTTCCATCGGAGTGTGAGGGACAGGCACCTCCTCAGGGTGGAACAGAGGAAGGCAGGCCTTCCAGAACATTGCCTAAAACAGGATGAGGGGACTAGGGGGAATTCAGGATGCTGGAATGCATCCTTGAGCAGCAGAAGGCTCTCCATGCCATGGCCTGTGATAATAACATTGGCATAAAGAGACCTTTAGGCAGGGAGGACTGGGCCATAATTGGGCAGATTGTGGCAGTCCTCAAACCTTTCCTCTCTGTCACAGAACACCTAAGCTGTGAGGATGCCAGCATTGGTCATGTGCTCCCACTCTTCAACCACCCTCAGAGCAAATTGGAGCGGTTCAAGTCAGCTGAGGAACCCTTGCCCGATGGTGGCCCTCAACCTGATGTGTTGGCTCTGCTAAACACATTTCTGATGGAATTGGGCAGGCACACGCAGGAGTTGACCGCCTCTTGCCCAGAACTGATGCTGGCTGCCATGTGTGACCCTCGCATCAAGGGTAAAATGGCTGTGCAGCGCTCTGACAACATGGCGGGACAGACTAATCAACAGGGTGCGTCAGAGGGAAAGGCAGATGGTAAGGCCGCTAGAGATGGGTGAGAAGGAAGAGGAGGAAGAAGATATTGAACACCCCCTCTCCCATGCATCATCTAGTGAAGTGAGCAGGACTCCTGCCAGTGGAGCATCTTCTGTCTTGGTTGAGGCACTTGACACCCTAATGGGAACCTCAAGCATAGTGCGCCCCAAGAAACCCATATCGGCAAAGGAAGTTGTCATGTCCTATTTGTCAGCCCCACCAGTGCACCCCACCACAGATCCAATTTTTTTTGGCAGGAGAAGAGTGAGGAGTGGCCTGCCCTCGCAGATATTGCCAAGAAGCTACTGTCCTGCCCTCCGACAAGTGTCCAAAGTGAGCGGGTGTTTTCTGTGACGGGAAACATCCTGTCACCCCAAAGATCCCAGTTGTCCCCCCAGCTAATGGAGCAGTTAGACTTTTTGAAAATCAATTTGCCAAAGCTGGGGTACCCCTCCCTCCCTCTGAACATTCCTTGAACTGACTGCAGCAGAGATAGCCATTTGGTCTTAGTTTGTCCCTGTCCCTCCCCACAATCACAGTTTAATAAATGCCCAAAAAATATTTACAATCAATTGTTGGCCAATGTGCCAAATTTATACAATAATCCACAAGCAACAAAGATTGTGGTGTTCTCCTTGCTACCCTCACTTTGCAAGGGTACCAAGCATGTACTGGCCATCGGGACTACCGGGAGTTTCCCAGTGGGCCGATGGCTCAGTGGGCCGGTTCCAGCGGCTGCCTAATTTGCCTGTTGTATTGGAGGTCCACGGCGATCTACCTGTCAATCGCCGACAGCTGGCGCCTGATGGGTAGATCAAGATGCATGCAGAGTAGCGCAGGAAGTGAGTGTAATAAGTTCTCTCTCTCTCTCCGCTGCTCCCCGGCGGCCCCTCCTCTCTTCTCGTCTATCCCCATTTGCTTGTGACCTCATCTGGGATGGACGAGAAGAGAGGAGGGGCCACCGGAGAGCAGCGGAGAGAGAACTTATTACACACGCTTCCTGTGCTACTCTGCATGCTGGCTGGTAAACGCTGTGCCCTGATGTTCCCCAATGTGCCCAATGTGCTCAAATATGCCCCGATGTGCCCTAATGTGCCCCAATGTGTGCCAATATGCCCTCCCTTGAGGATAGATCCAGAAGGAATAACCTAAAAATAAGAGGTATCCCTGAGTCAGTACCTGCGACACAGATTCCATACACGTCCCTACAACTGCTCCCTGACCTCTCCAGGCACACTCTACAATGTCGCCGCAACCTAGCCATCATCACTAAAGCCCTGTGAAACCATCACATCATGCACAAGTGGAAATACCCTGCCATACTCTCCATCACTTACAATGGAACTGATACCAATGTATCCACCCTTGAGGAAGGACTGACAGCCCTTCGCCAATGGGGAATTTTATTGGAATCACCTCCAGTTCCCATACAAGTGGATGGATCCACACACATCCAGCCTGATTGGCAGGTGGTGACCCAGAAAAAAAATGACAAGAAGAATGCACACCTGCAAGAACGTTCCTAAACAACTAAATCAGATCTATTGCTAAGTACCCCCCGGCAAAGGCACACATGGAAAAAAAACCTCACTTCTACTGAACAGTACATAAGGTTCAAAAATCCCCCTGTGGATTCTCCTTTTACCCTGACAACCATTCCTTTTCTCTATTTCAGTTCGTTATGTTTTGCTTTACTATTTGTTTTTATGGATCAACAACCGGCATCAGAGACATCTTCAAATTCACTTCCACCTCATCGAACTCGCAAATTACCAACTGCCACTCACATGGAATTCCAGGACATGAAGAGTATGCCAGGATTCTCCATACCATTCGTCCAGGTCATAGTACACTTACGGGACATGGTCGCCTGGGAACAAAGGAAACCCCTCCTCAATTGGCCCATCGCTAACCAACCTAATTGTGAGTACAATCAACACTTGACATCTAATGCACCCCCCAAGTTAATACATGCCAGTTAAAATACTCTCCATTAATGCACACGGCTTAAACCATCCGGCCAAAAGAACATCCCTCTGGAGAGAAGCAGACTCTTCCCAATGTGACATTTTATGTGTCCAAGAGATGCACTTTCACCACACAGGTCCACCCAGATGCTCCCATAGATGCTTCCAATACAATTTTTTCTCCAATATGCCAGCAAAAAAGAGAGGGGATATGGTGGCAATCAAAGACTCAGTTTCCTTCCAAAGCCAATCAGAAACATCAGATCCGGCTGGTCGCTATATCATTATAGTATGTGACATTAACGCCACCCAATATATTCTAGTGACTGTTGATGTTCCCAATAACCAGTATGTGACATTAACGGCACCCGATATATGCCTGTCGAGAACTTGAGGTCCTGGAGGCTTCTCCCAAAGCCAACAGACGATGAAAAACGGGGTCCGTCATCCTGAGAAAGTTCCTGAAATCATCAGGATTATTCTTCTGGATCTCACAAAGAAAAGGCATGTGCGAGAATTGGTCACGCTGGAGTAACCAATTCTTGGTCCATGAACTCCTCCTCGCCCTGTTCATGGACTGGGCTTGGGTCAAAGCTAGAAGCCCAACACCAAGCCCAACACCAAGCCCCCGCACAGCATGAAATCTAAGCCCTTGTACACACGGTTTGAAATTCCGACGGAAAATGTCCGATCGGACCGTGCTGTCGGATAATCCGACTGTGTGTGGGCTCCATCAGACTTTTTCGTCCGGAATGTCCAACAAACAAAGTTTGAGAGCTAGATATAACATTTTCCAACAACATGATCTGTTTGGACTTAGTCTGATCTTTTGTAGAGAATTCTGATCGGACAAAGTTCCACACATGCTCAGATCAAATTAGGAGACCAGAGCTATTGGCTACTAGCCTGAACGTAGTACCGTCGTAACAAACTAACGTCATCACATTCCAAACGATCAGATTTTCCGACAACTTTGTCCTACCGTGTGTATGCAACACCAGTTTTGGACAAAATCCGACAGATTTTGTTGTCGGAATGTTCGACCGTGTGTGTAAGGGCTAAGACAAGCACGTACCAGCAACATGGCTAGAAAACGGTCGGGTGGTCAGAACAAACAGAACTCACTGAAGAACAGCAAGACCTGTGAAGAGAGAGCTGAAAATCAGCAACGAGCGGACAATAATGCACTGAAAAACAGATACAAACCCACAAGAACAAACTGAACAGCAGTATAAATGATCTGAAAAGCGCGAATCGTCTCTCATCAAACTTCTACTAACATGTGATAAACACGAGATTAGCCGAAGGAGCCCAAAGGGTGGTGCACTGGCTACTGAACTTCCTTTTTATAGTCCTGTCGTACATGGTGTACGTCACCGCGTTCTTAATGGTCGGCATTTGGTGTGATTGTGCGTAGGCAAGACAAGTTTGAGTGGAATTCCGTCTGAAAAACCATCATACCTTTTTCCGACGAGAATTCTGATCGTGTGTACACGGCATAACGCGTTTTAAATCTTCAAATGGAAATTCTAAAAAACTGCTTTTCCAAACATTCTTTCTTGCCATTATTAGTAAATTAATTTAGTTTGATAGACCCTAAAATTTCATCCAGACTGCTATTTGAAAGAAATCCCAGACAAATTAAACAGGCTTTATTACAATTTGTACTAGTCTTTCTGAACAAAAGTAACATTCACAGTGTTAGTTTTACTTGGGAACATTTTTCTATCTTGCCCCTTCAAATTTTCTTGTCACTACAATCGAAAACAATTGTCATTTTGACCCTACTAATCATTAGAAAATTGAACGAACGTTATGAAAAAAAATTAAACAAGATTCTACTGGTGTATGACCAGCTTTATTCTAGCTTCAGTAGCAGTAGTACTGTGTTACAGAATGCAGTCACTGTGCAAAAAATTACATGTACTGTACCTCTTTCTGAAAGATCTTGAAGGTATGCCTTCATAAATTCCTTCTCAAACTGTTCTCGGTCTTGATTATTCTCATCTTCAATGCCATTATCTGAAATTTCACATGCTTCAATTGGATTATCTAGAATAGTCACATACCTGAAAGGAAAAATTGTAAAAGTATAAAAAGTTTAAAACAGAAAGGATATGCAATTTAGATTTAGATTGGTATGTTAGAACTGCTTTTAAAATCAACAGGGGGTACTCCAGGCTGACATGCTGCCATTATTTACATCTTTATCACTGTTCTTGTTATCCCTTTTAATAAGTGATCACAACTAATATTGTTTTTGTTCTAGCCCTCATCTAGATACTCTGCCTGTACTAAATGTGTCCTGTGTGGGCAAGCTCCGACATCAAGACCGGTAAGCTCAGTATAGAACAGTCACAGGCTTGATAAATAGACATGAATAACAGTAACATGCAAGATTCACTTCATTGTATGCCCTAAAGCAAGGCCTGATGTTTGAAAGCCAAGTTTTCATTTAATATTGACATTTAAAAAATAAAAAAGATCATATATCCTTAAAAATCCTTCAGTATTATAGACCACTTGTACAGGCGTTGAGCTCATGACAAAGCAGCTCTGAACAACAAGTTAAAAATCAGCCACTGGACAATTCAATCTAAGAAATACAAAAAATGTGCTCAATTTAAAACGTTTACTCATTTTTAACGTCAAAAGGATTTTAATAATGGTTCTCAGCAGACCTGCAGCCTCTTGTCCTACAATCCCATGCTGTGCAGCCTCCAATTCTGAAAACTACAGAGGGGCGGAGGTTTGTGCATGTAACATGTGATAAGTGAAGTGATCCACAGGAATAGGAGTATGGGGTGAGTAAGGACACTTTGCCTGATGGTATTGCTTGCA
This sequence comes from Lithobates pipiens, assembly GCF_037356315.1. Classification (NCBI taxonomy): domain Eukaryota; kingdom Metazoa; phylum Chordata; class Amphibia; order Anura; family Ranidae; genus Lithobates; species Lithobates pipiens. The sequence goes on from NW_027507718.1 coordinate 3,830,252, forward strand.
GGTAATTAGTATAAGGCTCCATTTTTGCTGCCACGTGAATATTCAAGATACTGTAATACTGGGAAAGAGGATAACAGGTAAGGTGCCAGGAGGGCATGAGATACAGAAAGAGATGCTAAGATACAGTGAGTATATAAGTTTGGAATACTCTATTCAAATTAAGCCAGTAATGTAGAAAACAAATGTTTTTAAAGAGGTATTTCATTAGCCAAGCTTTCAAATGGTTTTCGTTTGGGGATATTGAAAATAAAGATATTCTGATGTAAAGTAAAGCCCTATTATACATACCATATACTAAATTAATGTGATAAAATTATAGTAAAGGATGTAAAAAAATCATAGAACGTTACTATGTAATGAAATTCATTTTGCAAAATAAACTAATAATTTCATGGAAAGATACTCCTTTGGTTCAGGAAACAGGAAACAGATTTTCTCTGCTGCAACCAATTAGTAAGGGTGAAGCACACAAATATAATTCATATATATTAATACCATATTATCCTATATAAAAACTCAAAATGTTGTTTTTTTGAAAAAAAAATTTTTTTGTCTGAGACTCTAATCATTACAATGCTGGCACAGTTCAAAATTATAGACAGATTATGTTCCCAGGCTGCTCTTTTCTGTACTTGTAAAACTGTTATTTTCACTATGAGAAAAAAATATCATTGGTGTGACACTAGGGCCCACTGTCGGTGCATTTATTTGAAAAAATAAATTCTGCCAAACTGTCGCAACATTACAACGGTAACATTTTTTTAAAAAAATATCTACCCTTTCCCCCACTTTTGCACATTGTGCCTAGAATTGGGTGGCATTACAATCCTTTTAGTAAGATCCTGGTAATGCAAATTATGCAAAATCCTGCAAGAAGATACTTTTGTCCTCTCAGGGGATTTGGCATACTTAACATTCCCAGAATCTCACCAAAAATATTGTGAAGCCACCCTCTCCAGTGCAGAAGCAGGGTGAAAGTACATGTTCTAATATATTTTTCCACATAATTTTTTTTCAATCCATAATGCTGGAATGGTCCTTAGCCAGTGTCTTACCCTCACAAAGCACTTTCAGCTACTGTAACACCCCATTGGTGAATTTGAAGATCTACATATAGGTATTCACTTTTTTTGTGTGTGAATTGAAGGGCAATTTTTGACTAGTTTATTTTTCTGTATTATCTTGCTCTCTGGGAGCATACTGGTCTGCCCTCTAATTAGACTGTTTAGTAGAGGAGGCATGGCTGTATGAGATGAATGTCATAATTGGCATAAGGATGAATGTGTTCAGTCTCTTTTGTGTTATTTCTGAGTTGCTCTAAGCTGCATTTACATTCACACAGTGACTTGTATGGGAAGGAAAATCAAACAAATACTCATGTACACAAGTACTCAGATGACTTTGCATTGGATCTGCTCTGTTAGTTTGAAGGTAAACCTCTTGCTTGTCTGGAGTGTATCTTTTACTTGATAAGCTAACATCTTAGTGTGGACCATAATTCCGACTAGTCACTCAAGTGGTCATGGACTGGTCTGTTTTGATTAAATATAGACCTTGAAATGAATGCATACTTTGCCCTGGGACCTGCCCTATAGTATGTAGGGCTGACTCAGAGTATAATATTCCTAACAGATCAACAAGCAGATGGGGTTTAGATTACATCTAATTTACCTAGATTGCCCTGTAATTTGGCTGTATTGTACCAGGAAGTGTGTTCAAAAGTAATCATAACTAAAGTTGAATGTTTAAAAAAATTTGACAAAGTCTCAAATAATTCTTTGGAGAGTCCTAAATTGTGTTTTTCTGTCAATTTTTCTATCATAATGAGTCGGGATTGGATGCGTATTAAGTTCCCTAGTCCTGGTGGTTGTGGAAGGAACCGTTTGGACAGAATGATCTTTTTCATGCCCAGGAAGTGTTCCCACCTGGAAGGGACAGAATTAATATCAGCACCCCTGGAGACAACATAGTGGGAAAAAATACTTGATGAAGAGATCTAGAGTTTCCAGTGGTGATATTGATGTAATTGACTGTCAGTTTCCAATGTCTTTTCCATGCGAGCAAGACCAAAACAAGTGCATCAGGTCAGAGTGAGAGGGAACACATTTAGGGCAGAGTGTCAGCCAACCATATCTAAGGTTAATATTAACAACACCAATTTAAAGTGGTCCTCCACCCAGAAGTGGAAGTTCCGCTCATCTGATCCCTCCCCCCTCCAGTGCCACAATCGGCACCTTTCAGGGGGGAGGGGGTGCAGTTACCTGGATAATCCAGGTATCTGCACCCACTTCTGGGACAAGACCGCCGCAGACCACCCCAGATGCCCCAGGACACAGCAGGGACCAGCAGAGACACGCAGCACGACTCGTGCATGCGCAATAGGGAACCTGGCAGTGAAGCCGCAATGCTTCACTTCCTGATTCCCTGACAGAGGATGGCGGCGGGGGCAGCAGAGAGACAAGCGATTGCTCGTCATCTGCCGCCAGTATCGCTGGACCCTGGGACAGGTAAGTATCAATTTATTAAAGTTCAGCAGCTGCAATATTTGTAGCTGCTGGCTTTTAATATTTTTTTTAAAGGTGCAGAACCACTTTAAACTGGTGATATTGGGGGCGTGGCGTCCGCCGACCGTGATGGCCGCAATCTAACAGAGCTCCGCTCGGCTGCAGGGGAATCATAAGCGCATCGCCCGTTCTACTGAAGCAACGACCGCCGCCGCTATTCGCCACACTACCGCCGACACACTGAGCATTAGGGCTATGAGGAAGAAGCACCAAGCGCCGCCGAAAATGTGAAAATTACTGGACTTCTTCCCGGCCGTATCCCACGGACTACAAGAATATGGCGGCGGGAGACAAACTATCAGTCACATACCAGGTGATCTAGTTCCAGCTACACGAGTGAGAACAATGAGAATGGAACGAGAGAGAGAGACACAGCCACCGTACCCGGAATGTCTAATACACAGGACAGCGGTTCCAACTCCAATTCTCCTTGTAGCTCACCTACTACAAGGAGTCCTGTGAAATCCAAGCCCAGACTGGACCCTGAGATATCCATTCAGAGCAACAGATACTCTGCACTGGAAATGGAGGTGAGTGGTGCACATAGCAGCGACTCAGCTGTACAATATCCAGTGGACCAGTTCGCCATGTTTCCAACCACAGGGCAAACGTTATCGGACACTACATTAAAAGACATGCTCATGTCCCTGAGAACATCATTACAATCAGACATGATGTCATGCTTCCAACAATGCAGAGCAGAGATCACTGAACTTGGGGACAGAGTGCATCAAGTGGAAACGAGAATGTGCGATGTCACTGCATTCTTTAATGCACTAGTGGATTCCCACATGTCCCAGCAAGATACCATTTCCAAAATGCAATTGAAATTGGCAGACCTCGAGGATCGTTCCCGCAGAAATAATCTGAAAATACGTGGCATACTGGAAAGCGTGGCAGCACAACATCTCCAATCGTACGTTAGCGACTTTTTTCATGCCGCAGCACCATCACTATCTCCACTGGATCTTAGGATCGACAGGATCCATAGAGTGCCCAAACTATCCTTCCTGCCACAAGAGGTCCCAAGAGATGTGTTACCCAGGGTTTACTTTTTCCAAACCAAGGAGTTAATCCTAGATGTCTTCCGCAAAGCGGATAATCTCCCAGAACAAGCCGCAAATCTACAAGAGCTCCCGGACCTTTCACAGCACACATTGCAATTGCGGCGCAACATGGCGACGTTTACTAAGGCACTGCGAAACCACAAAATCGTATATAAATGGAAATATCCAGCAAAACTCATCGTCTCTTATCAGGGCGCTAATCACCTTGTCAATACGTTGGAAGATGGGTTGCAGCTCCTGAGACAATGGCAAATTATAACATCAGACGCGAACACAGATTTACCTCAGCAACACAAATCTCCACCTGGTAAATTACAACCGGACTGGCAACCCAAAGATCAAAGGCGAGCCAGCTCACGTCGCACCTGAGATCAAGTTATGAGTTCCTACCTACAAGCTTACATTAGGATTCCCCGAATGCTTATGGTACCGTCCACCGTACCTCAGCACCCACCGTTTGGGCAGTTATACTGCCCGGTCCGCTTGGACTTTGTTCGTTTGTTTTGTTGGTTTCTTTTTTCTTTTTTCCTTTTTCTTGTTTTTTAATTCTACAACTCAGTTGTTAGCAAAAGCTCAAGTTACTCCATATGTCTCAAGCTAGGAAAACGAAAACTGCTGCTCACTCGATCGCACAACTTCCTAGCCACCGTTCTTGGCAGACACCTCGGATAATAAATGTCTCAGAGGAATTCTTCTACTTTATCATTGATCCCTGTATAATTCACTATAGGCTTCCTGACTTAGTCAACTTTACAAGTCTATTCTTCCCACAAAAGAAGACAAAGCTTCACCTTTTCCCTAAGCAACGCCGTCATCATGTAACGTATCGTTCAAATGTTTTGAATGACCATTAAGCTTCTATCAATCAACGCAAGAGGCCTCAACCACCCGGCCAAAAGGAGATCTCTTTGGAAGGAGGCTATCCAGCACAAAGTGGACATCCTGGCAGTTCAAGAGACACATTTTCACAATTCAGCCACACCTAAATGTTCCCACCCGAATTTCCTGCATATTTTCTTGTTCTCTACCACAGCTAAGAAGAGGGGGGTAATGCTGGCTGTAAGAGAAACCATGGCGTTCGAACTGAAAGACTCATTCATTGACCCAGATGGTCGCTTCATCATACTGGTCTGTATTATAAACAAGCTTCCTATCACCTTAACGTGTGTATATGCTCCCAACTTGCATCAACTTAAATTTCTTAAGCGGGTTATCAAGCAAATGACAAACATGCGAGTGGGGAGCATATTAATTTGTGGGGATTTCAATATGATTATAGATGGAAACCTAGACACTTCTTCTCGAGTTAAGCGACGTGGCCCGAATTTCCGGGATCTCCTTATCAGAGAAGAACTGTATGACGTTTGGCGTTGTTTAAACGCAAACGATAAATCGTTTACATACTACTCCCCCAGATATAATTCATACTCCAGATTAGACATGTTTCTTGTGGATGAGGTGCTGTTGCAGAGGGTCTCCGACTCCTCTATACATGACATAACGTGGTCAGACCACGCTCCTGTGGTCATACAGATAGAGGGTGGGAGTGCTTATGCTACAGCACGCTTATGGAGATGCAACGATTACTTAATTCAAGACCCAAAATCTCAAAAAGCCATAGCCCAACAGCTAGAAGAGTTTTTTTGTTTTAATACTCCCAATGTCACAAATTCCTTCAACAATTGGAATGCCCACAAGGCATATATCCGCGGTATCCTTATTAAAATGAACTCAAGATTATATAAGACACGTGCAGCTAGGGTCACGGATCTTATTACAGAAATCCGTAAACTGGAGAAGGAAAACCAAACCGCACCCACAGCAGCTCTAGCCTCAAAGTTATCCAATACACGCTTCCAACTCGGGGAATTATTTAGCATACAACACGATCAGTATATGAGCAAGCTCAAATTAAACTACTATGCGAATAATAATAAAGCAGGCAAATTTTTTGCCAACCGACTTAAAGAACGTAGATCCAAAACAGTAATTCCACACTTGTACTACCATGACACCTCTAAAAAAGTAGAAAACCCACAGGAAATTGCAAATGCCTTTGCCGATTATTTTTCGTCACTATACAATTTAAAAGATGACCCCAAAACCACTCAACCATGCAGAACAGATATTGATGGCTTTTTATCTAAATTGAAACTGCCCTCACTCTCGGAAACCCAACTTCAAGCACTAAACGACCCCTTCTCCACGGCAGAATTGGAAAAAGCTGTAAAATCCCTCCCCCTCAACAAAGCCCTGGGGCCAGATGGCCTATCCAATGGATTTTACAAAGCTTTCAATCATATATTATCACCGAACCTTTTATCAGTATTTAACGAGGCCAGGACGACAGGAACCTTTCCATCAGAAATGCTCCAAGCGTATGTGATCACCCTACCAAAACCAGGTAAACCCCCAGATGTTCCAGCTAATTTCCGCCCCATATCTCTATTAAATGGAGACATCAAGCTTTATGCAAAATTGCTAGCTAACAGATTATATGATCTTATACCAGATCTGGTGAAACCAGACCAAACGTGTTTCACCAAAGGTCGTCAGGCATCAGATGCCACCAGACGTCTTCTAAATATAATCCACCAGGCAGAAACTCGGAAAACGCCTTCTCTGCTTCTATCTGTAGATGCAGAGAAGGCGTTTGACAGAGTTCATTGGGGATATATGGAAATTTGGGTTCCAGGGTGAGTCATTATCTGCCATACTGGCCTTATACTCTAGCCCATCAGCACGAGTCTACACGTCAGGACTACTGTCAAAGGAATTCAAGATCACGAATGGGACCCGCCAGGGGTGTCCGTTATCGCCATTTATTTTCAACCTAATGATGGAACCCCTGGCGGAGACCATTCGAACCCACCCTCATATCTCGGGCTTTAAATATCATAAGACCACTCATGTAATCAATCTATTTGCGGATGACGTGATCCTCCTTCTTACTAATCCCACTGTTTCATTACAATTCACACATGATATTCTCAGTCAATTCGGCACCTTGTCATATTATAAAGTTAACTTCAACAAGTCCTTAATATTAGACCTAGGCGTTAACCATCATGCTAGAGAACATTTAAAACAAACCCTCCCATATGTATGGGCAGAGAAAAATATCCCCTATCTGGGCATTCACCTATCGGCAAAAATATCACAAATAGCTGAGACGAATATTAACCACTTGGGATCCGCGCTATTGCAAAATGACGGCAATAGCGCGGACCCACATTTTCGGGACTACGTCTATTGACGTAGTCCCGGTTACGAGCGGCCTGCGCGCCCCCTGAGGGGCGCGCGCGGCGCGCTCTGTGATCGGCGAGTCCGTGAGACTCGCCTGATCACCGATCCGTGTAAGGGGTCGATCCCGACCCCTTATCACGTGATCAGCTGTCAGCCAATGACAGCTGATCATGTGATAAAACGGAGCCGGTAATCGGCTAGTATTCCTCCTCGCGCTGACAGCGCGAGGAGAAAAAAAAAAAAGCCGATCGCCGGCGGCCGTGTTCGGGACATCAGTCCCGATCACGGCCAGCAATTTAAAAGGACACCTGCCCCCTGCCAGTGCCCACCTGCCACCCGCAGTGCCATCCTGAAATAAAGTAAGTGCCCCCCTGTCAGTGCCACCCAGCAGTGCCCATAGTGCCCACAGTGCCACCCAGCAGTGCCCACAGTGCCACCCAGCAGTGCCCACAGTGCCACCCACAGTGCCACCCAGCAGTGCCACCCACAGTGCCACCCAAAATCTGCCTCAGGTGCTGCACCCCAGTGCCGCCCATCAGTGCCCAGCAGTGCCGCCCATCAGTGCCCAGCAGTGCCGCCCATCAGTGCCCAGCAGTGCCACCTATCAGAGCCACCTATCAGTGCCACCTATCAGTGCCCATCAGTCCCATCTATCTGTGGTACCTATCAGTGCCCATCCGTGCCACCCATCCGTGCCACTTATCCGTGCCACCCATCCGTGCCATCTTATCTGTGCCCATCTTTGCCCATCAGTGCCGCCTTATCTGTGCCCATCGGTGCCGCCTTATCTGTGCCTATTAGTGCCGCCTTAACTATGCCTATCAGTGCCCACCAGTGCAGCCTATCAGTGCCCACCAATGCAGCCCATCAGTGCCCACCAATGCAGCCCATCAGTGCCCACCAATGCAGCCTATCAGTGCCGCCTAATCAGCGCACTTCAATGAAGGAGAAAAATGACCCGTTTGCAAAATTTTATAACAAACTATTAAAACATGATTTTTTTTTTTTTTTTTTTGCATCTTTTTTTGTTTGTTTAGCAAAAAATAAAACTCCGAGCTGTAACTAAATACCACCAAAAGAAAGCTCTATTTGTGGGAAAAAAATGATAAAAAATTCATTTGGGTACAGTGTTGTATGGCCGCGCAATTGTCACTCAAAGTGCATCAGCGCTGAAAGCTGAAAATTGGTCTGGGACTGAGGGGGGTTTAAGTGCCCAGTAAGCAAGTGGTTAAACACTTACTTTTAGACATACGGAAAACATTGAACAACATAGCCAAAACCGAACTATCCTGGGCAGGCAGAATAGCATCCTTTAAAATGGTTATCCTTCCTAAAATATTGTATGTATTTAGAACGCTCCCCATCCCATTTAAGGCATCTCACTTTCATGAACTAAATAGATTTCTTAAATTGTTTATTTGGCAAGGGAAAAAAGCCCGCTGTTCCCACAGGATCCTCATACAACACAGAAAGGTGGGATGGGTCTCCCGGATATAAAAGACTATTATTGGGCATCCATCCTAGCTCAAGCTAAACACTGGTTCAATATACATCCCTCCCCTCTATGGGTTAATATAGAAGCAGCTGTTAACAAAATATACCCGTTAAGTCTACTACTGATTGCAGACTCCTGGAAACCGGTAACCTTAATGTCCCTATCCCCGACAACTAAAGTCGCGTTGCTAGCGTGGAGATACTTATTGAGTCAACCAAAAAATGATAACTTATTCACCACTATAAAAACCCCATTGCAAACACTTGGAGTACTACTCCCATACAGCCATATCACCAAATGGTTGGACCAGGGAATAGAATGGGTAGAAGAGCTCCTAGATAAAAACACTCCCTTAGCTTTTTTAAACCTTACAAGACAAATATGAGTTACCTGCTTCACACATCATGTTATATAGACAACTCTCCTCATTCTTGGTCAAAAAACCCTTGCCGAAAATTGAAATAAACGCCCTTGCATGGCGTTTCTATATGATACTCAGGACAAGTGTAAAGGCATATCTCTTATCCACAACTTACTTCAGTCTAAACAAGATTTTTCTAAATACTCAGTGATATTATCATGGGAAAAAGACCTAGGTACAACCTATGAGACAGACCACTGGTGTGAGGTATTCCGATACAACTACAAAGCCACAAGCTGTATTATTCATAGAGAACTAACCCAGAAAATACTAACAAAATGGTACAGAACCCCCGTCCAACACGCCAGAATGTTCCCCACACACTCCATATTATGTTGGAGAAATTGCGGTAACCCTGGGACGATCCTACATATATTCTGGCAATGTAAAAACCTAACCAGTTACTGGAGGAAAATATTCACCGTTCTGATATCACCAGGATATTGCAAGCACCAGACCCAGCACTGGCAATCCTCCACCTAGGAATAAGTAATTACCCTACCCAATTTAGGATTGTGGTTATCCACATTTTAATCACTGCGAAACTAGTCATAGCCAGACACTAGAAAAATACCCTCTCTCCAAACCCCTCAGAAGTAATGGCACAGGTGAATCTTAACTATAACTACGAAAGATTATTAGCAATCAGGAAACCTCTTGCATAACTTTTGACAAAAATTGGAATTGTTGGAAAGAATGGTACGGGCGTTGAAGATATTCCCCTTTCCTTTCCCTTTTATCTCTCCCCCTCCCCCCCACCCTGACACCCTTACAACTATTCCATTTACAACTATACCATCTACAAGAATAGCACTAAAATAAAGAATTCTATCAGATGTTCAGGTAGCCGAGACTTTATTATGATTTGATGTAAAAGCTGTATTCCAGATTGTTTCACTTTCCTTTCCCATGTCGAACCCCCTCCAGCGCAGTGTGATCCCCGATGGGGCGCGGGAGGGGGCCAGATAGGGTCGTACGACGGGATGATCAGCTGGTTTCAGACAATGTTATTATCCATAATAGCTCATAGGAGTTTACCACAACAAGAGTGTCAACTGCCAAGTATTGTATGATGATGATTGTTATACTGCAGTAACTGTTCATAACTGTATTCAGCACTATTGGATTGTATCTGTTAAAATTCCAATAAAAACTATATTGAAAAAAAAAACTGGTGATATTAATGTAATTAAGGCCAAGGGAGTTTCCATCAGAGTGAATAGAAGTATGTGTCTATTGTGCTAGTCAAAAGAGGAGGTTAGACTGAGATGTTTAGATTTAGCTATAATGTTAACAGTAACAAATGTTAAAATCAAGCATGACTGTGGGAATTTTAGAGGACGGAATTTAGAGGAGCCAGGCAGAGAAGTCATTATGCAAACTTGATGCCAGTCTCTGATACCGATAGATCACATCAGTCCGCAAAAACAGGAGATAACAGGAGTTTCAGAGGAGGAGAGGGACATGAAGAGAGGTGAAGGAAGATCTTGAAAGGTGCTTTGTGGGAGTAGAAGCATTCTGACAATACCTCCCTTTCATCCTCTAGGCCATGGAAGAGGGTAGCTGTAGAGGTGGAGTCAGATTTTTGAAGCCAGGTTTCAGTAACAGCAAGTAAGTATAAACCTGAAGTTGGAATCTGACCTCCACCATGGAAAATGTTATAAGACCGTTGATTAAAAAAGATAAAATAAAAATGACTGAAGCCAAAATTATGCATATGCTGTACTTGGTTACAGAATTTGTATTAAATATTATAAATATATAAATTAAATTAGGCATTTGAAAACATTTAAAGACTAATGCCATTAAATTATGAATTGAAATTAATTTATGAAATCAATAAATATGACAAGAAACCCATGCATAAGTCAGAATTTTGCATACATGCATATGTAACACATTCACACACAAGCTGTGAGCTGAGCTGCTCTGTTATAATGTGCCTCATTGTCTTTTGTTTCATTATGTTATTTACAACAGCAAATCTAAGAAAAAGATAATCTGTGTTCTGCCTCATCTGTCACTATGTGATTTGTACGCATACAAGTAACTAGAAGATATTAGGATAAAGCTTCCTGATATACATATAGTAATAGGATACAACATTTTCTATTCTCTTGTAGTCATTATTCTTTTTTGAGCCTTAATATATTGTAAGCCGACACAGATCAGAGTCGGTAGGAAACATTTCATTATTTAGAAACACATTCTTCTTTTAAAACTGGTGTCAATGAAACATGCATTTGTTTCCAGATTGATCAAGTGTCGTAGGGTGGGCAGCTTAAGTACATAAACACAAGATGTTACAGTTCACATTTCAAATGAATCAGGTCCCCATTTCATCCTCTTATGCCGTGTACACACGACCGGACTTTCCGGCAGAATAGGCCAGACGGAATCATTCCATCGGATATTCTGATCGTGTGTGGGATAATCCGATCGTTTTTATTTAAAAAATTCAGACGGACCTAGAAATAGAACATGTTTCAAATCTGTCCGATGGACTCAATTCCTATTGCGAAAACAGTTCGTCTGTATGCTGGTCCGACAAATGCGACGCAAGGGCAGCTATTGGCTACTGGTTATTGAACCTCCTTTTCTAATCCCGTCTTACGTCATCAAGTTCAAAACTAACGGACCTTCGAACGGACTTTAGTGGGCAAGTCTGTTTGTTCAGAAGTCCGTCATAACTCAGTCGAAAGTTCGTCGGGAAGACAAGTCTGGTTTTGTACCCGGCATTAGAGTAGAACTAAAGGCAAAACCTTTTTTTTTCTCATTTTGGATAGAGTAAGGGAGGATAATCACCCCTCTTAGTTTTTTTTTCTTTTTTTTTGCTATCTGTGTGCCATTAGGGAGATTTCCTTGCACGTTCCTGTCCCAAAGCCAGAACAGGTAGTGAGAGAAAATCCCTTCAAAGTGAATCCCTGGTTATCAGAGATTTTACTATGGCCTAAAAATTACCTCTTTACATACTGTATAACAAGTTTCATTAAACAACTCATTTGGCCTTTTCTGATACACTTAGTGCAGTTTCCATAGATATGATTTCTAGCATTTGTTTTTTCTTAGTTTTTTTTCTCGTTGTACGCAGGTTTGGATATTGCATTTATCAATGCATACTCTTTTTTTCCAGTACGCAAATGCTGGAGTTTGACCTTGAATGTTTTTGCTGTTAGTTTAGGCTCCACAATCATTCTCATTCTCAGGTGCTGAGAGGTACATTTCTCAAAAGCCTGACATCTTTTTGTCTTCTGTTAAAGTTCCATAATCACAAGGCTTTTACTAAACATTTTAATATGGTCACAAAACTGGCAAATGTTTTCCTCACTTCATGTGCAGCTTATCCAAACATATACTTTTTAAAAGGAATTTCTTTATTGTCCACTGAGGAACAGAGGACACAATGTACTACACATTGTAGAATTCCCCCAGTGTTTTTGCCAGTGTCCTAGAAGGTTGGATGCTTTATCCGCAACTTTCCTGAGAAATATTTATCTATGTCTTTTATTTAGTGTATATTCATTCTATTCCTCTATCACTGTTCTCAGTACTTGGTAGAGGTTACCTCTCATCAATCAATGTGTTTATTGTAATGCTTGGGCTTGCCTCTATACAGCAGATATATGAATCAGCATCTCCTCAGCATTAACTCTAGCATCTGTACCTGGAACCCAGTGGACCGAAGATATTGAGACTGGCCTGAAATGTGACCTTTGGGCACTAGGCTCTACTTGTGGTGTTTTCCAGACTTTTGTGTACTGTGTTACTTAGCTATAGAATGCTCTTCAGGTCTAGAGCCATAGCAAAACCTCTGGTGTGAGCCAATCTCTGAAGATTCACCAAGTAAACGGGTTATGGAAAGTAGCCATTGAGCATAGAGCTCTGTATTGCAGTACTTTTCAGGCCTTTGCACTCTTTGTTAGTTAGCCACAGAGCACTGCCCAAATTTAAAGCAGTGCCAAAGTTTCTAGCATGAGCCAGTCTCTGAACACTATTTTGATCAGCGAGCGCCTGAAGGAGGAAAACCTAATAGGTGTCCCTTGAGCATTGAAATCTGCACTGGGACATTTTTTCAGTCGCTTGCATACTGTGTCAGTTAGCCACAAATCATTTTTTTTCAGAGGTCTAATGTGACCCCCTTCACTGATCTTCCCTTTGTGAGTGAACCTTTTAATGAGGCATAATTACCTCATGTTATTTTGGCATTGTGCTCTGCTTGTGACACTTTCTAGTCACTTGTGTATTGTCGGTTAGTTACAGATCATTTTTCAGCTTCAAAGCCATGGTAGAGCCACTGGTGTGACTCAAGCTCTGCAGACTCACTCTTTATGGATACTTTCTGTTTGTTGTTAACACATCTCAATATGTAATCTTTATCTTTTGGACTGTACTTTATGTCACTTCGTAGTCCCTTGTGTACTATATTAATAACCTATAGAGTATAATCCAGTTCATGGCACAGCCTCATGCGGTGACCTTGTCTCTCATAACTTATTACTGAATAGATAGTTCAGGCTGCAGCAGCAGTAACTACCTCATAGTTTTAACCATTTGGCACCTTTTTTTTTCTTTTGAAAACATCTGTCCTTTTTACTGAGGTAAGGGATATGCCAGAGGGAAGTCAGTGCTGATGTCATCCGCCATGTAGGGTGTTGTGAGTGCACACTCTTTTTCCATATGTCGGTAAACAGAAGGAAATCTTTTTCCACTGCTACACTTACTGGAAGCATGTTGTGGATCATCTGATCTCCGGTCTTGCTCCACTGCCCGCTTTCAGTGATTTATATAGTTAGTCTGGTTGAAAAAAGACAATAGCCCAATAGATCATCTCTGGCCAACACCAGCCTCACCAGCACCTTCTGCCTAGGTTTTTTTGTGAGTATGCTGCACCTTGACTCTGTTGTTTACTGCTCTTTGGTGTATCATGGCTATTAAAGACACTCAGAGGACAATCCAGATGCAACAGGTGACCTTACTACATACTGTTTCAGAAATCATTTTGTTTGTATCTTCAGAGTAAACCAATGCCTGCATTTTGGATCCTAGGATTTCTATTTCCATAGGGTCATCCTCAGCAGCTATGGCTCTACTTCCTTTACCTAAGACCTATATTGTATCTACCAAGCTTTTTATTTTAAATTCTGACTTGGAACCTTCTGTTCAAAGACATTCAGTTTGCACCTCAGCATCATCTATGGCAGAACTTAAGCTAGGTCTATATAGATGTACAGTTTCTTTTTCATTTATCCAATGGGTTGAAAGAAAAATACCCGACAGAACCCCACATCAACACAAACAATGTTGATGCAGGGACCACTCTCACTGTTCTATTGTATTCTGACAATGTCCCCTGTCAGAATACACAAATTAGCTCTTTCTCATTGGCTCCGAGTGCTTATTGAATGCTAGTTTTCCAGCTTGACAGAAGCTGGTTGTTAGAGGAGTAGCTGCTATTGAACAAAGGTACACACATACCGATATTTGGCCAGTTCCTGCTGAACTGACTGATTTTTGGTACATGTGTAGTGGACTTTAGTTCTCAGCTTACTGTGCCCTTATCACTTGGAATATCTAAGGCCCCCATAGTTGTTTATGATTCAGAACCTTCACAGCATACTCTTAGGCCTCATGCACACGGACGTTTTTACAGCCGCTTTTTTGAGCTTTTTTTGCAGCTTAAAAAGGCCTGTCCATGTTAGTCTATGGCTTCATGCCCACCTAGGCGTTTTTGAGCTGCAAATGGCATAGGCGTTTTTAAGCTGTAAAAAAAACCCAGGACCAGTGCGTTCCGTGGCGTGGAGCTAGAGCTGTAAAAACGCGAATCGCGGGAAAACGCGCAAAAACGTGCACAAACGCGCAAAAACGCGCATAAACGCGCAACATATTTTCTTTGTTTTCTGAGTCCTATAGCCAAGAGATGTGTTTCTTAAAAAAAGCTACTTAACGCTAACGCTAAAAAACGCGCGAAAACGCGCAAAAACGCCAATGCAAAACGCGGTAAGTGCTCATGCACACAGACGTTTTAAAAAAACTGGCTGCAAAGCTAGCTCCGACGCCTGGAAAAATCGTCGTTAAAAACGTGATTTTTACCGCGTTTTGCATTGGCATTTTTGCGCGTTTTTGCGCGTTTTTTAGCGTTAGCGTTAAGTAGCTTTTTTTAAGAAACACATCTCTTGGCTATAGGACTCAGAAAACAAAGAAAATATGTTGCGCGTTTATGCGCGTTTTTGCGCGTTTGTGCGCGTTTTCCCGTGATTCGCGTTTTTACAGCTCTAGCTCCACGCCACGGAACGCACTGGTCCTGGGTTTTTTTTACAGCTTAAAAACGCCTATGCCATTTGCAGCTCAAAAACGCCTAGGTGGGCATGAAGCCATAGACTAACATGGACAGGCCTTTTTAAGCTGCAAAAAAAGCTCAAAAAAGCGGCTGTAAAAACGTCCGTGTGCATGAGGCCTAAAAATCACGTTTTTAACGACGATTTTTCCAGGCGTCGGAGCTAGCTTTGCAGCCAGTTTTTTAAAACGTCCGTGTGCATGAGCACTTAAGACTGGTACACAACAAGTTGAATATGGGCTGGTATTGGCCAGTTCAACAGGTACTGGCTGACATTCTGCCAGTGTGTACAGCAGCCTGTCCGACAGAAGCTGGCCCAATGTCCAGCTTCTGTTGAATGGGCATGCTGGAAGACCAGCAGCCGATCGGCATCCATTCAGTGCTTGCGGCCAATAAGCGAGCGATAACTGGTGTGTTTAGGCGCAGGGCAGTCCTCCTGTCAGATCACAATAGCTCATTGGGGAGATGGCTGTACTAAAATTGCATAGTTAATACAATGAGTGCCTCAGTTTTTTTTCTTCATATAGCCCGCTGGGTTAAACAAAAAAAAGAAACCAAACAGTTTGTATCAGCCATTTCAGACACTGTACTGGACCAAGTTCCTGTTGGCTCTGATGTGCACTGTGTTGTTTTCACTCTTATAGCTGCAGTATGTTCTGCTATACAACTAAAAATTACACTGCAGTACCAGAATGATCTTTTTCAGATCGTGCTAATATAAAGACTTTTCTAATTTTCTTCTACTCTGGAATGGTTCCTCTTTGAGGACTGAGAACTTTCAGTCTTTGTACTAATGATGTGAGAAAGCTTTTTAATTTTTATGGATGGAATTCTTTGACAAATGGTCCGTATCTTTTGTGGACTCGCCAGTTTTACACCTTAATGCAGTGGTCATCAACCCTGTCCTCAGGGCCCATTAACAGGACAGATTTTATGTATTACCTTGGGGAGATGCAGACTAGAATACTGCAATCACTGAGCAGAAAATGATATCACCTGTGTTGTATTTCAGTTATCTTGCAAACCTGGCCTATTAGTGGGCCCTGAGGACAGGGTTGATGACCACTGCCTTAATGGTGCCTTTCTATTTGTGAACTTCACAGAGGGGACACCCAGTTTAAATCTTATTTTCAACTTACTGGAACAACTCTCTATCCTTTGGCAGTAACTTTACTTTGTGAAACCACATCTCAATAAATCACATCTTCTAAGAGGGACTCCTCAGGCTCAGTAGAGGACTCTAGAGCTATGCAACAGCTTTAACAGCTGTCTAAAGCTCTCCACTTAAGTCATAATGACCTCTTATGGACATCTAATTTGCTCTCTAGCATGGAAAATTGTCTGTCTATATACTGTACATAGGGCACATTGGCTACATGCCTGGTATAGAGAAGATACATTAAAACAACAGCTTATTTACTTGCCGTTTGAGGGAAGGCATCACTTTAGTCATTTCCTTAACAATGGCATGCCCATATCTCCTGGTTCTTTCCCTTAGCACCTGCTTCAACGTATGAAATGTATGATCTGTTGATGACACCGATGTACTGCAGTCTTCAGCTAGTACAGCTGTAATTTATGGTAGGCAATCAAAGTAGGCAATCAAGGTGCACCCCAGGTATTGTAGCCATAAAATATCTGTTTAAGGTACACCCCCATTTTTACCAGTGGGCTATTATTTCCTTATTCTATTTTGTCTCCTTAGATTTCTGCTATTCAGTTTGAATGCTTAAGATTTAACCCACAATTCTCCCTAAACCTTGTAACCTATGTCTAATTCATCCACACTAAAGCTAACTGTCCTCTCAAAAATTGTCAAGTCTTACTTTTAACCAGATCCTGTTATCTAAGTGTCATTTCCTGTATACTCTTTGAATATAATAGGTACTATCATAATTAATCCTCTTGGGATTGTGGGCAACTTATTTGTCATACCTCTTTTTTTTTTTTGGTACTGTCCTTCATTACTCTTTTGCCTCTCATCTTTAGATGCAATATCTCTATGGTTCAGCTATTTTTGGCTGACCCATGCATCACTTTAAGAGTAAGTAAACAATTCCCTCTTTTCTGGAGTAGATTAATACCTAACCTCTCACTGTATGATGTCTGGCTCTTTACGCTGGATAGTGGTGGCTTTCTCATTTGGATTGATTTACTAAAGGCAAATAGGTTATTCACTTTACAAGGGAATTTACCCTTTGCAATGGAATTTTCCACAAAGCTTTATGAGTGAGGTGAAGCTCTACTAACATTCATCATCTAATCATGTGCAAGAAAAAATTGTGTTTTTGCCTTTAGTAATCAACCTCATGGTGTCCACATTATTCCATACAGGGTTTAAAGTGGTAGTAAATGCAAAAAATAAAATTCCTGCATCTATAGCCGCCAACATTCTAATACTAACCTCTTTAGCTCTGAAAAAAAAATAAAAAATCTGTACACATATCTTTTCTACAGGCAGCCCGATCTCATCCACAGCGGCGGAAACTCTGATCCCACACTAAGCTGCCAGCCGCGGCTTCGCTGTGGAGGCTGGTGCAGAGGACACATCCGTCAATGGAAGCCCCATAGTAACTATATGGATGACGTCACTTCCCATTCATTTCACAGCCATTGCTGGACATGTATTCAGCAGATATATAAAAAGAAGGGATATATCATGCTATCGTGACAGTGAAAAAAAAGGTGATTGGTAAAGAGTGCAGCAATTAACTAGGATATATAATCGAAGTAGCAACAAATATAATATATAAAATCGGGCTAATCAAAAAGTGTATTATGAAATATGTTAAATAATATGCTCGTAGTGTAGTGTAGTAAACAAATCACATATGTTTGAAACAACAAAAGTGACATTTAGCACATTATCAGTTTAAATAGAAGGAAAAAAAAAAAAAGCAGTGACTTCCATTAGCCACATAAGCGCCAGACCATTTTGCTGGCCAAAGACCAGACCACTTTTTGCGATTCGGCACTGCGTCGCTTTAACTGTCAATTGCGCGGTCATATGACGTGGCTCCCAAACAAAATTGATGTCCTTTTTTTGCCACAAATAGAGCTTTCTTTTGGTGGTATTTGATCACCCCTGCGTTTTGATTTTTTGCACTATAAACAAAAAAAGCGACAATTTTGAATTAAAAACACATTATTTTTTTACTTTTTGCTATAATATATATCCCCCAAAAATGTATATAATTTTTTTTTTCCTCAGTTTAGGCCGATATGTATTCTTCTACATATTTTTGGTAAAAAATCGCAATAAGCGATTATTGATTGGTTTGCGCAAAAGTTATAGCGTTTACAAAATAGGGGATAATTTTATAGCATTTTTATTAATAATTTTTTTTAACTAGTAACGGTGGTAATCAGCAATTTTTATTGTGACTGTGACATTATGGCAGACACATCAGACATTTTTGACACATTTTTGGGACCATTGTCATTTATACAGCAATCAGTGCTATACAAATGCACTGATTCCTGTCTAAATGACACTGGCAGTGAAACGGTTAACCACTAGGTAGCAGTGTAGGGGTTAAGTGTGTCCTAGGGGCGTGATTCTAACTGTGAGGGGCGTGGCTATGTTTTACACATTACTGATCTCTGCTCCAATCACAGGGAGCAGAGATCAGTGTCGCTGTTGCTAGGCAGAACAGGGAGATGCTTGTTTACTTTAGCATCTCCCCGTTCTTCCTCCCATGAGATGATCCGCGGGACCTGCGATTGGACTCACGGAGGTCCTGACTGGTGCACAAGTATGCCGCCGCCGCGATTTAAAGGGATGTACCTGTACGCCTATTTGCCTGTCTGTGCCATTCTGCCGACGTACATCGGCGTGCGCCGGTCGGGAAGTGGTTAAGAATAATAAAGTCCTAGGAGAATCAGATATGAATTCTCCACCACCAAGTGATTTGATTAAACTTTTCTGTGATACACCACACACGGTAGTCTGGGACTCTTACCAAATCTTCAGGACCACCTATCTCTAGGATGGTCAATCAGGCAGACAGAATACCTCTGCAGGTTATAATGATGTCCCCCAAGCCTCCGGGATATTGTGGGGATACCCTCGCCTCATGGCAGGATGTCCAAAATAACCAAGGGTAGGGGGTAATCATATAAAACAAAAAACCCCAATAGTGTAATGCTAAGGATAGATTTATTGAAAAAAATGCTGATTGACTACTTACAAGAGATAAAAAGAAAATGGTCATTGGATAGAAACAATTGCCAGCAAATGAACAAAGCATACACTTGAACTTCCCGGATCACATGGGGTGCGATGGCATCAGTGCATAGCACTGCCCGACATGTTTTATCACATGTGACGTCTTCCAGGGGCACGGGTGACGCACTGAGCCATTGCTATAAATAGAACTTCAGGAAACCAAGCCTCGGCATGATGCGACGGCAATGGTATACAATAAAACCGAGCCTCATTCCCATTTCTCACTATCTGTGGGATCCTGTTTAAACTGTACAGACGTGTGGCATATTAATCCACTATGTCGAACATAGTACTTACATAAATGGTTAGAAGAAAAATAATAATATATAAAAGGCAGAAAATAATATGTTAAAATATTATTAAAAAATGAATGTCTCGCCAAAATGATATAAGTCGGCACATAAACACTAAACACCTTAGAGGAGGTCTCCGGTATTAGCCAAATAGTAGTACAACCAATATAAGTAAATGTAATTTAATCGATCCCCATGTTTGCAAAAATCACAAGGATCGTTGATCATTAAATGGATAAAAGGTTTGCCCTAAAATGTAATTAATAACACCTGCATCATACATAACAAATAATCATCACATAAAAATGTATTTAAAAATACAAAAATTCCATAAACATTATAAATAATGTCAAATATAGATATTTTATGCATTATCTGTAAAGTCTATCTCTACATCAGCATTAAACCCAAAGGTCTGAGACATTTGACCCTATAGATCCAATTCACCTCTAATTTAGAGATTTCACGTTGCTTGGATCCCCCTTCCAGTTCAATTTTAGCTGGTTTATTTCTTGAAGACAGGTCCTAGATGGATTTTTGGCATGAACAAATGCCATTTTACAATTGTTCATTGAGTCTAACTTGTAATTGTACTGTACGCCCAATGTACTGGAATCCGCAAGGGCAGGTAAGAATAGTATAAGAGAAGTAGAAGTATACCACATTTGGAGTGGAACACATGATAAAAGTTTTAATCTGAAAAGCCTGATCTGTACTGTGTGAACTGAAATGGGTAGTCTTTTTATTGCTCACTCCATTAATAGAACACATGGCACATTCCTACCATATTCTGAAAAAACATTGGTTTAATATTAGGTGGGTCACATACACCAAGGGCCAACATATCTCTGAGTGATGGAACCCCCCTAAATACTACCTGACATTGGTCTGAAAGGGCCTTACCCAAAACAATGTAATTTTTAAGTATATGCCAGTGTCTACATACAAACTTCTTTATTTGGTAATGCCGAAGAAAGTAGAATGTAATGCATGCCATAATAAAGTTGTTTGCTCCACTATCATCCTTTGGTTTTTCAGACAGCAATATATCCCTATCAATTAACCGAGCATTTGATACTGTCTGGTCAATGGTCTCCACTGAATATCCCTTGTTAATGAATCTATCTGTTAAAACCGCAGCCTGTGTTTTGAATTTTACTACAATTATGTCTTAAGCATATATATTGACTTTTAGGAACTGAATCTAACCAGGACTTATGATGACAACTGTGCCTGGGAATAAAGGAATTTCTATCTGTTGATTTGAAGTAGGTAGAGGTCAAAAGTTAATCCCTGTCACGTAACTGGTTGGAAGCTGAAATGCCGAGAGGGCTCCCCTTGTGGCTGAGTGCAGCACACCCCTGAAGTTGGGTACAGAGGGTGGAGTGCCCAGAGAAGCACAGGTTGCCAGATGGATTCCAAAGAGAAAAGCTGGTGGGCACCTGAAGGACACCGGCAATGCAGGAAACACAGCTGAGCTAAAGTCTATAAGAATCCTTGGTAATACTTGGCAAGGTGTGCATAAGTAGTGGAAGTCAGGCCAGGGGTCAAACACAGTAGATCCGACAGGAGGAAGAGGCAGGTTGCAGAAATGGGGACAAGCCAAACGTCTGGTATCAGAAGGCAGGCAGGTAACTGTAGCAAAGTCCGTGATACAGGCCGGGATCAGGTATAGGAGAAGACAGCAAGTCGGTAAAGCAAACCAGGGGGTCAAACCAGAAGAGCAGATCAGATAGGTCAGGAACAAGCCGGGTCACAACAGGAATCCAAATAGTAATTTCACATAGGTTCAGGAACACAGGAAGACTGACAAACCAGCAACTGCAGACACTAGCAGACTTCCTTATATAGGTCCATGTGACCTGCTGGTAGAGATACTGGGTCCTAAAGTCCTTCTCCTGCCAGAGATGCTGTTGGTTCCCTGACAACTGGCACTATTGCCAGTTCTCCTATGGCCATTTCCCTGACAATCCCCTTCTGCCCAAATCTTAAGATCTAAGAAATGTATTGAGTATTGGTCAGCCTCATATTTGAACTCAATCCCCCTATCATTAATATTGAGGGATTCCATAAAGGTTCCTAGAGATTCACGGGAACCATTCCAAAGGCGGAGGATGTCATCGATGTACCTAGCCAATAGAACCAACTCAGGTCTATCCTGTAATCAGCAGAGCTTCTGCTGCTGGAGATCGGGTCAGATTGGCTTCAGAAAAGGTATGTATAGGGATTTTTATCTTTACAGGGCTAGAGAGCTTAGTGTCTTAGTGGCTATAGATGCAGGGATTTTCATTTTTGCACGGACTTCCACTTTAAGGTCCCATTTCCAGATCTCTACTTGTAAAGATACCCACCTCTTGCATATATGGCGTTGTGACTATTATCACATGTAGCTTCTATAGCTTTGAATTGACAGTTCTTTTTGTTTTGAGATCTCATTATGTGTATTGCATTACTTTATTGAATTACTATATACTGTACATTCTCTTATAGCCTTCCTTTTTTGTTATAAGTGTGAGGATCTCTCAGTCTCTCCCAAAAAGGGACAAGCTACTCTACCCTTCTTTATTTTACATTGAAAGTCTCCTTCCCTTCTTCCTTTGAATTATTATTATGATGTCTTTTATTTTATGGATCTGCCTTTTTTCTGACATCAAGGATAATGGGTATGCTATTTCATCTCCCATCTGTTCTGTGGTTGAGACCTACTTTGCTTTGTCCAACTTTTCCCTTCCCTAAGATGATGAGTTAGTTATCCCAGGCTTTGTCCTTTGTTTTAGAAACATTCTGATCTGTTGACCACTTTTTCTGTATTTTTCCAACTCCTTTTTCTTTATAGTGTTCTTTACAGTGTTTAATAATTGACTTCTACATTATTTCTGATAGCAGTCTCTTCTTAGTGACACTTCCTGTCCTACTCTGGAATACCAGATTTTTTCTTGTTGTATAATCTCCATATTGTTCACTCTTTTCCATGTGTCCATGTTTGTCCATGTTTGTCCATGTTCAGACGTTGATTTGTTCGCATATTGTTTTAGTAAGATTTTCATATCCATTGAATTTCTCAGTGGCTGTTGCCCAAAATTTTCTTAATTCCTGTGTCCTTCAATCAACAATAAAGAAAATATGATTTTTGTACTTATCGTAAAACTGGTTTCTTGAAGCCCATTGAGGGACACAGAACCTGTCCCTCTGTCTTTATGGAATTATGCTTGCTTACAAAACGGAGGCATGACAGTTGAAAGTGGTATTTCACGTGGGGCTGATTCTGTTCCAATCAGCAGGGAATCTGTGGGATGATTCCTTTGCTAATCAGATCAGAGGTGGTGAATGACACCAGTTTTATATCAGTTTTATAGAATAGTTCTCTATACCATTTTAATACATATTTTAGCAACTCCAGTCACCTAGATATTTACATTAAGGATTATAATGTGAGCACATAATCATGTTTATACCGCTACCCATACATCCTTACTCATGCTATTTGTTAGGGATTTAACATTAATAGATTATATAACACACATTTATTTTATGTACATATATATTTTTAATATATTTTTAATATAATTTTAATCTTAATTTTAGTGATTAATTGGCCGGGTCATGGACATATGCAGTAATGCATAAGGTTCACTTATCCACCCAAAATATGGTCACCACTACTAATACAATACAGGATCGTATCTGTTTATGAACCAATCAAAAATGGTCGTGCCCATGTTGGAGACAACACTCCAACAAAATGGCCGATAATACACTTCCTTTCTCTGCAGATAAATTGATTTGGCTTAGAACCAATTTGGTCACCCTGATGAAGACACGTGGTGTGTCGTAATGCATAGGAAGTAATTGGACGCTGCGAGAACTGGAAGTGTTGTAAGAGGAGCCTGTAACGCCGTGGTTATTACAGATCTGCCATTTTTTCATTATATAATTGTAAGCGCCCATTTGGCTCCTTTTTTAATGAATAAACCTGCTTGTTCATATGTTACTATGCTATGGGAGATTCTTTTTTATCCCCTACATATACCGGCTGTGTGTGAACATCCATGCTGATAAACTGGGAGCCAGCACTTGGAACACAGGACTAGGAGAGGCACTATTCACTATCATTGAACCTTGGGAGACCCCCCAGTCGCATTAACCTTAAAGCCATATACCATCTGCATGGAGGTAAAAGTGTAGAGAGCACTATGTGGTACACACGAAGATCCCACATTGGAAATTATTCACTGAAGATATCGATTGAATGCACTTTGTGCACTTTTTGCACGTTTGCACCTTTTCTCCTGTTTTGCTCTTTTATGGATTAGCTGACTACAATCCTATCCATTTTGATAGTCTCTGATTTTGATTGTGATCATCTGGGACTGAATTGACTATCCACCTGTTATTGATTCACTCAGACAGATTATTCAGTAATAGTCATTTTATTTATCATGCACATTATAGTAATATGTGCACTGTTTCGAAATTTTGCACACGATTATTGGATTTGATTTTTGCACAGAATCATTGGACACTGGTACACATATTTAGTCACTTTATTATATTGTTCACTAGCATCATTTGCACAGTGATTATATATACAAACATTAGTTGCACAGTGATTATATTTATACCTCATGATTGTAATTTAGTTTAATTAGTTGCGCTGATCACTTTTTATATAATTTATCTAAATTCATTCTTCCTTGTATATAGGGCATAATTTGTTTTTTAATCTGAAGATATCGAAAGAGCTCTGAATTAGGAAGTATGTGACTTTCAAATAGAAATGATTTATTTTTACATTTTTTTATTTGGGTAGGTTTTATAGCAGAAAGTAAATAATTTTTTTTTCAATTGTTAGTCTTTTCTTGTTTATAGCGCAAAAAATAAAAACTGCCAAGGTGATCAAATACCAAAGGACAAACATTTTATTTAAGTACAACATCACACGACCACGTAATTGCCAGTTAACCACTAGCCGACCACCCGCCACAAATGTACTGCGGCAAGCTGGCACGGCTGCGCAAATCACCGTACCGGTACAGCGATTTGTGCCCTAGCTTTTGTGGGCGCACGTGTTTCACTGGCAGCGCACTCCGATTGGCCAACTTTCATTCCTCGCAGAGACAGAACGGGGATCTGCCGAAGTAAGTCCTTTTGTCAGTTGCTGGAACTGGGAATTTGTCTTCCTGCTGAGCAGAAAGACGTATCTGTGTGTTTCCCCAGTCACATAGTCCCCTATACAGTTAGAAAACACAAACATGGAACATATTTAACCCCTTCCCTGCCAGTGTCATTAGTACAATAACTGCATATTTTTAGCACTGTAATAATGTCACTGGTTCCCCCAAAAAAGTGTCAGAAATGTCAGTTAGGTTTCTGATCTGTCTGCCGCAATGTTGCAGTCCCACTAAAATTTGCTGATCACTGCCATTACTAGTAAAAAAAAATGGCATAAATCTAGTCCCTATTTTGTAGACACTATAACTTTTGCGCAAACCAATCAATATAAGCTTATTGGAATTTTTTTTACCAAAAATATGTAGAAGAATCCATATTCGCCTCAACTGATGAATACTTTTTTATATATATTTTTGGGATATGTATTATAGCAGAAAGTAAAAAAAATATTTTTTTTTTCTAAATTTGCGGCCTTTTTCTTGTTTATAGCGCTAAAAATAAAAAACACAGAGGTGATCAAATACCACCAAAAGAAAGCTCTATTTATGGTAAAAAAAAGGGCGTCAATTTTGTTTGGGTTCAGTGTCGCACGATGGCACAATTGTCAGTTAAAATAACACAGTGCTGCATCTCAAAAAATGGCCTGTCATTAAGGGGGTGAATCCTTCCGGGACTGAAGTGGTTAAAGTAAAGCAGTTCCATTTTGTGAAAAATTGCCTGGTCATGAAGGGGGGTAAACCTTCCAGAACTGAAGTGGTTAATGTAGGTATCCCCTCTTGGAAATATGTTTTAAACCTATTAAATAAGTATTTTGCTCATGGATTCCTGTCTGATACTTGTAACCCTGTTTACAGAGCAATATTGGAATGTTGTTATTTCGTTTTTTTTGTTTTTTATAGCAATAAAAACAAGTAAAAACAAATGTTCAAACACAATAATGCAGCTTACTTCAGAGAAGGTTTTTCAGTAAGGGCAGACGGTATCTCAACCAAGCTTTCACCACTGACAACCAGCATTTTCAATTTAGTCATATTGTTCAACTCCAATGGAAGGTATGTAATATTATTTTTCTGTAGTAGTAACGTCTCCAGCTCTTCTAATCTGTAAAGAAATAAAGTGAATTACTATACTTCAGCTTGCTCACATCCAAATTGCTCAATTCCCTTTAGATCTGCCAATAAAACTATGTAGTGCAGGGGTCTGCCAAATTAGATAAAAATAGTTTGGATAGAGTAGGTCAGTCCTTGTATTACATGGTTTTGGTAAATCTAAAGAATGATGCCTGTACAAATGTTTTCAGGTCAGATTGTAATGTCTGGTGACCCTAAACCATCTTCTGCCAATGTGACTTTTACTGAGCAGCACACAGAAGTAGAGGACAAAGGGCATGTATTTGGGGTCGTGAGGATTAGGCATTTTATATTTCAGGCAGCTTTCTTACCCTACTGTTGTGACAGTATCACTTTAAGCGGGAGATATCATTTTTTGGGCCATACTGGATTGGTTATAAGGAAGTAACATTTTATTCTAGGTGAGTTCCCGATCGGCTCACGTCTTTATACGGGGGGCGGTATGTAACTCACAAAACCCCGTGCAAAACCCCATATGGGTACGGGGTTCCCTTTAAAAGCCACCAAAGGGCGCACACGCACCACCAGAGGCAAGTGCGCGTGACTGCTGCACAGCGGGGGACCCGATGTGCGTGGCTGGCAGTCGCGAGCGCACATACGAGAGTCAGCACACACAAATCCCTGTTCTGTCACGGGAGAGGAGACATGTAGTTTGTACCTACTAAGTAGGTACAACGATATGTCTTCTCCCCTAGTCTGTCCTTTCCCCATACAGTTAGAACACACTGAGGGAACACACATTTAACCCCTTGATCGCCAATTTTTGTTAGCCCCTTCCCTGCCAATGATATTTATACAGTAATCAATGCATATTTATAGAACTGATCACTGTATAAATGTCGATGGTCACAAAAATCTGTCCCAATCTGTCCATTGCAATGTCATAGTACCGCAAAAAATCATAGATCATCATCATTACTAGTAAAAAAATATAAAAAAAATATATAGAAGAATATATATCAGCCTAAACTGATAAAGAAATTAGTTTTTTTGTTTTTTTTAATTGAAGGATATTTATTTTAGCAAAAAGTAAAAAATATTGTTGTTTTTTTCAAAATTGTTGCTTTTTTTGTTTATAGTGCAAAAAATAAAAACCGCAGAGGTGCTCAAATACCACCAAAAGAAAGCTCTATTTGTGGGAAAAACAGGATGTTTCGTTTGGGTACAGCATTGCATGACTGCGCAATTACCAGTTAAAGCAGCGGAGTGCCAAATTGTAAAAAGTGCTCTGGTCAGGAAGGGGGTAAATCCTTCCGGGCTGAGGTGCTTAAGGGTGTATATACTTATAAAAAAAAAAATGGTAATCTACCTCTCCCTTCTCCAACCAGGTCTCTAAAGGATTATAATTTATGATATGCTGGGTTCAAACATAAAGTGAGGCTCCATGCAAAAATATTTTCTTTTGTTTTAGATAGATTTATGACTAAAACCTCTATTAAATGGATCTAAGTCTCTGTTGAGGATACCCTTGTAACATTTATTGTACTACAAGATGAAAAGCACATATTGTTACCTTTCTTCCAAATATCAGACTTTTTGGTTGTTTGTGGGGAGATGAACAACAAGGATGTAAATTTTGTTTGGGTACAGTGTCTCATGACCGCGCAATTGTCAGTTAACCACTTCCCGACCGGCGCACGCCGCTGTGCGTCGGCAGAATGGCACGGGCAGGCATATTGGCTTACAGGTATGTCCAATTTTAAATGCCGCCCGCCATCACGTGCGCGCCGCCGGTGGCACGCTCGCGTGCCGGTCGGGACCCCTGTGAGTCCAGTCGTGGGGCCCGTGGACTCGATTGCTGCAGGGATACCTGCGATTGTCTCACGGGGCGGCTGAGCGAGGAGATGCCATTGTAAACAGCATCTCCCCATTCTGCCTAGCAACAGGTGACACTGATCTCTGCTTCATGTGATTGGAGAAGAGATCAGTGTTCACTAAAACAAAGCCCAGCCCCCCACAGTTAGTAACACGCCCCGTAGGTACACCCCTACACTGCCACCCCTTGGTTAACCCCTTCACTGCCAGTGTCATTTACACAGGAATCACTGCATTGGTATAGCAGTGATTGCTGTATAAATGGCAATGGTCCCAAAATGTGTCAAAAATGTCCGATGTGTCCGCAATAATGTCGCAATCATAATAAAAATCGCTGATCGCCGCCATTACTAGTAAAAAAAATATTAATAAAAATGCCATAAAGCTATCCCCTATTTTGTAAACGCTATAACTTTTGCGCAAACCAATCAATCGCTTATTGTGATTTTTTTTTACCAAAAATATGTAGAAGAATACGTATCGGCCTAAACTGAGGGATTTATATATTTTGGGGGATATTTATTACAACAAAAAGTAAAAATTAATGCATTTTTTTTAAATTGTCGCTGTATTTTTGTTTATAGCGCAAAAAATAAAAATCGCAGAGATGATCAAATACCACCAAAAGAAAGCTCTATTTGTGTGAAAAAAAGGACGTCAATTTTGTTTGGGAGCCATGTCGCACGACCGCGAAATTGTCAGTTAAAGCGACGCAGTGCGGAATCACAAAAAGTGGTCTGATCTTAAGCCAGCAAAATGGTCCGGTCTGAAAGTGGTTAAAACGATGCAGTGCCAAATTGTAAAAAGTGCTCTGGCCAAGAAGGGGGTAACATTTTATGAGGCTGAAGTGGTTAAACACTCATAGAAACTGCAGACCAATTTCAAAAAGTAATGACAATGAATTACAAAATGTATGTGTGTGTTTGTGTATAAATATATATATAGATATATATCTATATATATATATATATACATATATATATATATATATATATAGATATATATATATATGTGTGTGTGTGTGTGTATATATATATATATATATCTATATCTATATATATATATATATATATATATATATATATATATATATATATACTCGTTTCTTCCCCTGGTCAGCACTGCTGTGTGATTCAATTGACTGGATAACTAGGCAAAAATAGAATGGATTTAGCCAATGCCTTTACAAAATTAATGTAAATAAGCTGCTCCAAAACGAGCAAGAACTTCTCAGCAAATGTCAAGCCCAGTTGTTTTCCAGACAGCTTGTATGCATATATTAAATAAATAAAAACACAATCCAATATCTAATCAGAAAAAAATAGTTATAAACAATGTGAAAATTTCAGTTCCCCATCTGTGAATTTGGTATGGTATTTCACTATATTTGTTATAATCTAGTCCACCAAAAATATTACATTGTTGTTACCAATGAACTTAAAAAGAAAAAATACAACATAGCATTTACCTATCTATGTCTTGTGGGAGATCCTTTAAGATATTACTGCTGATGTCCAACCACTGCAAACTTGACATCCGTAAGACACAAATTGGAACAGAAGAGAATTTGTTTGCTGACACATCAACATAAGTGACCTTTTTCAAATTACTCAGCTGGAAAAGAAACAAAAAAGGAATTCATGACAATAGAGATTGCAAACATTCCTCAAAATCAAGGCAGAAATTATATATATAAAAAACAAAAAAACAAAAACAAAAAAAAACTACACTCATTTTGGGTGAATTGTAATTGTTTTTAAGTTTATATATTTTTTTAATCTAAAGCTTTATGTTAAAAAAAAAAAAAAAGTGCTTCACCACATCCATCCCCAAATAATTAAGTTTTAACTTCCTTGTGTCCAGGCTACCAGACAAGTAGCACAACTCCAAATTATTCAGTACACACACACACACACACACACACACACAAATTGTGTCTGACAAAAAAAAATACTGAAAAATGAATAATACAAACTTCTACTATATAATTAATATGGTTTCCAGTGGTCATGTATTTTATACGTTTGTTAAAGAGGGAGTCCACCTAAAAAAAAAATTATTAAAATCCAGCAGCTACAAATACTGCACCTTTTAATAAATGGACACTTACCTGTCCCAAGGTCCAATGATGTTGGCAGCCGAAGCCGAGTAATCGCTCAGCTCTCGGCTGCTGCCACCGCCATTCTCATTGCGGGAATCAGGAAGAGAATCATTGCGGCTTCACTTCCTGGTTCCCTAGGGCGCATGCGCAAGTTGTGCTGCGCATTGTAAGTGGTCCCCACTATCTCCTGGGACCTGTGTGTTTCCCAGGAGATAGCAGGGGGGGTGTGGGAATGGGCGTATGAGTCCATTCCCAGAAGTGGGTGCAGATACCTGTATTAGACAGGTAACTGCACCCCCCCTCCCCACTGAAAGGTGTCAATTGTGACTCCGGAGGGGGAATCAAATGAGCGGAAGTTCCACTTTTCAGTGGAACTCCGCTTTAACAAGTCTTTGTGAGTGAATACTCAATTTGTTTCTTTTTCTTTCTTTTTGTTTGTAGTGAATTTTGATTGTAGCTTTTATTTTTCATATAAAATGTTTGAGAAACTCTGCCGTAGACATTGTTTTTACTGATTAGTATGGGTTTCCTTTTAGACTCTCTGCACTACAAGTGCACTTGGAAATGCAGTTGCTTTAGATCTAAGGGGAAGATCTGAAATGAGAGGAAGCTCTGTTGATTTTATCATCCAATCATGTACGAGCAAAAATGGTGTTTATTATTTTCCTTGCATGTCCACCTGTAACCGCCTTTAGTAAATAAACGCCCCCATATGAAGCATATCTAAAGAGGCAAGCATGGAGGGAGATGAGTCACACTCTCACTTATTCAGTTCTGTGTGTAAATTTCAGTTTGAGCTAATAATCTCTGTAAGCAGATATTTTTCAACAGGGGGTTAAGACGGAAAGCTTGCAAAAAGTAGCATTGAGCTCCATCTGCTGGATGAAAATGGGAAAAAAATTGCAATAATTTATATTTAGCATAACTAATAAATATATTTATTTTGTAATTGTATTGTCTTTATCATAATAAATAAATGCAACATATGCAACATCATTCCATATTCTGTTTATATTTATATGAAATTTAACCACTTTTAACAAATTTTAACCACTTTCAGACCAGACCATTTTGCTGGCTTAAGACCAGACCACTTTTTGCGATTCGGCATTGCGTCGCTTTAACTGACAATTGCGTGTTTGTGCGACATGGCTCCCAAACAAAATTGACGTCCTTTTTTCCCCCACAAATAGTGCTTTCTTTTGGTGGTATTTGATCACCCCTGCGGTTTTTATTTTTTGCGCTATAAACAAAAAATAGCGACAATTTTGAAAAAAAATGCATTATTTTTTTACTTTTTGCTATAATAAATATCCCCCCAAAATATATAAAAACATTTTTTTCCTCAGTTTAGGCTGATACGTATTCTTCTACATATTTTTGTTAAAAAAATCGCAATAAGCGATTATTGATTGGTTTGCACAAAATTTATAGTGTTTACAAAATGGGGATAGTTCTATGGCATTTTTATTAATGATTTTTTCTTTAATAGTAATGGCGGTGATCAGCGACTTTTATTGTGACTGAGACATTATGGCGGACACATCTGACATTTTTGACATATTTTTGGGACCGTTGTCATTTATACAGCAATCAGTGCTATACAAATGCACTGATTCCTGTGTAAATGACACTGGCGGTGAAGGGGTTAACCAGGGGGTGACAGTGTAGGTGTTAAGTGTGTCCTAGGGGCGTTTTACTAACTGTGGGGGGCTAGGCTGTGTGCTAGTGAACCTCCAATCACAGGGAGCAGAGATCAGTTTCACTTGTTGCTAGGCAGAACGGGGAGCAGCTGTTTAAATCGGCATCTCCCCGTTCAGCCTCCTTGTGAGACGATCATGGGTATTCCAGTGGTGATCGAGTCCACGGGACCCGCGACCGAACTCATGGGGGTCCCGACCTTCATGTGGGTGTGCTGCCGGCGGTGCGTACGCGATGGCAGGGGGACAATTTCAACTGGACGTACCTGTATGCCAGTTTGCCTGCCCGTGCCATTCTGCAGATGTACATCGTCGTGCGCCGGTCGGGAACTGGTTAAAGAAATTTTTTGTTTGTAAATACAATTTTAATCACTTGACCTCTGGAAGATTTACCCCTCTACATGACCAGGTCATTTTTTGCAAAACAGCACTGCGTTATTTTAACTGACAATTGCGACACTTTACCCAAATACAATTTTTCCTTTTTTTCCCACTAATAGAGCTTTCTTCTAGTGGTATTTGATCACCTCTTTTTTGTTTATTTTTTGCACTATAAACAAAAAAAGACTGACAATTTTGAAAAATAAAAATATATTTTTTACTTTCTGCTATAAAAACATACCCAATAAATTTTTTTTAAAAATCTAATTTCTTCATCAGTTTAGACCAATATGTATCTGCTACATATTTTTGATTAAAAAAAATCCCAATAAGCATAGATTGATTGGTTTGCGCAAAAGTTATGGTGTTTACAAGCTATGGAATATTTTTATTCATTTTTTAAAATTCTTTTATTTTACTAGTAATGGCAGAAATCATCAACTTAAGGCTCATACACACAATAAGTAAATCGGGTGAACATTTTCATCCAAAGAATTTTTTTTTTTCCAATAGATTTTTATTGTTTTGCAAAGGTAACACAAGGGTAGGTGTTACATGACAAGTTGATTTTACAGTAGCAATTAGTTGTCAATGCAGTTCAGAAAGGGAAGAGGGTATAAGTGAACAAGGTAACAAAAGGGGAGAGAAAGGAAAGAAAAAGAAAAAAAAAGAGGAAGAAAATAAGTGGTTACACAAACAACAATGCAAGCACTTGTTACTGCACAGAACTGTTTTTATCAGGACTCTAAGTTGAAGATCTAAGTTGAAGATTTCTTATATTTGGCAGTCCAGATTTTCCATGTCGCATCAAATAGTCTGCACTTCAATGCATTTATGGCTAGTGCACGCTCTACAGTATGGTGTTGGTTTACTCTTCTGATCAGGTCAGAGATGTTTACCGTCATGGCAGTTTTCCAGTGTTGTAATATCAGGGATCTAGCAGAGAGAAGAATGTTGGAAGTCACAATCCTCATGTCATGGGGAAACTTGTCAATACCTATATGTAGGATCGCTAGGGATGGGTTGGGATGAGTGTTGATACCCGTGAGTGACGTTATTAGTTGGAACACTTGGTTCCAGTAGCTAACTAGATTAGGGCACTCCCAGAACATATATGCAGTAGATGTCCTGGTTGTCCACAGTTCCTCCAACATGCGCTCGGGGCGCATGGGAAAAATTTAGCTAGTCTACATGGTGTGTATTGCCATCTGTTGATAATTCTAATGGTCATTGCCCAGTGATAGAGTGTGAGGCTTTTTGGATTTCGCAGAATGCACTCGTCCACTGGTTATCCGTGAATGTTTTCCCTAAGTCTGCCTCCCATGTATTGATCGATTTTGTCTTCACAAAGGACTGCTTATCCTGTAGGAGGGAGTAGAAAAGCGAGGTGCCTTTCCTCGTGGGGCGCTTGCGAGTGAAGAAGTTCCATGCAATGGATGGCAATTTTAGTGTGGGGGGAGGGTTGTGTTTCAGAAAGTGTGCTACACGGATGCACATGAACTGGTATTTGTTGGGAAGGTCATATTGAGCCATGATCTGTGCACTGGTGAGAGCCTTACCATTGGACAGTAGATCCTGGATGGTATGGATACCATGTTTGGGGAACTGCCTTAGGGACAGCATAGGAATTCTAGTTTCGAGTAGGCTAAGTGGAAATTTGTAGTCCACGGTGTTGGGAGGTGTATGGGCATGATGTAAGAAGAACCTCCATGCTTGTAAGGAGGCTTGGATGGTAGGGGCGATGGAGTGGAGAGCCCAAGGCTTCCAGACATTACTCACGAGTAGTGCCACTAGATCCGGTATTGGGGCTATGTGTTGTTCTAACTCAACCCAAAGCGGTACATCTAAAGTCTTAAACCAGTGTTGGAGTTGGTCCAGTCTAGTCGACCATAAGTAATCAGGAACGTCAATTAGTCCCACTGCACCTACTCGGCTGTGTGGGGTCAGGTTGTTAGGAGAGCAGCGAGCTTTTTTCCCATTCCACAAGAATTTCCACAGAGTGGTAGACAAAGTCTTAAGGAGATGGGTCGGGATAGGTAAAGGTATGGATCTGAACATATACAGTATGAGAGGGAGAACCAACATCTTACACGCTGCCATTCTACCCATCCATGACAATTCAGTCTTGGCTATGCATTTAAGTGTTTCGTCAATCTTTAGAAGCAGTGGTTTAATGTTGGTAGAGACCAGAGTTTTCGTGGATTTGGTGATTATAATATAAGTAGGGTATGCCATCATCCTTCCATTTATATGGGAGGGTATTTTGAAGCTGGAGTCTGGTACGCTTGTCAATTCCTAAGTCTAAAATCAAGGATTTAGCGAAATTAACTTTGTAGTACGATATCTCACCAAAGTTTTTCAAAGTTTCATGAACTAAGGGAAGAGACCGGGATGGGTTTGTTAGCATCAGGACAACGTTATCTGCGAATAAGTTGATAACGTAATTACGGGATCCTAACACGTGTCCAGAAATATTGACCTGGGATCTAATGGCCTCCGCCAGGGGTTCAATCATAAGATTAAAAATAGTTGGGGATAGCGGACAGCCCTGGCGGGTGCCATTAGAGTTGGAGAAGGGTGTGGAGAGCAAACCAGCGGTCAAGACTTGGGCAGATGGATTGGAATACAAAGCCAACATTGCGTTGGAGATAAGACCGCGGAAATCTCTGGAGGACTTCTTTCATGTAGCACCATTCCACTCGCCTTCTCTGCGTCTATGGAGAGCAGCAGAGAAGGCATTTTAGATATATTGGCATAATGAACAATATTGACAATGCGTCTTGTAACATCAGAAGTTTGTCTCCCCCTTATGAAGCCCATCTGGTCGCTCTTGATTAAGGATGGCATAAACTCCGCTAGTCTAAGGGCGTTAAGTTTGGCGTAAATCTTTATATCCGTGTTCAGGAGGGAAATAGGTCTAAAATTACTAGGAGTAGTGGGGTCTTTACCAGGTTTGGGTATGGTGGTCACGTAGGCTTTTAACATCTCATGAGGAAATGACGTTGAGTCTGCTGCTTGTGTGAAAATTGTTTGGAGATATGGGGAGAGGATAGTGGAGAATGTTTTGCAATACTCATTGTTTAGTCCATCAGGACCGGGGGATTTCCCATGAGGAAGTGAGGTGATAACGGATGCCATCTCAGGAATTGTGAAGGGTGAGTTCAGCAATTCAAGCTGTGTTTCCGAGAGCATAGGGAGATCTAAATCTTTGAGGAAATGCTGTATCTTAGGAACAGTGGGTTGAGTAGTGTGGGGGCCGGCATTAAGGTTATAAAGCTCACTGTAGTATTGTGCAAATTGGTTCGCAATATCCTGAGGATTAATAATTTTGTGGTGGGATGTAGGATGTATCAAATGGGAAATCCTAGTTTTAGTGCGTATTGCTCTGATCCTATTGGCAAGGTATTTACCTGCTCTGTTTGCACTGGCGTAGGTACGCAGCTGCAAACGACGAAGGTAAAAATCAAAATTTTGGGCCAAGTGGTCTCTCAATTTTTCCCTAAGTGCAGATAGTTGATCGGTCAGCTGGTGGGAGGGTGATGACTTATTGAGGGCTTCTAGGTTGTGGATGTTGGATGTTATGGAGTCTATGGTTGCTGTATATCTCTTTTTTGCTCTAGCGCCTAGCTGGATAAGGACACCTCTGATAAATGCTTTATGAGCATTCCAGAGCGTAAAAGGACTCTCTACTGAGTGTTCATTTTGTTGGAAGTATGTTTGTAGGTTTTGAGAGATCAGTTCCCTAGTACCGGGGTCTTGTAGCAATCTAACATTGCAGTGCCAGATGGGTGAAGAGGGGGAGACGCCCTTCTCATGAATAGAAAGTGATATGGCAGCGTGGTCCGACCACGTAATGTCATAAATCTTAGAGGATGATACATTTTGTAGAGTCCATTTAGCCGTTAAAAAAAAGTCTATTCTTGAGTAAGAACCATGCCTATGGGAGAAGAAGGTAAAGTCTTTCTCGTTGCCATGCGTACATCTCCATGCTTCGTACAATGTCTCCGTTTGTAGGATCTTATTAAGGTAGGTATTGCTACTATGGGTGACATTAGAAGTGTCAAGTTGTGGATCGACAATTAGGTTGAAATCGCCACCAATAATAAGACTACCATATTGGATAGATTGCACTTTACGGAGCAGTCTGTTCAAAAATCTGACCTGTCGGGTGTTAGGGGCATATATGGATACAATGGTGTATGGTTTGGAGTTGATATCACCTTGTACAATGATGTAGCGACCGTTGTCGGCTATGACGGAGTTTTTGAGGTGGAAGGAGACAGTGTCATGGAAAGGCGAGGAAAACACCTCCGCTTTTTTTGTTCGGAGTAGGTGCTATGAACACATGTGGGTAATTCCTATGTGAGCATTTGGGATGGTTGTCTTTTTGGAAATGGGTTTCCTGCACACACAGGATATCTGCTCTTAGTTTCTGGGCTTCGGACCACAGCGAGTGGCACTTAACAGGGTGGTTGAGACCTCTGGCATTAATGGAAACAAATGTAATAGTCATTTTTCAGGTAGGAGAAGGCTTGTAAGCGTACTCACTGTGTCCTCTGAGAATTGCCATTGTCAACTGAACTCCATGAGGTCGGCATATAACGTACTGCCATGGTAGCCGGATATGCAGCAGGGCAAGAGGTGATGTTCCATAATGTGCAGGTCCGGTGCTATGAAAACATAAGGTGTAACCACAAAAATAAACAAAAACAGACATAATAATAAAAATAGAATCTTGAAAGCGATCCAGATGCAGACAAAGCTGCATAAATGACAAATGTCAGGGGCAAGAACAAGGGAAAGATGAAGAGCCCTTGTGTCCAAGGAGAGAACTGAGTGGTTAATGGTGTATGATTATGTATTTCCATCGGTGGCATTTTTGGGGACCCGTCTGTGTGAAACTACTTGCCACTCGTCTGGAATGGAGCGGAGTTGTGTGGCGGGTGGTTCCAGAGGGCTTTGCTGTGGTAGTATGCCCCATTGTCGCAAGAGTGCAATACCTTCAGCTAGAGTGGAGATTGTGTGCGTGGTACCATCATGTGAGATGGACAACTTTGCTGGGTAACGCCACTTGTGAGGCACATTGTGATTGCGCAAGGCCTTCGTGATGGTCGCCAGGTTTCGGCGCAATTGAAGGGTATGCCTCGATAGGTCAGGGAGGAGGATTAGTTCTGCATATTGAGAGAGGTTGTTGCCTCGTGTATGAAACGCAG
This sequence comes from Lithobates pipiens, assembly GCF_037356315.1. Taxonomy (NCBI): domain Eukaryota; kingdom Metazoa; phylum Chordata; class Amphibia; order Anura; family Ranidae; genus Lithobates; species Lithobates pipiens. The sequence goes on from NW_027507718.1 coordinate 3,867,412, forward strand.
TCATAATTTGTTCTTTGATATGATAGTAATGCATTTTGAGCAAAACATCCCGAGGGGCGCCTTCAGGAAGGAATGCTGGCTTGGGGATCCTATGTATCCTATCAATGGTCAGGTCTTGAGGGGATAACGTAGGGATAATGGTGGAGAATAGCGTGTGTACATACTGCAGCAATTGGTTTGGAGGTATAGCCTCAGGGACACCTCTGATCTTAATGTTGCACCTCCTAGGGCGGTCTTCGAGGTTTGCTACTTTACTTTTCAGCCATGCTATTTCCTCACCATGGGACTTGTGGGCCTCCACTAGAGCATTGAAAGATGTAGTGCATTCCCCCATGCTGCGTTCCACTTGATCCACACGGTTGCCCAGAGCCAAAACTTCTCTATGGCAGTTAGTGACTTCCACAGTGAGGTCAGCTTGTATTGAGGCTTTGAGGGATAGCAACATCTCCTTAAGGACCGTATCCGAGACCGGTCGATCGGAGGTGGGGTAGGCCGCAATCGGGTCGGAGGCCGGCGGTTGTGGAGTAAGGCCTATAGGAGCGGATCCGCTTACCTCCATGTCGCGATCCGCTCGGTTTATGTCCGGAGAAGAGATCCTCTGCCTTTGCTTGGCTGGGCTTCTTGTCGTTGGGCTATCAGTCCCCGAGGAGGATCCGCTGAGGGAAGTAGCCCGGAGATGTTGCTGTTGTGAGGCCTTCTCTGGGTGCTCAGTCTCGCGTGATCCGGCGCCATTTTGTACAGAAGAAGTTCAGAAGTTCGGAAGTTTCCGCGGCGTCTGTGGGTTCTTCTTATTTTTGGGCATATTTAGTGGATGCGGCCGTGTCTGCCCTACGTCTCGGATAGGTTTATGCAGGTGTATGTCACCGATGGAGTTGCGAGAGGGTGGTTCTCTCCGGTGGCCGAGCGGAGCTCTCAGCTCAAGCGTCCATCTTGGAGCTCGGTCGCCACGCCCCCCATCCAAAGAATTTTCATACGATTTTCCTATAGTGTGTACACAACATTCGACAGCCGATTCCGAATTATTGTACGAAAATTCCCGAAGGGAAAACTCCAAAACTTTTCTCATACTGGAACAGAATGAACGATTTTCGTTTAACGTGTACCGTTTTCAGATGATTTTCATACAAGAAAAATCAGAAAAGAAAGACTGCACATAATCAAAAACAATAAACAACAACAAAAAAAGCTTTTGTTGTAGGAGAATTTTTGTGAAAATTTTCATTCGAATTTTCGTTCATGGGTTCTCAATTGCTGGGAAACATTGAGAAAAAACAATCGAACAATTTTCTTATAGTGTGTACCCCACAATATAGCGGGACTGCAATATTGCAGCAGAAAAATTGGACACCTAACTGACACTTTTGACACCTTTTGGGGATCAGTGACACTAACAAAGTGATCAGTGCTAAAAAATAAAAAGCGGTCACTGTACTAATGACACTGTCTGGGAAGGGGTTAACATCAGGGGTGATAAAAGGTTTAACTGTGTGCCTAGACTGTGCTCACTCACTGTGGAAGAGGTGCTTTGACTAGGGGAAGGCAAAGATCCGAGTTCCTGCTTTACAGAAACATAGGCTAACTCTTTAATAATATAAGCATAGCATGCCTTTCACATTTTACAGTTTTATTTTTTCACCAAAATGTAACTACAATAATTACCATTTGTCCACCAAAGTACGCTTATAATTGCCATGGTTGACAACTGGTTAAAGCAAGCTCACGGCTGCTGTAGCTACGAGCTTGGTGCAGAATTTAGCTGACAAGTTTTCAGAAAAGTGATCTGGGTAGTTATAAAAGTGCAGTGCTTGATCACTTTTATGGAGCTCTGAAAATGTGTTCCCCCAAGCTGGTGGTGCCTGGGGGTTTTCTGGACTCTCTTGCTCTGGGGAGCTCAGGACCATGGGAAATTGCTCGTACACTGATACTAGGAGGTTTCCACTGCAGTGGAGGTCCGCCGGACTTTCCAAACGAGCGGACCTGCACACACACGCCCACACACGACCGGACTTTTCCGGTGGACTAGATCCGGTGGACAATTCACTGGACTATGGTGGGGGTTCGCCGGACTTTTGAAATGAACGGACTTGCCCACACACGGTGTAAAGTCCATTCATTTTGAACGTGGCCCAAGGTAGACATAACTAGTGAAGGAAATCAATGTCGCCACCTCCATCAGCAAGATTGGCACCTTGCTAGCCCCGCCACCTGGTATGGATTTAAAGGGGAACCCCTACGCCGAAAAAACGGCATGGGGTCCCCCCAAAGTCCATAGCAGACCCTTATTCGAGCACGCAGCCTGGCCGGTCAGTTAAGAATGTGGGGACGAGTGAGCACCCTCCTTCTGAGCTGTACCAGGCTGCTCGTGCCCTCAACATGGGGTGATGCTTTGGGGAAGGGGCCCCCCCACCCCAGAGCACCTTGTCCCCATGTTGATGAGGACAAGAGCATCTTCCCGACAACCCTGGCTGTTGGTTGTCGGGTTCTGCGGGTGGGGGCTTATCAGAATCCGGGAGCCCCCTTTAATAAGGGGGCCCCCAGATTCCGGCCCCTTACCTTATGTGAATAAGTATGGGGTACGATGTACCCCTACCCATTCACCTAGGGAAAAAAGTGTACATAAAAAAATACAACACAGGTTTTTAAAGTACTTTATTAGACGGTGGTCTTCTTCCATCTTCATGGGGTCTTCTCGCCGGGCTCCTCCGCTATCTTCTGCTCTTTTGCTAGTGGAGGAGCCCGGCCTTCTCCTTCGTCGCCGCCATCTGGGGTCTTCTTCCGACTTCGGGGGTCTTGTCCTGCTCTTCGGTTCTTCTTGCTGGGCCTCTGCTTTCTTCTTCCAGCTCTTTAACTAGGGTTGGCCCAGTCTTTTCGCTGTCGCTACCTTCTTCTTCTCCTCCTCTTCTTCTTCCTTCCGATGTTGACACAACGCTCTCTCCAGCCTTAATGGCAGGGACGCATTGTGCAGCGACTTATACAGGGACACGGCCTGGTATGGCTCAAGGGGGGGCGCTCTCACTCGTCCCCACCCCCTTTCCTAACTGGCCAGGCTGTGTGCTCAGATAAGGGTCTGCTATGGACTTTGGGGGGACCCCCATGCCGTTTTTTAGCGTACGGGTTCCCCTTTAAATCCATACCAGGTGACGGGGCTAGCAAGGTGTCAATCTCGCCGATGGAGGCGGCGACTTTGACTTCCTTCGCTAGTTCTGTCTACCTGAAGCCATATTCAGAATGAACAGACTTTACTCCGAGTGTGGGCAGGTCCATTCATTTCAAAAGTCTGGCAAACTAGCACATGGACGGGCGGATTGTCAGCCGGACTGCCGATTCCGGAAGACAATTTTGAGTCAAGACTTCTTTCTAAGTCCGCCGGACTTTTGGGAAGAAAAAGTGCGCCAGAGCCCACACATAGGCAAATTTTTCCCCGGATTCTGGTCAGCCAGATAGTCCGATCGTGTGTACGTGGCATTAGAGATCACAGCTGTCACTCTTTGGCTAGTGTGGCCGAGGATGCAGCTAATCAAAGATATTATGTTCTTAACCACTACAATACAGGGCACTTTCGCCCCCTTCCTTCCCAGCCCAATTTTCAGATTTCAGCACTCTCGCAATTTCAATGACAATTGCGCGGTCATGCTACGCTGTACCAAGACTAAATTGTTATCATTTTGTTTGCACAAATAGAGCTTTATTTTGGTGTTATTTATTAACGACTCAGATTTTTATTTTTTGCGATATAAGCGAAAAAAGAGCGGAAATTTGGAAAACAAACAATAATTTCTTCTTTCCATTTTAAAAGAAATCCAACAAAATCGAATTTTGTCATAAATTTAACCCAAAATGTATTCCGCTACATGTCTTTGGCAAAAAAAATTTGGTTAAGTGTATAACAATTGGTTTGTGTGATCACGGACATATGTACGCAAATGATCATATACATATGTGTGCAGGTGATCACGGACATATGTGTGCAGATAATCATTGGGACATGTGATTTTAGTGGGACTTATGTGGGGGACATGTGTTTTTATTATTGGGGACATGTATTTTTATTATTGGGGACATGTATTTTTTATTATTGGGGACATGTGTTTTTATTATTTGGGGACATGTGTGTTTTGGGGACATGTGTGTTTATACTGTGTGGGGACATTGTGTTTTCACTAGACTGGTGATCAGTGAGTAAAAAGCTGTAAAAAACAGCTCATCCTCACTGATCATCAGCCAGCTGCAGCGATCTGCTCTCCTCTCCTCAGCGATGACTTCTGTGTGAGGAGAGGAGTAGCCGATTGCCTAGCAACCGCCTGTTTGTTTACATCACATGACGGCCGTGATTGGACACGGCCGTCATGTGATCAGGAGGGCCAATCACAGAGCCCTCCTGCAGATCCGAGATGCGCCGCGTCTGGGTGACACGGGCGCATCGGGATCGCACCGCTGTGCTGGCACGCACGCGCACGATCCCCCTACTTCTGATGGACGTTCAGGAATGTCCACTCAGAAGTAGAGAGCTCCCACCCGGCCGTATATGTACATTGGGTGGGAAGTAGTTAATTAGCTGCTTTGGAGCTTTTTTGCTACTTTTGAAGTAAATTCCATCGAAAAAGTAGATTTTAATGTGTGCAAAAAATAAAATAATTATCCTGTTTGGCAAGTGGTTAAAGAAATGTAAACTATACACAAAAAATCTATGCTGCTGTACAAGTATTGATAACACCCTAAACCCAGCCGCTGAGTAGATATAAAGATGATATTAAAAATACAGAAATACTAACAACAGCACTAATTATAAATAAATTATAAATAAATACATTTAAAAAACACCAATGGATAAATACATAAAAAAAGACATTTGACATATGAGGTTGGTCACAGCAGACGTGAACTCACTGTATACCATCATTCCCCATTCTTTAGGGGTCGAGGCAGTGAGATTATTCCTACAGAGGGGATCAGGCCTTCCTTCAGCTCAGATTGACTTCCTAATAGAACTGTTGGAATATGCGGCCGGACACAACTATTTCTGGTTTGACCAGCAATTTTACCGCCAGGATAGGGGAGTGGCCATGGGGGCTAAATATGCCCCCAGCCTGGCCAACCTCTTTATGGCCAAATGGGAGGAGGACGTCGTCGATGCCCCTAGAAGGTCTGAGATAGTCCTGTGGGCGAGGTATATCGATGACGTCCTCCTCCTTTGGGAAGGAACAGAGCCAGACTTGCGGTCGTTTATGGCTGGTCTAAACGAAAACAACAGAGGAATTAAATTTAGCTTTGAGGCTAGCCAGGATGAGGTCAACTTTCTTGATCTTAACATCAGGAGGGTTGGCAATGAGTTCATTACATCTACATATTTCAAGTCAACAGACAGGAATTCGTACATCCCTACCGATAGTTGCCATTTTCAACCTTGGCTAAAAGCTGTTCCCCTGGGGCAATTTCTACGCCTCAGACGGAACTGTTCGGATATAGTAAAATATGATGAACAGGCAGCGATTTTGGCAGGTAGATTCCTAGAAAAGGGATATGATCCCGTTTCTCTTGGTGACACTATGGAGATTGCCCGGACTAGAGACAGACCCTCACTACTGGCAGATAGAGAAAGTGCCAGGGCAGGTACACAGGGTGGCGTACCGTTTGTCACGACTTTCTCAGTCCAGCACCGTGGTGTGAGAAACCTGATTCAGAAACATTGGCACTTACTCACTAGTGACCATGTTTTGAATCCAGTTCTGCCTGTTAAACCTCAAATAATTTTTAAAGGGGCCTCTTCACTGGGAAACAAGATTGCCCCCAGTGTACAAGACCCGCCTAAGGCCAATAGATGTTTTTTTCAAAATCTAGTTGGCTATTATAAATGTAAGAACTGTCAGGTCTGTACCCTGAATTCATATAGGGGCTCTAAGATTTCTAGTATCGCATCTTCGAGCACTTCTAGGACATATGACATAGAGTCCTTTATTACTTGCTCCTCGGAGGCTGTGGTTTACCTTTTACAGTGCCCCTGTGGCCTCCAGTATATTGGGCGGACCAAGAGGGCATTTCGGGTCAGGGTGAACGAACACATTGGTAACATCAGACGGGGGTTCGACAAACACCCTGTGTCCAGGCATTACGATCAGACACACAAGAGAGACCCATCAGGCACCCTATTTGTTGGCTTAGATAAATATAAGCCCCACTGGAGGGGGGGGTCCTTGGTCAGGGAGATATCCAAGCTCGAAATGGCCTGGATTCATAAATTAAAAACATACACTCCGTTTGGCCTCAATGTGGACACCGATGTAAATGCCTTCATTAATAACTCATGAGGTGACCTGTTTTGATGTAATGTTTCCCTACAGTGGTTTTACTGTATTGGTTACTGTGAGGAATCACCTGATTGCATTGTTGATTTTTCTTGCTGCATTGTTAATTTTTTCTTGCTGTTTACTTTGGTGTATATCATTGTAGAGCACATTCTGGTGTGACAGACCTGGCTTTGGGTCTGGCGGCCTTTTAGGTTACTGTTAGGTCTATCCCTCGACGTTGTTTTGGGGCACTCCAGAAAAGTCCCTGGGGAACACGCGAGACAAGAAGGCACTTGAAACACATGTCTACAACAATCTCATTTCCTAAGTGAATTTGATTGCTATATAAACACACCGGGTAAACGCACTACCTTTGAGGTATCTTTACACCTATTTGTCCACACGTAACTGGACCTGTTGGCCGTAAGAATGCAGCAGGAAGCGTAGAATTTCTGATGCATTCCTGTCCCTATTTGGGATGGCCTATTTAATTTTTCTATTTTTTATTATTATTATTTTTTTCTAATACATTATTATAATTTTTTATTTCTTTACCTTATTGATTTTTAATCTATTTTATCCTTCTGTTTTGGCGATCCACACTGTACCCTGTTCCGGGGTTCAGGAGGCGCACTTTCATGTGAGGGCATCTGCCTATGTTACTCTGCCGATAGGGCTAATACCTGGAAGCGAGGCTTGGCTTATGATCCTATAACGTCCACATGAAAACGAGGCTTGGCCCGCAACCATAGGACGTTCGTTGCGGAGACGCACATCTGACGTTCGTGAGTGATAGTGAGGCTTGGCCTACGTTCTCTTTGATTACTATTGTTGGTGACGTCTAAAATGGCCGCTGACCCAAAGTGAGGCTTGGTTAAATATATGGTTATAAAAGGGGTGACGTCGCACGCCGCCCGTGCCCCTGGACGACGTAAATTATTACGAAACGCGTAGGGCGGTGCGAACGTGTCGACGTCACCCCAAGTCGTGTTCGTTTTTGTGGACCAGGAAGGACGGGTTGGTCTTGGCGTTGGCGTGTATCCGGCCGGTGCACGTCTTTGTTTTGAACCTGCTTTTAAAGTCTTTTATGTAAGTGTTTACGTTCGCTTTTTAAGAATTAAAGTCATTTGGTTTTACACTATCTGGAGCCTATGTTTTCCCTTATGTGACACCACGTCGTGTTGGGAGTGAGTAACAGCCACAACCCCATCGTGTGGAAGATTCGTGACCATCTGAGGAGGAGGCGCTATCCGGACACCCTTTTGACTACTACTGCTTGTGGTGACCCTCTGTAACGGGGGGTCGTCTGGATCTGGTAAGGAGCTGATTCATTTATTTCGGTGATGAGATAAGCACACCACGTCTTTGGAGAAGATTTTCAATCCGTGCATTTGCAATTCAGTCGTTTGGAATTTTTCTTTATTGTCGTACCTCATTTGAAATCTTTGTTTCACTGGTGTTCATTCACTATATGGACATTTATTTTTTATGTTTATTTTTTATTTAATTTTTCAAATTTTTTTGATATATGATTGTATGGACATTAGACAGAGTGTCTCTGAACACAGATTTAGTATTTTTTCGATAGGTCATTTATGCCTAATAGCAAATATATATTCTTTATATTCTTATCTTTATGGTTTAGGGGTTTACGCACAGAGTTTGATACACATATATTGAGTCTGGGGAATTCACAATATTAACACACTAGATACTAAGACCCACAGTGTGGGTCTGATACTTTCATATACCCTAATCACATTGGGTATCTTGTGGTTAGCGCAGTTCTTCTTTTTTCTATTTTTGTTTGATATATTTTTGGTATATATTTGAATTGCAGCTTCCGTTCAACACTATTTGCTTCTTTTTTCCCGTAGCGCAGTTTTTCCCCTCTTTTTCCTAAATAACTCCCATTGCATAGCTAAACTTAATAAACCCAAATACTATTTTAAGCATTCTAATAATAAATAAAGTGCATAATCTAAGCCTTAAAGTACATATTCATATCAACTAAGTGCAAAGTTCATTAATATAAAAATGAAAAAACTCAGTACAAATTCCATTAATTCAAGTGTTGATATGATGTGGAAAGTGCAAACAATGTTGTTCGTTTCTGATCAGTGCCCAGATGGTGGTAGACTCATCCCCTATTTTAGACCACTTAAATAATAAGATGGGCAATCAGGGCAGTGGTAAATATACTCCTTCAGATATACTGATAACCCCAGGAAGATGGTAATGCACTACTTTCCTCTCACTTAACATCTCTCCAACATGTGACAAGGGGAGGGAGGAGAGCTAGAGGCTTGTTGCACAGATATCTTTATTAAAATATCAATAAAAACAGCTAAAATTCACTTACACCCATGGGTGCTTAACCACTTCAATACCAGGCACTTAAACACCTTCCTGCCCAGACCAATTTTGAGCTTTCAGGGCTGTCGCACTATGAATGACAATTGCGCGGTCATGCTACACTGTACCCAAATGAAATTTTAATCATTTTTTTCCCACAAATAGAGATTTATTTTGGTGGTATTTGATCACCTCTACGGTTTTTATTTTTTGCGCTACAAATAAAAAAATACCGAAAATTTTGAAAAAAAAAATGTTTTTTTTGTTTCAGTTTCAAAACTTTGTAAATAAGTACGTTTTCTCCTTCACTGATGGGCACTGATGGGGCTACACTGATGGGCACTGATAAGGCGGCACTGATGGGCACCAATGATGTGGCACCAGTGAAGTGGCACTGATGAGGTGGCATTGATGGACACTGACAGGCGGCACTGACGGGCGGCACTGACGGGCGACACGGATGGGCGACACGGATGGGCGACACGGATGGACACTGATAGGTGGCACAAATTGGCACTGATAGCTGGCACGGATTGGCATGGATGGGCGGCACAGATGGGCATGGATAGGCGGCACAGATGGGCATGGATAGGCGCACAGATGGGCATGGATAGGCGGCACAGATGGGCACGGGTGGGCACTGATAGGCGGCACAGGTGGGCACTGATAGGCGGCACAGGTGATCACTGATAGGCAGCACAGGTGAGCACTGATAGGCGGCACAGGTGGGAACTCATAGGCAGCATTGGTGTTATACTGTACTAATGGATGCCAATCAGTGCCAAACAATAATGCATGCCAATCAGTGATGCCCATTGTGGGCACTGATTGGCATCCATTATGGGCACTGATTGGCATCCATTGTGCTGACTGGCATCCCTGGTGGTCTAGGGAGCATTACCTTTTGCTTAGCATCCCTGGTGGTTTGGGGGCGTCCCTGGTGGTCCAGTGTGGGCATCCTGGGGGGGGCTGTGCTGATAATCGATCAGCACAGACCCCCCCTGTCAGAGGAGCAGCCGATCGGCTCTCCTCTACTCGCGTCTGACAGACGCGAGTGAGGAAAAGCCGATCACCGGCTCCTCCTATTTACACTGTGATCAGCCGTGATTGGACACGGCTGATCACGTGGTAAAGAGTCTCCGTCGGAGACTCTTTACCGAGGTCTTTGTTGCCAGGTGTCAGACTGACACCCCGCAACAACGATCGCCGCGATGCGTGCCCCCGGGGGCGCGCAGCGGCTCATAATCCTGATCATGTCATATGACGTCCGATCAGGATTATGAAACCACTTTGCCACCGTCAATTTGTAATAGGGCGGGTGGCAAGTGGTTAAAATCCAGCATGAGAGAACATTAATTTCAACATACAGTGCCTTGCGAAAGTATTCGGCCCCCTTGAACTTTTCAACCTTTTGCCACATTTCAGGCTTCAAACATAAAGATATAACATTTTATTTTTTTGTGAAGAATCACCAACAAGTGGGACACAATTGTGAAGTGGAACGAAATCTATTGGATATTTTAAACTTTTTTAGCAAATAAAAAACTGAAAAGTGGTGCGTGCAAAATTATTCGGCTCCTTTACTTTCAGTGCAGCAAACTCACTCCAGAAGTTCAGCGAGGATCTCTGAATGATCCAATGTTGTCCTAAATGACTGATGGTGATGAATCCACCTATGTGTAATCAAGTCTCTGTATAAATGCACCTGCTCTGTGATAGTCTCAGGGTTCTGTTGAAAGCGCAGAGAGCATCATGAAAACCAAGGAACACACCAGGCAGGTCCGTAATACTGTTGTGGAGAAGTTTAAAGCCGGATTTGGATACAAAAAGCTTTAAACATCACAAGGAGCACTGTGCAAGCGATCAAATAGAAGGAGCATCAGACCACTGCAAATCTACCAAGACCTGGCCGTCCCTCTAAACTTTCAGCTCAGACAAGGAGAAGACTGATCTGAGATGCAGCCCATGATCACTCTGGATGAACTGCAGAGAACTACAGCTGAGGTGGGAGAGTCTGTCCATAGGACAACAATCAGTCGTACACTGCACAAATCTGGCCTTTATGGAAGAGTGGCAAGAAGAAAGCCATTTCTCAAAGATATCCATAAAAGGTCTCATCTAAAGTTTGCCACAAGCCACCTGGGAGACACACCAAACATGTGGAAGAAGGTGCTCTGGTCAGATGAAACCAAAATCGAACTTTTTGCCCACAATGCAAAATGATATGTTTGGCGTAAAAGCAACACAGCTCATGACCCTCAACACACCATCCCCACTGTCAAACATGGTGGTGGCAGCATCATGGTTTGGGCTTGCTTTTCTTCAGCAGGGACAGGGAAGATGGTTAAATTTGAGGGGAGGATGGATGCAGCCAAATACAGGACCATTCTGGATGAAAACCTGTTGGAGTCTGCAAAAGACCTGAAACTGGGACGGAGATTTATCTTCCAACAAGACAATGATCCCAAACATACAGCAAAATCTACAAAGGAATGGTTCACAAATAAACGTATCCAGGTGTTAGAATGGCCAAGTCAAAGTCCAGATCTGAATCCAATCGAGAATCTGTGGAAAGAGCTGAAAACTGCTGTTCACAAACGCTCTCCATCCAACCTCACTGAGCTCGAGCTGTTTTGCAAGGAAGAATGGGCAAGAATTTCAGTCTCTCGATGTGCAAAACTGATAGAGACATACCCCAAGCGACTTGCAGCTGTAATCGCAGCAAAAGGTGGCTCTACAAAGTATTAACGCAAGGGGGCAGAATAATTTTGCACGCCTCACTTTTCATTTTTTTATTAGTTAAAAAAGTTTAAAAAATCCAATAGATTTCATTCCACTTCAAAATTGTGTCCCACTTGTTGGTGATTCTTCACAAAAAATAAAAATGTTATATCTTTATGTTTGAAGCCTGAAATGTGGCAAAAGGTTGAAAAGTTCAAGGGGGCCGAATACTTTCGCAAGGCACTGTAGATAGCAATAGTCTTACCTACAGCATGCTATCAGTGGACAGCCTACTCAGGCTGTTGAGCCTTCATATAGAAAACAAACTGCAAGACCTTGAATGTCTTTTGTTGTGATGCACCTGGAATGTATTTAACTGATTTAAATGTACATTTTAATTGAGTTTTAAAGAGTATCTAAACCCACAAACTACATTTCAGTGTAGACTAGCTTGCTGTCTATTATTATTGTTGTTTGGGTCCGGATCTGGACCTGAAACCTCAGTAGGGTCTGGCTGTAGTTCTGCTTGCTGTGCCACCTAAGATGCGAGACAGTTTCCTGCCTGATCCCTTGGACAACGTTGTTTTGTATCTTGTTTCTGGCAAACCTTGGACTCCTCCCATTAACTTACCGATTTAGCCATTTATCTGCACTTTCTGTTTGCCAGATTATGACAGAACAGACTGAAGATTATGATAACTAGTTAATCAATGAGATAACTCAAATGGCAATGAAAGGAGAGGTTTTGATTATGGGCGACTTTACCATGGCTGACATTAACTGGAATTCTGAAACTGCTATTACAAGCAGGGGCAGGGATGTAATGGAAGCACTGAATGGGGTTTCTCTAAAATAGATAGAAAAAAAGACCAACCTGAGGTGATCATATTCTAGACCTAGTACTGGAAAATGGGGATTGACTGTCTGATGTTGAGGTGAGGGAACATGTGGGTTCTAGCAATCACCAATGTCTTTGGTTTGATATTAAAACAAGAACTGAAAATCATATTTAAAAATAAAAGTTTTAGATTTAAAAAAGACTTATTTTGCTGAAATTGGAACATTTCTAATAAAAAAGAATGGAAAGGTTTGAGTAAAACAATAGGAGTAAGTAATCCTGGAGGGAACCAGATTATATGTCAGGCAAGCTAGTAAGAATAAACAGAAGAAAAAAACAATATGGTTCACTAAAGAGGTAAGTAGGATAGTAAAGGGGGAAGAAAATCAGCATATAGAATATTCAAGGACACAGGGGGTGTGGCTGACAGAGAAGAGCGTATAAATATACATAGGGAGGCCAGACACATTGGGGGTTATTTCCGAAAAGGCAAATCCACTTTGCACTGCAAGTGCACTTGGAAGTGCGGTTGCTCTAAATCTAAAGGGTAGATCTGAAATGAGTGGAAGCTCTGCTGATTTTATCATCCAATCATGTGCAAGCTAAAATGCTGTTTTTTTCCTTGCATGTCCCCCTCGGATCTACAGCAACTGCACTTTCAAGTGCATTTGCAGTGCAAAGTGGATTTTCCTTTAGTAAATAACCCCCATTATCTGTGCTCCCAAAGAAAGAGGTACATTAGTGTGTACATCAGTGGTAGAAGGAAAAATACAACAGGATAACTCAAATGGAAACTGGGCACAACACATACAGTGGTGTGAAAAAGTGTTTGCCCCCTTCCTCATTTCCTGTTCCTTTGCATGTTTGTCACACTTAAGTGTTTCGGAACATCAAACCAATTTAAACAATAGTCAAGGACAACACAAGTAAACACAAAATGCAATTTGTGAATGAAGGTGTTTATTATTAAAGGTGAAAAAAAATCCAAACCATCATGGCCCTGTGTGAAAAAGTGATTGCTCCTAAACCTAATAACTGGTTGGGCCACCCTTAGCAGCAACAACTGCAACCAAGCGTTTGCGATAACGTGCAATGAGGCTTTTACCGCGTCCTGGAGGAATTTTGGCCCACTCATCTTTGCAGAATTGTCCTAATTCAGTTACATTAGAGGGTTTTCGAGCATGAACGGCCTTTTTAAGGTCATACCACAACATCTCAATTGGATTCAGGTCAGGACTTTGGCTAGGCCACTCCAAAGTCTTCATTTTGTTTTTCTTCAGCCATTCGGTGGTGGACTTGCTGGTGTGTTTAGGATCATTGTCCTGCTGCAGAACCCAAGTTCGTTTCAGCTTGAGTACACGAACAGATGGTCGGACATTCTCCTTCAGGATCTCTTGGTAGACAGCAGAATTCATAGTTCCTTTTATCACGGCAAGTCTTCCAGGTCCTGAAGCAGCAAAACAGCCCCAGACCATCACACTACCACCACCATATTTTACTGTTGGTATAATGTTCTTTTTATGAAATGCAGTGTTCCTTCTACGCCAGATATACTTGGACACACACCTTCCAAAGAGTTCCACTTTTGTCTCATCGGTCCACAGAATGTTGTCCCAAAAGTCTTGGGGATCATCAAGATGTGTTGTGGAGAAATTGAGATGAGCTTTGATGTTCTTTTTGCTCAGCAGTGGTTTTCTCCTTGGAACTCTGCCATGCAGGCCATTTTTGCCCAGTCTTTTCCTGATGGTGGAGGCATGAACGCTGACCTTAACTGAGGTAAGTGAGGCCTGCAGTTCCTTGGACGTTGTTGTGGGGTCTTTTGTGACCTCTTGGATGAGTCGTCGCTGCGCTCTTGGGGTAATTTTGGGCGGCCGGCCACTCCTGGGAAGGTTCACCACTGTTCCATGTCTTCGCCATTTGTGGATAATGGCTCTCACTGTGGTTCGCTGGATTCCCAAAGCTTTGGAAATGGCTTTATAACCCTTTCCAGACTGATAGATCTCAATTACTTTCTTTCTCAATTGTTCCTGAATTTCTTTGGGTCTCGGCATGATGTGTAGCTTTTAAGGATCTTCTGGTGGACCTTACTGTGTCAAGCAGCTCCTATTTAAGTGATGCCTTGATTGTGAACAGGTGTGGCAATAATCAGGCCTGGGTGGGGCTAGAGAAATTGAACTCAAGTGTGGACAACCACAGTTATAGTATGTTTTAACAAGGGGGGCAATCACTTTTTCACACAGGGCCATGATGGTTTGGATTTTTTTTCACCTTTAATAATAAACACCTTCATTTACAAATTGCATTTTGTGTTTACTTGTGTTGTCCTTGACTATTGTTTAAATTGTTTTGATGTTCCGAAACACTTAAGTGTGACAAACAAGCAAAGGAACAGGAAATGAGGAAGGGGGCAAACACTTTTTCACACCATTGTATGTTGAGGGAGACCTGGATGTAGTTAACCATTTAAACAATTACTTCTGTTAAGTCTTCTCAGAAATACTAACAATAACAAGTTGGGGAATCATATTGGTTCTCCAGTAATGACGGTTCATTTTTAGGATTTCTGGAGCCAGAAGTAGCAAAGGAATTGGCTCAGTTAAGGAAGGGCAGCAAGGTAGAAGCTGGCAATTACAGGCCACTGAGTTTAACTTTGGTTGTAGTCAAGGTAATGGAATCCCTCCTGAAAAGAAGGATCATTGATCACCTAAAAATACAGAACTTGCTGGACCCAAAGCAGCATGGCATTATTGAGGGCAGATCAGGTCAGACTAATCTGATTAAATTTGTGACTATATTACCAGTGGTTTGGACCAGGGTGGTGCTGTGGACATAGTATATCTTGATTTCAACAAATCATTTGATACAGTTCCACATAACGATCTAATACTAAAGTTGTACAAGGTAGGACTTAACCCTTGAGTGGTTCCGTGGATATGCAGTTGGCTAAAGGATAGATATCAGATTGTGGTTGTAAATGGGGTTCATTCAGGACAGGAACCAGTAACAGGGCTCTTTACTAGGTCCTGTTCTATTTAATCTAATGTAACTAAAGGTTTTCTGGGCAAAGTATGTCTTTTTGTTGATGACACAAATGTGTGCAATAGGGTTGATATCCCTGGGGGTGTCTGTAACATGGAACATGATTTGGCATTGCTGGAAGATTGGTCAAAGCAGTGAAAACTGCAGTTCAATGTTTCTAAATGTAAAATAATGCACCTAGGGTAAAAGAATCTTTGAATGAGTACAACATTGGGGGTACAGTGTTGGCCAGCACTACAGAGGAAAATGATTTGGGGGTATGTATTTCAAAATGAGCAAACAGTGTGACCAGGCAGTGGGAAAAGTGAATAGAATTCTAGGATGCATCACTAGGGGGGCCACCAGCGGAATGAAGGCAGTCACAAATTATCCTATATACAGTAGATATTTAGTGAGACCTCATTTCGAATACTGTGTCCAATTCTGGAGACATCACTTACAAAAAAATATTGATAAGATAGAACCAGAGTCCAGAGATGGCTATGAAACTCGGCTGATCACAGATCGGAGTAAGGTGTCAATACCGACCCCTTACCATGTGATCAGCTTTCAGCCAATGACAGCTGATCATGTGATGTAAACAGAGCCGGTAATCGGCTATTTTTTCTCCTCACACTGGTGGCCTCTCACGGCTGTGAGAGGAACAGAATTCCTGATCATAGAGAGCCTCTCCAGAGGCTTCTGTGCCCACCAGCGTCACCTACCAGTGTCCACCAGTGCCCACCAGTGCCACCTACCAGTACCCACAGTACCACCCATCAGTGTTCACAGTGTCACCTATCAGTGCCCACAGTGTCACCTATATATTTCGCCATTCAGTGCCTTATAACCAGTGCTGCCTATCAATACCACCTATTAGTGCCACCTACCAGTGCCCATCAGTACCACCTATCAGTGCCCATCAGTGCCATCCATCAGGGCCCATCAGTTCCCTCTTATCAGTGCCCATCAGTCTTCTTTTGTTTGTTCAACAAAAAATAAAAACCCAAGTGGTGATTAAATAACAGCAAAAGAAAGCTCAATTTGTGGGGAAAAAAAAGAAAGAAAAAAATTAACTTGAGTACAGTGTAGCATGACCGGCCAATTGGTATTCAAAGTGTGACAGCGCTGAAAGCTAAAAATTGGTCTGGGCAAGAGGGAGGTTTAAGTGCCCAGTAAGCAAGAGGTTAAAATACACGAAGGGGGTGGATAAGGTTCAGGAGGACAGTTTTTTCAACATGAAACAAAAATCAAGAACACGGGGACATGACCTCAAACTTATTGGATGAAAGGTCAAAACTAATCTTACAAAGTATTATTTTACTAAAAGGGTAGTTGATGCTTAGAATAAACTCTTCCAGCAGCTGTAGTGAGTCAGTCAACATAAATAGCTTCAAACATAGACCTTTAGACAAAAAAGTTAACAGAAAGAAAAAACAACAAATAAAAAAAAACATGTATTAAAAATAAATGGGCAAACTTGATGGTCTTTTTTTGCTGTCACTTTTCTATGTTTCTATTGTGCTCTCTCCAACAGACATCTCTGTCCTTTTTGTACCTTTAGATGTCCTTATCTTTGCTACCACTCGTTATCGACCTTGACTTATTCAACGACTATGACTCCGTATGATCCCACCCAGCTACTACTTATTACTGACCTTTGGCTTGTTCATTGACTACTTTTTCTTTCGCTACTTCATCCGCTATCTGACTCCTGTTTTCTCTCTTCCTGCTGGGGCAATCCTGGGGGCTGCAACTAGGCATTAGCATACAGTGAAACCCATCTCCACCATCAGGACAGGAGCTCTGGTCAAGACCAGCTAGTGATTATACCCAGTGCCTTGGGTGAGCCTGTGTCATTTGCTAGTGGATCTGTTTATTAATCCAGCTGACTACTGATGAGTTTGTAAACTGCTACAGCCACTGGCCTCCAGGCCTACTCCAAACTGTAAAAATTATGGAATTCCTGTCTTAGCCCTGGCTCACATTGGTGCATTTTCAAATGCGATTTGACATGTCAAATCGCATGTCAAATTGGTGGCAATTGCCGGTAATGGCACCATTCTAATCGGTGCGACGCTGCATTTGCGGCACCGCACCAATTTTAAAAAGTCGTTTCTGTACTACTTTTTGCAATTTCGGGGTGCTACATCCATTGACATCTGTGCAGAAACCCACACAGATGTCTGTGAAATTGCCACCGAACTCTGCACTGACATGCAGGAGTGAAATTGTGCGAGTTCGGCTGAACTCGCATGGCTTGATTCCCACAGCTCAGTGTGAATCTGCTCTAAGGTTGACAAAGTTAACACAGTGTGCATTTATGCAGGAACAGAGTTAACACACTATGATGCATGCTACTGAGGAGCATTACAAGCTGACATGCTGTTAAAAAAACAACAACGGAATTACCCCAATCCGAGCAGGCTCTGTATTCATTTGAATACATCACTCACCGGAATTGGCTCAGCGGTATATACTGTATGTAGCCGAAGCTACATACAGTATTACTGAACACCCAGCAGGCATCCGAGGGGCTCACATGGCGTATAAGATGACCCCTGCTTTTTGGCCAGTTTTTTAAGTGTAAAAGGTCGTCTTATACGCCGGAAAATATGGTACTGTAATCATTTGACAGCTAACAACTACACAGGGGTTGATTTAATAAACTGGAGAGTGCAACATCAGGTGTATCTCTGCAGAGAAACAGAAAAAAAAACAGCTTCCAGTCTCTTTGGCAAAGCTTAATTGAACAAGCTGAACTTTGAGGCTGATTGTCTACCATGCACAGCTGCATCAGATTTTGCACTGTCCAGTTTTAGAAAGTCAGCCCCACGGTGTTGACTGCTACCCTATTTCCCCGAGAATAAGGCCGCGTACACACGCACGGACTGTTTGCCCAACCTTGTTCGTCAAACAGTTTCGGCAAACAGTCCGCTCAAAATTTGCATGAGCGGACTTGCCCACACACGAGCGGACTGTTTGACGAACAAGGTTGGGCAAACAGTTCGCTCAACTTTTGAAATGAACGGACTCGCCCACGTAAGGAGGAGGCAAATCCGCCCATTTCGAGCGCGTGTACAGGTAGGCGGGGCCCGCGAAGGAGACGTCGCGGGCTCCGCCGCCTGGAATGGGCTTAAAGGGGAACCCCAACGCCGAAAAAAATCGGCGTGGGGGTTCCCCCAAAGTCCACACCAGACCCTTGTTCGAGCACGCTACCCGGCCGGCCAGGAAAGGGGGGCGAGCGAGCGCGCCCCCCCTCCTGAGCCGTACCAGGCCGCGTGCCCTCAACATGGGGGGGTGCCTTGGGGAAGGGGGGGCCGCGCGGCCCCCCCACCCCAAAGCACCTTGTCCCCATGTTGATGAGGACAAGGGCCTCTTCCCGACAACCCTGGCCGTTGGTTGTCGGGGTCTGCGGGCGGAGGGCTTATCGGAATCCGGGAGCCCCCTTTAAGAAGGGGGCCCCCGGATACCGGCCCCCCACCCTATGTGAATGAGTATGGGGTACAATGTACCCCTACCCATTCACCTGTGAAATAAAGTACAAAAAAAACACAACACAGGGGAAAAAATATTTTATTGCACAGCTCCGGGGGTCTTCCGTCTTCGGGGGTCTTCTCGCCGGACTCCTCCGCTATGTGTGTGTAGCTCTAGCGGAGGAGTCCGGCTTTCTTCCTCCCCGCCGCCGGCCTCTTCTCCCGACTTCGGGGGTCTTGTCCCCCTCTTCGGTTCTTCTGCCGGGCCACCGCGCCTTCTTGTAGCTCTTTTACAGGCGGTGGCCCGGTCTTCTGTCGCCGCTGCCTTCCGTTCTTCTGTCGCCGCCTTCGGTTCTTCTGCCGGGCCACCGCGCCTTCTTGTAGCTCTTTTACAGGCGGTGGCCCGGTCTTCTGTCGCCGCTGTCGTCGTCGCCGCCGCCGCCTTCCGTTCTTGTTCTTCTTCTTGTTCTTCTTCTTCTTCTCCTGGAGATGTTGACTCGACGAGCTGTGCAATAAAATATTTTTTCCCCTGTGTTGTGTTTTTTTTTGTACTTTATTTCACAGGTGAATGGGTAGGGGTACATTGTACCCCATACTCATTCACATAGGGTGGGGGGCCGGTATCCGGGGGCCCCCTTCTTAAAGGGGGCTCCCGGATTCCGATAAGCCCTCCGCCCGCAGACCCCGACAACCAACGGCCAGGGTTGTCGGGAAGAGGCCCTTGTCCTCATCAACATGGGGACAAGGTGCTTTGGGGTGGGGGGGCCGCGCGGCCCCCCCTTCCCCAAGGCACCCCCCATGTTGAGGGCACGCGGCCTGGTACGGCTCAGGAGGGGGGGCGCGCTCGCTCGCCCCCCTTTCCTGGCCGGCCGGGTAGCGTGCTCGGACAAGGGTCTGGTGTGGACTTTGGGGGAACCCCCACGCCGATTTTTTTCGGCGTTGGGGTTCCCCTTTAAGCCCATTC